>NC_138831.1:7500-1207500 GCF_965183815.1 Platalea leucorodia | reverse complement strand
CACTTCGGTGGTCAGCTTCTGAACTGCTATTTTCTTAAGCATTCTTCATCATCCTCACTTTTGTACATGAAATATTGCTTCAGTTTTTGAGTAGCTGTGTGTCATTATCTCTAGTTTCTCCCTTTACATAAGCCTCCAGTAGGCTCAAATATTCCATTGTTGCTCCTGTTTTCATTTGTCAGAGCAACAGACGTGAAAGTAGTTGTACCTCCAGAATACAATGTCAACTTGTCTGTACTGTGAATGTTTCAATGTTTCACTGCACGCCAGCTCCTGTGGTTCCAACCGGTTGTATTCTCAAAACGGTGTCTTCTGCTATCAATGCTGATCCTTGTGTCAACTCCTTTTGGGGAAGGGGAGGGGGAACAGGATCCGAGTGATTACTAAGTTGGCAATAAGTTAGTGTCCTGGTGACTAGGAATTAACTTTTTACTCTTGGTCATTTTCCAGTCTAGTTTAATCGATCTCAAAGAACATGCATCTTCATTGGCATCAGCAGGGCTGAAAAGAGACTCCAAACTTAAGTCTTTAGAAATAGCCATAGAACAAAAGAAAGAAGAGTGTAGTAAGTTGGAAGCACAGTTGAAAAAGGTAAGTTCCATCTTAAAACAAGCAACCAACAGTAATCAGAATAACAAAAATCAACATCCCACACCCTCATTTTGAAAAGATGAGCTTATTTACTCTTCTGGAGTAAATTTAAAATCTACCCATCTTATGCTGTTTGCTGATGCTTGCATCAAATACTGCTAACTTCTTCTTAAGAGGCTTGTACCAAAGCCACTAGTAATCCTCAGAAATTACCTTCAATACCTGTATGAGGGAATTCTGAGAAGCCGCTACAAATAGATGAACTGGGAGCAGGACATTGGAGGGAAAGCAGAAGGGCAAAAAGAAATTATCAAACCAGCAATTTATGAATTTATACTGCTATGAGTAGACTGAAACGTTTGTAACATGGGGAAAAAAAAATTAAAGGCTTGTCCAAGAAACGCTGTACTTACTAATCAAAAGAATTCTGCTTCCAGAATGCAAACACTAGCTAGGTTTTATTTTGGCATTTTTTTGGCTTTGTTGGTGAACACGTTTGCGATAATTAAGCAAAATAATGCATAGTTTATCTCAGCTACCAAGTCAGTATTTCTATTCAGCAAGTAGTGGAAGCAAGCATTTAAAGGAAAACATACAAATCCCGCATTTTATAACATGGTTTTATTTAAAATGATGCATTAAAAAGTTTTTGCTTAAATGATTTGCAAATTTGTTGATGCTTTTTCTACCATACGTTGTTTCTTTGCCCTTTTTCTGTGTCATTTGGTAATGTCTGCTCTCATTGTTTGAACACTGATCTCATGACGTATTTGATGGGTTTAGGCATTATGTTTGCCTTCTGCAATTCATGACTAAGTGTATGTCAAACGCTATTTTTTTTGTATTGATATCTAATGTTTCATTTTCTAGAAAGAATATTTATTTGTTCTATGAATTTTACCACCATTAGGATAATATTCTGACACACTTTTTACCCAGGTTGAGTAGTATCCTGCTCTATGTTTAAGCAGTGTTTCAACAGCCTCACCTGTGAAGAAGGTATTGCAAAGTATAAAGGATACCAGAGTGTAAACCTTATACTGCTACTATTTTTTAATTCAGAACAAATATTTGCAATTCGGGGCCTGTGTTACACATTTAGTTGTGGAGGGGAAGGAAGGGAATCTTTCTCAATAAACATATACAAAAGCTTTTACCAGAAACACAACTACTCTTGATAGCTTATAAATGCTATTGATGTTAGAATGAAAATATCCAAGAAGCTGTTTCTCTGGAAGTCCTTTATTTTGGTTTTGTGGTTTGTTTTTTTTTTTTTTTAGAAAATGTGTGTGTTTGCTTTGCACTTCACTACAAAATATACTTCATTACAATCTGAAATCCCTTATTTTCTTCATTTTAAAAAACCCTAAAAGCACAGATCACTTAAAAAAAAAATCAAAATTTTCAGGTCCTGTTGAAGGACCTGAAATCCTAGGTCAATCTTTTATGACTGTACATATAAACACATCATATGGTCATGGAAAAATAAGCACTTATAAAAGCCAGAGAGTGTCTGGGACGTCTTTCATATAAAAAGGGAGTATGTTCCCTGTGTATAAATACAAAGGATTATTAAATGAAAGTTGAAAACATAATAGTTTTATTATATCATAAATACAGCATAAAGCCCCTATGGAAATTCACCCAACATTTGTAGGAGACCAGGTATTTCCACAGTAAAATGTAGTTACAGCCTTCTTTGTGGGCATGTTTAGTTGAACAGAAACAGTGACTGTTAATGATAGTAGACTCCAAACAGTAATTTTCAATTCACGTTTTCTCTAATAAAATACTTTATGTTCAAACCTGTAAATATCCTGTGTTAAAAGTAATTGGTCCCCAGAAATCTACCTTCACCATGTTTTCACTCCTTAGGAGACTAACTGAAACAGAAATCTGGGTTATTCTTGCATGTATCTGAGTTGGAGCAGGAGGGAACATCAACATAGTTAGGAGCAAATTAACCTGCACGTCCCCTAAGTGTGCTTATATATGAACATTAACCACTATGGAAGCTACAAGGAATGGGCACAGTTTTTATCTGTTTTTCAAAAGTGCCTCCAAAGGGCTGCGTGTTATTTTGAGAAATGTGAATGCAGCTTACACATTACTCCTCTCTAAAAATATCAGAGAAGGCACTTTTCATTATGGCTGTACAATCATCATCGTTTAATGTTGATTTGTATGTTTTAACAAATTATACTAATAAATATGAAGATAGTATTCTGTGCCCATTTGCTAGCCGTTACTTCTCCCTGGTAATGGTAATAAGTACTATGCCTGAAAGAAAACATGTACAAGGAGCAAGTCCAACCAAAATATGTAACCTTTTTTTTTTAAAAAAAATATTTTAAAAGTTTGTCTTCCCTTGTTTCCTCTCCTTCCTGTTTTTGGAGAGAATAAGATTCATTTATTGATAATAAAGATGTTTTTGATTGGGTCTGATTAGATCCAAATATTTTTCAGTATTAGTTAACTGGATTGTTTGCATTTCAGCAGGAGAAAACATGCTGATTCTAAACCCACTGTTTTAATTTTATAGAGCAGACACGTTTCAAAAAGTAATAAATAGGATATTTGTAAAGAGTAATTATTCATGTGACCGTGATATATTTTGGGACACAAAATAATGTTTAAAACCATAGACATGCTTATTAAACTTTTTGTGACAAAGATTATGGATTGAAATTCATAAAATTAAAAAAAATCCTAAAACCCAGAATGCTCAATGCTTTTTTTGCCAAAATTCCACAGACTTTTTGTTGACTTAATTTGTATTCCTACTAGTGAAAGAACCGCAGGATTTACCTAATAGGTAGCTGTTTTTTATATATATATATATATATGTGTCTATATATATATAATCCTATTATCCACTCTAGAATTTCCTCCTTTTGTTGTTTTTCATTACCTTAAATTTACTTGCTTACTGACATATTTGCAGTTGCTAAAGTACTTTTTGCCAAGCTGTACTGTTCGAAAGTCATTCTGCATAGAAAATTCAGTCTGTGTTAAATGAAAGAAAAGTAATAAATTTAATGATAGAATTTAATTAATCTTTTATTATTACCATCTTTGAAGCTTTGGTGATAAATTGCAGCCTCAGCCAAAAGCACTTCTTGTGATTCATTGCTTGGGACCAGCACTTAATGTATCATCAAAAGTGGACACCTTTCTTTATTTCATGGGTTATTTAACTTGAGAAAGGGAAAGTAACACAAACCTTAAATTTCTTACTCCAGCTATTCTTTTTTAGGAGCCAAAGTCAACATTTATGTTTCCCCAGTGCCTCTCACTTTCACCAAGGAATGTTTAGAATCTTAAATTTCTACTTTCTTACGACAAGTTCTTCTGTGCAAATGCACTGGTTTTGTTGAGCTAACACTGTTTTCCTGGATCTTTCCTTCTTTCCCTGTCTGTGCTTCACTCCCTTCCAACTTTGCAATGTAGCAAGCTGAACAGTTGTTCAATCAGATGTACAATCCAGTAAGTTCTTTTTTAAAATGCCCGCTGTAACATATGAAAGCATGAGGATCCATTACCTTATTGTGTTGTGCTCTTCCTCTGTGGAGCTTTGCAGAATACCTCTGATGCTCACTATGCTATGTTCATTACATCCAAATAAATGAACTTTGTGGACTTCAAGGCCATTTAAGAATATATACAGCATTTCTGAGAAAACAAACATCCTAGCCTTTAGGTCCTCAACTTCTCCATTAGAAAAAGCATGCAGATGATTTTTTTTTTTTGCTTTGCTTTTTAATTCCTCCTTCTGCAGTACTTTATTTGATCCTTCAAACTTATTTAACTTCTAATTTATTCAGTTTATCTTAAGAGACTGAGGTGATTATGTGAATAATAATATCTAAGAGGTGACCGGTACTGTTGTCAAAAGTCCGTACGATTAAAATAGTTCGGATCAGTTTTACTCATAAAAGACTGTATACATTCAGCATATATATATATATATATATATATGACGAATATGGAAACATTGTATTTAATTAAAGAAAATGCTGAAATATAAAATGATGAACGCAAAGGGCAGTGTTTGAAAGAGCCAAACAGTATTACCTGGGCTTGTTCAGCATTATTATTCTTGCCAATGTCTGTTTTAATTGGACAATATCTACCCTTTTGACTTGACTGTGTTCCTTTTTCAATTTGAGGAAGAGTTGTAACAAACATTTTCTCTGCAGAGAAGAGTTTTCATTTTTTGGCTGAGACTGTTACATTTAATGTGCTGTGAGCATCACAGGACAGAAAAAATGATGTCACTGTAATAGCAATTTATAAGCTATAGTTCACATAGTAATCATAATTGGAATTACCATGTAATTGCGATAGTATATATAGAAGAACCGGTTCTATAGCTGAAGTAATGTGATACTATGCATTAGGCAGGTATTGCCTTCGCTGAAGCCAATGGGAATTTTGCCATGAATGTCAGTGGACCAGGATTCCAGCTTTGGAGTCTATTATTGCAACGTTTTGTAGCTTCTAACCATGTAATGGATACGTCATGACTTATGTATGGGAAAAGAGAATCGCACAGAATGTGCTGTATTTACTTTTAAAGTTATTGGTTAAGTGGTTTTTAGAATCCAGTCATAAACTGATTGTAAGTAGCATAAGATCTGATGATACCACCTTTACCATCCAGCACACTGCTGGTCAAAGAGCTTTTCCCTTTCAACGATAAAACCCTTTTTTCTGTATCATCTTGGATCGCCTTTGTGGTAGTTCTGTTTCTAGTCGTATCATTTGCACTCCTACTGTGCATGTCTTTTCAGACTGGAGTCTTTTTTGTGTTAGTTTTTCTCTTGACTTTCATAAATGTTTTCCAGTCATTATTTCAATACTAGTTACTCTGCTGTATGGAATTCATTTGTTACTACCTAGTCTATTTGTGTGTGGTATTCCAAAGTCAGCCAGTCCTTTTTTAATTTTACTTTTTCTGCCTTTACATGCTTGATTTTCAAAAGGACAGCCTGTCAGCAGTTCCAAAATAATGGAACCAGGCAGCAACTGTAGTATATCCATGAGACACGTTTTCTTAAATAAACTTTTCTTGCTTATTTTATTTCTTCTCCTACTTTTATATATATATATATATATCTATATATATCTATATATATCTATATATATCAGTCTACTTTTAGCAACATAAGTAGTAATGGTCCTCTTCTCCCCCAAAATCACCTAAGGTCTTGAAATGAAATCGTGATTTGATTGAAGTCAATGGCAACATGTTTTCACCCTTGTTCTTTAAGATGGCATAATAGAAGTTACCTGAAACATTTTTTTTGTACTGCAAATCATTAGGATCCTTTATTTAATAGAATGTTTCCTTACTTTTTTTGTTTTGAGAATAATAGCGTTATAAAAAACGAGATGGCAATCTAATCTTAAAGTACTGAAGTTTTAATGCTCTTTTGCTTATACGTGTCAGAGAAGTAACAGTCAATCTCTGAGCAGACCTCTTTTAGCCCATGCAGTAACATAGCATTTTTTTGTGGTAGAATGTGTTTTTTCTACTATGTCACACAGGTATCAATGCCAAGACTTTCATTTATTGCTGAATCTAATGTTTTTAAAATACAGTAATGTTTATTCTTATACACATTTGGGTACTGAAGTGGAGATGATACGGAAGGGGTGCAAGTCCTGCATGCTCTACAGTAAATGACTGCACCATGTATTCACCTGTGTGAGTAAGATGTGAACAGAATTGGGTGCACATTTCTTTATGTTTGTTTTGAAAGGTGAACTTTTTGAAATACCCAATGAATTCTTGTGCAAAATTATTATAAGCAGGTTTTTTTTTGTCCTGTAATGAAAATATAATGATGTACTTAGTTTGGAGTTCTGATGAACCTTTTTCTGAATACTAAAGACTTAATTTTACAAATGCTCCATCAGAGCAATGTCAGAGTAAAATTTAAAGTACTTGCAGAATCCACTCTAAATTGCTTAGAGCAGTCCCTGAAGTGAAATAAGAATACCCTAAATTTTAAGGAGACTACAAAAATATTAGGATGACAGCAACTTTTTTTTTAGTTTACTATTGAAAGTAATAAAATTTGAAGGATCTTACAAAGTAATTTCTTGCATGTTCCATTAAATTCTGCTGTTCCATTTATTTTTTTATGAAATACTCATTTGATTTCTGTGTATGTTTGCGTCCGAAGCTTTAAAAATGAAATTATCTATCCATCCATTTCTGTTATGCAGAATAATGCATGCATGATTGTACCATAAAATTTTAATAGACTAAATAATTCATGTTGCATGTCTGTACCACACTATTATGGTGTTTCTGTAGGAAATTTGTGGTTTGCATGAGGAAATGTTACTTAACTTCTGAAGTATTTGTAGCACTTATTAAGCAAATGTCAGAACAATACATAATCACTGTAAGAATTAGTGAAATTCCAACAGTAGAGTGATATGCTATTGTTATTGAATTGTAAAAATAACGTAGAACACCACAGTCACAAGACTGACAGACAAAACATCATAAACCAGGTGTGCTAGTTTGAAACTAGCCTAATCTGCACACAAGTACGGCACTATACACACAAATATTATCATTTACAGATTCAGATTAAGAGAGCAATTACTTTGCTGCTGAAAGGTATGCATGAACCAGTCAATCTTAGCCATTAAAGCTCCATAAAACCAGAAAATGTATTCTTCCCAAGAAAACAGAGAACTTGGGGAGAAAAAGGGGGACAGAAATGAAAATAAGAAGAGAGGACAGCACTAATAGGTAGAGACTTTGTGATTCACATGATAACTGCGCAGCTTCTGGTTAGAATTGATCCAAGCCCGTCTCTCACAGCCTGCAAAAAGCCAAAGAAATTAGCCCTGTCCTGGTGGGAGCAGGGTCAGTATCAGCTGAGTTGCCTTTCATCTCCTTTGGGCCTACTGCTTGACCTCAAAAGTCAAGTTTCATCTGTCAACAAATCACCCCTGATCTGTATATAAGAATTAAAGAAAAAAGTGCCTGGTTCAAATCCAAACACATCTTTCAAAGCCATAAAATGTAATAGGGCACTTACAAGTAATTCTACGCCTTTGTTCTGGGAATGTCAGATGGATTGTGCTTTGCTCTCTTGTAGTATCAGCAGCTTTGTTTACAAAATGAGGATTCCCTTCAAGGGACTCATTGCAAGTTAGAGTACCACCTGCAGAGAGCTTTTTTAAAAATGTTTTATGTTCTTGCTCTCCCTTTTTAACTAAATTCCTTTCCTCCTTCTTTAAGGCAATGCCCTGGTAGAAATCTGATTCCTGCCAATAGTCCAAAAATATTCTGTAGGAAGTGCTTGTAAAAGCAGAGGCAACCAACTTACTTGGTGGTTTTGCAATACTGGGATCTTTTTGTTTGCTTGGGGTTTTTTTGGGTGTTTTTTTGTTTTTTTTTAAAGATTAGAATAATCTTACACTTGTCTTTGAATGGAATGCTTATATGGATTTATATGTGACATTACGGATAACTGTGCTGCACCTCAGAACCCTGTATAGGTTGGATACTTACTCATTGGATTTAATCATATCTTATAGGTTCCACTTCGTGTTGAGAATCATAGGGAAATACAATGACCAAGTTTGTGCTATGGAATTTTCCAAAAACACATCCCACAAATATGGAATGGCACGAGTACCACAGAAAGCACAAGAATTGAAATACTTTTGCAACTTAACATTAATTTCCTTAGCATGCTATTGAGCAAGGATTATAGGGCTAAACTGAGGAGTATGATTTATACCTATTATTTCAGGTGATGTTTTAGTTGTAAGCTGTGCAGTAGATAATTTGGTCAGTACATTTCTGAGCTGCTGTGTAACAGGAATATTCTATGATAGTTGAACATTTGGCACCTTTGCATTGGTGACACTATCATGGTCTTGCCCAATTATGTATTCTCATCATAGAAAGTCCAGTGTGGCAAAGAAAAGCAAAAAAAAGACAGGCTTCGTGTCCTGGGTTGAAACTAGGGTAGAGATGCATGGAGGGAAAAAAGTCTGGGCTAAAGCTGAGAGTTCTTTTATGCTAAAGTGAAGAAAAGACTGATTAGAGGCAGGAAGGTGGGTGTTTTGCCTCTTCATGAAATGATAGAAGCAAGGCTGGTAAATAAGTGAATTATATACTAAAATAAACAGAAGGGAAAGAAAGGTGACAGGGAGGAATATTAAAGAGTGGTAGCCTGTAGAGGGGAACTGTGAAATTCTGGGTTTACCCTTAGGAGAAGAGGCGAAATCTGGAGAGCAACAGGGAACAACATGCTCTTTGCACAGGTTGCTTAGTATCTTAAAGGTGAGAGTTGGGTTGTATCATTTTCCTTTTTTCTAAAGTGAATTTACCTTTACCAACATATGGAATTATTTTTGTTCTTTGCAAAAGAACACTTAGCGTTCATTTTGGAGAGAGAAAACATTGTCTAATTTCTTAATAGAGTTGATGGAAAATTGAAGTAGTTTGCAGCTGGAAATTGGTACACAGTCTCTCACATAATTGGCCCCGAGTCTGAATATTACATTTACTTCAAAAATTACAAAGCTCACTGAAAGTAAGTTTCTTGACATAATTAACACCTGGTATAAAATAAATCAAAGTTTATTATTAAAGCATGAAGATTTATGAGGATGAAAAGGAATCATCGCGTTGCTAGCATCTCGCCCAAACTGTAAAATCAAGATACTCTTTGGATGTTACCTTGGAACGAGCTCTGTGTTAGGAGAGTCCTGTATCTGCATAGAATTCAGGGCTGGAACATGTATTACTATCCTAAATAGAGAATTTGAAGAGCAAGGCCCGTAAGTTCAGTAGGCTTCTCATGCCATTCCCTTGGCTTATTTTGGTAACCAAATACTTCTTCGGAATAAAAATCTCACAGTAGGATAAATAACACTTAAAATCTATTATCTTTTTTATTATTATCCTCATGCTTAAATGATATGTTACATGCAACCCCCCTAAGTTTCTTCCCTAGTAATTTCAATTTTTTAATTGTTGTATTTATACTAAACCCAGACTTGTTCTTTATTTATACAGAAAATTTTAACCATTGCAAAGAATATAAACCTTCTAGTACCTGTAGTTTATATTAATTCTTTCCAAAACACGCATGTTTCATTTTGATCTGCATTTCTTTCATTGCTTGCTTGCATTGTCTATTCCCTGAAATTAAGAAGATAAATAAGTCCACGTCTTCTGTGTGTAATAAGGTAGTTGGCGGACCTTCAGTTCTAAATATCCTGAATTTATGTAAAGTTCCTGTATGTTAAGAGGATGTTATCTGAATTTTCTATGTTTAATGTGCACTGCCTTAAACTACTTGTTTTTTCCTTGCCTGCTCTTTCAAGATGCCAATTAGGAATAATGGGAAGCAAGGGGTAGGCTAAGCGTTGCAGTGCATTGTTGTTTCCATCTGTCTGTGATTACTCCAGCCAACAGTTTAAAGCACTTGATGCCAGATCATGCCCCCATTGAAGTTAATCGGGTTTTTGCCATTAGGTTTGATGGGAGTAAGATTGGGCTCTGCACTGTCGTCGTCGTACTCATTGCGTTCGTTCTTGTCTGTGAAACTGCCACCCATCCATGCATGTGTTTGCCAGGTTTGTGCCGTTTTCACCAATGGGTTTGTTCTTCTGATGTTTCAGGTTAAGTATTAATAAGAGAAAAAGGATTATTGGGTAAAATGTCTGCTGAAAGCCACTTTTAGTTCATTAGTTTGTCTTTTAGAAATCAGCACTGCGTAACAACAATTTCTTCCTTTTAAATTCTTTGTATCAAACTGCATTTGAAACATCTGGTGATATAGGTTACAATATGTGTATATGTATTTGTGTGCATGTGTATATATATACATGGACAAAGTGTGTGTGCGTATATATATGGGGAAAGAGAGAGAATATGATTTATTAAGAAATTGCCTATATATTTGAGACACTTTAAAAGCTTAATGTGAATTTAATTGCAAGGTGATTTTTTAATTTTAAAAACTCCCTTGAAATATGGTCACTTTAATATGTAAAAAACCTTAATAAATCCCCTCCCCCTTCAGGATGATAGCAGTTGACTATAATTTTAGACTATGAAGGTATTTTTATTCCTTTTTGCAATATTTCTGTAGGAAATATTGTCATCAGACAGAAATACCCATAATCCTTTTTCATGAAAATTTGAACTCCGAGACTGAAGAAGTAAAGCTCTTAAAGCTATATAAATTATTGTCATTCTTATTTTTTTTAAAATATTGATTCTAAAGGCTCATGAGGCTGAAGAGGAGGTACGGATGAATCCAGAATTTGCAGACAGAATGAAACAGCTTGACAAAGAGGCATCGTACTATAGAGAAGAATGTGGCAAAGCTCAGGCTGAGGTTGACAGACTTCTAGAAATACTCAAGGAAGTAGAGAATGAGAAGAATGACAAAGATAAGAAAATTGCTGAGTTAGAAAGGTAATTCTTGTATTATTTGTCTTACGCTGAGTGGCATTTTTATTTACTTGATCTTCACTGCAGAGCAGAGAAGTTAAGAGTAGAATATGTTTTTTAACAGAATATTTGCTGTGTCTTGTAAAATTGAATCAGAAATGAAAAAAAAAAGTGGCTACCTGAGGACTGCATCTCCTGTCTGCTGACTTTGTAACAATTTAAGGTTTCCACTTTTTCAATAGTCTCCATATAAGGAACACATATAGGAAAAGCTGTATGCAATTTACAGTGACAACAACCCTCCCAGAAAACCTTGTTGGGGAACAATCCTGTCTTTCCAGTAACTGGTAAATCAAACTTGTCCCCATACGTGCTTCAGAGGTCTTGAAAAGTATTGGTAAGTATTTCTAACCAGTCTCATGACTATTTAATAATAGTTGTAACTATTTCTCAGTGTTTCTGTAGTCTCTGTCTGCTTCAAATGAGTATTTTCTGATGTTGACCAGGCAGTGTTTGTCTTCTTTCTGGGAAGGTTGTACAGTCTTCCCTTATTGGAGACAGGAGGTTTTGGGGATCCATTTGTCTCATGCCCTTCATAATTAAATGATTCTTGGAACCTTCTCCCATATGGTATGCTGCAGTCTATTTGACTGATAAGCCATTTATGTGGATCTGATTTCTTTATTCCCTTCCTGTACTTAGCCACTCAGCTAAATGAAAGAAGGAAATTCATGTTTTCAAATATTTTATGTAATTGTTTTCTAGTGATGAAGTCAGAAGAAAAGTGCTTCACGGTTCCAAAAGAGAAGTTTAAGGGATCTCATTATTGTGATTATTGCTATAGTTCCAGTCAAGACATAGCACTGCTCTGTCCCACTGGGAAGATCTGCCAGAAATGTTGGTTACCTTAAGGGGAGAAAAACAGCCAACTTGGAACTGAAGATGTGCAGTGCATCTTTTACTGATGATAACTTATCAACCTTCACAGTTATCTGTTGCCAGAACTTACCTTTTTCTGCAGACATTTGGCTTTAATAATGATAATAATGAATGGTCTATAGTTATCAAAGTGTCATGAGAACCGAGACCTCAAATTTAAAGTGAAAAAAGATTTGTACTTGAAATAGAACTGAGCATTTACATGAGGACAACCACATCAGGAGGAGTTTAGAATACTCTAGTGTTTGCACTGATTTTAATGTGTAAAGTAGATACCAGAGAAAGCTAGTAATGAAGAGTGGTCACTTTGTGCACCATGACTGTGAGTTCTGCCTAAACTCTCCAAGATCCTAAAGCAGCACACTGGAAAAAGATAACGCAGTTAGTGAATTTGTGTGGTCAGGAAAGTACTGCCTATTCCACCCGCTGGTGCATGTACTGTAGGGGCAATGGCAGACCTAGGCGTGTAATACAGTGACTCCAGGGGTGACCAAGCTGGTGGAAACTGACTGTGTAGTTTTTAGAGAAACAGTAACTGATATCCTCATTGGGCTATGAAACCTACTGAATTATTGTGTGACGCTAGACGCAATAGTAGGCATGCTAAACTTTTGTTCGAGAAGATAATCTGAAGAGATTTATTATGTAGCAATTACATACGTGTTGAATGGTTGAATATTAAAATGACAATTAAGATTAAAAGATGAACATGACGAAGTAGTGAAGCTTGTGATCTAAAGTTTTTAGTAAATGTTAATTTGGTTTAAATATTTTATATAAAAAAGAACTAAAGAATCAATATAGATCAGTAGATGTATTTGAATTGAATTGAGAATTATTGATTACAAGACAACGATTACAAAGCAACAAGGTACCAAGTGATGCAGAGATATTACTATGGCCTTGTCAGCATACAACCTCTTCTTATTGTCTGAGAACCCTGTAGTGGGTTATTTAATGGACAGAATTTTCTATTTCTGTATTGATTTTTTTTTGAAAATTTCACTTTTATTAGTGAAATTTTTGGACACCAATTTCCAGTCTGTGTTGTTGATCCTGAAGTAACTTTTCAGAAAATAATTTGGTACCACTGAGTAAGCACAGACCTTTTGAATAGGATATACTGTACTTTGAACGTGATGAAGTAGTTAAGCTTTGCTATGAACCTTTAAGTGCTTCTGTAATGCTTACAATAACATATCTGTGGCATGACCAGCTAAGAACAGTAGTATGTTGCAATTTTTGGAAATCATCATGCTCTAAGATTTGTTTGTGAACTCTATTAACTGTAATGCAGTTTCTCACTTCATTTAACTTATGTACAGCTTTCAAGATTAATTCCAAATTCCTATACACATCGTATATATAAGTTAATTATTGTAAACTAGGGAAAAAAAAAAGGATTTATGTGAAAATTATCTGTTATTGATTTCATCAACAGAAGTTACTGCCTTCACTTGGTAATGGATTCTTAGGCACAGATTTGTTGATTAGTATGGTAAGGCTAGCAATCTGCCAGCCATATAAAGGTGTAATGGGGAAATAGTTTTAGGGAGTGGGTATCTAACCCTTCTTACTCATCAGGCTCACCTTAGGCTTCTCTAAAATTTAATGTATTTTCTCTCCTTCTTCCTTATTTTCGAAAAACATTGGCCTAAAGATGTAAATCTGTATATAACTGTGCCACCTGTTGGTGTCCCTAGAGAGGGAACTTTGATGTTGAAATTCCCCTTTCTAGGGGGTTAGGTAGAGTGTAAATTGCTGTAACATTTTATGAAGTGCTACTACTTTTTCAGCTTGTAATGACTACTTGATTGGCTCATTACTGAAGGCAAGAGGTGGAGCCAAAGCTCAGTTTACCCACTTTATGGGAATAAAGCATTGTGAAAATGACTGCAACTTTAACAGAAGCATATTTGAAAATGTTCTTTCCTTCTTGTCCTGCTGTTTTGTAATTCATAGAATGGGCTCTAGGTTGCTGTTTTCTCTCCTTACTTCTTCTCCTTTTTTTTCTTGCTCAGAAACAACACATCTTCAACATTTCCCCTAACTTCATATGCAAGGGCGTCTCTGGGGTTTTGTAGGAAAATTAATGCTCTTTTGAAATGTGTTTTTTGGTTAATAGCTTGCTGGGATCCATGTTCACTGCTATGCCAACACCTTTACATTGCAAGATAATTGTAACAACATAAGTTCTCAAAATTCATAAACATAAATTTCTGAGAGAGTTATAATCTACAGCATTGCAAGCTATGATATCTTCACAATATTTATTACATTGACATATGAGTTCAGCAGTGTAATGAGGTGTACTTGTATAAATCAGTTTCGGAAGTAAAAATGTTTGTAATAAAATTAACCGTTTCAAATTCAAACAAGAATTAAAACAAGATGATGAATACTAATGTTCTACTATTTTTCAGAAACTACTGACACAGAAAGTATCAAATACTCAAGGGTAGAAATATCTGCTTCAAGATATGGGCAATTAAATTTATATGTGTATGCTATTTGGCAGATGAACATTATTAATAATCCTGAAAACGATTTCATATGAATGGTAATTCTTTTGGTTTTAATGTGATTTTCTTGCCTCAGAAACTATCACACTTCTGAGTTGCATCACTTAAGATTCATGATTCATGCTGTTCCTCATATACAAACACATGTTGGTCTGTTTCTTAAATTATTCCACATATATTAATCTTGTATTTTATAACTTATTACTACATAGCAGAACCAATTCCTCATCGTATACTAAAGCTGTTTGATAACTTTTATTACATCTTTCGTGATTTATCTGTTTCTAATGAGAACAGGTTAAAATTAAATGCAATATATCCCAGCATAATGTACTTTTTGTAAACTTAGCTTGATGTTTTTCTTTGGTTTTCTTGGTGAAGGAAATTTGGTGTCGTTTTTTTTGGTTTAGGTGGTTGGTTTGGTTTTTTTTTCGATAATGTAAGTGAAACTGGGTAAGATAGTGACCAGGTTAAATTTTAATGTGAAGGGCCTAGCCAAAGAGAGGTAACTGCAGCTGAAATGGAACTGTCAGGATGGAAGGAGTATATTGTTTAATGCTTTTATTAATGGTGTTACCATGAAAAGTGTATTTATGAAACATGCTAGGGAAATTAAGTGAAATACAATAGTACAAAACGCATGATTGTGAAGTGAGGACCAGTAAGACTGCCTGCTGTAAGCAAAGGATAATCCTTGATATAGTTTAGGAAGAGAAAGATCAGGTGAATTTACTTATGGCAGTGCCATTATGAGCCATCTAAATAATGAAGCAGACATCTAAATAATGAGGTGTGAATCCTGATATGTCAAATAGATGTCTGCAGTAAGGACAGGAAGGTATTAATGTCATCAAATGCTAGCAAGACTCCATGTGGAACACTGCTATATACTTCTCATCAGTCATATTCAAGGAGGTTGAATTAAAACTGGAAAGAGGTGCAGAGAGGACTGGTAGGATCATTAAAGGGAGTGAGTTCTCATGCCACAGGAGGAGTCCAAACAACAGTGGGTTGTTTCTCTGGCAAAACAAAGGCTCGGTAGGGATGCTTGCTCTCTGTAATATGTGAAGGGGTAAGCACTGCGGTGAAAGAAGAGTGATTTCAGTAGAAGAGTGTTGGCACATAATACAACGGATATAAATTATCCATTAATAAATTTAGACTGAAAAGAGAAAGAAAGTGATGAGAACATAGTGTAGATTGCAAAATCTTGGATCTGCTTTTCTCCAGTGGTATGTTACATGGTTGGTCATTTGCTTGATTGAGCACAGGTTCTCAGCAAAGCTCACAACCATATCAAAGTTCATTTAAAAATACTATACTAGCTATGACACAAACCCAGTTTGTTTTTAAACAGTAAGTTTGTGGTTTTTATTATCCACTCCTTATATGCAGTGATAAGTTTTGGGTAATAACACGATAGATGCACATTAAAGCTCTTGGGGTGTTTAGAGTACAATTAAGTTGTTCTGAATTGATTTGGATTTGAATTCTGATGAAAACAAGTCCACACAGCACTGACAAGTCATTGCATAAATGACAAAACATCAGCATATGGAATAATGGCGTTCAAAAAAAGTATTTTTGTGGCTTTAAAAAATTTCCCTTTCATAAGTGAATGAAAAACTGTGCACCAGTTACAGCTTTAAGGATTAGTCTAGCTGGGTGTCAGGCAGGGATTTTTTTTGTCTCAATTGAAAGGGCATGTTAGGTATTTTTAACAAATAAGTTAACAAGCATCGGAGTATTTTCAGTGATGAAGTATTAACCTTATTCTTCAGACTGAAGAAAAAAATTGCTGTCAGTGTTAGAAGGGGCTGTATTTCCTGGGGGCGGCCAATCTGTCTTTGATTATTAGGTACAGTGCTTTGTGAACTTCTAAATGATATCTTTGAACAAGCTGCCAAATTTTTTAGCTCTTTTGGCTATCATGGGTAGACTTGATGAACATGGGTCACCAAACCTATGTCGGTTCAAAAAAAGACTCTGTGGTATATGATGAGACATTTGTGTGGCAGTGAACACTACCAATATCCACCTAATTTATTTGTTCCATTCCATGTGTGTGTGCATTTGGGTGGTTATAAATATGGATGGCTTTCCACAGTCCACAAATGATAAGATGACATTTTACTTTAAAATTTCTGTTTTATTCAGTGCGCAGCAAGGATATACTGCTACAGAAATTTTATTTTACTTCTCGCTTTCCCTTCCTTTTTTTTTTTTTTTTTGAATAAAATCTGCTGATATAACATCTGCTTGTTATATTTTTAAAGAACTAATGTGTTCCTCCCTTTATTCTCTTTTGTTGTCTTCCTCCCTATCTGTTTTTCTCCAAACTGCTGCTTTCATCCCTACTCCAACCAGCTTGACTTCCAGGTCAGTATTTTCTGCTCTCCTACTTAATTGCTCCTTCTGCAATGAATGTTTTCATTGATGCTTCATTTAGTTGGCCATTTTGATTCCATGTTAATTAATTAATTAATTAATTAACTTCTGTTTGTCTTTTTTTGGTTTTTGTTTTTATTCTGCTTGTCCCTATTGTGAAGTTTTTGGTTATTCCATTTCTAGATCAGAAACTTTACAGTAAATGAATGCTTTTGTCAGAAGTCTGTAAGAAAAAAATTTCTGTTAACAACATATTCAATTCATATGTTGTTTCATGTTAAGATTTTTTTCTTCTTTCAGTTTTACTTTTATTAGCTTTGTTTAGGCAGTTCAACACCAGGATTGAACAGTAGTAATAGTGTACAGAGAGGTTTACACCTAAGATCAGAGACTTAGTCTTAATACTTTACCATCACCCCTTTTACTGTTATTGCAAACATAATAGGATGAGTTGGAGTGGTTCAGCTTCCGGTTCAGCAGCTCTTAGCTGTTTGTGCTGGCCAGATTCTGGACCTGCAAGGGAGGTGTACGTACGTGTATGTTTTATATCCTCTGTTCGCATATAGCATCATCTAGTCAGATTCATGTTTTTCTTTCTTCCAGATTTTAGATCAGTTTATCTAGCGTTTGTGCTTGTGCACTGTTTTTCAGTAATCCTATCATCTTATCAAGTATTATTACATGTCTTGTGGTGCTTGTTGAAGGTAAAAATTGATCTAGTCAACATTTTTTCTCTTAGTAGGCCTGGATGTTAATTTTCCTTTCTCATGCTTATGAATAGCTGTAAAATTTATGTTAGTGAAGTCTTAAAACATGCACTTGGTATTTTAGAAACTAGTAACTTTATATGGTTTGGACTACAGGTTCCTCTGCTTCTTCCCTTCCCCATTCATTTCAGAGTGCGGCTTTTTTTTTTTTTCCCTTTTCCTGTGACAGGTATTTAAGACAGTTCTACACTCTTAAGCTCATCCCTTATTTTTCAGGTTCTGAAATAGGTGATTGAAAACTTGCACAAAGGTTTGTTTCCTGTACTGAAGGAGCTTTTTAGGCAGGAACAGACCTGGTTTTCAATCATTATTAAGGCAAAAAGTGTTTACTTCTTCACAGATCAATCGGACTGGAGTATAAAGGAGGGTGTACACTGCAAAGACTTTCCAGGTGGATTTCAGCTACCAAAGTTTTGCATTTGCAGATGTGGTTCCAGGTTATCAGGTTGCCATGCAGCACATTTGACTAGAAACGCGGCAAATATCCAATCTGCCTTCATAATGTGTTCAAATCTGAAGTTCTCAGAATTTTTATGTCAATGTATACTTTTTGCACAGCATTGTTCTCTATTCATAGAGAAGCAGAGCTTGCCGGTTTGGGACAGTTTTGGTATCTTAGTCTCAAAACCAAGCACAGTTCGCATTTCACAGTTCGGACGTGTCAGAGAAGTTTCCGACGTGGATGCCTTCAAACTGCATGGCAGAAGATGGCTCATTATGAAAAGACTGACGAGTGTTCTTTTTCCTCATGTGCTTTAATGCACATCACAATTACAAGTTACTTTCCAGCTGGAAAACTTTGTTTCTGGAATTTGAGGCTGATTGCTTACAGTAATGAATCAGATAAACACTTTATTGTCTATCTACTACAAGCACATTTTAATGTGCTTGAATGGATAGGTATTGCACCTGAATTGTAAAAATACTTAAACCATTTATTTTCAGGCTCTTTCTTCCAGAAATTAATTAATTTAATTAAACTCTGGAGATGGCTGTGATGAAATTATTGTCTGAATGTGACCA
Source organism: Platalea leucorodia (assembly GCF_965183815.1). Taxonomy (NCBI): domain Eukaryota; kingdom Metazoa; phylum Chordata; class Aves; order Pelecaniformes; family Threskiornithidae; genus Platalea; species Platalea leucorodia. Next base: position 1,188,826 of record NC_138831.1, on the reverse strand, counting down.
CTCTGGCATTTCTATTAGAATGTACTCAACATTGATTGAAAATCTCTCTAGCCAGAGCGAGCTTAAAGAAAGGTATTATGCTATGCAGTTGTCATTATGGTTGATTTCACTGGAATTCAGTCATTGGTATGCAGAAACATTTGTTCAGCAGTTGGAGGTGCAATTTCTGTTATGTTTTATTGACCTAAAAAACCAGCTGACCTTCCTGAAGCAAACTGTCCTCATAACCCTGCCAACTTCCATCCCTAGAGTCCTAGATAAGTTGTAGCATATGATTAGTGTTTATTGTGGGCTTTCAGTGAAGCGTTAAGTTTTCGCAGCTTGAATCATCATTAAGGTTAAAACTTAATTTAAGAAACAGATCTATTAATTTCTTTAATTTCTGCTAATCAATATGTCTGTAGCTGTTGCTTTTTTCATCTGTATTTATATGGAGTTAGAATGATTAGAAAAATGCCGCACCTGTTTTAGAACATGGCGGGCTATTGATACTGATGGCAAACAAGAAAATCAAATACATTGGCATAACCCCCACCATGTGCACCTACCTATACAGTAAAAAAATGTTCTGAGCACAAGAATCAGTACAGTAACTTTTTTTTTCATTTAGGTTCCAGCAGGTTATATAGTCCCCGAACTTTTCTGCGTGCAGACAAAAAGGAGATGGATATTTTTTCCATGTACAATATACTGACCAGTGCTAGAAATTTTCCCACCAGCCTCTGATGTTGGCCTTCCTAATTGTTTCCGTCGGAGGCTAGAGCTCAATGAGATGTGTAAGGCAAGGTTTAACAGAGTTTTAAATTTAACTTACGAGCCTTCCACAGTTTTGTCAAATGTCAGTTTGATGGTTCCAAGGGCAGAGTGATATGTTGTTCAAAGATAATTTCCCTGGAGAAATTGAGATAGTGTACTAATGAAAACTGAGAGAATCTGTGAGATACATTACTCTTCTGAGAGACTGGTTATTCTGAGTAAGAAACATAGTCATCACATTGGATAACAGGCAGATTGTTGTCATGTCTTTCTGTTTTAGACTGTTTGCTATATATACAGAATCAACATTTTAACACTGTGAACATTTTAACATTTTGAAAGAGATGAAGATTTCAGAAGAGATTATATAGATTTATCTGATTACATGTGTGGTGTTGAATTTGTGTACATTTAAATTTCATTTTATTTAAGAAATAGTAAAGTAGAAAATTTATCTCCTTGGAATTCTGCTTTCTTTAAAAAAAAATAATTACAAAATAAGCAGAGATCATAGTGATAAACAATGAAAAGATACAAACGAGTCCCTGGGACAGGTTAATGCATTGTTGTTAATTTTTATCCCACTCACTCCTTAACCTGACTGCTCAGTTCTATACTTTGCCCTTTAAGTTTGCTTAAAGGCATGCAGAGGTTAAAATAATATTTCTGAGACAACTAGAAATGGATTATTTAAATAAAGCAGGATATTTCGTAGTTTCTTGCTGATGTGGGATTTTTTTGGTTTTGATTTGGAGTACAAATACTCTGTGGAAGTAAGTGGATATGCAGCATAAACTGGCTATGAGGAGAAAAGAGCTCTGCATCTCTGAAGGAAAAATATCCACTTTGGACTGGGTTGGACTTGACACCACAATTCTGTGTTGGGGAAGAGAGACGATAAGGAACTGTTACCCTTTCCATTTCATGGTTACTGATTTCAAGAAAGAGCAGTATTTCTTATGCTTCTGTAGACCACCTGCTTCCACTAGTTTTCCCCAGGGGAAGATCCACAGAGCTTATTTCTTTACCTCTTGAATGTGTGAATAAAATAGCCATACAGCACTCCTCTGGGGAGCTTGGTGACTGCCTGGGTACAACGCCGTCAGGGTTCCCTGTGTACAGTGGAGGGGGGGTGTGTGTGAAGAACCATTGTGAGATAGCACAGCTTACCCTCAAAAAGCTGTGACTGAAAAGAGACAGGGGAACTAAATTTAGGAATTGGGCTGTTGGTGGAACTACTTCTTCCACTTGCATTGTTTGCTTCCATAATGCAGGAGCAATATGCCTGGATGATGTAATTATGACTGGATTGAAATGCTCTGATCTGAATTTATAATAAGGGGAAGTTAGGATGTCAAAACAAGAAATCATACAAAGTGTACCTGATTTATTTGGAGGTCTGAAGAGATTACTGCAAAAGCATTGAAAGTTCAATTTACATATTGAATGATAACAGCTGGATTGATCCTGAGAACTGCTAGGTTGAGCCAGGAGTTGCAGCTGAAAGATTTGATTCAGAAGGAAATTGCAGTGAAACATGAAGTGCAGCAGAGGAGGTTTGATCCTGAGTGCTGTCAGGCTGAGCTGGACATGCTGTGGATGTAGAGAGTAACTGGACAGAGTCAGGAGTTGGTGGGGTTTTTTGTTGTTTGTTTGGGGTTTGGTTTGGTGTTTAAAGGAAAAAAAAAAAAAAGAGAAAACCTTAGATGGACAACAGCTGGAAAGGACCTGATGAAGCAGAAGCAGGACTGCAACTTCTTGGTTGCAAATACCAGGCAACAAATTATTTCCAGTTACTGGTTACAGTTATTGGTAAGGGCATTAATTAATAAAATAGCTCAGCAAGCAATTGCCATATTAAATCAGATCAAATATCCTTCTCATCTAGTGTCCTGTCATCAGCAGGTTTTTGGGTTTTTTTTGTTTTTTTTGTTTGTTTGTTTGTTTGTTTTTGGGGTTTTTTTGGTGTTGGTTTTTTTTTTTTTTTTAAGAAGACCATCAGAAGAAAATGCAGAAGAATCCTTGGTGTACAAGAGAGATGTGTGACAGATGAGTCTTCTGGTATGGATTTCACACATGTTCATATGAAGTGTCATCCAGTAAGAATGTGCTGAGAAAGACAGTAGTGCAATGCACAGTATTGGAATTTCAGTGGTTGCAGCGCAGATACGTGTTGAAACAAAGTGATATGAACCATAGTTTGGAACAGGATTTTAGTAGGTCTTTTTCATTCATACATTATCCTCACGTGGATATTTCTAGCATCTCTCTAGGGCTCTGGAGGGAACTGTGTCAGACTAAACACATCTTAAACAAAGATTTTGGAAAACTTCCCAGATTGTGTGTTAGGTAAACCCTTCCTCCCACGTTTTTGTCTTTGAGGTGAGAAATGTTTCAGTGACTTCTGCAACACTCGCTTTATTTCTACCAGGCAGAGTTGTTGGTTCTCTCAAGGCAACAGTATCTTTTTGTGGTGCATTTGGAGGGAAAATAGTTGTCAGACAGAAGTACTGCCATAATCCGAGTCTTAAGAAATCTTAAACGAGGCTTCAAACATTTGAAATAATGAGATTTAAAGGGCAGGGAAGGCGGTGGGGGGGAGAAGAAGAAGAAGAAAAAAAAGGATTATTTGAATGTGTGATTTTTTTTTTTTTTTTAACCTAGTAATAGAATCTCCTTGTGGTTTTTGAGACCTCTAGATCTATGTGGACTGCAAGCTTGCTCCTTTGAGTGAAACTGAAATAGCTATGTAATCCATTGGTAACAGGAGCTGGGAATGTAATGAAAACATTGAATATACTAAAATTCATTTCTCTTAGCTGGTAACTGGGCATTACAGCATTTTTGCATTGAACTGGACAATTAGGGATATGGGAATCAAATTCTTTGGAGATTTTTAAAATATGGTTTGGATGATTTTTTTTTGTCCATTGTTTGCACTGGTCATTTTGATTCTTTATATCAACACAGAGAGAACACAAAGGGTACTTCTCAGTTCTCCTGGTGAGTAGATGGAGTAATGAACTGTGACATGGAGTCTGCTGTAGTTTTAGCTTCAGGTGAATGGCAGAAAGAAGACCAAGCATTCTGCTTCAGTAAGAGATGACAATATTAACTTCTTGTGATAACATTCTCTGAGGTGTATAGCAGAATATCAGCCTTTATTACCAAAAGATAAAGTCAGTTTGGCCAAAGTTAACCTGAGAGTATTACCTTCCTCCAAGTTCTCTTGTCCAAAAGGCAACAAAGTTTTACTCAGGTGTCACAAGCTCATTTTATAAGGGAAGGTCTAGATGTCCCCTGTTAGCCTTCCTGGCAGCAGGGCAGTCCAGCCCCAAGGTGACGTTTTCCTGTCTCTCCAGGAGGCAGCTGCTCAAACTTTCTTTCTCATCCCATGTTATTATAGACATGCTAAGGAAGCTAAGCTACTCCCATTTATGTCACTGTAGAATGGATATTTTTTTCAGTTACAAGATCAGATAGCATCACTGTAAAAATGAAATTGTGTCACAGGGTCAGCTGAAGGGTGGTAGGTTATGTTGTTACACAGTTTAGGAGTTTAAACTATTATAAAGGCAATTAGTTCAGGGAGTTGAAGTCCTGCCCCTGCTCCTTTTCATTGGAAAGTAGAGAGAGGAAAATTTAGTTCTTCTACAGAGAAAAGAGTGGGAATAAGTTCTGCTAGATTTTCTGCTTTGGAATAATAGGGGCGAGAAAGAAAAAGGTGAGATGGGATTTTTTTCTATAGGACAGTAATAGATTAGTCAGACATGCAAAGAAAGGAATCCCCTTGGGATTTGGGGATGAAGTATTCCTCCAAAATGTGGCCTTTATAACAGACATGGAAAAAAATCCTGGTTTTTTCCTTTTGAGTCTGTCTAAACAAAAAACGAGGAATGATTTCCCCCCCACCTTAGGAAGTCTTCATTCAAAACACTTTATGCATATGTGCCTATGTAGTGGTCTGTATTAATCTCTGAGCTTTTTATATTGGTCTGTCAAATTTTCACATTAAAAGCAGAAAGACTCCCAAATTCAAAAGCAGCAGAAGAAATGATGGGTTTTTTTAAGTGGTGTAATAGCTTTAAAATAGAGAATGGAGCTGATTTACACCAGTGTTACTTTAGTTCCAGATGAATCAGTATGAGCCATGTCCTCTTTAAGGCAATTATCTGGCCACTTACATTCTCAGAATTCAGGTGCATTGTACAGTGTTATCAAATGGAATAAAGAGATGGTGCAGAGACAGTATTACAAGTTTTGACACCATTTTTAACCAAGTAACAGATATTCATAGCAGCTTAGTCCTCAGACTGTTAGAATAACCAATGACACAAACCCCAAATGAAGTAACTACTCTGGAAGGGGGTAACATATTAGAAGTGGTAAACTGCTTAATTATAGCTTTGGGACTTTCTTAGGCTCCATTCTACATATGTTGCTTGTTTTCTGGGTGGAGTGTATTTTATTAGTGGTCAATATGCACTTGATGTCAGCTATGGATCAGTTTTGGTAGGACATCACCAAAACAGTTCACACTGATGCATTTAGCCCTGCAACATATACACATTTTTCTGTGTTTCGAAGATTCCCTGTTGGAAGAACCAGACAGCTGCTTTGTACCTTTGTTCTTCCCCTTTTTGCTTTTTGATACTGCAGTTGTGACACACCTTAGTTCAGTGAGGAATATTGTTCTTTGCAGCTTTGGATATACTAATTCTTTCCTTACTCTTAACAAATGCGCTAGCAATGAATAGTAGCATTCTGTGCTGCTGTAACATGATGTGCTTGCTAGTCAGTGGATCTCACAGGAAAAAAAATCATCATGTACAATGGTGAGCTGGCGTTGCAGTTTTGCAATCATTAGATTTCACTTTACAAGCAAAAAGGCAAAACTCTTATGAAATAAAATGTTGTTATAATTTTATGTGTTAATAAATTTTAATCTGTTTTCTCCCTGTGGTTATTATCATTGCTCTCTGCCACTTTGTATCAGGGCATAAAGCTAGATGAATGATTTGGCCTAGAATGCACAAGCAGTCTAAGTTCTGAGCATCATCTACATCATTAAAAAAAGGATCAGTCCCAATAGAATTGTTTGCCATCAAGGGAGAAACAATGAAAGTTGTTTTGAAGCTCAGCTCTGTTGGACGTGTTGGCTGTGTCAAACTAATTAACTTCTTAATGGTTGGGAGGATTGCTTTTGTTTTTGCATTTAAAGTATTCTTTAATTTTTTTATCATGGCAATTGTATTAGTTAACAAAAAGAAAATAAGAAAGGTTAAGAACAAGGAAAACCCCCAAATTTTAGACGACCTTTTGGATACTAATAATGCTTTAGGTTATAGAATCTGGATTAAAAAAAAAAAAAACAAACTGAAAGTTTTTGTAAATGCAAATGACAGCACAGAAAGACACTACTTAGTTTTCTATTAGCATATCGTAAATCTTAAGGTGACTAGAGTCTAACTTATTAAATAAATTTAGCAGTCAAGCACGAGCGCTTTCTTTTGGAAAAATGATGGCTATTTGAGGTATGTTTTCTTCGTCATATCAAAATTTCAGCCTGTCATGGGTTTTCTTATCTTGATAATACCTATTTTCCCTAGACAAATCCATCTATGGGTTTTAAGTGAATAAACAGTGTCCTTGCATATTTGTGTCAGGAATGTGTCTGTCAGTAACCCTCTTAATGTCTCGTGATGTTTACAGTTTGCTAGAGTCTAACCCATCTTTGTTTTTCAGGTTTATAGATTGGTAGTAGCAACTATATTTGCATTCCAGGAAATGCCAGAAACAATACTTAACTTTGCTCACATCTTAATAGAAATTTTATCTTGTGGAGTTGGATCTGAATTTTAAAGAATTGCTGTTATGGTGTTGTTTTAGTCTTGACTCAATAAATGAAATGGGAACCTATGCATACTGTCATTTTTAAGACAGTGAGAACTGAACTGTTGGAAATATTTCTACTGAGTCTTAGTGATGTAGTTCAGAATGGACATTCACATGGGCAGGATTTACAGGATCAGGTCTTCTGCATGACTAGCTACTGAGTTCCGGAGTGCCTAGTAAAATGTTAAGATTTGTTTTATTGCTCACATATGTGAATTGTTTGTAAAGGTGTGGACTATTTATAAAGGAGAAAGATGATCTGTTAAAAAATTTTTTCTTTCAAGTAATGATGTTGGTAATATTCTACCCAGTACATGTCTAGAACAATAGGTGATGTTTGATTACTCAGAATGTGTACTGGATTAAATTTTAAAATATATTTTTGAGACTTTCTTATGTTATAGAAATTACTTGTTTTGAATAAATTGTTGTATTTCATAAGATATTATTTTCCTGAAAACATTCTTTGGTGATTTTATTGCACTCTTTTTTTTTTATTTGTTGAGGAGTACAGGTTCCTAGCATACTGGAGAATTTTTTGATTGACTTTCAGACAGCTGTTCCTATTGTAATACTGTTTAATGGGATGAAAATTATTAGAGAGACGTATTCCTTTAGAAAATGTTACAGATTTTGCTCTTGGGAGTATTTTGCATGTCTGCATTTTTTGGATGCTTTGAAGGGTAAAAAAAAAAATTATGAAATAGAGTAAAGGCTACACTAAGCATGTAACACTTGTTTTTGGCTGACATTACCAACTTTTTGGCCAAGGTACCCAGGTGGTTCATTAAAGCTAGGAATTTAATGAAATAAGGCGATTTTCTATAGCTATCAGAGATGAAAGCATTGGAGCTTAGACAACAGTTACACACTACTGTAAAATGAAATCTGAAAGAAATATATGCAGAAACTAAATGTTAATATTTGTCTTAAAAAGTTGCACTGAAGGAATTCAACGTACTGTAGTTATAACTATAAGATCAGTTTGTATGCCATTCCAGAAGAAGAGAAAACCACAAACAAAAATCATTAAATGTAGTCACTGCAACTAGTGACATTCATACCAGCAAGAACTAAGTGTTTTGATATTTGCCTTTCTGCTGATCAAGGGTCTGGGTCTTCATGACACTGATGTCTATTTCTTGCAAAGACATTCCAAGTTAAAAACTAAGTTGAATGAAGGGCTAGCGTAATTGATGTAAGGGCATCTTCCTCTTTGCACAGCAAGATTAAGGGGCTCTAGGTTCTTTGGTCTGGACTTCATAGGAGACAAAGCTATTAGGCTGTATAAGATTTTTTTTTGCCTTTGCCCTTCACCTGTCTTGTTCGGATCTATGATATTCTAAGCATACCTAAACATTCAGCAGTCATCATTTTGATGGTTCTTCAGCACTATTAGAAATCTGGAGTGCTACAGTCTATTGATTTCTGTGTTGGTGGTCTAAGGCTATTTTTCTGAGAAAGTTTGTTGGATGCTGAAGAAAACAGATGTAGGCATCACTATGGTTTACGTACCTGATTTTAAGTCTAGTGCCCAGTTGAGGTGGAAATTAATGGCTGTGGAGCATTCTGTGTGTTGAGAAAGATTTTTTAAAAGATTATCCCGGATCAGGAAGATTTAGGAAGAGGAATGGGGAATTATGACTGGCTGATTTTTGCTGGAGTAGCACAACTGCAATCTACTGTGTATTTACAGTTCACAGCAATGGCTTGATCTAGGTTTAAAAAATTCATAAACTCAAAGTTTAATGTACAGTAAGGTAGTTTCTAGAGAAGTATGTTACTTTATATTATCTTTTACTCTTCATTAGGAATGAGTGAGTGTCTAGCATATAGAAGAATCAAATTCTGTTTTGAATTTTTTCTTCTATCTAGCGTTCTTCATCTCTTCTTTATTAACTTCCAATATCATTGTCATATAGTATTTATGTGGTGCAGGTATTTGCTGGCTACTGCTTCTCTATATAGAACGATCAAATGAGTTGGAAGATGCCCATGAAATCCTTCAGTTTGTAGCTATGGAATAGAACAGAACTTGTTTGGTTTTTGGGGTTTTTTTGTGGTTTTTTTTTTTGTTGTTGTTTTTGTTTGTTTGTTTGTTTTTTAAAGAAAACCTATTCAACATGTGCTTACATTCTAGTTCCATTTTGAAGACAGCTTAGCTCCACTCTGAATTCTTTTGTTGTCCATAGATGAAGCTGCTGGATGTTTTATGACAATTGCTGACTGGCTATAACCATAGGAACACAAACAGAAATTTAAATTTGTTATCTGAAAAAGTGTCACTACTCAGACATTTTAATGTTTGGCCAAGATTAACCATCTTTGTAAAGTGTTAGCAATCTACGCTGCTTTTTAGACTGCTTTTTTCCTTCATAAATGCTATTAGCTCGGAACATAATTTCTTTAAGCCAAATGTGGTGTTGGCACCAATTTAGAACTGGTTTGAAGACTGGCTTTCCAGTTATGTAACACTTGTAAAATTACAAACAGCATAGTATTCTGTAATAACTAGTTTGAGATGAGTGTAATGCCTAGTTCAGCGGTTAAAGAATTTACCTCACTGTAAGATAACAGATACCGAGCTTCAAAATGAACTATAACAATGTGGAAAATCAGAAAGCTGTGGATTTCATCTTACTGCTTTGAGGCAGTTACACTATCAAAGAAAGAATACTTCTGCATATATTTTAGTACCAGAATGATTAACATCTGATGCTAAGATCAATTCTACTGCCCAGCCCCCTGCAGTGTACGTTTCAAATTTTGAGTACATATATCTTGAACAGTAACGTTTTATTTATTTTATCCTGCCTAATGAATTTTGTAGTCTTATAGCTTTAAATTAAAACAGTGTAGCAGAACACATGAAACTCATTTCTCATGATAAAGAATCATGTAGACTCAACCATGCATATCAGCATAGCTACCAGTAAACTATGTGGATATTTTATATCCTATATGGTAATGGCATATGATATTTTGTGCTGATTTTATACTGTTCCCAAATACTTTTCTATTTCTTGTGCATAAATTTTTACTAATCCTAATCTTCTGTTTTATTCAAGAGCATTTTAGAAACAGAGCCATGTGAAAAAATATCAGAGCAAGCATACTCGAAAAATATATTGGATCAAGGATTTTATTTGATATATTTGCCATCTAAAAAAAAGTGGCAGGGAACGTGTTCTTGTATTTATTTCTTCTGTTCAACTCCTCCTGTACCTTTAATGCAGGCCTAAAAGAAAACTACTCAGCTAGGCTTTTTAACAGTAGCATTTCCTTTCACTTCCATAGGCATATTGTCAGATCTGGAAAAGAGAGGCTACGACACAGCATTCTTTTATTTCCTTCTCTTCAAGATTTTGCATATCACAGGCACCACGTTTTCCTTTGCAGATTTACCATGTTCTACTTTTCAGTGTGGCATTAGACAGAAACTGAAATGGGAAGTTTTGAGAGGGAAGGGTAATGAAAGAAGCAGTTAGCATGAGCATAAAATTGAACTTCTTACAGAGATTAAATATAAATTAATACATCATTTACTCAGCATTAGCTTGGAAACCATTTTATATTTTAACAGCAAAGTCTTATTACACCACCAAAATTTCTGCCAAATGCCACATTTATATATGAAGTTCTGAAAGTAAATTTTTCTAATATTCATTTTTGCTTTATGCTGATTATGTCTATGATTACAATCATGCAGCGTGGACCCATGAAAGGGAATGATTTTCACTTGGAGTTGCACAGAGCATCTAATGTACATTTGAATACTTGATTTAGAAAGACAAAGGGCATTACTCAAATTCTTGAGGAACTTTAGTAAAAAAGAGATAACTCAATAGCTAAACCCATTATATTCTTTAAGGCCTAGAAACAAGTTTAACTGGAATATGCAATTTCTGGTTGTTTTTTTATTAATCTGTCAGTGTAACTTTGACAGACATATCCCTGCTGTTTTTAGCACTGTCATGTTGCTTGCTTACTATGGGTTAGCTGTGGCAGTGTGTTGTGTTTTTCAGAAAATTAACCTTTCTTAAAACTCTATGATAAAATACTGGTGATTTATGCTATACTGCCAGGCCTATTGAGATAGGTCTCGTGTAGGCAAGTTTCTTCTGACCGTTGTGTAGTGTGGGGTTTTGTTGTTGTTGTTGTTCTCAAGTGAACTTAATTTGGGGATTTAAACATGATGCCAGAAGTCTATGAAGAGACAGCTGTAGTGCTGTGCAGGTGGTCTCTTTGAGCTGGCAAAAAGGTGCTGTTTCTTAGGAGTCTTGTCATTTTGTTAAAGGTATGTCTAAAGGGGAGAGCTTTTAAGTGTACAGTTTTAGAACTGTATCTGGGTACTACAAAAAATATTTGAGAATGTTTAAGGAACATACAGGCTATAATCTCTAGCATTGCAAAATACTAACTCCTGACTAGAGCTGGTTCAACCTGGAGAAGCTCAGCTCTTCACCTTCCAGTCTGTGTTTTGTGTAATATAAAGATGATTGTATTAAAAAGAAATAAATTTTTAAAGGATGGCTTTTGATTTTTTCCCCTCCCCTGAAACTGGTCTATTTTCTGGTAGCAATGTCTTGTTGGGGGTTCTTTTAGCTTTACAGTATGTACAGTCTTAACCGATTTTACTTCTAACATTGAAAACTGAGTACAAATGCTGTAGAAAGATGATCAGTTAGGCTAATCTATCTTTTTGTTCCTTAACAGCCTGATGCAAACACGTGAACACAACTATAGGACAAATTTGTTTTTCAAATAGTGGAATTCTTACTTGTCTTTTTAAAAAGTTATCTGTGAGCTTGATGTAGACTCTTTTAAAAAGCAAAGATTTTTTATTTGAATTAATTGTACCCACTTAGTTTTCTAGGCAAGTTGAAGTTACTTTTTTTAGTAATAATAGATTACCTTTTCTATTATGTACTGTACTTATGAACTTATATATGAAGTGTCTTCTAAGAATTTTTAATAGCATGGCAACATTTATTGGTTATAGATTCATTGTTAATTTTTCAGCAGAAGTAGTGAAAAAACCAGCAGCAGGACAAAGAAACCAGTGATAGAAGTAAATATAACCTAATTTCTTTAGAATAATAAAATCAGTGCAAGAAATGTATTCTATAACTTTTTTTTTTCACTGAAAGTTCTAATGTGGAAGCAACAGACATTTTCAGTGGTCCTTTTGGGCATTGAATAATATTCTCTTCATTTGCCAAAATAGGATTAGTGAGTAGATCTCATTAGGAATTTGCACATGACTTTATTTTTATATAGATAAAAGGGAGCAAATTCCTCAAAGTCAAAAAAAGTCGGGAAAATAATATCTAAGAATCCAAGCAGGTAGAAAGCATTACTGCAAGGGTATTTTTTCACTGCCTGCCAGGCAAAATTAGCTTGCCTTCTTTCTTAAAAGGATGTATGCTAAGTATCAGAATAGTTTCTGATAACTTAATGAGCAAGATCCACAGCAGAAGATAATTAAGCACTGCAACAATTTACAAATGTATTATTTTACTTGAGTACAATCTTAACAAAATAAAATATATAGTGGTGGTAAAGATTGTTTCATTTTCATTAGAAGTTACTGATAAATTTATTTGTTCATTATCTTTTGTAGAAAAAAGTCTCATTATTAAAAAAGATAGAAATGTAATGGTTTTGTTATGTACAAACCTATTTGTAAAGGCATCCTTTGTTCTTCATGGCATATTTATGACCTGACCTTCAACCCCATCACACTTTAATCCTCAGAAACATTGTATTTATAGTCCAGGTTTTCAAAAATAGAAGTTCACAACATACATTAATCATCACCTTCACCTTCTGCTTCCTTTGAAATGAATGCTACTTACAGCACCCATTAAAATTGTTCCCAAAATCACCAAGTAAGGATTGTTGGATAATCTCCCTCTGTTACAACAGCAATTTTTCTGCATAGTGCTTAGAAGAGGTATATTTGTGAGCAACTGACAAAAAATCTTGTAGGCCCAAATAATTGCTTTACCATTGTATAATCTGATGGCATTAAAGCCATTTTGATATGCCAGCTTAAAAACAAGATGAAGTTTTATTGTTTACATCTGATGCTTGGAATACTTGTATCTGTTGGGGAATTGATGTCCTGTGTCATAGTCACAAGTTAATTTTATAGAGAAAAAGAAGGGACTGCAGTCATTAATACTATTGCATATATGTATACAATTCTTAGACATATGAAGGACCAAAACAAGAAGGTTGCCAATCTGAAGCACAATCAGCAAATGGAGAAAAAGAAGAATGCACAGTTGTTGGAAGAAGTTCGTAGACGAGAGGACAATATGACTGACAACTCTCAACATTTACAAGTGAGTTTATTTTTCAATTGTGTTTTAAAACTGCCGAAGAAAGTACACTTGTGTTTCACTGTGTGTCTTCCCACAAAGAGCTGATGCCTCTCTCCTTTCCTATGAGAGGATGCACTACTGACTTCACCTGCACCCATGAATTATTTAATATTTAGGATGAGGAAAAAATAATTTTAAACTCTCTCCTCACAAGAACTGTATGTTATTTAAAAACAAGCCATTGTAGCTTGTTTTGAAGAGAGTCAGAAAACAGAAGCATAATTATCCTTTCTCTATTCTACTTCTGTGCTATTCACAGCATTATATCCACAAGCCCTAGTGAGGTTACACTGTGGTTATGAATGTTCAGCATGTACTTAGATGTAACACAGAGGAGCACTGGAGACAGCTATAGCAGTCTTGTTTTCACAGATCTCTTATAATTATTACTGCACAGTTACTATAGCAACAACATTTTTATTACAGTTGGAAAGAAAAGGTTCTACTGTATCTTTTTTTTATTTAAGATAAGAGTTTTTATTCTAGGAGAATTTCTACAGTTTTTAAGTTACTGAGTTCAGGCATTGAGATCTGAAGGATAGTTAGCTGATCTGGTTAAGTAATACATTACATACTAGGGAATTTGTATTAAAAAGACCACAAAACAAGTTCGATGCTTGACTTAAAAATTATTCTCCGAGATCCGACCATGAAAAACTGTGAAGAGAAGTACTGATTTCTGTCAACATCAATGTCTCCATACCCAGTCTCTATAGACAAGTCTAATTTACAGTGCAAAATATCAATTTTGCCTTGATCTGGTTAATATAATGGGTTTCTGGAAAATTTTTAATAGATGGAATTTGACCCTCACATGCTTCAGAGAGTACTGTATTTCTCACGTATTCCTATATGCAAAAATGGAGAAATGAACACCACACCTCTCTTCAGGCTTGTGTTGGTAAAACTACATCAGAAATCAAGTTCAGGAAATTATACATTATTTATGTATCTCTGTAGCGTTATGTATACTTTATAACCTTGGTCATTATATACCAATTGCATCACCATACATTCTGCTGCACGTGATAGAGCGAGAAAGCCTTGTGAAGTATTTGGTCTGACAATATGATATATCAGAATTAAATTTCAGTGTTGAGCAGCTACTTGTAATTAATGTGGTTCAGTAAAGAAAATATATTAGAGCTTTATTTTTCAGTATTATTTTGGAAATCTGTCAGAGTGGTGTGATCACTAGGGAAGTAATTCCTAGGGTCTTTGATGTAACTGTTATACTCAGAGCTTTCAAGTTGTGATGAGAAGGGGTCTACCAGATGTAAGCAGCATGGCTGAATAGCCTGAATTTAGAAAGAAAAAACCTTGTCTGGTGCATAGCTCTTCTGTGCCATTCACCTGCTATAAAGCATTTACACACTAAGAACAGTTTATGAAAACCAGTTAACTAAGAACTGTTATTTCTCTGTTACTATGCCTTAAAACGTTAATATTTCAATATTGTGTGCTCAATGTCACTGTCAGTAATGTATGTGTGTATGTGTTGTGGCCCATCCTACACTTGCTGAGCTGCTGGGAAAGTGAAAACGAGAGGATCCCAGCTGCTTCTGCCTTGTCAGTAGGTGCTTTGCATTCCCAACTCTCCTCCAGCAGCTGCAAGAGTAACAGGGGCAAGTGAATATTGGTTGTCTGCACTGCTGGCATGCTGAAACAGCTAATCCTGCCTTCTCTGGCATAAGCAAAACAGGCAATCTGCTGTTTTCAACAGTTTGCTACCGTAACTAGTTGTTATATGTTCTGTGTCTAAAACATTTCCTCATTTCTTCCCATGCCTTTCTTCATGTCAACCATTGTGTTCGTGCAGGGCTAGATGTGTTCTCTCTTTGCAGTTTGCTTCTTTTGTGAATTAGACTGGCCGACACTCTGTGGATCACAGACGAGGCAAATCCACCTGAATGAAAATGGCTTGTTTGACCTTACAGATTGAGCCATAAAATACCTGAAGATACACAGTTTCAAACAGAAGTTTGACTCTACAGCACTACAATATGTTCAAGTAAATCCCTAAGGAAACAAAGTGAATAGAGAGGGGTGGAGAAAAGCTGCCAATCTTGATAAACATCTGGCAGCTTTTTCCTTCCCCAGCACATTAAGATACAGAGTTGCTTTGGTCTAGTAGGTACAGCAGACAGAGACCTTCAAGGGACCCTTTCCAAAATGGGCTTGATAACATGTGTCCTTTTATGGTTGCTTCTTTTGTAAGATTAAGGAAAATGGGGTAGTGGTAGTATCTGGGGCTTTTTTTGTTCTTCTTGTTAAGTAAAGGAATGGTTATTCTTTGTGGAAATTCCTGAGGGTTTGCATTAGAAAGGGAATCACAAAATTCATTACTCCAATAAGAACTCATGATACTACTTCTAAATGTAATGGAAACATGGCCCTGCCTCACATAGTGGGAGCTTGAGAGTTCCCTATCACTGCAAGATTCAGGGAGCTTTTAGTTGTTCTACATAAATGCCATAGTGAACCTTGCAAATAAAGCAAATAGTTTGATATTGAGTAGTGGGGTAACGTGACTCTGATGTGCATTTATTCTGCTGATAGGAGAGTATTTTGATTTGAAGTTTTTCACTGGTATTGTTTATTTGTTTCATGTGTGTAAGGTAGCTACAAATATTAGATAAGAGCATCAAGTCATGTTCTTATATGAATCTGATAAATAGGTGGTTGACTGGTTAAAGCACCAAGCAAACTCTAAAGCCACCTAGCCTTGTTACACAATACAAGCTTTTTTAAAAAGTTGTTTAAAAAACCCTCCTCCTCCACAGTCTCAGGGAGGTACACTTAGACTAACCAAAACTAAGGGCAAACTCAAACAACTTCATTGCACAAAGCCACCAAAACCGCACCACAGAAACCAATGAGAAACAGAAATAAACCAAAAGCAATCAACACTTCAATAACATTTAACATATAACACGTTTGAGGTGTCAGTCGGGCGGGGTATTGTTGCTGCACAGCCATACACAGGGCAATGGTGATCCAAAATGCACACACTCACTCACAAAAGGGGGAAACCCTCTCCCTCCCGTGGGTACCCAGAGGGTGCAATCGCTCACCCGGGGCGGGGGCTGAGGGCTCACTCAAGAACACCCAGAATAAAATCACTCACCCGAAGGAGGTGAGGGTACTCCATCCTGGGAAGCTTCCTCAGGCGGTACGCCAACGCGAGGGGCGAGGTCCCCCACGCAGGCCCGCTGCTCTGAGGCGACGGCTCCGAGGAGAGCGGCGGGGAAAAAAGATCGTGGTTTGGCGGCGCCTTATTTATACCCGGGCTCGGATCCGCGCTGTGGCCATATTTGGTCATGATCTAGAAGCTTCTGCGAGCCCAGGCGCCTCATTGGCTGCGGGCCCCGCCTGGCTCCTCCCGCTCCCCCGCCGACGGGCGCGCGTGCCGGCGGAGCACAAAAGGCGCGGGAGTGAGGCGCGGGAAGCCGGTGGTCGCCATTTTAAAAGCGCTGAGGGGAGTCTGCCTGTCACAGGGGTATTGTTTAAACAGCAAGTATCCCTTAAAATTCAAGTTTTTCCTTTTAAAAAACGTGATTGAGAGCACTGGTGGATGCAGTTATGATTTTGATTGGCCTGTATAGCTTGTCGTTTAAGGGTGATTTTGATTTGAGGCTTTGGTACCTGGTCACAGAAAACTGTTTAATGTTTTTAGTGTAAGATAAACTGTTGCTCCTGTAATATTTAGCTCCAAATGTCTGGGTGCAGGGATGGAACACACCTGCTTCCCACAGGTCTGGGTATGTAGCTACATTTGTGAGTGCTCTAGATTTGAACTTACTTACGCATGTATTCAAAAGAATACATATAATGCAGAGTGTAACAGGTAAATTTATTTTTTTTTTCTACCAAGCTAAGGGTACAAGACTTTCCCTAGGGAGCAAAATATAAATTAACGTTCTTCTTGTGATGTGAACATATACAGAATTCAAATTGGGATATAAGTGTTGACTAAAGGAATAATTTGCCGGAGCAGAATACTTGATCACTCTTGATATTAAATATCAATTTATAAATAATATATAGCGTTAATGAAACATAGCAGTAGTGATCTAAAGATTTAAGTGAGGCAGGATTTGTGGGGAGGCACATGATGAGAGGTATATGATATATTTGGAAAAGCAAGTTTCTGGGAGTGGTATGTATCCGCTAATTAAAAACAAAATTAATTGGTATTTCAATAAACATTGAATTAACATCTTAATAAACTATAGAGATCTGGCTATCTTTTCTTGTTAACATTTATAATACCTTCTACTATGTTTAGTAGAAACACTCTATAGGGATTTATAACACATAGTGCTTGTGCCTGTAGTGTACTTGTTATATTGGTGAATGATGTTATTGAACTGTTAGGGTAAAGTGTATCCTAAAATTCTCTGGCATGATGTAATGATTGTGTTTGTTGGCTAGCTGTGATAAGCTCATCTGAGAATTGAAGAGCAATTAGACTAGTCAAATTATATTTACTCCAGCCAGGTCTCAATTGCTTTTGCAGAAGTACTGGAAAAGATGTAATAAAAAAAGCTAGTATAATTGTCCATGGGTCATTCAGGGATTCACTCGGGGCAAGCTGAAGCAATCAGTTGAAGTATCATCCATTTGTACAGCTCAAGCAGGGGCTGAAACTCTACCCATTCAGCTCTCCAGTTGCTCTTTGGTATGTTTGAAGAAGTTCAGAAGTCTGTAGTTTCTTTGAAGCTTCAATAGTATGTAATAGTTCCTGAGGCTTGTAGCATCATGTGTATTTCTGACACTTTTCACTATCTTTTCAGATAAAAACCTCAAAGCTGGTTCCTATCCTAGCATCAGTGCTTGCAGGTCAAGTTTGAGTCTCTGACGGCCCCATCTCTCAGCACTCCAGGGCCACTGCTGTGATGGAGAGTGCCCTGGGATGCCTGGGGAGGGAATTCACTTTGGTCTCCCTCAGCTATCAGCTGTAATTGTGAGTGATGCTTCAGGTGTGGTTTTGGGGGGTTATTTGGATCACTGTAAAATTGGAAACATCAGGGAGCCAGACTTCAGATTAGTTCTTGGGAATGAAGAATAGTTGTGAGGTTTTCTGCCTTTTCCTTCCACAAATCAAGGGCAGACCTGTGCAAATCTTGCCAAACGTGATGGTCATATATTACATAAAGCATCACAGCAGGAGAGCTGGCTCTTGAACACTTTATCATGAAATTTTTTGAGAATGGTGTATCTAACATGCCTTCGTTTTTCTCTCTTTTTTGTCTGTCTTAAAAAGATAAGCCTTTTTCAGAAATGCTGAGTTAAGGAATATACAGGTATCCTGTCATGAAGTTGTGCATAATTCTTCAAATCTCTCTGCAAGATCTTGAAATGTTGTAGGTGTGAGATGTGTTTATTTCCTGAGGTGCGTTTTTCTTGATTCTTGTATGGAACATGTTTGTTCCAGTAATACTGTTACCTCAATAGAATTGGGAAGGAAAACATTTGCATAACATTGAGAACTTAAGTGGGTTTGGTTTGGATTCTGATGTTCAAACCTGCTGTAGTAATAGGAACAACAAAGTCCTTTGTTACCTCTAGAGTAAACAATAAGAATGTGCATGTAATAATATTCCCTTATGTCTCATTGCATAGCCTCAAAGGAAATTAAATGTACGCTCTTGTCCGATTATACTTTTCATAAATGTAAAGTAACAATTTAATAAGTGAATCGAACCTTATGGAATCATATCTGTACTATGTCCAGGAACACTGCTCTGTGGAAACTTTATGCAAACTGTCCGATGCGTACATGTCTTGAGAGGTGCAGGGATGAGCCTGAAAACAATGTTTAAAAGTTTAATACCCTGTTCTGGTCTGATCCAAACAGCTTCTGGGTGTTTCCGCCTTTTCTTCCGGTTTATCTGCTGGAAACGTTTTTGACTCTCCTAATGTTTTAAATGCTTGGCTTACTTGTCACAATTCTCTTTTAGGTGGCTTGGATTTTCTCTGAGCGGAAATCCACATGCTGAAAAGAGGTATTTAACTGAAAACATTGGTTTTGAATGAGACAATGTGTAATTCTCATTGATTTCAAATATCATACATAGGCAGCTTGATCAATGCTCTGAGCCTGAAGTACTGTGAAACAGGTTGTGTACACACATACATTTTCCAGGTGTAAATATCTAGCTTTTTAAAGAGTCCAGCATGTCAGCCTTGGTTTGTCACTGGACATACTGAGGCAATGTAAGAATTCTAGGTTTTCAGTAGTTTTGTACTGGCTGGAAATTTAGTCTTAGGTAATGAATAAAGCATGATAAGGAGAAAGTTCTATCAAAAGAGGTAGAAAAACTGGGTAGTTAATATTACTGCTGTCTGATTCTTGCCATGGGAATATCTGTGGTATCTTACTAAATATAGCTCCCAGGAGATTTCACAGCTAGTCAGCATGAATCCTTAAACTTGGATGTGTGTGTTTATTTTTCACTCTGTGCTTCAGCATATAATGTTCATCTCCATAATAGTTCCAGAAATACAAAATAGACTGAAGACGTAGGATGTTGCCGTATGTTACGTCCGTGTCTTTTAAAATAAAATAGAAGCATGGCCTAAACAAGGGGTATACCTGACGTTAATTTATTATGGTCTTTCTTTTAATGCAGTGTGTTTACTACTGCATTGTCTCAAAGACTTTGGAACTATAATATTAATAAAAAGAGGAAGCTAGGGAATGAGATGAAGTCTTGCAAATAAAAATGAGCAGAGCAGTGTAATCAGTTCAGAGGCAGAGGAAACAGTTGTGACTGTTATGCAGACAGGCATTAGTGTACATAGCTGACATAAGGCAGGAGAGAATTCATTGCATAAACACGCAGCTTTGTATTTATTAGTGCTGAAATACATATGTAGTGAGAAAACTCAACCTTTTACGAGGTTAAAATCATAAATTATTGTATTAAAAGTGAATTCTAGTTTAAGCGTGCATCCAAAGGCGAACCTGTACCTCTCTGGAAGGCTTTAACAATTCTGAGTGTTTAGGAGATTCTGTATGTTTCTGTCTTCAGAAAGCTGGTCATTTTATGGGGGAAGATGGAGGCAAGATTGAGATTTTGCCTTTTACACCCTTCCTCTCTGATCTCCACAATGTGCATGTGTGAAATGCACGTTGTGGTCTAGCTCTGATGAGCAGAATTGCTCCCTGCTTCTCATTCAGTTGTGGGCAGAGGATAAGGGGAAATAGGTGACTGCTCTTGATTTTCCTTTCTTAGTATTACGAGCAATTAGAACACTCAGATGAAATATGATTGAGATAGACTTCTGGAAATATGTACAGCGGCAAGAGAGAGGATAAGATAAGGCCTGCAATGCTTGTGAAGATGTTACCTCTTGTTAAGATTTCTGCTCTCAAATACAAATATTTTGAAACAAAAGCTGGGGTTTTTGCAAGTCTGTGTAAGAGTCAGCTGCAACAAGTCTTACAGTCTTTGTGTAAGTTAATAAAGAATCATAAGGTTTTGCAACCAGTCCAGTGACAAATTCAGAAGGTGGAGTAGGCTACAGCTAGAATGAAGTTCTCCATTTAAAGCTCCCATGGACTTGTTTGTGGAAAATACATAATAGAAATTTATTTTTATTACGGTTGTAGTGAGTTAAAAACTTATTTTACCAGAACTTTTCTACAATTAAAGCAGAAGCTTAATGATGCTCCTGACATTTAAGATTGAAGACTGTGATGGTTTTGTGTTGTAGATGTCCTATTTAATACTGTAGCCCATGCAGAAATACTTTCAAGAACAAGCTTGTTTCCAAAGTTTCACACTAAGTTGTAATTTTTTTGACTGGATACATTTGCTCAAGCTGTTGCAAATACTTTTTAACAAGCGGGTTGATTCCAATTGGAAGTGAGCAATTTTTTGGCAAAGTTCTCAATATGTAGTGTATTACGTTAATGAACTAACATACAAAGAAATGAAGTCAATATTTTATACTAGTTTTCCGTAACACATCTACAGAATTCTCTTTAATTTATTGCTTGAAAACTAAAATATCTTCTTGTATGCTTCTGTTTTCAAACTATAGGTTCCTTGGGGACTGTAAAGTTTCGTCTTTGGTTAAGCTGAAGTTTGGTCAATTTGTAAGAAAGTTAGTGTTCACATACATATCAAATAGTTTTACCCTTATAAAGCAAGAGTTATGTACTAGCAAATGGACAGAACCTAGTACAGTAGATTACACAGTTGTGTGCATTAGTGATATGTTCATGGGTACTTCTTTGGCATTTCTCTGCTTCTCTAATTATAGCTGCATTTTGCCAAGATAGAATGTAGCTAATAACTACAACCTCAAAAATGTCCAGCCTTCAGCAAAATGTACAGCTTATTATAAATTTCTCACAGTTCAGGGAACTTTTTTTCTCTTGTGAATATCTAGGAAAAAGGCAGGAATTGCATTTTCTTAAAGCAGTCTTTTTCATGTAGCTGAACGTAAATTTTTAATAGACATTTTGAAAAAGCAGGATTTAACTATCTCTTCTGTGACACATTGATAACCAATGTATAAAAAAATCTTTGAGACTCAGGCAGCAGGTAATAGAAAAAATAAATAGCCCTGTGATGATGTAGTGCAATATATTAAAAAAAAGATTACCAGATTAGATGTGCATACTTACGAAAATCAGACTCATCAATTCAAACACATGAAGAGGTGTACACAGCTAGTGTACTTATCTTCAGATTACTAACATAATATAAATAAAAATTCAGATTGTAAACATGGATGGGCATTTAGGAATTTTCCTTCCTTGGCCTGTGGAAGTTCCGTAAGTTGTGGATAAATTCCATATGTGTTGCTGAAACGTGTGTTGAAATTTAGCCAGTAGTTTAAGATTATGTTGAAGAAAATATTTCTAAAAGGTTTCAGATGAAGAAAAGTATTTGAGAGTCTACAGAGGGCAGGAAGGTTGATTGGTAGGTCTGAGGATCAATACCAGAAGTGTTGTTTTTTTTTTTTTTTTTTTCTTTGGGGATTTAATTTGACATTTGTTTTCATTGTGCGGTGTAATCCCCAGAAGCCAAAACTACTCTTGTTATAAAATGTCCCTATAGACAGTCTGTGCAAATCTCACTTGAAGGTCAGTTTCTACTAGACTCACAGTCTCTTAAGTGTTTTCTTCTTTGTCATAATTGGTAGGCTGACAGAAGTGACTCAGTGTTCTGTGCTATGTTGTTCTAACCAGCTATAATATAAAAAAAAAAGTTTAGTGGGTAAAACATTATCTCTACAACTGTTGTATGTAGTTCTCATGTCTTTTGTTTTGTCTAGAGTATTATGTTAATTTGAGTACGTATAAAATAACATGAATCTTATTCTTAGAACTATCGCAATTTATTACTTTTGGATTTTTAAGCAAGTACACAGTATTATAGAACATTATATATAATTATTAATAAAACCTTTGCACTTTTACAAGGACTTCTAGAGCATCCCATATCAGAAAGTCTGAATACTGACTTTCTCATCTTTTCTCAGTTTCTGCAGTTAAGTCAGAAACATGTTTTTCCGTGTTGTCTAAGTAATGTTAATTCACTGACTTCAGTACCCAAGAATAAAACCTTGACATCCTGATTTGCCAAGAAAGTTAAAATTGTGTATTCTAATATAATTATTGACAAGGATTTTATGTTTAGATTAAATAAGTTATTTCTACTATGCACTTTAATATGCGCTTTATTAGTTGAAAAGAGCATATATGGTAAGGCACCGGAAGAAAAAGATCCTGTTGGAAAAAACAAAACTGCAACAATAGGAAACGGGAAAAATTTAATGTGATACACCTTTTTATCTCCCCCTCAATATTTATGTAATAACTCACACATGTGGGACTCCTGTGGTCTCCAGGGGGCAATCACATTCAACATGCATCAAAAGAAATAGTTCAGTTAAACCAAGTCTCCCTACCCAGCAATAATTACCACAGGTTTACACTGAGATATAGTTGCATAAGGTTAGTCAGTAGGGCATCTGCAAATCGAGTCATATGTCAACTCTACATCAATAACCTCATTATAATAGATGTTAGTATTTCAGCACATGACTGTCCAGTATAGCATTCCAGATATAGTTCATTTTTAACTTTTACATTGACTTATAGCTTGTCTAATATTTTACTAACTTATGTATTTAAACACTCTATTACATAAATCATAATCAGTGACAAAAACAATGATTTAGATCGAAATTCTGCAAAGTGAAATTGCAATAAAATGTCTGACCCTATTTGTGTAGCTGTCTTCAGTATAAGATGAATATAGCAGGTTTAACCCTGTAATATGAAAGCAGTATAATGGAAATTTGTAGTAGCGTAGATTTTCCAATTTAGGCATTACTTAAGAATGTTACCTGTACTTTATTTTATTTTCAGTTTTCACAAATGAAAGCTGTGTTCCTACGTATAAACTACCAAAAAAAAAAAAATCATGTTTTAGAAATACAACTGATTAGCTAAATTCTGTGGAAACTGTATCACTATATACTGTGCTATATGCATAGCTTATCCATGGGCTATAACAATTTTTGTTGAAAACTTGACAAGCTGGATGAAAATATAAAAAGGTTTTCAAAAACCTCCTTGTGGTCTGCATCAAGCTCAGATTTCTAGCTAGTTTTATAAATTGGTCTTGTAGTATTAACCTGTTTGTAACCAGTGCTGGCTGTTGCTGCTGTTTGTCACTCTCCATAGATCATTTTGAATAGCATGCAAGTCTGTTACTAATACATCTGGTCAGTAACAGAAGTTCTGCTTGAGGTAAGCCTAAGTAGAATTATTTTGGTTGGTTGCTAATAAGCCAGATTTATACCACTTATCTCTCATTAAAAGTGTTCTGTAATAGCCTATACTGACAGACTACCTCGTGTTACCGACTGGGAAGAGAAGGGAGGTGAAGGTGTTTCTTCACATAATCTTGTCTAGAACACTCCTACCTTGCAAAGTTTTCTTAAAATTATTTATTGTAAATGCATCTTTGCTTTGAGCAGCTTTCACATGATAGATTTGATTAGAAGATTTTGGGACCAAATTTCACTGTTACACTTTGCCAATCTCTTTTTTTGAATTTGGTTTTAGTTGGGCAGAATTTAGCCAGCAAAATTCGTGATGGTAGAATAGATAAGCCAGGGAAAATGGAGAGGATTTTCAAATCTCAAGCTGAACCATCGTATCTTGGAGTTAAAGACAAAACGCTTCTAATTTAAACAAATATAATGTGATCAGATTAAAACTAATTCAAAACAAACAAGTATTGGCCACCTACTGAAATTTGTAGTCACTTAGAGCAAAGTCATATTCAGATATTGACTTCTTAACCATGGAATTATGGGAGTAAATTGTTAATATTTCAGGTTCATAGCTGTTTTGCAATACATGCAAGTTAAAACAGTATGCACAGGCTGCCTGAAAATACTCATTTGTGACTAAAGGTAAAGGTGAAACTTTTAGTCTTCAGTTAAGAAACGGCACATCTGACACAGCATGCTTTAATAATAGTTCTCATGCTATTTTACAGAATAGAGGTATAACAAATGTATTGAAAGAAACCGAGGCAAGGTTACGTGCACTGTGTCCCAGGTGGCTGATGGCACCATTGAGGGGCATAGACTTAGCCTTCGTCTATCCAGTATTCCATTTACTGGTCTGAACTGTTAACTGATAAGATTTTGAAGTGGTGTGTTACTCATGATACTAAAAATGTTTGCTAATGAATTGCTACTGAACGAGGTACTTAGTGCAGGTGAACTTGATATAGTTTTTGGTCCAGTGAGCAATCGGAAGATCAGTCTTTAGTGAAAGATGAGGAAGACTACATACCAACTATTTTGCAGCCACTAGGCAGTTTTCCTAGGTCTATAATAGCTGGATATGAAGAAAAGAGAGTACTGCCATTTCAACTTTTTTTTTTTAACCTGGATTATCAAGATAATCAGATAATTCAACAACAAACAACACTAGAGTGCGGAACGTTAAATTTTTCAGAAGGCTGATGTTTATCTGTTCTTTCAAGTTACAGCTAGGGTCCTTACTGCCTTAACAAGCATTTCTTTGATCCTCCACTTCTGTTTGTGTTTTTCCATTTCTCTTTTTGCTTGGGAAACAGTCTGTTCAGCTTTCTGCATCTGAAAAAGACTCCTTCTCTAGAAATACCTTGGAGAAAGCCTAAACAGGTTATAGGTAATTGTTGAAGTCCCAATGTTTTCACTAAATAAATGTATTAATACAATTGGAGTTTTTTCCGTGACACCTTTCACAATTGTCAATAGGGATAAATGAACTTAAAGTATTAGCTTGATGTAGATGAACTATAGAAGTGTTAACTTTGAATCCTAAACACCAAAACTATGCACAGAATACAGATTTTTTTTTTCATATTGCCTTCTAAAAAATACATTTTGAGTTATTCTCTGTATTTCTGTGGGTATTTTAGTGACATGACTTAGAAATGCTTTTACAAATGCATTTGTTCTTTAGGGGGGTGGAGTTTTATGAAGCAATATTATTCGGTATCAGCCAGTCATGTTTCTTTTCACAGTTGCCTATTGGCATAATGAAAGAAGCATTTTACACCTACTCTTTAGCTGTCACATACCTTTGTCATATTGAGAACTATCATAATTTATCCATCTAGAAGCTATGACAAAGATAAAAGCCAGGTGTATGTGATTCTCCCTCCTCTTTTTTTTTTCTTTTTTAAACTTCAAAGGGACATTATCACAATGTGAACAGTGTGTCACGAGTGCTATAGTCCCTTTGTTTTGAAGAAAGAATTTGTGTTTTCCTGCATATGGGGTGAATTCCTGGCTCTAGTAAAGTTAATGGGAATTTTGCCACTGCCTTGTCAGACAAAGATTTCTCACATGAAGAGAAAAATAATTAAAAAAAAACCCTGTACAGACAAAAAATAAACTTAAAAGGTCATTGAGAAAGCAGATCTCAAGTACAAATGGAACCAGTCCATTGTCATTCATCATTTACATCCCATGTTGATGGGAGTTGTAATTTGTGAGAAAGTCCTTCTGCAGTCAGCTGTAAGGTTTGTCAAGTTTGGCTTTTCTGTCTGGGTGTTCTTTTATAAGAACATTCGGCTGCCAAGTCCTAAAAAATATAATTACTTTTCTTAATACAGACATTAGAAAAGACTGCTACAAGGCTGCTGTCTGGTTCTCATGTTTTCACCATAGGCATCAATCTTTTATGCGTGATGGCTTTGTTCACCACCTTCTTATGAAACTGATAAACACTAAAATAATTAGTGCTATAAGCAGGATAACTGGTATAATCTTAAACTCCTCCTCTTCTGTATCTTTTCTCTCAATGTGAAATAAGCATGTGTCAAGAATACTAGAAAGCTAGCATATAAAACATCACCTAATAGCTCCCTACCTAGAAAACTTGGCTGTGTACACATTCATGAGATACCTGGATGAAGGTATCCTAAATCCGTTGTGGAAGGATATGAATTACTCACTTAGCTGCCTGGCATAAGCTAACCTGTGTATTGTTGGTTCTCTAAGGTGCCCTATTCCAATTTTCAACTGCAAATTACATTCTTTCCTTACTTAATTGAAATAAAGTACCTATTAAATTAAAACACATATTGAATTATCTAGTAGACAGTCAGGTGAAAGAATTTATCTCAAATGCTGAAAATGTTTCTTAAAAGCCAGAAAAGAATGTTTCATATAATTGTTGTCCTGGATAATGCCATGAATCATGATTTCCCCGTTCATTTTGCTGTGGTACTTAGAAAAGCCAGGATGTTATAAAATATGTGTGAAGACGTTTGAAGAGTATTTATTTCTGCAGCTTTCCAGTGCAGAATTATCCTGCAATAGCACTCTTCCGGTAATAATACGGGAAGTAGGGACCATATGCAAACATTCTGATACTAATGCTGATCATGGTAATGAGGCAAGCTGCAGCTGAAGTTGGAGGGGACCAAGGAGGCAGGACTGGGGATAGGCATGGGCACAGGCGCTCCCACAGCATTGCTGGGCCTGGGATTGAGGGCCCAGGCCCAGGGCTGAGCTGAGATGGAGGTCCAGGGCCTGTGGGCAGGGGAAGGCTCCAGGTGATGCCAGTAAGGGCCATTAAGGCCTGTTGGTGCCCTCAGGGCCCTGACAGCAGCCTCTGCCTGCCCCCACCCTTCCCTGTCCCCCCGCCTCATGGAGGTCTGGGCTCTGAAGTGACCTATTCGCCGTGGGGTGTCAGTGGGCCATTTCAGGGGACCGGGAGGTGGCACGGGGACTTGGAGCTGGGTCAGCATCATGGCAGGGACACGGCTCAGGGGCCTGCAGCTGGTGGGGGGGGAGTTGGTGTTTGAGGCTGCCACTGAGAAGCCCCCCACCGTACACTGACAGAGGTGTCTCTGAGGAGCCTGGGGCTGGGCAGGGGGTCAGCTGCTGGGGGATCAGAGCCCAGGGCCCTCAGGAGGAGGGACGTGGGCAGGCTCCATGGCACAGGACTGCAGCAGTCCAGAGCTCACTGGCTGTGCCCTTGCCAGCTGTCCAGTCCCACAGGATCTCAACGTAGCGGACAGAGCTGGATGCTGGCAACAGGGTCTATCCATAGTCCCAGCATGACTAGTGATGAACTGGGTCCAGGGGCCATCGGGGAACCCAGTCAGGATGAGCAGGAGATGGGGCCAGAGGCCTGACTGGGGACGACAGTCTGCCATGTACCTTCCAGGCCCACTGAAGAGATGAGATACCGACAGCTGAGGGCTGACCTCTTTCTGGGGGACAGGGATGGAGACAGGTAAACCTACAACATAGTTATGGCAGATATATGGTATATTGTGTAAACTGTTTCCTTTACCTTACTGTTGGTTTTACCAAGTTATTTCATACAGAAAACCTAAAAAATAAAAAAAATAAATTTAAAAAAAAAAAAATCCAAAGAGTAGGAATCCTTCAGTCTGTAAGGGGAAGTGCTGAAAGGTAAAGACTTTCTGGAGCCTCTGTACATCCTTTTCTCTGTCTCTGCTCTGAGTATTTTAGCCAGGCAGTGCTTACCAGAAATATCCTGTACCACTGAGGTATATCTCAATTGGAAACATCCCTCAAATACAAATCAAAAGCCTCAAGATCAAAAAGGGAACATTTTACATAAAAATAATGCTTTAATTTAAAATACTTTAGTAGTAATCATTCAGTTAAACCATTTTAAGTAATTGAAGTATTGCTGTATAGTATATTTATTTTCCCTCTCTTTTACCATGAAAAGCTATCATTAGTATTTCAACCTGAAATTTCTGAGGAAGAAATAAGTAGTTTAAATGGGTGGTCTTTAAATCTATGTTTGTGTTAGACTGCAACTACAGTAAGTTTAGTTAAAGGACAGACATAAATGCCGCTTCATTTAGATCAACTTTCTTACAGTTCTGAATATACATCATCAAAGTTCATATATAGGTGCAGCTTTGCCCTCTCATGCCCAGTGTTTGAGGTATGTAATGTTGATTTTAATGCAGAGTCTACTGGTGGGTAGACTCAATTGCATGGGATGAAAAAGACGTACACAGCTACCTTGAAGCGTTATAGCTCATTTGCTTGTGGTTTTGTTGTACTTTTTCCTTGTGAAAGGAAAGGAGTCTTATCAGAAATTAGAAAACTGCAGTTTCAAAAATTTCTAAATTTTTAAAGATGTGCTCCTCCCTTTCCCTGATTTAATAATACATTTACATATTCACTTTACAGGTGTTTTTTCTTGCTCCTGTTACAGGATTAATGCTGTAATTACACTGTTTGGTGCACATGTATTAAATTCTCCTTCACAGGTTATACCACATGCACAGTGACCATCTGTCCTCTAACCCAGATATGGGTATGGCAACTATAAACCTGTCTCTTCTAGCAAGGTTCTGAAGAGTCTGGTGTCTCTGATAGGGTCTGTGTGTTGTTGTCCCTCCCCCCCTTTTTTTTTTAAATTTTCTTTTTTCCCTTCAAATTTATCGTTGCCAAGACTAGTTCTTGAGTAAAAAACAGCTGGCCAGATGTTTCATATAGTCACTGAAAGTCAGTAAATCAGGTGGAACGTAACTATAGTGTTTGTGGTTTAAAGGAAAGTGTAATCAGTAATTAATTCAGTAGGCTAGTAACAAAAGACTTAAATGTTTTTCGAAATGTTAGGATGCTGCAAAATAGCTCACTATTTTCATGAATATTTGAGATGTTTAGCACTGAAATGTATTCAGAAGGAAAAATGAACTTTTCCACTACCTTTTAAATGTAATCATTGAAAAAAATCTGAGTTAAACTGAGTCCGTAATAGGAATATGTGAGCTTATACATGCTAGTATGAATCCTGAATGCCACAAATTTATTTATCTTTAATAAATTATGTAGACTACTTCCATAAATGTAGAAGTTACAAATTGTGGAGAAAAAAGTAGGGTTTTGTGTGTGCGTGTGTTCTGGAAAGAATCTCTCTTTGGTAGAATTAATATTTGAAATACGAAGAAATAGAAGTCTGCTTAAGAGAACATGAATTTTCTGAGACTTTTTAGTCTCAGTCACATTCAGTATACTTATTGCTGTTACATTTTTTTTTCCTGCAATCTGAAAATTTTGTCCAATATTAAAAGTATACAAATCTAAAATTTGACCAGTTTTTATATTTATTCTGATTTGTGTTTTATGTAAATAAAAGGTGGTATTTATTCCTCTACACTTTCTCAGGCACGTAGTTTTTTTTCAAAAGCTTCATTAACATTTGCACGAAGCCTTGTCTTTATTGTTCATCTTTTAAATGATCCAAATACCTTTATGTATGTTGGCAGTATCATGTCTTCGTATTTATGTCTTGATTCCCAGTGTTGAATACCTAAGGAATTTTGTTTTGGTGCCTCCATAGGTATTAACAATCAGCACATTCTCATTCTTCATAAACCACTGCAACATCCTTGACAGATGCCCTGTTCAGAGAACCTTTCAAGGTCTTTTTTTTCTTGGTGTAAGTGAAGTTTCACAATTCATGAGGTAAAGCTGGAAAGCAAGCAAAATGTAGCTTATGTTGTCAAATATGGTACAGTTGTGGTGACTACTACTGATACTGTACTCTCTGTAGTTGTTTAGTATTTTCAGTCAAATAAAGAAACTGAACATTAGCCTATGCTGATTAAGTAAAATGCAATTGAAACCTGGTTTAAAAACTAGGGGCTAAGAGTGATGCTGTAGCAGTTGACATTTTACCTGGACTCACTATGCATGCTGGAATTACAAGAACCAAGAAATACGTTGTATCTGTTTAAAAAAAAAAAAAAAAAGAAAACCAACCAAAAAAAAAAACAAAACACAAAAAACAACCAAAAAAACCCCCAAAAACCACAAAAACAAACTGCACAAAGAAAGGAAGTTGGTCAAAAAGAAATTAAAAAGGACAGGCAAAGGAGTAAAAGCTTTACAGGCATCATGAAGGCTATTTAAAGAAAATTATATTGGCTTGGAGGAAATGGATACCACCTATCAAAAACTACTTTGGGAAGACCAAATGGAAGCCAGCATAGTTAAACAGCAGGATAGAGGAAGCTATCAAACACAAAAAAACATCTTTTAAAAAACCTGAAATTTGTCCAGTTGAGAAAAATAGAATCATAAAACCTGGCAAGTAAAATGTAAAAAGCACAAATAGGCAGACCATGAAATGCATGAAGCACAATAAGGAGTAAGTCATGAAATGCATTCAAACTAGTAATTTTCCAATGTGTCAGAAGGCAGAAGCCTGCCAAAGAATCTATGGAGCCAAAGATAATCAAGACATATAAAGAGTGCTTTCAGCAAATAAGGTCACGAGGTCAAGAAAATGAAAGAAATTTTTCTCCTGTGTTCACAGAAGAGGAGCTTGGGTAGTTTCTGCTTCTGGAACTCCTTTTCATGGGCAAAGTAGTGGAAGATTTATCTCAGAGTGAGGCTACAGTAGAAGAGATTACACAACAGTTACCAAAATTAGTGATGCCATCATCATAGGATCAGTGGATCAGAGGATAATACAGGTTGAAAGGGACCTCAAAGGGACCATCAAGTTCAGCCTCTTGTTCGAAGCAAAGTGAGCTGGTGGTCAGGCCAAGTTGCTGTCAGAACCAAGTAGTTTTCATTTTTAAACTTCTTGGAAATTAGAGGTGAAATATGTGAATTTATAACTCCAGCGCATAACTTGTATAAATTTTCCTTTTTACCAGAGGACTGGAAGGTGGCTAATGTGACATCTGTTTCTAAAAAGGGTTCCAGGTAAGTTTTGGAAACCTACCTCTATATATGACATCTGTATTGGACAAATCAAGAGAAGTTTTTTTAAAAAAAAGTAGAATTAGTGTGCACATGGCTAAACGTAGTACATTGGTGAAGAGGTAAAGTGTCTTTCCTAAAATTAAGTCATTCCTCATGAGTTCAAGTCACGATATTTTTTAAAAGTCCCATAAGAATCTGTGTTGTGACTGTTCGGTGTGTTTTTAAAAGGCCTGGAAAAGAGAGTGAATAGTTTAATGAAATTCAGCATCATCTACTCCAAGGATTGTTTCTGTGATTGTGCCTTCCTTTTCAAACTCATAGGAAACTGGATAGTACTTAAACATAATATCCATGAGTCATTTAAAAAAAAAAAAAGTGTCATAGAATAAGAAAACCATTATTAAGACACGAAGCTGTGTAACTGTGTTACTAAATGCAGTAGTGATGGCAAAAAGATTAAATGTTACAGGGAAGAGTGTAGTGAAAAAGCTTATGCAGAACAGAAAAGAACGTTTTGGCAAATGCAGGCTGATTTATGACGGTAGGAGGAACTCTGTGGGTTTGCATGGTTTTGACCCTAAACCTGCAAAAATATGTTGGATTTGGCAATGTTTCACTTGGAGTTTTTGGCTTCCTTTAAGCCCAGAAGTCAAAGCAACGTTTGGGATATGAACCAAAGCCAAAGAAAAGGTTTGGATGAACCGTACATACCATAACAGCCAAGTTTCACACAAGTCTAATTATCATAATGGTTTTCCCCTTTCTTTGTTTCTTTACACTTTTTTCCAGACCTGCTTTTCTATTTCGGAATCTTAATGGATAGGAGTCTCTATACCCAGTAGAAGTCTCTTTACTGTATGTGCGTAAGGAGACGAAAAATGAGAGCTCAAAGGTTTTGTCTCTCATTTTTGTATTACAGCAGAATTTGAACAAAAAGGTTGTAGATACCATCTGAAATGATGAGGTGTCTTCACGTCCATTTTGGAAATACTTTTTTTTGTCTCTTTGGTGGAAGTGATAATGTTAGATACTTGGCCTTCCTTGTGTGTTTCAGAATATGAAATGACGTAATTAAGACATCCAAAGCACTGAACAGTTTTAGAAAGGGCTATAGTTTGGCTTCTTTCTACCACTTGTTAATAAGTATCTCTTAAATTCTGGTAATGTAAATACCACTTTCCATGGAGACAGCCATGCCTGTACAGTAAGTGGTGCATGTTCTGCATCTCGTTTGGATCTCATGAAACTGCGGGATACGATATGTTCAAGCTGCCGGTCTGAGAAAGCATCTCAAATCCATGGTCTTTGTATGCACATCAGACACTATACATATGGTAAATGATAAACATACCATATGGGATTTGTGAAGCTAAGACTATCAAATTCCTCTCCCATTATTTTTTCTGACATTGTATGGTCAAATCAAAAACATATTATTCTTCACATTATTAAGGGGTTATGTTTGTGGCCCCATTCATAAGGTTACAAAACTGATCATGCTTTAAGCTTTCCTTTGGCCTAAAAATTTTCCTGGTTACACTCAGGTTGTCATTTGGAAAAAAGAAAGGGGGGGGGGGTGAAGTTTGCAGAAGTTTGGCCAATTTTTGAATTATAGAGTTCTGAAAACTTCACATGTAACTTTAGGCAAATGCTCAAAAGAGCTGAGTTTAAGGTTCAGTTTGAAGACTTTGTTTTCCAGCATTTTATTGTATGTGTCATGAAGATGTTATCTGGAACGAATAGTTGCAGTCCTGACAGTATTGCAACTATATATGCAGTTTCATGATAGTTTTATTTTTTATATTGGCCTTGTAGACTTGAATAACTTAGTATCCTCGAATAACTTGGTACCCTTTTCTTCACTTACTTTCACATGACAAAATTCTTCTAATCTTACCCATGAAATTGAAATTAGTTAAAAAGAAAGTGGAAAAGCAGTGACCACAGTAAGCTATAGCAGTAGGAACCTGTGGGTACTAGGGGAGGAACTAGAAAACAAAGCTCCTTGAAAAGTTTAAGTCAGGAATTGAGGGGAGGGGGAAGAAACATAGATTTTGTTGCTCTGAATGCTGCATAACCAACCTCATTTCTCTTTTGCTACTTGTTTTGAAAGCAAGGACTGTATATCCTGAGTGCATTGGAATGCAGCTCTGTTATTGTGTCCCCTTCCCATGTTAAGTCAATAGCTGAAATAGGTGAGGGAGAGACACTCTTTCATGCTTTGTGCATCTCTGTGGTTGAACTCTCTCTGTAGGTTAGCGTAGACTCCCCCCCCCCCCCCCCCCTTTTTTTTCGGGGGTGGGGGGGGCTGGTCCCAGTAGGTTTCTGCTACAACTAAGAATAAAAAAGCTGGAAGTATGTTTCCTTTGATGTCTCTCTGTTAGATTTTTCTAAGTGAAGATCATTTTTTTCAGCAAAAGATCTGTGTGGAATTTGTAAGCAGTAGGGATATGGCTGGGTAATGCTTGTTACATATGGAATGTGTAACTATTTCTTTCCGTGAAGATGTCAAGGTTTTTCTTCTCGACATGTCACCCTGATGCTGAAGAATATGTGGAAAAAATTTGTATTCCACCCTCATTTTATGTCCTTCTCAGCATCCTCTTCTCCAGGGACAGGCAGCAGAGAGAAGTTTCTACATGTGAAGTCTGTATGTAGATTCATAAACATGTGAAAGGCTTCTGCACTTATACTAATGTTTCTGACAGTTTGGCCCAGTAAATAGACATTTTATCAGTGAGGGGACTCACTGAAAACTATATGGGAAAGAAGAGTCAGACACTTAATACTGTGGTCTTGGGGGAACTGGGATAAAAGTTTCTGAAGAGATGTGGAATACTAGAAATACACAGGGTTTATATGAAACATCAGGCTACCAACATACAGGCTTTTAAAATTAGTTATTTTTTAACTTGCAGAAATACCTACTGTAAACAATGAAAATGTCTATTTCTTTGTGAACGCACTAGTTAGGGCACCAATACAAATCTGTAGCTTTTGATAGTGGGCTTAATTCTGTGTAGTGTACTTGACTAAGAAATTTAGCAGCTGAATAGAAGAATCAGGAATGACATCCAGAATCACGATTTACACTTCATACATGATGAACCGATCTCATCGGTTGAGATCGGAATGAAGAACGTTGGGTGTAAGCTGTCCTTTCTTTCATTGTACTTATTAGTTAAAGGTACAATATTGTTAGAAAGGAGGTAAAGTTACACTATAGTCTATAGGGTGGGTGAGACCGTATACCAGAGCTGACTGGATTCCTTAATCTTACAGCCTGTGGACCAAAAATTTTATGGATGGGAGCCACAGGATTTAAACCTTGGCAAATCAAAAGTAGGGAGGTAGAAGATGGGCTCTTGGGATTGTTTACCAAATAGGAA
Source organism: Platalea leucorodia (assembly GCF_965183815.1). Lineage (NCBI taxonomy): Eukaryota > Metazoa > Chordata > Aves > Pelecaniformes > Threskiornithidae > Platalea > Platalea leucorodia. Next base: position 1,154,148 of record NC_138831.1, on the reverse strand, counting down.
ATGACTCTATCTCTGGGGGGTCTGTGGGTGAATCTGCTTGAGCGACGGAGCTGTCATATAAATCAATCTCATAATTTTAGCTGGTTCTTTTCCTTCCCAGCCAGGGATTCTGATTACCCAGCTGTATCCCTACTGCAAAGCACTGTTATCAGTTGTGTAATGAAACCCTATCACGGGAACTTTATTTGACCTATCTGCTAGACATGTGGCTCAAGAGTCGCAGTCTGGAAACTTGTTTTGCATACAGCCAAAATGTGGCTTAGGATAAAAAAAGATAAGCAGGTGTAAGTCTTGACAAGTATCTGCATGAAGACAGTAAAAAAACCCAACTCAAACAAGGAAACTCGTATAACTGAAGAACTAAGCATCTCCTTCTCTTAGCAACTTGAATTTAGACTTGAGCTAAGTCTGATTCCGTTAAAATAATCCCATTAAAATGAAAGGACATCTCACTGATTTCATTGGCCCTTCAATTATGCAGAACAGAAATAATAATGAATTAATATTTTCTAATACCTAGAAAACATGTTTACAGGAAAAATCATCTGGTGACAAAACAAGCAGCAGTTAACTGACAACTCTAGAAGGAATGGTAGGCTTAATACAACATTTGGGTGGAATCTGCACAGATGGAATTGTTGAGAATTCTTTTTGTAGTCTTTAAGAAAGGTGGAGTTAATGTTTTAATGACATTTAGGGGAACGGTGGTTCCCAGAATGACCCCAAGACTGAAAAGATGAACCATTTCTTTCTGCGGCCATAAAATTGATACTGCTTGAAGGCAGTGAAATTATCAGGCAAAAGCTGAAAATGTGAAAAGGAACTGGAATACATAGCGAATGATGTTCTTGGGCTGCAAAAGTCAGATGGATGCACATGGTACTGCCATGGCTCAGAACTTCGAGTCGTTCACTGCATGAATAATACTTAAGTAAGGAGGATGTGCCTTAACTGCTGCACAGGTGTATATAGGGTCAATTGCTCAGTTACTTAGGATTTAGGTACTAAATTTGAGACCCCTGGTTTACATCCTTTTGCATACCACCAGTTAGTTCAGTACTTCTAGAAATATGTACGAGAATGTTTTAGAATATCTGGGACTGCAGGAAAAAGCTAAAAATATCATGCTTGGATCTTTCTAAGAGTCTGTGAAAGACATTTGGTTTTTATAGAGCTTTTAATTTATTTTTTTTTCTTCTAAATCTGAACAAAAGCCTTAAACTGTTGTACTTGGAGAATAATTTTTATGATTTTTCTCTGTTTCCCTCCCACCCCCATGCTACAACAGCATATCCTGAACATGAAAACAACTTCATGATGTAAGTCACTGATTGCTTGTAAAAGCCCAGAATAAATTCTGGACATCAAGGCCTATCATCCAGCCAGCTGGTGTCTTACTTTCCGAGGAAAGAATCCAAAATGGCAGCTCAAACGACTTTGTTTCATGAGCCATCTGAACTGTGGCGCAGTGTCTTTGGAGACAAATGGTTTCCTGTGATTTTCATGTGATTGTTACACTTCACTAAGTGATTATGAATGTAATTATATGGTGTATATATACATTTTAAATTCCAGTGTTGTTAAGGAAAAATGTGCCTGCATTAGTGTAACACATGGTGATTTACAGTAGGGCACTTCTATCCACACTGTATACCAGAGGACCAAGAATATCTGTCAGTTCTTATCTAGCTACACACAGCTGTATTTAAGCAACTAATACACATTTCTATAAACAATTTATAGACAAAGTTGGCCACTGAGAAGTAAAGTTTTCCTGAAGGGTAGGAGACGTCATTCTTCTTTGGTTTAGTGGGGAGATCACAAATGTCCGGCTCCTGTTGTGCCTTTTGGTGTTCAGTACTAACCCTTTTACTCTCCATACTTGCATAGTCCTTTTCAATTTATAATATATTTTGCCCTTTCCTAAATATTTGTTTCATTTTCATGAAACAGAGAAGTGGGTTTAGTACTTTTATTCTAGTAACTATTGTTAACTCTTTGATAGACTTTCTTGATGTTAAGTAGAAACATAGAGGAATTTGACTTACATTTCTTTTTCTGTTTTGGAATCCTTAGCTGATTAAGAACTGTAGTGGTCTTGCCAAGATTGATTTCTTCCCTCTATGCAAAAGAATGAATGAGAATTTTCTTCCAGATGTGAATCTTTCTGCATTTCTGTAAGCACGTTTCACTGTGAGGTGCGGGTTTTTTTGTTGTGTGTTTGGTGTGGGTTTTTTTGGTTTTTTGTGTTTTAAATCTGGTTCCATGTAAGGTTATACATTACATTACTAATGCTCCAAGGCTGAATTAGTGTAACCTATGTGACATACCTGAGTGGTTTTTAGATATTTCCCCAGAATGAATATTAGACCGTGAGCTATGTACAGCAGCAGCTTTAATTACATGTCTGCAGTTTTTGTGATTGGTCCCTGCAGGTTGGGAACTAGTTCTATAATTCTGCGTCACAGCTACCCTCTGTGGGTGTTGTTATAATAATGATGCCTTCCTGGTGAATTGACAATGAGTTGGTGGCAGCAGCGTTTTCAAAGAAGGAAGCACCAGCCTTGACATTGTTCCTTTCCTTCTTTCATGCAACTCAAACGTGTTAATCTTTGCAATTTAAGAACTGACACACTGGATCGGATAAGAGATACATCTACGTGACTTTTTTGTCCTGGTCAGCAGAAAAAAACTTGAAGTAGAATAATACAAGAATTAGGGCATGAAAAAATGAGAATAGGCAGAGTGTTTTTTAAGCTGGAAATAGCATATATATTGTCATGTTTAGACGCCATATAACTTAAAATCAATAAAGTGTTTAAAACTTTTTGGCACTCATTTTGGGGCTGAGAATTACCCCACATCCTTGAGCTGTGCAATTTAACATGTCATATTAAGAATGTTTCCTTTTTAGGTGTTTTTTAAGCCTGTTGCCTAGTAATGTCCTTAGGTGCCCATAGTTCTTCAGCTGTGAGAAGCAGTGAACAATAGTTCCTAGTTCACCTTCTCTATAGCATTTATGGTCTCTCGCTTCTTTTTCAATGGTGCGTTTTCCAAGCTGAAAAGTCCTGCTTGAGAAAGCTGCCTTTTCTCACAGCAGATAGTTCTGTTTGTCTTTCTTAACTGGGAGAGAAGGTTCTTTTCAAATGATTTTTGGCAGGTCTGGAATGTTTTGTCTAGCAATTCTTTTGTATATTTTGTGCTAGAAAATAAGATAAACAGGTTTTACATATATTTTAAATTAAAATATCATAAAGAAACAGGGCTGGTGAGGATGTGACAGTATCTTCTAGTGCATCCGTAGCACTAAGTGGGTATCAATTATAGCACTGTTATTTTTGAGAGAAGTTTGTCTAGCTTGTTCTTAGTGACCTTTGTAATAACCTTGTTCATAATTCATTGTCCACAGGTATTAAAACATTTCTCTAATATCTTAACTCAGTCTTTTCTTCTGTAATTTCAGGCAGTTATTTCTTGTCTTATCCACACTGAACATAGTGAACTGATTCCCCCCCCCCCCCCCCTTCTTTGTGATGGCCTGTATCTGAAAATGCATATCATGTTGCTTAGTTTCTCTTCTTGAAGTTGATAGGCCCTAATTCTTTCAATTTTACCATACAGTTTATGTTTTCTAGTTTTCTTATTGTCCTTGTTGCTTTTCTTTGTAGTCTCTCCAGTTTGTTCACATCTTTGAGTGGATAAAATTGGATCCAGTTCTCCCGTTGAGATCTTGCCAGCGCCAAAGAAAACAGAAGGATTACTACTGTATATACAGCTTTCCATAGTGTGTTTTTTGCAACAACATGACACTGTTGACTTGTCACCTTAGTGTCTTGTTCCTTTTCTTTAGTAGAAAAAGACAACTTCTTAATCAGTTATTTCTCTTCCTGGATTTGTGGAGTTGATTAATTCTGCTGAAGAGTATGACCTTGCTTTTCTCCCTATCACATATCATAATTTTTTTTCCAGTTCAGTTCTCGGGTTTGGCAAGATGTCTTAAAGTTACGTTTTTGTTTTTCCATACTAATGCCTTCTGCAAATTTGTAGTCTTAGTATTTGGGGTTATTAATAAAAGAACTGAATATCATATGGCCCTGCAAAATCCCATTTTTTAAACATCCTTCTAGTTTAACGGTGAATTGTTGGTGGCTCACTACAGTTTCCCAACTAGTTTGGCGTTACTTTCATTTGGATCATATTTCTCTTCAGCTTGCTTATGTGAATATCTTGAGATATGATACCAAATATGACTACTACTCTTCTCCTTGAACAAAGCCAATTACTCTGTCGTGAAAAAATTTGATTCGTTTGATATAACTTCTTGGGAAGTCCATTGATTCTTCTAGGTGTTTACAAACAGTCTGAAGCAGATTACTTGTTCCAGTAAGTCTCAGAATCAAAACTGGCTTACCTATAATTCTCCAATCTTTGTTTTTTCTGTTAAGATCAAAATGATATTTGTCATTCCCTAGTTTTTTGGTATCACAACTGTTTCCCAAGGGTTCTCAAAACCACTTTTGTTTTGAACAGCACTGAGATTTTAACAGCCATTTTTATTCCTAGGGCAAAATTCACTGTAACTAGCTAACAATAAAATATCCTAGTATTCTGTTACCTGTTGTTCCCCCCACCGCTAACACTGAGATGTTTCCTTCCTCCCTTTAGTGCTAATTGTACTAGCTATTTCATCAGTGCTACCCTTAGGTAAAGAGCGATGTAAAAGCATCAGCCTTTTGGTGGTCTTGGCATAATCATTTAATAAATGTACAGATGTGTCAAAGAGAGTAAGCTTAATAGAGTTAAGCCCAGCTCTTTCAGTATAGCTTTAGTCATTTTGTTTGTATGTAAGTTATTTATGACGTTATTTTAAAAGTTTGTAAATGAAAGGGATAATGCTGTCTCATCTAGTACAAAATGCTTGGACATTAAAATCAATAGGATAGTAGAGAAGGCATTTTGTAATTATTATTGTTAAAGATCCCAGTGGGGTTTGATATCTACCAGCATCCAGTAACTTTAGCACAGACAGGTGGTAAAGGATGAGGGAAATATAGTTGTAGCCTCAGGCAGATACTCGGCTCATGCAGCTGTTTCATGCATTCTGGCAACATGACTCAGTTAAAATCAAATAACATTCCTTATGCCAATATTTCTTACCTGCATATGAAACCAGTTGTCTTTCATTTTGCAAAAACATGATAATTCAAAGAGCATTAAAAAATGTACTGTTTCTCACACAGAATTTATATCTTGCAGCTGCACACTAATCTAAGTGAAGTGGAGTAGAGTTTCGCTTTATCAGCCAATCATAACTTTAAACTGTTTTTACAATTCATCGTACAGTTTTTAAAGGCAGATTTAAGTCTGTATATGAAAAATAGTCTACTTGATGTATGAAACCATAGATTAGTCAATATGTATTTAAAGAAGTACTTCAGTAACAACAGAAAAATGACTTTAGAGAATTTACAGACTAAACTCTGAATGATACATATGGAATGCAAGTGTTACACCATCAGTACAGTTAGGACTACGTGTGAAAGGAGTAGCTGAAAAATATAGTTAAATTGCTCAAATACTCTCTGATCCTGGTACTCTCTTACAGCTCTCATATTTACTGTATTAGTCTGTCCCATATCCTAGCTGCTTGTTAGCCTTTTTATTTCTGAGAGCAAATATGCACCAGATGGAAGACAGAGTGGATCTGTTCTGTCTGGGTAAGGCTGAACCTGTTTCTTATTTCCTTAGATGGGATCATGGAAGAAGATGAACAAACAATTAAATTCCTAATTGTGAGTAGGTGTGCTGTGTAAAGATGCTAGGAGATTATCTTTGTCCTCCCAAGACACTGCTGAGAATTCAGTTGTGTCTCTCTATTGGGAAAGCCACATCTTGGTTCCTAAGCCCTATGGAATCCCCTCTCAGGGATTATTAGAATTAAAGAATTATTACTTCCTTATATTAGGAGGAAAGGAGGAGAATCATCATAATGTGCGTACCTAGCACTTTTTGTCACATGCCAATGCTCAGGTGGTGGTTAGTACTCAGACTGTGGCATAGATTTGGGACTGAATTGTATAACCAGAGAAATGTTGCATACTTCATCTTCTCTATCTGAAAGCGTCAGGAGAATCATAAGATACTGATTTGGCCTTTTTGTCTAACTCAGATGAGAAATTTTTCTTGGGTCAAGATTGTGTTTTAACAGGAAGAAAAGGATTAGAAAGATTTCTGTTGCCAATAATTTAAAATTTTATCTTTCATACCCATGTTATTTTTAACATATTTTTGGTTCTTCTTCAGCAATCTTTTTATTCTATGCAGGCTCAGATAAAATTGTTTTAGTATGTAAAACAGGGTTTTCTGTATTCTTAGAGGGTTTTGGTACTTCAGGAATTAGTCATGTGGTTGTACAATAAAAGTTACAGAAGTGACTGCACGGGTGACTGTCATGATCTCCATTTACACAACACATTTAACTATACTCAGGTATACTCTCATGTACTGTTTTGCTAACAAACTCTTAAGTATGACTTAGAAAACACAGCTCCTAGGAATAAAAAACTGTTCAAGGTTTACACCTACTCAGTCCTTTAAAATTCTGTGTACTGTGCCAGATACATGTTTTAATTGATGCCAGTTATGATATTTGTCTATTTTTGCTGTCATCAAGCTGTTAAACATATTACTATTCAGCATTTTTGTATGAATAACGCCTTTCCTATTTCACTCTCTTTTTTAGAAGTGACTTCCTGCTATAACAATATTTTCTGGAAAAAAGTCAAGAATACTTTAATACCTTAAACAGGTTTTACAAGTTAACAATTCTGCTATAATTAGTCTTCAGGCTACCTCTGGCTCCATGGATTTAAAGCTATCAGAGTTTACTGTTTTGTGAAAAATATGTTTTACTTTGTTTGGACATGCTTGTCGTAAGTTTCTCAGTATATCATTATCCTATAAAACCTCCCACTGGCAGTGTCTGGAAGAAAAAAAATATAGTGTAAACTATAGAAGACCTAATGGCAGCTTCCTGCCAACGTTCATTCTTGAGTCAACAGCGTTTGTTTTTGGTTTTGCTTTTGTGAAAATATGTCACAATCTAGTCTTTCATATAAGTTTGCTAGTTTTATTTATCAGCCTAGTAGAGCATATATCCACATCTTCTACTTTCCCCTATTTTTTTCTCCTTTCCATTCCATGATATCTGTGTTTCTGGTCATACCACCAGTGAGTGTTTGCACACATAAATTATACACCTAAAAACACTCATCACTAGAAAATTTACTGCTTCTAATATCTTTCTCATGAACAGTTGTGTTTATTTCTGAGTTGACTTCTCTGGTAAAGACAGCAATGCTCTTAGCTTTGGTTCAGTTCTTTGTTTTTTCAACACTCTCAGTTTAGATATTACAGTGTATTTGGGACCATGTGTGCTTTTAACCATAAGCCTCTGCTGGGAATATTAAAATGGTTTTAGTTTATAAATGCAACTCTGAGTAAAAATAATAGTAGATTGCTATCTGTATTAACTATACTGCTACCCTGCTGAAGCCAAGGGCAGTATATGGGAGCAGAATATATCCTCCTGACAGAGGATATAATTGGCTTTTCTTTTTTTCTCTTTGAAACCCTATTTGGAGAAGGCAGGGGACAGGGAGGAGGGTTGCTGTCCTCTAAAATAAGGAGCTTGAATCTTCTTTCCTATGTCCAGGAAGCTTATGTTATTTGGTTTGGGAAATCTTTTATCTTCTGGGCCTCTTTTTGGCAGCTTAACTACTAACTCCACTTAACTAAGGTAAAGGAGAGACATACTACTGATACTGTTGAAAAGTAGATGCTCTTTTCTCTTTCTTTTTTTTTTTTTTTTTTAAACAAACAAACAAACAAAACTTCTTTCAACATTCTTTGCCAGTACTTTGGGTTTTTTGAATATGAAATACGTGGTGCTTTTGTAGTATTACAACAGCATAGTAAGTTAATAGTAGTTGTTATTTTTATTATCATATATTACTGTGCATTTATAGCAATGAGGGTTATTCTTTTGTAATGGCTAATCTTCTCTCGAGGTGGAATGTTGTATAGCATTACATGAAGTACCATAAGATACATCTCAGATTAAACTATATTCATAATGCAATACAGTAGGATACCAGTTATTCAAACAACTTATATGATGCTAAATTTGTCTGGGTGACTCCCGAGTTTGTATCGTGAGGAGTCACTGTCAGACAGGAAGACATGTACAGCAGGGACGTTTGGATATCCAGGATCATACTGTGAGTATTTAGGTTTTTTGTTGACCAAATCCATTATATGTAGAAAGACTATATTTCTTTTTTGTTCATTTATAGAAAGCCTCTTTAATATTACACTATCACATGAAGTTACTGAACAGATGTTGTATTATAAGCCATTACTTTTGATCTTGTCATGAACAGTAGATTTTAGATAAGTGGCACCAGCACAAAAAGGACCCCACACTGAAAAAGCCATCTTACAAGAGAATTGTTGAGCTCTAATTTTGAATAATAATTTTACTTACTCATTGTAAACAGTGTTTCTTAAAAGGAAAAAAAAAGTAAACCCTTAACTTTTAAGTGCCCAGCTCTCTTCCTAGATAAGAAAATATTCAAAGCACATCTTGTATGTATTTGCTTACCACTGTTGTATAATTTTTGTGTCTTTTGTTGTTGTCAGCCCAAGGAAAATGGACAGATATGATGATTTTGTATACCAATGATATGTTATTTAATTTTATTTTTTTACTAGCCTTGAAACACTGTTCTTCTCAGTATCCCTTATACCAGTCAAGATCAAGAAAAATCCAACATTCAGTAAAAAATGCCTGCAAGTGTCTAAGCTGTGTTGCCTAAATGAAGGAGAATTATTGAAATCTCCTACGGCCTATGTGGAGATTTTGCTTTGTAGAGGTGTTTCCTGTGGAATTCATCTTAAGGGAAGAAATTTATATGTCACCTATGTGCATATGTGTGTGCTCACTGAAGTGATTTTCAAGGTCTTATGTATGCACCAAGAAACTGGAGAAATTAGATATTTGGGAATGGAAATTGGTGGTCTTCCAGGCAATATTGGATCTAAAAGTGCTAAATCCTTTAATAAATAAACCTTGATTCAGCTTGGAATGTCTTGGCTTGATCTTAAAGGTGATATTATGAAGGACTTCTAGCTGTTGACTAGCCTCAGAGATAATTATCTGCACATTCCAATCTTGTTCTGCCATCAGCAGTGCCTGAGGTCTAAATGGAGCAAATGTTATTTCCCCTAAAAGTATATTATATTTAGACTATCTTCATTCCCAAACATTTCAAAAAATATTTGTATCTGACTGGAAACACGAAGAATAAAATAATTAAATAACTATATAACCTGCTTCTTAGAGTCCTGTGTGTTTAACACAGGACTCATAATATCAGCCATTTTAGGCAGTTTTCTAACTATGTCATCGTATGATGTGAGCACACAGTTATATCGTTGGTGTTACTATTTTCGTTAGGCTGTGGATGAAAGAATAAGTTTTTCTTTGCTGAACATTTTGGAGGTAAGCTCTCTTAAGACACATCAGTACAATGTTGAGGATTTTTCTCATAATACAGATCAGATGCTCAATAAATTTCATTTACTGTATCATGTACTGGAGCTAATTTGAGAGACTGAATAGCCCATCTGAAACAGTATATATGTAACTTAAGCATTAGAGAGTCATGTTTCTGTATCAAGCACCTTGAAATGGTTGGAAATGCAGTTCTGCCTTAAAAAACTGCCTGCTTAATTCATAGTACATAACTGCTTATTTAATACATTATAAATCTAAGAATTTTTTGTTTGTTTCATAAGTTTCACCTGCACAAGTAAAATAGAAGTTTGATTCTTTAAAGGACTTAACTGCTGGGTATAGCAGAGACTTCCATAGTAAAGTTTGTCTGGAGGACAAAAGCCTGTATAAAGTTGAGGAAGAAAGCAGGCGTTAATTTATAACATGCTGTGTCAATGTGTACGTTTGTAAACGCACTCTAATATAGTTTTAATGTATCCTCACATGTGGGATTCTGTGTTCCTTGAACAGGGACTCTATATCTTAAAAAATACTTCAAATATACAACTTGATGTGGACATAGTCATCTCTGTCCTCTGAATCCAAACCTGTCTTTGGATGACAGGGACTTAAGAGTAATAAAAGATATGTCCTGATGAGAACTGTTATACAGAATATGAACAGTGGCAAGGGTGTTAGTTTACATGCAAGGTCAAGTAGATCCAAAATACAGTTCTCATCAAGGCCAGTTTAAGCCTCCCAGCTGTAAGTTTTGCAAGTCCTGTCACTTAGCTTGTCTTCTTAATGCCCATATTTTTTTGCTTCAAAATAGAGCGAATAATATCAACTTGTAGATCTGCATGTCTTCTGTTTATATTCTCCTGCATTTTGCTTCATGTGGGAACAGGCTTGAGAGTCTAAGAAGGAAAACAAACTTTTAGCTGAGGAATAAAAGGCAGCTTATGTTAATTAAAGATTCAGTTACTGCTTTTCCTTTTTTCATCTGGTGAGAAGTATTATTGTTCTCATCAAACTTTGCCTAATGTATTTTGCCTAAAAAAGTATTTACAGCTGCATAAAACTTAGGCTTTTATATGAGTGTCCATTGCTTTAGTATCTAAATAATGTTCATACAAGAGCAGTTACAATAGCAAAATCTTCAGTAAATTCCATAGAGCAATTATTATGGTTGCCCAGTTCAGGCAAAGGCTTTGTAGTATGATTTCTCTTAGTTTTCTTATTATAAACTGATTATTACTTTATACAGAAACTTCCTTCATACTACCTGTAAATAGAATTCCTGCATCTACTGAGGCTGCCTTTCATAAGGATTCCTGTTGTAATGTAATGTGAAGTGCAATTTAGGATGCATGAAAGCTCTACCTAAATGTTGACAGCTGCTGTTCTTTGATATTTATTCTAGCAGATGGCAAAACCTGCTGTAATCACTGAATGAGAAAAGCTGCCTTACCCTAGTTGTTGAGCATATGACCCACAAAAAGGCTGAGCAGTAACTACTTGGTAATAGTTGGGAAATCAATTAACTTCTGTAGGGAAGATCTGTTAGAATATTGCAACTCTCACATCTTTGGGCTGAGAAGATAAAAAGGCAAAGACATTTAGTTAAGTGACTACTGAGCAGAATTTGGACCTGGAGTACTCCCAAGAATAATATGGAGAAATGTTCCAATATGACCTAGACCAGCAGGTTGGGAAGATGAAGTGGAAGAGGGAGAGTTGGTTTAGCAAATTCTGGGGCCTTGCTAAAGAGGCAGCTCTATGATATTTATTCCATCAGAGGCCAAAAGGGAGTAGTATGGACATAGAAAATTGAATTGCAGAGCATCGTAGTGGGGGAGCGCTTGTGGACAGTTATGAGAGGGAAGAAGCAACTGAATTCATGGAACGCAGAGCGAAGCACCATTTTCTACTGCCTTTTTCTATTATTTTCTCGTACCTGGTAGGTGTTGGGATAGCATAAGTACTCTGGAATAGTATAGTGATAAGGCAAATAGGGGTGTAAGTATTATAATCTTCTCCACCTCCCCTTTTTCAGCCTAGCGAAACAAAATCTATCACTCGGTAGAAATGCATTGCCAAATGCGTATTTGGCTGGTATATCGTTAACTGCATGAGGGGAGACAAACAAAAAGTCTAGGTGCTGGAACTTTGAGTTACGGTATTTGTATTTTTATACTTGAGCCAAACTCTCACAAACTGATGTGACAGAACTGAAATCTTTGTTTTTGTTGTAGGCGATGCAATAGTTTAAGTGACAGCTCTTTTGCTTCATCTGGGCATCCTCACTAAACCTTGTTTCGGTTCAGTGATAGTCAGACAATGTGGTTTTGTTGCTTGGAAAAGAGCAAGTTCTGTAATTCAGCATCTTTGTTTTTCCCAATAATGTTTTTATTCATCGTTAACTGCTGCTGTATTTCACAAAGGGATGGAGATGATTTTTTCAGGAGCTAACCTGGAGTAAAACCATTGTTATAAAGTCTCTCTACTTCTTCTTCCTTCCTTCGGATAGTGATTGAGGAAAAATTTTTTGCAGTTTTTTCAGAAGGAAACTGCAAGATTCTTGGGCTGTCTTCCTGCCCCTGTCAGTGTTCTCTCCTCCACCTCGTTTTCTTCTCCCATCTCTGTAATCATAGCAAGCCACTCCTACAGAGTTTCTTTTCTGCATACCCTCTGTGTGTATAATTCTGCACATTCAGTATCTTTGCCCCTTTGCTCTGCAGCATTGCATGCTGTCTGTGCAATTATGTGTAAGGATCTGTTTAGTTGCTGCATAGTTTCTTCCTGAGCTAGTGTGCCTGCAGCAGTGCGGAGGCATCTGGGGGCTTCCGCGAATGCCGGCAGCCCTGCTCTCGGAGGCAACAGGCTGTGCAGCCGCCCTCACATCTGGCTCCCTTTTTGCACAAGCAGTATTTCCTGAGACTGTTGTTGAGTTCAGTTTGGCATCCTGCTCCTCCAGCACTGCTTCTTCCTCCCACAGGGCATTTCTCTCTAGCGTGTTGATTGAGGGGACGCACTGTGATCTGTGACTGATTTATCCAGTAAGCTTATTACTGTGTAGTAGGTGTGGGGATAGTCTCATGAACAGGGAGCTACTATTTGAGCAAGGTTTCTGTTTAGCGCTCTGAAAATTTGACATGCTGATTGTAAACTGCCTTCATGGAGGAATTCCTGCTGACAAATTCTGGGTCGATATTTTTACTCCATCATGTGATCATTCCTAGCTTATCATGTGTTAATAATGGAGTCCAGTTGTCAGACATTTTGTTGTCCCCCGCAGGCCTCCCCTGACTGTCCTATGGGCTGTCCTTTCCTGGACAGACTCATAAGCACTTCAGTTCTGTTCCTATTGACTGGTCTCCTCCTGAAGTGACCCTCCAAAGCAGTTCTTAATTATTATTTTTGTGAGAAAGATTTCCTTCTAAGGAACCCTTTTTCCCCAGAAAAGTACCAGAAATGACACAAAATATGACCGTTATTTTTAGGGCTTAAGTGCAGCTTATTTGACCTATGACAGAGCACATATTGGTAAACTTCTGTTGCTCATGTTCGTACCACGTCTGAAACAATTAACTTAGTCAACTGTCTGTAGTCCTGCTCCACGTGTTCTGAACTTCACCCATGGCTCTGCATAAATTTGAGTAGGGATGTAACTACCGATTGCTATACCAAGTATTAAAGTTTTTCTTGGTAAGAGTGATCTGCCAAGGGGTGTGCCGGAGCCGAAACTTGGCTCTTTAATGTACAGATATGCCGTGACTTTTCTTAAGGTTATTTATATAGTTGATATTGCATTATATACAATAGGAATTAATTTGAGTTTTTAAGCATGTAGCATGTCCATGCCACTGTGACTTTTGTAGGTGTGCCAAGCCAATACAATATTGCATAAATAATTTTATATTAAAAATGCCATAGAATTAAGTAAACAGGGAAAGATTATCTGCATTAAAAGCACAGATACAGCTTCCTTGGGCATTCAGTACTCACATGAACACTATGTAAAAAAGTCACGGTACTAAAGAGGGTATCAAATTTCTTTGCAGATATAGCAGATACAGCTTCTTAGCAGAAGCTATACCTATACCTTGTTAACAGTTGCGTGAATCTGTTTATCTTGCTGCATATTAATATTAGTTAGCTTGTGTCAAAACTAGATAGGAAACTATATTTTCCGAGATTTCTCATGTAAAACTATTCAAGTATTTTCATGCAATAACGTTTTCACTTTACTTGCTATTTCACAATATATAAGCACATTGTAGTGTGTGGAGAAACTCTTGTGTACATAAACTACCTGTTTGCAGTAAGACTTCACACATACCATGTGAATCTCTTTTGCCTTTGGAAATATTCAAAGGGAGAAGCATTTCTAACTTTAATAATATATTGGGATTATGGATTAAAAGCAGTGGGGAAGTAGCTTTGTGCAGTGTAACCTAACAAGTGTGCTAAGAATCAACTTTTGGCAAGAAAACTCCCAATTTGCCCTCTCTCCCTGAAGTTGACCTGGTGGATGAAATAGTAGATGTGTGTATGATTCTAGGCATGCCTTCTCCAAAGATCAACATTTGTACACACTTTAGTCACCTTTTATACGCAGTGCTATTGACATTAACCAGAGAGGCCAGTCTGACAGCGCTGTACTTTAACACCAGCTAAAGAGTTGCTCTGCTCGACTTGCATGGTTTATCTAAAAAGACTCAACACTGAAATCAGACAGTGGAATTGTTTTCAGTCTATAAGCATTGTATTGTAGATACAGTATCCTGTAGGGCAATCGAGTGCCCTGCTGAAATCAGCATATGTTCAATAACTAATTCAATTACATATTTTTTTATATTTCTGAAAACATTAGGTTGAGCTCTGTAATTTATCAATATATTATATCTAAATCTGCTTTAATTTGCACATCTATAAAACACTTTTAATGCTACTTTTGTAATTAGGTTTGCACAGTATCAAACAAGCGTAAGTTAGAGCAGAACTGAGGCCAGCAGCTGTTTAAAACATCACAGACTTGCTCAAATGAAGCTCAGTGGAAAAGGAGGAAAAAACCTAATGTCAGTGAAATAATTCATTTTCAAACTAAATGAAAAAAATGAAAAAGATGCTACTTTTTTGGTAAAAAGTGGAATTGCACAATTGTTCAGGTGCTTGGTCTTGTTTCTATTACAGTGCACGTCTGGATGACTTCCAGAGTTGAATGAGGCCGACAGTGAGTCAGGCCTTGTCGGTGTGAAGTTTACCTTGGACAAAGAATATTTGTTGACTGATTCTTGCAGCGCTGTGAATGCTGTATCTTTATTGACATGGTCTAAGGTGTTTTTTTTTTTTTCCTAATTTATACAGCATTGCAAAATCAGAATGTGATGTTAATTACTCCATCATATAACTGTATTTTGCTGCTAATGAAGGAGCTTTTATTTGGGGTAAAACATTCCAGCTGCATCTGCAATGAGTGTTCTGCCATTTTGCCCATCCTTTTCAGTTTTGCAGGAGGTCACATCCATGTTTTGACACTGGGTTGTCATACAGTGTTTTCTAGTTGAAACTAATTGAGAATATTATAACTGGAGACCAGTTGTGTTTCACAAGATGAAGTGTTTAAATAGATGACAGTATTCCTGGGACCACAGTGGAAGCATCATTTTTGTTTGCACTTGAGAATAGTTTTTGTTTTCATCTGTCTAGAAACATGACCCTAGAGAGGGTTAACCACAGAGGTTAACATTCTTTATAGCATCATTTTTGTTTTATTTAATTGGGAAAAAAAATATATATATATAAAACGTTTTTGTTGTTGTTTTGATTTGGCTTTTAAAACTGATTATTATTCTATTTAACTGATTATTACCAATATTTTCCAAACTTATTTAATTATGGTTTTTGATTATAGGTGAAATGACTACATTAATTGGAAGACCAGATAATGAATCCAAGAATTATATTGTTGTGGGCCAATATTTTATTGAATTACTGAGGTTTAGAATAAAAGATGATCAAAGTTCTCACTGCCAGTATCAAGAAAGTTAATCATTTTAATACAGTTCCCAGAAATGTCTTGCAAAATCTTAAATTAGCTTGATAAAGACCACTACGTTGTTAATCCTTCCGCTTAGGATATGTATTTCTTTTCGTCTATGGGAATCTGCTAAGTTCTAGAATATTTTTATGTAGCGATGGACATATGTCTCTATCATAACACCATGCTAATATAAATTAACATGACTGGTAGAGACCATGGGACAGCCAGCAAGGAAATACTAAGGAAACTAAAGTACCTTCTTTCCCGGACTGTGGTCCCTACAAGCGTAGATGGGAAATATGTGCTATATCTAGACTCTCCTCTTTATCTGAATAAAACTAAACCTCATCTATTATTAACATAGCACTTAGCAAAAAATTAAAAATATTTTAAATCCTACTTAATGTAATAAAGTAATCTCAGTAATGTTTCCGAATTCAAATTCTGCAGCATGGCATCCCATTTAGTAATTGTGCTGTTGTGTTCCTATGGAGACGGCAAGCCATTTCATGAGGCTTGCTGTTTCAGTGCTTCTGGTAATTTGTGTTATACTACCACTGCATTGCTGGTTGATATCATTGGGCCCTACTTGCCTAGTCTATTATGATTTAAAAACAAACAAACAAAAAAACCCAACAACAAATCCAAAAAACCACCAAGTTGAAAATGAACTACCCAGAATTTTATAAATGTTCTACTTAATTTTCTGTCAAATCCTTCACTTATGATGTTTATTTTAAAGCTTATACACATTTTAGAGTATGGTTACTTTTTTCTTCTCTGTCAATATCCAAAATTGTGAGAGACAACATGTGTCTAATTTCTTCATTTGGAAAGGCTGAGGAACATCAGCCTCCATAACTATACTGGTTTTGTTAGACCTGTTTCCTGGGTTTAAAAGCTGTGATGGAAGAAGTCAGAGGTGAGGAATTTGGCTATGGATGACAAATGGGATGGGAAGAGAGTGGAGGGGAGGGTGACAAAGAGTTTATTTCCGTCTTGCAAAGCTCAGTATGACACTTTGCTATGTCTGTTTGCTTTTGTGAAAAACACTTTTGTAATGAAACTGTTTAGGCAGTTGTACACTGGCGAAATTCCCATTAGAAAGAGAAAGAAACAAAGTATTTACAAACAATATTGCAGGACAGCATTGGCAATTTTAAGAGTAGGAGGTCCACATGACTTGTGTTGGACCTCCTGTAGGTGTGTAATTGAATTAATCATGAGATAGAGTGGGTCTCTGCGTGGCCAGCAGCCGCTGGTACAGGATCCTGGGATGCCTGGCACTCATCCTTCACTATGCAAAGCATAGGCAATCCATTACTGTAAAAAGCTGAAGTCTCCAGCCTGTGAGTCAGAAGAGCTGGTAAGTGGATATATGTGTGTTCAAATCCGGGTTTTTATCTGTTTCCCTCATCTCTGTGTGTGTGTTATCTGTGTCCTTTTAGTCCAGCGACAGAATAAATTTGTAGGAAAGCCACAAAGAGAAACTTTAAGGAATATAGTCTTTCCTTTTTTGCAATCTTGTGTTTAATCATAGGGAAAAACCCCAAAATATAGTTGTTACTAAATTAATCTTCACAGAACTGGACATAACAAACTTATATAGTGTGTAACTTGGCAAAAAAAAAAGGCATTTCCTTAGCAAATGGACAAAAAGGACCTTTGAAAACAACTGGATGGATTTTTACACCGACTGACTTATAAAAATGCAGCTCACATAAACCCCTAGTGGATGAAAGTAATAGCTTGTTAAACCTTTTTTTTTAATTATTTATAATGGTTAGTATTCTTGTATTAAAGAAATTGAAGAATCTATAAATAGTAGGATTTATTTATTTTATTTTGCTGTATAAAATTCATAAATGATCTGTGTTTACTAACACAAGATGAGGTTTTAAACTTAAGTAGCTATGCAGTTTTTGCGTAGCTATTGATACTTGAAAAAGTCAGTTAGGGAAATCCAAACCTCTTGTATTTATCACTAATATTGTTGCTAAAATGAAGTGCCTTTAAAGATAGTAATATTAATGATATTAACCTTGATTGCTGGAAAGTTGCCAGCTCTTTGTCATCCTGCGGAAATATGTTATACTTGAACTGAGAAAACATGCAATTGTCCCTCCCCCTCCTCATTCCCACAAACTGGAACAGTATTATATTAGCACGAGTTGTGCTGAGCCGAATCCAATCTGGAATTAAGAATGCTTCAGGGCATTTTTAATAAACTGTCATTCATTTGAACTCTAACCTTCTTTAATTTGCAGAATCTGGTAACACAGATGTATACTTCAGCCACATTGATGTCTCTTTCTTTTCTTATCTTGGTGTGAAACACTACTGATTGGACTTGAAAATGTGAGGCTGCAGAAGTAGAAAGTGTTCATTTAAAATAGACTTAAAACTAAGAAAGAATTGTAGTAGTTTAGTTTGCTGGTTTTCTGCCATTCTGAAATATAAACTTAATTCTAGTACTGATTTTAATACAGTCCTTGAAGTGCTGAGGCCAGTTAGGCTTTCTGAAAGTATGAAAAAAAAATCATGGCTTTTATTAAAAAATGCAAAAGATAAAATGAGGCTGTTGTCTTGCAAAGGGGAAGAAAACCCAGTTAATAACTTATTCGGGGCATAGAGTACTTGCTAGCAAAGAACTTTGTATTCCATGAGGTTCTCACAGTAAACTCTTTCAGCACATGAACTGTTAGTAATTCTTTAGCCAGTCTCTAAACTGGCAGAGTTGGTGGTGAGAAGTAGTCAGGCTAAGAGAGGGAGTGGGGGAAACCGAGCAGGTGTTGGGGCACTACCTGCCCTCCCCGCTGGGTCCCTCGGCAGCCTGGGGGAGCTGGGAGCTGTTGGCCTCAGCCTTCCCGAAAGGTGCCGCTGCAAGGCAGGGATGCTGCGGGGGAGACATCAGCCCGGCTTGCACAGTGACAGTGCCTGCCCTAGCTTCAGCACCTGAAGGCATTTGAAATGCTGCTTGGATTTTAGAATGTGTTACTGATCAACAGCAATTACTTTGAGAGACTTTTCTGTATTTATTTCTGTGTAAATAAAGGTCTTGAGGGTGTGATGATTAAGGTAGAAGAGATGTTTCCGTTTGGGAGGAAAATGGCTGGATGAGATATTACAGGTAACAAATGTGGTCACAAACACAAACTTTGTCTTGATGCTTTGTACAATAATAAGAAAAGTATGTAAATGTACTACTTGGTCTTTATTGAAATGATACTTCAATAGAGGACTTAGTTCAATATCTGGAGAGTGAAAAAACTAAGAAGAAACTGGAAGGCAGAACCATACCAGTGCTTTGGAGGGGAAGGGACTCCTGGACGCACATTACTAGTCTCTAGATGAAGTGCCCCTAAATCCAGCAAAAGAAGCATTTGGCATAGGTCAGAAAGCTAAAATTTTGCACTAGTGGTACTGGATTTGTTTCCATTTCTTACCGTAGGACTGAGAGGTAGTAAATCAATATTAACCCTTAATTTTTTTTCTGCTATCATTTTAATTCAAATATCAAAGAAGAGAACATGGGCTTACATTAAGAATTTGGTTTATGTTTTACAATGTTTTTTTTTTTTTCCCTAGACTTTTATATCTAGATAATACTGCCTTCAATGTTTAATTTTCCATTGTAATATATCTGCTACAGCTATAGAACACACATGCTAAGCTGACTGTGTGTACAACTTCAGCGTTCACACATTTACATTTGATAGTAGTTGATTAAAAAAAAAAATTTTTTTTCTTCTGCACATGCCTGCCAGTTGAATTCTGCTGTAGGTGTTGGTGAGACAGTTAACTAGGAAAACATGCAGCTCTGAACTTGGGTCATATTCAAAAAATGAAGGAAGAACTGGCTGGCAAATATTGTTTTGAATGTGTAAATGAAGGTATAACTTTCAAGTCTACAAGTGTTAACAATTTGTGGCTTGAAAAAGTTTTCATATTTAAATTTTTTAAGTTTTTTTCCCTCTCTTTATTAAACTTTTATCTCTTTTGTCTGGTAGTATAAGAATATGTTATTAATATACATTAACAAATCCACAGCTTTGTTTTCCACGTCTTTAGTTCCTTTAAATGTTTTAAAATGTAACTGTTGTGATATATCGGAACTTAGGTGAGCATTCAGGCAGTCAACAGGTTGGGCACTAAATTCAGCTGAACCTGTAGGAAAAGGAGGGCAATGATACTAAAGATACGGAGTGCTGCTGTTCTGCCTTTTTATGTTCTCGTCTGCCAAACAGAGCTGCAAGTGTGGAGTGACTTGGTGGTTAAAGATACTGTCTCAAAGCAGGAATCTCTATGAACGAATGACTTTGCAGTCTTGAATCCTTACTACTGTTTCCATTAATGTATGTCGCCTGGCATTAACTAACAGGCTGGAGGCTCAGCAGAAACTATATGCAATTTTTAAAAACCACAAGGATGAGCCCAAGAAATAACCCAAGAAAACAGAGAGAAATATCATATTATGTTTTAGGAGTTGAGGCTTGTCCTTGTTGGAGACAGCATGGGTTTGTGTTCTTGAGCTAAAACAGAAAATGAAGTATCTGGTGTTACATTAGAAATTGAGTATATTTTTAAAGAAATATGATCTGTCTCTCTCCTTCTGTGTGGTGGTTTGGTTTTGGTTGTTTTTTTGGTGTTTGTGTTTTGTTTTTTTTTTTTTTTTCCTTCCCCCGGGATTTAAATGCAAATCCAACTTTTTAAATTTTTTTTTTTTTTTATTTCCCTCAAGTGTATTTTCTCTTTGCTGCTTCTCCTGTGAAAGTTCACTAGACAGTCATTTTACAGAGGTATCTAAAGCCTTCATCGATCTTCATCGTTTGCTTCAGTGGAATCTTGCACCTGCACAGACTCTACAGCATAATTTGCACTCCTTGCTATTTCATTTATACCAGTATTACACTGGTTTTCCTTTCTGAGTGGAAGGTTGAACATCAGTAGTTTCAATACTACTGGTAATTCTGACTCTGCATTCATGAAATATAACTTCTTACGCACTGAAGGGTATCAGACGTGTTCTAGTATTGTATTGATCTTATTAGAGTTTTTATAAAATGCAGATGCAGCTGGTGTAGAAGGAGTGAGTAATCAGTGTGAGTACTCTTCGTAATTTGATGAAGACTGTATTATTCATTTTGCTTTACTGAACCTGTTTATAGGAGGCAATGTGTGTTCAAACTGAAACAAAAATATGTGGCTTATGAACACTGATTGCATGCTAGTAGGATTTAGATAACAACAACAAACAACAGTTAAGCACTAACTTGGGAGAAAACATCTTGTTTTCTCTGTAGACACACTGGTTATATGAGCACGGTGGAATAGTGTCAGACTTTCCAATACACCAGCAAAAGTGAACGCTTGTCAATGACTTGCATAATATGAACAACTGGAATACATCCTCTCTGCCATTTCATTTCATTTAGATGTTCTTCCCGAAGCATTGGCTAATTTATAAAATGTTAATATTTGGACAAAGGAGGTGAGAAAGAAAATACAGGAAATAGGACATTCATTATTTAAATCATTATATCTCATAAAAACAAACTAAATCTGTTTTCTACTCGCAGCTCTTAATGTAAACTGTATCATTTGAATAGGGGGAAATCATACCGGTGTCGTGGTTACCAGAAACTATTCGTGACCCTTTCGTTCTGTGAATATAATGATTCACCCCACAAGTAAATTGTCTGCTGCCAGACAGGTGTCATATGTAGCCTCCATTCTTTAAATAATGTCATAGACCATGTCATACACTTTTTTTACTTCTGAATTTTGTTTTCTGAAAAGGTGAAGGTATTCTGAATTCTTGCAATAAGCAATTTATCTTACATCCAGTTGACATTTACCAATGTCAAAGAAAAGAGTGGGATCACCCCAACTTTCCTGTATTTCATACTTCAGAGATTCTCACAGTTGTCATGAGGAAAATAACTTTGTTGTTATTAGAGCAGTAACAGACATTTAAAGTTCAGAATCATAAAATAATTTGGGTTAGAAGGGACCACTAGAGGCAATGCAGTCTAAACCCCTGCTCAAAGCAGGGATAACTTGGAAGTCAAATCAGATTCTCCAGGCTTCATTCAGTCAAGATCTGAAAATACCCAAGGATTGGAGAGTCTGCAGCTTCCCTGGGCAATCTCTTCTGCATAGAAGGGTGTGCATTTTTTGATGAAAAATACATGGATTATCATGACCAGTTTTATATTAAAATATATATCTATATCTGCATCTAAAATTTCTGAAATTACTGTTACGATGAGTTACTGTGACCCTGAATTTCAATAAGATAAATGATGCAGAAAATATTTATAAATTGTGTCTGTATGTGGCAGTGGCCCAGGTTAAGTAGATATCTGACAATCTGTGTTAGTTCTGTTTTGTATAAATGTTGCTTATTTCTCGATGGATTCATGGAAATGTTAAGGATTTTTTAGTATTTAAAGGCTACTTTTGTTGTTAGTTTTTAAAACAGTTAAGACAGGAATGGATTTGAACAGCCATTTACTTGAAATAATTCCTTTAGCGTGGGTTTTTTTTCCTGGATTTATAGAGATTTGAGATTTACTTACTGTAAAGAATATAGAGCTTAAAAAGTTCTCTCTCTTAGGTAGAAGAGCTGATGAATGCACTGGAAAAGACTAGACAAGAATTAGATGCTACCAAAGCCCGTCTTGCCTCAACACAGCAGTCTTTGGCTGAAAAAGAAGCACATCTGGCTAACCTGAGAATAGAGCGAAGAAAACAGCTTGAAGAAATTCTAGAAATGAAGTAAGTACATTGATTTCTCTAATTTCTAGAAAAATTAAAATTAATACTTCCTTGCCATAAGAGAAGGGGTTTTTTTTCTGTAACTGTTTTTTCGATGTATATATTTAAGTCTGAATCTAAGGGCTTCTAATAGCTGTAAGACTGTTAAATTCCTTTTAAAATACAGAAATGCAAAAGTCTTCATTTTAGAAGTACACAACAATTGACATGAGAAGAATTTTTTTAAATCTGTCCTTTGTTGCATGCAAATAAAACATCAGCACAGTGTAACTTCCATGAGAAACTGAGGGTCTAAAGGCCCATCTCTTGGTGGAAATTCTACGTTGGAGTTTTTGTTACTGTCAAATTCAAGGAGAGGGGTTTATTAACTTTATATGGATGGTGCAAAGTTTATTGCATTGAATTGGTTAAAAAAACACGCAAACTCAAAACAACAAAAACCTATTTGCATACACGTTATCACTACGTATAAGTGTACAGAACTGAAATGGGAAGATAGAACTATAATTTAGATCTAACTTCCTACCCACAGTAAGGGTAAGTATCTGTAATTTTGGGATGTTAAAGCTCTGACATGATCTTTAACAAAAAAAAAAAAAAGTGAACCTGTTATGACTTGGCTAGGCTGGTAAGGGTGTAGTTGACATTCAACAAAGGAAATTCACAGTTGTAATTTCGAAACTGTTTTATTGAGGAAGGAAAAAAACCCCCACCAACCCAAAACACTTCAGCCATATATAACTTCAGCTAAGTTGTTGTAGATATCCTTACATTTTAAAGGAAAGTAAATAATCAGAAAAAATGATTTTAATACTGTTGTTGTAAATAAGACAAAGTGGAAATGGAGATGTATGCTTGCTAGAGCTTTATAAAAGCAGGTTTTAAGAGTGGCTGCCATGAAATATAGGTGCAGAAATACTGTAACGTAAGCATGAAAGTTTCCAGTGAAATCCAAAGAACTTCTGCTTTTGACTTCAATGAGTTCTATATCTATACAGAAAAATGGGAGCACATATGAATTAGAGTAGTATGTGATATTGTATTCTACAATAGATATATTTTTTTTTCAGTTTTCTGATTTTCTTTTATGTGTACCTATTAATTCAGATGCTCAGTGTCAGTATATTTCATGCAGTCATCTATTTTCTGTATAGTGCTTTGGTCTTTTTCTTTGAGTGCATGCTTGTTTTTCATCCTCATGGTAAGTTTTTGTTTGTTTGGTTTTTCTTTTATGATAATTTTCAAATATTGAGCAACATAGGGGAAAAAAGGGCAGTATCTTTAATTCTGTTGTTGTGACTTTTTTGGTTGGGTACATAGAACCTCACAGAACTGTGTAAGGCATGTATCTTCAGTCTGGGAAGCGAGGTTGGCAAAAAATAGTGAAGTTTGACTTTACTCATAAAACAACTTTTATCAAGAGTAAAGGACTGAGTGGATGTTGCTGGTGGTGAAAGACCCTGTATCGAAGGTCCAAGTTAGGAATAGTTTGGAATTTAAAATGAGATAAACATATAATGTGTTTTTACAGTATCAATGTTAAAAGTAAAATAGTAAAATTAGTAGAAGACTTACATTAGCATCTAAAAAATTAATAAAAATTTCTAGTTAAATGTGTTTTTTTTTTTTTCTTTAAGTAGTCGTTGCTATGGTTTCTTCTGTAAAAGACTTCTTTCTTACACCCTTCTAACCAGTAATAATAAAATACAATTAATTATAATGCATACTTCTTCCTACTTAGGCCACAGAGGGTTACCAGCTTTCCCAGCTACCTAGCCCTGTGTTGGTACTTGTAGTAGAGTCTGATGTGTACAAATAACTCCCCCTGAAATATATGATTCAGCTAATAACTTAGCATTAGAACTCACTAGAAAGAAGTGAGTTCACTTTGTGAAGAAACATGTATTCTATTACTATTTTTAATTCTATCCTAACTTTAGTTTCTGTGAACGATGTTACAATGCTGAGTTCATATTGGAGATGGAATCAGACAGAACTTCTGTTGCTTGTGGTGGGATGAAAGAAGTGAATACAGCTTTCAGACATCAGGATGGTTTTGCTGGTCTAGGAGATAGGAAATAGAGTTAATGAATGAAACAAAAATATATAAAATCACAACACAATATTACTAAACAGAGAGAGCAAATAGAATAATGACAGAAATTCACATGATCGTATTTACTTATTTTTTTACTGCCTCTTTAACAACATTAGTAGTGAATCAAAGAAGCAAAAATGAACATACTTATTCATTTTTTGAGTTCTGTGTATGGAAGGGCTACATCCCTGCTATTAAATATAAGTGAAATGTAAATCTTAATTTCAGATTCTTTAATTTAATAAGATATACCAAGCAATGTAAGTTAATAGATACACATGTATTAGTAAATGTCTTTTAGAAATAATTCAGCTATTTCATTACAGTAGTGTAATTTTTGAAATTGCTCACTAAGTGTATGACAAACAAACTTTATAAAACTGCTGCATTGTAACAGAATATACTGAATATGGCATTACTTTTTTTTTTTATGAATAAGGTATTCACAAAAACAGATTGTAGAAGTTAGCTAAGACCCAGACATCCACTGACAGAATAATGATAATTCTGTATTGTAGTAATACATAAAATAGTGTCTTCTCTCTGATATTTTAAGATAATTTATTAATTGGCAGCACTGACCATACCTTCTTCTTTTTTTTTTTTTTTTTTTTTTTTTTTTTTTTTTTAATATTGAGCGATTACAGGTTTTGGTTGCTGGCTTCTAGTTAAATAGGCATGAACTGTGTGTTTCAGAACATTCATGATGATTTCCTATGCTTATATTATGTTCAAGTTCCAAACATAACTCTGTGTTCTAGGCCCATCTGGCTGACATTGCCAAGATCCATCTTAATTTACTGGCTACAACCAGTTGTCAGTTTTAGATAACTTCTTCAGTTGTCATTACATGTTCCTATATACATTTGGTTATTTAAGGAAGTTTAGAATAAAAATGGATAGCAGCTTAATCTTGTTCATTATCTGGTTGGTCTTTTTGAACTGGAAACTAGATAAGTACCCATTAAATGAAAGGTAGTTTGATGGAAGGGGATAAACATCAAGTTATTTTTAACTTGATGCCAACATGTGAAAAAATAAGATCTATTTTAAAGAATTCCAAAGTGTTAAGTTTGGAGAAGGATTTGCATTTACATGTTACTTTCTAAATACGTGATTCCTTCCCCCCCCCATGTCTATCAAAAATATTACTATATTAGTTCTGGAGGAAATATTTTTGTTATGGTCATATTATTTTAGCAGTGCACACATAACTCATACTGACATTAATGGAAGTTACGCATACATGTTAACAGTAAAATGCAGCATGTGTTCAAATCCATCATTTTGCTTAATTGTCTTAATGCTTTGTGCTCTTTCTATCTCTGACCATAAAAAAAAGTCAATGCACTTATTTTTTTAATAAGTGATATTTTAAAAAAAAAAAATCTGTATTGCATAGTGTGACAAAAGGCATGTTAATGTTTTTTAAAAATGTATTTATCATCCATATAAATATTTCAATTGGCCTGAACCTAAAAATTGGTAGTTAGAAATACATATCGACTACTTTTTCCAGACATTGTTTTTGTTTTCTGAGAGTCCGCAAGAATGAGCACAGCCTACTGAGAACTTCACAAGGTTTGCCTAGAAAAGCTTATTCATTTTGTAATATGAGGAGCTTGAGGGTAGGAGAAGTTTCTGTGCTATGATGTGGTGGGGTTTTTTCAGATGTTTCAGAAATGCCATATTTGTGGAGCATACTTTCATGACCACAAGGCGTCCACAATGCTTTCATACAGATGTCCTTTCCTATATGGTGGTTCCTTTCAAAACTCATAAACCTGCTTGTAACAAAATTAGATAGCTGTATAGATAGATAAATGAGTATTTATATAATATTAAAATTACTTTATATATGTATGTGAAATAAATGCCTGTCGTTATGGGAAGTGGATTTTACTCTATGGGATAGATCATCCTTTTAGAAATGGTCAAAATTATTTTCCCTTCGAAAGATAGGAAGTTTGACCTGGAGAGCCAACAGTCATAAAAGAAAGTCTAATGGCATGTGAGGGAAAAGATATAAAAATTATCATAATCTTTTTTTCTTAGTTCAACTTTTAAATTATATGCATGTAATCTTCAAGCTGCAACCACTGAAGTTAAAAGCAAACCAAAAAAACCCCAACGCCCACCCCAAACCCCCATAACTTTGTTATCAAAACTTGGGGTTTTCTTGGTTAAAAGCCCTTAAATTAATTTTTTGTGGTGTTTACTCTACTTAGAAATATGTTTAAATACAAGTTTACAAAAAAAGAAAATTATTTCCTTGTGGTTTTGCATTAATTTGATGATCTTTCAGTGACTTAGTTACATGTGACAAACACTGCACTTAGTAGTGAGTGACCCTGGGATTAATCCCCCAAAAGACTGAACTTCATGTTTTGACTTGAAGATCTGTGAGTTCTTAATTTTTGAGATTCAACTGTTAATTACTGAGTATCTCCTTTAGCAGTCAACTCGGTACACTCGGTGCTCTGAAGCTTTCAGAGTATCCGGAATGAAATTCTTGCCAAGAGTTTGAAAGGTAATTTCCTTGTCTTTGATAGAGTTCATACCATCACCTGTGGGTATTGCTAAATCAGTTTTGTTGGAAGTGACTTTGCCCTGAAATTCACTACAAATTTCCAGAAGAATATGTATTTTCCCTTATGTGGAATAAATCAGATTACTTCAGTAATGAAGCATTAAAGATGTCCTCATAAAATAACCAGCTACTAGTCCTTTCATTCAATAAGAAAAATAGAACATTGCTGTGCTGTCCAAAAAAATTTTATTTTTAAATTAGATTTTACAGTAAATTTTCTCACAGTGACAGTATAAAATTAAACATCCCTTCCTTTAAGAATGCCCACCATTTTTTTCCACTGAAAATAATAAATGAATATTGCTTATCTCTGTTTTTCAGTATGTTTACTTTATTCATTTAACAGCACCTGTGTATAGTCAAGGATGAAATATTTGTGGAAAGCAGGGGATAAAATGGTTTTCCCACCAAGTTCAGTCCCACCAGCTGCCATGCTTTGCGCAAGTGCTGAGCACATACTGCGCTTCACCGGCTGGGTCCCTGGTGCAGCTGCTCTGCCAGGCAAGGAGAGGGCGCTTGTGTTTGCCACTAGATGCCAGTCTCGGGTGCGAGACCATGGTCTGGATCTGCTAGGCTCAACAAACTGAGTATGAGCAGCTTCGCAGAGTAAGCAGGAAGCTTCTCTTGTTGCAGGGAAGGGCGTGTGTCTTGTCCATTTGTCTGTCACCTGGTCTGACTGGTCCCCTCCTTCCTTTTAGTGCAGGAAATTAAAGCATGGCTTCATAATGGAATTTTGAGGATACTGCAGGGATGAAGAGGGACTTGAATGGATTCTGGAAGTCGGGGATCACAGCCCAAGGGGAAGACTGTGTAAGATGTAAAACCAGAGTCACAGTCAGTAGGGAAGTCAAAATGCTTTATGAAGTACTTGTGGCAGAAGTATAAGGAAGTTTACCATTTATCTGGTTTTCTGCAGACATACCCCTTTTTTCCATCTATAAATTTTACTGCAGTAGAGGTTGGGGATTTCACATCTGTGTAGCAGCTCAGCAGGAGCTGCAGCTCTGACAAGGACTGTTGGATGTCCAGAGAATCTAGACATGTTTCCAGCCCCTGGACAAATCAGCTCATGTCACTGCCTTACATTCTCCTGTTGCTATTTCCATCCATCACCATCTCAGACTGGCACTTGGGGAGGGAAAGGGAGAGGAACTGAACATGTTTTCCTTTATTTATGTCCAGTTACTCCACCCCAAAAGGCTGTCACCCACAGGATAGTGGTTTCTTCCTCGTCTCTGTGGGTACAGCTATGGTCAAAAGCACTTCTGAAATCTCTGTGTGAGTAGTAAATCCAGTGCATCTGGAACATTTCAGAGTAATTGTGTATGCAGTTCACCTGTTCAGTGCATACACAGGCTAGAAGCATGACACTCACTGACAGGAAAATCCCTGATGAAATTGTAGGGACTCTGCTTGCATGTAGTCATGAAGTTAATTTCCTTTTTTGGGGTCTTCCGTACAGCAGCAAGGATGAGGAAAGCAGTATAGCAAGGTAGGAGAAGCTGGCAAGGTGATTTAACGTTGGAACTACTCTCTGCAATTGCTTGGACCTCACTCTTTAAGACAGCTGAAAACCATAGCTTCCCTACAGACACTGTCTGCGTTCTGTGTCACAGTTAGGCCGTGCTTTCTCCCCACCCCCTTCCTTTCAGAAAGGAAAGCAAGAAGGTAGATAACTGTTTTGCTTGCCTAGACTGGAAACTGGGGTATTTAACTAAAAAGTTTGGGCAAAGATGCTTAGTTTATGCTCCTTTTTTAAATGCTAGTGTATTCTAAAAAGAGCCAGCACCTGCCTTGGGGATAGTTCTAGGCTAAATAAGTAGCAGTGCATACATGGCATTAAAGGATGCTCTTTGAACTGAAGTTTAAGCAAATACAAGAAGGTCAGATTTTTTAGACTATTAATAAAGTATTATTTTGAAAGTAGGGTCATATTAAAATATTTTTTCCTACTTTGTCAGCTGTAATACAGCCTATATTTTGAGAAAGACAGCTACGATAATTTCTCTAACATGAATTCTTTAACATATCTTTACTTAATAGGTTAGATAACAGACTAGTGTATAAATAGCTGTGGAGAAAAAATAATTTTCAGAAAGTGGTTTACTATTTTTTGTAATTTTATTAGAGGGATTATTTTGACTTGTTTCAACTCTGGTAATGTATACTATAAACATGTTCAATGAATGGATAGCAAGTTGATTGTCTCAAAAATCATGCCATTTCAAATGTAGAACACTAGGCTGTTTTTTAGTAACCTGTGGACTGCTTCCATTTAATTGTAGGATTCATGCTGAGAGTGTAGAGAGTCATATCCCAAGTTAAATACAAACAAAACAGCAGGATGTTGATACAACTGTGACTTCCATAGGAAGTAGTTAGAATGGTAATGTGGTCTCCTTCTAACTTGGGTGGAAAGTCTCTCGTGACTGCTTTTGCCCCACAGACCTGTAACACAGCATGCCTTGACTAACATTTTTGACACCAACTTGCAAACACCATAAAGATTAGAGAAACCCAAATGAAGGCTTTGTTCTCTGGAACAGAAGCTTTCTTGACTAAAATGAAGAGATGTTTTTCTTTTGTAAACAACGAAGGGGCACAAAGCAATAAAACGTTTTTCTCTGTGAGAACAGAATGAGTGAACTGTTTACTTGGCAAAGCGTTTCTCTTAAAGATGTGTGAGTGTCACCAAGTTCCTATTCACGTGAGTGTCTTATATGGTCAGACTAAATGATAGTATACTTTGATTTTATTTTATAAGATTCATGATGTTTGAAATTTCATCTGCATGGGAAGAAAGTGTGCCATTTCTTTTCTTCATTTTGTTCTTGTTAAGGTCATAATTTACTTTCAAAACAGATTGTCACCTGCTGTTGAAGGTTAGTCAGATCAATTGAGGATTTCTCTGAAACGTGATACGAGAGGCTGTATTTTGCCAGCTTTTATATGGGTATCCAAGCAAAGGAAGCTGGAGCCTCTCCCATGTTTCCTGTCTCCTTTAGACAGTGGGAGAGCGCGGTAACACCATTTTCAAAGTGTTTCCCCCCCCAGGAAGGCAGTGTCTTCCTCCTTGTTAGGGAATGGCAGAAGTGCTCCTTATGTCACAGAAGCATTGCATGAAGGCAAACCAGAAAGAGCTCAAACATATTCCAGACAGCACATACTGCGGTCATAATAAACAAACATACTTTTCTGATCTAGAAAATGGGTCTGGATTTTTACCAGCTTGTTTTCTTCATCTCATAAGTATTTTGGCTTAATTATCATGCATTTCCATGAGCAATGTTCTCGAGAAACTACAGAAAACTAAGCTTCTGGTGCTCTAGTTGTAAAAATGATCTTCCAGGTTCCTGTGATCCATGTGGTTTGAGGCATCTGCTAGGCAGAAAGGGACTTTGATGGTAGTTGCCTTCTGTATCATAGTAGTGCATTTTTCTTTCCAATTTTGTTGCCATTATTCTCTGCTCATTTGGGTACCTTGCCTCAGTAGAAAAATAACAGTCAATGCTCCAGCAACTATTTTATGTTGGAAATTCCACAGTACTTCTTAGGGGTTTTATTTCTTGAGTGCTTTCCCCAGAACCTGAATGGTAGAGAGATCAAGGGGATCCTGCAGCTGCTTTATGAGGGAGAGGCTTAAAGACTCTTCCCTCTGGGGAGGGGAAGGCAGGGGGAGGATGTGTTTGAAGTTTGCAGAATCTCAAAGTCAGGCATAAACTGAACGTAGAATTGTTGTTTGCCAGATCCCCCAGCGTGAGGAATATCAGGCACTTGCTGAAGTTAATCAGTGATCAATTCGAAAGAGAGAGCAGTGCTGCTTTACGGAGTGGTTGGTTGGTGACCTTCTGGAACTTACTTCCACAGAGGGCAGGGTGGCATCATCTGGTTCAAAAAGGGATTAGACAGCTTCATGGACAAGAGGTCCATAAATGGCTACTTCTGTATACTCTTTGGCTCTTGTTCTTGAACTATGTTCCTAAAATTTATTTTCTCTCTGAAGTATTAGCTCTTTCCTCCCACGTTGCTCCCGTACACTGAAACACAAGTAGTTAATGAGCAGATGATTTTTTTAAAACTTTTTTTTTTTTTTTTTTTCCCTGAGAACCAGTTATATTAAGTCAACTAATACACTCTGGAAAGATTAAAGGCCACACTTTGAATAGCCTTTTGCGTCTTCTGTTGCCCTAAAGTATGTAAGTGGATTTACAAGATGATACAACTGACAAAATGATTGTTTTAAAGGGCAGGTTATAAGCATGAGATATGACAGTTACATTAAATTCTCTAGTGATTGAACCACTTAAAAGACAGACAGGATTAACAGTGCTTCAGGTTTACAGGTGTCGCAAGCCACTTGAAGGACTTTGAGATGCAGAGTATTCTAGTCTCTCGCAACACAAATGAAAATTTGAAGTAACAATTGCAATTGAAAATCATTACATTTGCTTCCCTTTTTTAAAAAAATCAACCTCTTTAAACTAAAACGCTTTTCTGTTTTTTGATTTATAAATGTGTTAGGGTTTAAAATACACCAGTTTATGATATATCTTATTTGTAGCATTCTAAATTCATGTGAGGTGGAATAGTATTCAGAAAAGGGACAGTGGTGAGAAGGATAGTGTATAGAAGTGAGGAGGGCCTATGAGTTAGTATTCAGTGAAACATGGACAATGGTAGAAGGAAGAGGGCTCTACAAACATGAAGAATGAACTCTTCCAAAGGAAAGGTACGAAGTATGTGTCTGTTTTCTAAGGAAGCTTACTATTTTTATCTAAAGTTAACTTACTGGGGAGTTTAGTGATCTTAACTTTTTAGATAAAGAAGAAAAAGTTTATATGCTATTTACTAAGTATTAAACACTTTTTTGTCTGGTTTCTACCGCACAACTTTTTTTTTAATGTAAGAAAATATAAGCAACCATTTTCTTGGAAGAACAATACTATAGAAAAAAATTGTGCTCTGTAATTGCTGATCTTGACAAAGCTATATATGGTTTGTTTTAAAACTACCTTAAAAGTGCTTTTACTAGCTAAAAAATTAGTGATGATAAAAATGATGAAGTAGGATGGCATTTGTTTTGAAGTTCAGCTAGCATGGGAATGTGAAGGCCTCCACCTCTGATAATATACTCAAGAGAACAAGTGGCTCAAAAGACAGAAAGGAAGGAGTAGGAGGCTGAAAGTAAAAAAAGAAAGTAAGTTAGGCTTCTGTTTCATGGATTTTTTTTTTTTTTTTTTTAAAGCTGACTGAATTACGCCCTTGTCTACTGAAACCCTCTTAGTGTAATTCCCATTGGCCTCTGTGACACCTAGGGCAGTGCTGATCAACTGCAGGCTCCCATATTCCTAACCTCAGCCAACTGAATATGATTCTAGCAGATGTTTCTGCATTTTAGACCTCAGAATATGATGGGTCAGGTTTTTTTCCTTTTTCCAGTGGCAAATCTCGCATACTTGAGACCCAGGACCTGCAGTTCAGTGGTAGGAATTATGAGCTGAGGGTCTCCCCAGTGGGATAATGCTGAACTTAATGTAAACTCAGATCTTTGAAAATGGAGAACCAAAGAAATCTGAAGGTTTGGATCATTTGAACTAAATTACTGGATTATTGTTTAATATTGTATAAAAATACAAATTGTGCTTAGAAATGTATATGATGCTGTTTTCTATTAAAAGGAAAAGATCTTATAAAGTCAGGAGAGAACAGAGTCAGAAGCCATCAAACAGAAGAGCTTTCTTAGCGGCAGAAGGGAAAGGTTCGGTTAGCTTTCTCTGCCTTCCCATTACTCCTTAGGTGCTATGAAGTAAATCCACTGCTGCCTCCTTCCTGTGCTTCCTCACTCCTCCCCCTCCCCATGCCCCCAGCAAAACAAGTGCTTCTCTGTGTGCTGTGGAGAAATGAATCCAAGTTCCTATTGCTTTGTTTCCTCTGACTGGGTTCTCTCGTGTCTAACAAGATGCAAGATGCGCTTGAAGTTTTGAGCTCTCATGTCTGAGAGTGTTCATTAACACTCTCTAGTGTGCATTCTCTCATGCTTTGTAAGGTGTGAGCTCACGGGGCAGCCTTTCTGCCTGTAAGGGCATAAGTAAGATTTACGCTTTTATCTAGCTGCTATGATGACACCTGTAAGAATTTATTGTCAGAGGTCTGTACCTCTATCTTGAAATGAGTCAAAGAGTAGAAACTGTCTTTTGGGGAGGGAAGCGCACACATGCCGTATTTTAAATCCAAGAGAACTTCACGCTACTTCTTCTGGTGGTGTTTATGCCCTCCCGCTGAACTGTGTATAGTTTATCCATTTAGAGTATAAGCCTGACAAGACTGATCAATACTCTTTATTAATACATTCCTACATTGTATTACAATGTATTAATATATTGGCCATGAAGCATTACTATAATAAACAAGATAATAATAAAAACATGTATCATGTTATCCCTGTCAACACTTATCTCAACAATGTGAGTGTAGAAATATTGTAGCAAAAAGAGATTTCTTCAAATATGCTTGGTAAAATAGGGTATAGCACACAAAAATGTGCTAAAGCACTCAATTTCTAATGAACAACACCTCTCCTTTCAATGCCGTGCTGCTGTTTAGCAGAGACTGACAGATCATGACATGTGATGACAGTGGAAATTAGGATGAGCTCATCTCAATTTTCTCTGATTGTGAACAAACTTGGCTACATCCACACTGTTGTGCAGTGTACCAGGGTATCTTAGCAAAGAAAAGCCCTGTTTAAGAAGGTACATTGTATAAGTCTGTGCTACGTCTTATACTCAAGCTGTTGTGGTCAGGATAAACATCACCTTAAAAGGACACCTGGGCTTGCTTCCTTAGGGTGAAATGGCTTCAGCTGAGTAGATAAACTTTACAAGGCAAAAGAAAAGCTTGGTGACAGCACAAACTTATGCAGAATATTGTTAGTGGACAGACTTTTTCAATTGTTGGTAAATAGAAACGTTGCATTTGTAGAGGAGCTTGCATAATCCTAATAGGATTACTATGCTTATTGTGTTGCATTTTAGTATTTAAAAGTATGTTGGGGCATGCAAGTGAAAGACTTGGTATATTTTTTTTTTCTTCACATTTAATAGCGAATTTCTCAAAACCCATCCAGTTTTAGGTTTGTAAATATGTAGATACTAAGGGGGGAACTGTGATTTACTGGTTTAGATTAGAAATGTAAAAATACTTTTTTGTGGTTAAACTCTTACCAGTTTCTAACTACTCCTACCTGAAACGTAGTTTATCTTTGTTGCATTCAACTCTGACCAAAATTAGGCCACATAAGCCTCTGAGGATCACCATGTTGCTAAAATCATTCTAGTCACTAGGGATTCTTCTTTTCTTGCTTCCCAACAAACTCATCTTGCATTCTTTGAAGACTAGCTTGCATGGTTCTCATCTTCTAGGTGGAGGGAAAATGTAGATTGGTTTAACAGAGACAGTCATTAAAGGTACTCCTTTGTTCTTTTTTTTTTTCAACCCCCCTGAGCTTTCTTTACGGTTGGGAAACAGAGATAGGCACTGAGGAGATGATGTGGAAGGTAGGTTTTATAGGTTAGGGTAGGTAGGTCACCACTGTGTCCAACACAGAATCAAAGCTAGCCTCGGTACTTCTGAATCCTTACGTCATGTGGATTGTGAATATAGGTTATTGAACGAAATTCTAATTCCACTTAAAACTACATCCATAAGAATGTAATTTTATATCCTGCCTTATTTCTTTAGGCTGGAAGAATTTTGGATAAAATGCAGTCAGGCATGAGCATAGGACCTTATTGCATCACTCAGCATTAATGAGGGGACTTCACGGTAGTTATGTTCAGCTGTCTGCATCTTACGGCAAGCTATGTCCCGAGGACTGGTTAGGAAGGAGGGATGCAGTTAATAGTTAAACCCCTCACTCTAAAAGCTCTGAAATACGGAATTTTCTCATCACTATTTAGGGGATTTACTGTGTTTGATAACTTAGGAGTATTTTTGTGAGCTGGACAACCTCATCCAGGTCTTGTATGACTGTCTTGAGAAGTCTTTTTAGTTTCCTGTGTGGTCTGTAAACAAAAGGTAAGTAGTTCCTGTCTGTGGGGTTTAGAGCAGGAGCTGGTGTTGGGACTAGCGTGAAATTCAGTAGCAAAAAAAGTAGAGATTATCACATAACACCTAAAGAATAGAAGCCTAAGAAGTCCGGTAGATCATCATCTGACAACCAGCAACTGATACCCTCTTCACAGAGCAGAAAATACGCTGACATTCATGAGCTTAAAGAAAAGACTTTTCGTATTGAAAAATTTTCATATTGACTTTTTCATATTGAAAAATGTTTAAACGTTCAGAATGCATGAAAGAAATTTGACTGCTTTCCAGTTTTCTTTTGGGTGCCCATTACTCCCCTCATCCTCCTGGATTATTTTGTCAACAACTGGAAGAAAACTGATGAAATGAAAACAGAGTCTTTTATGGTTTTTGTGGTTATGCATATGCGTGTACCACCAAGCTACCCACTACCGCCCCTCCCATCAGATCCCCTCTTAAAAAAAAAAAAATACAAGGATCCAATCAGGATGAAAATTTATCTACAGTATTTTCACAGTTATATTAAGAAATATAATTTACATTTTTCTCTCTTAAAAAGATCTCCCTTCAACACTTCAATACTATGATGTTTTGTTTAGTCTAATGTAGGTTTTTGTTAGTATCTAGCCTAAAAATGAATCTAATTAACAGATGAACTTAGGAAATCCCTACTGTAATTTGGCCACTAAATGAATAGGGGATATCAGTATATGACAAGCAACTTCCACTTAAGGCTAATGTAACTATTACCTCATTAGAAGTGCAACTTTACACTCTAAAATAAAACCTTTATTGAATTTAAAATATGTATCTGACAAAGGACTAGCTGAACTTACTTGAAATTGCCTTTGTGAAATTACGCTGCCTTTATTGATACTGACTAGCTTTATAAATGTTTATCTTAATTATGTTTTATTGTGATTAAAAAAGATTGCAGATACTCTGCCATTTCTGTAAAGTGAGCTGTTGGAGCTTTTTTGTTAAAGTTGGGGGAAGGGTACAAGGAATAGTCCGGCTCTAGAGAGGAGGCCCCTCACAGGCCATATGAATCCACTTACATGTAAATTGCTTGTCTATATGAATTAAGGTGAAGGTTATGAAAGAACTGCATTTCTGTGTTTATTGTAGGATTTTTGACAGTCTCTTTCCTCTTTCAAGTAAATTTGGCTTAAGTCCACAGTCAGTACAGTTTTAAGTAAACTCCTCTTTTGTTACATTAACAAGGTTATAACATCACTGAGGCAGGTTTCCAGCTGCATGAATTGAGGCCTAAGCATGCAGACTGAGGGGATAATTAAAACCTTAGAGTGGGTGAGTTAAACTACCAACTAAAATTGGATAAAAGGCTAATTGTCCATAGCAACATAATACATGTTTCTAAATACCTGTGAAATAAAGATAAATATTCATCGTCTTTTAATTCCTTTTTGAATGCTCAGATTCAGATTATATTTTAGGGCATAACAAAAATCAAGAGTAAGTAAACAGAAACTCAAAGAATTCTTTCACAGATATTGCTGTATTTTAGTTATTAATTGAAAAACAGAATTATTTTGAAGACTGCAGTGATTTTCTGACTGTCTTTACAAAACAGGAGGCATTTATGTGTAGGAAGTATGAGCTTCGCTGCGTGATACAGTATATCGGAACAGACTGGTCGGCGCTTTGTCAAAATTTGTCATATCTCTTTTTCCTTCCTCCTTTTTCTCATTATTAAGAGTGGAGTTACATACTTTTAGTGACCTTCAAGAAGATGACATAGAGTCAGGCAAGATGATACATTACCACAAAGTTAAAAAAACAAAATGGGTTGTAATGGCAGCTTGTACTGAACTAAATGAATTGTGAAGGCCCATTTGTTATTCATTAGGAGAAGCAGAGCAGATTACTGTTCTGCCTTCATAGGGAGCCTTTAAACTTAAGGTCATTTTACACTGGTACCCTTGTGGCATGGACAGCATTTAATACATTTTTAACAGCTTTTACATTTCCATGGTTTGCAGCAGTGCTGGTTGAATCATTTCTGTAATGAAGGTGTTTTAGAGTAGCTTAGAGTTACTTTGGGGGAAAAAACAGGAAAAAAAAAAAAAAAAGAAATAATTGGGTTGATGAAGTGACTTAATATATTAAAGAGCTAAGCATGCAGAACATACTGCTATAAAGTAATGCATGCTGATTCCCACTGCTACAGAAGTACATCCCTGGGGAACCGTGGGGTTTTGGGGTTTTTTTTGTGGGGCTTTTTTAACATAAATAGAACTAAAGTTGTTTTTTCACAGTGCTCATTCCTTTGGGGAAGGAAGGTCTGAGGATAGACATTTAAGAATATTTTTTGAGCTATTTCTGAGTTGCTCAGGAGTCTGATGGAGAGCATTCAACATTTTGGCATGTTTTGGGGAAGTGTGCATACTAACTGTCTGTCATAATCGTTGATGTGGGCATCTAAGGAACCCAACGTAAAATGAACGTGGAGTGGAGGGTAGAATTTTGCTGATCAGAATAAATGTTGATTATTTCATTACCTCTCAAATGGTTCAGTGGTGCTCTGGGAAGTCAAAGCAGAAAGGTAGGTACCAATATGAAACAATCTGAGAATAATTTGTTCGAAAGTGCGGAACAAATCTAAAATTCTGTTAGCTTAAAGAATGATTTATAATGCTAAAGAAAGGTATAACAACCCCACTTAAAGGAGGTAATAATTTCACAAGCTCACGTTTTATTGTAGACGATAGTCTTTCATTTGCTACCTTTTAATTCTGTTGTGGATTTAGCTGTCAAAATCCATATTGCAGTGGCTTTATTCAGAAAATATTAGAGCACAAATGATGCACTGTGTTTCAAGATTTGTTTACAAATAAACTTAATTAAGAAAATGCTAATTTAAATGTATGATGGTACTTCTGCCAGCAGCCAGTCTACCCCTAATTTCCTTTTTCTTGTTTAGCAGATTAACAGCATTCATTCTGTACTTCATTGCAGATGGCTTTCACTAGAGTTTTTTGTATTGATTTTACTGTTTTGTGAGGATAAATTTTGACAAAATACATGTGGATCACAACCAGCATATGAGGAAGAAAAAAATTACTCACTCTTTAACAGCGGAAGTATTTTTTTCTGAGATTTTCAACAAT
The DNA here is from genome assembly GCF_965183815.1 of Platalea leucorodia. Lineage (NCBI taxonomy): Eukaryota > Metazoa > Chordata > Aves > Pelecaniformes > Threskiornithidae > Platalea > Platalea leucorodia. Next base: position 1,115,862 of record NC_138831.1, on the reverse strand, counting down.
ACATATTTTAAAGCTGAAAGGCTATGTATCTTTAGAAAATAGCAAGCTTTAAATAACGTTATAAATGCAACAATGATTGCTGTTCTTTAATATCAGAGAGGTAGTGGAATGTAAGAAATTCTTTTAATATGAGTTTTAAATGTTCAGTTGTACCAGTATTACTGACTTTTCCCCTAATAGAAATATTTGTCTTCTTTTACCTTTGCACTAGCTTCTGCACTAGTAATTTCTGGTTTGTGAACCGAAGCTGTTTTCATTAAAGCTACTTTAATCTCTCTAAGTTTTTAAAAGTTCTTCACACATGTGAAAACATAGACTGTCAATGTATGTCCATAAAATATAACAAGAGTGGTTTTGGTCAGAAAATGGACCCCATCACTTCTGTTGTTTTAGATTTCTGAATATGCAGTGGAGGGACTGTTGTCATCCCATGTCAAAGCAATACCCTAAGAAAGGCATAGTGCCACTACTTTAATTTGTGAAACTCACTAATGAGAACAGAAAGAATTCTGTGAAGGCCATGCATACTTACCATAGGAATTCTGAACTGGGGTATAGTATAAATTCCATTTCAATTTTATTTTTTCAAACTACATACATGTATTTAATGATAGCCATATTTAATTGCCTGAAACTGATGTTTATTTTTCCTTTAGGTTACCTTACAACCTCATTTTCATGTTTGTAACTTATTTGTCAGAAATGTAAAATAAAGAACATGCTAGGAAGAGGAGAGTTCCAATATTGGGGCTACCCTAATTATAAAATTATATTAACTAAGACACTTTAATGTTCACTCTGGCCCTTTAACATAGGGCTGTCTCCTGAGTTGAGGATCACACTCTCCCCAGTTCTGAAGCTACTTCTAGCACAGTACTGAGTCAAACACCTCTTGGGTCGCCACGACTTGGGCATCTTGTTAGCATTTTCAGACAGATTTTGTAGAAACTGTGATCAATAAAACACGAGATAGCCAGAACCATTCCAGTGTGCCTCCAGAATGTTCTTTGCATTGTGCGACATTAGGAGGGTCCCTGTGACAGTAGTATGCCAACTGATGCTTACTTAGAATGATTCCAGATGTGTTTTCTGCTCCTGGGAAGTGATACATTTAGTCACATGTTTTGATTCAGGGAAGAGTTCCAGAGTTTGAGCAGGTTAAAAACAACAACAAAAAAAACCTCAACCCAAACAACAACAACAACAATCTCTTGAACATGGGCACGAAAGACTGGTATAAAAAATTCCTTTGAACACTGGTATTGTTTCAAGTGCTTAGACACTGTACGTCCCATTTACAAAATCGTTACCTTGCTGGCGCCACATAGCAGAGAGCTTGGTCCAGCATGTATGTGATTTTTCTCCTTTTGATAGTACTTTTCCTGCAATCTCTGTGTAAGGCAGAAGATGCAGATGCCCCTTCAAAGGGAAGGATCCATGTTTGGTTTTTGGACCTTTTTGTCAAGTAGTAATTGGGAGATTCTGAAGGACTTCCACACGAAATCAGGGATTTTTGGCATATAGAAAGGGATAGGCCTTAGTCAATGTTGTGCCTTAAGAATTAATTTGTGGTTTAATTTTACCCTTTTCTGGTTTCCAGAGGCAACCAGACTTGATGATTCAGTGTGTCTCTTTGAATCCATGTTCCTGCTTCTGTCCATTTTTTCCCCAGTTATTAGGTTTTTTTTTTAAAAAAAACAAAGACTAGCTACCTTCTGAGTCACTTAAACAATTTCTCTTCCTTTTGACTACTTCTCATTCCCTTAAAGAAATCTAACAATTTTGTTCTTGTTCTCTTTTTCAGAGAGCAAACCATGTCTCATATAATACATTAAATTGTTCTGAGAGAGACCTAGGCTTTGTAATTTTACCATGAAGATTATACTGATGTGTCAAAAGGAGTAGAACTTTAAGGCTGCTGTGTATTGATTTTTATCATTTCATATATGTCCAGGAATGCACAGGTGTTGTAAGTGGGGCTGGTCCTTTTAATTTGGTGTCTCAAAGTTAGTCTTTTGTGTATAATCGTTACAAGGTGGTTGCAGTTCTGAATCATATTTACTAGTAAGTTTGGCAATAAATGTCAGAAGCTTGTTTGTTCTGGTCTGACTCCTGTTTCAGGGATTATTTTAAAGATTAATTTAAGATCTAACCTTTCACTTTTAATGGCTTCAAAATTACGGGAAGCTTGTGAATAAAAACTCCATTCTGTGGGGTATTAACTCGCAGTTCAGAGGCCCCACACATCATCCTATTCCTCATAGAATACGCAGAGGGAGTTCTTCTGAACAATGAAGTATCCCACAGCAACCTGTGTAGGAGATAGCAAAAAGACAGAGAAATCATGAAATAAGTTCTTTTGTTTTCTTCACCTTTGGGAAAGCATTATCTCACAGTCCATAATAATGACTATTGAATCAAGTAGAGACACTAGGAGGAGAAAAATCTTTTCAAGAAGGGATTTCATATTAACATCCTGTTATATGGAATCTGTTCAGACCTCAAAAAATAAACTAATATTCACTAAAATAAGACACTAAATTTGTCTCAGCTGATCTTCAGTTATTTTTGTGTTTGCCTTCTATAAATAGTGTAGGAAAAGAATTTGCATGTAGAAGTGCTCACAAAACCACTAAATTTTTAGCTTGTTTTAAATAACGGTGACTGTACGTGTGCATCCTTGACTGAAATTTGATTATAAGAGTTGTCTACCCCAGCCTATGGAAAGGCATGTAAAAATCCCAGACATAGGTGATACGGAAGCCTACTTTTATAAGAAACAGCTTCTTTCCTACCCTGCATTTTTTAAAAGTACCTAGGTTTTGAGATAGTATAAGTGTATCTATGGCAGTTTATTTTCTTTGATCCTATGCAAGTCAGCCCTATGATGGATCTAATGCATCCGGGCAGACTGACAGTTTTACCTATCGTTCATAATAAAGTGGCTCCATTTGCTGTGGCACAAAAGAGACATGGTGCGATAGGATTTGTGAGAAACTGCTAATGGTTAGAGCCTTGCAGTGTGCCTGCTTCCATCTAGGCTAGATGAATCTAAATGCTAAAATTTCTGTGTAAATAACCAAATTTGACTACATACGTATTAAGTATTACTGAAAATAAACTGAAATATTATTGAAAGGATAGATTAATGGTTATCCACAGACAAAATCTTGCAGTGGTTGTGGGGTTCTGTGTTATTTTGGCATCGCAAGCAAGCAGGGCGTTTCTTTAAAGAGAGTGTAAGGAAAACAGCCTGATTTGGAGAACCCTGTATTGTAATCTGGCAAAACTATGAGAGAAAGAAAGTAGTCTTCAATTATATTCCTCCAGGTGGTTAACCCTCAGACTGATAAGAACAGTGACAGAATAAATGAACACCGGATAAAAGATTCCGGTTGAGAGCAGACATCCTGCCTCACTAAGGGAAGAACCGATCTCTGGAGCAAGGGGTTCTTCTGACATTGACCGTCTGGTGGGAGCATGTTTCTTACATGGGAAAGACCATAAGTACTTCTAATGTAGAATTCATATGAAAGCAAATGTAAACGCAGACGTTACAGTTGATGTGATCTAACCCAACTCTGCTATGTCACTTGTTTCTAAATCAGGTGAACCCCAAAGCAGTCATGTTAGGGTCTCATGAAGGGCAGATATGGATAATGTATAGTGTATTAGCAGGCTTCTGTTTGTATAGGCAAGAGTTTGTAGTGGCTCAAGGTAAAGAACAGCAGATTTCAGGCTCCTACTTGCCAGATCTGTGGAATGATTGAGAAAACTATGGTTCCCGCAGTGAATGGAGCAGTAGTGGGACAGGAGCAGAGCTTAAATGAACTGCACAGTAGTGTACTGTATATTCCTACTGAAATGATCGTGTACTACACTTTGTAGGCAGGCAGTAACAATCTGAAGTCTATTATAGCCAGATAGAGTCTAGAAAATGAAAGTGAAGGCATTAAGAAACAGATCATATGCCTTGTTCCTTTAGAATTAAGATGCAGAAGAGGGACAAGCTTTGGCAAAACAAAGGGAAATACTCTCCAGTTGAGAACACAGGATCTGTTGCCTGAAAGCTGGTACAAGCTAGTCTTTCTTCCAGTGGAAGATGGGGGAATTGTCTACGAAATTTTAAGGCAACGGAGGGTTCAAGCTGTATTCCATTCAGAGACTTTGAGAGTATGACTGACTCCCTGAGAGTCACAGCTAGGACAGTCTGGGCTTAGCGAAACGTGTTTTCTTAAGGAAAATAATACAGGTACCAATTGTTGTCAGGAACCATCATGTCAGTAACGTGGTGAATAACCATGTGGTCAGTAACTATTACATTAAAATTTCTAGTATCAGAGATCATTTTAATTCCCACTAGTGGAAATGAAAGATCTGATTTTCAACTAGATTATAACCAGAGTTTAGATCTTGTAAGAGAACAAAACAAGCTGACAGATTTCAGTGGTGAAAAGCTGCTGGTTAAATGAAGTGAGCTGCAAGGAGCAATAGTCATGACACAGTTGGGCAGAGACAGATGTGCAGATGAATAACCAAAATTAATAGCAGGCACCCTTAAAGGGCTGGTTAATCTGCCAGTAGAGAGTCTGTCTCTTTTCTACCCACTAGTACATCAGCTCATAAAAAATACAAATGAGCCCAATAGCAGCAAGAGCCTTAAGATCTGCTTCCTCATTAGTGAAACTTCAGAGAAGCATTTCCTATGGCTCCATATCTTTTTCTACCTTTTAAGAAAAGTTGTTAGCAGGAATGCGTAGACTGAGTTCTTGGGGGGGGGGGGGGGGAAGTAGTGGAATGAATCTATAAAAGGAAGACTTTATCTTGATTACTTTGGCAAACAGAATATTTAAGCATAGTAATGGTGACAAATATATTAGTGTTTGGTGAATGTTTTTATATGGTAGAGAAGAACTATCTTGTATAGTTTCTATTTTTTGTTCATGTTGTAGCCCCACAAGAGCAGCAGTGCTAGGAGATCGTACGTGATATTCTGTTCATTCTTAGCTATTAGGGGTTGGTAGCAAATTCTCCTGTTTTGCGCAGTGGGGGCCAACCTAAGGAAAAGTGGTCCAAGGATGGGTTTTCCTGACAGTACAGGAAAAGTTCATGTACTGTAAGTTGTTTGCGTAGTGTTGAAGCATAAACAAAGATGCAAATTTGGGATGGGAGAAAATGCCCTTTTCAAAAGCTGAAAATAGCAGGACAGGGTAGAGCAAGCTGGGGGAAAAAAAAAAGTTCAGCCTTAGAAAGATTCTGTTTCTTGTAATTGTGGAAGATCCGGGAAAAAAAAAAGCGAGATGGACAACTGGAGAGAAGAGGTCACTGGTCAAGAGGTACACTAGGGGTTGTTCAATTGTAATGATAACTTGAACTGATAAAGTTAATTAAGGGGTGTTCAGTCCTCTAAAGAGTTCAGCAGTCTAGCACTGAAAAAACAGAGGACGTAAACAACTTTGTTCCCTCTGTCTTCCTTCTGAAATTGCCCAGTGAAAGCTAGGAGCTTGCTTCAAGCACTCTCTCACAATTTATCTTCTCTTTGACCTTCTGTTTGGATATACTGCCTAATATATAGCAATTACCTCAAAGCTATTTGGGATCTTTTGGGATCATGTGGCTAGCTATGTGACCCGCTTTTTTTAAAAGTTGGAATAAAAATTGTTCCATTCAAAACAACCAAAAAGCAGCATCGTAAAACTGGTTGCACATGTGTTTAGTGTAACGAAATTTATGCCTGACTCTTTCCTTAATGCTACATAATAGATCATGATGATCTTACTCCTGTACAATGTAATCTTTCTCCAGTATTTCTGGATTATCCGACTGTTACACTATTGTTCAAACTGATTTGGGTGCTTCTCTCTCTCTCCTTTTCCTCCTCCTCCCTCATAAATAGTAATCACATAGAGTTACAGGTTCCTGTGTTTCTTTTAATGACCTAGTTTATGCTTATCAGCAGCCCTTACAAAGGCATTCATGTTTCTTTCCCAAGGTGATACACTCTGCCCCTTCACAAGTTCTTTAACTAAGTATTTATCCACACTCATGTTTAGAAGAAAGGGCCTCTGTGCATGAAAGATCCAGATAACAATAGCAATAGAGAGCAATGATGCACATTTGAAGTTATTACAGTGAGGTACTGACTTGTAAACCTGTACGATTCGCCTCCGAATTTTGTTCACTAAGTTTTGCAAGATCTTTGTCAATTTGTCTGTGTCTGTCTGCATCTGTAGAACACACAGATTTTGTATTTGTTTGTCAGTGATGTGAAAGTTCCTTTAACCTCCTTCTGCTGTCTAATAGGGAATTACTGCTTTTAAAAACAGTTATTGACCCGATGGAGTCAGGAAAATCACATGCTTTTAAGATCAAAGGTTTTCCAGGTCAGGAATATTATTCATTAGCAACATTATTCATTTATCTAAATTTATACTTAGACTATGTTTAAGTACTTCCTATAGGCCTGTAATTACCAGTTGACATGCCAATTCCACACAGATAGAGTGTCAAGAGATTCTGAAGCTTTCTTCCCTCTAGGGAACCTCAGAGACCAAGAAATGTATTAGCTATTTACAACAAAAGTAGTTGTATAATTTTGCAAACCTTAACAACCTTTGTAGAATAATTTAAATTGTTCCTATTTAAGGGATAGAAGTACTTGTGTTTCTTTACCTGCCTTCTCTCCACAACAAATTTGTTAGCTGCCAGTTTCATACAGAGTTTATTTATGTTTGACACAGTGGGGATGGCCTGCACTTTCTCATTCATCTGCCGTATTTGCATAACCTTGCAGAGTTAATGGCTGCCATTCTGACAAATTAAGCTGGTTTCCCATGTCTTTAATGGATTAAGTCCTCTTGGACAAGTTATACTTTATTTTAATCCGTGAGTAGTGTTTGCTAAGTGTTGTAAATAATACATTCATTCATTTTATTCTATTGACATTTGACTTGTGTGCTAAAAAACGTATATGGAACTAAACAAGGTTTTTGTCTATATAAAGGCACAGTACAAAGATCATCAATGTTTAATAGAAGAAAAAATAAAATGCATTATGCTTTGGTTACTGTCAAATGTTTGAAAACATTTTGGTTGTGAGAACAGTCATACTTTTAAAGTTTTTTATTACATTATAGTAGACTTTTACTCGGTTCCTGATTGCTGTCATGATTTTTTTTAGAATTACATAACTTACACAGCGTGCTCCAAGTGCAGAAGCACTAGGTACGATACATGTGATAAACCAGTTCTCTGACAGCTGCAATAATGTACTGGAGTTGTGAATATGTGTAAACAGGTTAGAAGCAAAATATCTGAATTGAAAATGTATGTTAATGTTAGAAATGCCTCAACATGTCTTGTTTTGCAACTAAGGTCATATTTAAAAATAATAATCTCTGGGAACCAAACAGCATTGAATCTGAGGCAACATCACCTACCTATTTATAGAGTAGTATGTTGATAGTTCTTAAATGATCAATAATGGATGTATTATTGAAGCATTCTGGTGTGGTAGAGAGGTAGTGGTTCTGCAGTTTTTACTCTACAAACAAACGGAGGTATAAAGCTACTTTTCATGTAAATGAAACTTTTTACTGAAGTTTTTTTTCAATGTGAGAATTGGGCAAAGCATTGATTTCAGACTACTTCAGGCTGCACATTTCCTGCTTCCTTGCCTGTGCATTTCCCCAGAAATGCATCTGAGGTTTGGGAATGCAAATACGCATCTCTGTTCATCACATTGGCATTCATTTAGATAGATGAGATTTTTTTAACTCCATGAAGTACATACATAGCGTATGCGATGCTTGGGTTAGAACTGCTTTGTAATTGAAGTGCTGTATTTAGCCACATAGTATATAGCTAAGCGGGGAGGAATTGAATTGTTACTGGCTAGCAGACCTTATTCAATTCAGTAGACCACACATACACTGCACTATGATTTTTTTTAATTTTTTGAGGAGGGAGGAGGTAATATGTCAGATCTCTGGCAGTGTTCCTAAATTCTGTATGTTTTGTGTGCATGGGCTTATAAGCTAACTCTTCTTTGTAAGCAGGTCTGAAAATCCTGTTTCTTCCAAGTCAGTCCTAGGCACGAGATCTCTCCATGGACTATAGAGTAAAACAATGCTATTTGTGAGATATGACATAACAACAAAATATTAAACAGGAGCTTAATTCTCCCCATCCTACTCTGGACCGTGACAGTGGGCCTCCTACTGGGAAATACAATGATCTATTATTAAAATGACAGCCCCACCTAGGGAGACAACAGCCCAATTCAAAGAAGAGAGCCAAAAGTGGCTCCGCTACCGCCACCAGCAATTGAGATCAGCTGGTGCACTAACAAAATCCCTTGAGTTAAACATCTGGTGGCAGGACTTTCTCAGTGGAGGTCCGTTGACTGTGGAATTCCTTACACAGACACATACATGGTTTAACAAAGCCAAAGTTTCTTTATCCTCAGGGTACAGTGCAAGCCTGTTTCCTTTCCCAGGCAGAAGCCTTTGCTGATGGTTCCACTGGCATCCAGTACCGCGTTACAAGAACTGCCCTTGCGGGGCATAGCCAGTGATGCCAGAGGCTGAGCTGCTCCGCAGCGCCAGCGAGCGTTCCTCACAGCTCTCCACAACTAGCAGAGCCCTTGAGGGAGCGCGGTGTTAGAAACGTCTCTTATTCTTCCATGGGAATTCATCGGTTTTGCGCGTTATCTCTGTTTTGCAGAGAGGTGCACGCAGCTGGGAATGAGGAAGTCGGAATGTATATGCTCTCCTGTTCTGCATCCCAGAGCCTGTGCTCAACTGCCTAGTTTCCCAGGGTGCTGCTTTTATTAATCTCCTGAAAAGGCAAAAACTTCATTTTTGTTTTGCAGGTGTAATTTTGCAATGCTTTTTCCCAGCTTTATTGCACCTATAAAATAGGTTTATGTTGAAGAAAACATTTTAGAAATGCTTTAGCTTACTGTAAAAAATAACCAAGCTACTACAAGCAGTCAAGTTGCAGTGGCAAAGAGAAGAGAGTATACTGATTTATCTTGCAGCTGTGGCCTGGTGTCAGGAGGTGGGGCGGGGGGGATTGCTGTTCTCCCAAATTATCTATGGACAAGAATATCCTTTTTTCCTAAAGTTGAGTGATTCTTTTAGAATCAGGTGAAATCTGCAATCTTTATCATTTATTTGGTACTACTATATGTATTTCAAATTATGAGCTACTAAATTAAACGTAACATGACTTACTTCACAACATGGTTTATTTACAGCATGTTAGGAAATTAAGACCACATAGTGGAAATAATATTCATCACAGATACGCGAATCAAGAACAGAACAGGGAAGGAGGAATTAATAGGTATCCATCGAGTTATAACGTAGCATGACACAGAAGTGTGACACAGTACTAGTGCTGTAATGGAGATACAAGGCAGTACAATTCCTCCTCCCTGCCCCCAAATCTGCTAGTTTGCAAAGTAAACATAAGAAGTTTAGCTGAAGAAGATGAAAATTGTGTATTGACTTTTGAGTGCTTTTCAACCGTGTTTTAGCTGCTTATCTACATGATGAAAATGCATTGTGAAGCTTATGATAAGGAGATGCTGCTACTCTTACAATGTCTGTAAAACTTTTAGTGTAGCTACAGTCTGGAATACTGCACTGCATTAGCTTTCACTGTGAAAATGGAAAAGGAAAAGCTTAAGTGAGGAAAATTAGAAATGTTTTCTGTGCTATTTTCTGTTTGTTGTTAGAGGAAAGTATTTTTAGTAGCACAGTACTGTAAGCTGTATAGTGCCTTAAGGTTTTTGGGGGGGTTTTTTTATGTTTTTTTCTCTCACCATGTGCCTGTTAAAGTAATAGAAAACTTGACAGTGTGTGTTAGAACCAGCTTTGGTCTAAAGACCCTGGTAGAAAGTACATGTAAGTAACTTTCCCATATCTCTCACGGCTGCTTATGAATGGCAATGACAGAAGCCAGGACACCAGCGCATTTACATACAGCATCCTTGAAGTGATGATTAAATTGAGACTTCTGTTAATTTCAGCAAGCAAGTTAAAAAAAAAAGTCATTATCAACTGATCATGTAGTTTTATGTTTAGGTTCTTTAATTATTTTTATGTACTTCATGAAGCTAATTTTACACACATGCTTCTCAGTGAAAGAACAATGCTAGTTTATATAGAAATAAATAAATTTGCTTTCGTATGTTAGTATAGAGGGGAATATGCCAGTGGCAATACTGCAGAATATGTGTTGTTGCTGTTTGTGGAAGATAAATATTTAAAAGGCAGAGGAGAATTTCTCCCTAACACACTTCAGTGTAGTCTTCATTTAGATTGTTTAAAAATTGTTTTACGTTTATTCTAGACTGAACTTGACTGCAATTACTTTTAATTCTTTTTTGCCTTGTTTTTTCAAACTCAGTTCTGTGCTTTTGAACAAAAGAAACCAGAGCAGAACAGGATTAAAATTAAAGATGTTTGTGTATATAGTATGTAGAAGGACATTTATTTCTTACTTTATGTGAGAGCTTATGTTGATTGTTTTGGGTGTTTAAGATAATACTATACTTATTTCTGGAATAAAAGAAGTCTAGGTTTAAAAAAAAGGGTAGAATTTTGTGTTATTAACTTCCACTATTAGCCCTTATTGAATACATGCAAATAAAACAAAAATAAATGCAAATAGCAGAAGTCCAAAATATTCTTGAAGTCCTATTAGCAAACTTAACTCATATCAACTCTTATATAAAATAAACACCAACCTTCACCACCTTCTCTCAGGCATAGAGTATTGGAATGTTGTTCCAAAATGGCACGTGTCTTTGCAGTTCTAATATCATCATTATCCAATAGATGCTGTCCCACAAGTGGGAAAACAAAAATGTATTCCAGAGACTTTTCCGCTCTCTACATGTGCGGTAAAAAATTTCCATGCACCACATGTCTCTTTACTCTATCTATATGGTGTCTGCCAAAATAAATATTTTATTCCATTTATTTTTAGTTGGTATTGCACAGGTCCTCCTCAGATTAAACAGTCAAAGGTCAAATAAGTTGAGATGAACTATAGTTTTAAAATAGTTGTGCTGCTGATAGTTATGTGTATAGGGGTTTTTAGATATCTACATGTATACGTACATACATATATAGATACACGTACATACATATATAGATACACATACATACTTGATTAAAAGCCGAGGATGTTTGCTCAGCAGAGAAGCAAAGCCATCATTATCTGATTGTACATGGAATCCAGTGGCTGCTAATCAAACCCGGGGCTGCATCTGGTTAAGCATACTTGGCATAGACTTGTTACAATTAGAGGTTTTGCCATGTCAAGGGAATCTTTCACTCAAAGCAGCGACCCATATTGTACTGAACAAACACATGAGTTTTTAACTGAGAACAATAGCTTAACAAACCACTTCCCAGGACCACTGAAAGAAAAATATGTGCCTGTGGCAATTCTGGCACTGAACTGTGTTTATTTGAATCCATTTATTCCAAGCCAGGGTTCAATATACCAAGCAAATAAAAAAAAATTAAAGTCAACATGGAAAACAAAGTTAAAGTGAGAAAAATATAGTATGCTGAAATGTAATGCCAATCTGTAACTGAAATACTGGTGATCTGGCAGATCTGTGTGTATGTGCTTGTGCCCTATCTGCTCTTTTATAACTTTTAAACCTGAAGATCTACACTTACATTATTTTCTTTCAGTGTATGAATTTTAGAATGTATATAGCAACGATGTAGTATCTATTTACATTATAAAGTGAGCATTGAATATAGCTTTTGTTATATTGAATTTCTTCTACATCTGTATTTCACAAGACAACTCAATAGAAAATATTGGACATTTAGAAATAGCTGGAAATGGTAACAAGAGTGTGATAAACATTAAAGAACAAAATGGGGGGAAAGTTAGGGTATTATATACAGTAGCCAGGGCCCAAAGTTTCTAACTAGTACATATGGCATTCTGAATTCAATGATATCTAAAGGCTGAGTATGTATCTGATGGTATAAGTTAGACCAAGCTAAAAGACTGAAAAAGAACAGCAAAAACTCGACACAGTATTTATGATACTGGAATAAAGTTTAAGATATTTTGGTTCTGTTCTCTGTTTTTCTACAGCTTTCTCAAGATTTTGAAGTCACAGTTTAATAATAATTTTTCAGTCTGAGATTTCTTGTAGAAAAATAGTATCATCTGCTGATTACATGTGGCTGTAGGTAAAGTTGGGTACTCAAAAAAGAAAGCATCTAGATTAGTAGGGACTTTTAAAGGTTCTAATCCTGATTTTTTTAGGTTTGTCATCTTGGCAATTGGTCTTATACTCAAACCTTTAATTCTTGTCTAGACTCTCAACATGTTGGTTCGGTTTCTGACTCTTGACTGGAACGAACCGACTTTGTACCAGCTGGGGACACGAAGGTGCAAGGAGGAGGCAGGGAGGAGAGTGAAAGGGAAGGCTGGCTCGGGCTGGAAAAATTATACGCTGTAGTCACTGCGGACATGGTTCCGTTTAAGTGTATGATACAGCCTGGGAAATGGTTAGTGGAGTGTTCGACGTGTATCATAAAAATGCTGTAGACAGTGCTACAAACAATGTGGAAAGTCTGCAAGTATGCCCAATGAATCTGTAATAGTAAAGGAGCAGAATCTTAAAAGGCGAGTTAAGTGTTATGGAAGCGCGACGTAAAGTTTCTGAGGAAGGATGGATGTATAGAGACAGTGGAGTACCTGCAGCTGGGTGGACTACTGACTCTTAGAGATATCATGCTTAGGAAGTTCTGCCAGTAAAGAACTGACTGCAAGAGACGTGCATAATCCCAAGACTTATCTTTCTGAGCAGAAATTTGAGGCCGTTTTACCTGGAAGCAGTGTGGCCCAATCTGTTGCAGTTCTTTATCAGACTTGGATTTTTATTTCAGGAGGCAGTACGTGCAGTTTTAGGGTAGTTATTAACAAATCAATAATATTACTAAGTATGAATGCTGTACAAACTCACCCTTACTGTTCACTTTTTTTTTTGGAAAGCATATTTCTTCTGGCAGACGCTGCTCCACATCAGATATTGTCTGACCATATGACTGTTGTGCCCTGGCAGCCAAGGTGCCAAACCATATTCTGGGGTGCATCTGACACAGCGCAACCAGCCGGCCAGGAGAGATGATAGTCCCACTGTCTGCAGCATTGCTGCGGCCTCGCCTTCAGTACTGTGTGCAGTTCTGGGCCCCCCAGTTTAAGGACGTGGAGGTACTGGATGCGCCCAGAGGAGGTCAGCAAAGCTGGGGAAGGGGCTGGCAGTCGTGTCCTGTGAGGGGCAGCTAAGGGCTCTGGGCTCCTCTCCTTTGGAGAGGAGGCGGCTGAGGGGCGACCTCCTGGCTCTCGGCAGCTGCCTGAGGGGGCAAGCGGAGAGGGAGGTGCTGAGCTCCTCTCCCTGGCATCCGGGGACAGGACGCGTGGGAACGGCTCAAGGCTGCGCCAGGGGAGGCTCAGGCTGGACATGAGGAAGCATTTCTTTACCGAGGGGGCGGTCAAACACCGCCACGGGCTTCCTAGGGAGGTGGTCGATGCCCCGTGCCTGTCAGTGTTTAAGAGGCATTTGGACGATGCCCGTAATAATAGGCTTTAACTTGGACCACGCTGAATTGGTCAGGCAGTTCGACTAGGTCCTTGTAGGTCCCTTCCAACTGAAATAGTCTAGTCTATATCTACCGTGTTTTACAAGAAGCATTTCTGTCCTCCTGCAGGTAGCATAAAATTGGAATAAACACCATATTTCATAATTGGCTTACGTGATGGACATGCAGTCGTTCCCACTTCAGCATTTTTGCACCACTGGGCTCCAGCACTGCACGGATCTTAGTGCGTTTAGAGCTATGGTGTTAGTTTTGTTAAAACAAGGCTAAAATATTTCCCTGCTCAAGGAAATGAACACTACTTTCTTGTATCGTAATCAGTACGTATGTGTTTGTGGTTTTGTATCACAAATGTGGTTTCACTCATTATTTTTAGTAGGATTATGTAACTTCTGTGTTATATGATAATTTTGATGCTGCTGCTGACGTTTACATTAGAATCTACTGCAAATAGTGTTGCTTAAACTTTGTGTTGGGTGATTGGCAACGAAAGGCACTTGAACTTGAGTGGGGGGGTTTTGCCCTGTGGGCATGAGGCCTTGGTAGTATGGGAAGAGTAACCTAAGAAGTAAATTACTTGACAGGGTGATTGAACTTCCAATATTCTTGTTTTAGTCTTTTATGTAATATTGCTAATAAGATAATCTTGAAGCAAGAATTCGTTCAAGTAATATAAAGTTTGTTTTATCCTGTTGCTCGCATGCTATTGTAGTAAGTCACTGCAGCTTAGAATTTTCTTATTGATTTCCTGAAGACTTATGTCAGCACTGGAAATCTCCCCCTGGCTATAGCATAGTTTTTTATTACTACTTCTTTATACATTTGCCCCAGAATGAATTCCAACTTGTTGACAGCACAGCCTTGCACTAACAGAGTAGTAGAACTGACAAAATGGAGTCGAGGGATACACTGACTCTTTTTTTTTTTTTTTTTTTTTTTTTTTTTTTAGAAATGGCTTATCTTAACTATGTTGGTTGTTTCTTTATTTTGAATGGGGCATGTTTTTAAGTTAGTCTGAAAATATAATAGTCAGTAAGTCTTACGTTAAACTTTTGTACTGTAATCTCAGTGCACGGAGCGAAAATGTTGGTATGTTTTCCATGAGTGCTTTCCATGCATGTCGTAGCCTCCATTCAGACACCCTGTTCTGGCTGCAGCTGAGGCTGCTTACGAAGTTCCCTCCTCTAGTTCAACACTGCATGTTTCTGCTCTGCTAGAGGAGACTGCTCTCCTTTAATCTCCTTGTACTTGTGTTTGCTTCCTACCCTAGTTCTGTCAAAATGATGAAAGTAATTTTACATTCTTTAATAATGCCTAAGGATTTTTCTAAGCCAGATTGTCTTGATAGAAACAGATTTACAATTACATTTGTAGGTTTACTATGAAATCTGAGGGGATGGGGATGTTCCCTCACATGATACGTAAGGGAAGGTATGCAGTTAACGTTTAGAAAAATGGAAGTTGAGCAGCTCCGTTTTGCAGGATCTTCAGTGCTGTGGCAAGTGAGGCTAGTGGGAATAGGGCTTCGTCTGTAATATGTAGGTCTGCTTATGCTCATGTGTATGTTTGAAATGAAGTTTATGGTTAGAGTTGCAAAACTATGAGCTGAAAAATCAGTGTATTTGCTGAATACTAGATATTCTGCCAGTACAAAGTGAGGGCAAATGTCAGCAGTACAGATGGACTCATCTTTTCCTCCTGTGGACAGCAGAGAGTGTCAGAGAATGGCTGGGATATTGGAGAGATTGGCAGGAGGAAGGATACGCACACTGCAAAGAGGAGGAACTGGTCGGTCATTTTTAGGTCATTATTTGTCTGCAGGAATGCTTTGAGCCAAAGTGAATGTTAAAGTCTGTGTACTGAAAGCCGTGTTTGCAGTGTACATTAGGTAGCTGTCAAGGTTAAAGTCAGAGAAATCAGGACCTGCAGAGCTGCTCTACTGAATCTTGCGGTGTTTATAAACTAGGCTGAAGAGCATGTAGAGGATGGAGTCCAGTCTTATATAGGTAGTAATAAGAAGCAGTAGTTCCTTGGACACAGTGTTAGAGTTCAGAAAAGCAGCAGCTGGAGGGCTACTCCAGTCAATGCATCTTGCGTAATTTCCTAAGCTATGATGGGGTAACAGGCCTATGGGGGTAAGAACTCCTCTTCGCAAAGAAGCTTAACATTTTTACACATGGTCACATATATACTCATTTCTAATTTGCAGCAAATTAGAAAAATGATGCTGTTATGGCATCATTTATTATCTTTTGCATGACTTGTTTTTGACATGGTTTGTGCTTGCAGGCACAACTTTATCTTACTTTGTTTATCATTGTTTATCTTACTTTTTGACTTTCAAAAGACATGAGAAGAAATGTAAGTGCTCTCCTATGTATGATCAGTATAAATGATTCTTAAGTTTTTTGCAGGCTTTGAGTTGGGATATAATGTTCCTAAAAATATATGTATGTACATATGTATAAAACATACACAATGGTAACTGTTTTTATTCCCATAATCTTGGTGAACTAAACAGCTCTAAGATGTTTAATGGCTATTATTTTGTGGTGGAAGATGAGTTGACTCTGTGAAAAGCCTCAAACAGTCCAGGAAGTAAAGGTAAAATAACAGGAAAATTAAAAACTGTGGCTTTTAGGAAAGGTAACACTGCGTTATTTGAAAACCCAGCCATTCAAAAAAATCCAGATAGAACAGCAGTAGTTATTGAGGGGTTTTGTGTACCCAAAGTTGAAACATATGATTACTGTTTTCTTGTTACTAACCTACAAAAGGTAGTGGACCAGCTGAAACACCAGACAAATTATAAAAAGCCAGGAGTTTAATGTTGTTTTTTTTTTTTTTTTTCTCCTGAAGTGATGGATGTTTATTCTTGTGAATTTTGAAATGCTAAAGAAAGTTGAAGTGAAAATAGGCTGTACAGGCAAGCCTCCAAGTGTGGGGCTTGAAAAACTAGGACTTTAATATTTCAGATATAGCAAATAAGTTGTGCAATAAGAATATTCAGCTTGAAAGGTATTATTTTTAAATAGAAAGTTATTCCTTCTAAAAATTTGATTTGGGTCCTGTGTCTAAGTACACCTTAATAAGATGTTAAAGTTTGATTCTCAGACTGTCAGTATCCTTTTGCAGAGATGAGCATAATCTGAGAAAATCACGTGCAAGTTTAGCCTGTTTAAGGAGTTATTTTTGCTGGGGATACAGGCAATTATGCAATTGGTAGGTAGTAATCTCTAATTAATTTGTATAATAAAAAGATGACACTAAGTTGGTAATTTATTTCCTATATTTTTGCAAAATATATTGTCCTCTAGCGTATGTTGTTCTTACCTTTACATTAGAAATCTCTAGTAATAAGCATTAGCTAGTTATCTCTTCACGTGATTTTTTTGCTGGTAGTAGATTATTCATTCTTTATCCTAAACGCCTGTAGATACGAAAACCTTATTTATGTTAAATCCATGAAATATACATTTTCTGTCTTTCCAGTACGTTATGTCTGGTAAGAAGAAAGTGTTTTCACTGTCTATTGTATTAGAGAAATTTGGAAATGCAGATTCATAAAGTGAATATAAGTGATGTCAAGCGTGGCATGAAACTCTCCTTTGGTACAAAATCTTTAACAATCCGTTAACTTTGCCTCGTCTGTCACTCAAGCCTTTATAGCAGAATGTATTTTGTTATTGGAGTAATGAACTCCAGAGAGCTAATTTCTTTGTGAGTGATACTCACTTTTTTTCACATTAACTCAGAGTAAACCAGTTCATAATGCTGGTGACAAGAGAATAAGTAGTCTTCCCAGATATGCAGGGTATGACTTCCCCGTTTACTGTAACCCACTGTCCTCCTTGTTTCTTTTGGCATCATCACAAAAAACGGCTTTTTTTCAAATATCGCTAATGTGGTCCATCCACATTCTCTTAACTTACTAACATGCAATAAATATGGGAGCACCTCCCTCTGGTTTCTTACTGGCAACTTTGTCAAGGCAGTTAGTGCAAACCTAAGCGAGCCAGGGTATTTTACATTGATTCTTCATGCCTCAGTGAATATCCCCTTCTGTAGCTGAGGTAGAATTATGTAGTTAATATATTCAATTGCAAGGAGGATTTTCTTCTTTCAGCTGGTTACTTTTTCGTAGGCCACTAAATGCTGTGTTGTTCTCATACTCACTGCTTTTAAAATGACGGCGTGAAAGTCAGACACCATGAAGTTGGTGGCGGTTTTGGCTTTGATTAAAGAAAACAGGATATCACTAGCAATTTTTGGCAGCATTATCATGTGAATTGTAATTAATTCGAATTTTAAGGAAGAATGGTTTCAAAGTATCAATAAAAAGAAATACCATTCTTGAGAACTGTAGATTGGAGATTATTTTTGCTTTTATTAGGCAGGACGGTACCTCCTAGCAAAATTACAGTGCATGTCAAGTTGATAATATATGGTGACGTGAGGAAAAATTTCATTGTAGTCATGTTACTTCAGTTTGCACAGACGAGCTCTCCTTGGGCTGTTGAGAGAGGGTCATTCATCACATCTTCTAATGGAAGTCATATGTTGTGGAAATGTACTTTAGCTGTTCCTATCTAGGAGAAATAAATACACATTGAAAGGTACAGTTATCATTTGGAGATAACAGGATATAAAGGAGCTTTCAGTCATTCTGGAGAGAGTTGTAGGCCCTGCTCTAGTTCAGAGAATATATTTTGTAGAGTCCTTTGAGCTGCATTAATTAAAATTCATCTGAATTTGGCAAAGGAAAGCTGAAAAAGGAGCTGCTGTCCTGGTGATATGAATGCGTTAGAATCACTGGTACGTTTTTTATGTAGTCATTTAGCTGTGCATCATAAAGGAGACTTCATAATAATAAAGCAAATGATTAAGCAACATACAGCAGCTATTGTGGAGGAAGAGCATGTATCTGCATGCATGTAATGCACATTAAAGCACAACATTTTATTTAAAAAAAAGATATTTAAATTCTCTTATGACTGATTCCAAAGTGTTCCTCATGTTAAAAAACAACAAAAAAAAGAAAGCTGTTTTAGATACTATAGGTGCTGTCATGTAAGCGTTACTAGAAAGTTTAATAGGGGCTTAGGCATGTGACTTTGCATTAATGCCGTGTAAGGGTAATTATTTAATCTTGGTAAAAATCTTAAATATTAGTGGATATTTTAAAGTACTTTTTCTTGTCTTTTTGTGATCTATATTAGTTTTAAAATGAGATTTTTTTTTTTTTTTTTTTTTTTTTTTTTAGTTGAGAAAATATATATTTGTACCTCGGTTAGCAATATGTTGTATACTGTATGGTTAGATGACCTAGAATGTGAGACTTAATGGAACATAGCTGGAGGTTATGGTTAAACTCAGTTTTATTATAGCCATTTTATACACTGTTAGGACGATTTAATTAGCTAATAAGCAAAGGAAGTTATTTCAACCCTCATCTGTTAGGAGGTTGAAAGAATCAGATGGTCCATATGGCTGCATTTAAGCTTCCTGTTGTGTATTTTTTTTTCACAGTTCAGATATCTTCTTTGTATTAATCTGGGGGATCAAATAAGCCAGACATGCCTTAACTGGCACCAACAACAAAGACAAACGCCTTGTAGCTGTGAGACCTCATGAAAGCCAGACTTTGGTCTCTTTGACCTTTTTAATACCATTTACACGTCTATGCGGAGTCTATTAGTGACATTTTTCTTAAGGTGGAATTACTCACCTTTGAGCTTAGTATAAACTGAGAACCAAACATTAGATAATTCACATGACACAAAGTAGATGATGGTTATAACAGGTTTGATTGAATGCGTGATGCTTATACAATATTTAGGTAAATAAACTATTGTGGAATATGCATGGTTCCTATTTCTTTTGGAATTTTATTTCACTTAAGATAATCACTAAAAATAACTTACTATAATGGATAAATAGCTCTATAAAGCAATCTTCCATTCAGGAAATTACTCATTACATGTAATTTTCAAGTTCAAGAAGAGATTGAGGTCTATCCTATAACAATACAAATAGTGGCTCTACCGCACAATCTGAATTCCAGCACATTTAGTAGTCTAAATAATCACTATTCAACTTATTACTAAGAAACTAAAAACAAAACAAAACAGAACCAAAAAAAACCTGATAGGCTTGTAGATTTGCTACATGAAGAGGAAGTTGGGTACCTTGACATCTGTTCCCTGGAAGAACAAATAGTCTTTCAGTTAGTTTATAGCTTGGCACACTACTAAAATTCAGTTGTCTAACTTTTTGAATAAATATTTATGAAGGGTGCCCTGCATAGTTTCATTGTGAATTAAGAAATATTGGCAGTTGAACTGATGTAAATCTGCAGAGGACCAGAGACAAACATTGCTTTTGATCTTTGTCTTACTAAAGCCCTGTAAAAATGACCAGAACCTGATAGCATAGCCTCATCTCACAGAGGCTGATCTGCTGAACGTGCCCTGTAGGATGCTGAACATGATGCCTTTGCGGAAAGGCACAGTTACATGTCGTGAGCAGGTCGCAGAAACGGGTCTCTGCTTCACAGTTTTTCAAGAAGGTTTTTGAATTGCTTTGTGGAAATGTTTCTTCTAAGGTAGTTGTGAAAATTAGCTTATTCCCTGGAAAATTTTGATGAATCTTGAAATTTCAGCACAGCATGTTTTTTTACTGTCCCCTGATAATATTTTAGAAAAATAAAGAAGTACATTTTGCCTTTCATACCATACGCATGTATCCATAAAACAGAAGCAGCAGGTTTTGCTGTAGCATGATCTGCAGCTTTTCTTTAAAATCTGTGAAAACTAGTAGAAAAGACTGTGTTTATCTGTGTTTGGTATCAACGTTTCTTTTCTGTTCCGGCATTCCCTGTCTGACTTGAGAAGCTTTAGTGTTTGCAGCATACCTTCTAGTTACATTAGGACCACAGATGATGGGTAGAAAAAAGCTGCATGTATCCCACTCGAGTAGAAATAAAATAATGCCTATGAGTTCTCTGTTAGAATTTTGTAAGTGAAAGGCATATCCCATTACATCTATTGAACACTGTGCAGACAAATTTTGTTATCCAATCCTTGCCTAATGTCTCATTAAGTTATATTTTTATGAACAAAACCATGGGAATCCTTGCTTCCAATGTTGAAGTACATTGACTGACATGCCTTAGTGATCTCAAGGGTAATCCTTAATCGTAGCATTGCAATAATACAGGACGGAGGTCAAATGGAGTGGTGACCTGCAATTTTTCAGCAGCAGAAGGCCAATACAGGCTTGCTGTAATGCAAAATGAGTTGTAAAGTGCAAGCAAATTCAGCAACAGGCAGGAATCAAAATTATTTTAGTAAAAGCATCAGTGTGTGACCACATTTTATTAATCAAATAAGCTTCTACATTTATAGCTATGTAATTATTTTTCAGTTTGTCCAGTGGTGAGAGGAAGGGGTTTCTTTCTTCTCAAAACAAACAAGAATTTTTTTTTTTTTTTCATTCATTGTTTCACTCATTTCCCTCATTGTAGCAGAAAGAAAAGTAGTGCTTTGGTTCTCACAGTATCAGAGAAGAAGGGGTATGGACTTCATTTTAGTTGATCAGTTGTGGTTGAACCCACATCCTTCACCTGCCAGGAAAATGTTGTAACCTGTTGGCTGGCAGTCAGTCTCTCCTTCTAGAGCTATTGCAATAATGTTCTGGGAAGAAAAAAAGAAGTATCACTCAATGTTTATGGGAGACCTGGGGAAAACTGGGTTCCAATCCTTGTGCCAGTGGATTAAAAGAAAAAATGAAAACATTTAACCCTAATCCTTCAGTTACTCTAAATGTTTTACTTTCCTGGAAAACATTTATTTTGTTTTATCTGGATTGAGTCTCAATCAGCTTTTGTCCGAGCTTCTGTTGGACGAAGGTATTGGGAAAACAGAGCAATACTGATGTATTTGTGGATTCTGTTTCTGATACAAGGTCTTGCCCGCGATCAGTGCGCAGATGGCATTTGAGTGCGTTGGTTCTATCATTTTGTAGTTTTGTCACTGAACTGCACCTCTGTATTGAGTTCTGTCTTTAACTTAAAAAGAGTGTTTAGTCCCATTGCTGGAAACCTCTCTGTAGTGGGAATCTGTGTATGCATACAAACCTGCAGCCCCCAATCCATGGGAACAGATTGGATTTCCTGGGTTCTTTTCCAAACTTTTGATTGAGAAAAAAAACCATACTGCATGCAATGTAGTGATCTCCCTCGCAGTTCAACACAAAGCCTCAACTGCAGTCTGAAGAACATCAACAGATATTCAGGGTTGACATATGTATGGTTTAGGTCTGTGGTATGTTGTGTGTTTGTGGGGGGAAGCATGAGGTTGTAATTAAGGTTTTACATTGTACTCTGTGGAAAGATTAATGTGTTTGTCTGTAATGTGTTTCTTCATCACTGGGAGACAGGGGAAGTTCTTAATAACGATGACAAGCCTGTCACTGAAAATACACTATTTGGGCACTGGCATGGAATTAAGTATTGTCCCATAATTTGTCATATCCTGGGTTTGCCTTGTAAGTGGTGCATTTATTCAGCTTTTTTTTCTTCTAACATGGAATTTTTATTAAGAAATTTGACACTGAAGAAAAGGGAGACTTCTATTCTTCTTTCAGTTTCAATTCTTGTAACTGAAATTTATAATAGAATGTTAATTTTAAGATTGCATGAATAAGGGGTGTCCTGCAAGGTGTTTGATCAGAAACTGCTCCCTATTTCCTGAATCTCAGATGTTAAAAACTGAAAACAACATTCAAAGATTTTTTTTTTTTTAATCATAAATCCTGTAATTTAGGTCATAAAAGATAATTTTCAGTATGTATTTATCATCCTAAGCAACTGCTGCATTCATGGGCAGCACTCTGGAAAGCAGGGGGGAAGAAGTATGGCAATATGCAAGGCATAGCATGACTAACTTGGAATACCACTGCTGTTCAATTTACATGGCTGGAACAAGCTGAAGTACTACTGTCACACAATAATTAATTGAGGAGGCAATAATCGTATAACAATGTTTACTGAAATGAAATGTAGGTATTATAACTAGAGATATTTAAAGTTTATTTAGCAAGTAGAGTAAATGTTGAGAAAAAGGTAGCTTAAAGGATTTTTATGATGTTAGACAATGAGAGGAGAAGAGAAACATTAGGATGAGGAGATTCTTGGTGAGTTGTATGGAAAATGGAAATACCAATTATAAAGCTGAAACCAGTGAGGTTCTGATGCACTGGCATTTCATCAGTTAAGTGAGTATGTATTGGAGTAGTTTCACTACAAAGTCTTAACATAGTTCTAGTCTCTTTGTCACCAGTACAGAACCACACGTGAGGTCACTGTTTCTCATGTGATCCTATTTTTATGATTTTTTTTTTTTAAAAAAAGTAACTTGGTTTCCTTTTAATTCTTTAATATGTGGCCTACGACTTTCCATGAAGACTGCCACGTTGTCATCCCCAGCGCCAAATCCTTCATCCCACAGAGAAAGCGTTTATGGTGCAAGTTCCGGAACAGAACTGAACCATGAATATTGGCTGGACAACAGGAAGTTGAACTGTTCAGGAGTGGGAGGTCCTAGCTTAGATTCAGGAGATGGGTGTAAAGTAGAAATTACAAAGTCTCCTGTCTCCACCCCAGCTGCCCTTCTCTTTTATTTGATTCCCACAAATCAAATTACTGTTCCATCATGGGCTCCTAACATCTTAGTAGTCTCCTTACGCTCCGCATGATGGATTTATATTGTACCCTCTGGAGAGGAATGTGTCTGTTTTTATAAGGATGTTTCTTTCCAGCTGGGAGCAAAGGAAACTCCTTATGTTTTGCCTTCAAATTGAGCTACTCTTCCTTCTCAGCATTGCAAAGTGACAGGTATGAGAGCAGAGAATGGTTAGGTTTGGTGCACAGATTTGAGCATTATGAATCAAAGGATAGATATTGATATTAATTTTTATGATTATG
Source organism: Platalea leucorodia (assembly GCF_965183815.1). NCBI lineage: Eukaryota > Metazoa > Chordata > Aves > Pelecaniformes > Threskiornithidae > Platalea > Platalea leucorodia. The sequence continues at coordinate 1,092,231 of NC_138831.1, read as the reverse complement.
TCGGTATTTCAATATATTGTAGTGATGGAAATTGTCATGAATATTATTACATTTTTAGTGGTGATGGTGATAAATGCTTCCAAAAATCTACTATGGTTTTAACTTCACATTATATTTTCAACTATTTTACAAAATATTTTAAACATTCTACACTATTGGCAAGCAGAATTTACATGGCAGTGTCCAGAAGGATGGATGCCTGTGAGAGCCAATGATAAGGAAAAGGTCTTTGCTAACAATCATATTGGAATTACATAAAGCAGTATGTGTATGAATGTGGCAGTGAGAGCACTGAGTACAAATAATTTAGCAATAAATTTCTGCGTTTAATTATAGACAGATTCAAACCAGATTTTTTTCTTCCCAGGCATGCCTATCATGGGAGAGATATCGCTGTACTGGCTTTAAAAAACAACAAAAAAAGTATAAGTAAGACAGAAGTTTCTCATGAGTTTTGCTGAATTAGTGACTGAACAATGCTTTAATATACCAGACCTCTCTCTGAGTAAGAAATATTGCAATAAGTTATAAACTTAGTTCAGCTCTGAATTATGCATTGTGTATTTAGGCTATACGAGACCTATAGTATGTTTATCTGTTGACTTCCACTAAGATTTAGGGTCTATTTTGACTTAATAACTTGCTTTATTTTGTTTGACATATATTTTATGTCTTCCATGTGCATGGATACATAAGATACACAATCGTGGGCGAGGGTCTTGAGAGAAAGTGCAGCACTATAAGTACTAATAATAGTGGTTGTAGCATAAAAAATAACACGTCCCTGTTTTTTTCTGGTGTCTTGTCACTCCTTAACTGTTCTGGAAGCCTTAATAAATGGTAAGAAGCAGAAACTAAAGAAGTTATCTCATTACGCTTTTATTATATTTTACTTGGCAAGTCCAAAACATTAAAAAAACCCCAAACGCTGTCACTGTATCCTGCTGACACACAGCTATTGTGTTCAGTGCAAAAAATAATTTTACAAAGTGTACTGCTGATTGACATCCTATACTACACCTCAGTTTGTGTTTCTAGTATTAAAAATGAGATTAGTGAACAAGTCTGTGCAGCATGTGATCCGCTCCTAAGTTTAGATACGAGTTTAAATTGCGCTTATTTGACGTAGAGATTGTAAGAATACATATGATTTACAAAGCAAGAGGTTTTCAGCAGTTTGATCTTTGCTGTTAAATAGAGAAAGATTAAAGCTAAACTAATCTACTGTGCCTATAAATTCTTTTTGACTTCTACAAAGTCTTTTAGCTTTTCCACATTTGGCTTCCTTTTACTTTTTTGGTTTATAAAGGAAGTCAGGGGCAAACTGATGTTGTTATGGACCCCTCCTGTTTAGTCCACTGCTGAAGCTAAGCGTTGCTTTCTTGGAGATGTATATAAGAAGATTAAATAAAAAAAAAAATCTGGACTTTTAGTGGAGGAAGTGTAATCCTCTACGTTTATTAAAGTTGTAAGTGAGGTGACAGGGCAATCCTTGCAGTTTTGTCAAAGATGATAGAGGAATAAACAAAAAGAAAGAAAATCCCAGAAACAAACCCAAACCAAGGAAGCAATCTGTCCAAAGACAACTTTCAATTCAGTGGAGTTCATAGAGAAAATTTGGAGTCTTGTGTTGTCTTGCTTTGGTCCTGCATTTCTGCTATGGTGTGCTGCTCCAGAAGTGCCAGCAAAAGCACAAGTGAGATTCTGTGTGGGGAAGCTGTTTTTAAGATTTAGTGTAGGTACGCTTTGGCTGTTCAGTGTATTTGAAAATCTGGCTACTTTCGTGCCCTGCACTGCAGATGAGCAGCCCTGAACGCAGGGCTCTTCGGGTGAGCGTAGAACTGTGGGAGATCTGACTGGAGGTGTGCTTGTCCGTGACGTTCCTTACTATAAAGTGCACAGACGTCAAAAGACAGAACCTGAAAACAGCGCAGTGCATTTAGGGCCAGTCGACGGAAGGTCAAGTGAAAGCTATAAAGTGAATATCATTAAATACTTTATTCCATAGAAAAAAATTGATTCTGTACAGAATGGGCCTTCTGCTATGGGGTAGAAACATCCATGTTAGCAACAAGAAAAGGGTATGAGTAGTTGGTTCTGCAGGTTGGTTTTGTGTGGGTTTTTTTTTCCTATTAAGGTGGATGGCATGATAATGAGTAATTCAGACCAGTCTCCCGCTGTGGAACTTCGTTATAGGCATACTGGTGTAGAAGACGGACGTGAGTGATTTTTACAGATGCTAGCTCAATGTTAATGGAAGGTCATTAGAAAGGCTAGCAGGAGTGCAGTGTCAGAAACACTCTTATTAACTGAGGATGATCTTCCTGTTCTGTAGAGCAATGCAAGTTTGAATTCTAGGAACAGTTTAACCGCAGCAATACATCACTATCTGAAACAATTAACCTTGCCAGGTCTTGTTAGCTGGGATGCAGCACTGTGCTGATGCAGCCACAGTCATCCTACTCTGGCGTTAGTTAATTTGTGTTAGGTCATGGCTGCGTACGAGCCCTTTGAGCTAGCAGACATGTGAAGCAAGATAGACTTCACTGCCATTCTTGACTTTGCCTAATTTTTCAACTGCATTACCTATGGATCTTGGTTTACAAAGTTAATTTCACCTTTGTATTGCTATGTTTATCATATTGTCTGACATTGTAGCTTTTGAAAGGCTAAGGAAAAAGTGTATCTGGAGAACAAGCTATGAAAACACTGAACTATTTGTGGAGATGTTGCAATGGAAATATCATTTATCTTCCCATGCAGTGATTTCAGGATCAAGCTGAGGGTGATGGTCCAGGCAATGTAATGTGATTATTCCTTGCTTAGGAGCTAGGCAATATATCCTTTTTTTAATTATTATATATTGATGACTGAAAAGGAGAGCTTGACAAACTGCGGTGAAAATAACATTCTCCCTTGAGAAAAATGATGACCTCCTAGTACAAATTCGGTATTGCACTTTCTAAAAAAAAAAAAAAAAAGTCACATCCACTATCCATATTTTTCGATCACTGGGAAAAAAATACCCGTGATCAAAATAAATCTTAAAAATAATAATAAAAAATGGAAAATAGAAACTCTTCCTACCCTGAAACTAAAACCATGGCTTTTATGATTCCAGGATTTTGTCCAATATTGTGTCATAGTTTGCTTTTCATATACAAAATGAACTTTGAACTCCTGTTTCTCCAATGCACAATGTCAAGTTATAGTAAATGTCTTACTGTAGAAATTGGTAAGACTTTTTATGAGTGCACTTCTGAGTAAAGACCTGTTAATTTTTCTATTACATTTTGAATACTGCTTAGACGTTATGAAATGACTTCGGATGTGCTAGAATTTCTCTCCTTGAATTCTATTTGTGAAGTATTTCTTATTGTTTTCTTTGAAACCGTATTTAAATAGAATTACTTGCGTATATATAAATAACGTTCTCGATTATATATTTGCATATATATTTCCATAAACCAAGACTGTATTTTGATTAACGATAAATAAGGATTGTTCAAAGGGGAGATGGGAAGTGTCCTTAGTGAGGATAAAAAACAGTCCCGGGCATAAACAGTAGGTTAGCTTTTCAAAGGAAATATGTTGTCGAACAAACCCTGCAGAGCAGAGTGAACTATTGCAGACATCCAATGCATTTGCCTCGTCTGAAAGGCGCAGCACGGACATCTCTTTGATTTGGTCGATTCTCCCTTTGCGCTGCATTCCTCTGAAAAAGAAATGTCGGGGTTACATGGAGCTGTTTTCTAGGTGAGGGGAGGTAGCTTTTTCCATGGGGAACAGCTAAGCGTGGCTGGAGGAGAAAGCTTGGAGGAGACCTCTGGTGAGGGCCAGAGGCAGTGGGAAGCAGTGGTTTAGCAGCTGAAGCGGAGGGACAGCTGGGCAGAGCGGGAGGCAGCCCCCCAGGCCTCGGGAAGGAGGAGAGGCCCTTCCAAGGGAGCGCAGGGGCTGGCTGGGTTCTGCGCCAGCCGAGGGGTCCTGGGCCTGGAGGGATACAACGGGCGGGAAAGGGAAGATTTTCATCAGCAAACGTTGTTCCCAGTAAAATGGTACACATGTTTATGAAGCCTGAAGCTGTCAATTGGTGTACTATGAGTTAATTACCCTGTCATAGTTTCAGAAAAATAGGTTGTGTGCATGGCTGTTCGTGTGCTGTTGGCATAGATGCATTAACACAGTGCTTTGCCTGTTTAAACACATGTAATGATTGCTAGGAGTTCATTTACTTGAGTTTACTGTATCACGTACTCCTTTGGAAGATATTCTGCTGTGTATGTATTGGTTTTCACATTTGGGTTCCTGAATCCCAAATTGGTATTTTTATTGAAGTAGGACTGAAAGATGAAATTTGGCTTTTTCTGTGTGGGACTATGAAACATGTCAGGAAAATTAAATATAGTACACTTATTTTGATAAAGTATGGAAAAATTATAGTTAATTTACACGGTCTTTGAATTACTTTGTTATCATGATAGTGCTGTCATGTTTGGGAGCTCAAAGATGGAAGATACGCAGTCATTTAAATATATTCTCTCATTTCTTTGTTACAATTTCTGTTGGTCTAAACAAACTCTTTTTTTCCCCATTTTTATATTACTGCAAATTTTCTTAGGACTTAATATTATACTTTGCTTAAGAAATATTTGTAAGTAAATACTATTTTTTTTTTTTTAGTTTTCAATGGAACCAAACTATGGGCCACTCTTGCCAATGTTTAAGTATTGCTTAATTTTTAGAATGCAAATACTTCTGCGTCAAGTACGTATGTAACCACCGGCAGAGTCAAAGCTTATGGATGTTCCCAAATGAGAGATGTAAACATCATTATTAATACAGCAAATGACGCTTAATATGCTTCTTAGAAGAAAACCAAAACTCAGTATTATTTTGTGATACTAGTAGAGGAAGCTTTGAATTTTCTGTTGAAGACAATGTTATAAAAGTTGAAAGTGCTAGAATACAGACTATATAGTTTTTTTTAAGAAGAAAGAACTTTTGCTAGGTGAACAGAGACATTGTTTGTTGACGATACACATCTGCACAGGAAGGGATAATAAATCCACATAGAAAAGCACCCAGAAAATAATTTTACTATTACAGTTGGTGTCCTGGGCCAGATTAATCCCTGTTTTTTTTTCTGGTGGATCAGTAGAATGGCACTGGGGATTAATTCATCCCTTAAAAAAATACTCATTCCTCAACTGCAACTCCCAAACCCATCACCTTCTCTTGTATCAGAATATAGCCAAACGTTGTGTATCTATATATATATATACACTGATTTTACGTGCCTTTTGACAAAAGTTACCATAACATACCATTGCTCATTCTGTGTATGCCAGATGCTGTAAAAAGGAAAATGTTTAAGCAGGAACTCCAAACAATGAAGAACTTTCACGTTGGATATTTTTGCATTCCTTGAAATCTGAATGCTTTCAATTGTAATCAGTCCTACTGTATAGGGGTTTGTGAAAGCCAGACTTGGTAAGTTCTTTAAGCAAGATTAATTTTTTGTAGTTGCATAATGTGTTATGTTAAGGTCTAGTGTTTCTGGTCTTGCAGTACTGACTGCAAGCACTGACTTCTAATGGAAGTATGATGTCTACCAGGTAAAAGCTTCAGGTCACTGAATCATAGTACCACATATAAGCATGAAAAAATTGTTATCCAGATTCTTAATTTTACTCAGTCTCCTTGTGGAAGTTTTTACTCGTGGTATTTCGGACTTAGGAGGAGGAATAAAGGTGTATTTCTTTAGTTAAACAAAATTATATTATTTTAAGTTGCATAATATCTCTATTTTATATACATCTATCACCCAATTACTTTTACATCTACGTATCATAACAACATCGATGTAGTTAACTCTTGCAACATGCCTAACACGATTTTTATTTTGTGGATTACAAGTGGTATAGAAAGAGACAAGCCAGATGTAAATAATTGTGTATATATCTGCACAATTAAGCAACAGATCAATAGAATTTTCGAAAATGGCTGGGTCAATGATGGGAAACTTTTTCATGATGCTCTAGAAATATTATCAGCACTAGCTTTTCCGGTTCAGACCCTGCATCCCCTGTCATGAGCAAGTTCCTATGTGAGGTCTATGACTAGGTATAACAGAGATTCATGAATCCAGGTAACCTTCTTTTCTTTCCTCTGAAGCAGAAGTGTCATCGTTCCTCAGACTCTCAGGAACGTTTGGTAGAAAAGCTGAGGACAAGGTGTATCACTGCGTTGAAAGCGTGTTGGTTTCCAGCCCCCTAGCTGGTGAACAGTTGAGATGCTATTAGCAATGTCTTCTGTTTGCCATGGGGGGGCTGTTACTTACCAGGGCATTTGCTTCAGAAAGTCCATTGAGTTTCTGACTGTATCTCTAAACTCTTAAGACTCTTTTCCTAATTTGCCTTTGAGTAACTTTTCTGAAGTGATTTGTAGAATCTAGGACAGAGGCAAGAGCCACATCATTGTGTCAAGCCTGGTGTTCTAACTGTACTAGACAGTTAGTACTGGACATGTTAGTACTAGACTAGTTAGTACTAGACATGAGAATGTGAAACTGTGTTCTGGAGAAGAAGGCTGAGAGCAGGTAAGGAGATCAAAGATGTATGACAATTTTCAGTCATTGTGTCCACAGGCACATAACAGCTCTTCTTTACTGCGCACGTTATGTTAACAGTTCAGCTTTCTCTGAAAGCCCTGCCCCGCTTGCAGTTAATAAAGATTCATGACCTCAGCTCTCGCATACCCCGTCTGCACTGTAAGAGGGGGTGAGTTATCTTCCTGTTTTCTTCATCTGCCTTCAAATGTGCTTAATGCATTGCCTGTTGACAATAATTGTTTCCGTGATAGCCTAAATTTCTTTTACATATGTAGGCAAGGATATAAGAACATAGAAGAAATACAAAACTGTAACTTCTTATACAATTTCAAATTTTCCAAATAGCATTAATTTATGCAGCAACATCACAGATGAGAGGTGTGATACATCCTCTGTGGAAGTATTTTTACCATTGCAACATGGGGAGAGAGAGAGAGAGAGAGAGAGAGATGTATATTCATTTTTTTCAATCTTCAGTGGTATCAATACAAGATTTTCTTGTGGTATAGTAACAGATTAATAATGAAACTGCATTAAATGTTACTTTACACAGGATCATTTCAAGATATATACACACGAGGTAGCTGAATGTTAGTGGAGAGTAGCCTATCTCATAGATAGCTTGAAGGAGTTTATTGACATTTTAAGTACTTAGCAGGCCAGTTAGTCAGATCTGTGTTCTAAAAACTGTGAACTGCAGATGAATATTTGATGTTACTTCTGTGAATTAAAATTATTTCTTAATTTTGTGCCGCAATTCTTTACTACTTAACATAGTAGTGAGTAATTTATAAACCAATAATAAGGAGACAATGGATTTTTGGAAAGTAAAGTTTTTCATGAGAGGAAAATACAGAATGAATAACTATCATGACTGTAGATCTTTTAAATTAAGGAACAGAAACCCCACTAATATTTAATTGGGAGAAAATTAAGATAGAAAACAATTTTTTTTGTTAGTTCACATATTTCTTTTTGTTCTCTGGCTGTGTTTTGCAAAGTTCAGCAGTCGAGCATGACTTAAGAAACAGTAAGGTTCCCTTAGGGACACTTCGGGGATTAGAGACATACTGTAGTAGAAAATGTAAACATGATAGAGCAAAGAGCAAGGTCAAGCAGAGCACTGTCTGTTAGCAGAAGATCTTAAAATTGATTCACTGCTTCTCTATAAATTTTCTCTGCAGAGAAATAATGATCTCCGACATATAGACTGGACAATCATTCTCACAGGAAGGTTTTGCTTAAAGTACAGTTGCTTACGGAGAATAGAAAGATGACACTTTCAAATAATCAACTGTCTTTCTCCAGTCCAGAATTAATGGTCAGGGTAAAGGCTTCCTAGACTTAAAAACTATCATGATGAAACGAATTACTGTAACCTAAAGAAGTTTCTAAATTTGCTAGCATTATAGATTTATGTTGTGCTTTAAAGAAGGCCATAAAGTGAAGCCCAGGTGAGGACTAGTGCAGTAGAATTGATCTAAGGTAGCAATAAATCCCAGACTCCTTGAACTCAACTTTTGGCCTCAACATCAAAAGTTAGCATTTATTTTTAATATAAAATTGGTTTGCTTTAGGTGTGATGATTTTTAGAGTAGTCAGGCATCATCAGTGTTAAATGTGTGTGTTTACCACCTCTTGCAAATTATTACTACCGTGACTTTAGTTTGGAACAATACTTCAGTTAGTGTCTCCCCACATTTTTGAAACGGGCAGTGGGCCTTCTCCTGTAGGCAGCACAGACGAGTGGCTCTGATGGATGCTTCTTATAGGCGTGTGAATTAACATCCACCCTGGAAAAGGCAGAAGTGCCATGTGTGCCTGCTGATGTTGAAGTTTGCCACTGGAAGTGTGAAGGATTACAAGTGATTTAATTTTCTAAAGTATCCTTTATTTAACATGCTATGTAACTCCCTTTTTTCAGGTCTGTTCTGTATGAAAGTCTGGTAAGTTTTTTTTGAAGACACCCTATCATAGGGACTGTGTTTTCATGCTAAAAGCAATATGCAGAAAGACTATATGTCTGAGAGACCCCTAGAGATAGTATAATTATATTATTCACTCTTGAATTTATGATATTTATCCTGATGTCCCATGTGTTACTCTTTCATGCATGAAGTCCGTCTCCCCTTCTTTTCTGACGGCTTTTACTGATCTTCCACTCATCTGTTCTGTCATTTTTTAAATCTAGATAATTATAATTTTTTCTTTTTTTTTTTAAATGTTTGTAATTACTGCTTTTCTGGTGTGAAAAAATATTGCCTACAGCACCAGGTGGATTCAGACAGAAATCTGTCCTTTCCAATGGTCTGCCAACCTCTTTAAAACTTTGAAATATTTGTTTTGTATTAATGACGTAGAAGACAAACAGGTAATGTACTTTTTAGTCAAGGAACAGAATAGATATATCAGAATGCTAAAAAGATTGATAGTTGCTCTTATCTGCAGATTAAATAAGATTCTGGGGAACATGAAGAATGTTACAGAATATCTGTGACCCTTTGCCAACTCCTACAACCACAGGTAGATGGGGATTTAAGGGAGGATCTTACAAGTAAGAATCTCGCTGTTCCTGACCAGCAAAGCACTTAAGCACGTACTTAGCTGCAAGCAGGTGGCTAGTTCTACTGAATCCAAATCTGGCTGGCTTGTGAGAAAGCATGTGTTTAAATGCTTTAGTGAATAGGAGCAGACCACTCTGTGGCTTTCAGGACTCGACCCTATTAGTCAAGGAAAATAATCTTGAAGGGATTCTGTAGAGTTGGGGTATAATCACTGATGGTGATTGCAGGTTTTTCGATGGGTTTTTCTACACCCTTGACTCAATGAACCATTACAGTCACTTGTTTCTCTCGCGACTTGTACATATATGTATCACTTTTACAGTATTTCTCACTTTTCTTTCCTTATAAGTTGTGTCTTCACTAATTTGAAAAAATTCAAATAACAGATATAAAATTCCTTTTGCTAGTTGTAACTGAGTGGCACTGTATGGAAAAACTAGGCAAAGGTAGGTTTGGGTTTTTGGGGGTGTGTGTGTGTTTGTTTTTAAAGAAAGAGCACGTCATTACAGGGGAGACCACCACATTTGGGGTGAACAGAGAACCATATTGAATCAGTGCATTTCAAATATATTCCATAATGAAACAATTCCCTTTCAGAATTTCTGGAATAGGGAAGTGATGGACATTCTGGATAGTGAAAGAAATTCCAGATAGAGAAATTATTTTGGCAGCTTTGCTCCAAGTCATGACAGTGAAAAACAACTGACCAGACAGCACATTTCTCAAGTGCTGTATATGGCACCTGCGGTCAGGGATTCTGGTGCAGAGATCTAGACTGTTAAAACAGGACCATTTAGAATAATGAATGAAATTAAAGTATTTGCAATTTTTCACTTGATCTTAATTATTTTCCCTAGTCTGCATAGACTGTCAAATGCTCGATTAGCGCATAGCATAGCATGGTTATTATTACCATGTTTTTACTTTACTGATACAACACTGTGAAGTCATTTTTATAATTCTCAGGTTTTAGATAGATCTCTTCCTTCTAATATTCTGTGACTCCAGGATGCAGTATGCACATTATTCTTGATAATATGCAAACATTTTTTTCATTTCTGGTATCTCCAACATGCTTTATGTATATTGATATTAATCCTCCAGTATTGAAGTAGCTGTTTATAACTTTTACTTTTTTTTTTTTTTACTAGCTTTTATTGGATGCATCTGAGGTAAAGAAAAAATTACAGAAAGTGGTACTAACGATGGAGCTATTTGTATAAGTGAGTTTTGGGAGGTAAAATCCATCTCTCTCTAGCTGCAGTTCTTTTCTTTAGCAGTCCTTCCCCTACAGCGAACTTCAGCAGGATCTGTACCTAGGGACAGCTTGCAGTGGAATACCAAAACTTATTGCATTACACAACAATCCATAGCCAATCTTAAGACAGTGGGGCTAGTGAATCAAGCTGTACTCTGGGAAACAGAAAACTTGAATGTTGCTCCTGATTCGTTTTTTGCTATTTTTTTGAATGATTTTAGAAAAATCAGTTTCATCCTTTATTCCTTTATTTCCTTCTCTTTGTAAAATACTTTGAGATAAACTGAGGAAGAGCTGGGTCATAATTTAGAGAATATTTTCAGGACACTTTTCACTTCCTCTTTTTCTGAACACTTGCACATAGAAGAAAACATCTTGGTTATTGTTCTGAACTTCCCACTTATTTAAAAAATGTCAGCATAAATACAGTACTATGCTTGTATCTGATACCAAGCAGTTTCTGAATCAACGGGATCGCAAAATGACTGAAGAAATAATGGCAGTTCTGTGATGTTTGATTTCTTTGTGTTAGAATTACTGATTCAAAAATGCTCATTTGAAGTGGAACTGGCATTAGTCTAGCTTTTGTAATACAGATTGCATTTTATCTAGTGTTTTGTTCCTTTATTACAATGTTCTCTATTATTAAAATAGATTATGCAAATACATAACTTTATTGCTGCATTATACATATTTAACTCATATCACAGAATCAATAGATTTGGAAGAAAGTACTCTATGTAAAGCAAACCTGAAGATTTTAGTAAGCTTTGGAGCTAAACAGCTATTTTCAGTTCATTCAGCTAAATGTAGCCATTTTGCTCAATAATGGGTACGGGTAAACACAGCACTGCCATCTTACATGCATGAGATCAGTAAGATGGAAGTTTTATTTTGGATTATTTTGCATTGCAGATTAATCAGCTGAACACATGCTGTGCAATTACGGTTTTACAATATAGTGTGATCAGCTTTGAAAAATTAAGTTGGGTTCACGCTGTCTTTGGGGAAAGAATTTGGAGAACAGCAGTATAACTGGATGAAGAAAATGCCTGATGTTATTTTTCATTTATTCTAATCTTGCTTTTTCCCTGTTAGCTATACCCTGTTTGTCTGAGTCGTGTACCCAGTCCCATTGGCTCTAAGCAAAAAGAATTTAATTTTACTGCTTGCTTAAGTAACAAGACTGGGTGTCTCCTGAACTCACTTTTGCTCTGTGCTTCAGGCTCCTTCCCTTGTAAGTCATTCCATGTGTTTATTGTACGTGTCAAATTGTTCAAACTGTTATTTCTAGATTGTTTTATTTAAGATTTATTTTTAAACTGGCAAATACAAATTCAGTAAGCCTGCCTCTGTGTGGACCAGTGTTGACACCCTGTGGCTAACTAGATTAAATCACAGATGAGTATTTAATGGGGATATCCTATGGGACATCTCCCAGACTTTATCTACTGCTTGAATACAGTAGTCTCATAGCTGAACTGTGTATTAACTCTGCAGCATGTTTCTGCTCTCATTTCCTCAAGGGTATATGTGAAAATAGTGCGATGATACATTGAATAACAACTGAATTTTATGGCTACTTTTCCTTGTCCTGATTCAGTACCTTTTAACTACTTAGATGCTAAAGTAAGAGCCGGTTGCCAAGTGTACAAAAGCACTATGTGATATGTGGTGAAAGTGTCTCTTAAAAGTCATAAAATCAATGTTCTATTCATTGACCATTCCAAACATTAAGTTACAAAATCTTTAAATCTTTTTTTATTGCTGTTGTGGACATGGCATTTCTCTGGAAATTGTTGCTATGTAATTTATTTTATATCTTAATGTCCGTCTTTACATTAAGTGCAGTGCTTCAACCTTAAAACAGAGCGGTAAATTCAGAGTAGCGCCATTGAATGCAGTGAATTTAATCGACCGGGAGTAAGGTGTACTTTAAGCACTGATAAGAATATGGATTTTTAATAACATCCATTTGCCTTTTGCTATAGATTTAGGACATCATGTGAAAATATAAAGCCTTGTTATTATTTTATTTTCATTATTTAGCTGTGTAGTGATGGCTTAAAAAAAAAAAAAACACGTATACCACTCCAAGTACTTTTTTATCATTCTTTAAGGAAACTCCGTAAGTGAAGCCAAGGAATAAAGAAAACCTCAGAATAACTTCACCATTCATGAAGTCAAAGACTGAATTTTTGCCAGTGCAGTTAGTGTGTTCATCAAATAGTCACGAATAGGAAATGATCCCCTCTTCAGGCACTCAAACAAAATGGTCCTTATAGCATAACCTCATGGACTGTTTCACATCAAGTAGTGCCGTTTTTTGCACAAGTAAGAGAACCCTTCTTAATGCTTTCTCCTCTTCGCTCATCCCTGTGCCTCTTTCTCCCGGCCTGCGCCCACGTGCTCGCACTTCCATAGGGAAGACTCTCGCGCTGGGGCTCTTATGCTGCCCAGCGCAGAGGACAGGTAAGAGGGAATCTTTCAAGCAGTCAGGTGCCAAGCCGTTTAAGACTTTGTAGATCAAAACTAACACTTTAAGTTTCACCCAGAAGTTGGCAGACAGCCAGCGCAGGTCATGAAGTACTGGTGTTAAGATCTCTGTCTAAAATATACGACTTACTAAATGGACTGCTGCCCTTTGCATTAGCTCAGATTTCCCCTTGCATCAGCGCTAGTTGCCTCGTGTTGAGCACATTGCAGTAATTAGCCCAAGAGGACACTTTAGACTAAATTCTTACCTAATTTTACACCCTCTACAGTGCCAGTCATCCCAGTGTATATGGTATGTAAATCAGAACAGAGTTATGCTATTAGTTGCTGACACTTGGCACCATTTTGAGCTGCCTTTTCTCTATAACTGTACTAACTAGAAGCTTTCCTTTAATAAATTGTATGTCAGCTGTTTGTGGACGTTTTACTCCCTGATGTTACGTGACTTATGTTATCCATGAATAATAGTAACTAGATCTATTAAAACTTCCATGATTCCAGATTTTTTTTATGATTTAAAGGAATACTAAAAAATAACAGTGTATTTTCTTCGGTTAACAGAGGGGTTTTGTGGCAGCATATTTTTGGGAAATAGCTAGTTGAGCCTTTTGTTCTCCTTATCTCTCCATGGGTAATTCACTGCATCAGTCCTGGAGGTAAAGTTAATCTAATATGGTCCATTTGATATTTCTCCTTTCGCTGTAACCCATAAGACTGGACAGAAAGCTGCTCCCATGTAGTGCTGCACAGGTCCCTGCCACCCCCCAGACTATCCTCCCACTTTAAATAACACCAAAGTCCAAAAGACTCTGTCACTTCAAATTTATGCAACCCGCGCTGCTTTCACTGTACTGAAGATTTTTCTTATGGTTTTGAGGGAGAACAGGTCTGCCTTGCTAGCTTCCCACCCTATCTCCCTTTAACCTCTCAAATCTCTTTGCCTAGTTTCAAGTTTCATTACATATGCTTTGACCAGCTCTACTTGTTGCCAGTTTTAGACTTTTGCATTCCAGTTATTATATGCACTTGGGAAGAAAAGCTTGATGTGCTATAAATTTACTTTTCTTTTACAAGAAACAGAATATAGTTCTTTGGAAGTTAATCTATTGTCCCCATTTGTCTGATAACCTTTGGGCTGTTTTTTTTTCTTTAAGAAAGTGAGTGAAAACATTTCGATGTTCTTGTAACAAAGTATTTCAATATAAGAAACCAAAGTGTAGGGATTTACTGTATTTTAATATATTCCTACAGGCAAGGAACTCTGAGACATAGCTTTTAGAAATTTTTAGACAAAGGACAACTCATTTAACCAAAACACAATGTGAGTTCTCTTTTAAACTTTTTTTTTTCTTTTACAATGGGAAAATGTATTTTTTTTTTCTCTTTAAGTGTGTTACTCTTCATAATCCTCCATAAAACTTGAAAGTGTCAGTCATTTAGATAATTGAAAACATATAATAAACTTAAGACTTATATAGTTGTTAAATTAACTACTGAGTACATTTAAAGACAAAAAATTTATAGCAAAAATGTTTTTCCCAAGTCTTTTTTGCTTCTAATTATGCTATAAGGAAAAAAAAAAACTTTTTACAGTTAGTGAGGTTAAAATATTCTCTTCTGTTTAGTCTTTCATCTTGAGTTTTGAGAAGATGAACTACCATGTTTATCATACTTATTTTGACCTTAACCTTTTTTTAATGAAAGAGCCTTAAAATGTCCCAGCTGGCATGTCTCCCACTGTTGTGAAAAAAAAGAAGAAAGAGAACTTTGAGTAGTTCTTCCTGTGCAGTAGTCCTAGCAGGGTGAGTAAAACCCAATAATGCAGTAGGCAGAGAGTCAGTAATACTGTTATTTGGAGATGGAATTTGAGAGATGTCTTGCCCCAGTTTGTTATCAAACCTATGAAGAAACAATGTAGAGGAAAAAAATGTCAGAAAATATGCTAATATAAGTATACAAAAACATTAAAATATGCTTCTTTTTAAACGTTATTGTTTTGCATCGATATATACAAGCCCAACAATCATAATAACATCTTTACAACTTTTAACGTAAGGTAGTTTGGCTCAGTGCAAGGTTTATGTACCAGACCATTACGTTTGAACTAGGACAGTCCCTGGGATTTTAGTGGACTTTACAAAATGTCTACCAGCTGGAGATCTGATTTAAGGAGCCTTACGTAAACCTCTCTGCCTCACCTATAAAAGCACACTGAAATTACAGGTGAGAATTGGCTCCGTGAATATGTTCTCATACTAGTATCAAAAGGGCGTCACTTCACGTAAGTCAGCAGACTCTACCTGGGTGCAAAAGTATTGCAATACAGAAATTCTTTTTTTTATCAGTTTATGATTGTATTTTCACAAGTCTGTCTTGCATCAAATGTAAAGGAGATGAGGTATATTTATCTTACAGTCTCTATCAGGTGTCTATATTGAATATTGTCCAAGAGAGTGCCTCTGAATGGAGAACACCTTGCTCCAGATTGCTTCCAGACAGATGTGGGAACCAGTGTAAGGCTGCCCAGATAACAGTAGTATTTGATCAGGGTCAAAGATGAGAAGTAATTCAGTGCCTTGGGTCTTATTCTTGTGAAGAGCGTTCTGTTACTCAAAACTTGAATTATATCCTTTTACTTTTTGGCAGTCGCTGCAATTATGGAAGTCTAAATAACACTTTTTGCTTCGGAACAAAGGAAGAAACAAGCAGACATATGCTGTAGCCTATGAATAAGGTTTAGATGAATAAGTTTCTGGAACTCCTTATGGGAGTACTTCACCTAAAAGCTGTTAGGAGCTACACGCGCTAGCTGTGTATAAAACCTGCATATTATATGCTGAAATAGAATTTTATCTGGATAACAAGTTCTGTTCTCATCATAGTACTTGAAAGAGTGCTCTTCCCGCATCCATTAAAATTATCCATGCTTTATAGTGAGTATGACTGCTAATTAGTGCCGTAGGAAGTTTTGGGACGCCATACTTCTATCTTAGCCAATATAGGACCTTTTGCATTGATGTAGCACGTTGGTGTAACACGGACTTAGCTCAGTATGCTCAGGACCTCTGGGTAGCTCCTTTGGATGTTTTGTGGTGTCAGTATTTCAGCTGTTCAGCTCTAGTATCTCAGCTTTTCTGACTTTTCATTCGAAGCCTAAATATAGGTAAAGGTTATAACGTTTTCTTTCGATAGGACTAAAGTCCTTTAATTTATATGGCATGCTTGAAGTTATGTTCGGTCGTGTCAATGACATGGAAGGAGACAGGACTTCTGTCAGTCTTGTGGCATTAGCCTGCTACGCCTATTTTAACCTGATAACACTACTGTAAGAGAGGGCCAAGTAGTTCTGGGTAGGAGAGAGAGTCAGGACTTGCACCTTAGCTAGTTTATTATTCTTAGTAAAAATCGTAAAATGTTGATGGAACAAATTTGTTCTTTATGAATGATCTGAAGTAATTACAGGTTAATATTTCAGAAACTGTTATGTTTTGTTAAAAAGGTATCAGGTAGCATTATTTTTTAATCCAGTGTCTTCCAAACAAGAAAAAATAAATAAAGGAGATATTATTATCTAAAAAATATTTACATGAAAGCTGTCAATGTCCTGGTAACTTGAAAAAAAAAAATTCTCAGAGTATTATAGAAATACAGCATATTTAAGCATTAGATGTTCATTAGCATATAGGTAGATATCCTAATTTATTTTTCTCTTTGTGATGCTATTGCATAAGGGATAGATAATGGTAAAATGATGTTTAAAAGCTTGATTACAGTGGCGTTATGTAACAGTCACTTTTCAACACGGTTATAGTGTTTCAATTTGCAAATTTTACATACTAAAAAAAAAAAAAAAATCAGTCTAGCAAGCTGCAAACTTTTAAAGACTTTAAATCTGCCAAATTATAGCCACTTATTTTTGCCTGACATATTTTCAGCTTAGACCCACATAGGGGCTGCCAAACTTGTTTCTTTTCATTACCTGTTCTATGTCTGGCTCGAAGTTTAGATTTTAGAAAATGGAAAAAAGCTGTTTGTGAAATCACAAGGCTCTTGAGCTCTTAGTTTCCTCTTAGTATCAACGTTTATTTATTTAGGTTTGGGCTGGGTTTCAAAAGATTGAAATTGGAAACAGAGAAGGTGACTCTGAATACCATTTATCTGTATGTAAGCGAACATTCAATGTACATTTAATTTAAAAAATTGCTGTTTCCTACAAGAGGGAGATATTTTTCACATTGTTAAAACATTTTTAGAGGTCACTAGGTGGTCATGTCACCAGCAGGGAGTTTTTGTTTGGCAGGCTGCATTAGCAGTTAGTAACAAATGCCTCCCATGATTCTGTGTTCAAAAGGAGTTGCTTTGCAAGTAACAAATACTTACAACCTGAGAACTGAAGTATAAAAAGTAGTGACAGGGGAAAATGTTTGGAAATGTAAAACAGCATCTTTAGTGGCCAAATTGGGAGTGTTTAGGGATTTGAACATTACATATCTACTTTATACTTGAGCTTGGAGTTTACAGAAGCAATAATATTTTCACTACTGCAGTTGTGAGTCTCATCATTTCTAGTTAGTAAAGAACTGTAAATTTGCAGCTTACAGAAGTCCTTGGGTCGGGATGTAATTAAGATTTTCGATATAATTGTCATCAGATCCTTCATACTGCTTTTAATTTTTGTTTCCTGATGTGGTATTTGCCTATTTTATGAATGCTTGTAAATATTCTGACTTAATTTTCCACAGATTTTAAATATTTTAAAAAGTAGGAAGGAATAAAACTGAGTAACACCAAATGTGTACAAAAAGTTTGGCCAAATCTACACTGTGAGAGAATGGAAGCCATGTTTGAGAGGTTCTTTGTAGTCTCTTAACGTGTTGTCTTTGTTGATTGAGATACGGTGTGTAAACATTTGCTAGTGAGAGTACAATCGAAATATTAGTATTGGGAAAGTAAAAGTACTGTGAGTTGGACTGAAAGTATCAGTTTGTTATATATGTAATAAAATTCAGTTATAAACAGACATTATTAGTAGCTGGAACAGTGATTTCTTCCTTTAGCCATAGAGTTTACTTTTTCCTGATGAATGTAATACAGAAATTCTGGTTATTACAGTGTATAATTGAGGCCCATATCATCCCACCATGCAAAAGAAAATGGGAAGGGGCTCTAGAAGAAGAGAATGCCCATGGTGATGCCAATCTGAAGCAACTGCTTGACTTTCTTTCTTAGGACTGCATTGATTCACACCTAATCTCTGACCCTGACACCCATCCTCTTCTATTGCCAAAATCTCCACAATCCCTAGGCTTTGTGCAGTCAGATGCCCTTGACAGGATGGCTACATTTTTCGTTTAAACTGACCATGTCCAGAGCAAGGCCCTTCTTTGTAGGAGAGTGTCTGTTGTTGGACACATATCCTGCCCAGCTGTGTTTCATAGGAGGTATACCTTGTCGGGAGAAGTCTGCAAGGGATGGACAAAGCCAGAACCAGGATGAGTTGGACACATGAGGTCTTTTCCTTTGGCATCTCAAAATACTTGTTTTCTTAAAGCAGAGCTTTGCCCTTCTCAAAGGGAGACTCTTGTTGATGGACAGTCCTGAAAGTATGAGAACCAAGAATACCTCTGAACTCTACGGCAGGATGAGATCTGTGTGTAATCCCATCAACTCACCTTTATACTTAACTTCCACAGGAAGGAAACTCTAGAATATAAGATAGAAGAGAGCTGCTGTGCCCTCTGATCCTGTGACCTTGTAAAAACCAGGCCTCCAGTCTGGATGAGCTGCAGAATAATGTGCGCCAGCTGTGCAATCTAGATGTAGCATTGGGAACCAAGAGTCTTTGACAAAAAAAGGCGCTTGGAAAGGCACATTAGTCCAATTAATACCACATGGTGACCTTATGAGGACTAGAGTCCTTGGGGTCCCTTTTCGGAATTAGACCTGGACCAAATCTAGCAGCTGGATTTTGTTTACACTAGAGGGTTGCTGTGGTTTAGTTAGCTATACTATTGCTTGTCTGTATTGAATAGGAAAAGACCGGGCCTGGAATTTTCAATATCTCTATTTTATTATACTCAAAAGACACATTCTGATAATTTTTCTGGGGATTCCTGGCAGGAGCAATACGAAACTTAATCCTTACCTCAAGCTCTGCTGCACTAGATTAGCTCATGTATTACTATGGTTAGGGCTAGAGAAGATACAGAAGAGTGTTATCTCAAGTCTACGGGCCAGCGGTGTACCAAGCAACGAGCAAAGGACTTCTGTTTCTGGTGGGTGAGCGTTACCTGGTTGCTCTGAAGCCTGCCAGCAAGCGCCCTCGTTTCCTGCGTTACTGGGGGCCTTCTGCTCGTCCGGCGATGTCGACCTTGTCTGACTCCTGAGAGGCACGGGCATGTTTGTCTTCGCTGTTGTGGGCTATGATCATGCGATACCTGGAAGCTGTGACTTTGTGCTGGGTAATTGCACAGTCTATGACCAATGAGGCTTACTTAAAGTGTTTTCTTGAGTAGGGTTTCCTAGAAGTGATCTTGGCTGATGGGAATGAGCAATATTCACCTGGTCCAAGAGCTCCACGGCCCTTTGTAGGGTTCTCACCATTTTAGTTTCTGTGCAAAAGGGATCTGCGGGATATTTTGAGTGTTTTTCAACAACTTCATTTTTCTTCAATCACTAGGCTAAAGAAGTTGCAGCTTTTTTAAGAACACATTGTCACATGTACAGTATGAAATAATTTGTAATTTGGTTGGTTTGTATTTGTATGTTAAAGAACAGAGTTTGAGTAGTTCACCTTGAAGAAGATAACTAAAAATTGATCTGTGAGGTGGTAAATGTTGGTAAATGCTATTTGTTCTTTTGGTAGCTAACATGTATCTGCTTCTTTCCTCTCCTGTAGCAGCTGAGGTTTCACTGCTGGCATAAATGATTTTAAGGTGATCAGTATTAGATCCATCTTTAGAAAAATGAAGGCCACAGCTTTTTAACTAGAAAATTTTATCATCATCTTTAACAAATCAGCAGTGAGGGCTAGCCAGCTTGCTGGCTTAGGGACAATCCTGGCACACCGCAGGATGCAGAAGAGCTGTTGGTACTGAGGATAAGTGGAAGCGGCAGCAGTACCCGCTAAGAAAGCAGGCAGGTGGCAACAGCCCAGGGTTGGGGATGGGAAGAATGTCAAGGTGGATCACTGAATGGGCATTACGCCTTAAGAGATTTTCAGCTGCAAAAAGGGTGGCAACTAGTGACGTAGATTATATTCGGATGGAAAGACTTCAAAAATTACTATACGTTCAGCATTCCAGACAAAATTTCACTGGCTAACACCGTAGGATTTGATTATAACCAGTAATGGTTATTCTACCTGTTGAAAAAAATGAGGAAATATGTATTAGGAGTTCCTCCTTTTATTATAATGCGCATGTGTGTTAAACACTATTGATTGCAGAGTAGAACAAATAATTTTCTCTATTTTATGAGTGGCTGAGACAGTGACTTCTTAAAAAACATAAGAAGTTATTTGTTTTGAAGGTATTGCCAACATCTGTGAAATTACGTGCCCCTACACTACACGGATTTACTTTTCACGTAGGTAGTCAGGACTGATACGTTTGGTTCCGTGTTCTTCAGCTCTCTTGCTGCAAGCTAGTCTGCTTCCTGTAAATGTGAACTGAATGTGTCAGCCTTTATAAACATCATATGCACTCTGTTCCTCCCAAACAATTGTAGCTGTTTGTAATTGTTTATTACAAAGTAACTTCCACTAATGTTCCGAAGCATGGAAGTAATTTGGGGAGAAATATACTTTGTTCTTTTGTACTTAAATTATGACACTCTGCCTTAAGGATAAGCTTAAGTCAACCTTAACCATGGAATCATGAGCAGCATTCCCATAGTATGGTTATAAAACAAGCAGAACAACCAAACCAATTATGTCTTTGCCAGGTTTTTAATATGTAAATGTAGTTTTTAATGTTTTAAATATTGTATTTATTAGATTTTTACATAGTGTTTCCTACACTTAAAAATACATCAATTCTTTATTAACCAAAGCATTGGTTTCTATTGTTAAATCAAAGGGTTTTGTAATGAATACAACAATAGCCTATATATGCTTCTCTTTTTGGAAGAATTAAGGCAGGCATAGATAAACTTTCTTAGCACCTGATATGGACCTGAGTTTTTGATTTTGTTTAATCTTCTATTCCAGAAAGGCTAACACTGTGTTCTCTCTTTCAGCATCTCTTTGGCAAGTTTTTGTGTTATTTCTTATTTGGGGAAATACTGTTCTAGCCAACTACCGTGGGTTCTCATATGCTTTAAAATAATTTCTGGAATACTGCAGATCTTTGTTGTATTTTGAGAGTGTGCTTTTTCTTTTGTTTTGGACAGTGCATTCAACAGCATAGCTACCTGTGGAGTTGAGTTGTACTAATTAACTGGTTCCCTTTTGTGGAACAGGAAAAAAATCCTACACCTACTTTTGTATCTAGGCTTTGATTTGGTTAGTTCTGGCTTCTTTGAGCTGCTGAGGTGCTGTTATTTCCTACCACCTGTACAGAATCTCTGCTTATTGCAGAAATGAACAACTGTCGTTTCATTTCTCACAGCAATGGCACTTACTTCTATTAGTATTCCTCCTTCTAATGGCAGCTCATCTTTAAATGGATTGTATTATTTGTATGAGTCAGAAGGCCACCCGGATAGCAATTTAAGAGAGCGTTTTCCATAGCAACTACTTCTTAGGCTCTTTCTGTCACGATTCTTTCCAGATGTGCTGTTGATTCAGGTAATGTTCAAAATCCTGCTTAGAAACATCTTATTTTTCTGTTGTCTTGGATTCTAGAGCTCATCCAAGGTTATAGCAAGTGTACAGTTTTGTACATAGTTTAAAAAAAAAAAAATCAAATGAACCATCGACATGCAGAGGCCACAGAAAGTCTTCTATTTGATTCTAAGCAAACTTCTTTTTGTTTGAATTGACTGGTTATTATTTTTCCAAAAGCACTATTGATTTTTGTTACACTTACAGTCTGTGCCTTGGGTTTTGGAAGTAATTTATAGTTTTTCACTGTCCCATAGTCACTGTAGAAATTTAGCAATCTTTATTAATTTAAGTGATCCTGCAAACATACCTCTTGTAGGACTGTCCCTGGGGAAACCTGATTGTATTAATTTACTATCTGAACTGTCTGAGTACTTTCCAGTTTTCAGTGTTGAAACCTGCATTGCTTTTGGTTTTGGGGTATTTTTTAACTCAAGTTTAAATTTGGAGGGATAAAGTTTGGTCATCACTGCTGAACGTCAGATTTGTAAGAGAAAATTGAAAATTGAAATTATTTGCATTCTGCATGATGCTTCTATTCTGTGCTTTTATTTTCCCACTGTAACGTTCTTTTAAACTATGGAATTTATGCCTGTGTTAAAACTCAAGTGTACTATAATATCTTCGCATCCTCTTTGCCAAAAAGTGTCATCCATCCTGATCTAAGAGTCAGGGTTTCCAATAATAATCCCTTTTGATTTTGATTCCTTCAATCCCTTCTGATTTTGTTTCTTTGAATAATTTATCCTCTGCTTTTGTGTTGCTCTTGTAATGTCTAGTACAGGTTTAAGTAGCTTGGCTGCCAAATGCTAAAGCCTCCTGTAGTTTTTGTTGACGTCTTAAAGAGCTCTTAAATTTTAGTAAGACCATAAACATCACTTTACCCAGTGTTCTGCAACAGAGCTGTATATTTTTCGAAGATACAGCCATCAAAAGTTTGCAAAATAACATCTAGATAGTATTTTGAAGTTCTATTTTTGAAAGTATTTTGATTTCTTTTTTAATTATTATTATTGATGGCTTTTCAGATTACTTCTCTTATGTTTTCTAAAGCCCTACCTTAAAAACAGACTTTTTACAGTGGACTCAACATCCTTTGTTTCTAACAGAAAAGTCATTTGTGTCCTCCCAAATAATGAAATGCAACGAGGAGGGGAACTCTCAGGCCTTGCATAGCTTGCAGATACAGTGAGGTGGGAGGGACACGTTGCGAATTCCTGTCATTTTCCATAACACAAAAGCAGAAAGAGTGAGGAGGAAAATGCTGCATTCTTCATTAGGAAGAAAAGATTTGAGAATATATACAAGACCACTATACACAGTCCTGTTACTGCACTGTCACTTCGAAGATTACAGCACTGCATTCAGTGCAAACATATATGCGTTTAACTGATGAGTAAACTCAGCTGTGTGCCATCTGGATCGATCTCCGATCATATGGTTGATGGAGACACGGCATGACTGAATGACTACACACACGAGTGTCTGAAAGTCTAATGTCTTGTGACAGGGCCACAGCTTGGCCATAGTTTTGACATGGATCTTTTTTTTTTTTTTTTTTTTTCTCCTCCTAAACATTCCTCAAAGATAAGCAAAAGGCTAGGAATGTCTCATCAGAAATTAAAAGATCTATATCTAACTCCCCCCCTGCAGACATGCCCCTTTTCCAGCAAACTCGGTGGGTTTTGAATGGCAGCAAACTCTGTCCAGTTCCCACTGGCCCCTCAGAAGTCCTGCCTGTCCCCTGCCACCCCCGCTTGTCATCTGGGTGTCCGCGCAAGCTGCTTGCCCCCAGCTCCTGCTGTGGCCTCTTTCTGTGCCCTGCCTTGCAGGCTCGGAGCTTCTTCAGAAAAGGTCTTAATATCCCCTCTCCCCAAGAAGATGCACCTCAGTCACTTATTTTTAACATACAACCTGCGAATACCCACCTAGAACAGACACCTTCTGACATACACCTAGCTGATAGCTACAGAAGGGAGTGATCTAACGGTGCGAAGAGCTGATAGTTAAAACATTGACAAGGATGGAGAAGCAGTTTGGTTGACCTACCCAACTAATAGTAAGTGCCATATAGTTTTTTTCTTTCTAGTTCACTGATTTTAATAATGTAAAAAGTATCATCAAACAACTTTTCAGTAATCAGTGTGGATTAAGTAATTTTACTGTCCATTTTTGTAGTAAAATTTTAACTAATGTGATCTTAGCTCGAAAGCAGACTCTCTCTTTGCCCTCAGTAAAAGTCCTTCAGTTTTAGAAGTTTTCCTAAAGACTGTCAGAAATATTATTCAAATCAATAGAGAACTCCATATGTTCATCCTGTTAGTCTAGTATGATATGTAAGAAGTTAATTGTTTATCAAGACTAAACATGCTACAATTTGTTGTGGAACTATCTTACTTCTGCTGTGATGACTCCTTATTGCCATTCAGACATCCGTCTTGCTGGGCACTATGCCTTCTCTCTGATGCCATTCAGTGATATAGCTTACGCCTCTTTTGTCTGCTTTGAGAAAGTCCGTACAAATTGTCTTCACTGTGAGTCAATGTGTATTATCTTAGTCTGAAACAAAGTTTGAAACAGGTGAGCCACCAGAGAAGATCAATGAGCAAACTTCTTCATGCAAAGTTGAATCACATGATGGTCTTCACGTTCCTGGCAGTGCTTGTGAATAGCTCCATTAGCAGGGAAGTCATACAATTAAATAACATCATGTGGTATCCTCTCTCTCTCATTCCCAATCTTTTAAGATACTAATTAAAGAAATATTTGTGTGCTGTTGTCAAATTCCCTCTTTCCTTCCTTCTGAAATATCTTGTGCCTGCTCTAGGCTTTGACTGTCTTTACCGATACTTTTCTATTTTATAGTTATTATTTTCATATGCTGTTTTGGGCATGCAGTATTTTACTAAAAATTAAGGTGTTTTTTTCACTGAGGTGGAATGATGAAGGCAGGGTTTGAATAAATGCTCTCTGACAAAATGCTTTTAGGCACTTAGATCTTCAGACATCCTACACCTAAAGGAACGGTAGCCTGTTAGTTTGAGAATAAATACCTTAATTCTTCTTTACTCAGATGCTTAACTACTTTTTTTAATGTTAACATCAATAATTATTGGTGTTACTGGTTAAAATCAATAATTATTGGTGTTAATAGTTGGTTTTCTGTGGCTTGATCATAAATACATATCCAATGGTTCCCAATATAATGAAATCCTCAAACGATATGTCTGGAGCAGTATGTTCAAGTTTATTCTGTACCTAGCAATACCTTATCAACTAGGCAAATTTAACAAAAACATTGTAGTTTTAAAAAATAAAAAATGTTGAGTTGTAATAATTTGTAGAATTTCCTGTATCTATCAAATTAAGCTATGTAACAGTTTTAACGTACTTATAGTGTAGCAATAAGTAATGGATGTCATCATGTTAATAACGGGAATGATGATTCTGACTTCACAGATCTAAATGAGAATAATTAAAGTATTAAAAGTGTCGACCAGTTTTGGTGTGTCAACAGTCACAACTGTCAACAACTGGTTTGTGTGTGTGTGTGTGTGTGTGCAAAATTATAAGGAGTTTCTTAGTGTAAGGCTAATATACGGAATTGTACTCTGCCGTATATTTGCGGCTAGTGGAAACGATATGACACGGGTTTACATAATCTCTGTCTGACACCCTATTTAGTAAGTGAGCGTTTAAACTGCGCCCTCAGATCAGTTAGCAAATATGAATTATGCACTGCCAAGAGAGTGCATTTTGTTAATCGTATGTGTTTGGGTAATTTTCTTTCTTGAAATTGCCTTCTAATATACTTGTAAAGCTCAAGGCATAAATTCTAATACATATTCATATTGATTTCTGTATGTTATTTCAAAACAGAGCTAATTATTCCCTCTGTGATATACTTTAAAATTCAATGTGATCTACATTGGACTTTGAGTTTTGTTACCTATCTTATTCAAAGGGCAGCTGCTTGTAACTGTATGGAAATTAGAGGGAGGACCTTAAGTTACTTCTTTCAAAGTCAGACCAATCTTTTTCTTGAATCTCCCATGGAAAGGAAGGAAATAGATTTTAGTGTATTTTTGTGTTATCTGTTTGCCAAAACGATAATTTTGTTGATCAGCGTTATTAAAAGTTGAAAGAAAGTCTCACTCATTCTTTAGCGTAACCATCTACTTTGTAACAAACGGCCATTTGGAATATATTGTCAATTGAAATTAAGAATAGAATACAATTAACAAAAGTTTATGTTTTTGTAATATTCTGTCTCTGCATCTCAGTTTTATACGTCTTTGAAATATTTGGAATTCTCTGCAAATTCATTAAAACAATAGTAACTCTTAATAGTAACTTTTTTCCAAGCTTAAACATTTATTTGGCAGTTCAAAAGCCTTACCAGGAACTATATTCTAGAGATCAAGCCATTCATCCTGCAACGGTACTTTTATCTTTGTCTTCTCTAAACACAAAAAGCGGTGTTGAAGGATAAGGAGGCTGACAATGACAGATTACCTATAGTTTTGTTTTCCTGTTTAACTGAGGTGGACCTTGTGCAGTGCTACGTTCTGCTGTAACACAATCCCACGGTTCAGATGCCGTTGTTCTTGTTCTCGGCAGCCCCATCGCTGCGCCGTGCTGCGGTGCGGTATAAAACAGGCAGAGGTACTGTAACCAAGTGCTGGTTGCATTCCTACGGAGAATCGTGCAAAGCCGAAAGAACAATAGGAGTGAATTCTAGTAAAAGGCTACAAGCCCCAGAAATAATTGTAGTCTTCTGACTTCAGCTGTCTTTTGCAGCACTGAATTGTTTTTTTTTGCCTCTGCATTTCTCACACAGTCTGAAGCTTGCTATATCTACTCATGCGGGAGCAGCGCTGCCCATTTGAACGGGATGACAATGCAGTGGTTATTGAAGCATGGTCTATGAAACTGTGATGTAATTGCTTTCACAGATGAATATGTCTTTTCTGAGGGGCTCTGTTTTACTTAGCTGTCATTTCTAAAACATAAATCATTGAGACATCAGAAGTGCAATGTTACAGGGCTTGAAAAAGTTCAGAGAATTCAAAGGGCGGTTGAGTGCCTACTTCTTACTGGAAAACAGCCCCAAAAGATGGACATATGAAGTTCCTTCTTTGCCTTTTAAAATTTCCCTCTGAACTCATACCTTTATACTGGATGATTTTTGTTTGCTTAACAAAAGACCTATACGTATATTCCAAATTGCTGTTAAGGAGGAAAAAAAAAAGGAATAATTTAAAATTGCCAGTCTAAAGACAATACAGTTACTGGGGGATGTAGGGAGAGGTATGGTTAGGGGAATAACGCAACACAGGGAAGGAGCACTGAACTGTGGCTCCGGGGAGGTAAACTGGAGGAAAAGGACAAATGGATGAGAAAGCTGCTTTTTCAAGAAACTCCTTCGTGATTATTCAGAATCAGGTCCTCTCTTTTCCTTCCTTCCATTGACTCTGAAATTTCGCATTAGGGACAACTGCTTCTTCCTGTTCCTCCTCGATTCTAGTCCAGTGAATATACACCTCTAATACAGGTGTAATACAGGGACTGTTTGTCGTCTGTCTCACACAGTGTAAGCTTTGACGTCTCCTCCTCACACCTGCTTCCAGCAGAAGTTTTGATCAGATGGTAAGTTCGAGGTTTGATACTCGGATCATCTGAGGAATAGTGCTTGGTGGGTTGGACTAGTGGCCTGGGGGTGTAAGAGCAGGGCCCCCGCCTCTCTGTCCACGGTTAATGGAGCAGCCCCTCTGCCGCCTCCTGTGCTTGGGCCGTGGAGTGTCAGGGGTTCTCCGTGCTTGCTGTAAGGGCGCCAGGCCGACCCGAAGTGCTATTTCATGCTGGTTTTTCTTCTGAAAGTATTTCAGACGGGATTGTTCTTTGAAAACAGTGCAAAATAATTGTTCATGTAAAAGAAGTAAGCTACAAGTATGCTTTTGTAAAGTGTATTTAGTCATGTAATTGGAGAGACACATTTTCTGTCAGCCTCAGAAATACAATTTTAGGATAATCGTCTAAAATCAATAGTGACTGAATTTACATGTCTGTGTCACACAACTAGCTTAGACTTACAACTCTGTTGTTGAATATGCGTATTTTAAATTTCATGCTTGTAATCAGCATGTCTTGCTTTAAAGAAAAAGCTTTGAAATACCAGTAATATTCTGAAGTTTATTTTCTAAGATGCATGCACATCCATAATGGATTAACAGAATGTTTTAACAAACCATTTATTTGCTTTAGGAGTGACATAGAGAAGCTGTTTCAAACAGGATCTCTCATCACCGTCTATCTCTAGTCACCTCCTACTGAACTTAAGGTTGAATACTGGGGGTCATGAGGGAAAGAAAACAATAATTAAAGGGAAAAAGTTGATTGAGCTGGTTTTTTTTCCTTCTTCAGTACAATCAGCATGTGAGAAGCTGGCTGAGTACTCTGCTGTATATCATTAGTTCAAACATTTCTGACTCGATTTAACTTTAATGGTGCCTTTTTAAGTTGCATTTCTGTATTTTGTGGAGAACAGCTTAAGTAGTAAAGGCAGTAAAAGTTCTTGTTCGAAGATCTTGTTTCTATAAATCTTAATCTTGGAATTCTGTTAGATTACAATTGGACTGTTTCTAAGAACGCACCCCACCTCCCAAAAAGTTGTCAAGAGTTCTTTTATTAAAGCTCAGAAAATTATTCTTAGGCTAACAGAGGTGGGGAGTAAAGCAGGAGTGTTTACAGAGTTCACTTCTAAATTGACTGTGATAAGTGGCCATGCAATGTATTATGATTAGAGGTTTCTGGGAGACTCTTTAAGAAGGTTAACAGCAAGGCAGCTCTCAAAAGAAAGC
Organism: Platalea leucorodia; assembly: GCF_965183815.1. Classification (NCBI taxonomy): domain Eukaryota; kingdom Metazoa; phylum Chordata; class Aves; order Pelecaniformes; family Threskiornithidae; genus Platalea; species Platalea leucorodia. Next base: position 1,063,619 of record NC_138831.1, on the reverse strand, counting down.
ATTTATCTTAGTGGTCATCCTTCAGTGTTTTATACTACTGAGATTTTTTTTGTGGGTGGTTAGAACCATTTTTTGTGTTTTATTAGCTGTATCTTGAATACCTCCTACAAGCTGAATGACAGTTTAGGGTTATTAAATCTGTTCTTAGTACATTTTTTTATCCATACTTAATCTTGACTAAATATATGCTAGTGAACAACCCTTTTTTTCTCAGTTGTTGCCCATATTTGTTAAAGAAATTATTCCATTTGACATTTGTTTAGGCTGCAGTTTGATAAAATACTGTATACAATACACTTTTTCAGTTTGGCATTCAACAGAGTCTTTCATGGATTTATTTCTTCTTGCATTATCTTATCTTCCCTTCTAGTATGCTAAGGCTTCCTTTTCATATTAAGTAATTTTTTTCACTCCAAGACAGACACTTTCACAAACACATACTCTGTCTGTATTGCCAGAAATCTGTAACATTGCATTTTTCAGGTGTTAGGTTACATTTATAATTGAGTTGCTTTGGTATCATCTGCTTTCTCTAATCCTATGTGTATGGTATTTTTCTTTAATTCAAATTGTTCTTTAACACTACTTCCAGTGACTTTACTAAAAGATTTGTATGATTTTATGCTTTTTGTTTGTCTAAAAGCCATGTCTATTATCAGATTAATAGTTGAAAGACTCTCCAAGGAAAGGCATCTCCATATTTCACTACCACTGAGGAATGGCCTATGCAGTATAAAGTCACTCTTATCTGTAATTGCAGTCATGGAAATTTTCACAGAAACTTGATCATTCTCAAGTTTTTTATTGTTCTTTGTTACTATAGATGTAGAAATTTACATACAGAAGGTCTTTCCTCCAGTCATAGGAAGGCTAGCAAGCATACGATGAAAGCAGATAAAATGTGACATTAACTCCAAGGACTACTGTCTGAAATGAGACACAGAGTAAATCAGCTTTAAAACATCAAATCATTGAACAGCAGGATTGCTGGTAAGGCCTTGTCTTGGGGCAAGATCCAACTATACCACGTTTGCCTAAACTGTTCAAAAAGCCTTCCACTGGCAGTGACTGTCTTTGCCCAGCAATTTCTTCCAGTACTCAATTGCTCTTCATACTTACCTGCCATTATCATTAGATGTTGGCTAGATATTAGGAGGTAAAAAAACACACCTTGTTCTCCTGCAATTTATGCACGTTACTTTTTGTTCTGTGTGCCATGGATATGGAAAAAAATGTTCTATTTCAATTTGACATAGCATTTTATGTTCTCGTTGTCATGTTTCCAATCATAGACTATTTATTGTACTTTTTTCCAGTGTTTTCTTGTCAGTCATCTCTCTGACTGCTCTCCCCTGAGCACTCTCCACATTTTTCATGGAGAATCACATCCGAACTGGATTCAGTATTTCAGCTAAGATCCTCCTGAAGTGATGTAGATGAAAGAATCACTTCTGCAATCTATTTCTGTTTATACTTCACAGTATGATGTTTGCCTTATTCACAGCCGATCATTTATATGGAGTTCTCCTTAGTTGTCTAGATGGCGTCTTTGGTTTGTCAAGACATTTTTATTCCTGTCTTCATGGCACTTGAAGATCCTTGCAGTCTTAAGTCTCATTGAAATTTAATAAGTGAATTTTCTAGTCCATCATCCATGTAGTTTTAATGAAAACATTAAACAGAGTGGAATCCTGCATAGTTTTGGGTGGAATACCATTTGCATAAATAAATTATTTCCTGGCCATTAGAAAGGGACTGTTCCTTTCGTCTTTTCTTTTGTATTTTAGTATGAAGTGGCATTAAGTATACCAAGGTATTTGTGCAAGTTTCTTGGTACTTGTCCCTGGAGTCGTTCGTACCTTAAGCCCTGATCTCGCAGCTGCAAGTGTGTCGTCAAGAGACTCTTCTGTTCACGGTCTTTGTCAGGGAGACAAGCGTGAGGTAGTAGGTTGCTGTGGAGTAGAATGCAGTCGGGCTTTGCCAGGGGAGAAGTTTCATTTCATGAGTTTTGCTTTTCTAGGGAAAAGTTCTCCCTCTCCTCCTTGTAATCAGCAACCATATTATAGTGGAGGATATATAGATTGGTAATCCTAGGGATTACCTTAAGGAATGTCAAAGGAAAATGTACAGAATAATTACTAATGTGGAGCAAATGCTGTTAGATTTAACATGTGTTTTATTAATCTGAGAGTTTACCTAATTTTACCGTGTACAGTTAGAGTGATTTTTCTTGGTGTTAAAAGTACTACCTTGTTGTTTGTGTAACAGAGCAGTTTGCCAAAAAAGAGAGGAAAAACTACTAATAGCAAAAAGGATTACTCTATTTATAAATATTACGGTTAAAGAATGTCATTTAATTCAGTGCTCTAATAAATTATTTTAAAATGTATTTTATTACCATCATTTATTAAGCAATAAGGAGACATTTTGGCTGCAAATAGTGATAACATCTCTATAGAACTGTATTTGGATAGTCTTTTTTTTTTTTCCTGACACAGTAGATAATTAGGAATTATAAATTACAGTTACACTCTTAAAGCAAGTTAGCTGGAGAGTATATCAGACTGTATGTTGCTCTTGGTGCCAGTTCAGGTCTTGATTTTCAAAACTTCTTGCACAGAAACGCATGATAAGTCTCAGTTTCTAGCAGCAAAGCAGAAGTGTGTTATTCACGTGAGATTCAGACGAAGACCATGCCACCCGTTTACATTTTTGAATGAAGTTTACCTCGTGTTTGTAAGTGAGAAAGTCATTGTTGTCAGCTGTTTTGCTGGCATCTTAGCCTTGTTCATAGTGGTCAGATAATCTAATTTCAAATGTTTCCTGAAAAAATGGTGATGTTAATTTTTTAACAGGGTCACTGGGTAGCTAAAATAAATTGCTTCTGTTCATCAGATTTGGTTCTTCCGTAGGAAACCTGAAGTATTTTGACAGAGTAGGGCAGCAACTTTCACAGATGTGGGTAAACCTGTGTGTGATGTGTAATAAATGAGCTGTGGTAACGCAGAGCTCTGGGTCTGTCCCCACGGGCTGCTTCCTCAGCGCTTGGCTCTCTCCACTTACCATGCCTCACCAGCAAGGGCAAGGCGTTTTTCAGCCTCTGTCTCCCAGGGCCTTAGTGGAGGAACTCTAACTCTGGTAGTATGGTGGGCCATGCAGAAGTAAAGGAGGCCGCTTTGGTTTCTTTAGATGCCCTGTCACAACCTGCATCTTTATTTTGTACTCTGTAAAATAGTAATAAAAACCGTTGGGTCTCTCTGGCTTCCCTCTGCATTGAAGTAGTTAATGACTAAGGATGTAAGCAACCAACATGTAGCATTTGGGAGATCGTACGGTCCTGCTCTGCTGAACTCTCGTTAACCCGGATGCCTGGTGAAATGCCACTGGATTATAGATTTGAGGTTATTACTGTTCAGATTAGCCATGATAATAGACACAGATAACGTGCCGACATACTCCAGCAGTATGTCTGTGCAGACATACTCTGCTCTGCCCATGCTCTGAGCAGGCTGTATGTGAGCCAGTTCCAGTCTGGAGGCCATCGGCATGTTGTGTGGCGCTGTGCCCAAGCTAAAACACCTTGTCGCTTAGATAAATGAGGCTGTACAGCTTCTGAACTGAAGCTGACTCACATTCAGGTGGCTTCCAGAGTACTGGCAGTGTGAGTTTGCATTCAGCTGCCCATCTGCGTAGATGTATTCATCATTCCACACTGCTGTGGAAGGCTTCAGTAGAAATCCCCAGCCTTGTATTCTTGTGCAGTCGTCTCTCACCATTCGTAGGTTTAAGGCCTCCCCGCTCCACTTACATGTACTATAAAGATAAGAATTAAAAAATATATTGACAGTAATTTGGGGGGGCCAATTCAAACTTGTTGTACGTGCTGTGGGTTTGATTCCAATCTTAGAGCGTCTCAGCGGAGCACTTACGGAGTCATATGACAGCAGCTATTTCACATGACTGTGCACCATTATTTCCTGGAATTGTTTGGTATGAATCATCATTTCCTGGAATTAAGTGTTTGGTTACGTATTTTCCCAAGATAGGAGAAGTAGCATACTGAATGGAATTATCGAGTGAGCCACAAGACAGCAGAGAAAAAAGATTTCATTAGCTTTCCCTTGCAAAAACATTCTCGTAGCTTCTGGTTGGCTTTCATAATCCCTCAACACCGTCAGCTGAGACAAAGCCTGCTAGGGTCTGCAAAATCTTGGGGTTTCGGGGCTGCAGAATCCAGAGTGCAGCTCTTTCAGAGCGTGTTGACTGGCTCTCCTCTCCTGTGGAAGGTTTTACCTCATCTGCTGCTTTAAAGTGGGGCTAGAGAGTGTTGCACAGTTGAGCAGTTATGACCACAAGAACGTGTGATCATTTTGGCTGGCGATACAAAAAAGATGGATGTCAATGAATCCCATTATCAGACATTGAAATGATTCCAAATAATTCAGTAGTTCTAACTCTTCTTCCTCACTAGTAAGGTTTGTGTTTTCACTGCCAATTTTGAGGCAGTGAAATAATCTAAACTTTGGAGGAGAAGTAAAATTTCAGTATAGCTTCATGTAGTTTTCAAATCAATTTAAAACTTTTACTCTGTTTGTGGCTTTTTACAGCTGTAATATGTGTTACATGTAATTAAATAACATTCTATATCATCAGAAACCTTGTAGATGGCAAGTATTTACCATGAAATTTGCTATTAGATGAGCAGACACATTGTGTTGGGTCTGGCTGGGATGGGGTTAACTTACATACCTTAAGAATTAATCTAAATGTATTTTAAAAACTTGGAATTTCTGAGATGTAGATTTCTTTACCTGTTTTCATGCTGAGTGTGTTGAGTTTCTGATGGTTATGTCAATGTTTATCTTCAGATATTAAATAAGTATATCTTTAGACTGATAATTATGGTATAAACAGATTTATATTTTGCTGGTTACCAGAGGTACCTACTTTACAGCAATGATTTAAAGATTTACCATGAATTAAAGATTAGGATTTACCATGAATTAAAGATTAGGATTTAATCCCAGTGGTGTTAATTGCAGACAGGGCAAATCTTTGTCCTACATATCCTGAAAAACAGAAGAATATTGTGAAACCTTTTTTTAAATAACGTTCAAAATAGCAACAAAATTGTTGCTTGATGCAAGTTAAAAATTGGAAGATGTTCCTTGATGCAAACACCGGAACATTTTCAAAATTTCTGACTAACCTTTCTTTGTACTTTTAATACAGTGTGCTATCAGATAACTGTAGCAGAACTAACCTCATCTATGTAGTTTAGAAGAAGAGTATTTTACGTAATAATGCAATACGCTGTTTCTTTGCCTTTAAAGTCATAGAATACCTGTTGCTGACACTTTCTGTCAGAAAGCTTATGTTAGCACCCCTGAAAAAAACCCCACCTTCTAGGGTTAGGACACGTTTCTAAAACAGAAAAGTACAGACCTGTATGTCAAAGGTACTGCGGAGAAAAAGCTGAAATTCTGTTACATTTTTCTTTGTTTGAGCCAGATGCTCAAAAGAGGGCGTATTTAGATTTTATACAGTGCATAAATTCTCTGCTTTCTGCAAGGTGAGAGGAATTGTTGAATACAGTAGCGAATTGGCTTTCTTCTGTTTCAGTGTATTAAAAAGTTAAGACTTTTAATGAAAATGTTAAGGAAATGATATCGTATTTGAGCGCAACACATGAAAATGCCAACAGTCTTTTACAAATTACCATGCAGCAAGTCTTATGCATTATTATGAAGTTTATAGAAAACAATATGCCTATAGCTCATTTCAGATTAGCATTATGGATAGGTCACCCTTTGATATATTTTTTTTCTTTAATACCTGTTATTTAAAGTAATTAATAGCTTTCATTTAAATCAAGACTGTTGGAGACTTATGGCATCCTCTTTTAAACATCATTTGACTGTGATTAGAATGAAGAAGACAGAATAATAAATGAGAATGTTTAAGTGTATGAATAAAATGCAGCTGTTTATCTAAAATTGATCCGTGTCTCATAACTTTGAGAGTAAAATAAATGAGTTGTTTTTCTTTGACTCCATCAGAAATATTGTCCTTTAAATATTTACATTAATACATTAGGAACTTTGAAATAAAAGTGAAATAGCTTTCTTGACATTTTTGCTGGCAAGCTGAAGGACTGTGAGGATTCCAAACTTCTAGCTCACCTTGATTGTATGAAGTTCATGAGCCGTATTCTTACATTTATTAGCAGTTGGAGCCTAAGGTTAATTTATGGCTCATTTATCCATGTTTATTTTTTAATGATTGTTCTTATATAGTTCTGGAGAAAGGCACAGGCCATAACACATTCTGTTCTAAAAGCTATTACGTATTATATGCTTTTTCTTGGCTGATAAGTCATAGTCTGTCACTGAATGCATTGCAGAAGATGAATATATTTCTTTTATTTAGGAAAAAATAAGGGACAGATTATGGCCTTGCCAACGTGAGCATTTTAGAGTCTAAGACATAATAAGATACTAAAAGATCTGTGTTTCCAACTGCATGTTGTAAAAATTACCTTTGTCATATGTCCTCACAAACTATTTCCAATGTGACCCCACTGGCTTCTATGTAATTCTATATGTTTCTGAGTGCTGTAAGTTTCTGTTTGCTCTATGGAGATGGAGGGGTCAAGATTCCAAAGGCAAAGATTCCTCATGAACAATTGGATCAAGGAACCTCTTTTCTAGATGTTACATTTTACTTCTGGAATTCTAGTTTTGCAGTGACACAATGAATAATAATAAATCCATGGGAAAACACTTGAGTAAATGTGAGGACGATGTCCAGAGATTTCTGTACTGAGGTCTCTAGGGTACCAAATTAACAAGACAATATAAAAATGTGTTTTATCTGTATCACTTTGCTTTTTATTATTCAATCTGTATGATTTGAATAATTCACAACAGATTTATGTAAGCTATTCTAGAATTCGGGAAAGTGAATTTAAAAAAATCAATACCAAAGATTTTTTTAAAGCAAGACATTTCACAGAATTATTGATAGATATCATATCGTAGTAAAATAGACTGAGGTAAATGTTTTATGAAATAGTTAAATAAGGAAAAATCTAGAAATAGAACTTTTTTGGCTAATCGGTTTATTTCATGATTTGATTAGACTTGACAATATTTGCTATTTAAAGACTGTTCAGAAGGTAATTGATTGTTCTCCCAGTGGTTAAAAGAAACATCTTAACGTAGTATGATATTGTAGTATATGTTCCATTTTAATGAGAATATAACAATTTTTTTTTATTTTATTTTATCAGACAGGAAGCTTTACTTGCTGCAATTAGTGAAAAAGATGCAAACATTGCCTTGCTTGAACTGTCTGCTTCAAAGAAAAAGAAGACTCAAGAGGAAGTAATGGCTCTTAAACGAGAGAAGGACAGATTAGTACATCAGTTAAAACAGCAGGTGGGGGACATTCATTTTCATGGCAACAGAAAATTAGCATTATTTTCATTTGTACCATTTTATTCTAACCTCATATTGAAAGTCTTCAAGCCAGGTCTGACATGTGACAGTAGTTACAAAAGGTAGGAGGTGTTTGACGTAAGTGTTTCTGTATTGCTTCTCTACGGTTGTTAAGTATTTAGCTGCCCGTTTGCTTGGCTCATATTACATGCAGCCAATACGCTTTCTGCTTTCCCTCCTCATATAGCTTCCAGCCTTCTTCATGATGTGCGACAGAGGAGAGCAGATGCTCCTTGCTATAAACCAAGATCTGTCTGTTCTGTTGACTCTTTCTGGCCTCATTCTGGTCAGTTATTTGCTTATCTGTTGTAAAATAATTGTGTTTTTGGAAGGTTTCAGGCTTTCTGAGAAGTTTTCTGGAAATCGTGATTATCCCTAAACTAAATTCTGAAATCAGTAAAAACCACCGTGTCTTCAACACTAAGTCATCTGAGGTTTTAATAAAAAAACCATGTAGTTACAAACTCTAGAAATAGATTTTATCACAAACAAACTTAATTTATGTTCTACTATCTTAATGAGGAAAATAACCATACTAGACACAGCGCACATGTACCAGAGACAGTACGTAGGTCTCTTCTCTGTCTAATTAATACGTTTAAAACCATGCATACCATGCAGTGGTTACTCCCCCTGATTTTTAAAAGGTAATAGTCATAGCCAGAGGAGGAACTCTAGGCAAGAGGAGAAAGGATGTTCAGATAACCTAGGTGCTGAAGACCTGTACTGTGTGTCGTGTATGTTGTGAAACACCTTTCCTCTTTCAGAATAGGTGAAAAAGGAAAGAAGGATGTTTTCAGACCATGTCTGAAGGTGCTATATCTGATGTTTTCCTTTGTGTGACGTTACTGGATTCTGTGATTGTCTCTTGGGGAGGAGGAGAATACCATCAGCAAAATCATTCTGGTCAAAGTAACCGCCCTGCTGGCAGGCAGCGTGCTACTTGACAAATGAGCATGCCATATTAATAATGTTTAGGACATAGTCAATGTTATAATTCTGTATTCTGAATCATGCGTTACACACTGTTACATGAGTTACATACTCAATAACAGAAAGTTAAGGAAAACCCTTGCTGCTATGCTAAATTCCCAATAGCTCTCACCTCACGCATCTAATCATTACAGCTTTTTCCCACAGGTCTATAAAAATAGGAAACAGCCCCCGAGCATGAACTTACCATCCACTCGTGCTGCTGGCTTCGTTACAGACGTTCCAGCCAAGCACCTGTGTTCCAGGCACGATGCGCTCATGCCTCAGGTCAGTCAGCTGGCCAGGAGACATTTCACCCGAATTTTATATGCTAAATGGGCAGACGTGCTTTACGCTTTTTGTACTTCATCCCACTGTGCTGCATCAGAGCTGATGATGTTACGTTCCGAATAAGTTTAGGGATTTTCGTTTTGGTTTGCTCTGGAAAAGAGAAAGCAGTTATTTGCTCTTTTACATATCTTCTTTTTTCACCTTTATCTTTCGTTACTGAAGAGTAAATGAATACACCACTTTGCCATGTTCCATGATACCTGTCATGGATATTTTTAAAATGTTCATCAGAAACTTGGGCAAACTGGGTTTTTTTCGTTGGTTTTTTTCTTTGTTTTTGTACCTTGAAGCTATTGTTGAAAAGTGTTCAAAACATTCATAACTTTCTTCAGACAGAGTGAAGGAACGGGAGAAGAGGATTGCTAGAGAGGCATTGTTTTGGATAACTTCAGTTAGAATTGTAACCAAATACTTCAAATACCTCCATTATTTATAGTGATAAAGATCTTCAGTAAAGCTATTTAACTAGATTAAATTGATGCCAAAATAATCTCCCTGTTATCTCAGGCACCACAAAAAAGAGAGACACCAGGAACAGGAATGTGGTTTAACTAGGTCACCACTTTATTACACTTAAGAATTATCTGATAATAGAGGTTGTAGAGATCACTCATACTTCTTTAATCCCTTTGGGGAGAGCCACTGTCAACCTCCAAAGCTTTCACATGTGCATCCAACACAAAGGCTTGTTAGTGCTGCTCTTCCTGAAGTGACAGGTTCCACACTGTGGTATGTCCAGCCCGTTCCTCCGTGTCTTTGAGAGATGCTGTCTCCCAGTCTATTTCTGATTTACTGGAACTTCAGTGAATGATCAGCTGCAGCATCAAATTTTTTCTTATGGCCTCGTTTGTCCCATCTCCCATTTCCACAGCTGTTACACAGCTGAAAGAAAGAAGGAAATAAGGCCCAATTTCGCCAGCCTAATGTGATCATGAAAGGAGAGATATTTATAAATATTAGAAGATGACTCACTAGATAATGCTAAACGTTAGGCCCCCAAATCCACTCCTGCTCTATACTGCAAGTGGAATTTTTGCTTTGAGAGGCAAAATAACGTGGTGGGCGATGATAAAAATCTGTATTCCCTTCATGTATATCCACAATAGCAAATTGGTTTTTGATGAGTCTACCTTACCCAATCAGGCAGGAAGCCTTCTGTTCATGGCTACAGGAGGCTGAGAACTTACCAAGGCAGCAGAGCAAAGGATGAGAAATGCAGACCTTAAAGAATCCAAGGAGTTTCTTTTTACGTTGCTCCTTTTCATGTTGCTCCTCCCAAAGGTTCTCTGTCTTTCAGCTAGTGATGGGAAAGCTAGGCTGCATATGAAGCGCTGTGGCTGAAAATCTTATTAGCAGAGCATGAGCAAGAGTAGGCTTTCCCTGTTCTACAGAGAGGCACCAGCTGATAAGGGTAAGTGTGTTGCGGATAAACTCATCCTTCCTTCTTCAGCATCTGCAGTTCAGACATTTACTCTGATACATTTGTATCCTAGAGGAAGTCCCATTCTTGATTTGCACATCAAATAATGCATCTCCTGAACATGAAAAATGCTGTTGTATCTGTTCTGTGTTGCTACAAAATTGCAACTATTACAGGTGCATCAATTTTAGGAGATTTCTTCATCAAATGTAAAAATATTTTCTACTGTGTTTCAGAAGAAAGTTGTTTTACTCCACTTATTTTTCTGTCTTCCTTTTACAATTCCTGTGCTACTTCTGGTGTTCTCCAAATCTTGTTGAGAAGTGTTCTCTTCAGAACCAGACTTTCATTTCACCATTGTATTACACCTGCAAAACAGAAGGGCAGTTGTTGCAGTGTAAAGCAGCAGTTAATACGGATTATGTCTTAAATGATGTAGACAAGCTATTGGGAAATCATTTGTAATTATTTTAGAGTGCTAACTGAAGTTAGAAATTTGCTTGAACATAATTTCACCTTGCCTGGAAATCTACATGCGCTGTTGTAGATGTCAGCAAAGCTCATATAGAAGCAAAGCCCTAGAGTTTCTTTAGATAATCTTTTTATATTTTCCTCGTTATACTCATTATATCATGCGGTGATGCTGCAATTGAGCTTCTAATTGCATCTGCTCTCCCTATGTCCTGCATACCTCCCAAGAGCATCTTGTTTTTCAAAGACTTGTCCTTTTAGTAAAGAAGCAATAATTTGAAATTAGCCTTCAGTGAGGATGAGCTTTACCATTTGAAATAGAAAATATTGTTTCAATCAAGTTTTATTTTGTGGTCTTTATAGACAGGTGAATCACTTTGGCCAAATAAGCTGTTGTGAAACTTCTAACCCTCGTGCTCATCATCATATATCTTACAGTCAGATTTGCTTTTGGCTTTTGTTTGCAGTTTGGGGAGTTTCTTCCTATCTCAGAAACTTTCTGAGTCTGTTTCTGCTGCTGTCTCAGTGGCGTCCTAGACTTTGTCATGTAGTTGATAAACTCCAATTCCGTATTTCTGGCAGTTTCAAATCATGCTGTACTATGGATCATTGCAATGGATAATACCTAAAAAAGCGCAACATTATACTCCAAGCCTAGGATGCCAGTTTGCTATTGCTATTGAAGTGGTGGCTTCAGTGTCTGAGGTAGGATTGTTGTAGGTTGGGAAGTCCTCTGCTGATATGAAAAAGTAAGTAGAAAGGGCTTTTTTTGAGAGCGCTACAAAGGCTGTTTCTTGAGAGAGAGAGAGAGAGAAGGAGAGGTACGTATGTGAATTCATCAGAATCCAAGATTTCTGGTTGTATGCATGAAATGCCCAGGAATATCCTCTTTGAGGTGTAAGAGGGAAATCACTATCTTCCTCTGGAAAACCCTGTTGATGAAAGTAAATTTCCTGGAGTCAGAATCTTTTTTCATACAAAAAATGTGAATACTCCTCCTTAATATTTCCATGGGCAGGAGAGGGCCAACTACTGCTCTTTCACCTAGCTCTGATGAGGCCAATGAGGGTCGCAATTTAAGGGAAGAGGTTGTGGAGTTTTCATGGATATACTTCGTAACATTTATAGGTGCTTACCTAGTTGGCACATCAAAATGTTTGCAAACTCATCTGCTGCTACTCAGAATGCTGTACAAGAGCTGCGGTGGCTCCCACCATGTGAGGTCATTGTAGGCACCAAAAGCCTGTTTCGTATTTAAAGAGATAGGGCACAGTATGTAGTAGATGTCTTAAAGGTTCAAGAGGTCAATTCTATTAAACTCAGTGGAGTAACCCAAAGTATTGAGGTTACTCATAGAGTTTCATTGTTATTGGATTAAGGCCAGAAAAACAGATTCTATCACTGTGCTGTAATGTATCACAGACTTGCACTGAGATTGAATTGCCTAACTGCAAATGTGGCTGCTTTTACCACAGACTTACACTGTGAAAAACTTTTTTAATCACTCTGGTAGACTCCTGAAGCATCCTGCTGTATTTTGTGTTTCAAATGGAAGCTTCTTGGCTCTCCATAAGCTTCCGTAGGGTTGCTTCAGAAGAATATTAACGTTGTGCTACAGGCAATGAGAATGAAAAATCCCTGAGAGGAAGAAAAGTACCAAGAGCTTTTCAATACCTAGGAGTAACAGGCTATTGTCTAAACAGGTACCGTTCTGGCAGAGATAAAACAAATGCAGTGTACTACCTGCTTAGGCGTGAATATTCACCTTAGTGTATCCGTATCATAAGCTTGATGTTATGTCTTTTATTTTTAATGTGGTTTGTCTTACAACAGTGAAGTCAGTTATTACCACTTTGGAGGCAAAGTATTTACTTTCCAAATGCCCTGCCCCCCCAAACTCAAAAAGACACCTGCATCCTTTTCTTTTTAATTAATTATTTTTTAGTCATGAAATGTCAGTGTTTTCCACATTGACAAATGTACTGATTTTCATTGCTCAACAGTGCCTGCAGACTGGCAAAGGACATCCCAATAGTAATCTAAACTAAAATGGAATTAAACCAGAAATAGAATATGTTCAAAAAAGAAAGTTTAAAAAAGTTTCAATTGTGAGTTTCATGGTTTTTTTCTCTTTTTAAATAGTTCATGACTTAAATAATGCTCCTAGCACCAAATATGCAGTTGAATGCCTTCCTCCAGTTTTTCTGTTCTAATTTTTCTGGCCTTTGGGAATGTCAAACAGATTGTAAAATCAATGTCTTGGTAGTTTGAAGTAATTTGTCACAATTCTTTACACTGAAAAAGAAGCATCGTAAAGAAATGTATTCCTTTGTAAGGGAATGAGAATGTGTGCCATTTATTTCAAATATGAAGCTACAGATGTACTTATATTAAAGACCAAAATATTATTTATGTGAATGAGTTGAGCAGTCTTTTTATGGATTGTGACTGTGTGAGTTTAAGAAAAGCTCCTGTTATTTCTAAGCTGGAAGAAAAACATTGGTTTTATCTTAAGTGCTGGCTTACTTTTACAGGTTTTTTCACATTATATTTTGATAACCCAGGAAAATTATTTGTATCACAGTGTATCCACCTGTAAAGTTAGTAGTAATAATGCTGACCTCTGTATTACAAACGCCTTCCCGTAAGAAACGAGCATATTTAATTGTAATGATTTAAATAGAATTTAGCAGCTGCAATCTGTCAGTTAAATATTTGTTGTTTAGTGGTTTAAATAAATGGGAAGCATAGTATTGCACTCCCAGCAAAACAGAACCACTGGAGTTGTTTTGACTCATACACTAAATGCTGTATTTTGAGAGCCATAACACTTTGTAGTAGGCTTAAAGAACTTTTCAGAAATACAGTATTAAACAAGATCACCACGAGGGCTTGGCTGAGTGATTACATAATATTTATAATCACCCTGGCCAAGATTTCTTTTGAGAATTCTGAGACAGCTATTTTTAGAGAAATTTGTGTAGTGATGCAATCCTTCATGAAATAATTAGCTCAAAGTCTGTTTTTAGAACATCTCAAGAGATTTTGGTAAGAGCAGAAGACACTGCTATGTTACTGATTCATTCTGAACTTGGATACTGTGAGAAAATTTCCCAGTTGCCTCTTTTCACTTTTGGGATACAGAGCCAAAAATGTAAGTGGAGTTGGCCAAAATGCAAGGTCTTCTAACTCCTTGAGAGCATTTTATTTTTCTTCTCAAAACATGAAATTAGAAACCTTTCCAGTGTTTTCAAGACTGCAGGTGTACAGAATACTCTGGCCAGAGGCAAAGCTGGTGTTTGGCAGTCTTCTCTAGTCTATTCCTTCACTACTCTATATTTCATCACATGAACATATTGCTAATGAAAGAAAAAGGGTGAGAAGCGATCAAGGAATGTTAAAAATCTGTGTAACCACAGTTTCTCAGCAAATTAACCGCTAGCAATATTTTCTGCTGCGTGCAATACATAGAAGTATTTCTTACTAATTAACATACAAATATTTCAAAGACCTCTTGCAGCAGCAAAGGAATAAAATGGAATTGAAGGCAGCATGTTGTATTACATATACTGTGCTAGTTAAGTACATCAGAAATAGTGCTAATGTGATACTATGGTGGTGACATCAAGCACTCAAGAATAACAAAATACCCCAAGTTATATTTTCCCTGTTAGATTAATTCAGCTGTATTGCACTGTGTATTTTATGATATTGAAAGTGTTTACATTACCGTATAAGAAAAAGAATAGGATTAGAAGTTGTTGTGATTGTGATTATTCTGGCAGCCCAAAACATTCTTCTGCAACACTGTGCATTCATTAATCGCATTTAAGCCCTCTGAAGTTTAACAAGTGTGGGAACAAAAAAGTCTTGCGATGCTTCCTTACGGTGTCTGTAGACGTTACCATCTGTACACCTTGTGATCAGCAGCGCTCTCCTGGTATCGTGTTGGTTCCTAATCATTATCGCTTCTGTTTCTGATATTGTCAGACTAAGTTAATGTTTCTGATTTCCTTGGATTTTACGGGTGGCAATATTATAGGAACACAGAATACTACATCATCATCGTCATCATCATTATCATTATTTACACAGATATGCTTCAGAGAGAGATTTATTGTACTGTTGAGTCTAAATGTTACTGCACAGTCAATAGTATCCATGTTCTGAAGCCATTCACTTGGGCGCTGCAGACGTATTTGACCACTGTGCTATTTTTTTTTTCCTTTTCTGTTTATACTGTTTACTATCACTCATAATATTTGTTTTGCTCAAGCTTTAAGCACCTAACTTTGAACAAAGGAGTAATCTGAGACCCTTAAGTTTTAGGAGTTTTATTTTCGTTGCAGTTATGCTACACAAGCTCTTTGTTTTATTTTGCGCAGGTAAGAATAGATGTTCTAATAACTTCATATATTGAACTCCTATATGAAGAAAATCAGTCTTGTTATTTTTTCCTTAAAAATTTTCAGGCAATGTAGCAAAATGACTATTAATCTCTGATTTTAAATGTGTCTGTTCAGATCCCATTGACATCACTACAAGCAGCCCATGCATTCAATGGCCTTAAATTCATTTACCATCTTAAACGTCCTTGTAGTTTATACTTTTCTATTAATGAGTAATATCCTAAAGCAATATTTCTGCATTTCTTAATATTGGGCTTTATTATCTTCATTTGTAATCTGGATTTTGAATCTGTATTTTTGAATCTGAATCTGTAATTCTCAATTTTACCAAGTACAAGCAGCTTAGATACAAACCCAATGCAGACAGATTAGTGTAGGGGTGAAACAACAGAGCACGACTTCTCCCTGTAGCTTAACACAGCAGGCTGCATATGGCACAAGGTAAGAAAGAGAATGTGTGTGTGTAGCTAGAGCCTTTGCTTGATCAAATTAATTGATTCAGAAGAAATGTTCTGTGTTGGAAAAATACTGAAAATGTTGGCAGTGCTCACATAACACTTTTCACGTACTCTCAGTAAGATTTGGCAATTTATATTATAAAAGTCAAAGGACTCAAATCATAGCTGGATATGGCATCACTTTTTCCTCCTTATGCTCTCAGGAATCCAAATTCTTTCAGATGGTATATTTACACAAACATTTTCCAATGAGAGGGGCTTCTTTTGCCTTGTAGCCTGTAGCAGTCAGGCCCTGAAGGCATCACAGGCCTGGTACATCAGTCCTTTCCTCCTTTGTAGTTGGTGATCTCCTTTAAAATCTGTTTCTGTTTGTTCAGAGTTTTTTCATTGTAGAAAAATTTATGTTCTATCTTAAGCATGGCCATGTCTAATGGCACCCTTTTTCACTGGTGATAATCTCATTGTGAACTTACACTAGAACCTCTGAATAGCTATAGCTCTCAGGATGGACTTTGTTTGGACAAACGGTTTAACTCCACTGAGACTGAAAATCTTAAATGGAGAACATAGGTAATGCAGATATAAAATAATGTATAGATGAACTCTGGAACTTTTATAATTTTTGATCTGGCTGGCTCGATTTTTGAAAATGGGTATTAAGTATCTCAGATAAGAATAGTGAGTATCTCCATTATATAAATGGGTGAACTCCCAAGCCAAAAAGTTCTTGTGTGGTTTTTTTTTTTTTTTTTTTTTGTTTTCTCCACGAGACATTTTTGAAACATGTCCTTAAGTTCTACTAGGAAGTACCCCATGATGATAAAGCTAAATATACTTTAACACGATCTGAAGTACAGTGCTAAGTAGCCAGTTATTAAAAAAAAATTGGAAAACTTGGGTGTCAAATTTTCATGCACCTGTGATGGTGGATAAAACTTAACATTTCTACAATCTAGCATCCAACAACAGTTAGTTATAGGTAAGGTGTCTCTATAAAGCATAGCAAGACAGTTTTGTGATGTTATCTCCGGTTCGGTCCATGTTCCAGTATACCATCCAAGTGTTGAAATGTATGTTTTTATTTATCAGTTTTTATTGCATTTCAGTGGAAGAAATGTGGTAAGTTCAACTTAGGCTATATTTTGTGTATGATACCAGTGAGAGAGCTGGGCTTGGTAATGAAATTGCAAAAACTACAGCTGAAATGAACTATTCAGACATTAAAGATGCTGAAAGACAAGCAGTGCTGCTAACCAGAGAGTTGCAGTTTCAAAGGTCTTGTTAAGCTGCTGAAGTTTCTGATTCATGTCTGGTTTTAAATAATTATTATGGTGAAGTATCTTTTTAATGAGTTATTTCCTGTTGTAAAAAAAAAAAAAGAAAAAAAAAGAAAAAAGAAAAAAAAGAAAAAAAAAACAGAGAACCTTACCTTCTTATGTTGCTTGCCTGCATTTAGCAGGACTGGGCCTGAGATGTGCTCAGGCAGCTACTGTTTCAGAGCTTTAATTATGCGTTTTAACCCACTTCTTTGTGTCTATGTTCTTACATACTTCTATGTAATTACCAAGTTTAGTAGTAGGACTCAGACAAATACTTTTAGCATGACTTTAGCCTATACATTACTGAGTATGCTGTATTATTACAAGATATTTCCTGCGCTTCAAGCCATAATTTTAATTCACAGAACTTAAAAAGACTTCAAAAACACAAACTCTAAATGCAGCGACCACAACTAAAAAGTCAGATGGACCGTGTTCAAATCAACGTAGCTTTGTTCAATCCCAAGTGTCAGGAAAGTTGAAATTTGGCCTTAGATAGGTGTCTGCTTGGCACTTGGAACTGCTGCCTGTCTCGGTCTGCCGAGTGTCTAACACCCCAGCTGGTGGTGGTGAGACCATTATCCTTCAGCTCGGGAAGGGGGGGACTTACTGCGAGCTCTGACTTCTCTCAGGATAAGTCAGTCGCCTTTTGTAATCGTGCAAAGCAGCAGGTGTAATGGTTGTTAATATCAGTTAAATAGTACTCCAATTAAAAAAGAACTGAAATATATGTAACGCTTTTACGCGCGTATTCAACACTAAATTATCAGATCCGAGTCTTTGAAAAGATCTACGTGGGAAGCTGCTTTCCATTGCTGCACAGGATTATCTAATTGACCAGCAATTGCTTTTGTATTACACCTGGGAGGAAGGCTGGATTTCATGAAAACTAGGAAAATAGTCGGTACTGTTTCTTAGACCCTATCCTCTGTCCCGTGAAACTGGGGAGGGCAGACGGGGCCTGAAGAGCAAGCGTTCTCGGTACCTGTGTGTTACAAATGATAAGGATTGTAAGATTTTAACGTCAAACATCACATGAATTAAGTTTAATATATAACTAGGTATAGATGGGAAAAAGAAAAAATTATATGCTCTCTTAGCATAAAAACTTTACTGTGTTCTTTACTTCATATGCAACAGTCGTATCATTAATGAGGTAAAAAAAATAAAAAGCGTTAAATGAGGAGTAGCCAAACTTTTCTCCAGTAAGCTATCACGCGCACTTTTAGCCTGCATGCATCCTGTCTCTCACACTTCCCAAGACAAGTCATACGCTATAACAGGAAAGGAGAAACACGCTTATTAGCCCATTTGGAATTTTAACAGGGAAAAAATTAATTGTGTTCTTCAATGGAGGCAGGAAGCAAAGCAGCAAAACCCATGTTAAAATACAGTTAAGAGTAGGAATATAAGAATAGATTACATTACAGCGATGTTATAAAAAGAAAATGCATAATTAAAGCACTCAGTAAAACATAACTCTACCCCATACTGATGCATTCCAACAACCATACGGTTACGATTATGATAGTTATTTAGCATCTGGAGTTCCTGGTTAGTTACCATACTGTAATGGTTTTTGTTATCTTTTGGTTACTGATGAGTGCTTGCAAACTTACAGTCTTCGTAACTTACGGTTTTTTCCTACTGGATTTTTCTTGGTGTCTAAAAACTCACTGCATAAGCAACAAAAAAGCCTGAATTGAATATTATCATATATTACTAATGATTGAAGACAAGAGTATAATTTATTTTGGAAGTAATTAGCATTATGTTGCTAGTATTATGCTGCTAGAAAGTGTCCTGAATAATTGGCATAAAGTAATACAAGCTCTGGAATACTTCGAAGTACATTGAAGAATATCGAAGTCCACTTCTGCCATGCAGCTCTAGTATTGGCAAAAGATCCTCCAAAGGAATGGCCAGTTAACAGATACTTCGGCTTGTGGAAAAATGACACAAGTCCTTCTGTCAAAACCATAGCTGATGGATATATTCTAACAGTTTGTCTCATTTAATCAGGCGCTGATTCAAGAAGTGTTCTAGGATTAAAAAGAATTGAGAGCAGTCTCAAGGTTAGGCTCTTTAACAATAGCAGCCTTGGGATTATTGTTTTTGCTTCAGCTAGATAATTGGTGAACCAGTGCTCAAAAATCTCTAGATATATCAAGAAGATTAAGCAAAAAAGGCTCAACTGAAACTTTGCAATGGAATCTCTCTTAAATCTCTTTTCTAGATGGCAAGTTAAGCTCACTGTTTGGCTTATTGTCAAATCACTTATGCGGGATGCATGTATCTCTAGTAAGCTTGAGATGCTCAAAGAGGGTGGAACTGTATGGCAGTGACGTTGAACATGTTTTTTAGAGACTCCAAGATTGGAACTTGAACTTGTTATTTTTGCTCTCAGAAAAATATTTAATGATGATTAGACAACACGAGGGAAACTTGCTGAAGAGTTTAAAAAAAAAAAAAAAAAAAAGGCAGTGAACTTGATCAAGTTCTAGAAATACAAGCTTTACACAGCGTTTAATTATTTGCAGTGTAGCCTGTGATGACTTCTTTGGTCTACAAAGTCACCATAAGGGTTACTTAGAAACACAGCAATCTGTGTTGCCTTCTGAAATGCCTTTTGTAGCTACTTTTCAAGACTTGTCTTCCTCTGTTAGACAAGCATAACGGTCTACATTGTGGAATATTTTGTGTTTTTTAATGAACCAATATATGCTGTTTTTGTGAAGTCTTCAGTTTGTGCAAACTGTTATAGTCCTTTAACAGATTGTGAATCGTGAATGTAATTTGGTGAACTTTTAGGACGTTTGAGGCCAAATACAGCATTTGTTGTCCAATATTTAATTAACTGTAACTTATCAAATAACAAATCAGCTATAAATTGTGTTCTATGGCAGTTAGCATCTTTTGTGTTAAGCAACAGTAGAAATGACAAATTCTTCACTTGTCTTCAGACGATAACAGTTTTCAAAGAATGTGTAAAAATATTGTTCTGACATGAAAACTGATTTTATTTGGAGAGAGTAAGCACAGAGCTGGCTTAATTAGCAAACATTTTGTTAACCCTCAGCTAATGGAATTCAGGCCTGAAGGACTGGATTCACACTGGAAAACCAATTGCAGTTGCACGTGCTTTCATTAAATCCAGGTTAATTCCACTAAGTTTGTGCAACTTCCGGATAAACTTGGTGAACTACATAGTCTTAAGCAGATGATTTTTTAGATCCTTACCTTCCGGATTTCAAAGTTAAAAAAAGATTTTATTTGTGTTTCCTAAAATTATTGTCTTAGGGAAAAAAAGCTCAGATTAAATCATTCATTAGTAAAAATCAGGAAGACTAGAACTAACTGTCTGCCACATGAAGATCTTAAAGTGCTTTGTGGAAATAGTAGCATGTTTCTTTTCAAATAGTGAGATTGCAGGAAACAGAGGTTCTGTGTCATTGACGACAACAAGAGGCCATTGCAGAATCAAAGCTAGAATGTGGGTCTCCAGATTTTAAATTCCATGCTTTAATAATGAGACCACAGGGTATCTCCAGGACAGCTTGTAGGCCTTATATCTGCCTCCCTCCCGTATTATATAGGGAAAAATCCTACCCTGTTGCAAGTGAATACTCTAGAAATGTTTCGAATTCCATTTAGTGAAGAGAGATGGAGAAGAAAATACAAAGGGAAGTAATAGCTATTGAAAGGTATTACACCTATATCCCAGAGCAACAAATCTTACTATTTTTCCTCATTTGAACCTCATTCATGAGAGTTCTGTTGTTAACTTGATCCAGATGACAGATCAAAGCATAGTTCCCTATTGCCACCTTGCTAAAATATTTTTTAAAAGACAGTTTTAATATTACAGTTTTACAGTTACAGATTGCTGTTAAGCTATTTAGTCTGTTACCAGTCAATCAAAGACTTTCATTTCACTTCAGTAGATCCTTACTTAAACTCAACAGAATTTTAAGAGGACAAAAAATATCTGTCAGTTTTCTTACAGTGCTAGATCATAAATTCTTTGGTAAGTGGGTTAAAAATTCAGTTACACATACCATTCATGACCTTGACAGCTTGGCAAATAGTGATATTGAATGATCAAAGACAACAGTTTCAAGCCCTAAGGGTTAATATACCTGTGCACCTAGATTTAAGCTGCTTTTAATTCCTCTATCATTCCTTTATTTCAAAATGGATGTAGTATTTGTTGAATGTAGTCAATAAATTTAAAGCAAAAAAATCTGAGGAAACTGTTTAGGCTAAAACTAACAAGGCTATCCATGGTCTGTAGGAGATGCAGTTAATTAATTGTTGCATTTTACAAGTTAGCCTTATTTTTTCTTTCCTGGTATAAATCCAAATTAAAAACTGCTCCTTCTCAGGTGTGGGCCTGGTGTTCACCAGGCATTTTCAAAAAGAATTGTTGGTATGATAATTTTGTTGTCAGAGCTGTGGCTATGTAAATTTTGAGAAACCCCGTTTTCAGGAAAGCCATATCAATAATACTAGTTTTGAGAGGAAAATGTGAATAAAATTTTGAACTATAAAATATAGCTATTTCAGATATGGAGTAACTCATGCAGAGTAACATGTGATGCAAATTAGATATGGCACGGTTTAAATGCGTGTACAGTCATCACTCTGATTTCCATGAATTGTACATTCCAAGACCGAGTTTCCCGATCATCCGGAAAAGTCATGTTGAATAATCTGTTGTGCTTTCAAAAGTAATACAAGAAAAGGTCTTGGATGTTCTTGAATAGGAAATTTTCAAGTATGCTGAAGGTGTTGCAGGAAATGCTGGCATTGCCAAGTCTGTAGGTGGTATTTTTCCCTCGCAGTCAGTACTGAAGCAGTGTCCTAATGTGTTGATGTGGATTTACCATCTGTCTGATAAACCAACGTCCTAAAATGCATAGCCTTTCTGTGTGTTCGCGTATGTGCTTGTATGTAAGTGTAGGGGGGTGAAGCCCTGGGGTCCTGAATGAATTCCAGTGTGGTTAATTAATTTCTTCCTCAAATAAAAATATACCTGGCATTTCAAAGCCTACTAAAGATTAAAAGAGTTAGCAAGGGAAGCAGACAGAAGTAATGTTACTGATTTTTGTTTAGAAGGACCTGAAAAGGATTGTATCGTTCCTCTGGATGGCTTTACTTCTGTTCCTCCTCCAGAAATCCTCCTCTTCATCCTCCTCAAAAGTCCCGCTTTTAAAACCTTGAAATCATACCATGTTTTGTACTGCCTAAGTCAAAGCTAAGCATACCTGTAAAATACAGTTCGGTGTGGAAGTATAGCACTCTGGCAGTAGCTAAAGCAAAGACAAACAGAACCTCAAAATCATACTAGTTATTGTTGTGAAGAGCTAACAAATAAAACCAAAAAGCTTTTAAAAATAATATTTTGCAAAATATTTAGCATCATTTTAAGAAATTAATGACTGTCACAAGTCACGTAAAAGTTTGGATGGTTTGATGGAGCACTTGAGTGGAAAAGAAATTCTCATTTCACATTTCTTATATATTTTGCTTCCAGAACAGGCACGCTAGAGGAAGCCTACTACAGCATTAACATTTCTTTGTGCACATTTTACTGCAATCTGGCATCCAAAAGGAAGAAACATTAGAAGTGGTTTATTTATATTTCAGCACCAAATTAGAAAGATGACATCATTCATTTACAGTTCTTATCCCATGACATGTCTAATCCCCAACACCTCATTACAGGGGACACTTTTAGGATTGCATATATCATCTTGTTTAACTTTTGCATTCTTTTATGTATTACAGTTGAAAGGTAGGAAATTTAAGGCTGTTCATTGATAAGAAAATAAACTAATAAAATGTTAGGAGCTTCCCCAAAGAGGCAGAATATTACAGTGTTTACAGTAAGTGGGTTATTATTTGTCTATTAGTTCTCCATCTTTTCCACTCTTTTGTTCAAAAGGCCTTCCTCTCTGAATCTAAAGACAAACAGACCAACTATGATGATTCAGATTGAGTTGATCTTTTGGCAAAATCGGTAGAAATTCATAGTGGAAATTCATTGTCACGGATGCACTACCGCACTCATACAGCTGTATGCTTCCATCTTCTTATCCAGGAGGGAGAAAATTAAATGGTTCCAACTGTGCAGAAAATAGTGTTAAAAAATGTGAAATGATACCATACAGCGCCAGCGCAATTCCTGTTCAAAGGAGCCACAACTTGACCTGTGGAGGGCATTTATTCTGTAACACACTGAGAAGATGCACTTTTAGTGCTATAGAGGTGCTCAGAAAAGAGACTGACAGTGGCTAAAGCGTATGCACATCTGATCTGTCGTTGTTCCTCTCTTCTAATTGGGGATGCCTTAAGGTTTTGGGTGGGTTGGTTGGTTGTTTTCACTTCAACTGAGTACAGGTCCTCTCCTGTAAAATAGCTGTCTATGATCCTTCTAGTGGACATCATGTGGAGTGCTTGAGAAGCACTGTGACATTAAAAAACAATGAATTGCTAAAAAGACACATCAGGATTTCCTGTGATCCTTGTGGTTCATAGTTTTCCCTGCATTAGATTTTGTTATGCTTCAAATATTGTGTAATATGAATATTTAGTTTGCTTTTTTCCCAAATCTCTTTTCTACTTTAGCAAAAAGACATAAAATTTGGGGAATTTAATAGCAATCTCTGAGTTTTTACGTTTTCCATTAAAATATACTTACCAGTGAAATTTTCCTAGTGGAGATTTTGATATGGGATTGTTCTCGCAGGAAAACCAATTTACAACAGTCCTGGAAGTAAATTTACCACATGCTAGCTATGGGACACTAGCTATCTCATGGGCGCTTCGAATTGGAAGTCAGTTAGACCTCTTAATATAGGAACATAACCGAACAAATGAGTGGTGTGTAAATTCATCTGTTCAAGTTGCTCTTTTAGAACTCATTAGTTTGGGCAAAGTCCTGGGGTAATGTGTTCAGCCAGCGTCCTCACTGAAGTTAGCATGAATCCTGCTGCCTTGGAGCATGGGTAGAACTAAACTGTGGCTTTTTGCAATTGATTTCAGTCTCTTATCTTAACCATTCGCCAAAAGTGTCTACGTGCAAAGTAGACTTGTTTGTGCTTAACCACCTGAAATGATGTCCACATAGAGAACTGGCACAACATAGATAATCCTCCTTCAAGAACAACCTTTCTCCTGTAGGGTTCAGGTGAGATTTTTGAAGGTGACATTAAGCGTAAGACTATCTTTCCTTCAGTCATCTGCATGATATTAATCGTATATGTCTCTAATTGATTCTTCAAATTTTGGAAGAAGTCTTTGAGAGTTGACAGTATTTTCTTCTGGGTTTTGTTAGTGCAAAAATAAGTAAAACTTGATTATGGGTTAACAAGTCTGCCTCAGGTAGCCTTCAGTCCTACTAACAGGAAAAAGTAAGTGCTGTATCCACTGGTATTGGGCAATTGGTAGTAAGGTATTTTTGGTATTATGAGCAAGGTTTGAATTATTCCAGTCTATGTATTTCATGGTATGGAATAATTGTAATGGTGATAAAGAGCAGCAATGTATCTTGTTATCTCATGGTGACATAGATTTTATTATCTGTCCACGGCAGTAGCTGAAGTGTTGATCTTTTTTTCAAGATCTATATCTAAGACTTACTTCCATTCAGTAACATGTGTCAAGTTCCATAACCATTCATTTCCCTAAGTGCCTCTGCCTGTATCAGTTAGTTTTCAGATTCTTCTAACTTACTGTTTAGCAGGGTGATCCTGGTGTACAATTAAAATCATTAAGCCAAAATAGAGCTTTTAGCATAACTATTCATGATTGTTGTTGACATGCCTCAGCAGCTAACTGTAAATATTTGAAGTACACTTAATATTCCTTCAAGTGAGATTTTACAAGTTAATTGGCAAGACATAATAATAGACTGGAAAAAATAGGAAACTGTTCAAATATAGTGCATTTAGAAAAGCTGAATGTCTTTGTTGACAGCCTTCAAACACAATATCCTTGATCATATCCTTTTCTGACTTCTTTGTGCAATTCTACTCGTGAAAACTGAGACAGAAGATGTGTTCACATACTTAGTTATCTTTTTCTGTTTGTTTCCTTTTCTTTGTGAGCCAGCAGTCCAAAAGTCTATTGTTAGATCCTTACAGCTACCAAAAAAAAAAAAAAAAAAAGTGCTAAGAAGAGCTAAGATCTTCCTAAAACACTGTTAGAGTACTATATTCCAGCATGTAATAGAATTGTCTCACTTTACATCTTAGACACAAAACAGAATGAAACTGATGGCAGATAACTACGATGATGACCATCACCACTACCACCATCATCACCACCACCATCATCATCGATCTCCTGGGAGGCCACAACACTCCAACCACAGACCCTCTCCAGATCAGGTAGGTCACCTCTTTTTTTCATCTTCAGTTTTATAATTTTACTATTTTGATATTTCGAGATAAAATAAATATTGCAAAGAAATAATAAGCAAGTGACGTGTTCTTTGACCTGAAACTAATAGCTCTGGTATTTATTTCCATCCCTGAAACAATTTAAACATTTTGGCTTTTTGTCTGGCATCTTATATTTTTCTTCCCTGTCTTTCTTTAGAAGTTTTGCAGCTATTTTCAGCATTTCATAAGTCAACTTTTTCAGTAGAAAATTCGTGAAAAAGCTCCTACTTAGTGATTGCTAGTGATTACCAGTGATTTCAGATGTATGCACTTTTTGGAATAATTTTTTGTTTATTTAAAGTAAATGGATTAATCATTAGCATTGAAAAACCTGTGCAGCAGTTCCCCTTGGCAACTTGTAAACCAATGGTTCTAAACTGTTTTTGAAAGTATCTTTCTGTCGAAGTTTTCAAATAGCAGATATAGCTTAAAATCAATAGTGATGCATTTTTAACTAGGCAAGATAAACCAAATTCCAGAGATGTTTTCGTTTAAAAATGCTTAGTAATTCAGTATTATTCTTCTTAGAAGATTATCCTTCTTAGAGTCCTGTGTTTCAGAAAGGGCAAATAACTGTCCTAACAACATGGTCTTCTAGAGTATGTTAACTGAGCATGCTAGCATTGAACCATTTCTCCTCCACCCAGGGTGAAAAAACATCCATAAGCCCAACACGGTTTTGATTTTGTACATTTCAATATTTGTTTACAAATAAATACAATTTTTAAACTAAAATAATTTTTAACTCACTTTATTGATAATTTTTTAGAATATTAATGATATGAAAGATAAGTGAAAACTGAATACAAAATGATTAAAACCAGTTTACTGTCACATAGTTTTAAATTAGTATTTACACTTATATGTTTGGAATTAGGAGGTCATGATGTTCTGTGGTTTATTAGCATTCCAACATTTTGTCTTTTGGAATACTTTAATGTGTTTTTTCAGATAACGTTGCTGTCAATAGGCAGAAATTTGTTAGTGTCCAGTGTGCAAGCTCAGTACTTCTGGTTCACAGACAGCTGGGTGAAGCAGACACCTTGACCGAAAAGTTTATTGTTTTGGTGTGTTTGAAACGGATGTTTCCAAACACAAAATGCTGCACCTTTTATTTCTGGAAAGCTTAAAGGCCAGATCCACCTAAAATAAAGCATCTGCTTTAATTTTACAGTTATAATATTGAAAATAATGCTGCAGTATTACTATAGCTATTAGTAACAATGTTATAGGTATTAGTTATAGCTAGTTATCATAATGTTATAGTATTGAAAATAATAAATTCTTTAATTCGTTATGTAATTATATGAAATATACATTATATTTGTATATATGCACACCAAAATAGTATTCCAAATTCTAGTGACAACTTTATCTCATCCTTGAAATACCCTTCTGCCAGCGAACATGGTTTTGTAATTGTTTTCTGAGATGTCTGGGTCTGATACTGTTAAAAATTTGCTATGGTAAAAAATAGTGTGTGTGTGTGTGTGTACATGCATGCATGTATGTCTATATGTGTATGTGTGTGTGAAATGCTACACCACAAGAAATACAAATGAAAGAAGCTAGGCTGTAGTAGATGAAATTTCGAGAAACAAACTTCTATTTTGAAATCAAAATACCAACGTAAGCCCTGCTGCCAGCATGCCGTGTGTTTCCAGCTGATACTGGGTGCCGCTATTCCGTTTCACATGAATACGCTTAATAAGTGGGGAGCTTCTCAGCTATGGATGGAGTCTGGCGTGAAGATGACTTTCAGCTATTAAGATAGAATTCTTTTCACTGTAGGACTCTTTAGCCTACTGCAATAAGTGAGAGTTGGAAACAGTAGGAGTTTTAGTAGGAACACAGTCCCAGCAGGACAGTGGGAAAAGTTACCCGTATGTGTATTTATCTGGAGTAGGAAAAACAGTCTATAGAAGCAAGTAACTCTTTTTCACGTAGAGAACCCTGGGGAAAAATAAAATGTTGCTTTTCTGTGAAGAGTCATTGTCTGATACTAAATTAGTTTGTAAGTTCATAATGTCTGTGTAGAAACAAAAGGGAAGAACATTGGTGAAGTTATCACGGGGGGGTTTGATAGACTACTTAATCGGGAATAGGAGACAGAGACAAATGACGCTTTTTTTAGAATGGCCAATAGAGTTGTACTAAAGAGAGGAAGCAGTAAGTATGAGAAAACTCAATTTCTTGGATACCAAAAAAAAAACCCAAAACAAAACAAAACAAAAAAAACACACAAAAAAAACCAAAAAACAAAAAACCCAAAGCCTGAACAACAGAACACAGAATCCTTCGAGTTCTTGGAACATGTTAAGAACAACTTTTTCTTTCAGAAAGTAGAGAAGGGTATTAAGGACTCCCTGTCTTCATTGTTGTTCTGTTTTGGATTAACAGAGATAAGTTGGCTGAGTTTATAAAAGAAGGCAAAATTGTCTGAAAATGACCATGAAATAAAGGTTTTGGCTTTGTGCAAGGAATAGAATGAGAAAAACAGAATGAAGGCAAGAGATGTAAAACAACAGGTAACAGCCACCTCTGTGTTACTGAAACCCAGACACTGGTTTCAACTAATTCAAGAAACCTGAACCTGTAAAGAAAATTTGAGGGCCAAGACAATGTAGGAGAGCTAACGTTTAGTGACGAAGATGCTTTTCAATGCACAATAACAGGTTATTCAGGGAAGAGAATGGATAAGAAGCATAGTGTAAGTCTGTATAAAAACATATTAAAGAACTTAAAAAAAATTAAGAAATCATGTGACTTATGGAAATGGGTACATGATTAAAGACCGAGCGCATAAAATACTAGCTGTTTTACTAGAATTTACTAGTACTGGTATTCTCAGTTTTACTCTGAACTATTTATGATTATATTCAACAACACTCATGTAGGATATAGGAGATCCTTGGAGGCTCGAGGAAGGCAAACACTGTTCTCATCTTTTCAAGTAAAATGTATGGGGATTTATGAATAACTTTATTTTAGGTCCTGGAAAGTTATGGAATAAATTATTAATCAGTGAATCAATAGAAAGCCAGTAGTCTTTTTACTGTTCATTTTGAGTAGCTTGATGTCTGTATCGGACTGTGTGACGGTATCCGTCTATCCATCTCGGTGTATATCAGATCTCTTTATACTTGCTTCGCCCTTATCCTCTTTTCCTAATCATCGACTGGTGGTTCCTATCCTAGACCAGATAAACTATTTTTACATCACATTCTTGAAGATATGAGATTGTTTACCACTATGTAGTCACTTTATTCTTGCACTCTTTCCTAGGTGACAGTTTTGGGCCACTCTCCAAAACAGAATGCGGGTCTAGATGGCTGTTACATAGCATACCCATCCTATATTTAGTCTGCCTGTATTTGTCAAGGACAAATTATGTCAAGCAAATCTAATTTCCTTTGATAGGGTAACTGGCTTTGAAGAAAGTGGTAACTGTGACATACTTTGAATTCATAAGGCCTTTAACACTGTCCCACCATATATTTGTAATACACAAATAAATATATTAATTTTAATGTAATTAACATGTAATGTAAAATGCATTACAATAATAAAAGCTGTAACTATAAATAGTACTATTTTAATTTAATTAATTATGAAATCACCATGAGATGGGTGTGCAACTGACAGAAATAACATGCTCCAGACAAATTTTCTGTTACTCATTGTCAAACAGGAGGGACATTTACAGCAGAGTTTCAAAGAGATCTGTCCTTTATCTGCTTCTGTGGAAGAATTTTTTAGAAATTATTTTAGTGATGGAATAGAAAAAAACATGAATATTGTTGCTAATGAACCAAGCTGCAAGAAGCTGCAGGCATAGTAGGTAGCAGTCAGACTGCTCAATAAGCGGCTCCAGTCTCAATAAACGGGAGAGAAGGTCTAGAATAAGTAATGTGAAATTCAGTAAAGACAAGTCCATTTACAAGAGCGAAGTCACGTGTACTGATGAGGCAATAGCATGGAAAAAGGATCCTGGATTGCACATAATATACGGCAACAATGGAATACCATTGCAATGAAGTTGGATCTATTTCTGGGATGGACGTAATACTGGAAAAGAAGCAGGAAGCAATTATTCTGTGCTTTTGAGCACTGGTGAGACCTCATCTGAAAAAGCTGTATACAGTTTTGATCACCATGCTTTAAGAAAGATAGACAAATTGGAAAGGGACAAAAGGAGAGCAACAAGAATGATAGGAGTTTTAGAGAACATGACCTATGAGGAAGGCTTAAAGAACTGGGTTTGTTTAGTCTAGAAAGTACTAAAGGGGAGACATAAGTCTTGTAATACATAAAATGTTGTTGTAAAGAAGACGATGATCAATTGTATTCCAGTGCCCACTGGAGAAAGAGTAGGAGTGGTAAATTTAATTTATACCAAGAATAACTAGGTTAGTTATTAAAAAAAGGAAACTTTTTCACTATGAGTCTAATGACTCTGTAAGTGTTCAGTTCAGGTATTGACGTTTTGTTTTAATGATCATGTTTTTGTTATAACTGTTACTTGATACCATATCCTGCTATGGGCAGCATGTGGCAGCATAGTTCTAGAAGTAGTAAATGATAGGATCTCTGACTTCTCTTGAAGGCACTAATTGGGCACCTTTTTTCAGATGTAATGGATGTGTTTAGGTCTTCTGGCTGCTGCTAGGGAGCAAAGCCAAGTTTCCAACCACTTCTTGCCTTTATCCCCTCTTTTTTTGCTCTTCTGTTTAGGGAGAGGTATAGGTTGGCAACTTTTTTTGCCTTTGTCTGGACCGAAACTCTGGGGAAGATGTAAGAAAACTTCACAAGCAGTAGTAAGACTCTAACTCTCCTCTGCCCATACACATGGTCACGTTACAGTGAGTCATGATGTGTTCCCTAGTTTTGCTGGTGCACCTGATTTTTACTTGATATAAATAAATTTCTGGGGATTGAGTGCTGCCATGTCAATACCATTGCAATATTAACCATTTTTACTAGTCTTTAAAAAATCTTGGAATAAAAGATAATTTTGCAGCTTTGCACTAAAAATTTAAATTTATTCTCTTGAGTTTTGGCTGGAGAGTTGGCAATCTTTCTTAAATTCCACCTGGAAACATTTTGGCAGTCAGTGTGTATCCTGGAGTGTGGGTGTAACACTCCTAGCATGAAAATGAGCTTAATAAGCATTCTACTAGCTTCAGTTTCCAAGAAGTTGTAGTGCGTCGCCCCTTGTAGAGTGCATTACAGTAACCTAATCTGGATCGTTGCATCCAAGACCTATCTGGAACAAAAAAACCCATGGCTAAATAAATTTGAACTTCCAGATCTAGAAGCTGTCCTGCCCCATAGCATAGACTTCATCACAAAGCCTACTGTCCAGCTCCCCATCTCTCTCATTTCTCACCTCTACATACTTACTGTTTTTCCTTAAAAACTTTTTCTCTTGGCCTCAGTTGCCTACGTCGTCTTTCAGTTTTCTTCCTTGTGTTGAACGTGTTTGAAAGAAGTGCCTGTTTGTGTCACAGAAGTGACTCTGGGCTCTTGAAGCAAGTTGCTGTTACTGTTGAAAGTTGATAGGAATCAGCACATCTGTATTCCCTGCCACAGCTGCCTTACTGTACTGCAGTCCTTTTGTCATTTTTTTCTTCTAGTATCGTAGCAGGCCTGTAAGTTACTAACCAACAGGGAATTCCGTCTCGCTAACCACAAGACTGGGCAAATTGAGACATCTCATTCCCTTTGGTTTTCTAATCTCAGAAGCCTTGCTGCCCCTGTTTGTATCCTGTTCTGAGTTTCAGGCTCTAGTCACCCATATTCACTTACTATTAATTTCCGTGGGCATTTTACATTCCTTGCTGTCTCTGAAACAGTCCTCAACTTACTGGCACATATGACAGATCTCTAACTCTAGGATGGTCTCCATATAACAAATAGCATTCTCTTGCTGTCACCCAGAACTTGTTCAAGTCCATGAGATCTTTGCGATGTGGTTGAAAGGTCCTAAGTTCAAGTTGCTGCTTATAGACTATATGGTAAAAAAACTGTACTTGATTATTTAAATTAAAAGCAGCATCTGTACATAAAAAAAGGGACTTAAAAGAAGTTGTGTAGGTAACCTATGACATGTATGTGCCTAGGGTATACTTTTTTTAAAGTTAGTTTGATGGCATTCTTAATAGGAAGTTATGCTATTTGAGAGGGCGTATGGAAGAACTTGATTCTTCATCCACACGGTGGAAGACTGAAGGTATAACATCCAAAGAATTTTCATACTTCAGGACTTTGTTGCCAATCCTGATGATTATGAGAACTATCAAATCTTACTTCCCATAATACCAGAGATTTTTAGACATAAAATGTAAGGTGTTTCTCATCGCATAAGTTTCCTGAATTCCCAAGCTGTAGTTGAATCAAAGTTGAATACTTTACTCCATGGTCACCAAGGCTACAAATATATTTTAATTTTGTTTTATGATGAGAGATGATATTCTCCTAAAAAAGAATCTGATTTTAAGAAAAATATGAATATCATAGGGCGTGCCATAAGGCTGTAGGAGCTGGCTGCTTTCCAAAAAGTTGGCTCTATTCTTGGAAGCTGTAGCTGAGGATGGAATGCCACGTGGTGGTGTAAGCGTGTAGCGTGTCCTTCTACATGTTTTAATCCAGTCTGCCTATGTAGAGATTTTGTTCCTATTTAAAACATTTTTGATGGCCCTTCTACAAAGTGGTGGTGTTTAGAAGTAATTTGTCACAAACTTACCATCGAGCTTTCCATTACTCCGAAATCTCAGCGAAGAGGCCTAAAGGGTGGTTCAAGGTTTCTGAACTATCCTCTTATCAAAAGGGGAAGTCCTCCTTCTTAGGACAGTGATGGGGCAGTGTGTATCTATGAAGCTTCCCTTACTGCCACTCTGCAGTCAGAAAGCAGCTTCTAAAGAACTGTCTGATAGCTGTCTTAGTATTAAAGACATGTCGTTTTAAAAAGATTTTTAAAAGTATGCTGGTAAACTCATTCATTTGAGAAAAGAAATCACGTGCAATGATGCACGAAACTTGGCAACAATCTGACTGTTGCGGAGTAGAAGTATGCCACTAACAACTAACGTTTTGAAGATGACCATGTGCTTTCAAAAAAAGTGTTTATTGATTTGTAAAGTGGTGACTGGTCTTGGCAACAGGTCTTTGTTCATCATCAGCTGGAACTGCTAAATATCCTTGGAGCTGCTGAAAGACGATATGTGAAAAACTCTGAACAGGTCAGATGGGATTTTGTTTGAGGTGGATGACTTTGAAATCAGAGCCCCAGGACAGTCAAACAGCGATTATTATTTTAGTGTCTGGATCCTGATCTGCAAATCACTGTATTGATCCATATATAATTTTAGGGGAAAGGAGTGCATGCTACTTTGTGTGTTTTGGCAGCCCTGGGTGTTAGCACAATGCCTTATATTCTGTGGCTATGTTGGAAAATTGCCAACCTCAGACTCCTGAATAGGCCTCAGGAATATTGAAACTGGGATTTGTCTTTAAAAAAAAACCCACAAAACCAAACAACACTAAACCAAACAAAACTTAAAAGGAGGACAAACATAAAACAAAACAGATTATTTGAGCTTATTCAAATAACCGTGGTTATTTGGAAAGTGTAAAATTCTTCAAATTTCTTTAGGCTGTGAGTAGAAAGTTCAATCTGAGCAGAAGTTTAGTATCTGGAAGACTGAAATACCGTATTTGGGAGTTTTCTGCAACATTAAAACTTTGTCTTTTGGTTGTTCAGGAAAAAAAACAAAACCAAGGGAAAAACCCAGAGCACCAGTGACATTTTAATATGTATAAAAGAAATGATATGCTATAGCTGTTTGCTGCAGTAAGTTGGAATTGTTGGCTCCCTCCCTGACCCAGATTTTGTTTAATATTCTGTGTGTTTCTTTATCCTGTATGTTTACACATTGTATTTGGGCAGGTGTGAGCTTGCTCTTGTCTGTTCCCTAAATGTGTGTGAACTTGTTCTGCTGGTGCCTCAAGCTGCAAGGGAGCACGCAATTGCATTAGCGCAGTGCTGAGCCTGCACTAAGCTCATCGGAGTCACATGGATTTATTTAATTTAGGAATTTGGGCAGGGCAAGGTTTGCTTGTCGGTACATTCAGTATAAACAATCCCAGGCATATCCACTGTAAATAACCAGTATTGTCCCGGATTAATTAGTGTTTTGAGATCTCAGGAGTGCAGTGCAAATTAGGCATATAAATGCTTTCACATTTGTAAGTATTTCCTCTAATTTTTTGATCTTTGCTACACGTATTCTCCCTCCAGAAGAAAGAACTTGTGATTCATATCACACATTGTTCAGACCTGTTAAACTGAATGCAATAAAATCCTATTTGTATCATGGTCACCATTAAAAAGTCAATTTTCCGATTAAATTGTATAGCTATATTGTTTACTATAAAACGGTACTGAATGGCAAATACTTCTCTTCTAATGAGGGTGTAATTTCTGTCTAAGCATTTCCCTAAAGTCAGTAAGTGCTATCATATGCTTATTTCAGTAGAGACAGAGAATGTCTCCTGCCTCTGACATCTAGCCAGGTATTTCTATCTACTTTACCCTAAAACTGAAATTGTCTTCCACAGAGGCTTGCCCAGAGTTTGGGGATAACATGATGGGTTTCAAACCTAAATTTCATTGTAGGTTACATTGTACTTGTGAAGGAACAAAAGAAGGAGCCTTGAAATTTGGAAGAGTGTGCTCTGCTCTGAGTTTATCTTTCAGGGTACTCTAGTTCTTGATTTTGGTGTACTGCTGTTTTACGAGCATCATGCTCTACTCAAGGTTTCTCATTTAAGTAAGAGCCAATAGAAGTTGGTAATATTTGTTAATGCTTTTGTTATCCCTGCCTCTTAATTGTAATTATATTGTAGCCAGATAATTTTTCGTATACCTTTTAATTATATCAAATTTGTAATTCGATTAAGAGACCAGCTAAACTGGAGCTGTGTTAAAAGTAAGAAGTAGAAAATAGGTTTTGCTGTCTATGATACATATCCAGGAGATGGATTTTGTATATTGAAAAGTTATACCTCTCCTTTGCTTACAGAAATGAATTTATTTTATGTTTTGAGGTTTAATGAATGTGATATAAATGTATACATACTGCTCAGTGTGTATATTTATATATATCTATATTTATATGTTAGCTTTGCAGTCTTTCCCACATATGGAAGAATTTTTTGAGATCATGTTTAGCTATAGAAACCTCTCCCCCTCACTTCCCCTGAATGTGTGTGTTAGAATATAAAACACTTATATAGAGGTTTACATTTATCATATATTTCTTACTAGAAAAATTAGCTGCCACCATCATAGTCTAAAATAGGTCTTTAGACCAGCTGAAAGAGCCAAAAGTGCATTTCTGGGAGACAGTAACTTGATAACAAAAGTTGCATATCTGGCGCTGGTTACTTAAGTGAGATAACATGTCACAGGCTTTCACTACAAAGGGGACCATAAATTTTTGCATTGCAAATCTGATTTCACGGACCACTTCTTGTAAGAAGCATTGGGTTTCCGCTTCATCTAGTGATAAAGCTTGAGAATGTATGAGTATCTGGTGAAACATCTTATTCATGTTAATTCTAGTCTGGGTGTTGTAAAGTAAGTGGTCAGAAACAACCTTCCGCTTACCCCCATCACCAGTATTTGTTTGATTTTAACCCAACTGTATACAAATAGAAAAAATGGTGAGATGAGTTTCATGGTTATTTTCATAATTGGATGATGCATGGTTACTTGTGACCCCTTCTGTTATGGATAGGTTTGAAAATAGATCTGTGATATAAATCCATATTGCTGAGCAATTTTTAAGGTTTATTCAACTTTTTGAATATGCAAATGAAACAAAATAAAGACCGTCTACAGCTCTACACACCAAAGCCTTAAATGAATCCACTGTTAGTCTTTCCAGTTACAGGCTCAGTTCTTGAAATCCTTCATGCACAAACCCCTCCTGCAGCCAGTTGTTCTGTGTATGGAGCCTTCGTGAGGTCAGTCCTCAGCTGCGTTTGCTCCTAGAAACTGAGTAGCAGAAGAAAGTCTCTCTAAGCTCTGAAAGATTCTGATTTTAGGCTAAGCTCTTGATTTGAAAGAAATGTCACTAATTAGCAGGTAGATTTCTGTGTCACAAGGGGAAATTAATATTTGTTAATGCAATTGTTTGCTGTAAGTAGGACAGTTTCACAGTCCAGAGCCAGTAGTTACATGTTTAATGGCCCATTAGTAGCCATAGATAATAAGGAGAGTAGTGTAAATCAGTCATCAGAAAGTTAGTTCAAGAGATGAGCAGGTTATCACTAGATTTATTTAACCCAAGTTAAGACATTAATTCTTAGCATGCCGGCACATGAAAGGGAAATGTGATGAGCCTTGTCAGGAAGGGTCTTCTATTGTGGGAAGAGAGCCAGAAAAGCTTAACTCATCAAGTTTTTAATGTTGCCTGTGTTGTGAAAGCTTTTGTCTAAAAGGAGATTAGGTTTTTTTTTAAATTTTTATTTAGAGAATGAATTTTATGAAGATACTTGCGTGCCACAGAAGCGAGGGAATGTGTGCTGTACTTAGCTTTGTGGAAGTCTTTTCTGGCTGTTTTTTGAGGCAGTTTCACTATGTTCTCCACTTCAGGTAACCAGTTTTTATATACCCGTGGGCCTCACAGTAGTGCAGAGTTCTGCAGTCTTTGAGCGCATCTACGTTAGGGTTTTAGTCCCGATCAAGAGTGCAGCTTTGAATCAAATCTCCCGATCATTCCCACTTACTGCACCATGGTTCATATCCAGAAGCGCTGTTGGAGTGGGCACGCTGAATTCCTATTTGATTAAGTTTAACTGAAAGATGCATTCCAGGAGGTCCCCCAACACAGTGAAATTGCTAAAGGGAATTCAGTCTTGGAGGCAGAGCAAAATTAATCCAGAATACCCCCCCCAAAATACGTGTATTGTACAGATGTCGATTCTCAGTACCAGTTATATTGGCTGTAGATCTGTTGCAACACACTGCTAAATATAACCTCTTGCAACTCTTGCACCTTCACCAGTAATCAAGAGTATGCTATATGCAGAATGGTTATGAATAGGCTTATAGTTTCTGGCATATGATTATTGAAAGTTTTTAGATGCACTTAATCCTGTAGACCAGAGTTAAAGCCATCCTTTGTTTCTGACCTGCTGTGTAATGTAGCCCCTTTTATTTGAAGGCCACTGTCTCACATTTGCTACTGAAACTGATGAACCTTAAAGAATTGATGGCTCAGAAATGTGCCTGCAAAACTTGTATTGAGATACACTTCAATAATAAAACAGAAGACATCTTTATACAAGCTTTCTACATCTGTGCGTAGTGTTTTCGAAGCACTGTTCTTTGAGTTCCTCATCTTGCTACTTTGGAGCCAAGTTTTGAGGTTTTAACATTAGTTTTTTTGGCAATTGGATCTGAACAGTAGATCATATTTAGTAACACCAGGTATTTCTTTTTAAGATGTTAAGCAAATATGGTAAGTAGCAGCACAGAAAGAAAAGAAAGGACTAGCAAAAGGATGACATAAAATCAATGAATTAATAATCTATAAATAGTCCATATGCAAAGGCTTTCATAGTACTTGAGATTATACCACTGCACTGTGCCTAAATATATGTCCAAATTAGAGACTTGGATGTCAGTCCTAAAAATACAAGGCACTCAATATCTTAAATGTTTTGAATTTATAATAATTTTGTAATAATTAAGTGTGTATACTAATTTATCAATTCAAATGGTATTTCTTGAGTTTTGTTTTTTTCCCCTTTTTGCTTGTCTGTAATTGAGATTTTGCTTTGCAGTTTTTGTCCTTGAATTGCTATTCTTGACCCTATAAACCAATGAAGGATCCAAGTTTAAAAAGCAGTTAATGTACACAAACATTAATCAAAAATTGCTTGATTATAGTTTATTGTTTGAAAGAGTCATAGATTAATGATTCTGTAGGATACACACTGATACGAAAGACTAAGCATACTTCTGGAAGCCTCTGATCCAATATTAATAAATGATAAGGCATAACTGCAGCTTTTATTCTGCTTCACAGTGTGTCAAGAATGCAAAATCGGTAATGAACTTCATTTGTCTCAGAACATCAGTGAAGAGTTCTGTATTCTTTTACGTTATCTGTTTGCACTGAGGTACCAAACCTTAGCGTCTTGCTAGAATAGTTTACTCTTAAAACCAAGAAAAACTACAATCCTGATTCTGACGTGCTTTTTATCCAGTGCTTTTGGGTAGTTGTTCCTATCCATACAGAAAAATCTGTAAAGCCTATAACACTAAGTTAGGATTTACACTATTAAATATCCACTCCTCAAAATGTAACGGGCAGCAGAATGACAAGGATAGTTGAGTCTTGTCTCCTCTAACTTTGAGCCAGTGCACTGGGAGGAGGTAGTGCAGGCTTGGAAACAACCTGTCTGCAGACTGGGAATAGTAAGTGACCAATGAGTTCTTTTAGTATTCCTTTAAGATCTTGCATCTGTATGTTCTGGCTTCTGTTAAATTGAAAAGTGACAGCACATCCTCATGAAATTATGTTTTTTTGGTTTAATCCTACGTTTTTAAATGAAAAAGAGGATTGACATTCTCCGGTATCTATAGGAATTTTACTTTTCTCCTCAACTGTCATCAAGCGCCAAGTATTTTTAGGTCACTGCGTTACCTAGCATCAATGTGTGACGTAATTAACTAAACAATAACATATTGGGTAATAAAGCACATAATTGTGAAACATTGGGCTTTTTTTGATAGGGATGCTAAGTGGGTGAGCTCTGCTTCGGTTTGTGCACGTCTGTTCAACTTCTATAAATAATTAGTGTGTGGAATTGAAAATGAGATATGAACGGATTTTCTGGGGCAGGTATAAGTCAAGTCAAAATATAGATACAGGTTTTTAAAACAAGGCAGTATGTTGAGGGTTGGTTTTTTTCTATTTAGTTGTTGGTAGAAACAGATCACTGTGTTTAATGTTTTACAAACTTGTTAATCACTAAAATTGGAAAATACATAATAAACTCTTTGTGTAAAGAATAAGATCACGGCACAGACAATCTCACTAAAACAGATGTGAGGAAGAAAGATGGAAGAGGATTTTTATTAATTGTAGATGTTGAAGGTGAAGTGGACCGCGATAGTAATCTGGACCCAACCACTCAATAATTTCTTCATTAAATCTGTAATTTTTTTGAATTATTTTGAATATAGTTAGCCATATCTTTTAGCAAGCGTCTAAGTCTTGATACAGGCACTTACCTTATCAAAAAGAGTCTCTATGTAATTGAAAAAGATAGAAAGTTATTTTGACAGGACCAGTACTCAATAAAACGATGCTGATTGACATTAACTGAGCTCCAGCTTTTAATTTATTGCTTGTTGTGTGTCAGGATCAGTGTCAAACTATATAGTCTGTAATTTCCCATAATACTCTTTAAAAATATTTGACAATATTTAATTTTTCAACTCTTCTAGAATTTTGCCAAAAAGAGATCATGGAAATAATTGAAGTAAAAATGAAGGGCTGCCTGTTTGAAGAATTACAATACACTAAACAGCGAAACAGCTGTATGTAGTTAGGAGGAGTCATTTGGAAACGTACTGAGTTGCCCATTTTGTTGTTTTTTGCTGTTGTAAAAGATATCACCAAAGATTAACCTAATGCGTTCTGTTGGTGAAATAGGATCAAACTACTCAGTGGAAAAGAAATCCTTCAGTCTTTCTTCGACCTTTACTCTGGCAAAACTCTTGTCAACTTCCAAGTCAATTCAATTAGCGTTAGTAGGCCTGAATAAAAGTAGCGCTGGTAGAATGCAGGGGGAAGGACTCATGTTTTCAGGGAGGCGAACCCAGCTCATTGGACATTTTACAGAATCTGTCCCTTTGTTTCAAAAATCAATAAGAATATTTGGGCCTTCCTGTGTCTTTGCTTTGTGGTGTAGTTGTGCAGACCTTATAACTAAGACATGTTCCAAGTTAACTGTAAAAAACTTACCCGCGTTTCTTCTGTGTTAAACGATAGCTAAGTTTATAGCGGACTGTCAGATTTCTTTGCTTAATTCAGCAACATGCAAGACATTTATCTTAACATCTGGTTTTTAATAACAGTTGACGTCCGGGAGCTCTTTTTTATTCCAAGAATGGACTAGGAACAGTAGTGATACTGGCAGTGTATATTTTCAGGCTAAAATTCCTGTCCATTTCAATCATAATTAATTATCGCTCATTTTATTTAGTTTTTAGATTTAATTAAGTGCCAGCAATATGTTACACCAGCTAGCTTTCAAAATTTCAAAACTATAGAATGTAATTTTTTTTTTTTGTTTCTAAAATATTAATGGGTGAATTTTAATGATATCTAAAGTGATAAGATTTTGTTTCATTTTGAAACGCTGACTTAAATGAAAAACATTGTGTTGTGCACCTCTGTGTTCCAGAAGCTGAGTATCGCATCAGAATTTGGCACGGTAGAACTGCATATAGATACAGATATGCACGTACACATCTGTGTGTGCATAGATAAAGAACCATTATTAAAAATGTAATCTTCAGTAAACGTATCCAGGCAAGAACATTTCACTCTCCCGGTTTAGTTCACGTTTTTCATTTTGTTCTTTTTAACTTCAAGTTTATAATAAACGTAAAGAAAGACCTTCTGCTTTTAGCATATCTATAGTAAAATAAGCCCTTTGAAAAACAAAGTCATGAAATTGTTGTATTTGCCATTAATGTTATCTATCATTAAAACTCTAAATAAATGAGTAATTCTAATGGTTCAAAAATGGAAAAAAGGAGAGAAACTGTCTAATAGTATTCAACAATGTGCAGTGTTTAAGGATTACTTAAAAGAGAGATTTAATTGATAGCATGTTAGAAAAGCGTAATTTGCCAACGATAGATGTTTTTTTTCCTGATTCTTCAGCAGTTTTGTATCTTTTAACCTAACAGAATGTAAGACAATTTGATTATAGTAATTACTTTGCTTGCTTATAAGGTTTGATCTGTTTCTGCTGTCAATGTTGGTTTGAATTGCATGCAATTAAAAAATAGATAATCTTTTAATATTTAATCTTATAATCTACTTCCTACGCACTATTTTCACTGGGTGGGAAAAATGTTTACGTCACTGTTGCTGGTTTTTTTGGTTGCTATAGATGCAGATTCTTGTATATGTAACACAAACTTGTTCAGTTGTTTTTGCTGGCTTACGTTTTAAAAAAAAAAAAAAATTATGTTTTTAACAGCCAAGAAAATTGTATTTTATATGCACCAAAGTAACTAACCTTTTCTTCTTTCATTCCAATGCTAACGTCTTCTCTGTGCATCTCCTCATGTCTGGCACACAGG
This sequence comes from Platalea leucorodia, assembly GCF_965183815.1. Taxonomy (NCBI): domain Eukaryota; kingdom Metazoa; phylum Chordata; class Aves; order Pelecaniformes; family Threskiornithidae; genus Platalea; species Platalea leucorodia. Next base: position 1,022,876 of record NC_138831.1, on the reverse strand, counting down.
ATGACGAGGAGGGTATATGGGCATAGCCGTTCCTATAAACCAAAGTTCCAGTTTTGTTTTGAGGGGTGAGAAGCTCTCTTTTCTATCTCTTTCAAGTTGCAGTCTCATTTTTATTGTTTTATTTTAAACTGCATGGAGCTGTGTGTTTCTTGACAAGTGTGTTTGTGAACCCTGTAAAAATGTTTTCTCATATGCAATGAACAATGAGAAACTATGTCTAATGGTTTAATTTTTTTCATAGCCTGTTGTGGCTAAAAGTGTACATAGGTACAAAACTTTAAAAGGGCTGTATTTTTATCTGATTGTATCTGTCTAAACAATTTCCTGTTTTCGGTAGATAAGAATTCCTTTAAACTAGTATTAACCTGCTATATCATCTTGAAAAGCCCTGTAAGAAAACTGTAATATCTTTGCAGAATGAGTATGAAAGTTTGATACTTAAGAAAGTTTGCTACAGATTAAGCATACAGTTTTACTGGAATAGAGTTTATAATGTGCATGGAAAAATTGAGACTATCTATTAAGTTAAAATGTTTTAGTGAAATTTTAAAATAAGCAGCAGATGCTTAATAAGGAAAGTACAATCTGTCTATGCAATACATGCTCTTTGCCTGAAATAACCTGATGGACTAACACCCGTACAGTAACTTGGTCTTGGTATTAAAGAGTACAAAGTGCAGCTTATTTTGTTTAAGTCTCTTTCAATTATGAGTGAATACTATATTGTCACTGTGTGTCAGTTATTGATCATGCATATCCACTTTTTTGGTGTTTGCCTTTGAAGCTGTAGGTAATTTGTAGCTCATGATCCCGGTGGTCTCAACATTGCTAAGACCATCAGGCCTGGTGGTTCGCTCGTAGAAAATGTTACTCATGTCACTACTTCTTACTGGAGCAATCCTACTTACTACAATGGGACTGTTCAGAGGAGCAAAATCTACTAACATAAGTAAAGATTAATGTGTTATTAAAGCTGCCATACTTCATATTGCTTTGGCTCCTGTCACCCCAAGTCGAAGACTGTATGATTTGGTTTTGTTCTTATAGACTTACTTTCTAGCACAGTTGTGACATACAGAAGTAGTGCTATCTGTAAAGAACAGTTTGTATTTTGTTTTTACAAGAAGTTAAACTGTTGAAGCGTTCTATCACAGAGAAGTTTAACATTCAACAATTGTAAAATAAAATAACGGGCACTGTGATACCGTTACCATTTAATGAAAGCAACCTTGGTTTATCAGAGTATAGTTATAAACCTTTTTTGGTTTTATGCTTTCTGATTCAATTTTAAATGTTATGCTTGTACAGGTTGTATGGGTAGATAACCTCTGTGTTCATGGACACGCATGTTGCATGTGGTAGCAGTAGGAAAGGATGTGGCTCAGTCTGGATGTTTTAAGTTACACTTTCTTCTTTCATGAAAATAAGCAGCCTTAAAAAGAATCTGGAATTGTTCTTTTTCACATAAAAATGTAAAAAAGGTTTATGGGTTTTCTTAGTGTTGTGTTTTAAGTAATTAGCAAGTTCTGTTAACTGCAGCTGCATGATATTTTAATAGCAGTTTATGATGTTATTTAAAAGTAATGTAATTTTCAGCTGTTTGTCAGCATCATTCTTCTGTTTTGGGTGTGGAGAGCAGATCTTTGTTTATTTTCCAGGCCCATATATATTTCCAATTCAAAAACAGACATTCCTCTCTGACTCTTTTGTTCAAATGCCAACATAATTTATCTGGTATCGTTATATAGCAGACCCGTGACAAATAACTTGTTTGCTGTTTCTTTTCAAGTCGGGGAGCACTGCAAAGGTAGTACAGCAAATAGCTGGTAGCAGGCATAGCCTGTCCTCCAGACTGAACTCATGAGTAGACCTGTCCTTGTAGGTAGAGTAGCCATGAGTCTAGAGGAATGGCTGTGATAAGGTGAAAATCCATGTCATAGCCCTCCTTCCCTAGGGGAAAAAATAATTTAGGTCCCAGACCTATAAACCTTTCTGAAAATACATGTGGTAATACTGGATTTCCTCATATTCCCTGTTAAGAGCTGTAAGTGTATCTTACAAAAGAGATGCTTACAAAAGATATACTTAGAAAAAATAATGCATAAATTTTTCTGTTTTGCACAGACTTGAGAGCTAGCAGCTTGATTTGGCTGTGTGAGCACAGGACTTCGCAGTCTCTACTCATCTAGCTTAGCAGCGGGGGTTGCTCAGGTAGAACTGAGGTACTTGGCTCTTGTATTAAACCAGAGGAAAACTGGATTTAGTTCTTAGAAGTATTCTTGAGGAGGAAAAGTTATGACATAAACTACTCTCAGGGTCTTTATTCCTAATTTCTGATGGTTGAGCAGAGCAGCAGTTAAAAATTAGTTGATTGTAAGGTAACTCTATGGTACTTTCTGCCACATAGACTAAAGCCCTGGATCTGTTAAGGGAAGGAAAAATTTGGATAATTGGATTATTTCCTGTTTCTACTTGCAATCAATACTAACCATCAAAAGGCTGATACAGTTGAATCTTGCAGACACCGTCTTTGTAAAATACATGTTCTTCCACACTTGTTTGCCTTGTAAAAAGTCTGGACATGATAACTAGTTCTGTTGTTGTAACTTGCCGTATGATATTCCTTTTAGAATCCACTTTATGATGCTGTAGTTATGGATTGAAAGGAATAGTGCCTGCGATTTAGTCTTGGAACATTTTAATAATTTCTATTGCTATTTAAATAAGACACACAAGATTTGTCTTGGATCCATATGGCTCAAGGCTAGGTGAATTTAATAGCTCACATGATTAGTAACCAAGGTGAAATGAACTGTCTTGAATGTTGCATTACTATTTAAAAGTGGCATTGTTAACATGAGTAGAATATCCAAGTGAGTGATTACAATAAATCCTTTTCTGTGCAGTTTTAAAGCTGTAGGCATAAACTCTTCACTACAGAGCGCTCTGTCCTGTGTTTTTGGCAGTGCACATAAGTGGAGTCTGGATGCTCTTCTCGCCGAGGCAAGGCGATAAAACTCCCTGAACAATTGTTTACCACCAGCAGTGATGGGTGCACGGTTCACTCCTGTTATCTTCATTGCACTGCGGCTGCAGGATGGGGCAGGACGGGTCGACTCTTTCTGCATGATAGTAGTAGAGCGGATGAGTGGTCGAACTGGTGAACTCTCAGCAGCCTGTTGCAATAGATCTGGAGACTAGCTAAGTGGAACGGGAACGAGATGGAGATTTCATCTCCATGTAGGAAGGAGGTGATGTCACTCTTCATAATGGAAGGACTCTTAAAACAGCCCTTAGTTCGTGGGATTAGACATGTTTTTACCATTTTTCCTCTCTCACTTTCTCCTGATTTTCATAACAAGTAGTATGGCTGAGGGAAATCAAATCTCTCAGTCAGTTGAGTGTATCTTAAAACACAGACTTAATATGATTAAATTGGGTGTATATCTTCTTAGAAAAGCTTTTCTGTATTTGTTTTTTGATGCAGAGTTCTATCAAAAGCTAATTGTGAACATGAGAAAACCAAGAGACCCAGCGAGAATGAACATGAGGGATATATTTCATGTTGGAGAGGAAAATGTAATTTTAGCAACAATTTAATTTTAAAAGTATTTTAACTGCAAGAATGTGGATTTCTAGAAAAAAATCCTTCACCTAACTTTTTTTGTAGTTTGTATATTTGCCATAATTTTTAGTTATACGGTTTAAATTATATAAACTACGGATGCAGCAGTTCCATTGCAAGAGACACTTTTGTTTATGAACCAAAGCATATTAATGTCCTTTTAGAGACTCAAAGACACATTTGGTTTTAAAAAAACTTGCGTACAAAGTGTACAATGATTTTGACTAGGGGAATCTTAATTTAATTTTTGTTACAGTAGTGTAAAATAAAACGTTTTGCTTTTGAATCGGAGTTGATTTCTCTTTATGAGGATTTTTTTTCTACTAAACAAAAAGCACCTGAGATACCAAAATGTTTAGCTTCTGAACTTGTTTTGCTTCAAGTCTAATTTTATCCTGATTATATAGGCTTACTAACATTGCTTTAGGTACCACGCGGATAGTCTCATGCAATCAAAAGTGTTCCTGAGACCATGAGGCAGTACTCTGCCTAAGTAAGGATAGTGCAGGCTGGTCCTCTAATTACGTCTAAAAAGTAGTAAGTTAAAAATCAGTGAAGTCCTTTTAAACTTTAACACTTCAGTGCTCAAATACTACAGAAGAGTAACACGAAATGATGGTGGAAATGTAGAGTGGCAGGACGAGAATGTGTTGTAAGGTTATAGAGAGCTCGTTACTCATTTAGGAACGGACGAGGTGTTCAGGGATATCTCACTGGCCAGCAAATTTGGTAGCACATCTAGCGGCACTGGTTGGGGCTTGTTAGAAACGGGATCTCTTCCACTCTCCTCACCCTTACAAAGGGGGAAAAAAAGAAAAAAAAAAAAGAAAAAAAAAAAAAGGAGAATCAGGAGGTGGTGATAAGTCTTGAGAATTCGGCCTGTATAGCAGTCAGCCGTGGGTAACGGAAGCTGTGTGACTCTCAGAAAATACGAGTCGTGGCATGGCTGAAGTGCGCAGGTAGAACACAAGTGCTTGGATTTTCCTTCCCAGCTCCCGACGCTGAAGTGCAGCAGACACTGGAAAAACAGTTAGGACTTTGCCGCCAGTTGTCCGTGTGTGTCTGTAGTAGGAATCAACACAAAACCTGTTGTACAGTATTTTGTTTGTACAGTACTGTAGACTTCATTCTTTGTCAGATGTGAAGTAAATCAGATGTTTAAAAAGATGTTTAGGAGTGCTTGGACAAGGTTATTGTCTGTTATATCCTTAGAACAGGGTTACCTTCACACCTGAAACAAAGAGGGACCGAAGCTTGTGCCTGCCAGCAAATGGTGTGTAGTGTTTTTGAAAATCCTAAAACTAGTCTGCTAAATTTGGATTTCAGAGCTGAACATAAAGTCTGTAATTTTAAAATTTTGCCTTAAGAGTCACTGTGGAGGAATTCTTCGGGAGGCATCAGTGCCATTCAGTAAAAAAACCTTTCAAAGCAGAAATTGTCTACAGGATGGGTGGAAGAGTAAAGCTTCTTAATTACTGCTCAGGCAAATATTCACTGTTCACGTCGAACTATTGGATGTGGTTTGTATGTGTTTTCAGGGAGGAGCAGAAGACTGTTCTAAAACAAGTGTGGTGCCTAGCTTTCTCTTTGTTGAGATGTGGTGAACAGTTTTCTTTCAAGATGTCCTTAGTAACAGCAGTATAAAGCATAACAAAATTTGGTCGTGTTACTATATAAGGATATGTTTAAAGACGTTAACTATTAGCTATTGTTCTGCTTTTTGTTTTCATTATTTCAAGTCAAGCTTTTTGTAAATAATTTGTTTTTCTTTATGTTTGGATATTCTGTTTAGCCTGTTTTGGAAAAAACATGTTAACTTTGAAATGAGTCTCAGTAGCATGCAAAGCAATGGAAAAAATAAGGAGCACGACTGTTTGTAGTGTTCGTTCTAATTCTCTCATAGAGTGTATGAATACTAGCTCTATGCTTAATTAGCTAAATGGGTGTTGTTACATTGACTGGAGCCCAAGGGCATTTTGGATTTGTGAATTTTTAGACATGATTGTTGTTTTACTGCGACTTGGTTTTTACTAAACAAAAGGAGGAACCTCCCTAGGAATGTTTGGCAAACTATGGACAGATTTGTGACTAGTCGTCATTCCTGGTAAAATACTGCTATTCATAACGGAAGATCTTTATAGTTTTTATTTTAACTGGGAAATTTTATATTAGTTAAAAAGTTACCTTTCTTTTTTTCTTAAAGATGTCATTGCTACTGCTAGTATTTTCGGGTATCAATTGCCCACTGTTGAAGACAGAGGGTTTTCATTAAAAATATATAGGAATTTATTTAGTTGTATGTATTGGCTATTTTTTATTGATTATACAGTGGAAATACGTGAATCGCTTGACAAACATTAAACTTTTTCTGTGTTTCCTGTGGAATGGAAGATCAGCAAAGATCATCAGGGTTGCTCTTTTGAAAAAAAAAAAAAAATCTTACCTTTCTGTTACAACACTGCTATGGCTAAATAAATTAGAGTTAAGGTCAGAGATTGAAACCTTGGGCCCATTGAAGTCGACAAGAATCTTGTTATTTATTTCAGAACTGTTAAGTTTTCACTCAGCAGTTTCTGTCTTTTGATTTGTTCATAGTCTTAGTAGAAAAAAATCTGTGCATATACATATATGTATTTTCAGAGAGATTTGTACAAACTAGATGTCTTCCACTTTACTCCGACAGGCATTTATCTTATCTTGTCCTTGGTATTTATGACACACCAAATCACCCTCATGTCTAGCTAAGAACTTTATTATAGAAATTCAATAGTTTTTTGTCTGTCGCTTGTATTTTAGCTGTGTGTCAGGCCATTCCGCCTGAACTTTGGCCTCAGCTTCTTCACTGCAGGTGCGGAAGGTGTGCAGACAATCTGAAAATGTGGCTGATGAACTGAACTTCAAAGCTTTTGATCTAGTCAGCCTAAAGACAACAATCACAGGGCCTGCTATCATCAGTCAGGCTCTTTTATAATCCTCCGTTGTAAAAATAAATAACATCATACCAGAGCAATTTTTAACACCGTAGAAAGTGAGAAAGGGCAGTATGTATTTTCACACCTACGCTTTGTTTCGAAACGCTATATTTGCTGTAAACAGGAGTAGATAATCACTGACTTCACACCAAAAGAAGTAATCACATAATCTAGATTTAGTTTAATATCTGAAGCTAAGCTGACATCTTGGAAAAAAGTAGTAAAAATCTGCTTTAAAGCGATTAATTCAATGATGAATTGCATTTTGTTGGATTGCACTTCTACAAATATTCATGGAACATGTGAAATTACTATTACTTGTCTTGAAAACAGTTTCAAGCAGTTGTCTGTGAATATTAGAGCATGTGAATATGGGACTGGCAGCACAGCATTCCTCTTGGAAGGTCTTGGCTTGTTTGGAAGCAGAAGTACTACCTGACTTAAAGACATAATCAAAGGTCATATGGCCTAAACTTTTGAATGTAAGATTTTACAATTGAATACTAAAATATGAAAAAACAGTCAATTTTGAATAAACATACGATTTATATAAATTGCTCTGGGAAATTCATGAAAAATACAAGAGAAAATGTTCAGTAGAGTACAGAAAATAATACCTAATAAAAATTATCTAGTATCTATTTTTAATATAAACAAACATATTTATTCTCTGTTAGTTACAATGCTATAATGCTGCTTTAAAAAAAAAAAAAAAAAATAAAAAAAATAAAAAAAACCAAGCCCCAGAAACCCCAAAGAAAACCTCCCTGTGCTGACCTGCTTACTATCAATGAAATACCAGTTGTCATTGAATACGTTTCTTGATTTCCTCAAGGAAGAGCTGTGGTAGGTGATGACTGCTCTCCTAGGTACCCGGTCCGACCAGCCGCGAGGCCTGGAGGCAGTTTGAGACACATCCCTGTCTCTTGGGCTCCATGTTATTCTGGCAGTGGTTTCCAACGCAGATTTTCGGATCACACACATGCAGTAATTGCAGCACTTCATCTGGGTGTGGCGGCCGGAGTTCAGACCGAGCTGAGTGAGGTGTGGATGCAAAGAAACAAATAAAAAAAGGTATTTGGCTGTTTCAGCAGGTGTGTACTACTTGCATAGCCATTCCCTTTTTCTGCCAAAGAAAAGGCACTGGGGAGGATGGGATTGTCTTGAGTTTGAATCTTGAATCAGTGGCTGAAACATGATAATTTATAAATAATTCTGTAACAGAGAGTACGATTGTATTGGGTTTGCATGGCCAGGTTTTGGTAGCGGGGGGGCTACAGGGGTGCCTTCTGTGAGAAGCTGCCAGAAGCTTCCCCTGTGTCCGACAGAGCCAACGCCAGCCGGCTCCAAGATGGACCCGCCGCTGGCCAAGGCCGAGCCCATCAGCGACGGTGGTAGGGCCTCTGGGAGAATGTAGTTAAGAAGGGGGGAAAAAAACCCTGTTCAATCACAGCCAGAGAGAGGAGTGAGAATGTGTGAGAGGAGCAGCCCTGCAGACACCAAGGTCGGTGCAGAAGGAGGGCAGGTGGTGCTCCAGGCGCCGGGGCAGAGATTCCCCTGCAGCCCATGGTGCAAACCATGGCAAGGCAGGCTGTCCCCTGCAGCCCACGGAGGTTGGTGGTGGAGCAGAGATCCACCTGCAGCCCACGGAGGACCCCACACCGGAGCAGGGGGATGCCTGAAGGACGGTGTGACCCCGTGGGAAGCCCGCGCTGGAGCAGGCTCCTGGCAGGAGCTGTGGCCCCGTGGAGAGAGGAGCCCAGGCTGGAGCAGGTTTGCTGGCAGGGCTTGTGACCCCGCGGGGGACCCAGGCTGGAGCAGTCTGCTCCTGAAGGACTGCACCCCATGGAAGGGACCCACGCTGGGGCAGTTAGTGAAGAACTGCAGCCCGTGGGAAGGACTCAGGTTGGAGCAGTTCGTGGAGGACTGTCTGCCATGGGAGGGACCCACGCTGGAGCAGGGGCAGAGTGTGAGGAGCCCTCCCCTGGGGAGGAAGGAGCGGCAGAGACGGCGTGTGATGAACTGACCCCAGCCCCCACTGGTGGGGAGGAGGTAGGGAAATCAGGAGTGAAGTTGGGCCCAGGAAGAAGGGAGGGGTGGGGGGAAGGTGTTTTTAAGATTTGATTTTTATTTCTGATTATCCTACTCTGATTTGATTGGTAATAAGTTAAACTAATTTCCCCAAGTTGAGTCTGTTTTGCCTGCAACGGTAATTGGTGAGTGATCTCTCCCTGTCCTTATCTCAACCCACAAGCCTTTCGTTACTTTTTCCCTCCCCTGTCCGGCTGAGAAGGGGGAGTGATAGAGCGGCTTTGGTGGGCACCTGGCGTCCAGCCGGGGCCAACCCACCACAGCAATACAGAAATCTAGGAAAAATATTTATTCATGTGATTTAATTAAGTTCAGTATCAAGCATCTTGGGAACGTTGCTTTGACAACATTAAGCTATTTATATACTTGTGCTCTAGTAGCAAATATTAATGTAATGGATTAGAAATAGTTAAGGAATGCCTGTTTATATTCCTCATTTTGCTGTACTGTCCCACTCTATTGATGTCAAAATGGATGCCTAATAATTCTCATTTCTTCCAAAAAATCTATTATGCCAATTGCCCCTTTCAAGAGACCACTAGGCAAAGAGCAGCTTCAGTTGTTGTGATGGAATATCCCTGCGGATTGCAAATGGCAGAGCCTTGCTGTTTCATTTTGCTTCAGTTCTGATCTTTGCTTTACAGACAGTTCATCAGTGAAAATGTTTACAGGTCTGCTTTCCAGAAGAGCAGCGATGATTTCACTGCTTCCCTGCTGGAGCCTTTCAGATCATCTGGCTGGCCAGATCAGGAGCTCTTCTTCAGCCTGGCTCCAAGTTCTACCCAACTGAGCCAAGCTAACTATCAGTTAATGTACTAGTTTTGTTTTAAACCAGATCTTTTTGACTAAAGTGAGCAAGCTACTCACTTGAACAGCTTTACTGGAAGATTTGAAGAAGTAATAGTCTTCGACAGGAAAGGGACAAGCAGCTGGAATCTCTTTCAACAGCGTATCTGGATGTAGATGAGGGTATCTGTCCACAGCCTTAGGCCACGGGCAGAGCACTCTGCAGACAGCTGTGCCAGCTGATGATGTTATTACCACCCACCCTTATGTGCTTATTACTATTTTTCTCCTAGAGATTGTTACCCTCCCAGATCTCTCAACAGAAGAAATCACTCCCATCAATCCCATACCAGCTTCAAGCAAAGTGAGCCAGGTTAGCTTAAATGGCGATGAATACGCATTCGTCAGGCAAGCCTGTTCGTCGTTGCCTGCTGTGAGTTAGAGAGCAATGACATTTCTGACTTTCTGTTGGAAACTGTGCAGTAACATCCAGCTGGTGGTTAGTGCAGGGCAGCTAGCGGCGGTAACATCTTCAAGTGGAAAAGCTCCGTCTGGAAGAGAATTATGTCCATAAGTTAAAAACAAAAAGACCCTTACTGAAATCACTTGATCCTCAAAGGCTCTTGCACCAATTTAGGTAATCAGGTTATTAAAATAATTTAAATTAAACCAGTGCACTTTTCTTGTTTAACTGATCAGAATCAGAGCCTCTTTGTTCGTTTTTGCAGATAGACATATTTTTACCAGATGCAAGCATGGAGATCAGTAATAAATGATATTTTCCATTTTATATAGGAGCGATAATTTTGGATAGCAAATCTGTGTTAAATTCTAGGAAAGCAAGTTCTTCAAAACAAAACAAAACAAACAAAAAACAAAACAAACAAAACAAACAAAAAAAAACCCAAGCAAAAACCAGTTTGGATAGATCTTGCAATAAGTCTTTGCTGGGCCAGTTATATTAATAATATGATTAATTTTGTCACATGTAGTTCTAGGACTTTGAAATGTATTAGGTGATAAATCTCAAACAAAGCTGAAAGCTTTGCTCTTTATAGCAGATCTTAAAGTCTATCTGTAAGTGTTTACAAATGACTACTGTTCCCTAATGCGGCTGAGGCCGAAATCTTTATTTGTTGGAGCCATCAAAGCAGCACAGTACAGTCACATTCTTCGTGTAGTGTTTTACATCTGTTGACCTGGCTCCTGCATGTGAGCTTTTCATGAGGATTCATTTTAGTTCTAAGAGTATGGATAGAGTCAAATGTAAACACTGAGGCAAGTTTTTAATGATGTAGGAATTCTGTTAGCTAGGATGATTTTGATTATGGCAGTCAGAGGCTTGAGGTCTGACTTGGATTGGTTCTCTACCCCTATAGGAATTTATACCTGTGTAAGTAATAACAGATCCTAACATTTTGATTGAATTAAGTTGTGTTCAAGCCTTTTGGGTGGAAAGTGCTCTGAGATTCCCCTTTACGTTTTCTAATGTAATTGAGTATTATATCCTACCTGCATTAACTGGGGGTGGGAGAGGGGGGAAGGATAAAGGTGAAAAGCTTTACTCCTTTTGCAAATTGTTTTTATAATAATCTCTGAGCCAGTGTTGGACTTGCCTTCAATGTCACGCTACTGAAAGAATTTTTTACCAAGTCTCTAAATTTTCATCTCTGCCTAATTCTATGCTGTACTTATGATTTAAATCTGTGGTTAGATTTAATGAAAACATAACTCCTTATCCATCCTGTTTAACTTACCCTCACTCTGTCTGAGGCTAACAAAATTGTTGAGAAGTTTACATAGATCCTGCAGCGCTCATTTGTAAAATATTTACGAATGGTAGGTCATCCTTTCAAAAACTTGTAGAACTGCTTGAAATCTGTTTGTTGTTTTCTCCCAGATTTCTTTACCAAACCAGGTTCAGTTTTTATTTGATCTTTTATGCAATTGTGGTCATTCATCTTCTAGGAGATCTTTTTCTTCATTTGTAAATTTGCTTATTTCCTAAGGTCAGCGGCAGAAACTTTAATAAGAAACTGTCTTGTTGTTAACTATTTTATAATTCAAATGAACTTTTTTACAATTGCAGTGTTGCAAATCAATTTACCTTGAGGCTTGTAATTTATTTCCAGTGTGTAAAATGACGGAAAAATATTCAGAAGTTGAATTGCCATTCATTTTAAGAAAAATGATAAATGCTACAAAAATCTCTGCTAGTAGTAATAGTTTTAGAATTGAACCTGTCAACCAAAAAAAGCCTGTAACTGATTGCAAGAGAGAGAAGGGTTAGTTCTTTTTTTCAGTTGCATCTCTCTTATTGTTTAATAAGTTCTCTAATTTTTAATTGGAAGAAGTGAAGACTACTTGTTCAAATATTGCAGTGTCTTAAGAGTACCTTGTCTTTTGGTTTTGTAGGAAAGAAAGGTCTTACTATGAAAACTACTGAAGTTGTATGTGAATCCTTCACAGATACAGTCTTGCTTGAAGAAAGCTTGGGAAAGTTTTATCTGGAAATGGTCCTTCAGTATAAGCATCAGCAGAAAAATACCCCGTGTGTCCCTCTTGAAAGCAGTGTAGCTTCTAAGAATGTAGTTTAAGACAAGCTGAGTGAGAACCCTGCCTTAGTTACAGAAAAAAGATACCGTACAGAGAAAAAACACGAGCTCTCTAGCTATATTTAACCGCTCTTAGCACCAAGACAAAACAAATAGTGTCAACTGTACTTCTACCCATGTACTCTGTTTTTCCTTGAGGATTGATAGGTTTAAATGTACTGATTCTCTCCTTGACTCTGGCAAACTTTGATCTGATGTTGAAGTGTTCAAAAGCTGCATGTGTTGCAGGATTTCAGCAAACTTGATCTCACAGGTTTAACTTCAATATTGTTTCCATTTTGAAGACTGTCATACGGGTGTACCACAGAGAGTGTTTGGTTTTAGCCCTGATGTCTTGGGTGGTGGTATGCAGCAAGTAACAGAATACTGGGAATAAAGCAAAACCCTGAAATGAATCCCTCCAGCTATGGGCCAGTTGAGAGGTGGAGAGACAGGATGTAAAGTAAAACCAGTATGTCTCCCTTTGATCAACGGATAGATTCCCACCACCCCCCAGCAGGTGATTAGCACGTAAGTACATTCTCCCCTAAATGGGCCGATTGGACAAAACTAACGATCTGCTTAGCACCCAGAAAGCAAGCTTCATTTAATAAAATGGTGTTAGAAATATTTCTAGTGCTGTGTTTGTGCATTCAGATTCATGAAGTTATGTGATCTGATGCACTCAAGTCGCTACTAAATTGTCTTAGAATATGAAATTCTCTAAAGGAAGAATTACTAAGCACCTTATGAAACTGCATGTTTATTTTCAGAAAACAAGTACTTTCCACAAGGAAATTGTTACACATTTTTCCGTTGCGTATGCTTTCTGTATTTGGAGAAATTCCTTAATAGTCAACTGCACTGTCAGCGTTGAGTATGGTGAAGCAGTAGTGTGGGGTGTGCTTGGGCATGGTCTGGTGCATAGAAGCCGTTCAGAAACAGACTTGACCAGCTGGAAGATCTGTAAGCCACAGACTGCTTTTACTTCAAAAGTAATAGCAGTGGGTGTTTCACTTTGTCTCTAGAAGGATAATACTGGGTTTAGAAATCTTTGTTTTCTTGTGGTTTCATCTGATTTTATTTATTACCAAATACATTTTTGTTGAAGAGGAGGGACGTAGCAGTGCAGTAACACACTAATGTCAGTAAACTCTGTCATCGTCCCATTGACTTCTCAGAGGACAATATTTCACACAAAAATTTCTAAAATCGAGAGTATGTCAGCTATGCTGTTCTCATTTTCATGGTTATGAATTGCTTTCCAGTACAAATCAGAATATAATGACCAAAATCTAAATCACCTCTGCTATATTCCGCTATTAGTATGATAGACATCGGTGAATGTCTTTTTAGTAAGTAGCCTCACTTGGCATGTCTGATAGAACGTAATCTTAAGAAAAATTTTATTCAAAATTCATTGCAGCACAAATATTTTTATATGAAAGATAATCAAGCCATCTCTCTTGCCAAGCAGGATCTGCCACATATCGTCATTCAGAACAATGTATTCCAGCAAATGGAAAGCAGTAAGCTAATTACTAAGCAGACTATTTTTTCCATAATTTTATTATGTGAGATCAAATGTAAATATACATGTGACACACATGGTTTTCGCTAGGATCCTGCTAACAGTAATTAACTAAAGTATTTATCCTGTTACCCAAGAACTCTACATTCTTCTTAATATCATGATTGAATTTTTGGAACAGACAAAGACACATTGCCAGATTCTAAACCAATATGAACTAAATAAATCTTAACCAAAAGAGATGCCAACATTCCAGAAATAATGTGGAGGTGGAGGTGGTATTCTAGAAACGAAAGCCCCCCGAATCTATAAAAGCTGTACTGGATATCGTCTTTGTAGTTGTCTGTTACAGGACTGCACTGTGGTTGCTACAAATTGTGTGCTTTGGTATTGGTGTTATAATGCAAGCTTCTGTTTAAGAAAAATACTGTTTATCAACCAGTCACTTTTCCTTAGATCAAAAAGCAGTAATTGGAATATAAAACCTCCAAATCTGCAGGAGAGGTGTTTGACAAATTAATGTAATTTAATAAGATGGAATAACACTGTTCTAAAATGTTATTTACTTACTGTTTTTCTACATTCTTCCCACAAATGGTGGGTAGAGTATGCAGAGTTTGCAAGAACCTAATATTCTCTTGGCAAATGTTTCAAAGATTAATGATCAGGTCGTTCCAACGCTGGTGTTTTTAAATGATGACAGATGAATAAAGGCTTTGTAGCAACGAGAAAACAGGTGCTGAGATGCAGAACGATTTATTCTGTGTGTTTTGAGGCTTGTTTAATAGTAGAAAAGCTGCTTTCTTCTTCAGTGACTGGTTTTGTGTTGGTTTATGATTTTAGCTAAAGACTCCGTCTTCGTGACGTACCGCTCAAAGTCCCGTCATGATGCAGCTCAGCAAAGCGTCACCAGGCGCCCTGCTGTGCAGTCCCGGCTGCCGGTCCCTTGGTGCCTGGGCAGATGGGCCCTCTCCCGCACCCCCTCGGGGTGATTCTTGTTTGCAGCTCCTGGGCCGACAGCCTGCGGCGTTGTTACACCTGCTGGTGCTCAGGGCCGCTGGCCTCGCCTCACCGGCGGTCAGGTGCTCTTCTGGAGCAGGCGGCCTGGCATTCGGCCCGCTTAAATTAGCGTCATTTGTCATGTACTCCTATCTGCCAGCAAGCCGACTGGGGAAAAAGAGGTCAAAGTAGGGATTTTTCAAATGTAAATGTTTCCTGGAAGCTGCTGTTGACACTTAGGCATGTCATTCAAAATGCATGTTACTGCCTGCCTTCTTTCTTAGCAAACTAATTGTCTTTTACAAGGACTTGCTTTTCCAAATGTCTTTGCGGCAGTTTTGCGTGAAGTTGTTGCATGCATAGTTTTATTGCCAAATATTGTTGCAAGCAATAAATAAATCACTGGGCTATATTGAAAGCATGTTTTGCCCAGATGCTGCTTTGAAATACTGGATTAAAATGGAAAAAAATAGTTTTAAACCACTTACAGGAAGTGGGATCATGCAAAAGGCTGGTTTCGTTCCCAAGTATCTTGTTGCAATCAGTGCTTTTTATATGGGATGTGCACAAATATATATTACAATATGATATTAAATCTACATTTTACAATTATTTCATTTTGTCCCCCTTTATGGTTTTGGTTTGGTTTTTTGTTTGTTTGTTTTTTGCTAATTTAATCACGTGGGCCAACATAGGAGTAACATGGTGAGATGCAGATTCTGGCAGGAGATGATGTTTCTTCTTTTAAAACTTAGTGGTAATTAACTTTCTGAAGAATTGTGTGGATTTTGTCAAATTACTGAATGTTTCAGTGCCTGTGACAACACTACAACTTGTATAAGGTAGTGGTCCTTGAATCAAGATTATCACAGCAAGATACAGCTATCCCCAGTAACAGAGACGGAGAATGACGAGGTGGGGGAAAATATGCTTTCTTCCTTCTAGAATAATGATTTACTTTTAGTTTTGCTGTTCTCTTATATAGGAACTGAAACTTCATCAAACAACTGTATCCAGTTGTGCTTGGATGTTGGCCAAATAATGTCATGTCTTTTCCTTCTGCTTTGTCATTTCCACTGGCAGTAATAAGGAGGGAAGAAAGTTTTGGGTTGGTGAAGTCAAGTCCGTGAGAAGGAAGAGATTGGCTATGAAATTGGGAATTGGCTTTCCGAGACTGCAGATTGACAAAAAGAGATTTCTTCAGGCCTGTGATTGCTGTATGTGCTTGAGAGAGAGAGACTTGCTGGCCGGTGTGAATGTTTGCAGGCCGGTGGACGTAGGAAGGAGCTGAAGACCCTGGCTGCCTTTAGCACCAGGATGGGCTGTCGTTTGTTTTGGCAAGATTGAACATCTGAGATGATGGAGTGAAAAGGTGAATGATGAAACAGGTTATTTGGGTTATGTCCAATGAAAGTGGTAGGTAAATTGTACGCTAAGAGTTAGCTTTAGGGATAGAATTAGGACATGGGGAGAACAACAAAGGACTGAGAGATACAAAAATAACCGTTATTTCTTCACTCTCCAAGTTATTCTTTGATGGATCTTCTCCACCGCTTTTTTTGAGGTTTCTCTTGTTTCCATTTTCTCTTTTTTCCATTTTCTTATGTCTTTACACCTTAATCTTTGGATAATCTCACTTGCAAACATAATTTATTTACTATGTCTTTGCTGATAGTTCATAATCTGCATTCCTATCCCAGATCCAATTAATTTTGTCCCAATTAAAATCATGGCTATTGCAACCCTCAGATATCCAGTTATTAGCTTGAGGAAATATGTCTAAAATAGGTAATCTACCTTTTGTTTCTGTTTACTTGCTTTCATGACCACTATATCATAATTTGACTTTTCTAATATTATTTATTAATCAATGTGTTTAGATTCCCCAAATTGTCGGACTACCATGATCTGTAGTTTACTTCTGCAGGCAAATAAAATGAGCAACACACAGCCGAAACCTGAAAGCAGGGAAGTGGAGGGAGGTGAGGAAGACTGGGTTTTCTTTTTACTTTTGTTGTGCCTGTGTTGTGGCAGAGCAGCTTTTGTTTTGATGATGTTTACTTTAGGCTATGAATGTGAAAGCCCCTTTCAGCTTCCAGAATAGAATACAATTGGTTTATTCATTGCTGAAGGTAATAATTAACACATATAAACTATGTCTGCTTCTCCAGATGGGTCAATACACAATAGTTTTAATAAAAAATCAAGTGGCTGGGATTTAGTATGTAGATGTAGTTACACATCATCTTGCCAGCCCACAGGAGAATCTTCTGATGGGGTCTTTCCAGTGAGTTAGACAATGTATATTGGTTATGTATAACCAAAACTATTTCAGTAGAAAGAAATAGCGATAATTGGCACGGTGAGTTAAATTATCTTCAGTCATCTACAGACAAAAAGAATGGTGTAGGTATAGCAGATGCCAAGTGGACAGATGAAAGAAATCCCACTCCTAGTGTATAGGGATATTACCTAGGTATTCAAAAGATTAGTTCAAAAGTTGGAGTCTTTAAATAACATCTCTCAAGACTTAAAATTCTTCTGCCATGGTCTTACGGCTCTGGCTGGTGAATTCTGTTAAGGAAGACATAATTCACGTCCTCGGTAGCTGAAGAACACGTCAAATTTTCAGAAAAAAAACCCCAACAAACTATTAAAACAGCAGTATTGTAAGTGCTGTTATTTGTTTCAGATGCTTTTATTTGCTGTTGTGAGCTAGCAATAGCATACGAGCAGTGAGAAAGCTTTTCTTTCTTCATGGCTTTTTGTCAGTTCTCAAAAATCCCTACTCCCTCAGAAAAGCCTAAAAAATTTTCTTTTGTTCTCCAAAGCTAACTGAAACTACACTGGAAAACACATTTCATCTGATTTTTCTTCTCGTCAGATATCTAGATTAAACAAGATAGCTAAGCGGGCCACATTTAGGTTTCCAATGTGTTTTTTCTAAGAATTGTCCAGTAGTGGATGGAGAATTCTGACTTACGTAGTAGGGTTAGAAATATGTAAGTTTACTGTGCTAAGGTATAGAATATCAAATACAATAAAATACATAATGAGGTTAGAGGTTCCTTAGAAACTGCTGTTCCAAGATGGTGAACAAGTAATGAGTTCGTATTACATACCATATTACATATTAAATCATATATATCATATTGCATTTCGATTTTGAATTGGGGAAATCACTACTTTTTTATTCTACAATTCTTAGTATTTTTCAAATCTCTCTGATTAAAAAGACAATAAAAATAATTAAAGCAGAAAATTATGTCATGGTCAGTCACTTTTAAGGAAGTTTTAACTTTTAGTAGATAATAAGTTTTTAGATTTTTTTAATAAAGTTTTCAAGGTTAATGATGCCCTGTCTTCCATTTTGCAGTTGGTGAAAGGCAGAATAGAGTCTTAAAGAGTTTGAAAAGTCTTCTCCGAATTTCACAAATTCTAAATAATTTCCAGGAGCTAAGGGGGAATTGGGAAAGGTGTAGAAAGTTGTATGGAAGATGAATTCAATTGCTTTTTCTCTCAGTGTGGATGGATCATCATCCCCATTTACGTTTTTCATTTAAAAGAGCCAGGGGCTTGTCTGCCAGTTGTCTTCTCTGCCGGTCTGTCCAGCCTAAAGAGGCGGCTGAGGGCTGGTAGCTGACAGCCTCTTAGGTCCGCTCCAAATACAGCTTATTCATAGGAATCCGTCTCACTCTGCTCCCTCCAAACACACAGATGCATCATAATTCCTCTTTGTCTACTTTGCTGTAAGATACGAAGAAGAGATTTAAAAAAGAATCTGTTAATATAGAGTGTACAGTGTAAAGTTACTCATATGAAATCGGGAATGACTCGAGACTTCTGGTGTGTGGCAGGGTAAGAAATCTAGACCCTTATTGCCAATTTCCAAGGCAACTGCTGAAGCCAATCTTAAACGCTTGCTCTTACTTCAGCAATTTCTGGCAGGGACAATGTTGTATTGCATAGGACAGCTTGTATGATATCCAAAACAGGACAAAAATTGGGAAACAATGGGAGAATGTGGCATTTATTAATCCATAGGGTGTGCACATAGTTTAAATAACTTTATGATGTGAACATCTATGTGCTTTAGAGTCAATAATCAAGAGCTTTGCAGATTTAGGAGAAAGAATTTCATTGTAAAACAAAATTAACATGTCATAAAAAAATCTTAACATAAAACTGGAATGCAGTATGATATAGCACACCAAGGTTTACATTTCCAAATCCTTTTATGTACCCTGTTCTGAACACAAAGCCCAGTTTGTACATGCAGATCAAAAAAGTGAATCAAATGTAAGTCAAGCATCAACAAAAGTTTGTGCATATGTATTTGCACCTGGGTTTGAAAATGTTCATTTCCCTAAATTATTGTGACTCAATGCATTTACATTTATTATCATTTTGTTTTACAAAATGTCATTGACAACAGATCCATTAATCACATGCTTAGAGATACCAAGAAATAATAAACTCTTTTGATAGCTGTGCTTTTGTCATTTGAAATCTAGTAAATTTGCCTTTTCTTCTATTTTCTTAGAATTGTACGCTGTTTGCATTACTGTGGTGTAAGGGGTGTATCATGGTAAAGAATATGACCAAAATGCCAGCACACCATCAAAGAGTTCCCAGTGCTAAAAAAAAAGTGAGAGGGTTTGATTCACCAGATTTAAGCTTTCTTTATGTCAGGGCAGAAATCAGGCCTACCAGATTCCAGATCAGGTCTGTAGTGCCTTCCCAGGGGTTTGCCACTTAGTAAAAAGAAGGCCTGTTGTGCAGAAACCTTAAAAGTATAAACTCAGCTATTTTGGTTTTGTGGTTAGGACAGTGCTGTTTATTGAGTTTCCAGGTAGGAATCTGGTAGGTTATCTAGCACTCAATAAATTACTGTATGGCCATTGAGCTAAAAAAAAAAATCAAGATGCTTACAGTGTCATCATTGGAAATTAGTCAACTGGTCAATCTGCTTATTTAAAACAATACTATGAAAATGATGAGATGGCTTCTGGCATGATTTCCCTGTTCTAGAAGGGCGTATTTTGATTTGCTATTCCTATTTACAACAACTTCAGAGAAAACTCATTAATTGCCTTGGCATACATGCTACATTTTGTTGGTTTATTTTTTATGTTTGCAAGCACGCTGCAAGCCTGAAAAAGTAAATATATTGTGCTCTTTAAATTATTGAGTTCCAATTGTTTTAGCTTCTGAATGCTTGAAAATGTGACCTACATTGAAACATAAATATAGTAGAGTTTGGGGTTGA
Source organism: Platalea leucorodia (assembly GCF_965183815.1). Taxonomy (NCBI): domain Eukaryota; kingdom Metazoa; phylum Chordata; class Aves; order Pelecaniformes; family Threskiornithidae; genus Platalea; species Platalea leucorodia. The sequence continues at coordinate 1,003,009 of NC_138831.1, read as the reverse complement.
AAGAAGAAATGAAATGGCTTTTTGTTTGTAGATATATTTTTTAATGTACTATTTTATCATCCTGACATGCTCAAGGAAGTCCAAATCTAAATTCCTTTGGCCAATTGGCTTGACTTTCCTGCCAGGGTCAGGGGATTGGGTAGCTGTGCCAAGGTTTTTATTCATCCCTGTTTACCCAGAGTGACTGGAAGCTTTCAGAGTCAGTCATTCCAGTCACTCATACCTGAACTGAACCCACATGAATGTAAATCCATTTGGCATTTACCCATCCCATTTCATTTGCATATTTAGCGGTATGGTTTGTATCTTTTTTGTAGGCATAGTCAAATAGTGTTTATTTTTTTGTGAGACTCGCTTGACCAGTAGCATCCTCTACGAGTCAGCGAAGGAAGAAGGGGGCGTGAAGGACATGCTCGGCAACGGTGCCTCGGTTTGCTGTTCAGCTGCAGTTTCGGCAGAATGCGCGCGTGCTGGCGTATGCGTTAGGGAACGTCTCTTTAACTCGCTGTGTGGTGCGAGGGCCAACGTGATGAGGTGGAGCATGCCAGTTTTCCTTCCCAAAGGATCTACTTGTTCATATTGGCAGGAAGTTTTACTTACCAAAGTGGTTAGCAACTGGCAAAGTGAGCACATCCAGGTCTGAGGTATTCCTTACACACATTCCTTCATGGGAATTTCTTATGTTAACAAAGGTACAGTATGCAGTGTGCTTAATATTCTGTTTTATTTATCAAGGCAAAGAAACAACTGTATGAGTAAGGTCAATATACAGTAAAAGTTATTTTAGGTTGAAGGTCAATATGTTGGTCCTTGTGGTTTGTTGTTTAAATCTTTAGAGATTTTACGTATTAGCAGCTATTTCCTGGAAGCAATAGGAATGATGTGAAATCCTAGAAGGATTTTCACTTGTCATTTTCCCCGTCTTCGTTTTCGAGGAGAATGGTCCTCATCCTCCTAAAATTAGCTCATTTCTTAGTTGTAATGTTTCTGTAGCTTTTGAAGACTTTTATGTTTTGCATCTATTAAAGAAAACATCTAAATATGTTTTTAAAAGTACACAGATCTCATTCCTATAAAAACTGAATAAAATTAGATCAGTTCAAGCGTTATGTTTACAAAACGTACTCTCTTCTCATCGGCACCAAGCATAAAGCTACAGAAGGTCCTTGTTTAAGCCAGCACGTCCAGGGCATTCTCTCCTTCCTCTCACGGACGTGATGCATCAGGGCACTGTCCTACCGTTGAGGTGATTGCTTTTCACTGCTGTATTTGACGTAGAACATTATTCTTATTGAAACTGCTATGTGTTAAATCTTTTGCCTAAAGGAACATGTTTCTCCAAATAATTCATTGAATGCTAAAATTAATTTCTACTCCTATTAAAAAAAACAAAACAAAACAAAACACAAAGTTGTTGTAATCTTATCCAAAAAAACCCAACCCACCAACCAAAAAACCCACCTGTACCAAATAGCAGTTTAAATGTAGCAGAAATTGTAAGTTTATTTTTTTAAAAATGATTTTTTGTTACTATTGTTGTCAACATTAAGACACGCTGCGCTTTGCCTTAGGGGTGTTTGATGGGACAGTGCTGTATGTAGGAACTCGTGATCGTTCTGGCAGCCTGGCTGCTGCGAGGCCGTCTCCGTGGCTGCCTGGAGGAGACGGAGGTGCATCGCCTGTGGAACAAGGCCTTGCTTGGGCTCACAGCTGCCCTTCTGGAAAGGCAGCACAAGACTCTGAAAGAACGTTACTGCTAAATCCATCCTTTCACCTCAGTTACAAGCTTTCCTGTATGTGAAGTTTAACTGCAGATGGGTTATTTCCACAATAAGGCTCCTGTGTTAGCAGTTTTTAAGGCGTGCTACGTGTTCTGCTATCGCTGTTTTCTCAGTAGGATGACAGCAGCTGTTCTGTGATTGAAACATGAAGAAAGATGTGTTGAAGTCAGATAAGCATCACTGCTAAAGCAGCTTTGCCTCCCAATTTGCTGGTCTTTGTAATATGGCTAGTAATAAGGAATGCTGAAATTGAGCTTTGTACTTTATTTAAATTATAATCTGACAAGATATGTCTAAATCTATCTAAAGAAATTTTTCTTCATGTATCTCTGCTTCTTGAGACAAAATGCACTCATGTTGTAAACTGAAAGGCACAGAGTAAGAGGACATCATCTGACCCTTGGTAGTAGTTCAGTAGGATTTTTTTTTTTCTTGTCATTCCTTGTGATTATGATTTGCCTTTTTGATGACTTATCAGTCTTTTGTTTTGTGGGGTTTTGGTGGTGGTGGTTTGTTTTTTGTTTTTGTTTTTTTTTTTATCTGAAGTGATTCGTGGTTGGACAGCAGTAGTTTCTTTTATCTTCATTTCCAAAGCTGCACTTGTAAGACCACATTCAGCAGCAGATTAATCCTCAGATACCTTGGTTCGGTTTTCACAGTTGCTGCCAAATAGGCCTTCTTTCACAGCCCGTTTTATACTTCGTGATACGTGTAATCAACAATTACTTATAGCAAGTCTGCCTCTGTATTCTGCACAATGAAAAGTAAGCCTTACTGATACAAAATACTAATGAAGATAAGCAACATGAAAATTTACATGAAACTCTCTCTCTTATTTTTTAAATGCTGTGAAGTATAGTGGGCAAATAATCTGCTGGTGAAATGATCCCAAGTGCTTTGGCAGATACTGAAGATTTTCAGAATTTAAGTAGGGCTAACGAAATGCTCAGATCTGGTTTCGTCTGATCTCATTTGATTTTTGGTTATGTACAATGATGAATGGCATTCTTTTAAAAACAGAGTACCAGCTCTAGTGTCTGCTTAAATCCACTGGATGCCATTTAAATTGCATTAGGAATAAATGGGTCTGGTAGGGTATATTTCCAAACAATACACGAGATGAGAAACTAATCTCCCAGCTTTTTAGGGACTTTAAAAAATATATGTCATTGCTAAATTTTCTTGCCAGGGGATTGAATCAGTGAACTTTTCAATTCATCTCTAGACTGGTTTTGACTGTGATTGAAAATGTGTTTCAGTTTTAGTTCAACAAACGTCAAAACATTTTCAAAATAACAAAACTTCATATTCAGTTGCAGTTGACATAAAAAAAAAATTAAACTTATTTTCAATAGGGTTTAGCTTGTCTCCTTGATGGTCTATTTCTAATCTTTCTATTATATTTAAAATTACAAATATATTACTTTGGTATTTTAAATTTACAATACACTCAAATAAGCATTTTCTGACATTTGCAGAAGCTGGTTTTTGAATCTTCATGAACTACTTGATGTCTATATTGTTATAAAAATTAACTGTTGCCTATCGGTGTAATACAGATACCTCCGACCATTACCCCAAGTATTGTTTTAGCCCTCGGGATCATTAACGCACACATTGTCTGTAGTCTGGGATAAATTATTCTCAGGGCTAAAACTTTGAACAAGACATCTTCTTTAGATGATAACCACCCATATCAAACCATGTCTTACATGAGGCTCCTCTTATAGAATAGTATTTGTACAAACTTTATACATTGCATAAAACTGAATGGAAAGTCGTCTTCATAAACGCATGCTCACTTTATGCATCAGGAATCATTTAAGCCACAGGAATTTAATAGGGGCTTCTTCATGGGCTTTGATCCAAATGCATATTAAATAATGTATTTAGAAGATCTTTCAAAAATACAAATAGGAGTTAATTTAATTAAAGTCTATTCAGAGATAAGAGGATTGTGCTTGACCACTGGTAGTATTTTTATGAAAGAAATACTAATGACGAGAATTTTAAAAAAGTGTATATGGGCCTATTTACATGAAGGTACTGATTAACCACACAATAGGAAAAAAATACTGCACAGAAAACTAACATGAAAAGTTCACATTCCAAAAAATATTAATAAATAGAAAATTCCTTTCCCTGTTTCCCGCTGTCTCCGCCTATGCCCTGTTGAAGAGAGCTGTCTGGGTGTTTTGCACAGGGTGGATATGATGACTCGTGGTAATAGTAGCAATAATTGTAATGTTGCTGCTACTAATAACAGTAACAGTAGAAGCTTGTCTTCTCTACAGGTGCTCGTTTCTACTAACATTTTAAACTAAGAGGTTTTTGCGTTGGTGTGTAGAGCACTGTGTTTTGAGAATGTACCCATTGTGACACTTTAAAGGAACATGCCTATTTTAGCTGCTTGCAAGCTGCTGCGTGACTAGCTGCCACGCAGCGAATTACACATCTGAAGAAAGCACTCTAATCTAGGTTCTGCGTGCTGTTCCTTTCTGGGACTCCCTTTATCTATTACCTTTAAAGAACTTTAGAGTATGCAGAGGCTGCAGGAGGAGTGAAAAGAGGGAGTGAATTAGAGCTCCCTTAGTGGGAAAATCTTGAGAAGGCTTTGGTGAAATACTGTGAGATCATTCTAGGAAAGCAAAGAATTTACAGTAAATTTAGAGCCCATAAAGAAATTATGCTTTATTTAAAATCCTTCAAAAGTCTAATAAGGCTTGAGTTCATTTCTGAAAAGGTCCAGTGTCCGTCCCAACCAGTTAGCCAAATGAAAAGCAATTAGAGCATCCCTGCTTGCAAAGAGAATTTTCAGACTTTTTTTCCTTCGTTGTTTTTAAGCAGATAGATTTTTAAAGTATTTTGGCATAGCTACACTCACTGTATCCATTATCACTCTTTTTCTCTTACATATTAGTGAATGTAAACCAAGACATTTTTAGCCTCCCTGGTTTTCATTCAGTTTTTCAAACAAAGTGGTAGTGACTAAAACAGCTCTATGAGCCTCTCAAGGAGGCCAATTTAAGCTTTGGCAACTTGCCATAAACATATAAATACTATTTAGTTACTTATTTACAGGGGAGGAGGCTAAGATGGGGCAAGTGCCCCTTTTTGGTTTCTTAAACAAAAAGAAAATTTCCCCTAGCTTGAATTTTCTTCAATAATAAATTATTCTTTTTCAAATTTGTAATTTAATTAAATATTAACAATAGTTAAGTGTTGAAAGGAGATTGCTAAGTTGAGTACCCTAAATCCATTGTAAGGCAGAAAACAGGTCTCATGGTGTTTAATTACATTCTATGTATATCCCAGTGGTTAAAAAAACCCCTGTGTGTTTTGTTTGCATATTTTAGTCTAAAAAACAATTCACTTAATTATTGATTATTAGCATTCAGACCCCGTTTTAAAAAATGTATGTTTTGTTTGCTATTTCCAAAGTTGAGCCAGTATTAGAGCTTAAAGTTGAAATTCCATTTTGAAATTTTGTTGTCCTGGTTTCAGCTGGGATAGAGTTGATTTTTTCTTCCCAGTAGCTGGTACAGCGCTGTGGTTTGGATTTAGGATGGGAATAACGTTGGCAACACACTGATGGTTTGGTTGTTGCTAGGCAGGGCTCACACCAGTCAAGGGCCTTTCAGCTGCCCGTGCTCTGCCCGGTGCACAGGGAGCCGGGAGGGGGCACAGCCAGGGGGGCTGACCCCGACTGGCCCAGGGGCTGTTCCGTACCCTATGGCGTCCTGCCCAGTATAGGAACTGGGGGAGTTGGCCGGGGGGCAGCGATCGCTGCTCCAGAACGGACTGGGCATCAGTCGGCGGGTGGTGAGCAATTGTTTCATGTATCACTTGCTTTGTATATTATTATTGTATTATTGTTACTATTATTATTACTATTACTACTACTATTCTATTTCATTTTCCTTCAATTGTTAAACTGTTTTTGCCTTAACCCACGAGTTTTCTGACTTTCACCCTTCCAATTCTCTCCCCCGTCCCACCGGTGCGGGGGGAGTGAGCGAGCGGCTGGGTGGTGCTTAGCTGCTGGCTGGGGTTAAACCACGACATTTGTGTATGTAGCTTTGACTCTACTACCCAGTTTAGGTCCGTGCCCCTGCTGTGTTCCTAGGTGTGATGCAAATCTTGAAAGGGTCTATTTTCAAGTCCTGGTTGCATTTGTAGCTGGGTAGCATTTTCTGGTGGGACTTCAGTTCGTGGGCATAAAGTAATCCATCTCAGTTTCTGAAAACAGTTTGCAAAATTCCCACCTGATTTCTGAATCCAGCCCATCAACTGTGTATTTGGATTGAAACCTGGTAGTCATTTTGCCCTACTGTGAATTAAGAGTGACACCTCAGCTGGTCTCCGGTTTTTATTTTCCATGCTGTAAATAATAATGGTGCTTTTTTTAAAAAAAGATTCTCACTAGCATTGGTATCACATTCATTTGCTTGCTTTCTGTTTGCTTTTTCGCTGGTCAAAAATATTTGTGTCTTAAACTATGAAAATAAAAGTCAACAGAACCGAAAAGGCATATGTTCAAGTTAGGATTGTCCAAGATGTTTATCTTTTAGCATAATTTTTAAGCAGTATGGTGCTTTTGAAACACAAATCAGGGATTTTTGATGATTTAACAAAGTGCACAGTATGGAGGAGTGACTGATAAAAGACTTAGAAGCAGATGTGAGTCAGAATACAGGAAACCTTATGTATCGTGGATAAGTTATTCATAGAATCATAGAATAGATCACAGAATGCTTTGGGTTGGAAGGGACGTCTAAAGGCCCTGCAGTCCGCCCCCCGCCATGGGCAGGGGCATCTCCAACCAGATCAGGTTGCTCAGAGCCCCGTCCAGCCGGGCCTTGAAGGTTTCTGGGGATGGGGCGTCCACTGCCTCTCTGGGCAGCCCCTGCCAGTGTTTCACTACCCTTAATGTAAAAAATTTCTTCCTTATATCTAGGCTGAACCTACCCTCTTTTAGTTTAGAACCATTCCCCCTTGCCCTATTGCAGCAGGCCCTGCGAAAAAGTTTGTCCCCACCTTTCTTATAAGCCCCCTTCAAGTATTGAAAGGGGATCCTTTGAGGAAAGTGATATGCTGTTGATTTTAAAGGTTAGAAATAGCATCCTGCTGTATTTTATACTTTTAGGAACTGATACAGCTGCACAGACTGTGCAGACTGTGAACTGGTCCCTATTCTTACGGCATAAGTAACATGTCTTTAAGTATTACCCGGACCCCCATTTCCCAGGTGGCCTCTACCATGGGTAACTGCGCTGGTCCGGTAGGATCAATCTTAATGAAACAGAGCTGACATTTCAGTGTGTTTCTTGGGGCAAGGAAAGATGCTTACTCTATGTTTTTTCATGTTTCCTAAAATAATGACCACAGAAAACTCACCCTAGGTGAAGTGAGTGATAACGTTTCTTTCTTTCAGCATGTTATTGATTTCTAGCTTCTTATTAGAACAGTGATTTATGTCATTTTCAATGTTAATGCTCACAAATTGTGATTCTATAATGCAGATAAGTCTTGACTATTCATAGGCTTTCTCCTTAACCACTTATTCTGTCATGCTAATTTTTGTTCTAGATTTTAGTATGACTTTGATTTAGATAATTTTCTTGCCGGATCTCAAAAAAAACCAACCAAACAAACAAACAAAAAAACCAAACAAACTTGGCAACTATTCAGAATTTAATGCAGGATTTCATACCTTATGGAGATGAAATTGTGTGACACTCTACAGAAACAAGTTGTCCTGAGGTGTTCGAGTTGCAAAGCTGTGCTGCTTCTGGTGGTGATGGTCAAACATTCAGGTACAGCTTAACACTGCTGCAGGGTATTGCGCTGTTACTTAGATATGCCTTTGGCCCAGGGCTGAAGCTAGGGTTAGCACTTTGAGCTAGACGTAGGCATAGGTAGTTTCTGGGAGACTGGAGCTCCGTGCTTACATACCTACAGCAGCCCACTCCGTGAGAGGAAATCCGTGTAATGTTTCCAGATGACTTCCAGGTTACAGCAGTGCGTTCTAGAGGACGCAGTGCCTGCGCTGTGGTGGCTAGAAGAGCCATCATAAGGAGAAAGCTTTGATGTTTCCTAGCCAGTCAAAAGTTGCTGCTTCTATAGGATAAGTGATGGTACAACACCACCGAGGCTGCACGCCGCTCTAAAGAATGCGTGAGTAAGCGTCTAACGTGCGTAAGCTGAGACATATCCTGGTCACTGCTGTCCTGGACTTACCTGGGAAGAATTCAAGCCAGGTCCTTTGTATTCAAATGTATTGCTTTGCCCGTTGTGGCGTCATTGTAACAACACTGCTTCTGACAAAAACAGTTAGGTTGCTTGCTGTCATATTAGTGGTATCACCATTTTCAGCTTGTCCTCAAATTGCCACGACATTCTTCAGGAAGGTAGAGCTCTTTAGTTTCATATCTAACTTAGGCAGTCATTTTCTTGATATTCTGCCTCACTTAAAAGTCTCCAATGTCTTTGTTGCTGGAGTCAGTATGTTTTAATTTTTTCCTAAACTGTTCAGTCACATTGCTAGTTTTGTTTAACTTTCGTTGATTTTACTCAAAATGAGGTGTGGCTTGAAGTGTCTTGGTTCAAATATACATCATTTAACGGGTGCATGGGTACCCTTTCTGGATGACAGATGTTACAAAGATAAACTACTGTCATATGCCCTAATATTGTTTCTGAAGATGATTTATCAAGTGATTAGCAGAGCTGTCAGAATTAGCTTATATTTATTTCCTAGTCTAGAAAGCTTTTTTTAAGCCACTGACTTGTCTCTCTTTAATTCTAAAATAGTAATCTCTCCTGGTTCCTGTAGGGAGACAAGGCAGAGCTCTCTGCTTCCCAGGAGGTAGTTTTTGAAGTATGAATGCTTTACCTTTAAAGAGTAGTAATGAGAAAAATGTCAGTGGAAAGGATTTTCTGATGTAAAATGTAAAAAAAAAAAAAAAACTATTACATGAGATGTCATGAAATAATATTTTTGGTTGCTTTGTGCTGTAGATATATTTTTCTTGAAAATATTTGCTTTTTAGTGATTAAAGATCATAGAATCATTAAGGTTGGAAAAGACCTTTGAGATCATCAAGTCCAACCGTTAACCCAGCACTGCCAAGCCCACCACTAAACCATGTCCCTAAGCACCACGTCTACCCGTCTCTTAAATCCCCCCAGGGATGGGGACTCAACCACTTCCCTGGGCAGCCTGGGCCAGGGCCTGACAGCCCTTTCAGTGAAGAATTTTTTCCTAATATCCAACCCAAACCTCCCCTGGCGCAGCTTGAGGCCATTTTCTCTCGTCCCATCGCTTGTAACTGGGGAGAAGAGACCGACCCCCACCTCGCTACAACCTCCTTTCAGGCCGTTGCAGAGAGCGATGAGGGCTCCCCTCAGCCTCCTCTTCGCCAGGCTGAAGAAACCCAGCTCCCTCAGCCACTGCTCATATGACTTGTGCTCTAGACCTTTCACCAACGTCGTTGCCCTGCTCTGGCCACGCTCCAGCCCCTCCATGGCCTTCTTGTAGTGAGGGGCCCAACGCTGAGCACAGGATTCAAGGTGCCGCCTCACCAGTGTCGAGTACAGGGGGACGATCCCTGCCCTGGTCCTGCTGGCCACACCATTCCTGATACAAGCCAGGCTGCCATTGGCCCTCTTGGCCACCTGGGCACGCTGCTGGCTCATGTTCAGGCAGCTGTCAGCCAACACCCCCAGGTCCTTTTCCACCAGGCAGCTCCCAGCCGCTCCTCCCCACGCCTGCAGCGGTGCCTGGGGTTGCTGTGCCCCAAGTGCAGGACCCGGCCCTGAGCCTTGGTGACCCTCACACAGTTGGCCCCAGCCCATCGCTCCAGCCTGGCCAGGTCCCTCTGCAGAGCCTCCCTGCCCTCCGGCAGATCAACGCTACCAGCCAACTTGGTGTCATCTGCAAACTTACCGAGGGTGTACTCAACCCCCTCGTCCAGATTTTTAGAGGCAAAACTAAACAGGAATTTGTGAACAAATTTACATTTTTTTTACTTTTTAAAATGCATTTTGTTGCTGGAGTTTCCATGCAAACATATGAAAATGTGAAAGAAAGATTTTAACTGGGAGTCTAAGAGAAGTTTCAGAAACTGAATGAATCGCTCCTCCTTCTAATGACACGTTATGAAGATGGTTTATCTTACAGCGTGAGTGAGTGTTCTCCTGACAGGTTCTCATGTGAACAGATTAGACATCCATCTGAGGCGTTTTTATCATATTGATTTATTCCCTTGGAAGAAGGCAGGCTCTTACTTATTTTAAAGATGGTTCCAAGTGGCTTGTCGAGATTACATCTTGCATGTGAATTTTAGCTGGGATTATGTTACATGGGAATGACAATTTTTAATAGGCATGTTTCAGGTGGTACTGCAGAAAATGAGTGGCTCAGTTTAATGGAAAAGGCTAATGCATACACATATGTAGCAAGCAGCTCTAGGGGAGATCTGTAGATAATGTACTTGAACAGTGCCATGTGTGCATAAAAAGTAATATTTTTAAAAAATTACCGCTGGTTTATGTTCTTAGAGAATAGGCAGTTGTATACAAACCATTCTCATGTCCAGGGCACTTCACAACCAAGTGGCAGCTCAGATAATTTTTAAAAGCATGTTAATTGATGGACAAAAGGGAATAAATACTTTCTGAGCCAAACTTGACTAATGCTCAGTATTGCTATAACGCTTGGTCACATCCTGACAGACTTCAGGCTTAAATCATAATTTTACATGAAGCTTAGAAATTCATATTTTGTTTAAATTTTCTACTATGCCTTATCATGAATAGATTTTTTTTTTTACTTAAGATGACATTCCTGCTTGAAGCAGCACAAACTTCAAAGTTAGATCAGGTTGCTCAGGCCCTCGTTTGGACAGAGGTTTTTTTTTTGTTTTTTTTTACCAAGACCTCGGAGTATATGGTCAGTGAAATATGGAAACATAAACAGGTAGTACAGAAGTAAGAATAACTTATGTATTTGTCTACCTGCATTTCATGCAAACAAGGATGAAGCAGGGATGTTGTGGAGATGATGATAAACTACCAGACGTAACTGAAAGGTCTTTGCTGGCATCGCAAGTTCTGTGTAAATGATCCTTCTCAGCAGGAGGACTTGGGGCTTGTATCAAGGAGACTTCAATTCCTCAGCAGTCGGTCAGGAACAGAGGACTTCAGAATGAAACTCACCTGCGTAGCTGGAGATCATCACGTGCCCTTCTTCTATAGGAGACGGAACTGCCGTGGGACAGAGCGCATCCCTCCCCGTGTGTGCCGGTACGCTTTGGTGCGTGAGTTTGTTAGAGCGGTCAGGAGAGCCCTGTGAATGGGCCTCTTCTCTATATTTGGAAACCCTGAATCTTGTCTTCCCTGCCTTGATTTCTCCCTTTAGATTACTGGTAACACTGTATCAGCCAACAGTACAGTACTTTTAACTATCTATTAAGAACTCAGATGATAGTAACTAATTTAATGTTAGCCAGCTATAAGGCTATTTGATTATAGTAATTTTGCAATAATTATTAACTTGAATCTGTTACATAAAGGAGAAGAGCTTTAACTTCCTTTATCAATAGCCTGGCTTGTCCATTTTCCTAGCTTCACAAAATAGAAATCAAATGAACTTGCAAAACTGTTTAAATTTAAATGTATATCACAGGAGAGCAAGGCATTCTAACTAATCTTAGTTTATTATTTTATAACCATGTGATACAAACAACTAAAAAATACATCTCAGAAGACAGCGATGATGTGTGAAAAAACAGAGACAGAACAGCGCATATGGAAAGTACAAAATATCCAAAAGATCTTTTTTATTATCTGCGAAAGCCGATGGAGGTCTGTTGGTGCTGCTGTGAACGGTGCGTCTGCCCTTTCCTTGACTCCTGGCTGCGTGGTCTTCTTGCCGTTATCAGTACTCATGCTCAGCTTGCCGATCAGGCTGAACACTAACCCCTACCAACCCCAAATAATAACGATTGCTTTGCTGAATCAGTGAGCTCGTCCGGCTCACCGGTTAGCCAAATGAAGAGTGCTGCCAGAAGAGGCCAGGGACGAGAACTGCGTGGCCGTGACGGGGAGGCGGGAGGAGCGGGGAGAGGGGGCACAGGAAGGTGGGGTGTCCCCTTCTAGCAGGAGAGCAGGTAAACCAAAGGCAGTTGTAAAATTATATCCATTGGCATCAATTGTAATATTCATAGTTGCCGCATATTTGTGCTGGTTTAGGAATATACTGCTAAAAACTAAAAAAAAAAAAAAAAAAAATCCAAGGAGTTTGGAAGACTAATGTGTTCAACCTTTTTTTGTTTGCTTTAAACAGTTCACTAACATGAGGTTTTTGAATGTTACCTACATACCAATTCTTTAAAGGTCAAATACAAATTCACCCTGTAATATCTTTACTGATTCAGCGTAACGAAAATGGAGTTCTCCCATCATTGCAGGCTATAAATCATACAGACTATTCTTTCTTTGGATAGATTTCAGTTGTCATTTCTTATATATAGCACTTGAAAAATTATTTCTAACCAGAAGTTGAACTCCTGTAACAAAGTGCCTATTCATTATACATGATATTTCCTGGATATTGGAAGGGTATCTGCAATAGCCTTTTATCAAAGAAAAGATAAGATTCCTCCTTTCCCTGTGACTGAGCCAACCCCAGCAAGGAGCAAATAGGAGTTTTGTATCCTGCTGCAGGTAGTTAAGTCAGTTGCTTTTCATTTAGCATTAATAAAACATTTTGTTCAGTTGTGGATTAATCCCTAGCAATAGATGTCTTTACCTAGAAATACATTAAATATTTTAATGTTTATTAAATATGCTTACACCTGAATTAGCATTGGATTTAAAGATGCGTTATTTTAAACACATAGAAAGTGAAATTGCTGGTGTTTTCCATTTTTCACAACTAGGCAATCATAAATATGTACAGCCTTTTCAGTGAAAACTGAGCAACAGAATGAGTGAAGTCAAAGTTGGCAGAAATATAATTAGTTCTACATAATAGGCCCTACCAATTGTACAAAAAAGGATTTGAAACTTAAACAAACCAAAAATATATAAATAAGGGACAGCCCTTGGTCTGCTGTAATTTACATTCCAAAAGGTGACCTGCACTTGAAAGCCTGGTTCGTCCAGCGCTCACTGAGACCAACAGAAGTCACAACAGACTCTGGCTTGCCGTGACAGTCCCCTGCCATGGAAGAGAAAAAGGCTTTTGAGATGACGCAAACTGAGAAGCACTTGATTATGACACTAAATTTATTCATTGATTCTTTTCTCCTAATATGACAAATAAAATTGAGTCAGATTTCAGAAGTTTAAGAATAGTCTTGAAAATTATGGTTAAATTGCTTTGCTTAGGTGTGTAAAACAGTGAGCCCCACAGCCAGCTCATGGTATTTGGCAAGTCTGTAGGCATGGATTTTGCATCAGGTTATTCCCTGTGTGTTCTTTCAGTAAAGGGCCAAATGGTTTTTTTAAAGTGGTTTGATTTAGGCATTTTTTGCTTATTAATGAATCTTTATCCAATGCTTATATTCAAATCATGTGTGTATATTGCATGTATAAATAACTGTTTTTAATGGGGAGTGTCTGAGAGGAATGTAACAGAGGCCAAATTGGGGGGGGGGGGGATCACAAAAGGAGAGGTCAGCAGAAAGTAGTGGGCTTCGTCCATCACGCGCTGGCGCCCGGAGCACGAGAAGGCAGGTTCTGTGCGGCGGGCGTCAGCTGCCAGGCAGAGAAGCGGAGGGTCGCATGCATCTCTCTCGTTACCGGCTGTGGGCTGTAGTGCCGGCGGGGCACAAAGCGTGTCCTGTGTCTTCTATCACCCCGCGTATTTTTCAGTTCTTTCTTTGCTATCTATTTCACTACCCCCTTCAAGATATTTAAGGATTCTATAATAGTTGCAAGATAAAAATCGATCTATACCTACCTTGCAAATACCTCTTTGTGGATGGGTTGTCGTCAGGTCTGGATAGAGTCTTATCTGGGTTGACTTCAATCTCATTTCTTATCCTTAAGATGTCCCTATGCCAGCTTATACTTCCAGGCACGTCTATATTCACCTCCACTCAGTGTAGTAACTGAATGTAGTAACAGTGCAAAGATGTCTTAAGTAGCATAAGTGGGTTTAATGATAATATTGAGGGATAGAAGAGGAAGCACTCTCAGGGACATGTGTGTTAAAATGTGGATGAAGGTAGGGTGTTCGCTTACATTTTCTTTCACGTATTCAGTTGCAGGGTGCTGTCAGCACAAATTCTACTTCGCTGTGGTTGGGTGGTCAAGAATTAAATGCCTCTTCCTTTTTTCCCCCTATATTTTCCACTTTCTCTTCTAAAATCTGGTATTCAACCCTGGTGTAATTATGCTGAAGTTAATTTGGTACGCTATTTCAATATTTGGATGTATGAGGAAAAACTGCAAATTTGAGTTAGTCTGCCATAGGTTCCTTATCATAGAATCATAGAACGGTTTGGGTTGGAAGGGACCTGCCAAGATGGTCTTGTCACTGTCCCCCTCCATGGGCAGGGACGTTACCTCCCCTCCACCAACAGCCTTCTCTCCAGTGACAGTGTGCCCATTTTACAAGCCCCATTTTGCATACCTGAGTCTGTGTCTGTGTGTGCCTTCCGCAGTACCACATTTCATCTCAGTTCTTCCCTGAGAGGTTCCTCTAAGCGTAACGTTGGTTTGATCTCAAATGTTTCCATTTGCAACCCCTACACAGTTACGGTAAAAGATTATGGTAAAAATCTTTCCGTCCCGTTTTATAGTCGGTAACTGTCAGAACGTCAACCAAATCTGCAAATACCATGGCACTCACGTTTCCTTAGAGCACTCTTCTTTAGGCCTAGGGAACCATAACAACCCACGCATCGGTGATGTGCTGACCCTCACTCAGCTGGGCTGTCGCCAGCACCTAACTGAAGTGTCTGTGTCCTGGGAGTTGACCCTCGAGTCAAGGCTATCCTGTCCCTTGGCAGAGCTGCTTTCTACCGGGACGCGGTTCAGACAGGTGGTGGGTATCCATGCGGTACAGGCGTGTTTCGCTTCCATGCGTGTGGCAGGAGCGTTCTTCCTGGTGCCTCCATGGAAGGAGTTACACTTTCTGCTTTTCGAATTTGAACATTCCCTCAACTAAATAACTTTTTGGAAAGGCACAAATTACTTGGACATTGCAGTAAACAAATAAGCTTGCACATTATTTCATATTATTATATTATTGTTAACTCTTATCTATTATTTCATATGCTCTATGCATGAATTTGATTATTTTGGTATTAATATCACTTGCCTTTCATTAATTTAATTTTACCAGTGGCAAGCAGGTTAGAAAAATAAATAAATGGAAAGGAGGATCACTGCCAGGATAGGTCAAATTTTAGGCCTTCCAGTCTTGATCTGTCCCTTTAAAAAAAGCAAACCCAAACCACCAGCCTATAATTCTGTGAAGACATTACAGCCTATTAAGTTAACAGTGTAAATGTTTATTTAAAGAATAGCTTTTTTAAAAACCTCTCTCTGACCCAGTGTGATAAATAATCAAGGCTGGATTCATTTAAAAAAACTGTATCCAGCCATGAAGCCATAGGTCATAAGAAGTTTATGTGAAGAATGCAAAGCCATAGTCTCAGGCACTTGCACGATGGAGCTTACTAGCTGCAGGATCCAGCTCTTACAAAGTTTTGACTGGGTTTTGTCATATAGGCAACTGGGGAGTGCTTCAGAAGCATGAACATTAGCACTTTAGTTGGGATTAAGTGTTGCGTGTGCCAAACTGTCTTCCTGTTTTCAACATTTTTCCTAGCTTAATTTGGCAGTAGGAAGCCATACAGGGCACGTTGTACAGCTGTCGCTGCCCAGAACAGATGAAATTAGGAGAAAGGAGTGGTTGGCCTTGCTTTAATGTTTGCATCGTAGCTGATCTGATTAAATTGTCAAACTACTGATACTGAAACAAGGGCTTGCTCTGTAGAACAGGACGAGTCTGACTCGGTGTCTGCTGGGAACACAACCAGCAAAGCGCTGGAAGGCAATGGAATGAAGGGTTCTCTTTCTCCTGGAAGGCTGCTGAAATGGACCCTGTCTTAGAGCAGTTAGGCCAGGGTCATTCCCGAGCTTTAGGGAACCCAGCTGCATTTGTTCTTCAAAAAGAAAGTGCACTGGTTTTGTGTATCTCGGTCCAAGTTTCACAAGCACAGAGGCTCTGCGGAGAAGTGCCGTGTCCTGCCCTGCTGTGGATACCTGCACCCCTCAGAGTACTAGCTGTGGCTAGTTAGGCAGGTATGTGTATGTGTAAAGGCACAGTGACATTCTACAGAGAAGCAGAAGGATGATGCGTGCTTTTCAATAGTTGAGGAATACAGACATACAGTAGCATTTCAGCTCCTTCTGAAGGGAATGTAAACTTCTTTGCTGTAACTATAATTGTCTACTAAGTCCTTGCATACTATAGATTATTTTTTCTCATAGTCGTATTTGATGGGGAATTTGGAAGACTGGGTGCTAGGAATAGGAATTCTTCCAAATCTTTTCTTAAAAAGCAAGCTGAAGAGGACTATCTACCCCTTTTCTCTCTACCCCCAAAGAGCGATTGATTTATGGGAAAACAAACATGTCAGTGTTCCACTGTGCACTGTATCACCACTTGATGTTTTATGTGCCTCAATTGTTGTGTTTTCAGATTGTAAGCCCCAAGGGGCAGGGACCATGTCTTCTTTTGTTTGTACAGCACTGAGTCTACTGTCAGCACTCTATAAATAAGAAGTAATTATAGTGTTACGCATCCATGTCTTTTGAAAGTTTGAGTCTGCTCCTGTTGAAATCCAAGGAAATTTTGCCCTCTTACTTCAGGGACAAAGGATAACGTACTGTATTAGCTGGCTGAATTTGTTTTACATTGCAGGGGGGGTGAGGAAAATAGACTAAAACTATAATGCATCCTTTTCAACCAAGGTGCTTTATTATGTGAAGCTGTATTTTGATTATGTGAAATGAATATATAGGAGGTGGTGTGAATTAAAAATAGTTTCAGAAGATGATAACCACTTTTCCAAAGCTAACAACTTAGCTTATTAATACAACAGTAAAATAAGAAATGAAACTGCTACCAACTATGGAAAATTGTAATTAGAATGGAAAATTCCATCATTCTACTCAGTAGACACAAAGGTTTTTCTGAGTGCAAGGAGTGCAGAGAATACTAGAACAAGAATGGGAAAGCTGTTTTGAGCTACCATGTAATCTGAAAGGCACACCGTTTTTTCAATATATGTGAAGCATACTTTAATGCTGAGACCTTGTGTGTTAAGGTTCTGCCTGAAGTGAAGTTTTATGGCCAATTTATAAGGTCTTGCAAACAGGAGTTTACAGTGGAAACAGTGACTCTTACCTTAATTGTAGCAATGTCAATAGCATGGCTGTAATGAGCATCTGGCTACATTCCATCTGTTGACCACACCAACGGGTTTTGTGCATCATAAAAGTAGTGTTTCCCCTCCATATTTGATTTTCCACATGTCAATCCCTCCTACGCACTCCAGCCCTTTCAGTTTATTGGAATCCCAACATGCGAGCTGTGTAAATGATGGAGATGGGTGTTCGCTCCCATGGCAGAGAAAGCCCAGCCCGTGGAGGCCTTGCGGCACACTTTTCCAGCTGCATGACTCGCCCTTGTCACTGCCCCGCTGCCGTCCGGGTCACGCTGGATACACGTGGCTGGTGAGCCTGCAGTGCCATGTGCCACACTGGGTTATGGATTTGGAGAGAGGAGGTGGCACCGCGCTGTAAACGCATGAGTTCTTGCAGCGGGAAAGCATGAGATGAGGCCAAAAGAATGAATTTCGTGTTTAGCGCATGAGACTTGGCAGATATAGTTACTGGCATGTGTTTGGGGGAAGCTTATATTTGCACTTGTACAAGGGAAAAGTTACGCATTTAAAAATATTACAGAAACCAAACTGCGTAATTTTAAATGAACGCTGGGCAATTTCGGTTCTAAGTCACTTTATTTTTTTAGACAAAGCAAGAATTGAATAAATGTACCTACTAAAGTAGGTAAAGAATTTGGAATAAAATATCTTTTGTATGAAATACAAATAAAATATCTTTTTGGATGAAGCAAACGTTGCCCAGATGTGCATGTGAGTTTTCATAGCAGTACATACAGCTGCTCTTATTCTTCAAAGATAAGTCTATCACTAGAACTTTTAATGGGTGATCTGATCTCTTCCGATATCAGTGGCTCTTCCATCTCCACCGAGGTGAGATGCTATGAATATCCAAGTTGTTCAACACAAAGATGAACTTACCACTTTTAACTTGTCGATCTTTGGAGCCCAGTGCACGTACTGCAGGAACAGAGACAACTGATAATGAGCTGTCTTTGTTACAGACCTGTATCCGTGTTCTGACATACATGGCTTGGTTTTTCCTTAGCACGGAAGAAATAAAGTAGAAGTGCCGTATCGACTTGATGTCCTATCCCGGTTTTGGCGGCGTTCGTCCACACAGCTATCCAGGTCACAGTATCAGTTTCTCTAGCTGTGCTTTAATTTCTCCTCCATGTCAGTCCTGTGCTGGTTTTGCTGCGCCTCTGTCATGTATGTGCACTCAAACATCAGTCACAGACACATCCCTCCTTTTTTCCAATATACGCATTTGCATTTTTGGCGTATTTTGGAGATCGTGCCAAAGCTTTCATAGGTCCACTGTCTAAAATGTAAGATAATCTTCAGGATCACCAGCTTTGGTCATATGTTGCCCAAGCACCTTCTGCCAACTGGTGTGGCAGGTTTTCATGGGAAGCTCATGAACCCTTTAGAAAACCTAATGCTGACATGCTTGAAGAGATGTATTACAGTTGTGTTATATATGTAGTGGTTGCTATTTTTATCCTATAAACATACTCGTTTGGGCCCTGAGTCTCTGGTAAAGTTAGTACAAAATGTGTTATGAATATCTTTTATCAACTCTTCTAATCTAATTAGATTTCGAAATGGTAGTTTTTAGGTCTTTGGGAATTCATTGTGCATCAAAATATTGCTGTAGTTGTGTTCTCAAGGAACATTCCTTATTCTCTGTCTTCATACCTGCATACCCATATCTGCATATGGATACATTTTTTAAAACATTTTTTTGTTTCCATCTTTACTTTTTGGTATTCCCATTTTGTCAGATAACTTATGTGATGCTCTATGACAAGCTGAAAAATAGTGTCTCAGGTTTGAGGATGAAAGCTGGTTGGTAAACGTTGTCTTTGAGGTGCTCCGGAAAGTATGCAATAAATGACAATATCTTAGGCCTGTCTCATTTTGGATTTCACATCTCCAATCAGAAATTGGCTCTCTACCATTCAGACCCAGTACCCCAGGCCCCAGTGTCGTTCCCGCCTCGGCTGCCTCGGGAAGCCCGGCCTGGACTGCTGGTATAGGCTGCTTGCTCCTCCAGGAGCTGGGCGCTCGTTTCCTCCAGGCGAGGGGAAGCTATGTCCCAATCTATAAACTCACCACCATATCGCCCTTTAAATCACTAATCATTATCCTTAAAGGATATTAACTTCGTTCTGACAAAAGAGAGGCAAGTGACAAGCAAAGCTGATAAATACTAATTCAAATCAGGGCTGTATCTACCTCTTCATCTCACCTTTATTTGTTTCTTTATATTTTTATCGTAAGTTGTGAAAATTCTGGACAAAAGGGGTTTATACTGTGAATAGCATGATGGGACTTAAGTCCTTGAATGGATAATAGGTACAACTGTAATAGAAATCAATAATTCTGGATGTTATGAGGAGTGTGATTTTGAATTTTCACTTTCAGTAAATCACAGGACGTCACAAATCAGGGAACGTGCACTTAGGGAAGCTTATTGAAAGCAATTCTATAAAATAGTAGTTCTTGGGCATTCTTGCGCAGAGCTTTTTGGGGGGTTAGGATTGTGACAGGCTTCGGAGAGCTGGAAAGCTGTGTGCTCGCCCTTACAGCCATTGCATTCTCTTGCTCTGAAGTGGGTGATTTCCCCCCTTCCTTAGAAAGTTTCAGTTACCATTAATTTTGACTGCATGGGGCAAAGAGATACTTAATCTGAATCTCTCTTCTAGAAGCCATCACTGCCTGACACACCTGTGTGTAGGTGTAGAAATGGGATTATTTCTAAAAGTGTAACTTGCTAAGATTGATACGTAGTTTTGCTGTTAAGGCTTTTTGTCTCTGAAGGATAGTTTCTTTGCTTCTCTTGTTCACAGTAAGATGATCTGTAGTTTGTATGTTGTAGGCACGCTAGCTGTTTGCTCACAACAGAAGGTAAGACAGTCTTTATCTAATAAACCTTAGCAGGAGTACTAATTTTTGAAATGTCAGAGGAATACTATAATCATAGCTGTCATTATTTACACAGATAGTGGTGAATCATTCCTCTCGGTGAGGGTGGCTGCTCAATGAAAAATGTGGGGACAGGAAAGGACTACTGAAAGAAGAGGCTGAACCCGGTCAGTTGAGGTCCACAACTTCACTTGCGTTCCTGGGCTTTGTGGCGGGCGCTACAACTACGTACTGTGTAGTTCTAGCAGAGCTATTGATGCATAGCTTACAGTACTGAGCATGTTGCTGAGTCCTGGATCATTTTGTGCCTCCGCTAGTGATGTTTCCCACGCAGTATTTGCTGTGGGAAAAGCTTCCAGAATTTAGGAGTGGAAAAGATTTTTTTGTTTCAATGTGTTGCTATGCCTGCCTCATAACTGAAGATAATGGCTCTGGGAATACAGGGAGGCGACCAGGCGTGGCAGGAGTGCCAGTGACTGGGGAGCTTAGTGCCTGAAAGTGTTCCGCAGGTCCTACCCGGTTGTAAGGTCAGTCACAATCTGGGATCGCTGCTTTTCCTTTCACCTTATACTTAAAAAGTTAAAAAAAAAAAAAAGTATTCCAAGACAACGATCAAAACCAAAATACGAAAAAAGGATGGAGACATACATCTAATGTGCATCATATTGATTTATGTTTCGTGCGTTTAGAGAGAGTTAAAAACCATAATATTGTTGTGTATAGTGGCTCTCATTTTCCTTGTTTCAAACACGTGGCATGGTACTGTATATGTGATGTTTGGATCCTTACCGTAACATACCTCAGGCAAGTGTTTTTGTTTGCTACTTAAAGGTCTTAGGCATAGCAGTTCAAAGTTGGGTTATTTATTTATTTGCTTATTTTCCTTGATGTACTCAGAGAAGATAAGTATCCAAAGAATCAAAGACTTAAAAGATGCTTATTCTCATAGCCAAAGGTTCTGGAGTCTTTGAGGACAGGGTTGATATATCTGTTGGAACAACAATAAACAAGGTTTATTTTAGTAGATAGAGCCAAAATATTTTTCAAATGTTGGTAATTAAATTGAGTCTATAAAGAAGCTAGGATATTAGTATCAAGGGTGGATATTTCAATATTAGGAGATGCCGGCTTGCAAGATTCATAATTAGGAATGTGATTCAAAACTATTGTAGCTATGCCTTTAACCCACACACTGTCAAATTCAGATCATAAGCAATACATAACCAGGGCATGCCAGTGGCTTTTTTGTATTTTACTTTATAATAAGGATTTTCAGTATATGATGAGTATTGCTATAGTTGGCTATTAATCTATTACTAGCAGGCAAAGTTTTAATGCATTTAATAATTTCTAGTATTTCATCACATCGTTTAGTCATCCATACTCTTATTTATTCTTCAAGTTGTTTCCTCATGTATTTAGCCTAGTCATTTGAAACACAGCAGACAGAAACTAGGGAGTAAGTTGGGATTTACTTGTACTTGAATTAATTCTCGAAGGTTCCATTTTGTCTAATTTTGTCTCATGAGAAACAAAGAGATTGATTCTTGTGTTTCTTCAGTTTATTTTTTACCCTTTCTCAGGTAAGTGTATGGGTCAAACAGTGGATAAAAGAAACAATGTTTTTGGTAGTTCTGAACTAATGTATCTGATCTAGAAAATTCTATTTTTTTTCATTTTTATGATAAGTGACAAGCTTTCTCAGTTTTTACCACTTTAACGTTCCAGTACCTCTTTTGGTCCACATCTGCATATGGATACATTTTTTAAAACATTTTTTGTTTCCATCTTTACTTTTTGGTATTTCCATTTTGTCAGATATGATGCTATGTGACAAGCTGAAAAAGTTGTCAAGACCGTTCGGAGCGAAGATAGTGACGATATGCTGGGAGGTGAACTTGAGAAATGGCAAATAAATGAGTCACGGCTAGTAGAAGTAATTGTAACAAAGTAAGCCTATTAAAAATGGAGGAAAAGAACAAATTTGGAACAAAGGAAGCCTCATGGATATGAGGCTTTTTCCAGTGATATTTTGCAAAGTTGAGAGCAGGAATATGGGAATTAGAAATACAACTCTTGCATGATGCAGAAGTAAAAGGAGTCCGGTGATTTAAAAGTATAAAGCAGACAAACTAACAGTCGTAACTGTAGGGGAAAACAGGGGATGAAGTGCTTAGAAGCCACTGTCATGACATTCAGGGACTGCAAAGTGCAAATAGCCACTTAGGGTGACTGGAAACTTGTGATGGAACTGATTATAGCATATATTTCACACCAAAATAACTCACAGGACAGATGAGAGAGAAATTTGTAACAGGGGAGACAATTACACATCAAAAAATTGTGGTGGATTCTGTTGTTCTGAAACCTTCATTTAAGATGCAGTGTTCCAGCTAAACAACAAATTCTGGATCTGTTGAAGGAATGGCTTGAAGATACATTATGCACAACGTCGCGGAGGGGCTTCGGGTTTGTCAGTTGTTTCCTCATGGCTTTACCCATCAGGGAAGTTACACGGACTGTGTGTGTGATACAGGGGAAAGAGCAGAGGAGTGAGAAGAACACAGAGTTGCTTGGTTGCAGCTCTGTAGTGGGAGGTAAATAAAGCAGTGTCTGATGTACTGTCTTTCCAAAAGGCAAAGAAGGAGCAGCGAAAGCCCAGCAACCACATTTTGATCTGATCTCAGATACTTGGCACGTAGGAGAAGGTATCTGCGCAGGCATGACAGTCGAGAAAGGGATTGGAGTGCAGCTTTATTTTCTTCAGGTAGGCCTCTGTACAAATTTTGTGGCATAATTTCTATCCCAGAATTAAAAAATAGTTGAATGCATTCCTAGTCAGTAGGAGATCACTTTGTGTAATGGAAGAGCTTTCATGCTGTAATACTTCGGTTGGTCTCTGCTAGTGCTAAAGAGGTAGTTATCACTCTTACTGTTTTCCAAGTTGACAACCAAGGGGGTCGAAAATGCTTTTTCTGTCTGATAAGGTGCTTAACTAGCTTTCGATGAAGTTGCACATCATGGTTCATTGCGCCTTGAAGTTTTTTCGGGACCTGAAGCGGCTGGTTTAGTGACTAGCAGTAATGTATCAGTGCAGATCAGCAGCAGATAATTTAGTCTGATCTTGTTTGATTTTATGGGTCTCCTAAAAACTTTGTTTCCACATACCTAGCGGCTTAATGGACAGACATACGACTTCAAGGTGCTAAACTTCGAGGACTGTTGTAGAAGGGGCAAGAATGCATGGTAGAGGAAAAAAGGGTGGAATTAATGCTGAGAAAGAATTTGACTCTGGCTTATACTCTGTTGCCTTTCATTTTTAGGCATGTCTACACTGAATATTATACATTTCTGGATCTGTTTGTGGTACAAAAAACCAGAAATGAGATGACTAAATTTTAACAAATAAAATGTTTTCAGATGTATATAGTTCTTCATGTTCCTCTAAGAGGAAAAGAGAACGTTCTTTGTAATTCTAAACATAATGCAACATCTACAGCTAAGGGATTCTTGAAGTTGTTATTATTTAAAAGTAATCTTTGTAGAAATAAAGACGCACCTGTCAAATATTTAATTAATATAGAATTTCAGGGGAACAACGTATCTTGGACTTAGCTCAGGTTTCAGACTGTGTTGATCTTAAAGTGTAAATGAATGCGTTAAAATGTGGTTTGGTCTTTTTACCTCTGAAATGAAAAAACCCAAGACTTTTGTCATTTCACTCCTTTCATAGCCTTAAAAAAGCGCATATCTTAGGCTTATGCTCTTTACAAAAATGGAATTCTCATGCTGAAATTAATAGGCTAAAAGTTCAGGGAAACGCAATGTGCTAACAAAGTTATCCTCAATACACCATCATTCTTGGAAACCAACAATTTTGAATTTTATATGAGGCATTAATTTAATGATGTTGAATTTGCATAGCATTCCCCTAGAATAAAATATACAGTATCTTAGCAAAAGAACAATCATTCCCAAGAGCCAAAGGAAGATAAAATGTGTTTGTGTTCTTGCGAATCATCCTTGCCCTAAAAAATAAGCCAATACACTTGCTGAATTCAACACACATTGTAGACAACCCTTTTTTGTCAGCAAATAAATCTGATTTTAAAGTATCTTATATTTTAATTTTATAATTATATGTTAAAAACAGACAAATACTTATCTTCCAAATGGCTGTGATTGCTGCCATTTCTTCTTAGTTGTTTTTTTCTCCTCTTATAGTAAGCATTCACATTCGATAAAGTAAATAGTAGCAGCTAACAATTATTTTAATTTTAGACAGGATTAAGTTGAATCAAATTTAATGGTGGGATGTGTGTAGAAGGAGCCAAAATACTCCAGCAGAGTTCTATCTGGTATTAACCAGGGATCGCAGGGTCTCACTTTTATGTGCCTAAGAGCTTGATGTATTTATGGAGTGTAGGATAGTGGATAGTTTCCTTTTGGTTTTTTTACAGTTAGACAAGGTATTACTGGTATGAGCAGGTATTTCCTATATGCAGAATAGGAAATACTGCTAATACAGTTAATAACCCAGCTAACAGAAGAAAAAAAATTAAAAGGAAATGCTTTAAGGGCCCTCATGGTACACTGTAGTATTAAACACATGGCAGCCCGTAGACTCGAAATAAAGCCTTACAATTTGAGCGTGATGTCACTGGTCAATTATTTGACTGTGGTAGCAGTACTGATAGTGATATCACACCTATGAAAACTGGAATTCGTCCAGCTGGGTTTGAAGGTGTGACCTACAATCCGTCAATGTCAGTTGAAAGTCAGCCATTACCTTTTACATCAAACTATAAAAGTAAGTTTTACCTTCGCTGCTGAAGCGTAAGGGTGGTGTTCAAGCAGCCCCTTCTTTTTAGGTATTACGTCTGCAGTTTATGCATTATGTTCCTCTGAGAGGCCTTTAATTGCATCTTTAACGATAATTAATATCTGGTGCTAATTACTGCTGATAATATGTACTCTTTAATAAATATAAACTTCACAAAATAATGTGTAAGTAGAACTATTATATTTCTATTTTGAGAAACTGAACTACAAAGTTGGTATGACCAGTTCATAAATTATTTTGTATTTATCTGTTTGTATTGACCTGGTCTGTGACTAATTGTACCCCCAGTAATATTTTACAAAATTTTAAAAGCAAAAAATAATTCTCAATTTATTTATTGGGATAACTTCAAATATATTTAATCAGCTCTGAATAGCAACGTTCTCTCTGGCAATACTGTAGCTTGAAAGTGTTCTATGTCCTTTTCCCTTCTGTTGAATATTTATGTATATAACAATTTTTTATTCCTGTCATGCTGGGTTGTTTTTTTTTGTTGTTGTCCTTAGCAAGAAGGACCCCAAAATTATATCACTATATGAACATTCATATCAATATGTGAAATATATATCAATATATCAATATGTAAAGATCATTATATAAATATACAAAAATTGTATCAATATAGGTTTTTTACAAAGAACTTTTACAGTATTTGTTAACTTGTTCTGCTGGGGGGGGGTTTAATAGTTTTTTCAGCTGTTTTAACAAATAATTATCAACCAAGATTTTCTACATCTTTTCATTTTACGATTACAGCACTTCAGAATTCCCTTTCTGGTTCTGACAACAAAAAGAAACAAACAGAATAGGTTACTACAATAAAGCAGTAGTATGGGTTTATTTATCTGCATTATATATTCCCAGTTTACAAACCTGCCTAGTATCCTTTCTTCTTTTAAGGGTTGTCTGACCTTTCCCATAAAGAAACCCTTTCTTTTAGCTGATAATTTTATAAAATTACTTGGGACACTTGCCAAGCGAGGTGTCTGTCTCAAGAGTTTATCCTCGGCGCAAACGGTTCCATGTGCTTAGCTGAAAAGGCTCAGCTATTTCCAAGACAGAGGATATAGGTAAAAAAAAAAAAACAAACCACCAAACCCAAACTAGTAAACAATACAAGCGGAAACGTCTCTGAAAAGGTTTACCGATCCCGTTGCTTCCAGGTGCTGTCCTGAGTTTTAGCAGTTGGATAGTATTCGTTTCATGGATGTACTTTTTGTTGTCCAAGCCAATGTTTGTTAAAGTTGGTTAATTTATTGGCTTTTGGAAGAATCCCACTTTGCATGACATCGTTAGGATTAACACTAGGATTCCATCTTCATGATCAGCTCTGGGGCTGAGGAGGAGTTCCCTCGTTTTCAGGTGGGGTGGCTTCTGTTGTGCCAGGTCCGGAGCTGAAGCTGAGAGATTGTCTCCCTCTATCTTCTGTGTCATCTGCCAGCCCATAGCTGGGATTTTTCTCAACAAGTTGATTTGAGAGGGGGAGAATGAGATCCAAAGAGGACTGAGACTGATGAAAACCTTGAGGCGGGAGGGAAGAGAGTTTGGGAATATATCTCAATAGACAAGAAGGTGTACATCAGCTGCAGGGGTGAGGTAGAGCTGAGGTAGCCGTGCAAACAGGTGGGAATAATGGTGGCGATTCAGGAGACAGGAAAATTTGGGACTGCTAAACTGGGAAGGAGGGGATTGTGAGATGGGGTGTGGAGGTTGGGCTACGCAGATAAGAATGATTGAATATGGAAGTTGGAGGGGAAATTGGAACTGGCTGAGCAAAATCCCTAATGGTAGTAACGAAAGAGTCCAGAGCGATGAGCGTAACTACAAGTTGACCGAGTAGTGGATGCTGATACTCAGGTAGATGAATGCAATAATGTCATAATAAAGAATGCTCTAGAAAAGCCTGAATGAAAGTAATAGTTTTGTTTTGACAGTAGTGTTTGAATAGCATTCAATTAACCAAGCTTGAAGATAAGATGTATCAAAGATGTCGGCTAGTTGGTCATGGGTGAGGGCCTGACATCCATTCTGTGTGCTGACTGAGGCAGGCGTCCTGGGGAAAAACGTAATATGCAGAATTAAGGACTGTATCATAACTAGTATCTAATAAGGTACCGAATTCAAGTTGAACGAATAATCTTAATTCTGGAATTTTTAACATTTTGCTTGCTTGAACCTGTAAGCTGATAATGTTGTTATACCACACAAGTTTTTTCTGTGTGTATAATACACGCTGAGTAGATTGTATGCAAGACAGTAGACAAACTTCTGGAAATTCATTGTGTACATTAAGAAAAAAATTGTCGATATGTGTCTAGGCTTCAGTCACATTATACGGTTAACATTAAGCTAGGTGACAGAAAGAAGGTTCAGCTTCTCAATGTCTTTTTAATCAGTAAAATATTTGCTTGTTCATCACTGCAAGAGGTTGAATATACAGCAAGAGATTTGCTTTCAGTGCTTTATCTTCAGTATGTATACCTGTATCCGTCATCTTGTAATTTTTGAAGTAATTATTTTGAAATCAATTCCATTATTCTGATAAAACACAGTTTCCTCGAGTGAGCTGCATAGCCCAACAGCTTTTACTACAAGGCACCAACACTGACAGGTAGTTTTGTCATTTGTTTTTAATCTACAAGATAAAATCTTGAACTCAAAAAAGCAAAGTAAATAAAATAAATAGACTTAGAGAGACAGCTGTGTGCTTTTATGAAGAGAGGGTAACAAAGGATACATCAAAAAGCCAAGGATGACGTGTTTCAAATAAACCTTGGTACATATGACATCTCTCTGTGTAGGATTTTCTCATAAAGGTTCAAGGTAGAATAACTTAAAGGTGGAATAGAATAGGGCCAGAATTTTTGACTTGTCCTGTAGGCAATTTTTTGAGGCAATGCAAGTATTTAATTGACCTAAATATGTAGAATTTCTTGTCCAAGAAGGCAAGTTCCATGCGTCCGCAGTATTTACAAAATAATAGTTGTCAGCCTCCATGATGGGGTCTTTCTTTGACAGGATCTGGTCAGTGAGTTAGTTGTTTAGAGTAAACATGAAATGAAATAAAATTAAATAATACCATTTTGTGAGCCTGGTAAGTCCATAGTAACCAGGAACTACAGCTTGTGTTGCCAGAAAGTTAGAGGGTGCCTGGTTATTCTGAAAACCGATGCTGATATGCTTACCCTTGATTTGGGAAGTTTTCTGTGTGGTTTGTTTTTTTTTTCATGTCATCTGTGCAGCATTGTGTACTAAAAAAGTATATAACTGTAATACATCGCAAGCTATTTCGTAACAAATCTTGAAAGTATGTGCAGTCGCATTCTCTAGGCAGAGCCTCCCCTTCAGCTAGTTTATTAATAAAAGTCCCCTTCCTACGACTGTCATACCAGCAATTACTCTTTTTTTCTGAATAAGGAGATTAGCATTCAGCCTAGTGTAAAAAACAAATATTTATCTTAATGGCCAGGTAACTCTGGAGTTATAATCAGCAAATGTGTCTCTCTTGATTTCAGCAGAGGTTGAGAAAATCTGAAACAGTGTTTTCCTCTTCAGATGACTATTGACACAGGCTGGGGAGCACCTCTTAGTAAGACAAGGCTATGTAAATCTGCCTGAATCTTACATTTGTTCTTGCCGTTATATTTCTTTGCAAAGCTCTATGCACAGATTAGATGCTGCGTAAGCAATAACTGACAGTTCACGGTGTGCGCTACCACCTGGAAATATTGTTAAGGACCGTCAATGAGGGGGAAAATATCAGTGATGCTAAGTTTGGATTCTGTAGAAATAATTAAGTAATGATTTTTGTACTGGATTTCTTAAAATCTGTGTTCTCCATTTTTTTTTCATTTAATTTTTGAAGTTTTCTAAAAGTTTTAGACATAAAGATCTGTTTAAATAAAGTAGGCTTTTAGTGGAAGAATAAAAAAAATAATCTAATACCATCTAAAAAAGCTTCAAAGTCAGTCTGTCATGTTCTTTCTGGCAATGAAGCTCTCCCATTATCTTTTTAATGTTGAAATCAGTTCAAGTCAGTGAAATTTCTTTAATGAACTTTAGGGCATCTTCAAAGAAACCTACAATTGAACCTGTGGAAAGGCCAATGCCTTTGAACTGTGGAAAAGAAGTTTATCCTCGATTAGCTTGATCTTTTAGTTTACTCTGCCTTTTAATCTAGTAACAAAGATCTAAGCTTTAAGAATACCACTGAACTGCAGTGACAACCTAAAAGTAGTGTATTGTTATGGATAAATTCATTACTTCCCTTAGGTATTGGCATTTTAAATTTGGAAGGATAGCAAAGTAGTTTATTTTGTGCTGTGAATATGAATATTCTGGGTCTCCCTGAGCACTAAATTTTCTTTAGTTTCGTTACTACCTTATAAATTGAAAATTTAACTTCATTTTTGTTTTTATTCTCTCTCTAACGTTTCACTGTACTTCCATCCAGTTCAGTCTTTCATCACCCAAATGTGGAACAATGTGCCTTCAAATGTGAAAGAAATAACAAAATCTGGAACAAATTACGAAGTGATGGCGAAGGGACATGCAGAACTGTATGGAAATAAGCGCATTAATGCATAGGCTCTGATGCACACAAGTCTGTTTTGAAGGACACTTCATTTTTAGTTTGAACTTCTGCTTTTAAATTTTACTGTAACATGATACAACATTTGCTTTTGTGAGTACTTGAGGAACTTTTGGTGTTAACAGTATTCTTTTCTATAGAAATTCATTTGGATTTCAGATTTTGTACTCTTTCCAGGTTACAATAAGAAAAACATGGAAGAGATTTTTAACAGAAAAAAACACTCAGTGGTTTGTAGCTGGCAATCACAGTGCCTCTACTGCTGCTTTTATTGTATGACGTGGAACAGGTCCAATTCAGTATCAGAGCTGATTGTGTTCCTTCTCTGCTCAACGTGAAAATACAGGTCTAGCAAGAAGTTCAGTGACGGCTAGCTTCCTCCTTTCAATCATTCTGTGCAATGTCTTTTAATAACCATCTCATTTTGGGGAATCAACTAGGACAAGAATTGGTATCACTCAACTGGCAAAGGGAAATACACCTTTTGTCTATAAATATTGACTTCTATAACTGATATTATTTGATGCCTACTTCTAATTATGGGTTACTGAGAAATAACGCTGTGCAAAAAGTGCAGAAAACCAGAGGTAGCTAGAAAATCTCATTCACAATGAGGTGAAAAAAATTGTATTTCTAGAACTGAATTTTTGAAGAGGGAAGTACAGAAGAGAAGAATATAAAACGCGGTTGATGGAACAGAGAATAATTGAAAATTGAAATTGTATATTTATTCAGCATTAAAAATTAAATGGCACTATATTTTCCTATATTGCGTTTTGAGATTAAATCCTTGCCCTATTAAAGTCAATGGGAACTTCACCACTGACTTGATTGGCACTATTTCACCCTTCGTCTGTGAGAAGCAGTTTCTGCTTTTTATTATTATTTCAAAACGGTATCCTTCCTTTTCTTCTCCCCCTCCAGTTTCCTAAGGATTTATTATCTTTTGCATCAAAAGGAAAACTTTTCTTGGTATATGCTGTATGGCTGAAATCAAGTGCCACGCCAAACGCTGGCTGACCTAATGGGCTGATTCCAGCAGCGCAGACGTTTTGAATCTGGACTTTCTTAGTTATTGAGGGCGTAGGATTTTGAATGCTTTTATCCTTTTATTGGTGAATGCACTAAAGTGCATGCAGACAGAGAATGTTAAAGTGGCAGTCAGATAAACTTGTTAAAGCAGTGGGAGTTTTTCCTTTCTTTCTACGTGACTTTATCATCACAGTGGAGTTAAAAGGCAATTAGCCCTTCAGCTCTTTTCTGGCCAGTTTATTGGCATTTTACACACAACTGTTGAATAGACAGTGCCATATTAAAAATTCCAGTGAAGCTGGCCTGGGGATAACAGACTCTAAATTTCAGGTTAATGTAGGTTTCCTTGAGAGGAACTATTGCCAAAAAGCTCAAGTAAAATTATCTAAATACAGTACCTATGCCGCATGTACTCATAGTTGATGGAAAATTGTAGTAGTCTTGCTACATGCTGTGTTACATTTCCAGGGAAATATTTTTATAAAGAGTGTTTGATGAAAAAGTTTATTCCTTTAGTAATAACAGGTTACCCACTGTGTTACTTAAGGCAATGAACATAGTGAGTAGAACTAGACGTTTTCATCGTAATAACAACAATTATACTTGCTTTGCATTTCTGTAATTTTCATCTGAGGTGATTAAAACACTTTACGAACATGGATTACTTATTTCTTTCAGTATATGGAAGGTGGGGGAGAGATTATTATGTCAAAGTTTTGACCAAATTTAGTCCAAAATTTGTATTCTTTTCTTTTTTTTTTCTTTTTTTTTTTCTTTTTAGAAGTGTAAAGGAAATACGGTGGGTTTTTTTTTCTCATTTCAGTGTCAATAGAAAATCAAGCATGTCTTTTGCAGTTCTTGCGCCCCAAAATGTTAAGAACCAAAAATTGATTATAATAATTTTTCATCACTGAGGAGACTGAAATACAGACCCGAAACACATAAGCTTACTAATGGAGAGAGAGATAAATACTATTTTCATAGGATTTCAGTTTTAATCTGCTCTTGCCAAAGAAAATGGGAGGGTTTTGATAGACTTGACTGAGACTATTATTGGGTCTTAATGATGCATTCGTTGCATCTATGAAGAAATTTATTTAATTAAATTCTGTAGCTGATTCTAATTTACTGATGTTGGAACAGATAATGAGAAATCCATTGAGGTCTGTGTCATTGAAAACCAGGTGGTAAAAACAAAGAGTAGATCCGATATTTTTAACCTGACCATATGCATTGCTCAGACTCCTCCAAGTTGTATGTCACCGAACTGTGGAATCAGCAAGAAGGCTCCTTAGAAGTCCAGCTGATTTTTGGATCGGATCCATTTCAAAGTAGGGAGGAAAAGCTGGTAGGTGTAAAGAATCAAAAGCCCTATTTTCACTTTTTTTTAGTTTGCATGGCCACTCCAGAGAAGTCACTCAGGTTTTGTTCAGAGAATAAATGATGTATTTATGCTCCGATGTTGTTTAGCAATAAACAAAGCAAACCAAAATGCTTTCATTTGCTCAGGTATATAAGCTAGCAGCTTTTTCTTTCAGTGCACAGCACTGTAATTGGAAGTGATCACCAGTAACCACAGGTTTATTTTAAACGGTGAATATCTGTACTTTGAAGAGCTCAAACTTTGCTTCTGATACTGACGAGCCATCGTTAAAGTTGTCTGTAACTTTTGTCATTTAATACAGCAAATTTATATTGCAAGTCAACAAAATAGCTTCATTAAATGGACATTACAGTGTAAATCAAAAGTCTGGAAGTTAGGAAATGCCAGATTTCAAGTAGCAGTAGTATTTTGGTGCCCTTTTGGGTACATGTTACAGCGCTTTTCAGTTCTACAGCCATTTGCTACCTTTTCTGTAGCACCTCACTGCTGTTCCGTGCTCGCTGCCTATTGTACTGAATACGTCCTTGAGGGGCATGTTGAGTGGGACGGCGACTGAGAGAGAGACAACAGTAACGTTACTGCTCGACTTAGCCCGACCCGTTCTCTTGCTACCGATTTCTTATGTGCTGACAAGTGTGTAGACCAAAACATAGGTATTGTGTGAACTTCTCTTTATTTCAGTCATGACCTGGCTCCGATGTGGAGAGCATTCGCAGTACCTGGGGGCAAGGAAAACACCACCGTTAGGGTAGTAATAGTACCTGGTCGTCAGGAGCAAAACCAGTGCTGAAGCACCAGGAGCGGGTCGCAGTTTTAGGCCATTTCTGACAGTTCCCTGGGCTGCCTAGGCAAAAGTGACCTTTTTAACATCTACAAAATGAGGAAAATAAAATGTGCAATTTTATTTTATAGAGATGAGTCAAATATGACATGTTAAAGTCTATACAAGTGTTTCAAAAATGAAAAGGACTATAAAAACCAGAGACCTTTACACAAATGAGCCTAATGCATTAGAGCAAACGACCAAGACATCTGCCACAAACAAAGCCTTTCGAAACTGCCCGGCGTCTGTGCGCCATCTTTTCCCACACAGATAATAATGCTCTTTTCGCATCGCAAAGGAGACGCAGAAGGCAGTTTGTCAGTGCTGTAGAGATAGCCAGATGTGGTGATGAGCAGCACAGAGACGCCCCGGAGGCAAACAGGAACATAGTTTCAGGGAGACGCTTAGCAAAGGCAGCATTTTCAAAACTTTGGTAGTATTGAAAGGCAGCTTCACTCTGGAAGAAACATTTAGCCTGTGAACAGAACGACACTGAGATCCTAGAGTGAAAAATAATGTGTGATCGTTAGTTAGAAATAACCATAATTCATAGACACCAGGGGGCAGAATTAAGGTTGCAAGGACAGCTATAAACCTGGCATTTCCAACCATCTAAAGGGCTATTTGTGGTCGAACTCAAACACACTTTTAAATTTAAATATTTGAATGGTATAGAATTTGTTGCAAATAATGTTCTAAGCTGGTGGAAACAAAAGCGTTTAAATGCACTTGGAAGAGAAATGTGATTGCTCATATATTAAAAATGTGAATTTAACTAAAAGATAATTTTAATTTGTTTCAGCTAATGTCCAACACGTTATTGTTTGCGGATAAATTAGTCCAGCTATCTAAAGGAAAAACATCAAACAAATCCTTCCTTGGAAGTTAGACCGTTTTTTCTTACTTTCTGAGCTGCAGAAAATACTGCAGATAACTGCAGCTTTTTATTTCCAACCTGACCTTCCACATTCTGAAACTAATTTGCCATACTGCTTCTCAAAGTCTGCTCAAGGACTTCCTTTAGCAGAATAATGTGGTTCTTATTAAGTACATCCTATAAGACCCAGGAGGATCGCATGCAAAGGAAGTAAGACGGAGACACAAATGAATTTCCATCCTCCAGTCAGATATATGATATTGATGACCAGAATGTATTTGAAGGATATTGTAAAGAAGACAAAGAAAAAGAATTAAAACAAATGTCTGACAAATTGGCTGTCTTCATATGCAAGGATGACAAGTGGTCTATACAAGTAAGTAGAAGAGATGTAGGCATCAAGCCAAATAGTTATATAGTCAACAAGTCTCTTTGAATCACATGGCTATATGTAACCTCTCTTTTAAAAGTAAGGCCTCACTTTAAATTACATCATCATGAAAGACTTAAAAGCCATGAAGTTTTACATGAAAACCGATAGTTTCTCTTAACTCCAAATGTTGTTTTTCACTGGTATGAATTTTGTATTTTTACCAGAATACCAAGATATTCTGTTAAAGTGGAATTTCTTTAGGAGATTCTTTCCCTGCTTTTTAATTAAATGCACCAAATATAAATATTTGTGAAAATAGCAGCTTTCATTTCAAAGTCTGTTTCTTCCTTTCGTTAAAGTTCTTCTATAAGGTGACAAAGTATTTTCAGGTTAGGATAATTTGATGGAAAAATGCATTGAAATAGCTTGAATGTACGATAGTCTCTGTAATTCCTGATGTGCTGGTTCTAGTGTGTCTTGCCTAATGTAGCTAAATACAGATTTCAGAGGTTTTACAAGGCACTTGGTTGATGAGGAGGATTTACGCTCTGTGTGTGACTCAGTGCGAGTGTAAATAAGTGAATGAACACCGGAACTATCGCTATTTTTCATTTTATTCTTCAACAACATGCAGAATTTGGATAATCGGGATTCTAATATGATTTTCCTATTAATCTGTTTTAAACCATGAAATCTGATATTTTCACCATGACTAATCCATGAAATTTGTCAACTTTGTCTGTGATTTACACAAGCCCTATTTATAAAGAGAACTTATTTGAGTCCTAAGGCATGGAATATTATTTCCCAGCATGCTTTTAGTGTCTTCTTACTAATAAGTATAAACAAAATGTGCTCATTGATTAAATTATTATTTCAAGATCAGGAGGTAAAACACGAGGAATGTTCAAGAATATATTCCCCATAGCAGCGTATATGAGTCTTAAGCCATTAAGAAGAGAATAACCTATCGTATCAGAGTTGGTAAGAATGGTTGTGATCATAAAGTTTACCTAAAATAATTGGATAACTTGCTTGTAGATTAAAAACATATGTGATACTTGTATGTCTTTATGCTGTAGGCTTTAGAATTAATTGCTGTCAGCAT
Organism: Platalea leucorodia; assembly: GCF_965183815.1. Classification (NCBI taxonomy): domain Eukaryota; kingdom Metazoa; phylum Chordata; class Aves; order Pelecaniformes; family Threskiornithidae; genus Platalea; species Platalea leucorodia. The sequence continues at coordinate 967,838 of NC_138831.1, read as the reverse complement.
AAAACAGACCAAACAAAAATAGATTTGCATCAATTCTTTGTAATGGGGGGAAAAAAAGCTTGAATGACAGTGAGAATAATTCTGTTTTGTAGGGGGGGCGGGGGAGGAATGGCTATACAACGTTCACATACTGGAGTGCAATTTACTATATATGGGAAAGAATAAAGATCCTTTATGTAAATGTAATAACATGCAAGTAATACCTTCAAAAGGAAAGAAGAAAGTCTCTTGTGTACAGAAAGTTAGTCTGCTCCAGCTGTCCTCTCTCACTTTGTGGGGGGAAGACATTTGGGGAAAGGCCAAAACACAGATATTCACAAAGCATCCAATTTTTAGTTCAGCATAATGTCTTAATCAGCTTTTACAGAGCTGCTCTGCTCTGTACCAAGCATGCTATAAATGTGCAATACATCCACACATGTAAATAAGTCACACTCCCTCTGGTGATGAGAACAAGATGACTACATATTTCAATAACTGCACAGCGCTGCAGGTAGTAGAGAAGCAGCAGCATCTCGGTGTTTTTCAGCTGAGCTAGAACTGCTGAATACTGTGGATCTCTACATCATTTTCTCCAGAAGAAATGACCGTGAATCTATTTCTACGTCCATCAAATTACCAAAACACAGACGTCATCTGCCATGTTCCCTCGCTCAGTCACGCAGTTGTGCGATGTGAAGTGCCTGTTGTGTGATCAGATGATAGGTGAACTTCTGGTTATGTGCTGAGAAAGGGCTCGGGGAACACAGTCTTGAAGTGTCTTCTGCAGATGTCGTGATGTTCTTGTGTGGTTGCCCCAGCCCTGGCAGGGGAACTCAGTGCCTTTGTGCTTCCGTTCGGCCTTTTCTCTGTCCTGCCTCCTTAATCACTATAGCTCCTGTTCTCAAAGGCACAACTGCCTCTTAAACTGGTTTCTGAATGAAAACAGTCAACTGGATAATTGATACCTGGAGAACTAAGAAGGTTTAACCAAATGCCTGTGAGTTTCCCAAAAGTATAAAGCCATCCCTGATGAAGAAGTGAATTCAAAACAGCTACTTACTATCCTTCATATTACAATTAATCTAAGTATCAAATAAAATTAGCAGCTGGGGAGTTTAAAATAAAAAGAGGAGGGGAGGATGGGGTGTATTTCTTTCTATAAACTGCAATTCATCTATGGAACTTCTTGCTATGTGATGCTGTGAGTGCTAGGGCTTTTACTGGTACAAAAAGAGATTTGATGAATTCGGGGGGGACCCGTCAGAGGCCATTAAACACTGAGATGCTGTTTGCAGTGCATAAAATCTACGCTGCGAAGGTTGGTAAAGCTGGGAGACTGCACCAGGAGGCACCGCAGGAGCAGGGGTGCTGTGGTGGAGGGACCTGCGCTGTGCTCCAGTGGTCTTTGGCTCTCTACCAGGCCGCCTGTCATCACCCCTCCACTCGGCGTTCTCGTCTCTCCGTGTCCCACGAGTCAAGGGGAAGTGTGGCCGCTGCTCCAGGCTGGAAGCTGCTCCTGACCTAAGAATTATAATTTATTTCAAACTTACTGAAGTAATTAGTCCACAAGGATATTTTGTGGAGGACAGGGAAGAATTTGGGGAAGACAGATGAATGTTTTACACGTAATGTTTTGCACTTCCCTAGCTAAAAAGCAAATGAATAAATTTTCTTTTGGTTGCTCATAGCATAAGATGGAAAGTAAGTGGAATCTCAGCCTTTTAAATGGTATTTTGAAAATAATGTGAGTGAAAAATAGATGTTTAGAATGAAAGCGTGGTTTTATAAAATCCTATCAGATTTAGAAATCAAAATGATCTGCTCATCCTTTTTTTCATTACGTGCTTCTTATTTTGGTATCTCAATATGTCTCTTTACAAATGCAACTGTTCCCTTCAGAACCTTAAAGCTTCTCTAATACTACTGCTATAATATGGAATTCATGGATGATCAATAGGCTTACAGAAATTTTGTTAGTTATTCAGTCTAGATAGCCTAGATGTTTGGGGGTAATATTATTACGTATATTTAACCTAATACACATAGAATTGCTCAGGACAGAATTGAAGCTGTGTCAAACTACGAAAGCTTTTGGCTTTATCCATTTACTGAATCATTAAGTAAACTCTTGTGTTTTCTGCATTTAGGGTCTTAAAAAACGAGTGTCTTTATGTTAGAAAGGATTCTGTTTTACATGATTAACATGACATGTTCGTGTAAAGCAAAATGCTGTCCAGTGTAAATTAGGTCTACAGAATTTACCTAGAAGCTTGTTGAGTACGGAAGTTCTACAGCGAGGCCTTTTCCTAATGCATGCACTTGTCAGCGAAAATCGTGGTTGTTTGCCTGTATTATGTCACGCACGTCTGCAAAGAACAGCATCCTGCTGTTCGTGAAGCTGGTCTCCTGCGGCTGTTTAGCCACTTGTAGGATTCTGTCCCAACTCCTCTAATCCACTCTGTTTCAATAGCACCATATTGGGACTCCTTCGCCCATTCTTTTGCTGCTCTGTTTGGGATGCTCCATGAGCTGAATTAGAATTTTAATGTTCCGTTCAAAACAGAAGGAACCTTTTTGTTACGTCAGAGTATAAGGAATAATCTCCTTCGTTCCCTTGGATAGAATTTCTACATGTGCACTGTATTATTTTCCTTCAAACTATTGTCCAGAAGTTTGGGGCACTATTTCAATATATTGGTTTACTTTATATGAATCAGATCCCGTTTGAGGTTTAATGTTGCAGTAAGGCCTGCTACCATCTAAATTGTTTCTTTCCCGTTGGAACTCCTCATTCAGAGTTCAGTGCTCCTCGTTCCATTATGTCAAAGGTTCACTGATATCTTTTGGAGCTGCTTGTGCAAGTCAGGACTAATTAAAGCAGAGAACTGAAAGGACTCCAAAAATGGTGTTAGAAATGACACCAAAACACAAAGTGCACTGTAGATATTTTTGTAGTACTTCCAAGAAGTTAGCAAAGATTTGTATTTATTTTGCCAGTAGCTATTTTCTGATCCCCACATAAAACAAGGTTTAGAGAAAACAACTTAAAGCTTGATGGGTATACCTATATATACATTGTCTGTCAATTTACGCTACAGCTAAGCCTATTAACTTCGGTGGAACTATTTGTGGCTAAGATAGCAATTGAAAAAACAGGATAGCAGAACGCGATCCTTTTTAATGTAGAGCTCCTAGGTTTATACTTGCTTTAAGAATTGTTTAGTGAATGGGATTTAGTTTACCGAAAAATAAAAACATGGTTGAATTATGATGATAATTTTACTCTATGAAAAAAAAGAAGTTCCTTGGACACAATGTAATATTGCATGAGGCTCTGTTGTACAGTTTTAAAATTTTCGGTGCAGTATATATAGCTTACCTAAGTGTATGAAGAGAATAAAGTTGTTATCCAGGTGAAATGTGTTTCAGTAATTTCATAAAGTGTCTCTCACTGGTACCACACTTCCTGCACTGGAAAATTCAGGATGTTTTTTAGAGCATGTACGACGTTTGTTTTAGCTATAGCTTCCTGCAGCCCAGAGTTCCCTCAGCCAGGACCTGATGAGAAATGCCATCCCACGAACGGGGCCAGGGATGCAAGCGGAAACTGGAAAAGGCAACGGCTACAGCAGTTTGATAATATAGAAATTGCTGTCAAGTTTTACAGCTAGCAATGGAACAGAGAAGATAACGAAGAAAAAAGGGGAAAGAAAAAGACTGCAGAAGGTGAAAGTGAAACAGGGAGAGAGGTAGAGAAATACAGGAGGAAGCAAAGGAAACCGTACTGAAGAAAAGAAGTGGGACAAAGAACAAACTAATATATGGCCTCCTTTCTTGCTTGCATTTGGCAAGTAATGTGTATATGATTTGTTCACAAATGTGTTAACATTTCTAATGGTAGAAACATATAAGAAAGATGTTTAGAAGTTTTTATCAAGGGATTTGTTTTATGTAATACAAAATGAAGAGATTGGTAAGTGATCCGTCGATGCAATATTAGAGTGAAGACTTGTGGTTCTCCTGCTCCTTCTCTGTTTGTACTTTAAAATTAATTGAAAGCCTCATTGTTTTGTTTAAACTGTGAAAGCTTCCAAGGTCAATGAGTGAGATAATTGACCTGCCTGTTGTAGAACAAAAATATGTATGTTAAATTGCATAATTAGTTTTAATTACATAATTATGGTGTTTAATGTGTGGAGGTCAAAGGTTACTATTACATTTAGAAGTCATGGCAAGAAGCACAAAAATAAGCAACATAGTTTAATTCTGTATTTCTTTGGGTTTTAAAAAAGGGGTCCACTGTCATCTCTCCGTGACCTTGGATATTTGATGATTATAGCAAATAATATGTTGCTGTTATACTTTTTGGAATCATAGAGACACCTTTGTAAATGACTAAGTGACTTTACCAAAGACTTCATTTAGGTTTAGAGTACACGAAAGTTAATCAACAGTGGGAACTCAACTGACAGCAATTTAATCTGATTGGGTAAGGTAATTACATGATTACCAGGAGTGTTTATATATGGACAAGGATATTTTTATTGGGAAAAAACCTAATTGCTTTCTTACTGAGAAGAGAAAAAAACAAACAAATTTGTTGTCACAGGTTAAGAGGACATCCTTCGTTCCTTGAAATAGCTTCTTTTCATATTTTAGCGACAAAATGAACTCATAATTCTTTGCAAATTTGCACTGGGATTATGCTATGGGTTCCTCTGTTTCTAAACTAGAAATACTGCCATCATTAACTTGTTTTGGTTAAGAAGCTCATTGCTTGCACATTAATTGTGTGAATGCCTAAAGATGTCATGATGCATGTAATTCATGATCTCTTTTACTGTGTGTAAACACTGTTGCTTAAATACAGGTTGATTAACCAAACTTAAACTTAAGGGTCCATTATACTAATGGATGTTTCTGGGAAGGAGGGCATTATTTGTTTTCCTGTGATGGTAAAAAAAAAAAAAAAAAGGCACTATGTACAAAATAGGTCGATAAAAGATGATGTTCCTAAATGCTAGAAGAAACAGTCTCACTTTAGGTGCTCTGAATGGTCCTTTAGAAAATGCTCTTTCAGTCTGTTGACAATGGAGGGAGTGTTGGGAGATGAATCTTCGTTAACAAACATTAACCTCTGTGAATACCTCCCTGAAGTGCACTACAGAGTAGAATCCCATTTGGCTAATAAATAGTGGCTTGCTCCAAAGCCTGTTTAAATAAAGGGCCAGGCCTGGCCTTGGCGCTTTGTATGGTTGAGTTAGACACCAAAAAAGAAATTGAAACTTCTAAGAATAACTTCATATCTCATCGGTAACTATTGAACACATTCTGCCAATGGAAACGGGATACAATCCTCTGAAGGCTGACTTCTAAGGAATTAAAAAGTTAATGGACTAAATGTTAAATAAGAAATAAATGAATCTTTAAAATGATTTATATAATTATGGGAAGAAGTTCTGTGATACATTCCATGTTATAAAAATCGTTTGTTCTCCCTTTTGCTAATTTTTCCCCAAATAAGTTCTTTAGAAAATATTACAATTTTGAATTGTTTTTCTAAACCAGATGATCCAGTCACTGTTGGAGGCACATAGCCACGGCAAAATCTCATGCTGTACATTGATCACCTGTCCAACCTTTGCCTAGAGTGTGATCCCCAGTTCCTTCAAGAGATCCATCTTTACCTGTCTATAAAGAAGAAGAGGAGGAGGGAGACATCTGGGATATTCAAGTATCAAAGTTTAACACCAGAGCAGGTTGAATCTCCATTTATATTATTCTCTATATATGTTGCTCGTATTGACTTGGATATTTGGCTGAAGATTTTTTTCAGTCATTATATAGTACGCTCTGAAGTTTTACCAGTGTTAAACCTTCTTTGTTTAGACTCCTCACCAAAACTGCACCTGCATTTTTCATAGTTCCATGGTGTGAAACGGAATCCAAAGTCATTCCGCTGTTACGGAAGTTAGCTAATACTCAGCATGCCTGGCAGTCTGTACCTGTCCCTTACCACAAAGACCAAAACGGCTTCTTTAAAACTGCTCAGTGCGCTGTAGTTGTACCATTCCGTATTCAGCACACGCAACTAAATCCAGGTCCCCGGCAAGTGTGCTCATTTTCATTCACTTGCTTCAGGCAAGTTAAACTTGCTTCTTACTCTTCCTCTTCCCTTTCCAAGAGGACTTTGATATCCACAAAACAGACAAGGTTTCACTTACTGTCCTACGGACGGCCCCTTTAGGAGTCTAGCACAGCCCACACACAATCCTGGAATATGTCCAACTTGTTCTTTGAGCAGAATGTGAACCTCTGACCTTCTGGGCCTCCGGCAAGAGTGCTGCCTACTGAGCCACCAATACCCAGGCCATCAATAAGTTTTAAATGCCAGTTGCAGGCTTCACAGAGATAATGACTTCAGTGTGCAAAGGTTTTGTTGTGGAGGCTGCAGTCTCACATATGGCGTGACAGAGTAAATATGCTAAAGCCATAGAGAGCTGTTGCATAACTTGCCTTGATATAACAGTTTTTGTAATATGTTTCGAGGCATGGAATATTATTTAAAGGGACCCTGTTAAGCGGGCTTAGGCCCAAAATGAAGCTATTATAAAAAGAATGCTTAGCAAAAACAGAAATATGTCCGTGAAATTGTTGGAGTGGGAATTTCAGAGTGAACTTGCTTGGATTTAAACAGTCGCCTGCATGACATTGCACTGTTGTGCTAGGGAATGAGAAACAGCAAATGAAAATACTATTAAGTGAGAATCAGAAACTGAAACTGAGCAGAATTAAGATATGAGAAGTCTATTACTGTTGTTATAACTTCTTAAAGTTCTTACCACATCCTGCGAAAGATGAGATGAAAAAATAACTTTCAACTTGGTAATTCAAAGCAGCATTACTGACACAGGTAAATAAACGTATTTGCATTTTAACATTATTTTTAACCTGCTGTCAAGTAAGTTCTTGTATTTTATATACATATAAAGCAAAATGAATATGACATAAGCTTTAGGGTTTTGACACGTTTCAGTTTTATTGATGTTTTCTGTTTAAAATTTAGCATTAAAAGCATACAAAAGACATTGATGTTTGCGAAATTCAAATTGATAAATGCGATTACACAAAATGTTATTTATAAACCTGGATCACGAAGGAGAACGTAGCCAGATTCACGCTAGGCCCTACATTATGGAAAGGCTGTTAGATAAATTGCATGAACCTTCTATGGAGCAAAGGCCAGGAACCCAGGGCTCCTTTTCCCAGCAGAGTGCCCAAATCACTAGGCTACAGACTCTTGCTCCCTCTTGTGTTCTTTCTCTGGCCCAATGAATCCTGAATTATTTTCTGTACAACGCTACAGCTTCAACAGGAGAGCTCTAATATATCCCTGCCCTCGTCCCAGCATTTAATGCAGCCTGTAGCCTGTTGATGAGAACATTCGGCTAAAGACATTGCTTTGAGTCCTAGGGTGCAGGAGGAGTTGAACCCGGGGATTTTGCTTCTGGGATGAGTGGTCCTGCTGCTAGGCTAGGAATGACTGCTGTTCATGTACCATTTTAGAAAGAAATGGCACCTGAAGAATTCTGTAGGGAACCCACCTAGTTGGTGTTTATTGGGCTGGCTCTGAGAACGCGTGTCGGTCAGACTCCTCAGACCGTCTCTGCAGGGGTGGGCTTCATTTCGAGATCCCGGTCAGGCTTGGACATGAGCTGTGCAGTGAGGCGTTGGGTGCTGGCCGGGCAGGTGAACTCCGGCCAGGCAGAGGTGCAGCTCCGGCGGCTGGCCTGCCTTGCGCAGAGAACGGCGTTGTCTTCAGAGAAGAGACGTCTCCAGGGTGCGACCGGGGCCCTCAGGGTCACCGTTTTGGCTGGAGGTGCCTGAACTCTGCTCGTGTCCCGTTTTGAATTCCCATATCTTCAGGCCTGTGATTAGTTTATTTTAATTTAACAGCTCCTTTGAATGTAGAACTGAGGGATTTTTATGAACCTGTTTTTCAAATGTAAGTTAACTTTAAAAGAATGTGTTATAATTAAACAAGATGATAGGAAGAATTTGTGGTTCAAAAGTGCATTGACAGTTATGAACCACAGAAAAACACAGCGCATTTTAAAGCTCTAAAAAGTGAAATTGCTTTAAATGTGTTCATGCTTTCCAGGCAGTTCTGTAGAGCAGTGTGTCTGAGAGCTGAACTCAGGAATAGTCAACTAATGTAACTGCATTGCAGTTACAAAACAAATGTTTGTTAAAATTTCTGACTGAATTCCTAGGCTATCATTTTTTTTTTTTTTTCCAATAAGTATGTTTTTATTAAGTCCTGCAGTGCAGGTCCATATTCATGCAAATGCATTTCTCTGCCTCAGTGGAATTACTCTGGTAAGTCAACATCTAAGATCAGCTAGGATGAGTCTGGTTTTCTTTTGATAGAAATGCTAATTTTGAAAATGATATCCGTGAACTATTTTTAGTCTGAAGAGCTATAGACAGTATAAAATTAGAACTGTGGACTTCCTTGGCAGTTCTTTTATTGTTGTTTCTACCTGTTTAAAACACTGGAGAAATAATGCGATTCGTTACACATTTCTTTTCTGACAGTAGATGTGTTGCCTAGTTTGGTATCCAAATGTGTTATATTGTGAACTATGCTGCTTTGTAATATGGTAAATTGGGGGGGGGGGGTGGGAATAGAAACTTATATTCATGACAGGCTGGTGGTTTTAAAGACCAGTCTCTTTCTGCCTCACTCGTGTCTGTTTTCCTTTCAGTGGAGCTTTTCATCCCGTAGGATAGCACTCAGCACAAGCAGGAAGGGTGCAGTCCGTATCCTGGTTATTGACTGAGTAGATTTATGTGCAGTTCATTTGGCGGCATTTATGTTTCCCCACACCGGACTTTCACTGTCTCATCACCTGGCTATAGAAAGGCTACCATTTGCACAATTTAACGCTCTCTCTCCTTGCACAGTGAACAGAAGTGAAATTGATAAAGCTTGTAAGTCAACGTCATGTTAATGATTTTGTGTGCATGGGGACCTACTGGGGTAGGGCACCGCTTAGCACAGCGTTGACTTGATTGCTCTAGAGAAATGGGTGCTCGTTAGTATGTGAAAAGGGGAAATCAATGGGTGCTTAGATACCAGTGTTACGAATTTGGGATAAATTGCTAAAAAACCACTGTAATAACCCACATAATGACAGAGAAGGATAGAGAGGACTGAAAGAAAACTGGAATTGGAAAATTGAGTAGGAGAGCAGAGAAAACAAACATGACTGTGCTCTTGCCTAGAAAGGCTGGACCAGCTGATCTTTGAGGTCCCTTCCAACCTGGTATTCTATGATTCTATGATTTTTACAGAAGGGAAAATTTTTAAAAGCCATGACTTGATAGAGTGGTAAACTTTGGAGGTGAGTAGAGGTCTTCAAAAATGAATGATTTTTGTATAACGATGGATAAACTATATTACATGATTCCATTTGATTTGAATCAGTGTGCTTTAGGAAGCCCTGCATAAGGCAGTTATAATAATTAAAAGTTGTGATCAATAAGCATCTTAATAGAGTCAGGTAACAGTCAAATGTAAGACAAGCTATAGAAATTAAAAACAGACTTATGGTTAAAATCACATCAAAATTAGTATATGATTTGGGAACAGCATATTTTCAAGATTATCTGTAGGAAGGATAAAAAGAAATCACAGTAAAGATGACTCATATGTTAGTTAAAGCTCAGATTAAAGGCCTTATCCTCCCAGGTATAAAAATTGTCAACTGCATTGTCACTTAGCAAAAAAAAAAAAAAGTAATATGAATGCTGTTGTGTTTTCCCTTGAGCAATTTTAAATGAAAACGGTTTTCATTTTATAGCATATTTTATTATTTTTATTTTATATGAGAGGTTTGTTGATGGATGATTAGTAGCAATGATTCCCCAGCCTTAAATCACTTGATACCTTGAACAGGAAAAGATTTCATGGCCCGATCTCACTGTCCGCTCTTTAGTGTTGCCACAAAGGAAAAAAAGACTGTTCACAAATGTCTGAAACTTATTTGCATTTGCTCTTGGAAATAGCAAAGCTGCTAGGGAATTTTACAAGTTAACAGAGTTTTTGATAGGAATTGTTGTTTTGTCGAACCTGAAACCTCTCTCGTATCAAGGGTAGTTTATAGAAACTTGCTTTAGGAAGCTTTAATTTCAAATAGCAAATAACTAATTTATTGAAAATGGAACTGCTCAACAAGAAACCTTGAGAGAAATCTGCATTACAATACCCAGAGCCTAATCGTTAGGGCATTATCCTTTAAGACATGCAACTTTGGTTGAATTTCCTTTTCTGAATCCAGCTGAATAGAGACTTAAACCCAGCTGAATATCTAATGCATCCAAGGGAACTGTCATTACTGCTGGACTATTGTCCGTAATAGGTTGGGTATCTCTGCTTTTGTGGAAATTGTGAAAGGATTTGTCCTAATACTAACAAGACCTTTCTGAAATCTCCAGAATTCTTATAGGCTAGGAAAGAACCTTTGTGCCTAGCTTTATTTATAACCCCCAGGCTCTGAAGAAATGCCTGTAATAATCATTATTCATAGCAGGCAACATTTATTAATCTGGACTCTAAACTAAATCTCAATCTCAGACTCCATATAGAGCTGTCTTTCCATGCCTCTGGTTATTCCTGTCAGCTATCTCAGGTTTTTCTGTTTTTCCTATATCCACACTTTTAACAGTTCAACCAAATCTGCCTAGCAGTAGTACTTGGGATATAACAGCAATGAATTTCATGGTATTTTTCAGTATAGTTTTCTGTCTCTGTTTTTGCACCTTACACTTTATTTATGACAAGGTGAACTCAGTGGTGATCACTGTTGAAGATGCGTCTAGTTGAAATGTGCACCTACTGAAAAAAAAAATTGACAAAACCTGTCCTAAGTGATTTGATTGTGGTGGGGACATTGTTTTGGAATATGCGGTCGATGATGGATTCCATGAAGCTACGGGAATCAGGACTGGTTTGTGCCCTGTCAGTGGGTAGGTATTCTTCTGAGATTACCGAAGGGGATCAGTTACCTTGGTAATGCGTCCACCAGTATTTATTGTGTCTGTTTCTTTACACAGGCTAGCAAACATTCATCATGTGGGAATGTTGGTCGTGATCAACTTGAGCTGAATTTAAATTGATGACCTAAAGGTTAAAGTCTCTGTATCCCATTACCTCTCCCTTGAGCTGTCCAGTCCCCCTGCAACTGGGTTTCACACCAGTTTTAGTTCATCAGTGTCTTTGGAGGAAGAGCAGTCTTTGGAAGTGTTGATCTGACAAATACCATCGATGGCCTGTTTAAAAAAAAAAAAAAAAGATTTCAATATGACTTCTGCAGCTTGTCAATAGTTGATGAAGAAGGTTCTGAACAAGTATTCAGATGCTGGACTAATAACTTAACCAGCCTGTTAGATAGCTTTAATCCAGTCATATGGGAACAGAATGCAGTGGAGCAACCCAGTGAAACATGAAACTATGAGAACAGCTGAATAAATTTAAACACATTTTTGAACATTCTAACCTTTGTCATAAAAATCTGATAATATAGAAGAAAAACCAATAACACTTCCTTTTGGTTTTGTTATTCTGTACAGTAGTTGAGAAGACTTAACGTTTCTTGTGGTTGCTGACTTTAAAGAAGTAATGACAATTTCTAACACTACTTTTTGCCCCATACGAAGTCTATTCTTTCTCACTCATTAAGGAATGAATCTGGTTTCTGTTTTATTCAATATTGTATATACATCTCACCCATAAATATTTAAACTAAGTAAATATAGAATCTTAAACATGGAATATGCTTTCATTCTAAACTGGTGGCTGTGGGGGAAGGTAAAAATATTTTATTCAAAGACCAGTGGTCCCTTTGGAAGAGAAAAAAACGAAGTGTTTTGCCTAAAAATTGGATAGACTTGTGCTTGCTAGGGCAGCAAACTTTTTACCAGATTATACCTATATTCTTATATGTATAAAGTTCAGACTATAAAGGATCTATAGGAAAGGGTTTGCGGATACTCACTTCAGAAACACATGGCTAGTATTCAGCCCCTCTATCTGGGGCTAATTTAATTCTTCTTCTCCATTCAGAGTGCCTCACTCCTGCCTACAAATGCAGAACAGATTCCCTGCTAACTTTCTGTCTTGGAAGTACTGTCATTTTATTCCTAACTGGGAATAGCATGAAATGGAAATACATTCATGACTCTGCTTAAAGACAAACATCAAACAAAATAAAAGCAGGGATAATCTGAAAGATAGTGCCATAACAAATTGATGCAGAAAAAATGCAGAAATATGAAGCGCATTGAAAAGTACACAATTGGCATTTTCTCCAGGAAGATTTCCTTTAGCAAACAGATTTTTGGAAGCGGTGCAATGTGGTATACCTAGAGTACTTAATTAATTTTGGCTTTATTGCCAGTTGAAACTGGTCATGCAAATTCATGGTTTTAATTTGATCCATGCAATTAAAGTTCAATACATGTCTAGGTATGCAGCAGGTCTAGATCCTGTTCTTAAGATACAATTAAGAGAGTTGTAAAAATGAAGTTTTATTAAACTGAATACAATGAATAGTGGGCATTTGTGCTTTACAGTGGTAGGACTGTGGCTCTCCTATGTACATTCCTCACTCTCCTTCCATATATATTGTCCAGTCTGACGTGCCGAGGGATACTGAAGGTCAGTCCTGAGGCACAGTTCTGCTGAGGCTGTCTTGAAGAGAGACACGCTCTTGGTTATGTTTTGGAGTCTGTGGTTCAAACTGTAGCTTGTGTCGGTAGCTAATGGGTCAGACCAGCCCCTTCAGTAACGTCTGGATCCTTCTTCTATTGTGGAAACATAAAATCAGATTTGATTATAAAAGGTGTCTTCTATAAACAAAGACAGTTACAGGTATAGCACTTCGTGTTTACAAAGCAAGACCAAACACAGACCAAACCTCAAAACAGAAATGGAAAGTAGGTAATATCCTATTATGCATTATAGAGACGTAATTAACTGATCAATATGAATCTCCTTTGTTGAATTTGCTGAGGTCGCAGAATTAATTTTAAATGGGAGACAAAAATCCACCCTATATTTGATTTTTCTGTGCCTGAAGTGCCTGAACTGGACCAGTGGTAAAGCCTGCTTTAGTTAAGTTTAGCATTGCTTCTCATTTTTCTTTTGTCTTTCTATCAAATAGAAAAAGAAGGTGTGAGAGAACATAAAATGGTTTAATCTCCATTCTTGTGGAGAACAGGAGGCTGGAGCAGTATTTTCAACAAGGTTCAGTGGTCATTGTTGACTTTTTAATGATAAACCTGTGTTCATGGAAATCAGTGGCAAAAGCTTTACTGATTTATAAAAGAAAGACTGGGATATGTTAGTTTTGCCCTCTGTAATTAGACATAATAAAGAGGTTTTTGGTGTAGTGTTTTTAAACAGCTGGGTCCGGAGCTACCCTTTCAAGCTCTGCCGGTTGAAGTGTTACAGTAATGAATCCTGAATTCAAAGGTGATTTCTTAAGAGCGCGGCTTTGTTCTCCTGGGCGTGCCGACAGATACAGGGAGGACGGAACCTTTCTTTGGTTCTAGATCAATTCTGTAATGAAAATGCAAATCCTTGTGTATGTTACCGCAGCTCCCATAGAAGCACCATTGGCACATCGGGGGTTTTTCCCCACGTTGATTATCTGTACCAGCTCACAAATTCAGTCTGTGTTGGCACAGAGCCCTCGACATGGAAAATCAAGACTGCAGGGAAGTGTCCTGTCATTTCTCCCTGTGCTTTTATTTCCCGTCTCTTCGCACTGTCCTTCTTCAGAAACCGCCCACCTGGGCTGGGGGTGACTCCGTACTTCCTTGGACTAAATCCGTGCAGTGACTCCAGGCCTCTCAGCTCCCCGCACCATTTTCATAGGAGCATAAGCTCTTCTCCTCTTTGTGGGCATCTGAACTCTGCTGTGCAGAATGAAGTACAGTCCTTTTGTCTGTAGCTGTAATATACTTCATTAGTTTCCAGAAGACAATAACTTGCTTTATTCCCATTTTAGAAGGATTAATTATACTCAGAAAAAGCACTTAAATAGCAAACAGAAAAGGAAACCAGATGTTGCAGAGTTATTTAACCAGAGTTATTTGCGGACAAATATTTAAGCTATGTGATGTAACTTTTTTGTGGAACCTTCGGAAGCTGGCTGCTGAGTGAATCAAACATCCAAATTACATAGGAAAATATATATTACCTGATAGTATCATTCTTTTACCTAACTATTGCAGGTAAATACTTAATCAGTTTCTGGCCAACAAATTTGCAAAAGTATTTGATTGGAACAGGAACAATCCCCAAGGCATATTGTGTATAGAGTCATCACTCATAAACAGGCTTTTGTTGCATAAGGCACAGTGGTGCATTCCCAACGGTGTCAGTTTTCTGTGTGCTAATGAAGTGGTGTAGTGATAAACCTCTCTGCAAATTTGTTTCTCTTATAGATGCAGAACCTAAAATAATGATTGGTTAGAACAAGTAAATGAATTCATCATCTGAACACAAATATTTATATGTGTTTCAATGAGAGCAAGCTTCATTTCTGGAAATGGTGTTCTGTAAAAGAGATATGTGCAATTTCTCTTACAGCAATGGTTTGTGTAGGCAGTCAAAGGCATATTTAAAAGTTAGCATGTGTTCCTAAAACTGTTGCTATCTGTTTTAACTAATTTTCATGTCGTTTAGTACCTGTAAGATTTGTAAGACATAGTTCTAAAGTATAGAAGCTTCCTGTTCTAGGCATTGTAGGACAAACAAGAGTATCCGTTTGTATTGTCCCTTTCATCATTTCTTCATTCTTGCCATCTCAGAAATCCTGAACGGTGGTATCGCCCCACATTTGTCTTCCAGCTGTCTTCTTGAGCACCTAGAGCTTGTCTTCTGCCCACCACTCCTGCCAAAGACAATGTGCCTCATGTCATTAATAGAAATCATCTAAGTGACAAATGTTGCAATATTCCAGTTAGTAATGTCTCAGCATTTGTATAGATGTGCCTCATACTCGGCTTTGGCTACCTAATTCAAGGAAGCACCTTATCCTTATTTGGCCAGATTTGCTCTTTTAACATTTTTCCTCCAGCATTTCAATGCCTCCTTTCTTACAGCCTCCAGTGGCTCGTCATTCTCTTATGTGGTCTTTCTGCTGTGCTCTCCTTTCCCTCTACAACCTTTTCCAGCTGCAATATTCCTCCCAGGCTCTCAGCTTCATTTGATTTATTTTCAAGCCTATTTCCAGCCTCTTTTCCCTTCTTTCCTCTTTTCCTCATTAGTAACCTGCAAGCTCTTCAAACTCTCCCAAACGTAACCCCCCCGTTCCCCGGTTACGTCGCCTGTCTCCTGCCCCTTCAGCCCTTTCCTGCTCTTCGCCGCCGGCGCAGCAGCTCTGTACCAGTTGTGTTACAGTTATTTCCACTGCTCTGTTCTGACCTTACAATTTCCTGGTGTTTGGTCCGTGCAAGGGCTCAACCTGATGGACTTTGCGCTGAGCATAGTCAGAGAAAAAGAAAGTACGTATTTTCTGTCATCAGAGATGATGATAATCTGTGCCACTTTTTATAATACCCTTTCCTGTTTATGGGAACCCATTATTGCTGACAGTTTATTGCAAAGAGGCATCATTCTTAAATGTACATTCATCTTAAGTTTGTGCCTTTTTTTTTTCTTTTTTTTTTTTTTTTACTATATGCAAGAATTGTTTGCTTTATGTAACTTTTTTGCTTGTCTAAATGTAAATTGCAGAAAGTGATGATAAATGTTGAACGGCTCTTGTAAAACTGTTAAATTGTCACTTTCAAAACTTAGGAAAACATTGATATTTTCGTTAGATCCCAGCACTGAGGAATGTCCGGCTTTCATCGTAACAGAGTTGTTTGGTTCCATGTAAGTCTAAATACTCTGCCCTTGGGAGATATCTTACCATCACCTGCTCCTACATTGAAAATTATTTGTTCAGCCAAAGGTGGTTTTTTTTTTCAGAAAGGCATCTTTTTTTTTTTTCCTTTAGCAGACATCTTTGATGTGGGACAGAATCCCTTCAATGTAAAATAAATCAAAGCCTGAGATGCTGTTAAACAACCCCTTAGTTTAAATATATCCAGTTGTAGATAACCAAACACTGTTCCTTCCTGCCCTTGTTCTCTCTTTCTCTACTCAACAGACGTGTAGATTTTCAGACAAACAGTTCTGCTGGCTACATCATGAGCTTCTAATCACCAGTATTTTGTTGATAAATAGAAATGTAGTGCTAGGTAAACTTGTTTAAAACACATTCTCAGTATAAATATCTAAAAATGTTTGTCTTGCATAACAAAGGTACAGCAATCAAAGACAGTAAGTTAATGTCATTCAGCATTAAATAGAATCAAAAAGCTGGATGTTTCTCATCTCACCTAAACAATTAACAGCCTCGATTTAACTCATCTTGTCAGCAGACCCTTAAAACTGTAGAGCGCAAATCCAGCCTTGATCTAATTGTGTGTAAATAAGAACTGCTGTCACATTCGCCAAGCTTCACTTGGCTTATGCCTAAACAGCAGCGCCTTTTTTTTTTTTTTTTTAATAATGCCCTGTTTATCTTTAAGAGGCACACGGATGTAGGGCCAAATCAGATTTTGCTTGAAAGGAACGAAGGAATGCATAAATAAATGCATTAGTACCTAGTAGAAGCTTATTGTTTTGAATTCTGTAGGGCTTTTTTTAAATAATGCTTGAGAATATTAGCAAGTAAGTTCTTCCAGTAGATACGGTTCTTCAGGATGAAAAAGGAGCATGAGGCAAATATTAAAGGACTAGAAAAAAACTTCCAAAAGAACCAGATACAGAAAGGAGGAAACAGATCTTGAGGTGTTTTACATTTATTTTCCTCGTCCTTGTACATCCAAGAGTCCCCAAAACAAAAACCCTACAGAAGGCTCGTGGAAGCCTGAAGTGTATTGCATCTCCAAAAACCCTACAGTATACATCTCAAGACAGAAAAAGAATGCGTGCAGGTATTTTTTAATATCTGGGAATATTCTGTCCGGGAACCTATGGAAGAACAAGAGTTTGTGTCTTGCCCAAACCATTCTCATCAGCTGCTGGGAAGGTGCTACACAGCACTGTACATTCGTGTCCTCCTCGGCTCCATTGAAATAAAAAGCTTCCAGGCCCTGTCTACTACAGCTGGCCTCTTTCTGGTATGTCAGACACGACATTACATCTAGCTTTGAATCCCCCCGGTATCTCATGTATCTATGCATTCTGTCTCCAGATCTGCTCCCTTGCGGCAGTCTAGTTAAGAATGCCACATGTACGATATGACTATTATAATCCTAGCCTCATAGTCTGCACAGAGGGATATGCCCTTTACTTATAAAATACATGTGAAAATTACAGATAGATAGAGAAAAATGCTTCTGTGCTGTTCCTTTCTTTGCTTTCATTGGCATGTTTCAGAGCAATGTGCTCTCTGGGTTTTTCCAATGGTACGGTCCTCTTTTTTCCTTCTGTCTTCCTGTTCTGATGGCAGTATGTCCACTTAGCTGGGGAACATTCATCTTTTTAGAAACAGCCTGTCACGCTTTTCCTGCTTCTCTTCCCCTGAAGTTTTTGCACTTCTGACGCTGTAAGTTCTTCATTGCCTGGCCTTTGTTTTTAAAACAAGAAGCCATTCTATTGACAGCACACTGTCCTGCTGGAACAGGGCTGTGCCGTTACCAGAGGCCTTTTGATGCAGCTTCAGACACCTAAATATTGGGCGTCTCTTCCTATTAGAAAAAATATTAGAAAAATGCCAATTAAAGAGATGGTGATTAAGGAAGACCTAATTAACAGAGGTCTCAACACAAAGCTAAGATATATTATAGGTTTATCTTTCTGCCTTCCCTCCCATTCAGATTGCAGACACAGATATAAAACTTAAGTTGTCACGAGGTGCAAAGTGATCTACAGAGCAAGTTGTGCGTCTAGGCTAATACCTGTGAATTTGACAGCCGCAGCGTAACATAGTACTCTGTAATTCTGGGCAGAGGTGAAGAGCAGTCTTACTTGCCAAGGTAACAGAGCTGCTGTGAAACCACGTCTCCATGTCTTTTAACATGAAGTATGACGAAAAATCCTACTTAAATGATTTTTACCATAGTCTTGATCAATTATTTGCTACAGTGCCGCAGAGATGAGAAAGTAGCAGAAAAAGATGTCTACTTTAGCCCAA
The DNA here is from genome assembly GCF_965183815.1 of Platalea leucorodia. Classification (NCBI taxonomy): domain Eukaryota; kingdom Metazoa; phylum Chordata; class Aves; order Pelecaniformes; family Threskiornithidae; genus Platalea; species Platalea leucorodia. The sequence goes on along the minus strand of NC_138831.1, from coordinate 949,596 downwards.
GTTCAAAATGCTGATCAGATAATTAACAAATAAGTATAATTTTTTTTTTTCTTTGTAGATAATGAATTTGTAAAATGGAGAAGGGGAGCAAAATAATTAGCAATACTAAAATGTGCATGACATCTATTTCTGTTAGCACTGTGGACTTTGCTTACAAAAATAGCATATCTCAGATGAATATGCGCTAGGTTGCTTTCTATAAAAAGCCCGCTTATGGACCAGGAGGTCATTGCATTATATACTATAAGTATGTGTGTGTGTGTATATATATTTTTATGGTCCTGATAGTGTAAAAGAATAGTTTTGAGTATGTAAATAAGGTCTATATGTTTGTATGTGTACTAAGCAAGGATGATTTGTATTTGGGTGTGTGTATACACACATGTTCATTTTATGTATACATACCTATTAAGCAAGTTTAGACAACACTGTGCAAAGAGCTGTCTAAAATCATTTCTAAGTTCCAATCCTGTTTACAGCCTTTGGGCATTATTTTAATATAAATGATAAATAGGGGAAAAAATATCTCCACTAGAACTACTTAGCAGCGTTTTTCACACTGATTTGGTAACCTGGTAAATTTATTTCCCTAATGGACAGCGCTGGACAGGGAACGCTGTCATGCCTGCTGCCAGGGTGACAAGTGTTGGCTTATTGAATCATGGTTTCTAGAAGCCTAATCCAGAGCTTTCCCTGTATTGATTTGTGTGGGACATTCAGATTTCCTAGTGTTTAATTTCTTCTTTTTCTAGCTGGTGTCGATGGTATTTATTTATTTATTTATCTAGCTCTCTTTTTCTGTTTGTGCTTTCTCTTATTTATGGAAGTCAGGACTTCAGCACCTCCCCTTATCCCTGTGTTGAGAGATTTACTATTCCTACAGAGAACTTAAAGAGTGCATTTTCTGCATATGCACCCCATAGGAATTTCTCTGATCACTGAAGCCTTGCATCTTCTACACAAGATTTTACTCATCATGACCTGACTGTAAAATCAAGGTTTAAATGGTAGCTGCAATCTGAATTTGTCTAATAACAGTGTCTAAGGAGTATGAAAAGCTGTATCAGTGAACGATGCTGTGTACGTGTATGCGAAGAGCAAAGCAGCCTGCTGTTCTTCCAGACAATTATTGCTCTGGGACACTCCGATTCTTTAAGAGCAGGGTCATGGAGGCATTTTCTATATACCACTGTTAGACTTCTAGTAATTTCAGGTTTTGAAGATACTAGAAAAGGCTGACATATTGGTAAGTAGGCTGGTCATATTGGTAATAGAACTTACATACGCTAAATTTTTACATGTGCATATTTACATGTGGTCTACCACTTTGTAAGAACATAAAAATTCCTTCCTTTTCAGTAACTGTTTTATATTGTGTAATTTTAAACAAAATTTTCAGAAATCAGTATTTATTCAATACTGAATGCACAGAACTGTTTTGTCCATCAGATCTAAGCCTTAACTTGCATATCTGAAATATAAGTAGTTAATAAAAAAGGAATTCCGATGATATTCAAAAGAGGGTCTGTTTTGCATGATGCTATCCTCCACTGTATATAAGGTTTTACATGAGCCTGTAGCAATGATCCAGGGATTGCGTATCTTTTAATAAAAAAAAAAAGGCATTTAAAGGGCTCTCTAAAGTAACTGTTTCATCAATCAATTAGACCCTGTCTGCAATGAAAACTTGATGTATAATTGCTACTGAATATTTATAAGTGTATTTGATACAGAATATCCGTGCTTTAAATGCATTTGTTTGTGTCTAATGTTAAGTTTATATTTAGCCTCTGTGTATTTTAAGATTTGGGAGTAATACAGAGTATAGTAATTGTTTTTCCTTTCAACCAGAAAAAAATATAAATTGGAGTTGGCTGAGGCTGCCAAATGATTTAGTTATGCTTAGTTAATTATTAAATCCATTCACAACATGACTTAGAAATATACTGGTTAAAAACATCATGCATAGTCAATCCTTAAAAAATAGTATTTGGCAGCTTTAAATTTGTACTGAACAAGGAATGAATTATTGAAGCACTGAAACAATGCCAATCACAAAGCCATCTAAATCCTTCCCTGCTTTTGTGTCAGTCACAAGAAAAGCACTCGTTATCTGTTTTCAATTTATATTCTGTATTTCTGCTCTACACCCTCAGTTTGGAAACACAAGATCTGGAAATACCTAATGGCAAGTCTTAAGTTTCTTGACGCTAACAAAATAATTTGTGAGTTCATCATAAATCAATTAGTAATGATTAATATTATCTACATACTATGAAACTAAGCATTCAGAGAATATCTAGATTATAGACTACAGGAAATTAACTGGTACATGGGTTGCATTCTTTCGTTCTGGGTAAAAGTGCATAGCATAAATATCAAAGCTCAGTCATGTATGACTTGCAACAAGCATGCTGTCAAATGCAGTAATAGCTCTGCCGTGCTGTGTAAATCCAAGCTGCCCAGCAGTTAGCAAACAGTTAGCGCAAGGACATTCTTTTGAGAGCTTTTAACTTAGCACTACCACAGGATGCGTAGGTAGTAACAAAACCAGCTAGAGAGATACTCTTGATGCCAGAATTAAACTGCTAAATCTGCAGTGACACGTATCTGTGATGAACAGACCTGTCATTAGTGGATTTTTTTTTTTCTTTAGTGATCATATCTAAATCTATAGCATCTTGTTGAAGAATGAAGCTCCATGCCAAAAAGCCACTTGACATTTTTTATGAAAGTAAAAAAGAACTCTATTTTTGTTTAGCAGTTTGTTAGAAAAGTATTTTCAAACAGAAAAATTGCTAATTTTCCCTACCTTTTTGGTAAACTGAATAGTATTACAGCAAAACCTGGGAGCAGTGTTACTTTTATCATCACCAATCCATGCGCTTGCAGCACGTACACAAACATAGAAACTTCTTTCGGAAAAAAATTTACTGCTGTGTATATGACCTGCTAAATCATTGTTGGATAAAACACTGAATTCTTAGCATTATGGCTTGCATAGGAGTGGGATATCTTTTCTTTTAGCCCTACAATTCAACTTTCCTTTGAATGGATATAAAAATCGCTGAAGGAGGAGCTAGGTCCAGTGTGAAATATTCTTTGCATTCCAGATCATTTTCAGATGCCAGCTCTATTTCCCAGTCGCTGCACAACTGAGAATGAACGTGCAAACTACCTAAGGCATTGCCTTCGTACTGTTTTCCCCTCCTCTTTCTCATGTGCGTTAGCTTGTCTGGTTGTAGGTCTGGAAATGCTTGGGGTGGTTGGGGGGGCAGAGGGGGTTGTGTGCAGTACATGCAAGTTTCAGTTCCTACTGAACGCCCCAAAAGCGCTTTCCTTGAGAGGTATTGAACTGCTGCCTGCAGATCAGAGGGTCAGGTTCATATCTTGTGTCCTGGAAGCTGTCCAGCTTCCTAGCAGAGACTCATAAATTCAAGCAGTCTGTTCTGATTTTGAGACCAGTTGGGAATTGCAGTAGCAAATGAGAGCTTGGACCAGTTCATGGGGAAATAAGGTATGCAAAGAACAAATACAAATTAATTTGAAATTAGCTTGGTTACTGCTTACCAAAAGCCAGTGGGAATGTTCCTTACTTATTTAGGATTGTCCACAGTGATGTTGAATTTTCCACAATAAGGATAACTGCTTTTACTAATGGGTTCAACCAATGTTAATATGTGGCTATTTTTTTGTTAGGAGTTTCTCCTGTTGCGAAGATAATTAGAAATTAATTGTGATGTAGTAATGGCTGTAGGAAATTACTATAGAAATGTTAACAAAACTTTATTTTAGCAGGTATTTATATCTAGGTCACGGACCATATTGATTTGTTCTTTTCCTAATCGGTGTATAAATTAGATGGATGGACAGAGGTGGACTTGCATTTTAACATATCCCTGTTCTTTAATGTTAAATCAGAGTTGCTTTTGGAGAGCACTGCGTCTTGAGAGAGAACTGCTTTCAGTCCACATATTGTTCATGTTCCCTATTGCCATGGATCAATGTGGTCCATATTTGACAAATCTTCATTGGTGGCCATTACAAACCATTTTCACTTTCTCCTTGTTATGATATGTAACGAATTAAGACAGTAAATGCCTTGGGCTAGATGGAAATCTGTAATAAGTCATCATACATGCATAAATGCTATGATCATGGCTCAGAAAGCCTGTGGAAATTTTGGCCTGAAGTATTTTGGAAAACGTTTCCAAAATCTGCTGAGCTCTTTTCTTCTGCCAGATTAGTGGTTTCTCTCAGAGTGCAGGTTAACTTTCTATTTTTTTTCCAGTTCTATGCAAAACTACTGATGTATTGCAAAATTCACTTTGCACGAAAGCAAAACTTTTATTAATTATTTCTTTAAAAAGATAACGTACAACTAAGATACGTGATTGCAAAAATAACAGTTTCATTCTTACTTCCAAAAGCATTCACCCATACAAAAGATGGCGTCGTGCCAGTTCCAGGAACCCTAAGGTGAGTGGCAAACGACGGCAGCCTGGGGGCAGGAGGCCGGCAGCGCCCCTGGGCCTGGCTCGCAGGCGCTGGGAGCCCAGGCAGCGCTGCTCAGCGGCGTCGCGCCTCGGCCGCTGCCCCGCTGGCGACGGCGCCGCAGGACCCGTCGCTTCCCGGGGCGCTGGTTCAGCCGCGCCGGTGACGGCTCGCGCTCTCTCTCTGTATCATCGGCATAGGTTGCATGTTGCTGCAAGCACAGGATTTTGTCAGGCCGTTGCTGTCAGGAAAAGCAGGACAGTTGCTGCGACTGGCTTTTGCCCATGGAACAGAAGCAGGAAAATGCAAGTTCCGTCTCCCCTGCCGGGAACCCCTGTGCGCGAGGCAGGTCTGCACGGCATGCTGCTCTGTTGGGATCACACCCGCCCCGAGGTCAAGTATCCCACGTGAATGTCAGGAAAATAACACCAGTGGAATGATGGAAAGCAAATCATCTGGTTTGCCTGTACTTCTGAGAGATTGCTTTGTAAGCAGCGTGACATCTTGCTCTGGGTGTTAAAATACTTGTGACATTCTGTAAGTGAAGAGTTATATATGGGTAACACCATGACTAAGATCTCGTATCTTAGCTCTGCCCCCCGACGGCATATACAAGTGCCTCTGTGTGTGTGGCTTTCCAGCTCTTGTGGAAAAGTGGCTGGGCACACAGATAAGAGAGAGGTCTGCTTCCTTTTTTTTAGGATCCCGTATATGTTACTAGTTTGAGCTTTAGTGTCTTAGAGTGTATAAAAATTATCTTTATATGGGGATAATTAGGAACGTTTTTGTTGAAAAATCCAAATTTCTTTCCAAAAAAATGTTTTGAAGGGTGCAATGCTGTGTGCAAATTCAGGTCAGATTTGGTGAACAGATGTGCGCTTTCTTTTAAGAAATGGTTTTGAAAAGTTTTAGACATTTGTTTGTTCTATATAGAAATCAAATGAGGATGAATTCATTCACAAGCACAGCAGGTTTTCTACCACAATGTTGAACCTTGTGTGCACAAAACAGCGTACACTTTTGCATTTTTTCCTTTATAATACGTCTAATTTTACTGCATGTTTGTATTAATTTACATACACTTCATATACATATGGTCTGTCATTTAATTCTCCACTGCGTCATTACACAAGAATGCCAAAGCTGATTCTAATTGTTCAGCAAACTAAAGGAATTTAGGGAGGTTGCCCAGAAATTCAATGTTGCTTAAATAAAATACACATGTATTTTAAACCTTTTAACAGACACGTTCTGTGCCATATCCCCTTTACTAATATTAAAATAAGACTTATCAGCACAAGCTGCATAAGGTTGTGCTGCTGGAGCCAAATCCTGGGATCAGCATCCAGGCCACGAGCCTGCAATCGGTTACACTTATGGTGAACTTCGTGCACATTTGTCATTCTTTTGAAATCAGCAGGATTATTCACCTCCATGAGACAAGGATGTGTGGAACTGATTCCACGAGCAGAGCCTCCATTTTTATTGGCTTCGTTACGCGCCTGAGAACAGGAAGAGGCAAATCTGCTCTTAGGGATCGTCTTGGAGGCAGAATTTTGGTACTCGGGCTGCTGGCAGTCACGGGAGGAGAAAAGGATCGCGCAGGCGACGCGCGTGGTCGGCGGCGGAAGGCGTGTTCTGGGGGATAAAAGAGATTATGGAGAACAAGAGAGCGGAAGGTTATTCCGTTGGTTCCCTAGTTGAGCTGAACCTTTTCAGGTCCTGTGAAAAATCACAAGCACATCATGAAATGGTAGGAATGGTAGAAAAACAGTAGAGTAAGTGTAGAAGGAAAGATTAGAAGTTTTTTTGGTTTTTAAGTTCTTAACATCTGGATCTAGTAAATATTTTGATGCCAGAGTTTCCCAAGCTGTTTAGTTGAACATGCAGAAGGATATTTTTTGGCTCATCCTAAATGGTAATGATAATATCATCTAGGAAATGTTTCGTCTTCCCTAGCCGCTGCTTTTTCACCTCGCTCCTGGAAGTGCTGTATGCCGTTTGCAGCGTCACGTGCAGCAGTTGTCGAATTTTTCGCTATCAGTGCCAGTATTTAGTAACAGAATTTTAAATGTACGTGCAAGTATGATATTAATGATCTTATTTCCTTTGGTTCTTGAGGCATTTTTGTTTGCAAATTTGGGATTGAATCTTTTAATAACAACATTCATGCCCTCCCTTCACTGCCCAAATAAAAGACTAATAACAGCTGTGAGGAGATTAAGACAGGCTAAATGAAATCTTGTTGCATTAGATGACCGTAACTGCTGCAGGTAATTAACGCCTTTCATTTTGAAGAATGATTTCAGGCACTTGGGGGAATTTGGAACGATATTTTACGTTTTATTCCAACTAGTGATGTAGAAAGGAAATGAAATAAGACTGATTTTATTTTCCATTTTTGCCGTCTCTTTTCTTTCTCTGTTCTTTCTCTTGTTGAAAAACTATTGTCATTTATGTCATTAAAACAGAGAATTATTGCCCCCAGACTTTCAGTGAACCACAGCTGTTGACCTTTTTTGTCAAAAGCTTTGAATACAAAGCTAGGTCGGGAACATTTGTAGCCTGTGGACCATGACAGTACTGTAGGCTTCTCTCCTGTCCTGACAGAAGAGCGTGCCAGAGGGTGTGCTCACATAGTGACTGCATTATTTTCTGGCAACTGTGGTAAAGATTGCCTTGCTCTTGGTTTTTCTGCCCCCTCTCAAGTGTACAGTCATCCTTCAAACCCATTATACCACCTTCTGAATACTGTGGCTTTGTCCCTTAGGCTACATAGCCTATTGTTTAAAATGTTTACCAGTGCTGTACAGATATTAAATTGAGCATTGCAGCTTAACATGGAATGTGGGGATACTTGAAGCTGGCTTTAAAAGACATCTTGATTTCCTTGCTACGTAATAGTATATGACATTGAATGGGTAAGAAAGTTAAAAGTTAACCTTTTCTAGTATAGGAAGTGCTAATTTTCAGTGAAGACTTATGAATATTTAAATACTGAATACTAAGCATGTGAAAAACTCAAGATGTCTTTGCTTGAAATATGCCATAAACTCTTTTCTTTTTCTGGTGATTAAATTAAGCACTTCTCAGTAGTGCACACCAGCTGCTGCATCTGTGAGTAAACCAAGCACTTTCCCACAGTACATGCTGTATATTTCATTCTTATAGCATTTTATTTTGACAGGTAATCCTTATTCTTCTGCATATGAAGTCAAAATTCAGAGGATAAGTAAAAATTAAAGGCAAAATAAGGTGTGTTTCACAATTTCTGTGAATTTAAATAGAGCCATATTTTTTATTGACAAATACCAGGACATGTAAAGCTCTATTTCTAAATACATAGTCTACACATAGCATGAAGTCTCAAGTTTGGATCTAATTTCTTTCTTCTCTGTACAAGTGACATTTCCCCAGTCTTTCTCTTGTGAATGTGTGGGGAAAGCAGGAAGGGTGGTAGTGGAAGGGAATTCTGCTTTTTTTCTTAGGCTCATTTTCTCTGTGAAACTTGATCTGTCTTCATTACATTTATGAGATTTTGCGAACAGAGAAGGAGCAATGTGATGTGAATGCAGAAATCATACATTTTCAATACAATTCATTAGATTACACTGCAACTTATATTGGAAAAAAAAACCCAAACCCTTTCATAACTGAGCTTTCTAAGCATTACCGTAATTGTAAGCATACACTTATTCTAAATAGTCTTTTCCCTTAGAGAATAAACAGGTACATTTTTTTTGTATCCACAGTCAAGTCCACTTAGAGGTGCAAGGAACAGAAATTGTACTTGCAATTCAACTGGTATTTTGAAATTATACTGGCAGAAGAGAGGCTGCCTTTCAGAAAATTGATTTCTCCGCACTTCCCCCGCCTGTCCCCCTTTCTGTAATAGGACAATGTGCCTCTTTCAGCTGAACCACCAAGCTCTTGAATATCCTGAAAATCAAAATTGGGATTAACGCTTGAAATGCATGCACCTATCGCAAAAAACTCAACCTGTGAGCTCCGTGTGGCCCACGGAGCTCCGGCTCCTGGTCACTCCCGACCCCAGGAATCAACGTGAGGCACACGGGGCCCCAGTCGTTACACAGGAATGCTGTTTGGCTCCTCCGCTTTAGGTGGAACCAAAGAACTGTAGGAATGTCCAAAAGACTATATAGCAAAGGGAATGAAGAGTAGCAATAGGCATTGATGACACGGTTTAAGACCGTTGCACCCAATAACCGCTTCTTCTAAATTAGCAGCAATATTACTGGGAGACCTTAGTGTTGAAATGTCTACAGCTATTTATAATTAGAATATCTGTTTTCAAATTATACTGTTATATTTTATACAAGAGTGGTTAGTACTATATGCAATGTATATTTTTTTCCTTTTTGGCATGCCCATGTGCTTTGTAGTCTGCAGTGAGTTACCCACGTTAGAAAAGGCATTCTGTGTTGTCGTTTTTTTACTGCTGTCGTTACTGGTAGGCCTGCATCTCACCATAAAAGGCTGCCTGCTCGTTGCTGAATGCTCCACGTGCGCACTGGAACGCTCCATAACTGCAGGCAGCAAGTTTAGACACCTTGCTGCACAAAGACTGCCGCCATTCCTATTTTTGGCACTCTGAAAATCTTCTTTACTAGTACTGGTACCACGTGTGATCCCTCCGCTGCCTGGGAGAAGCATCCCGAGAAGCCGTGTGGCAGGTAGCAGGGTAAATGGCGCCGGGCCCTGCAGGGCTGCGATGGGAAGCAGAGCCCTTCGGCGGAGGATGCGCTTCAAAGCACAGGAGTGGGAGATGCTTCTTCCGTGCTGAAGTGGGGTGGAAAAAGGGAGTAGGAGAATTAGGGTAATGGCTCCTTACGCTAATCCCGAACTACGCGTGTAAGCTGAGTGAGATTTATGGCAGTGTTTGAGTAGAACAGTCACATTGTTTCCACTCAAATCCATCTTGTTTTCCTAATTTAATACGCTGTTATACAACAGAGTTACCAAATTTTTCCTTTCTTTCACCTATTTTATTTTCGTAGTAATTGTGAGGAGAACAGCACAAAAGCCATTATATCAGAGGAATAAAATGCTGATTGTATACGTGCATTTATCTCTAAATTCTTCATAATAGGCTAGGAAACAAAAGGAAGGTATATTCTGTTGCCATTATGGTGACCTTGTCCTTTTTTGTTTTAGCAAACCTCATGAAACTATAAAGCAATTATAGTAAAAAAGCTAAAATGAGGATTTGTTATTGGAGAGCACAGCAGTGGAAATAAGTAGAGACTTAGAAGAAGGTTAAAATAGTACGTAAGGTAATGCAAGAGGAACCACACAAATTGCTGAGAACTGTAATTCACAGCAGCGGGGATCTAGCGAGGGGAGGGCAGATCCAGCAAGGTGCTGGCGCAGCGGTTCTGATCAGTCAGTGACATATCTTTCGTGTTGGTATTTTCTAAATATATTGGTTAGGTAGTTAATGCTAATCTTTAGAAAAACAAAGCCTTAGAATAATAAGAAGGTCCTGTCTGCTCACTTAGGTGTTTTGAAAATGAACAGTTAAACACAATGGTGACCTAATTCTTACTATAAACCTTTTTTTTTTAAAAAAAAAAAAACAAAAGCAAAAACAAAACCTGAACAACCTACTTATTTAAGGCTGTTATTTCATTCAAGGTCTTGATAATCTAGAAGGGACAAATGTCTTCCTGAGCGAAACTGTAAGGGCCCTGCTAGGCAGGGATGCTTACAGCAGCACCTCCTGCCAGAGGCTGCTTCCCCCCGCCCAGGCTGTCCCTTGCCTGGCATCCTTACACACAAGATGTTCTCCTCCAACTCTTCTCACAGGGATTTTTAAAACGTAATTCTGTCTGAAAACACAAAATGTCAAACTTTCCTCCTGTCTGAGATTCTTCCCCACGACTCTCTGATATCTCACAATTTTCTTCTCTTTTTTCAAAAAACGGAGTATTTTTCAACTAAATATCCATCATCTCCTGCCTGCACACAACTGCCACTTGCTTCCTCAGATTCCTTTCTGTGACCCAAGGGTGCTTGCAGGACCCCTCCGCGGCGGTTAGCGCCACTGAGCACGGCGGTGTTTGGGGACAAACACAACTCCAAGAACAGGGGTCCGAAAAAAGGCTGAATTACTGACTCCTGCAAAGGTGGGGGTTCCTATGCGGAACGGCATATGGCAGACGGGAGAACTTGCAGGAATGGTATGTGGAGAATAGGACAAGGTGTGAGAAAAAGAGGAATCTGGAATTTAAGTTTTCTATGAATGCATGAGAGAGGAGATTTCAGCCCCTGCTCTTGTTACTTAAGTGCGTTCAGACCCATCATTACTTTGATGTGCATTTCATCTCCCAAATCTTTTCACCTGATTAAGTACATTTTCTCAGAAAAGGGATCTCTGTCTCCAGAAAAAAATAAAATGGCTTATTGCTATTATTAAAATTTGCGCGGGAAAAAAGATTACAGCATTGTGTTTGAAAGGCAGGGTTAAATTTTTGAGGGCATATGGGGGAAGCTGAGCGTATGAAACCCGCTGACAAACATCCCAACTCAGACGTGCCTCTCCATCTGGCACTCGCCGCTCAATAAATATTCTCCTTCGTGTCCCAACATTTAGCTGTATCAGGGAATTACTGTGTTGTATTATTTTGTTACTGTGCTAATATCAGAAGCACAGCAAGGCAAAATAATTTTTTAGAATGAAATGAGAAGAGACTGTATAGTTCAAGACAGTGGTTAATCCTTAAGGGGAAAACGGTAATAATACAAGTACGAAAATAAGTCTCTTTGGAAGAAATAAGAGAGAAGTAGGAAGTTATTAGCAATTTTTCTCCCCATGTGATATTCTTGGAAAACAAAAAACAATAACGAAAGCCAATTAATTATTTGTCATGTCATAAACTAGATTAATAGGCTGAGATGTTTTTAAATTCTTGACATAATTGAAATCAGTATCTATATGAATTGCCAAAATAAAATACAAGGATGATAGATTCATAATATGAGCAAAAGAACATTTTTGAGCACATTAGATGCAAAAACATTGGCAACTATTCATCTGATTTAATTGTAATCTTTTGCCAAAAATATTAATGCAATACCTTTGAAGAGTAATTGGTATAAAGAATATCCTCAAAGAGGAGCATTTCCACATGCCCAGGCTTTATTTTGCCCTCATTAAACTTTATTCTGAGTTGAATATTTCCTCTCTATAGCATAAGGATTATTCTTGTTCTGCAAACATCTTAACCTTTTAGTTTTATCACATTATGCTCTCTGATGCCTTTTCCAGATGCAGATCAGTTAATGACAATCAAAGAGGATATTTAAGCCCTTTAAAGTTTTCGGGTCTGCCTTTCTCCTTTGTTCAGTCAGGCAGGTTTGGAAGCTCATTCTGGTCAGCCTGTTCATCAGGTGAAACGGGCAAATTTATTAAGCATTAATTGCTTTCAGGCTGCACAGGAATCAATATGTACAGTACAACCAGAGTCCAACACAACCACGAATTAAGGATTAAAGAATGATAAGAACGGAAGGAGCCTTAGGCAGGATTGTCATCTGCCTTACTTTTAGTCCCAAGTGTAAAACTTTGACTGAAGGAAGCACATAAGGTAACTCTTTATTATCACATTCATTTCTGTATGACCTCGTCTTACACTCTTTGTCTGTTTGCAACTTTGAATCGAATTAGCTATATGTGCATCACAGTGAATACCTGGTCATTAGCTAGTCTAATTGGATAAAATCAAGGATTGTTGGTTTTATTAGCTTGGATCATAATAGAACGAACTGATGCCATTGTCTGTGAACTGGATTTACTTCCTCATGAGCTCAAGATCAACTAGATGCTTAGAAGTCAAGATGTTGTCACAAAATGGAAGATATATTCAAAATAAAGTCTAGACTTATTATCTCTCCCTCTCTTCCCACCCTCTCTCCCCCCTTCCCCCCAACATCCTCTTTTCCCCACCCCCATTATCTCATGAACTTTGCTTCTCACCATAAATTTGTCTGATACTGACATTTTCAAGATAGTAAGTCTAGACTTCTGGAAACTCTGGAGACTAATGAAAAAGTCATTGAGGTGGTTCTTAAATGTCTTGGGCAGCGTTCCCAGGGCACCTTTGACAATCGGCATTACTTTAACATTTCCGCTCCACGTTTAGAGGTCTTCTCCATTAACTTCTGCCTGAAGCTGACTCTATGGACAAGCAAATGTTTCTGATAGGGATTTTGTGGGTGTATGATCCAGTAGGATGTTTCATTAACTTCTCGTGGCCCCTCCAGTCACAACAAGTCTTAAGGATCTTTGCTTTTGCCGTTTTTTGTGAGCTGAAGGTTCCTCCTCGTGGGGAGATAATACTGGCCACACAAAGCTCAGTGAAGGATATTGGCTGTTTGATTTTGCCTAGTATTAGGCAGTCACGAGCGGCAGATATCATACGCTCTCTGCATGTGCGATAGGACTTCTGCAGTGAAAGCAGCTCTACCAGTTGCCATCTGGGGCACCTTAATTGGCTTGTTTGGAGACTCTTGTGCAGCCATAACGAAGACTTCAGCTGGTATTTAGCAGAGTTCTCTTTGGTTTTCAGTTTACTTCCTTCCTTACAGCTTGTAAAGTGATGACAAAAGCCAAAGGAAAAGAACCACACTTCAGAAGAGGTCTGGTTTGGTGAGACAGGAGCCCAAGGAGTAAAAGAAGGGGTCAGGCTGCTAGCGGACACCCACAGACCTCTCTGCAAGCTCATTAAAAATATCTCCTTTCTTAATGTCTTTTATCACTTACTGCTAATGAGTCTGGAAGAGGTAGAGCTTTGAGGGATGTCATATGTTTTCTAAAAGGAGAGCTTTGTCTGGGAGGTAGCGGTTTTGTGAGCTATGGCAGAGGTTCTGAAAGCCTTGACTAGGTTCCCCTTTTTCACAAATGCTATAACGATTAGTGGTGAAACAGTGTACAGAGGTGAAGATCCCAAGAGGGCAGTGCTTCCAGATGCCAGGCATTTTTTGCAAACTAAGAAATGTATGTGCTTTTTGGGACTTGAAGAAATACTGCGCACCACAGGATTATTCTCAGTGGGGCAAATGTCGTATTTCCATTAGGGAACCTGAACTGATTGTATAAACAAGAATTAATATGATAAGGAATATTTACATCCATCCTGAAAACTTCTAATTCCCAATGACTACATGTTCAGGAGTATGAAATCAGGTGATGTAACGATGTCTTCTTTTCAAAACCTACCAGCTCAAATGATTTCACAAAATTTTCAGCACTGTAACGCGCTTGCTTCCCTGCTGCTATGACGTGAGTGTCCACCGTATATTGCCTATATTATGCATGGTAGACTTAAGTGTATTTATAAAGATATTTTTGCGGCATATTTGAGTGTCGTTCTGTAATCCAGTCAGTGGTGCAGAGCGATTTTGTTTACAGAGGTTCAGAAGTGCCTGTGCACGCCAGGCTGCTGGCCCAAAGCCCTGTATCAGCACAGCACCCCTCAGCGCTCACTGAGCGAGAGCTGTAAGCACCGTCCATGCTGAGAAACCCCACTGGCATCAATGGCTCTCGCTCAGACACCACGTAAAAGTCGGTTTGTGTTTGGTGGATTCTGGCTGCACTGTCCTGCCCCAGAGTTTGCTTGTTTGCTGCTTACGTTTGTGCCAGTGTGGAATGCTGCTGCGCAGCAACAGGGTATATAAGTGCACCCTGTTCATCTCTTCACAGCTTCTCTGTCCCTTCACTGTTAAAGAAACAGCCTTCCCACTACGAGAACAGATTTGCAGTTTCCACCTGTAATTAAACACACACAGCTAACTGCACTACTTGATCTTTTTAATGCACAAATTAAACAACTAGGTTATTCCATGAAAAAAAAAAATGGGTACCGTCTCAAGTACGATTATAAAGATGGCCCTATGTATGTACCACCAGAAAGCATCAAACGTCTTACATTTAATGTTGATGAGAAAGATTTTAATTTTTTTGCAAATTAATGGCCTGATCGTCACTTGGATTAAATTGCTATAGTTCCACAAAAATCAGCATAGCTGTGCTCACTTACATTTTCCCTACTGTCAGACTTGTATTTACTTTTAGCCCAGTCAGCACTAAGAAACCTGTGCAATAGCTTTGATGCATCTCTCTGCGTCTCAGTCTTTTCTGATACACCAGTTCCTCTTGTATATGGTAGACCCATGTGTTTCTTTGACCTTCCTTGGGAGGTTGATGAATGTGGTTTTAAGCATCCGTAAGTGAATTGTAATATATGCTAAAATTATATTTTTGCAATATTTCTGCCAAAATGAACTACAGTGGATGGCTTGTGTCCACATTATGTTGGAATGTGCATGCTCATAAAATTTTACACCGGACATTTGACGTTTTGCCAACATTCATTTGCTATCACATCACCATCATTTCCTACTTTAAACTTATTAGTACCAAGTGCATATACGAGCATAGTTGTGTGCTGGTTGGAATATTATATGTTTAGAGGAGAAGGAAAGATGAAGTCAGAAAGACTGTATGAAGGTCTACTTAAACAGCATAGTAGTGCTTGAACTTTATTCCTCCTGCCTTAGACAACTGTATGAGATGGGTAAAAAATCTATAAGCAAGCTTTCTGGTATTTCTGGTATCTAAGTTCTAAGAGCTTACCTCTTACTAAGTTGACGAAAATTTTTGCCAATAACAAGTCGGAGCTATTATGTCTTCATTAATATGTACATAAGCTGTAGTCCAGGAAATTACAGGTCAGAGGGCCCTGTGTTGTCTGAAGAATACAATGCAAGGAGCTGTTTTCATGAAAATTTTTATTTAAAACAGTATTTCTTCCTTTAAATAGAATTATAATTAGAGAATGTAAAGGAGTATTGTCAAGGTGAACTATATAGCTCCTACTTTGTTATGAATGTCGTGGCCTTCTGCAGCAGCAGAGAGTACCAAAATTTGTATTGACTTTAAAATTTGGTTCAGTTGCACATTTTTATTTCATTCTTTTGTAAGGATGAATGATGAGACTCTTTACTCTCGCTTTTGGCAATGATGCATTACCTACCCATGTCTTTTTGTTCATAATACTGTTGCGTTTGGGATCACAGCACAGGTCAGGGGCTTGCAATACAAAATCATTTCAATTTTTATTTATGTTATTTTTAAAATGTCAAGGCATTTCTACTCCAGTTGACTTTCCAAAATATCTTTCACTTTTTTTTTTTTTTTAAATGTATAAACCTGTATTCTGAGCCTTATTAAGTGATGCTGTATTTAAAAGAAATTATTACTATTGGACCTGATCTACATACGCTGTGTAGGAAATCTGAGGAGCGGCTGAGGGAGCTGGGGGGGCTCAGCCTGGAGAAGAGGAGGCTGAGGGGAGCCCTCATCGCTCTCTGCAACGGCCTGAAAGGAGGCTGGAGCCGGGGGGGTCGGTCTCTGCTCCCCAGGAACAAGCGATGGGACGAGAGGGAACGGCCTCAAGCTGCGCCAGGGCAGGGTTGGGTTGGGTATTAGGAAAAACTTCTTCCCCCAAAGGGCTGTCAGGCCCTGGCCCAGGCTGCCCGGGGCAGGGGCTGAGTCCCCATCCCTGGGGGGATTTAAAAGCCAGGGAGATGTGGTGCTTGGGGACATGGTTTAGTGGTGGGCCTGGCAGTGCTGGGTTAACGGTTGGACTCGATGATCTTGAAGGTCTTTTCCAGCCTAGACAATTCTCTGTTTCTATTCTATGATACACATTCATACCAGCAAAGCTCTGTACAAATACGGGGGGCTGTCCCTTCAGCTGGCAGGAGGATCAGATGGTCTTTTCTAGAAATGTACATCCTTGTTGGCAAGATGACCTTTGAAGATGGAAGCCTGTAACGTGAAGGTGTTCTCAATTGCCAGTGATACTTTGGAAAGGGAAGAATGGATTCTGAGAGGAAGGCATATGAAATTAAGAGGAGAGAAAGAAGTTTTTATTAGTTGGAAATAAAAAGTAAATACAGAGGAAGATAAATATGAGAGGGAATATGAGAAATCTAAGAGGGAATAAAAGAGGAGTGGATGATCCCAAAAGCTTCCAGTTATTCTCAAGTTGTCCAAATTCTTGGACTTTACCTGAACCATCTAGATTTTTATACTGATTTTCTATATTGCATCTGTATGAGCTCACACTATAAGAAACAGAAGTACTTGAAGGAAAATGAACAAGAAAATGAACAAACAAGTCTGGTCTTTATTAGCAAGAGAAAACAAAGGACCGAAGCAAAATTAATCCCCTTTGTAACCATATAAAGTTAAGAGGCACAGCGCTATGAGACAAACAGCAGAACAATTACATCTGAAGTCTGTAATAAGATTTACAGCATTATATTTTAAGGAGCTTAAAACCATATTTATGAATGTTTTGTATTTTATATGAATCTTGTGAAAAGATATCATTTTCCAGGATTTCTCTACATTAGGACTAAAACCTGTGTAAAATTAGAACTTGCTGCACTGCAGACTGTTCAAGATTTCATTCTGACCCTGCTGTTGCTGGGCTTGGCTACTTAATTACATTTATTTGGTGCCATCTAGTCACTGTCTGCTTAACATATAAATGTCAGATGTTGTTTCATGAGAGAGTATGCATTTCATGCAGAATGTTCTGCTGTTGACGTGCTCTGTAAATGGAAATGGTTCTTATAATGAGCTTAGGTAGTTGGAATCTTTGGGTAACAGGTATGTGAGACAGAACGGGTTGAATGCATGAAAAAAGGGATTGTAAGGAAAAAGTATAGTGCTGTTGTTTCTTCTGAAACTCATGAGACTGAGGAGAAAATGACACATTCCTTGCAGACTCTTATTGAGGCAGAAGGTTCTCCCCGAGCCTTGCTGCCGGACGGTGCAGACCTCACCCCTCTCTAGGGGTTCTTCCCATGGGAGATAGGTCATGGACAAGCTATCAAATGCCATTTATTACCACAGAGTTCTGCGTGTTCCTGTTTTCCCTCTTTATGATTTTCTTTAAAAAAAACCAATAGAATTCTGTCCAGGATTGAGAATAACATGACTAAAATTCAGGAGCTGGTAGGATACGGCATACTGCAGCCCGAGGGAGGGTGTAAAACTCCTACAGCCTAAAGCAAGCCCTAGGTCTTGACCAGGAATTATGCAAGTGCACTGGGTATCTTCTTTCTTCAGTGTCTTTTTGTAAATAAATAAAATCACTGTGGGCTGTTCTGAGAATGAGACAAATTCAAGTTAGAAATACCATCTGCATGGTGTGTTTTTAGTATATGGGTGGGTAACAGTAAATATTATGTAACTGTTAAGATTTGGACAAAAAACAGTGCCTTGCTATCCCCCTGGTAGGCCCTCATCCCCTGAGGTACTGAACACTCATTTTCCGTAGTAATCACTCGGCCCATTATTTTCATCAAATGATTGCATCAGATAATACATTTTAGCTTGCGTAGCCTAAAACTAGTAATCCCAAGAGATTAATAAGATTATAAATGTAACTAGAATTAATCAAGTTTAATCAAGAGAAAGGATTAACATGGTGCTATTTTTATTCCTGTTGTCAGTCACTCAAAAGAATATGCAAGGCAGGACTTAGCCCAGAGTGATGTGGCAACACTCCAGCATTTCAAAACTTCCCAATTTCCAAAAGTTCTACATTGAAATTGTGACTATATAAAATAGAATGAAGAATCTGTGTCCAGTGCATTAATTCTATGCCCGTTGCATTTTAAAACAAGCTATAGTTAAAAATATAAAGTAATATCATATATAATGCATGGAAATCCAGACATGTGGCATGAATAAATTGATTTGAACTGGTCATTTAACATGTAATTCATCTACAAAGAATTCCTGATGATGGAATTCCTGGACATCCATTTTTTAAAAAAGCAATGTTGATTAGTAGAGATCCAAGACCGTTTTTTCTGACTTTTCACTTGATATTGTTTTGTTTTGTCAGAATAAATTTCCATACCTATCTTTGAAGTAAAGCATTGACTCTCTGTCTTCCAGAGATCTTCTTTAATCTTGTTCTAAACAGAAGGTTCATTGTACTCTGTTTAATCTTGCTAGGAATGCAGCTTTCAAGGTCAATTGTTGTCCACTTGGAGCCACGGACAATAGATATTTTTAAAAAATACGTATATTAGTTCACGTATTCTCTCTTCCCACCAGTGAGAACTACTCCCTAAGCAGCATTTTCTGCTGTCGCACTCCTGAAGCTATTAATTTTGGATAATAATGAGCCTTCAAAAACAGATTGTCAAGGTATGCAAGACTGGAATTGAGAACAGAAAATAAGGAAGTTTGTCTTCCAGTTAGGCCTTAATTTTTAGCTGGAGTGTGTTCTGAGTGACCAACTTGTATTAACTTAAGGATCTACATTTCTTTGGGGTGCAGCCTTGTTGCAGGGAGAGCGAGCTCTAGTAGTTCTAGCGATGAGAGGGCCGTTCCTCTGCTGTAGGAGGTGGAGCACACTGCTTCGCCTCTGACTTTGCTGCCGTTTTCAGTCTTTATTCGTCTTATCTGCTTAGAATGTTTTTCAGTATGCTCGCACAGCCATTGCGAAGGCTACTTATTATACAAATTTATGATAACTGTAGAGTTAGTTACAGATCTATCCTCCCTTTGGAATAAATGTTTCTCTCCATCTCATAGCCCACTGAAGAGTGATCTGGAAAGGCCCACATTAGCACTGCAATGTATCGTGCTTTTGACTTTAAGATAAATAAAAAGCAAACAAACACGTCTTTGTCTGACAAGTTTTTTCTTGGGCACACCCACTTATCCCTCATCAGCCAAGATAAATTGCTTCAGAGGGAGGACTTCCATGTTCACAGAAGGAATGCAGAAATTCTTCCTATTTGGTACATTCTTGGCGTCTTTCCTTTGTTATCAATTCCATGTCCTCTTTGTGTTTTGAAGCTCTGCTTGGGAAATGAGGTTATAAATATTAAAGCTCTGCACAAGTTCTTAGGAATGATTCGGGATTTTTTTTTGTTTTGTCTTAAATATTCTTTCCTTCTGCTATTTTTACCTCAAAGCTATCCTTCCTCATCCAAGCAGTGTATTTTTAGCTAGTCTGGATAGTTGAAAAGATCGTTATTAATTGGACAGAGATTACTTTTGGCTTTCTTCTTTTCCAATTCTCTTGTAATATTGCCAGCACTGAGAAGCACACACTTAGAACAGATTTTGCAAATATTATATGGAAGATACAGAATTTATATTTTGCAAGTACTTTAATGAATCCCCTGTCATAAACAGCAAGAGTTTTTAAGTACTCGAATGTGTGTCTTAAGTTGGACTTCATGAAGAAACATCCAAAGACTTTGTTCGTAATTGCATAGGACTTTGTAATTAAAATTTTAATGTGATCAGGCTGTGGTTGATACAGTTTCTGTATCATTGTAGACAATGCAAATATGTTTCTGGCATGGCTTGAATTAGATGAGAATTTCCATTTTCCCTCTCATAAACATTTACAGTAGTTATTGACACATACTTGAAAGGCCAGGATTTTGACTTTTAACTAGGGGCAAATATATATCATATTGAACCTCTAGCTGTAGACCCCATTTTTAAGCTCAGGTTCCCTTTCATACTGTTCTAGAAAAATAAAAATTATGTGGAACTTTTCCACATAAACTTTTCCACAATTCCCTGTATTTTGTTTGCCTGGCTTGTAAGTAGTCTAAGTAGACCCTTTTCCTCTGTGTGACGGTAATGTGCAGATCCCTCTGTCACTTCCCACAGCCACCCCAAGCTCCGTAGGGGAACAGTGGGAAAGGATATGGAGTAAGCAATAAAAGGAACAGTCCAAGTGCAATGCAGAAGAAAAAAGAATACTTTCCATAATTGGAAGGTCCATAAATTACTGTAGCCCTGGGGTCAAATATTTATGTGTGGAATTGCTGGACCATTTAAGCAGCTACTCATTAAAACCATGTAAATGCTTGAACAATCAAGCTATCATTTTACACTGATACTTGTACCTACTCTGAAGGAGGGAAGGCAAATGTGCGTTGATAAGGATGCATATACTTTTGAAGAAGGGTAGATTCCCACATACCAGCCCTTCTCCACACAAACATTTCCTTAAAGGCGTACTGTCAGGTGAACTTTGCAGACTTTCAAGCCGGGCATCTTTATCTCTATGTTAGGACCTGCAAACTCTTATGGAAAAAAGCCTGCAAGAAATACGGAAAAACCCCTTGTAGGTTGCTCCATTTGGGGGATGTTTTTGCCTGTAGTGCAGCAGGAGCAGTGTGGTTTTCCCTTGTGAAGCGAGCCGTGAGGTCTGCAGCGATCAGAGGGAATCCTCCAGAGCCACAAGGCCATCCTCAGGGGTGATGGGTGCTTCTGTGCTGCCTCTGCACTTCAGTCTTCCCCCTCTCAGTTTCTCAGACACAGGGAGGAGGGAAGGGTTTGCTCAGCAGTGGTAGTTTGCTCATAGTTTAATTAATCCTCAACTGCGTTCACTTTTTGGCTGCCTTCCAGTGGCGTGCAGCAAGGATGGTGGCTATCCCTCGTGCCTGTACCTGCCTTCTTCCCCTTCCAGAACTGGGGAGGTTTCTCTGCAGGTTCAGAAACAGCAGTGACATCCGTCAGTCCCCTCGGTGCGCTTCGGCACAGAGGGGCCCTCAGGTACAAAGTCTGCAGTCTGCCTTTCTTTAACGCACCGGGTTAAACCCTGTTTTTCTTCTAATGCAGTCTTTTCTCTTTAATTGCCTGGGGTGTTTTATCTCTTCTATCTTGGCCTTTCTCCATGTCTGTATTTAAATTCAGTTTTTCAATTTTCCCTGTGCTTTTCCCTTCCAATTTTCAATTGCAACTGTTATGATCAGCCACTGCCTTGTTCTTCTCGCTGGTCCTTTCGCCACCCCACTGAGACGAGGTCCCTCGTTCTGCAGCCCCACGAGATGTGAGTGGGTGAGTAGTGAGCCGATGACAGAATTAATTTGCAGGTGTCTCCCTTCTTTTGCTCTTGACATCCTGTCATTTACCATGGCCTTGTATCTAGGGGGTTATTTCTCAGAGTTGTGCAATCCTTTTCTAGGTTAGCATTGAGCAATCTTAATTATTTCAGAGACGGTCTGTATATAAGGAGATATTTTTTGAGGGAAAAGACTTTCAAATGGTTTTCCTTTAAAACCAGGTGAGTACAGTAAAATGGAGAAGACATGGAAGTAGTGGCATTTTAAAGCATGCCTGCAGCTACTCTAAGCCATGAGAACGGAGTAGTTTGCAATAGAACAAAAATGCCAAACTTAACTAAAAATGATAATAGTAAGATTCATTGCTGCATGTTCCTTTTTCATCTTAGGAGATGAGATACATTGAAGGTTTGGTCTGCTCTGCACACAGTTGCCTCCTGGTGAGGTGAGGCATGTCTGTCTGCAGGAGTGCAGTGCGGTTGACTTGTATGTGAACTTCTTATTTACGCTCTTATTTGTTTACAAGACCTGGGATGATTTGCTACAAAGAGTTCAGAGTAGACCTCCTGCACAGCTTTGCATGTCTCGTTGTGCCTGGTGAGCATCTCTCATCCATACCATTAATTAAATTTCCAGAGGGGGAACGCTAGAGGAAAGGTAATCTGTGTAATAATGGAGTCAGGTATGAGTGAAGAATTCTACACATGTATTGTATGCATGCTTCAATCTAATAATATTTATGTATTTTTTTTACTGTTTAATGTCTCTCTCAACATTCTGGTGTGCTCTTTATTATTCGGGGGTTTTTTTCCTTCTGTTGGGTGACCCCAGAAAACATTCATTGTTCTTAATCATTGATATTCTGCCTCATTTTGGGAGAAGAATGTAAGTAAAAATGTCCAAACCTGTAGGTCTTGTGAACACTCCTTTGTCTTTGAGCACTACAGATATTATTTCCTTGGAATACTTCAGTTATGCCTAGCCTTAAGGGAAATCATCTTTCTCTTTAAGGAATTTCTTTTCATTATTTTAAACATTTCTGCGAATGACAAGTGAGATTAGCTGAACACAGTACACGTTTGGGGAAAGGAAGGAAGAATAAGAAATTTAAATGATATGAGCACCAATATTCCTTTTTATGGGATTCATGCTGTATGTTGTTGTATGATTACAGTGGGCAAGTATTGCTAAGAAGTCATTAAAGGTGACCCCATTTTCCTTAACTGTGGCCTTAAATGCACAAAACTCTTAGTAAAATAAACGTGTGCACATTTGTGATATAATAACAAAAAGAAGTAAATGCTGGAAACAAATTTGTAATTCTTCAGTGCTCACTCAGAATGATAGTTGATTTTATGCTCAATATGACACTTCATAACTTGCAGTGAAATAAGAATCCAAACGAAGTCATGCAAAAACCAGGAACATTTGTCTTGATTACTTTTCTTAAGCTTGCATGCTCTTTGCTGAAACTGTTGCTGTAAATTGTGAATAGCATCTAGAATTTAATGATTGCATGCTACATTTCAAGACTAAATGGACTGATTGTCATTTATTCCTAATAAATGACATAAACATTCAGATTCCTTTTGCTAGTTCTATGTTCCCACTGACTTCAGTGGGAATTATTGGTATTAAGATCTTCGAAAATTAGGCCAAAAGACAACGTTGTGCAACGCTGTTTGTGGAGTGATTTGCAGACAGATGTGCAAAATTCAGTTCTGACACAACCAGAAATCACCAGGACGCTCGGTCCTCTCCCAGCATCTTTGTGGGAAGAAAGGTTTCTTTTCTGCAAACAAATCTATTTCCAAACATCCCAGATAGTTTAAATTGTGTTTCAATTCATGTGAAGCTTTTAAAACCAAGCTGGCATCCTTTCTGTGAAATTGAAAAAATTTTTAACACATTCATGTTGTTGTTTGGTTTGCTTTTTAAACTAAATCTCCGATAAATCACCCTTTTTATGTTAAACTAGAGACGGGCCAAACCAAGCTGAACAAGCTCAGTTATCTTTAAGATGGGAGAGAGCATTTGACCAACTGGGGAAGGTGACGGGGTGAGTGCTTAAGCCAACCTGTCTAACAGGGGAGTCTGTAACCGTTCTCCCTGTCACAGAAGGCCTTTTTACATGCTCTATTTATAATGTCCTGTTGCCATTTTATTGTGCCTTTAACAGCTATGCAAGGGTGATTAAAAACAGTCCCCAAGTTTCCCGTGTCACTTTTCACTCATCATCACCGCTCTGTACGGTGACAGTTTAAACCTTCCCATGCCCGTTAGCTAATGTTTGTTGAGAACATAATATTGGCCTCTTTTTATTACAAACGAGATGAAGCTGCATTATTAATTTTTCATTGTCAGCCTTATGGGAAGGATCCAAATGTGGAAATTTAAATAACAATTCATCTTCCTTGTTTTCTGGTCTTTGAATTCCTCTGCACAAAACTCTACTTGAGACAGCATTACTCTAGAATTAGTTTCACTGCCTTTGCCTAGCAACACAAATATGTTTTACACTTTCCAGGCTTCTCCTGTTAACTTCTAAAGCCGATTGTTGTCACCGGTGTATCTTTGTTTGCTATTTATTTGTTACTAGGTGTCGTGGCTCTGGACAGGCTCCCCTGGCTGGATGCTCCCCAAGCTCTGTCTTTGGGTCCCACCACGCCGGAGCTGTGCTCCCTCAATCTTCCTGACTTTGAGCAGAACCCGGGACCGCCTTTGGCTCGGGCTCCTACGCGCTTTCTCAAGACGTGCTCTCCTAATTGCTCAGACCTGCTCTCTGTCGCTCAGGCCGGTGTTCATGCCGGATCTCCAGGAAGATCCTCATGCTTTCCCAGAGCTCAAATCTTTGCACTGTTCTTCTTCAGACTGAGATGGAAATTTTCACTTTGAACTTTTGACACTACAAGAAATATACAGAATCCAAGAGACAGAAACATCTTTATGTCCTTGCATCATTTTCTTCCTGTTCTTAGGAACACAGCTTTTAGAGAGGGGCATGGTCCCTCTTTGGAAACTTGCAGCCTGCTTCTTGCTGCCCGTCAACTCCCCTTCACCTTTGCCATTGCACAGCAAGGAAGGTTCATTCTTTGGCCCAAAGCCTGCGCCTTTGTTCATCTCTCTCCTACTTTTTGGCTCATCTGTCTTCTTGACCCACCCTATCTTCATGGCTTTTAAAAACAGTGTTTAATACTGTGCTCCCTTCAGATTGCCCCAGGAGGGTGGTTCTGCCTTCTCAGGCAATCCTTAGCAAACTCGCTGCCCAGCTCAGCACATTCTTGAAGTGTTAGCAACATCTTTGCTTGTTCTGTAGTTTCTCTGAAACAGGAGGTGTCAGAGGACAGTGTCCTCATCAGATTTTCTTGGTGTGTGAAATGGAGGGGGAAGAGCAAGGACATGGTTCGCAGCCTGCTGGTAACAGGAGCTGATGCCTAATGCGGAGGTGAAGCACGGCTGCTCAGCAGCGTCAGGCTTTTGGGCGCAGCCCAGGTTTGCCACTGCCCGTCCTAGGCTCTGCGGCATCCGGCACCGTTGTCCTTCCTAGTGGCCTCTGTCCCGCGCGCCCCTTCCTGCGTGGCCAGCCCAGCGCGGCCGCTGCTCCCCGCAGCGCTGCGGGAGGCCTCGCTCTGCTGCCTGGCGAGGACCTCGTGCGCGGCGAGGGCAGCTCTCGAGCTATCGGGCTGCGTAGGGCCCTTGGCGACCTCGGGGAGGGGCTGAGCTCCAGCATCTTGCTGGATGTGTGGTCCAGCTGCTCCAGGTGGCACTTAAAATGACCCAGAGAAGAAAAAAAGTGGCAACAGGTAAGACTGTGCTGGAGTCAGTGCTGGTTGCTCCGTGCAGACTTGTGCACTTGCAGCCACGCCTCAGATTTGTCATTTAAGAGCTACCGCCGACACATTCTGCACCCGACTGGTGCCGGGGGTGGTGGGAGCCCCTGAGTTCCCATCCGCTTCGCCCGGCTGCGTCTCCTCCTCTCGCTGCCTGCTCAGCCGCAGCCCCGAGGTGGTCACCCCTCCCACCCACTCGGCGCAGACGATTTTCGGACAGGGCCTGAGCGAACGAAGCTGTGAGCAGAGCCGTGCCTGGCCGTCCGCAGGCGCTGGGGCTTGGTCCTCGGCGCAGGCATCTCCTGGAGAGAGGCGGCTCCTTTCAGGAGCATAGGTGAAATGTCCTGGGGAGGGGGCTTTGCAGAAGATACAAGTGATTCCTAGTTTTGTTGATTTTTAACAACATGTTGTGTAAATTATGCGAACAGGTCGTTACCTGTTTGTTCTTTCTGTGGACAAAAAGAAGGCATTTGACTGAGGATAGCTTTTTAGTGCGTGTGCCTCAGCTGTGCACACATTCGTGAATCAGCTATGGGCTGTATTGGGAAATATATTGTTAATATAATTGGCTTGGTGAAATGAAACATTCAAAATGAACAATAGAAAGATACTAAAGAATGTATATTAAAAAAAAAAAATCAAAAGCAAGAAAGGACATGACCTTCTTACGTCAGTGATGGTTTTTGTTATTATAGGAATGAGAGGCTTAATTCCTGGAAGTGCTAGAGTGTTTTTGGTTGGCTGAATGTGTCCTTCATAGTAGTCTGTTTGTCATCTCAACCTTTTTCTGAAAATGGAATTCAGATTTCTAGCCAAAAGCATAATAATTTCTACTTTGCATCGAGGTTATATAACAGATGGTGAGCTAAAAGGCGCTCGGTGTTTCAAAATGGTTTGATGACTCATAAAACTGAATAACACTTTTTCCTCAGATCATGTTTTGATTCTATCTGGGGATGAGTAAAACTGTTGAATTACAGAAAACTGCATCTAAAATATTAAGCAAGTATTTGAATTGTGAAAATCTGTTGGGACTTTTTTTTTTAATTCATCTACCTGCGGCTTGTCTGGTAGTAGGAAGTGCTCAAATCTCACAGGAGAACAATGTGCAATTCCTGAAGTGTTTAAGGAGTAGCTATAGATTGGTGAACATTGAAACAGCAAACAAAACCTTCAAGGTCCCTGAGAGTTCAACCATATAAGTGGGAGCAACTTAAAGTATCTCTCTCAAAAACTGCTGTTCTCTCACGTATTTGGAATCACTCAGTCAGGTTCCTTTGGAAATACTTTAGAGGCCCTATTGGGAAATTAGGCGTCTAGTTCATTGAACATCTGTCCCTAATACTTGTGTGATGGACAAACTTAAAAGACATGGGTCCATTTTTGGAGGTTTCACACCATGGACGTATTTGGTTTCTGCTGGCACAATCCATCATTTTCTCGGACATCCTGGTAGGTGCCCTTAGCTGCTTCTGCACCTATGCTGGAAATGGGATAAAGCCATTGACTCCGTTAATTAGGTCTTGGTAATGCGCATTTGGTCCAAATACCCCCTGGTCATAGCTCAGTCAGACCTTTTTTAAGAAGCGAGGCTAGCCATGATACTCTGCCTGGAGCAGATGACATTTTCTTGAGTTCGGAGGGAAGAAGAGCGGTGTTTGGGGGGTGACCGCGCACGCAGGTGTTTGGGGAGGCGGTGGCGCTGGCTAGGTCTCGGCACCCGGAGGGCTGTCTGAGTCGAGGGGGCAGACGGCTCTCTGGCTGGGCGCTCAGCGGATCTGACGAAGGCGGTGGCCACTAACCAGCTGTTGAGTTCAGGTTAAGGATTTTCATTCAGGACAAGCTCTGTTTATTCCGGCCTAACAGAAAAGCTCCATTATCGTACCTTACTACTCAGCTGTGGATATATTTTTAAGTTAACACACACATTACTATAGAAGAAAGCAGGAAACTCAGAACACTTGTATCTTACAAGTACACAAAAGTATATTATGTATACAAAGAATACACAATTTCAAAAGGGCTCTTAGGCCTGCTTCTGATGTTTACATAGAGAGTTAGTATTGCCATTCTAGGTGTATCGGTAATATTTGCCTGAAAAAGAGATGCCGCCCCTTGGATTTTCTTCTTTTTTGTAAAGTTATATTTTCCCTCTGTATATCTAGTAGCACAAAGCATGTTTTTCTACAAGTTGCTCTATTTTCAAAGATAACAGGTAGATGTTAGAATTCCAGCTTTTCTTCCTGATATTACATGTGTGGCTCTATTTGCATTCTCTCAGCTCATGTTTTCTCAGATGCAGAAAATTATGTAATTAGTTGTGGGGTCTCATGCCATCATTTCGGAGATGTTTCCCATTTAAATTAAAGGCCTGTTCTTCTACCCAATCAGTAATTGTCTAGATCTTTTAAGATCTCCTTCAGCTTGATTTAATTGTTAAACATTAATTTAGTGGGAAAAAGGCTTCAAAGGGGAAAAAAAAGAAGTGCTGGAGGGGCAAAATATTAATAGGTGCTTAAAAGCAAAACAGTAATTCTTCCCTTTCTAAGCTTGCAGGCCTTCAGGCCTAGCAGAAAAGAAACAATTGACTGTATTACAGGATTATATAGGTTTCATTGACTTAAGATGAACTGAAAGCAGCTGTAGGGAGATTTACCTCAAGTCTTTATTATTAGCCATATGAGGCAGAAAGAAAAACAATGTTTTGTTTAAATCAGAAAATACAATTTTCAATGGTGGTTTAGAAAAGGTTAGATAAAGAGAGCATTACCTTTCAATAGGGAAAAAGGTGAATAGAAAAATTCTGTTTTGCCAGCATTATATACCATATGAAAGATTTCAGCCAACAGAAAAAGGCTATCTTATACTTGTAGGGTCTTTGTTTTCTTTCATTTCTGATGGATAATCTTTGAGTTTAGTACACTTGATATCTCTTTTACTTACTAATGACAGTAATACTTCACTCCTTTGAATACTTCTACCATGCAAACGCACATAAAGATCAAAAACCTGTTGCTTTTCTACAAAGAAAATCCTTCTAAATTCTGCATCTCATTGAAAATACATTGGTACGGGTTTCCCTCTAAGATTTCTGCCCTTGCTGTTAAAAATTCTAATTAAGAAGGAACTAAGGGTTTTTTATTAAAAAAAAAAAAAAAAAAAAAAAAAAAAGTTCAGGATGCAAAGTCAGAATCTATTTTAAAGATCCAGAATATTTCCTTACCATGAAATTTTTAAACTATTTAGGATTATTTTACCTACCGTAGACTTTCCTGGAAACCATACGTGTCATTAAAATGCAGTTAATAGTAGTTGTTTTAGAAACTGTCTGTGCTCACTGACTTTTGTAAATCGGGATGTTGCTTTAATTCCGGCGATGTGCTGAGGAGGGGAACTGCTCACTCTCCTGCTTAGATAAAAGTGCGCTGTTGTGCTACGATGATGGGTGATAAGGCATCTGCAGGTATGCACATCAACATGAACAAAAACTGATGCCTGATATCAGTAATAAGATATTACTGTTCCAGAAAATACAAAACTTTCTGTTGCATTAGGATTTCTGGTACAAGTTGCTTATCTCCTGTAACTTACCTTTGTCCAAGGTGATCATCTGTAGCCACGCGTGTTTTGTTAGCCCGTGTTACTGGTAGATTCTGCAATACATAATAGGCTTTTTTTCCCTCTGGGTTGTTCAAGTGAAGTGCTTTTATATAAATGTATCCACAACAGTATTCCTTATGCTGCAGGATGGAATTACGCGATTCTGAACGCTATATTGCTGTGTATTACTTTGGCATTGCAGCAGCAACATTGCAGTAGAGCCGAACAGTGATTTAGAGGTATGAAAAAATAAATACAAAAAATTTCTATGGATGTAGAAGAAAAGCTGGAATGAAATTCTCACTGATACTCAAAAATGTTTTCGTAACCTATGAACCAGCCGCTCCATAGTGCGTTTTTGACTGGAGCAAAAATGAGGCATTCTGGGATAAGGAAGGACAACTCTGTCCGTGTAGCTACGAGTGGCAGCTAAACCTCTCACCCACTTACCCATAAAGTTCGTTCTTCAAAGGAGAGTCCACAAAGAGAGATGTGGCTGATGCTGTCTGCAGCAATGTGGCTCTGAAGTACATAGTGTTGCACTCTGATACTCTGCGTATGCAGAGGCGGAGTTTTCCCATGTTTAAGAGTTGTCTTCCAATCTCATATTCAATTCATATTTTTATGCAACATCCAATTTCTCAAACTTTTTCCAGTGGGACAATGACTTTTTGAGATATTATAAATTGTGTCTTTTAGAACCTGCAGCACTGTCATGTTAATTATCAATTTTGAGTTTGATATATTTGCAGAAGAGACGTTCTCAACTCTGACATTCATGGGGTCAACATACCATTGAACTACCAATTTTTTCTCTTCAATTCTTTTCTTAAATCATTCACCAAAGGGTTATCTTTCTACAGCAGCATAGCAGCTATTGCAAAACACAGCTTCGAGTTGGTGGAACTAATTTTTGGATCCTAAGTTAGAGAAAGGCTGAATACTCTGTGAAAGTAAAACATTTTTAATTTTTTCAGATTTGTCATCCAGAACCACTGTTCACCCTTTTAAAAGGTAAGACATGGTTCCTAATCAACCTGAATTTAGATAACGCTGCATATGTTTTTCAACCTAAAGAAATTGAAAATGGTGTAGTAGTACAGAAGAAAGCTTAGCACTTACATCTCACTTTGATCTGTAGGTTGTAAGGGACTTCTCCAGGTTTAGTAGCTGCTTTTTTGATTTTTACAGTTGAGAAAAATCTTGATACAGAGAGATTAAGCAACTTGCCCAAAGTCTTAAAAGGAGCCACTAACACAATCGGAGCCAATGACGGAAGTCCTGTCCCGGTGTTCACAACACCTAGATCACAGGCTGGGAAGGTAACAGTTGCTCTGGCATTCAGAGGAGTTTCTTACTGGAATCTCACCCCCAGTTTGCTTCTCCAGCAAGAAATCCCGATCTTCCTTATCTCCCATAATTTCCAGTAGGTTCCTCCTCCCTTGTGCTATCAGCAGACACTTATTATTAATGTTGCCTTCTAGTTAGAAGTCCAAGTGCCTGCCACTGTGTGTAGGAAGTGGATGCTTTCATTCAGGTTGATGTGTTTCATGCCCAGAAGTATTCACCTCTAATTGTAACTTCCAAAAGATAAGAGTTCAACAAGGGAATTGGATATATTTGCTGTAGACGTGTTGTCAGACTTGCTAAACACCATCCCAAACACAGTGGGGGTGGGAAGTGGAGAGTGAACACAAGTGACCTGAAACACCCGAATTGTTTGCACAACTGCACATATAATTACTTGATATGTGCATGCATTTACACTGCCGTAACTGCATGTCTGATGTACCTTTAGTTATGTATCCATCTGTTAATCTGCTGAAGAGAACAGAAATATTAAACAAAATGAAACATTTCTGAGAAATTTTATTTCATCGACATATTCTCAAAAAGACAACTAACCTGTATTTGTTGTGAATTTAGGTTAGTGTTCTTGACAAAGTGGCTGCTCCTTGTAGGACAGGAGTAACCTCCCTTCTTGGAGGTGACTTGCAGGTTTTGTGTACAGGACGTACAGAATGTTCTGCCTCCTTGGCAGCGTCCTCTGTTCAGGATTGTGAGGGACGTGTTCGTTGTGTTGTCAGTGATCAACGGGAGTCGTGAATTATCGAAAGTTGTCACACCTTCCAGGCATTTCAGGGCAGTAACATATAACAAGAAGAGGCACATTTCCCTAAATGAATACATTTTCATTCAGTGGGTTATTCACTTAACCAGCATTAAATGTAATCCTCTTTGAATCTCCGTGGCCACCTCCTACTCTTTTCCTGTCAGTCTTCATCTCCTGCAAAAGCATGAATTCAGCCTTCAAAAGAAGAGTAGTTTGGCTAAATCACTGTGTAGCTCTCTGTAAGAAATACAAGAGGGATTCTATAGAATTAGTGCAAAATAGCTCAAGGTCAGTAGCTCCTAATACTTTACATCATAATTAAAGTATTCACATTTTGTTTGGTCTCTACTAACTTCTTTTCTTTTCTCTTTTCTCTTTTCTCTTCTCTCTTCTCTCTTTTCTCTCTTCTCTCTTCTCTTTTCTATTTTTTCTTTTCCCTTTCCTTTCCTTTCCTTTCCTTTCCTTTCCTTTCCTTTCCTTTCCTTTCCTTTCCTTTCCTTTCCTTTTCTCTTTTCTTTTTTCTTTTCTTTTCTTTTCTTTTCTTTTCTTTTCTTTTCTTTTCTTTTCTTTTCTTTTCTTTTCTTTTCTTTTCTTTTCTTTTCTTTTCTTTTCTTTTCTTTTCTTTTCTTTTCTTTTCTTTTCTTTTCTTTTCTTTTCTTTTTTCTTCTCTCTCTTCTTTTTCTCTTCACTTCTCTTTTCTTTTTTCCTTGCCTTGCCTTGCCTTTTTCATTTTCATTTTAACTTTCCCTCTTCTCTTTTCTCTCTTCTTCCTTTTTCCCTCTTTCTTTTTTCTTTTTTCTTTCTTTTTTCTTTTTCTGTTCTTTTTAAGATGGAAAGGTATTTGTCTCGGTAATGTAGCATCATCACCTCTTTTTATGCTGATTTTATTTTCAGACAAGCCAGATCACACTGCTGGCCATTGTGATTTACTGCACACCAGCTTTGCAGAATATAATGGAGCGGGACAGTATGCTTTTTGATGTGGTTAATCTCTGTTATACTTGTGCCTCTCCTGAAAACTGCACTGTGTCAGAGAGTCTTTCGTAGGCAATGGTGACAGGAAGATCAACAGAGAGAGGTTGCTCCATTAACCTCTGAAGTAATGAAGTTGCATTTCAGGCAGTCAACACTCACGCTGCCAATTTATTATCATTTCAGAGGAAGTGAAACTACTTCAAGCCACTCTAGTGTCCACATTTTGATAAATACACAGATTGCTAATGTTCTAATGCTAACAGTCAGCCTTGAGGGGACCTCTAATGGCGTACGATGCTGTGGCTGTGTGTCTTCTTGTTCTTGCAAAATGATCAGTCTTCAGCACCAAGAAAACAGGCTAAGCCTATTTATTTCCATACTAAATATGCAGATATAGTTTCGCTGATAATGCCAGCTTTATCTGTCCGTGTAGAAATCCTGAAAGTAGATAAATAATTTGATAACCAATTTGTGTAAACTTTCAAGGGAATTGAATTCAGATCTCCAGATTTGCTTCTACTTAATTCTGGTTTCCCAGAGGATACACGTAAGGGGATTACTTTCCATCTTTGAAATGGACATAATGAAAATCTTGGGAACGCGTTTAAACCCTCAGTTGGTTAAAATCTTGCAGGATTGTCTGACCTTATAAGATTTTCATGACCAATAGTCAAATCCTGTGAGAACAGCTTTCTGAGGAAGCAATAACACTGGTCTCCCCCACCTCAGCAGTAAAACAGGCTTGTAAAAGAAAACACTGCAGAAGTGGCATGACCATACCCCCATTCTTCCTGAGTTCTGCTCCTAGGCATGGTCTTTGGCACATATTTTTGCCTGCTAAAGGTAGCGTAATTTACATGTCTGGCTTTCCATAAGTAGTGAAAACACTTTTTATATATAACGGTCCAGGTGGTTTCATAGCCATATCATACATTCCTGTTCTCCCAGGGTGACATAAATAGTTATTTATCCACAGTATTTCAGAGACACAGACTCAAGGTGGTCAGTTGAGTGCAGTGTGTTCCTGCCGGTGCCTGGCCGGAGTTGTGATGGATTCGTGTTGATGCTGTGGGCCAAGGTTTGCCTGCAGATGGGTCTGAGCGTTTGCTTCCTGGGACTGTTTTGACATAGGTCCACTGAAATAATTTAAAAGAGTCTGTCTTCCGTGGGCTTTGGATGGATCCTTTCAGTGTCTTTCATCTGTGAAGAGAAAGCACTCAGTAGAGCAAGGGGAATGCTACCTGCATTTTATAATCTGGTATTGTTTATGAACAGAATACTCAGCCGTGGCCTGGTGCCCGTTGTGCGGGAGGCTGTTTCTAGCCTCTGTCAATGGCCTGAACTGTCTTTCTCTCCCTCTGAGCTGTAACTCCTCTTGCTGTTGAGCAGTCTCTAGCTTGCTCCCTCTGTCTTGCCTCTGCATGAGGGAGGTGGCTGCACGTCCTTGCCTGGGCTTTTCTTTGGTGAGCAACGGTTGCTGGGCTATGCCGCCAGTGGCCGGTGGTGCCGAGCTCTGCCAAGGGTGGGAGTAACGGCTGTGGCCAGTACAGTTTCTCCCCGCTAGCTCTGTACCTGGCAGACAGCACCCTGAGGTCTGTATCAGCACCCCAGGGTTTAGGGCGGTGTGTTACCCTGCTTGCCATGCATTTGCCATGGCTTGTTACAGACCTGGTGCCAGAATGAGGACCACAAGCATCTCCCACACGTGCCCCAGAGCTGCATCGAGAAATGCAGCCTGCAAAGCTTCATGTATTTTCTCCCGCTCCCTCTCTCCCTACCCCCACGTTTTTCTCTGCACTAAGAAAACAGGTATCTCAAAACTCTCCCATTTGTTTTTAGGCAGACGGGTCTGGAAAGGGCCCCCTGCCAGGTCAGAGCAGAAGGCTGCTGTTCGAGTACCTGACGTGACACATGGTGGTTGGCTTTTTCAGCTGTGCTCAGCTGGGAGTGGATTAGAGCTCTGCTCCCAGCCGAGCGCCGCTGACGGCCGGGAAGGACGCGTACCGCCGCTGCCTGCGCTGCCGGGAAGCGCTGCTGGGCAGCAGCACGGCGAGGGTTATGGCACTGGACGGCGTTCCCAGGAAAATGTTTTGAATATTGGAGGAACGGGATAGGGAATCTCTGCCACCTGCACAGCCGGTGGCGGCTGCAGAGCACTCAAACTGCCTATGTGTCCGGGATGCGGCCTTCAGAGTTTCTGCAAGGGCATGTCGCAGAGGAACTGGAAAAGCTGTCAAGAAATCGGTAGCAATGCTAAAACCAGAGAAACGGGGGCAGCCCTCTGGCCAGTACTGTTTCAACACTCTGCCCTCTCAACCCCTTGCTTACTCGATAGTACTAGCATTCAGGCAGCAAACGAAATGCGCAGTGTGCGTGTGCAGGGGAAGAGAGCTGGGATGCGTGTTGGGTGGCACCGCAGAAAGATTTTGTTGGCAGCATTATCAGATTTTCAGGTAGTGAAGATGTTGTCATTTAGCACAAAATTAGTTTATATTTTGTATGCGTTTTCAAAAAGGTGAGATAAGATTAGGCAATACTGGATTATAATTTGTAAATCTACAATTTGTTACTGGATCGTGCCTGTAGTCTTTTTATGTGATATAAATATACAGTTCACTAATCTTAGCTTCTTCCCTTCTATGTTTAGCCAAAAAGAACTGTTAAAGAATGTGAAATATATTCTTTTATTGGCACTGACTCACAACTGAGTCAGTGAACTTTTTTGCACTTACAACTAAAATTGGATTCTAACTTTCAAAAATTTATGACGATTGCTCCTTCTTGTGGCTTGAATGTTGACATATAATTAATTTAGGATTTCTTCTTGAGATTTCCTGTCTAGGTTTGTACCTGTCACAAAAATATCCTTGGAAGTTTATCTAACAGCTGGAACACCACGAGAGTCGATTGAAATTTAGCAAAGAGATTTACTGAGGCCAACAGGAGGTGCTCAGAGCAGGATGGCATAAATAGGCAAAAAAAGCCCTTTTATTTCAGCTGCATTAAAGGGTCCCAGTACAGGCTGATAACGGCGTAATCCTGAAAAACGCTGACGCTGTCAGCCAGCAGCACCAGCGCAGGAAAGGATTCCGCAAGCATGGACTGGCACTTTGTTGAGTTATGCACAGATGGAAATATGTCTCTTGTCTTCCCTCAGTCTCAGCTGCCCTGCAGGTTTCAGCTCATTCTTTTGAGAAACCAGATATATTTAATGGGAATTTCCCACGAAATGGTTTTGAAATCTATTTTGTTCCTCTGCAGGATTGAAGGAATTCTGAAA
The DNA here is from genome assembly GCF_965183815.1 of Platalea leucorodia. Classification (NCBI taxonomy): domain Eukaryota; kingdom Metazoa; phylum Chordata; class Aves; order Pelecaniformes; family Threskiornithidae; genus Platalea; species Platalea leucorodia. The sequence goes on along the minus strand of NC_138831.1, from coordinate 914,381 downwards.
ATTCAAAATGTAGCTTGCAGTGACTTGAGGGACTGGGCAGTAAAACGGCAGATGAAATTTGCTTTAGATGACTGTAAAATGAAGCATATGGGAGAAGAGCAGCCCTAACACTACATACCAAATGTCAGGATGTAACTTAGCCGTTACTCTTCAGGATGGAGATGTTGGAATTATTGTGCGTAGTCCTCCAAAAACTTAGCTTTATTTGCAGCAGTAATCAAAAAAGCAAACAATATTATAAATACTTAGGAAAGAAACAGGTACCTAAACACAAGCCATTTTTAACCCGTGTACCTGTTGAAGGTTTGCCCACATCTTTCCTATTCCACACATTTCTGATTAGCCACTGAGAAAGAATAGAGAGCACGGGAAAGGCTAGAAAAAAGGATGATGGGGATGACAGAGATTTCAGATTGTTTCTATGTAAAGAGAAGCTGTTGCAATATAATTCTTCAGTTTGGAAAAGAAGAAGAAATGGGAGAAGTCTCTAAAATCGTTAATAGTCTGATGGCGTGAATATGAAATGATTGGTACCTTTTGCCACAATATGGACACTTAGCGAAATGAGCAGGCAGCGGAGTCTAGATACAATACAAGCAATACTTCCCCAAATACCATGTAACTGTCATTATTGTGGTAATGCCTAATGGTGGAAGGTACGTACCTTGGGGAATTAATAAGATTTCATTTAATGAAATGAAAGTAAAGATCCCAAAACATTCTGTTGGAAAAAAATTCTGCAAAGGACACAGGTGATCCTCCTCCTCCTTTTTTATGTCCTGTGTTTGTGATCTTGTGCCTTGCATGAGAAAATTACTGGGGTTTTTGTTTTGTTGGTTTTTACATGATTGTTAATTGTTGAGCTCTGTTAAAAAGCTATTCCCGGCTTAGTCAATTGCTTTTCATGATAAAACAATTGATAAATTAGGGTATATGCTACAAAAATTGGCTTGATCAAAAGCACAAGTAGCTTAGACAAATTAATAAAAAGTTAGTTTGATTTGATCTGTGCAAACGTTTGTAAAAACAAGGTTTTCTCATTAAAAAAATGCAGTGAAACCACGTTCCTTGACTTAATCCTCGCATTTTGTATTCTAGCCCTCACAATACAGTACGCTAAATTCAAATATGAAATCGTGGTCCGGCTGTGCTTTTTTGCTGAATTTCCCATATCTTTGTGTCTGACTCTAATGTTCTTTATATAGCACAGGCCACTGTGTCTCCTATCCCAAGTGTATAAATATGAATGTGGAGGTGTACGTAGGAGTGGCAACCTATACTATATCTTTAAGCTCAGATAGAAAATGAGGCAAGACACGCAAGTGTGAGGAAAAAAATGAACCCAGAAGATTAGAATTAAATGGGCTGGATAATTTTATTTGTATTTAGAATACTTAATGAGAAATTAGGATGTGTTGTCAAATTTGGTTTTCTCGTCTTGAATTTGAAAATTCAAGAGAGTCCAGTAAGAACAAAGTTTCTGGAAAGTAGTCCTGAAACTATCTTGTCTTTCTTGTAATGTAGTTGTTTCAGTGGAAAAGATTTTTTTAAGTAACAGTTTTGTTGCTACTCCCTCTAAAATTAATGGAGGAATGAACAAAGTTTGTACTGCCATCCCTATTCTTATTTTCCAAGTTGTTTCTATGAGCTAAGTTCCTCTCTGGGCTTTACTTTTCCCTCAGTGGGGTTGACACATTTGTGCATGCACATCAAGAGTATCTTCTGGGTTTGCTGTTTTTAATTAGCAAATTGTTGTCCTCAAAAATGCTTTTGTGAATTACTCTTCTCGTGTTTTATCTTGTTCCAACGAACAGAACTGCAATATGCAGGTAGAGTAGACCTATATTTGCAGCTATAGCCCAATACCACCGCTCAGCAGTGAGCTGAGAGAGCTGGGCAACAGAGACTGACAGCGTGGTAAGAGTGCTACTGCAGAGAATGGACTAAAAAAGAGGGGGGAGAAATAAAGCTTCAGCAAGCAGAAAAATAGAGAGAGAAGATATAGGGAAGCTCTGTGCACAGATGGAATGGGGGATTGAGAGGAGAAAGAAAATAGGCATAGGGAAATAGGTGTTCTCTAGAAAAAAATACTGTTCAGTGTAAGTTGTGATTAATAATGGATCGGAGTGATTATTTTTGCTCATAAATTTACTAGTCTTGTATTGCTAAACACAGTTTAATTGCAATGAATCATTTTTTTATAAATGCATCAAGTAGAAAATGTTGCCCTTGTAATTTTATATGATTTCATAATGAAGTTTGTATTTTTACTTGTATATATTTACCTGTCATTTGACACTTGCACGGAAGGTCTGAGTATCTCCTTCGGAAATCTTGCAATCTAAGCCTCTGATCGCACTAACTCTTACACACTTGCATGCTTTTGAGTTCGTAAATGGTTAAAAAGATGGTGTTTGGAGATGGGGGGGGGGGGGCAAGATTTTGCTTAAACAAGTTGCTTATTGCTCTTTTATTATTTCCCTTTATGCAATAGTCATTGATATGCTAACTGTGGGTCTTCAATCTGCGTGGCATATTCTATGCATGCCCTTAGTAAAAGGATAGCCTGTAAGGTCCGTTTCGGGGTAGACTCTTAAGCATTCTCTTAATGTTACGTGCACATTTAAGTCTCACTTAGAGTAAAAATTAAAACACATGCTTATATGCTTACCAGAACTGGTCCCTAAGTCTTCCCTATCATGCACTGAGAAATGCGTGGGCAGACCCATTAATTGTGGAGAAGCTCATAATATTGGGGCCTAAAGTATAAAAATTATTGTATAATTAGACCACACAAGTTAGATTTCAAAATGCTGCGTGTTGTTTGGATGGGTATTTAAAAAATAAGTAGCTGTCGAGCATGTATGGTCATGTTCACACTGCCACACACAGTCATTGTAATGCTTTAGCAGTTTGAAGAGCTTTAAGTGGATCCAGCATTGGTCTTACTTCAAATAGACCAAACCTACTCACACTTTCCTTAGTTGTATCTCTTTCTTCTTGACTTTAAAAGATGCAACTGTAAATATCACACTTCACTTTTATAAGTAGGTTCCTATCATGAACCACGTGAAATAAAAAATATTTAGGATCATTTGGAGGGGAAGAAGATGAAAGTGTATCTCGTGTACTGTAAAACAGGCTTTTGGTATATAACAAAACTCTGAGCTATCCTTTGGCACATTGATTTCTTTTTTATTATTAGTAATACAATAAGCATACCTCGCAATGCCCTCCACAGCACAATTAGTATTTAAATATAACTGATAGGATGACTTTAAAGAGTACAGGGCTTTTAACTATCAGAACAAACTAATGAAATGACTTGTTAATGGTTTACCTAAATTACAAAGTATAGATAGGGATGTACAGCTGTTGGTACAAATCACGGAATCATAGAATCGTTAAGGTTGGAAAAGACCCTTAAGATCATCGAGTCCAGCCGTTAACCTGTGACTGCCAAGTCCACCACTAAACCATGTCCTCAAGCACCACGTCTACCCGTCTTTTGAATTATTCAGATCCACAGAGCAATAATCCAAAGCTCATTAGTTTATCCTCAGCTTTAGAAGATAAGCAATCTAAGGTGATTGGAAAAGCAGATGCAAGCCATTAGATGCATCTTCATTAGTTTTCTTATTATTATTTGGTTAAGAAAAAGATAATCCCAGCAAACTTCTGCCAATTTACTGGAGTCATCTGCCCTAAGGACACCATGCTATGCCCAGCACTTCCAAGAAGACTTGTCCTCTCTAGCCAAGAATCCAGCCTTCTCCTAAGGGGAGGAATAGGCCCACACATGAAGTACCTCAAACCCGCACTCAGCCCTCACCACCCCTCTGCCTCCCGACTCCGTCCAGCCTTTGGGTACTTCGGAAGGAGTACAGCCCTTGTATGCCTGCTCGCTGGCTGGAATGCTTTTGGATTCAACTTCCTCACCACAACCACCAAATTTATTAGTGTTTACTCTGGTACAACATCTAGTAACCAATGTGCTTCTAACAACAGAGTGTGGTGACAGCCACAGTAACTGGAGTTATCCCAGCACAACAGCCAGCCAATTTTAGCTATTAAATATTGACTGACTCTGGTAGGATGCATGAGGTGAAAACCAAGTCATACTCCTTACAACCAGACAAATATGTATGAGATTTTAAGAATTTCCTTCTAGTCCCAAACTATCAGCAAATCTAAAAAGATGACAGAAAAGGAAAAAAAAAAAAAAGTTTTGCAAGTTCTAGAAATTCCCCTCATCCAGAGAAGAGCCACAGCTATGACCTTGCTTGGCTCAGGCAAACTCCTAAGAACAGACAAGAAACACTGCTTCATCACTGGTGGCCAGAGAAAGAATGTGCTTTGCCTTTGACATCATTTTTGTCCCTGCAAAAGGAGTGGCCAGTCATTTCTGTGGACGGGCAAGTCAGAACTTACGGAGCCCTCGGCAGCGCTGCCAGCAGCCGGGAGCTGGGTGCACCCACAGGGAGACGACGCCTGAGCAAATCCCTCTGCCTCACCCGCGAAGAAACGGGAGGGCACCAGGGAAGCGCCTGTGGACCCAAGGACCAAACGATTGCCAGCCCCTTCCCTCCTTCGGCTGTGACCTGTCTGTATCGTCCTCCGCACGGGTAACCTCCTAAATGAGCCTCAGCTCCTTTGGGAACGGGGGCAGCGGCAGCCCCGGGCAGGCTTGGGAGAGCCAAGTGTTTCAGATACACAAGTGTCAGCCAGCTCATCGCTTGCTCCGTACCTACAGACTGGTGACGCCTGGCAGCGATGGATCTGCAGGGGTTTGCAAAACGTGGAACCCCACTGCGGTTTTGAAAGGCAGAGAACCTTCAGAGCTGAGGGACCGTGAGCACCCGCATGGGCAGGCAACAGAAACCTTGCACCCCTCCCTGGAAAAGTGTGGTCCTTAGGGAGATAGGAAGGGGTATTCTTCTGATTTGTATCCCATATTAGGGTTTATAATTCAAATCTGCCCCTCAGTTATATCAGTAATATCTCCTTTCAGTAATTTAATTCATCTTTCTTGTCCATTTCACAATCCAGTTTTTAAAATCTGAATTAAATATATGTTTTGTCTTAAAGAAATGAAAAAACTAAGAACAGTGGGGAATGTTGATTTAAATAAGTGGATGCTCATAAGTGAAACTTATCCCAGCTGAGATTTTAGTGGGTTCGTTTATTCTGTTTTCATTTTGCAATGAATTTCTAGCAACAAAGATTTCTCTATCCAGTGAAAATTTTCTCTTTTAAGAGAAAACAGCATCTTGAGGTTTCCTTTTTTTTTAATTAAACAAAACATGCAGCAAGTTGCAATTAAATTTCAGTTAACAAAATGCAAAAATACACCCAACCTCCATCTGCCAAAAATAAATAGTTTGAAAAGTAATTTCACATTCCTGACAATGACGACTGTGTTTATGACATATTTCTGGTGCCATATTCCGCTCTCCTATCACTGCCAGCTTGCGTCCAGTATTCAGAAATAAAACAGAAACACATTGAACTTGCTGAACGAGATGTTGCCACACTGCAACTCTAATGGGCTTAGTGACCACAACCTACAGGGGCCAGAATGTGTCAACAGCAAAAGGGCCAACCTCAATCACTGTCTGTGCTTTTACAAAGTTGTTACATGTTTAATTCTTTGCAGCTTAGTTCTCCTGCTGTTTTGGCTGCTCAAAACCAAGGCTTATATATTGCAGCAGCCTTCTCTACCTCATATAATGCCACAAAGGTCCCAGCAGGAGACCTTTCAGTGGAGCAGACAAGCCACAGGCTAGGGCAAACAGGGCATCACAACTTCCTAATAAGATGACTTATTAGATTGGGGGCTTGACACAGCTTTTATTTAACCACTTCTTTTCCCAGCCACCAGAAACACGAACTGTCTGTCTGCTTGGAGCGCAGCAAGCGGTGTGCGGATTTGCAGCAGGCACTGCCACATGCGTTCAGTCCAGTCTATAAGTAGCACGGTTTCTGTGCCATCTTCATCACTACACCGATACAATAATTTTGCCCTTCATGTCAGATTTCCAGCCATGCAATTTTTTATTAGATTAATTTAATGCTTTCCCACTGGATTGCTCACTGCCTCTGGAGGAGTTTGGGCTTGTGGAGGGCCGGCAGTGAACGGGTTAAACGGCTGAAAAGGCAGGATCGGTTTCCTGCCTGCACTTGCAATGGCCTAAGGCAGTGCCTGCTGTTCGGGAGCTAGAGAGTGCCTTGCCTTGTCCCAGGTGGCAGACAGGCAAACCATGTTATTAAGAAGCAGAGATCGCAAAACCTTGATCTTCAAAAAAGGCCCCTAATTAGTCCCTAGCATGAGAATAAATGGCATTCCACATCAGCAAGGATGAAAAAGGCTCCTTCAAATTTCATTAAGGAATCTCTGCTATTGACAGTTTTTAGGATCACGTTGGGAACTCTTGTTGTTTGAACCACTTTACCGGACAACTCTTCTTTATTTGTCACTTCTGTTTGATTTAATTAAGAAAAAAAAAGTCTTAATGGTCTCACATGCTGCATCTGAGGGAAGTCATAAATGTCGTGACAAAGAGCTCCGTGCCCTGCGCTGCTGAGTCACTGCTGCCCCCGCGAGCGGCGCTGGGCTCCGCTGGAGGCGATGGCAGCTCGTCCGCCGTCTTCAACACGCTCCAGCTCAGCCCATCCAAGAGCGTCGCTCTGAAGCCATCCTCGCCATTGCCCACAACCCTCTTTTTAACTCAGTGTGAAAGTGACAGTTTGAAGAATATGTGCTGAGTTTTCTCATATTTCTGAAGAGCTTTGATTTGGACTAGACTTGTTTTACGAAAAGAAAAAGTCTATTAAAAAAAATAGCTGTCTTTCAACTCATATACCACTTGTCTAATTTTGATTTATAAACATTCCCAGCAGAGAAGGCATCCTTGTCCAAATAGTCTGAAGGTTCATAAACTTCATCTAATTTTATCATATAATTGTACAGTAGTTTTCAAGGACTCTCACTCTCTAGAGGGCTTGAATCCATTTGATTTTATTCATCCCAATGGTATCTGCTTTTATCCCTAACTCAGATTAACAATTCTGGCATTATAGCAATACGGAAAGTTCATCGCATTCACACAGCGATTCTACCACCAGCTGCAGATCCTTCTGAAGTTTACTGTGTAATGAATTTAAAACATAAATAGCAACAAATGGGATAAATAATTTCTTTGCCAGAAGTGGAACAAAGTTAATTTTGTCTTTATAAATAACTTTTTGTACTGATGTTTTTTGCGAACCTTTCAATATTTAATTAAATCACACAGTTTCTGGATCTTCCTTTTAAAATATATTTTACTCATGTATTTACCATTTTTAAGCTTTCTTGTAAGTAACTATAAATCATTGAAAAAGTAGAAAGAAAAATGGTTCTATTGGTACAATGTAGCTAAGAAGATAGTTTATAGTTTCTAAGAAATACACCTCCGAATTGCTTATTCAAAATTGAGAGTTACGTTATCAGGGATATTTCACGTTATTATAAAAGGGAGATTTGTTATTAGGATTTGTAAACTAGGTTGGAGCTATTTACGTTCCGACAGGGTTAGTGCGTTAGGCGTACGGCGGGACGCCTTTGCCTAGGCGTACCTGGCCGTTGCCAGCCAGTTGCAGATCTCCCAGGTAACATTTCCTCAAGTGGGGTTTTTAAGAATGACTAAAATTTGTTCTCCTCCACGCAGGGTGTTTACTTTCCGTGTTCTCCAGATAATGCGCAGTGCCGCACTTACCGTTCGAATCAAGAAACTTCCTTTAGCGCTACTTTAACCTGTGGGCTTTATTGGTTGGAAATGTAAGAAATTGTATGCCAAAACTTTGGTTATTTTAACTAGTTCTAAACAAGAAAGACTTAACATCAGTTTTGACAACAAACAAAACCAGTTTTTGTTCTATCGGTTATGTTTAAAAGATTCCAATTTCAAACCAAACACAACTTGTGGTTATTCTGTCAGATATTTATATAGCCACTGGGGCGCCATAGTTATGCACCGCATACATCATTGTATTTTTAAAATGTACTTAATGAACATTTTTTCTTTTCTGGTAACTACTTCATTGCCTTAAATGAATGCATTCCAATAGAATTTGTAACAAATGAGCACTTTGTGTTTGCATTAATGCCAAACACGTTTAACAAATTTTTAACAAGGAACACTGGCAAAAAGCCAAACTCCTAGAGGGACACTGAAGGAATGCTATAAATTTAAACTAGATTTTACCTTTTCACTCGGCTCGACAAGTGTCTTAGGTGTCTTTGGCATCTCGGCACTGGAAGTTTTCTACGTAGTTTGGATACAACTTTATGTCTTAATTATCTCTCTTCTTGGCCCTTGCACCAGAGATTTTCGCATCGATACAGCAGGCTTTAACAGGTTCCTGTATTCTCTAGAAAGTGAGAGGTGGGTGTTCGTTCTTTCCATGCGAGTTAGGCCAGGAGGAAGCAGCAAAAACAGTAGTTATTGCTGGGACTGTAACGACAGAACGGTTCCAGTAGTACATATCAGGCCGTGTTCGTATCCCACGTTAAGGGACCTACGTCGTGGCGAGCTCTCCAGCAGATCTGTGTTACCTAATATTGTTTCTTGTGCTGAGTTGCAAATATCTGGACTGTGATCATGTTTGCAACCACACTTCAGGGACAGGGGGAAAGCAGCCCACAGTGCTCCCACCGGTCCGAGCCCTGGGCTTGCACAGAAGCCACGAACAGATTTTTGGCTGAATCAAACATCTGGGGGGATTCTGCAGTTGTTAAATTATGCCCACATGGTACATGTCATTACAGACCTTGGGAATCACCTAGTCTGTAATACATGTTCGTATTAAAAGTGTTACAAGTAGCTCCACAAACCACATGCTCGCTCTTTACTTGTAACTTAATATATTAATTTAATTTTTACTATGTTATTTCAGTTTTAATCAAATGCAGGAACTGAAAAATAATAATACTTAGCACTCATCCAAGACTATTAAGGCACATTACAAACATTAAGCCTTGCAAATTCCTGTGAGGAGCCTGATGTTATCCCTGCAGTAGCAAAGAGCAAGCTAGGCACAGAAAAACGATACGACTTTTTTCTTAGTCACACAATAAGCGAGTGGCAGGGACAGAATTCAGAATAGTGCCGCGCCAGGGCTTTGTCTAGGTTAATTGTGCCATTCTTTTCATGGTTTTGCACAGACAAAAGTAAAAATTAAGAATGCATTTTTTTTCTTCACGTCGTTAAGATTTTGTTGTTGCGAGAGGCACGGTTCCGTTCCAGGAGGTCACTTGAGAAAGACTTTATGAGTTATAGCCTTATTTTTTAAATACTACTGTTCAGTCTAGTTACTTGTTTCCAGAAAATGAAATAATTTCCCAGCGTTTGTTGGTGCTCTGGTCGCAGTAATGGTAAATGACTCTAGAGGAGGAAACTGAGGAATTCATCCTGACAGCTTTTTAAAAGATGTCACACTATAATGCAGATGCCTTGTCATAGATTAAGGAGCAGAAATAGCCCTACCAGGTTTTCATTAATGATATCCTTTTCTACTAACGTTTGGTCAGATACCAATTCCCTGCAATAAAGTGGCTATTCCCTCTCTTTCTGACTCACTAATTACCATATCAGTTGTTGGCCTTTTATGTAGGTACCATGTGTAACAGGTTAGGAGAGGGCAATTTAAGCCTATGTGAATGGGTATCTGTTTTTGTATCTGGGTGCTTGTTGCAAACATTTGGAAAGCATATGGAGCATAATGGACATTAACCCAGATGTCAAAAATAGCCTGCATTTTACTACTGTTATTAAACAGTTTCCCCTTTAACCCCTTTGTGTTTACCCACCCTCTCCAGCTTGTTTCTGCAAATCACTGCTGAGAGGAAAGGATTGGAGGCAAAAAGTAGTAATCAGACAGGTGTCTTTATCCAAAGGAAAAACAATCTGAACAAATATTTGTGGGCTACTACACTTTTATATCTTCACATCCTTCTGCTGTTTTCATTAACTGGTATCTAATGGACTGGCAGAGGTGCCAAGCTCATAAGACATTAATTTCAGCTGGAGCGCTGCTGAAGCTCAGGCCCAATGTCTGTTCCCAAATTTTATTTCTGTTTTAGAGGTTCAGTGACCTATACCAAGTACAGCATTGAAGAAACAAATATAAATTTAATTTACTCAACCTCAGTTGGTATTTGACAGCAATATCCTTTTATATATTTATTTGACTTACTTGAGAAATACTTTGCATTTCCTATCTGTGGTGAACAAGATTTTGTTACACTTCCAATACATATATGGTTTCCCGATGAATGGGTGGGTTGATTAAGCGGGTGGGGTTTATTCGGGGGTTTCATTCTATACTAAAACCCCGATGCAAATTTGGGGAGCAAGCCAGAGAGAGATTGTATTTTGTGATTTGTTGCTGTTCTTCAGATTGGACACTTTATTCTGAGCTCTTATTTTTAAGAGCATAAATGAGTGTTAATTGCAAAGCAACTTCAGCTTGTAAAATATCAAGTACATTGAAGATTTGCTATGATTATGTTTTAGTGAACCTGTTAAAAAATACAGACATTTTTGTGCTATGGTTTCTGGAATGTACTCTCCTCATTAATTTATATGGGTGCTTCCTATGCCTATATATCTCTTTGAATGATGATTAAGAAATACTCGGCACACAGAAGAATGGGAGCTATGCGCAGTTCAAGAAACGTAATGCATGCTCTGACTTACAGTTTTCATAAAAAGTTTGCAAAGATTTTATGTGCCAGAACTAGTAACATGATCTACTTTAGGAACTCCCTGGCTTTCCAGCTCTGCAGAAGTCATTTTTTTCTCCGTTCAAGGGCCAGATCCAAAACCTGTTAAAATCAGTGGGAACCTTTCCACATTTCAGTGGGCTTTGGATTAGTCCCTAAGTGTTTTAACCAGAAGAGTTGTACCAACCTCCCATTGGAAAAGTAAAGCTATTCATCTAAGTTTGTATTGTATAAACTGTTACATGTACTTGCCACACAGACATGAACTTGAAAATAGGGATTTAAAATCATTTGCAAGTTTATTCTGTAAAGAGTGTTTCACTTTGCTCACAGCATAATTACTCTGATAAATACTAGCTTCTAGCATTTAAAGGGGCATTTTAGTCAACTAGTTCTAGTTACAAAACATAACAATTTTTCAGCTGTATTCAAAAACGTAAGCGTTCTATGGCAATTTCTTTTTCATAAAATTGGATGTTTTGGAGACTTCTGAGGTTACATAAATGCAAGGTCAATCCTGGAGAATCCCATACATAATGCACTTCCACGTTTCTCGAAACAACGTCAGTAGATAAATGAACAACTGTCCTGTGAAGGAATAATTTAATTCCTCCCACTCATCTGATAAACAGATAGTGTGAATAAGACTAATTCACTGCTCTCTGTTCAAGAATGCCATGCCGTTTGCTTGCAACAGAACCAGTGTAACAATAAAAATCATTCAGGCCTCACTCCGTAGTCGCTCACAGTCGGACGCGGAGCCTCCTCCAAAGCCCGTGGGAAGCAGGAGGGCTCTCTCCACTGCCTGGCTGGGGCTTACGCCGCTTACCTCTCGTAGTCCCTGGGCTTCAGCGATGCCAGCCAAGCCAGGAAGAGCAACAGTCATTGACTAGGGACTGCGTGGCTGAAAAACTCCTAACAGATTGTTGCGTGGTTTAACTTCTCTAAATCTGAGGTTCTTGTATCCATAAAACCTTTCTCCACTGTTTCGTAAATTAAAGTGGACTTAAAGTGCTTAAAATATAACAATAAAATGTTGCTTTCAGTACCTGCAGTTCTGGAGAGTTTCTAGAGGTATTACGTGTTCCCACCTGCTGCGGAACTGAGTGGAAATAAATGGATGATTCCTTTGGTTTCCAAATAAAAATATTTAGTTTTATTAATAGCATTTCCGCTTCAAAACTACTGCGCTTATAGATAGGAGCAGAAAACTCACCATTTACAGAATCACAAGCACAAAATAATTTCACATCTTTGGAATTTAAAATCTTTCCCATTTAGGGAGAAACTTGTCATGCAAAGCAGCTGTAAAACTAATTGCCACCCTGTGAACATAATAAGCAGGTTCAAATCAAATTTAAATCCTCATTTAATCCGTAGTCCCTAGAAAAGTAATATATCCACTGATGTCTATGAGAAGCTTGATTAGATGAGAACTAGGATGTTTTGTATGCTTCAATCATGTTACTAATTGGAATATTTTGTTCCCTTGTTACAGTTGTCAGAGGAACTAGTGAAAGAGGAAGAAAAAAATGTAGCACTGAAAGGTAATGATGATAATCTATTGCATTGGATCTCCAAACGTCACCATGATATCCTGGAGAAGATCACAGATGCAGAAAATGAATGCTAAGGTTGATATCTAGTGAAATGCTGCATTAATTGGCATTTTCTCCATTATTTTTTGTAGTCTACTATGAAATTAGATACTTTGGAAAATAATGAAGGAGACTCAGGCAGAAATTATAAGAGCTTCATTTCTAGCTTTAATGGGTCTTGGAAGTTATTCTGTTTTCACAAAGAAACCATCTGTCCGGAATATTATTGTTTAATGAAGTTCAGTTAAACAGGTTATTTAACTAATTTTGGGTAAATTGGTATTGATTTCAGTAAGTAATTCAGATTCTCTTAGGTGTGGTATCTGCAGTTGCTGATTTTACCTTGTCTGTTCTAAAGTATCACTTCTATTGCACTAGATTATCAAGGAGATATTAGTAAAATGCTATATAAGGGTGTTGGCATTAATCTTACCCCCAGTTAGATGTGGGCTTTTCCAAAAAATAAAAACCGAGCCTTTACCCTCCTCTGTTTTCTTATATCTACTGATAAAATAATAATAATTTAAAAAACAAAACGAAACAAAAACCAGAAAACATTGATAGTATAACCGGTATTAAGCTCTGGGCCAGGTTGGAAATGAAATCAATTTTTGGTACTAATAACTGATGACAAAGATTATCTTTATGAAAATATGGTGTGTGTCTCTGACAATGCATAGGACATCTAATTTGAGCATAAATATAAGATTATACACAAGATGTATCTATTCCTGGATGGTAAAAGCTTGAGGCGTATATAAATACATATGTATGTATATATATGGACATATACACAAGGATATATCAACCTTTTACCATCCAAATGCATACAGGTTTTCAACAATAAAAGCTGGGACTCTTTAAAAAAACAAAAATACAGATAAGATTGCTGTGAATACAGTATATGCACTAGGTCTCCTGTAAATGAGGAACTGTTTGTTATTCTTTTCTACATTGAAAAACAGTCTCCAACACAGATCCCAATGAATCTTAGATGTGAGAGAAGAAATTACCAATGAACAAATAGCACTTAAAGGCTGTTTGTATCCACAAAATGTATCTAGTAAAATAAATTAAAGCACATGCAAGGAATATAAAAATCAAAATGTGAAGTCATTACATTCAGTGAGAGAATATAACTGATAGTCCAATCTCTGCCACTTCTCAAGGAGAGGACTTACGACTCCATGCACATTTTCAGTCAGTCTGGCAAACGTGCAAATGTTTGGCTGTGTGAGTGAGGCATCTTTTTGTCCATGGAAGAAATGCTTCCATGCTGGTGGGAGTGGGAATCGAAAATCCGCATTTTTAAAGGACAAACAATAGATTTAAGCATGGGTGGCCTTAATCCTTAGTAGTTTTTCTTTGCTGCTGTAAAAAAGAGAAATCTAAATGGATGCTCCTGAAGTCTTGCACTGAATTTAGAAAAATTATTATTTTTTGAACCTGTGGTGCAATTAACCCTAAACATCCTACATGAGCCATACATAGTAACCCCTTTAAAATTATTGTCTAGAGATGATATTTTATTTATTTGTACCATAATTCTTGGTGCAATCAAAGAGCAATTTATTCGAGCAGGAGTCCTGCTGGATGCTACTGTCTTCAGTAAATAGAGTCAAATGTATAGAATTAGTATAGCATAGATAATCCAAATTTCATTCATGTTTAAAAAGTTTGTCCTTTAACTATCAATGGCATTTTAGACCTTTGTTTTTGAAACGGCAAAGCTTTGGGGAGTATATTTAGCACATATGACAAATGTTGCACTTGGAAACTCAGACAACAAAACTAGTTTCTCATGACGCGTTTGTTGTCGCGGTAGGGGACAATCATCTCTGTCTCTTACAATCAGGTCTTTACCTTAACTCTGCAACTGAATACTTGAAGTAGGAAATAAACTAGGGGGGAAATAGGGTCACAGATACAAAGCTGTATAGTTAGATATTTATATGTATGTGCCAATTTTGTCACAGATATGATTTTAGGGGCGTTTTTGCTCCGCTCATGTTGGTAAGAGTATTGATCTAAACTTTTATCAGGGCCTACAAGTTAGCCCCTAGAGAGGAAAATTTTGTCCAACATTGCTTTTTTCTTTCTTTCTTTCTTTCTTTTTCATTTCATGTGATGCTCTATGATGTTTGGAGAAAACCTTTTCATATACTAAAATAGAATCTCGGGGTTTACAATAAACACTGTGATGTTGGGAAATATTTTATTTGAGCAATGTTTGGTAGGTTTTTTTCCCCCTCTGAGTGTAAAGAAGCAAACCAACTTTTGGTTACCATTTAAGATAATGATTATTATTTTACGGTGAGATCAGTCTCGTACTGCACATTCTTTCTTTCATTTAAATGTACAGTATGAATTTTGTATTTAATGAATTTTGTGTATCCAGTATGCACGTACCTGCACATTGACTTTCATTTGAAAGTGGGTTTCAATTTACTTTTTAAACAGTGTTTATGGAAAGACCTCAGATGTGTTGACACAAACTATATCTGCAATGTTTTTTTTGTGTGTGTAGGGTGACGTTTGAATGTGATGTTCTGCAGCAATGGGTCAGTATTCCCTAGTTACCTTAGATCCTCATTTGATAGTGCTTCTTGTAATAATTTTTTCAAGTGAGTGGCATGTTCTGGATTGTGATATTGATATGTGGTTAAGGACATTGATATGAAACTAAGGAATTCCTAGAAATTACCAGTGGGCATGTATTAGACAGTCATTGTAATTTAATGTCTAGTAGAAGTGTAAAGTACCAAGGTATTTAGAGTTCATAACATCGTTATCATGTGTATGGGAAGTATTTAGTGTTGATCAGCTTGTTTATATTCATCAAATAAACTTCGTTTCTTTCTGAAATCAGTGTTGTGTCATTAAAAGTAATGACTGTAAGAAAATGTGTGAGAGATGTTTTCCACATGGTAAATCTATCACACTCCTTATTTCTCTAATTGCTACCATTCAAAGTAATTTATCTTCCTGTTGTTACTATCACATAAACTGTTTAAGGAAGCATAAAAAGGAGAATGTCTCCTAGGCCCCACTCCCAGAAATGCTTATGAGCAACTTTACTAAAGTGAGGAACCATTTTCCGGATTGGGCTCTTAGAGAGCAATATGCTTTTGAGAGGGTTTCTAAAACATAATATTCTTGTGTGACCCTGTGTAATTGCATAGAAAATTACATTTTGTTTATGTACTTTACTGACGAAAAGCCATAAGGTGTGAAATTCTCTGCACAGTCAGCTCCTTTTTCAGCTGCCTGGTAAGTGGTTCCCCGTTTCCATTATGTTCACTTTTTTTAGAAAAGGAACTTTTGTTGAACAGGAATTTCTTACCTCATAGAACTCCCTGGACCAGCTCAGGGCACACACAGCAGGAGAATAAAAGGTAAGTAAGTATGCGTTTTACTTAGGTTATTTAAAAACACACAGTCTCTTAGTTTTAAGCTGTTTCTTTACCTATAAATTAGTTTTCTTGGTTAGCGAGTACTATGTACTAACATAAGATATTAAGTTTCACTTTTAACTACAGCGAAAGATATATTTATTGTGTATTCTACTTATGCCTACTTAGCTTTGAGTTGTGATACTGTAAATTGAGTAGCAATTGCTTCTGTCTTCTTTCCAGACCCGCACAATTTTTCGGAATGGTCTCGTTCTGTATCCAGGCAGTGCCGGTGTTAGGGGGCTCTCCATCCCCCGCCACTGGAAACACGCATTTTTTACTCCATTTTCAGTGTTCATCGCTTCCTGCTTTGAGGGCAGCTCCCGCCTCCCCGCGTGGCGAAGGGGCCAGTCCGTGCCAGCGCGTCGTGCCGCCGGCATCCGGGAGGACGCCACGGGATTTGGGGAAGCTGCAAAAGGCTCTTGAGCCCCGTTTTGTCTGTGATTGTTCTCTTTCCTCGGTGGAGAGGGGCTGTGAGGGCCCCGGGGGCCGGGGCAGGGCCAGCGTGTTTGTGTGGCTGGGCGCCTCGGGAGGGCAGCTCTGGCTGCCGGGGCGGCTCGCCTCACGGTAAGTTGGAGTCCATGCGGTCAAGAGCTCCTCCAGCCCTACAGGAGAGAGCCTGAACAAGAGTCAGCCTCTCCTGAGCTTGAAGTTCCTTCCTAAGAGAGCCTATTTGTTCACTCCGGACTCAAGCCAAAGTAGCTCAAGGTTTGAGCAAGCAAACGTATAAGCAGTGGGGGACATTCAGGGGAGAAGCCATGTGTCGGCTTGCATTTCAAGCAAACGTGTCAGTTCAGACACACTCCGAGAGCCCCAAACAGCTCTGTGCCAGCATGAGCTGGATAAAGCCAATTGCAGAACACCTACTGCATCTCCTGGTTGTTCACACTGTGCGCCGGGTCCAGGATTTGATCCTGAAAGAGGCGCGCTAATTGCTCACACGGCGTCCTGCCCTGGGCAGAAACCCGTTGGAAGGCACAAACCAGAGGGTCGGAGAACTGCGTGACTGTGTTTCACCTGTTGATATTGCTTCTCCAAAACACAAAACTTTTAATAACTAATGTATTAAATCATTCTAAATAACGCCAAGTCAGCTCTAAATAAGTAATACGTTTCCCGTTATGAAGTCAGCGGGAGCCCTGCACGTCGCCAGGGCATGATTTGACCCATGTATGAAAAGGACAGCTGATGTGGGGCTGCTGTGCAGATTTTCCTCCTGTGAGGTTAGAGTGACGTTATTTCATGCTCCTGCCTTTTCAAACAAGACACCTCTTTTTCAAATGCACCTTTTCAAACAAGAGGCAACCTCTGCCTTCACCAGGAGTAGCTTACTACTGGTGACTACTTACTATGTGATGGGTTCATCACGACAGGTTTCGTATGGCCTGGAGGCACCAATGCAGCAGTAGCCCCACCGAGAAGCCCACCCTTGATGGATGCAATTGCAGAATCAAGGATTGGTTTTGTTTGGTTTTACATTCCTTCCACTTCTTGCTCTTCAGAATGACTCTGCCTTCGGAATAAGACTATTCTAAAAACAGATCACCACAGACACAGAGGAAGAGCAGGCAAAATGCCAGCGCATCCTAAAGACAACGCATGTATCCCTTTGAAATGTGCACTTGAATTTGCATTACAGATAGTTATACTATATATTCCCATGTAGCTACAAGTCTCAGGACAAATCCAAGAACTTTGAACTCATCCAGTTTCTGATGGAGGCAACTGTCCAACTTTAAAAAGGCCGTGCTTTTGGTACGCACCCCGGCGAGGCCAGGAGACAGCAGATGTTCTGGCAGCTGCAGGCTGCCTTGCGCTCGGGGAGCCGGGGCTGGAGGAGAGCAGCCAGCTCCCTCCAGATGGAGCAGCCAGCGGAGAGGCGAGTGGGAGGCTGCACGAGGATGTGAGAGCGCTCCAGATAGCGCAGGACTGATGATGTGTGGCGCCACATCACCTAACCAGCTTTCGAGAGGCTGCGCAAGAGAAATGAGCACCAATCCGCAGTTAACCTGGGTTCAGTGAGAAGTCTTCTTGTCGTGGGAAAATCGATAGAAAGGAAATATCTGTGCAGAACGCATGATAATGTAGCATGGTAACTATTTTTTATTTGAGTGTAATTTGGACAGATGCATTACTCATAAGTGAGTTATCCGGCGCTTGCCAAAAATGCGGCTAAACAGTTATTATAGCAAATTACACCATCATCTAAACACCTCTGTTTTGGCTCTCGGTTGTCTTCTTTTGCAATAAGTTTTTTTCTTGATTATTGTTGTCTAATATTGCTGTATTTACTGCTTTGGTTACCATAGAAATAAATAATATCATCAACAACAACATGCATGCAGGCGAAGAGCATTTTCTGAGGAGAGCACCCTTGTTAATGAAGACCTATATGGTTGCGTAGTTCTTAACATAGTTCTCAAGTCTATTGATTTGTGTCCTCATATGCATTTTATTACGGGCTTTATATTTCATTTTAAACTTCTAAAAATAAAGAAAAACAGCTGAAGTAATTTTTTTTAAATGGCCAGATTTTGGTTAGAGGTTAACACAGGCCAAAAGAGAACACAGATCTGCCCTGGAGCTCTTACAGTTTTATTTTGTTTTGTTTTGGTTTAATAAAAAGATCCTTATTACAATCCACTAAGGGTCACAGAAATGCGGTCATTACAGACCAGCCATATTCCTTGTGCGTAACCCTCCTGCCCTCCGTACCTTCTCCAGTCTTGGATCAATCCAACGCGTGAAGGCAGGATTGTTGTCAGTCGTGGTGAGGGTGTGCGCGAAGGGACTAATCCAGATTTTAGTGAAGTGAACTGAGAGGCTGTTGATTAAAAGTAAGTTTCTGATTGTGCCCCACTTGCTTCTTTCTGGAGCATATGCATACATTTACAGGAGCGTGGGGCCAAACCATTTCCTCTATGTATCAGAATTTGAGCTAAATGTAATTCAGATGAACAAACTGCCTGACTTTTTGAATGCTTTGCGATAAGAAAATACATCTTGGGTTTCATTACTGAAGTTCATTTACAATGTGTTTTGTTTATAGTTGTCCTGACTGTGTTTCTAGGTCAGCACTCTATTCCCAAGAACTCTTAAGACAGTCTGTCATTATAGCGTCTCTGCATTACGGGCACTTATCTCATGGTATTTGTTACGATTGAATAAGTATCATTCAGTCCATAGGTTAGCTTGCTGCTGCTATAGATAGACTTGCTGTTGCCTCTGCGAGTAAAATGCGTTGTATCTATCTAAGGAGTCTGTTTTCTAAAACAAAATAAATTCTGACCAATCTTTCAGTTGGGGTTACTACAGGAAAAAGAAGAGGAGGAAAAAAACCCATAATAACTAACTCCCAGGGCTGTCCAGGTAGCCAGTTTCTAGAGGATTTGTTCCAATTCTGATGCCATTTGCCGCGTCAGAGTTATTCTCCCTGAAGTTAAACAACCAGTCTCCGTATCTGAAAGCTGAAGGTTGTAAATCTCCCTTGTGAATGTTGCCTATGACAGGGAAGGAAAGACTTGCGTAATTACCACTTGTACTTCCTCGGGAGAACATGAGCTCAAGTCTAAAGTGAGGAGTTTGGTCAATAAAACATCAAGGTCTGAAAACTACAGGAAAAGACCTGTCCAGCTCATATGATAAGGAATTTTTTCTTGGTCACAAGAACGTGAATATTTCAGTGGAAGCCTGTTCTTCGGACCTGAGTATTGTGCAGGTATTCTTAGTTTTTCTTCAAGATTACCATCAGTAAATTAATTGGAATCTCTCACGATCTTCCTTCAATGTGAAGCATACTGCACTGGATAGAGTTATTCTGCTAAAATACAGAGAACTGTTTACTAACCTGACTATAAACGTTATTCTATTCATTAGCGTCTTTGAAACAGGTTAATAATTTAACATCAGAGACCCGGAGTAGCACCCTGAGTAACGCTACTGAAGTCAGAAGGGATTACTCGCAGTCCTTCCCGAGTGAGGAAGGGATATCAGTGCTTGGCATTTTTGCCTGTAATTGGCCAGATGGCTCACAGAAGAATACGACTACTCACGTGAGCAAATTTTTACAGGACTTAGGTCCTAAAATCAATTATAAATGCTTCTGGGCTAATGTGAATGCTCATGGTCATACTGATACCTCTTCATAGCAATCCTCGTCCACATCTGTTCTCTGCATACATCGCAGGGAATGATTTAGGTTAAAACATTTATGCTTTGCTGCTACTCTGTTTGCTCTTCTCCATTGCAGCCATAGGGGTGTACAGGACTGATTTTTCTACTTTCTGCAGTGCTTTGCACATTTTTTAGCTCTAAATTCCCTCATGCAGAAGTGCCACATGCAGTCCTTGAAAACTTCTTTTTGAAGGAGCCCTGTGATTCTTCGGCTGCTTTGCCATCTTCTCTGGGGGTGCACGGAGGACTCTGCACGAGGTAGGAGGCACCTAAGGTAAGGCCGTCTGAAATTAAACACGTGCTTCAGGCTTGGATTACCTGTGGTCCTATTCTGTGCAATATTAAAATGCTCTCCTTCCTTTGCTTGCTGTGGGATTTCAATATAATCGGCATCTTGCATGATAGAGACTGAAATACAGAAAACTTTGTAACATTTTCCTAATATACATTAGGCTGCCATCATTAGCGTCCCAAAGAATCAGGCAAATCAGGAAATATTAAAATAGGTTGTTTAGGAATGCTGCTTTTTCAGAGTTCACTTGCCTAATCGGTTTGGCTCGATGATTATTTTTCCCTCTCGCTTTTGAAATTCCCAATACAAATTGTGATGCTTGCACGTTTGTTAAACTCTGAGTGATTAGTGAGAAATTGCACTAAAGGGGCATTTTCTGCAACTGATTTGCTGGACCTTGACACCATAGCGAGTTCTGAGAAGAATTTAGATTCCTTAGCAACACAGACATCAAACTGCAGTCTGAAAATAAAGTAAATGAAATATGTGAACTGAGTAATTCATATGAAAGGAATGGTGCCTTGATGTGTGATAGCCTAGTACTTTCAGGAAGGTCAAACACCAGGGGAATGGGACAAATTTAAAAATGTTTTTATTTTGCTGAATTTCTTCCTACTTGCACATACAAAACATTTCAAAGCCACTGCCTTAAACCATGTTACAAACAACATGGCAATCGAAGAGATAGTTTTGATGTTATGCACATCCTCCTTGCACCACAGGAATGAAGATGAAAAGGACGCTTCTTTTGAGTGCTGCATCTTAGTACAGCTTTGTAATTATGCTACACAGACAATATTAACGATTCTTATTAAATACAGGATATCACCTTAAAATGAATACCAGATTTTTAGGAAGGGCTTTTTAACAAATATTTTCAAAATCTGATTTCACTTTGAATTAGCTTTCAAAATCCAGTCCAGATATATGTAAAGAACATAAAATGTAAATATATTTTCTAAAGTACTACAGTATGTGACATTTATAAATTGTTACATGCTTTGCTAATGCAGCTGAGTGAAGCTTAGTCTCAGATCAGATAGAATCTTTTAGATAAATCATTTATGACTAGATGACTTCTTATCCAAAAGTCAAATATGTGATCATTTACAGAGGTCACGGGCGGTATTCTGCTCTGTGCTCCATAATCAGCTGAAATAAACCCCAGGAGTCCCTCCTGCTTGTATACTCACAGGGTCACAGTATAATAAAATACGGCTCAAATTGTATTTCAGACAAGGAATGCTTTCCCCAAAACTATTCTGGTCTCAGGGACAGGACTGTCAACGTTCACTCCAGTGCAAATGGCAAGTATAAAGTCCAGCATTTTGAAGGGGAGCACCCTGCCTACTTAGCGGCAAAAAGCCCGGCTGTGACACACATTTAACTATTTAAGTGACCTTTACAATGTGTGTTCCTTTTTTTACAGGGTCAAGCTGGGACTTAGGACTAAGGCACCTTTTTGATAAAGAGGAGAGGTATAAAGAAAATACTGAAAAACTTGGGAATATCTTCCTAAGGAACACAAGCTGGTGCTGTGGGATAGTGAAGAAATACTATCAGCTTCTATGGAAACAGAGACTACCCTGATGATATCCTACTGATGGTAACGCAGCCCTCACAATAACTTCATACCATACTGTCAGAAGAAAAAAGTCACAGGATGTTGGAACTGCATGGAAATGCACTCTTGCCTGGAAAGCAGATAGGGTGTTAGCCTCTGGCGTTTCCATCATTCCACGGAAATACCTGTAGCTGATCCGGAAAACACAGTAAATGTTCTGCATAAAACCTTGCAGAAATGAATGAGATTTTATTTTCCTACGGAGTTCACTACAACCAGCAGTAGATCAGTACATCCTCCTCTGTGCTGGGTACATTACCCTGGGAGCCTCAGGTGTTCTGGGAGGAAGCGTTTTATAAAAATATTAGCAAAACAGCTGATTAAATAAAGAAAAGTTGCTGAATTGGCAACCCGTAATAAAGACAATTAGACAAGTGCAATGACTATTATCAAGCAATTAAGTGGCTACTTCTCTAGCTGTTCCTTTGGCTGCTTTATTAAAAGTGGTATCGTGGAGTCACCGCTATGCTTTGAATTATAGGTTATTACTGACTGTTGGGATGGAAGAAATGCTGTGACCAGGACAGATGCCAGTGAGGCAGGGCTGGGCAATTGCCACAGCTGTTCAGAGCAGCACGCTGGGCAGCCATGAGTGCCCGTCGTGCTCTCCCAGAAGCAAAAATACAGCCCCTTGACAAAAAAGCTTGCAGCGTTCCGTACTGTTACAAAGAACAGAAGACCACCTCCCATCTCCGTGGGACCGTCAGCTCCAATAGCACCATAGGCCGCTGGGATGGCTTTTCTCTGCCTTCGAACGAAGCAGCAGAGCAAGAGGAGTCACACGTGCGCAGGCTGTTGATGCCAGGACTCGGGCAGGCTGGAGCACAGCAGGGGCCTCGCTGCAGAAGCCCCCGGCCGCGGGGTTGCCAGGCCCTGCCTGGAAGCACAGTACGCTTTCAACCACAATGCTCCTCCTTGCTTCCAAGATTATACTCTAAGTGTTTTTTATCAGGTCACTCCTGAAAAAGTGACAGTCTACAGGCTCTAAGCATCAGAAGACAACGAGAGGTGGTCCAGGATAAACGCATTTCCAACTTTTCAAGGCTGAGTTAGTGATTTTGGCAGGAGAAGCACTTGCCATAAGTGCCAGCTGTACACATGTGGCCAATACACCTATTCTGTATGGAACCGTAATACGTGCTGCTCAGCCTGGTCCCACGGCTCTGCTGTCAGCACGTCTCTGTGTTATTCACTGTGGGCAAACATTCACACCGTCAGTGCCATTTTCAAAAGTTTTCACAATTTTCATTTAAATTGAGGGAAGTAATGTAGAGCTAAAATGGTACCTTAATCATTCCATGAAAAAATCAGAGAATCGTACCACCGGGGCAACAAGTCACAAGGTTCGCCTAATTAAATACTTAAAAAGAAGAGTTCAAAATTAATCTAAACCTTAAATATCTTTGTAAAATGAGTTGTCAAACAATGCCGCATTCTAAATAAACTGGTAAGAATCAAGGTCAATTGACAGACTGTTATGGAGCTTGAAAGATAGGGTTAAATTTATCAGATGTGTTGCTCATGGTGCATAGATTGATGATAGCTATGTTCAGAATTATATAGGCTTTAAGCAGTCAGGGACAAATATACATTGGCTTAGCTGTTATAACATATCTTTAGTCCTAAGGAAATGATGAATTAGCTAAGTAGTCTTTAAGATAAGTGTCATATAAGGGCTAACCAAGCTCCCTCCTCTCACTCTTAAACACACCTCACTGATGATATGTGTGTGTACATATTTAAAGAAATGCTTAGTGATACTTCGGGTGAGAGCTTCAGACAGCATCCACCTACATTCCTCCTTGAGCTATACAGACTTTGAGGATCTAATATTGCTACAATTATAAACTCGAGCCTAATCTTCTAATCGTCTCAGAGGTGAGCAGCGCTGTTCGGAGGCGGACGCGGCCCCAGGCAACCACCCGTGGTGTGACCATGTCAGGAGTGGGTGTCGGACGGGTCCGTGCTCACGGGAAGTCTGTGGTGCCCTTTCCTCTCTTCCCCTTCCCGCAGGTGAATTCCTGTCCATTCATGGTCCGCTGCTTTGCCGTCGGTAGAAATCTCCTGAGAGTCCTGATTACCTGTGGGTCATGAGTATGGCACAGGAATCACAGCCACACCATGAAAATACGCCAGGCAGAAAATGGGATTTAGAAGTTTCCTAAGGGAGGAGTACCATCTTAGACGGTCCAAGGAGGATGGTGAAACAAGCGTGGTGATCCCGCATCACACGCGCAGCCCCAAACCACGTCTCGGGCCGCCTGGGGTGTGTTAGAGTAAAGGGAGCGCAATGGCAGTCTGCTCACGGAGGTGTCTGTTTAAGGGGCAGCGATGGCCCCGGCGTGATCCCTCGGCTCTTCAGCCGGTGCCGGGCTGCCTCTGCCCGCTCCTTGCCGCTGCAGCTGGGACCTGAAGCACAGCCAGAAGGCAGAGACCTGCGTGTGAGAACGGGGCTGCTGAAGGGCTGCTGCAGGCGAGTGATGCAGGTGGGCCGTGGAGAAGGGCTTCGTCCTGTCCTTTCCCCCTTGCCCCTGTGCGCAGCCCTCTGCAGCCATGGCCTCCCGTGCCTCCGCTGCTCCGAGGGAGAACCGGGAGACTGCTGGTCCGTAGTCGGTGCGACAGAGCTCCCTGCCTGGTCATCTCTGGAAAATGAACTCTCTGTGCGCCTTTGTGTGTCTGTGTTGGGGAGAGTTATGTTCAGGCCACTCAGAAGAAACATATAAGAGCCCTCCAGAGTTTATGGGAGGTGCCTTTGGCCTCGGTGAAAGAAGGAACTGGTAGCATTAGGAGAGGGAAAGTACTCTGTTGTTAAGGAGTGGTGGTGGGATTGTTTATTTTTCCTCCCATAAACGTTTTTTTTAAGGTCCTAATGGAAACAAAGCAAAGTATTATTCCTCTAAAAGCACTATTCTTTAAGTAAACCAGACTCACTACTTGAAACATTCCAATGACATATGGTGGCAGCAGGGGGATGGCCGAGATGCGGATGGGAGAGGTATCACCGAGAGAAAGACCCGCAGCTTGCAGGCAAAGGCACAAGGTGCGAGGAGAGGGACGCCTGCCCCAGAGAGAGGCAGGACGGAGCAGGAAACAGCAGACGCTTCTGGGGGCATAAAGTTGTTCCCTTGAGAATTGCCTTCAGCAACCTCGCTATTCCAGAGATACAACTAAAAATGTCAGAAGCTCCCCTTTGCGGTCTCTATTACTGCAGAAAACGGAGGCGTGGGCAGCTTTCCCGTGTCCCGCTGGCTGGGGGGAGTCACGTCCTCCTTGAACACCTCCTTCAGACACCCGCATTGGCGTCGGCACCTCCGCCTGCAGCTCGCCGAGCGCGGTGTGCCGGGGCCGGGCACAGGCAGCTGCCCGGGGCACCGCTCTGCCAGGGACAGCGAAACCCTCCGCGCTGTGGAGCACCCCAGCGCAGCCTTCCCTGCTCTTCTGAGAGGGCGTTTTTTGACCATCTTCACCCGGCTGAGCTCACGGTGGTCGAGCCCCGTGCTCCAATAGCCGTGGCACCAGGCTGGCATCCCGGTTCAACAGCTTTTAGAGTTACTTCTCGTTTTTGTAAAGAATTTCCTCATATCTTTATTTTCCCCCGTGGGCTAGCCCACACGCCTGTTGTACCTGGGCTGCGACTTCGGCAGCGGCGGTGAGGTTTGGTAGACCTCAGCAGGAGGGAATGAAAAGAATCCAGCTGTGTTTTGCACATTAAAAATAAAAAATGAGTCCACAACTTACTTTCTCCAGCTGATAATGCAGACAAATGCTGAGTGTTTTGAGGGGGCTATTTGTTATCCAGTTCATTACTAGGCATAACAAATTGGTATAGTTCTCATCAATTCAAATATAAAATGGTACTTTTTTTCTACAGACTTTGCAGGTTTGTAGACCGGTGTATTTACCAGAATCCGTGCCATTTCATTACCCTATAAACTTCCCTTTGTTGCTTGCTGCTTCTTATTTCCATCTCACTGCATCTAAAATACGTCTTCACCCGGGAAAGACGAATGCTGATCTAGACTCTGGATTTCTGCCTCTCTAGTGGTTATTGCTGCTCCCAAATATCCTGGCTTCTTTCAACGTCATGGATTTGGGATTCGGGGGAGGGGGCGAGGGGCAGACAGACACACACGTCCATGCTCTTTTCTTTGTATTCGAGTCTCTTAACTTGTCAAAGCTTCTTCAGCAGTTAGGCAAGCTAGAAATATAAAACGATTATTTAAAAAGGAGAATATCCCCATGCTATTTCTTGCCCCTAGTGGCTAAGGATATAGGAAAATAACAATTATTGCAAGAAGTCGCATAAAATCATCATCTTTGGCATTTCTTTTGTAGTTTAGCCATCTTTTAGATGACAGGGTGGTCTGTAGAAGAAAGCAACAGCATGTTTTAGGAAAGAAAACAGCCTTAGGAAAGTGCATACATGATTTAAAGGCATCTTTAGGTCCCTCGGAGCTTAAAATAAACTCCTCCCTGGCGCAGATACGCTGGTGGGCAGCGTGCAGGTTACACGTTCAAAATTACATGACCTATTCGCTCTGTCAGATGGTCGTTACGGTACTATGTATGGCCCTCGCCTAAAAAAGCATATATGCAAACACGTTATACATAGTACCACCGAAGCAGCTGCAGATGGGCTACGCCTTCACAAAGGTTCCATGCGATATTTGTAGCAATTCCTATATTATACGTTCAAATGCCACGATGAACTAAAAAGACATATAGGAAAATAACCTTCTTCCCTCGAAAGCTGTGCTTCCCAAACGGGTTCTTCATGATGGGAAGCTGTGCCTGTCGGCCTCGGACTGCGTGGCTGTCACCGGCCACGGTGTGAAGATACGCATCGTGCGGCTCCACGCGTCGAAGTGAACACACACGTGCAATACTCCGATGTGATTAGTCCTCTGTTAAAATGCATCGCTCTGCAGAAAAATGGCAGAAACACATCTAAAGGACCAGAAAGAATCTGTTTGTGTCTTACAGAGAATGGCAGAGCTATAGCAGAGCTTCATCTCCAAAGTCCTGTGGCGTTGCTGTTTGGGGTTCTGCTGTTCGGACATCCATCAATATCTCTGCACTTCCTATTACATTACTTCAAGCATTTTATTTTTTTTCTCCAGAACACACTTCAACGTCGGCAGTAAAGCACGGCGGATCAACCGCCCGCTTAACTTCACAGCTCGGTCGCCAGCAAACCTGGAAAACAAAAGCTAGGGCAGCACGAATGCCTGTAGCGTCGTCAATGCCTCTCCCTCCTGCCCCCTCTAGCTTCACCCAGCTGTTTTAAATAGCGAGGAGAAATTAAAATTCTTAAAGCCTTGCAGGATGTTTGGATTTCTGCCCTTTATTTCCACTTCTATGCGCCATGGCTTGAAAATTTGCCCGTGATTTATAAATTCCCTGTTCAGCTTGCTTTTTAAAAGCAATGACTAGGAATCCCGGCAACGAAAATGATCTGGTGTTGGCTTCGGCTGTTGCCAAGCCGCTGCTGGCGGCCCGGCCTGCCTGCATCGATGGTCCCGGGCTCGGCGCTCTCCTGCGCCCGATGACATTGTGCGATGACACGATGATAAACATCGCGCGGGAATACAAATGCGAGAGGTAAACAGCTCGGGGCTCTTTATTAGTTTATTTCAGGCGATCTTTCTTGTTTTACTGTGCGGCTCCTCCCCTTTTTACAGTTTTCTGCTATTCTTTACTAATTCTAGTGATTTGAGAAACGACCTTTAACCCACGCAGTTTGCAGACTCCTAAAGGGGATAACTGAAATGCCACAGTAAACCAAAGGCAATAAAATATTATTTACTAGGCATAAAACTAAGGTTGGTCTTCCTAAAAGGCACCAACAGCCCCCTTGTCGCTGCCCCCCGCCCCGGACCCGGTGCTGCACCTCACTCGCG
Organism: Platalea leucorodia; assembly: GCF_965183815.1. Taxonomy (NCBI): domain Eukaryota; kingdom Metazoa; phylum Chordata; class Aves; order Pelecaniformes; family Threskiornithidae; genus Platalea; species Platalea leucorodia. The sequence goes on along the minus strand of NC_138831.1, from coordinate 886,577 downwards.
CGCTCCGCACCGCCGTCCCGGGGCACGGCCGGGAGCCCGGGCGGCTCCGCGGAGGCTGCTGGGGCTCGGCCAGCGCGGCCCCGGCCCGGCCGGCGGGCGAGCGGGCGGGCGGGCGGGCGAGCAGGTGCCGGCGGGGCGCAGGTCCCGGGCTGCCGCCCGCCGCGCGGCGAGGGGGCTCCGCGCCGCCCCCCCGGTCGGCGCCGCCCCGGGCGCTGGGAGCGGGGTGCGCCCCGCGCGGCGGCCGCTGCGGCCCGGCTCCCTCCGCGCCCGCGCAGAGCGGGGGGCGCGGCCCGGGGCGCTGGGCAGAGCGGGGGGCGCGGCCCGCCCCCCCGGGGCGCGGAGCGGCCGCCGATGCCGGCCCAGGGCTGCGCTTGCCCGGCGGGCGAGCTGCTGGCCCGGCGGGCGAGCTGCTGGCCCCGCGGGCGGGCGCGGCCCCGGCCGGCCGGGCTGCGCCTTTCGCCCCGTTGGGCGCCTGAGGGGACTTCACTTGCACCGAATGGCGCTGAGGGAGCGAATGCAGTTGCTGATTGATGGGGAGCTGCTGGCGTTTCCCCGGCGGCTTCGGTAACGCGCCCCCTCCCCGCCCCGCACCGCCGTGAGCCCGCAGCCGCCGGCGAACCCGAGGGAGAGAACGCGGGGATGGGCGCGGCGGGGGAGCGCTGCCGGCCCCGCGCTGGGGTGCCTGCGGGATGCGGGGTGCCGTCAGACACCGCCGGCGGGGCACGGCGGAGCGGGGCAAGCACTGCGGCTGAAGTACAAGGGGTCCGCGAAGCCCCCCCCGCCCGTAGCGTTCATGGGGCCGTCCGTGATTTAACCCGAACAGTTTTGTCAACAACTTGCCAAATTTACAGCGGAGAAAAGAGGCTGAAGAAGGGGGAACCCAAGCCGTCGAGCCCGCTCCCTCCCCAGCGCCCCGCTCCCGGCGCCCGCCGCGGCCGGGGCTTGCAGGGCCCCGCGCCCCGGGGAGCCGCGGCCCGGCCCTGGGCGCTGCACGGGGGGCGAGGGCCCCCCCGGCCCACGCTGCGCGCCCCCCGCCCCGGGGGAGCCGCCCGGGGGCACGGCTGCTGCGGGAAGGGTCCGTGCCCACGGGGGCTCGGCCCGGGCTCGGCCGCCGGAGGGGCCCGGCGATGCGGGGCGGCGGTGCGGGGCCGCGCCCCGGGACCCCCGCCCGCCGCGGGGCTGCAGCGGGGTCCCGCTCGCCACCGTACAGCTTTAAAATCCAGCCCAGCCTGCAATAGGTCGGCTCCGGGCGCATGCGCTGCCGAGAAAGTTTTTCAGCCGCCGTTGGCTCTCCAACTTTTTTTTTCCTTTTTCTTTTTTTTTTTTTTAAGCAGTTTTAAGCAGCGGGGTGAAGAGGAGCGAGGGAGAGGCACGGGGGGAGCCGGGCCGGCTGCAGCGGGCGGGGGGCAGAGCCCCGAGGAGGACGGGTCGCTGCAGCGCGACGCCGCCGGCTCTGCCGCCTGCAGCCCGCTCCGGCGCCGCGGCCCCGATGGACTGGGGGGGCCGCAGCCCCTGAAGCCCCGGACTTCTCCCCCCTCCCCTGCTCGCCGTGCGGGATCAGTCGCCCCGTAAGACAGACACACGCGTGCACAAGGCCCCCCTCCCCCTTCCCCGGTGGTGCAGAAACTTCTTCTTCTGTTGGGCTCTTTTTTTTTTTTTTTTTTTTTTTGGCTTTTTCTTCTCTGTGTAAAATGGAGGGAGCCAGCCCCAGGACGGCCCTGCCGCCGCGGACGCCCGGCGCCGCACCGCCCAGCCTTTAAGCGAGCGAAGGGGGGCGGGCGGGGGGAGCCCTGCGCCCGCTCGGCTCCACTCGCCCCCCTTGTCCGCTCCGCGCCCAGGCGCGGAGGGGCCGCGCCGGCGGCCCGAGCGCGGCCGGGGCCGGGGCCGGGGCCGGGGCCGGGTGGGAGCCCCGCGGCGGCACCACCTGGGCTGGTGGGACGGATCGTCGCCCGCGGCGCTTTCGCTGCCGCTTGTGAAGATTTTTATTTGCTTCCGCACAATCACGCCCACGGGCGCTGTGTGCGTGTGTTGGGTTGGCTTTTTTTTTTTTTGGCTTTTTTTTTTTTTTTTTTTTTTGCCTCCTTCTTTTTCTGGTGGTGGAAAGCCCTAATTACCGCGATTGCTGATGGACCTTGGAAAGAAGGCTGCACTGGTGCCCCGCTCCTCAGTCGGACGCGCTCAGCCTGCGCCGGACAGAGCGGCCGCTCGCCCGCCGCCCCCCGCCAGCTCCGCGGGCCCCCGCGCTCCCCCGGCCGCCGCCGCCCGCCGCCCCGGAGGGCACCGCCCGGCTCCTGCCCTCCAGGATTTTACGTCCGCCTCGCCCGTTCGCCTCCCGCTCCGCTTGGATTACTCGGCTGCTCTCGCTCGGTGATCCCGCGGCCATGGAGGTGAGTCCGCGGGGCGCGGGGGCTGCGGCCGCGGGCGCGCAGGGGGGCGGAACCTCCGCGGGCGCGGGTCCGGGCCGCCCTCCCCGCCCGGGCTGCGCCCTGCGCTCCCGCCGCCCCGCGCTCGCCCGCCGCCGAGCGCTGCTCCCCGCCTGGGAAACGCTCCTTTATTTGCTTTTTCCTTCTCTTTTTAAATTTCCCCCCGAGGAGAGGCTGCCCGCGCCGGGCGCTGGCGGGGCTCGCTCTGCCCGCCGCGTCCCGGTGCATCTTGCTGGCAGCGGCTCCTAACGCCGGTTTAAAGACATCTTCCCCAACTTCCCAAACTTCCCCGAGGAGGATCGCTATGGAGGAGCCCAACGTCGGCGCTAATGGTGGCCTGTACCTTTAAGGAGAGCTGGCTGGGGGCCAGCGGAGGACCCGGAGTCAGCCCCCCCCCCTTTTTAATTTTATTCTCAGTTTCTGGAGATTATCACTCTGCATCTGCAGAGGGTCCCGCCTGGGGCAGCGCGGAGGAGCGCGGCTCCTCGGGGTCCCCTTGGCGCTGCGAGGACTCCATGTTGGATGGACTGCTGGCTTTTTGTTGTTTGTTTGTTTTTAATTGTCAGTTGTATGCTAAATCGGTTGCGCTCGGAGGGTCACGGCGAGTTCAGCCGGGCCGGGCGCGGGGCTTCTCCCGGCGGCGCTGGCGCGGAGCGGGGCGGAGGGGCGCCGGCAGCCGCCGCGGCGGGGAGCGGGGCCGGGGACCCCGCCGCCGCCCGCCTTCCTCGGCGGACGTGAAGCCCGGTCTCGCCGGTCCCGAATGGATGTAAAGCCGCAGCGGGGAGCAGGGGGCGGCCGGGGGGCTCCCCCCGGAGCCGCTGCGCCGCCCGCCGAGGCCGCCGCGGTTTACAGCCCCCCGGAGCCGGGGCTCTGGATGCCGCCTTCCCGCAGGTAGTGCTCCCAGAAAACCAGATGCCTTCGCAGGCTTTCCAGACACCCCGTGTAAAACAGGATCACAGGCGATCCCGCGGCTGCAGGATCTGTAAAAGCCTCCCTTTTCATCTCGGCAAAGAGCGCGGGCTCCGCATGGGGTGCATTAAATACCAAAAACCAATCTCGGCGGCCCTGCAAAGTTGAAAATGGTGCCTCACGCTCCCGATAGCCGGTGCTGCCGGCGAGTCTCTCTCTTTTTTTTTGGTTGGCTTTTTTGTTTTGCTTTGGTTTTGGTGGCAGCGTGTCTGCTGCTGCCGGCGGCCGGGCCGGGCCGGAGGCGCTGGGCCCCCGGGCGCAGGTGCCTGCTGCCGCCCCGCCGCGCCGCGCCGCGCCCGGAGGACGAGGAGGGAGACGCCAGAGGAAGAGGAGCGGGAGGTGCCGTCGGCGGGGCAGCAGCCGCCCGTCCCCGTCCCGGTCCCGGTCCCGGTCCCCGCCGGGGCTGCGGCGGCCGCGGCCGCCCCCTGTTGGGAGCGGGGCGGCGGAGCGCCGGGGGCGGCGGAGCCCGGGGCCGCCGAGGCTCCGGGCCGGTGCTGCGCTGCCTGCGGCGACGGCCGGGCCGGGGGCACCCGGGCCCATGGGACGGGGCAGAGGGGCTCCGGCCCCGCCGTCCGGGGCTTGCGCTGCCCCCTCCGCGCCGTGCCCCGGCCACCGGCTCCCTCCGCCGCCGGCGGGCACCGGCCGCCCGCCCCGCCGGGGCCGCTGGGCTGGCTCGGGGCCGGGCGGCTGCACCTCTCGCGGGGTCCCGCTTGGGCGCCGGCCTCTCCGAGCTCCTCAGGGCTCGGCAGTCCCATCGCACGTCTTTGTTGTTACTCGCATTATTATTAAGAGAGAACAGATGAAAGGAAAAAAAACCCCGGCACGTCGGCTGTCGGGTGTCGCAGCGAGCTCCTCGCACACCTTGCCTCGCCTCGTCCCGTGCTTCGTGTGCCCTCGGCATCTTTCCCGGGACTGATCCCACCTAGAAGGGGGGAGCTCTCCCTGCTGCGGAGCCCGGCCCCGCTCCCCGCCCCGGCAGCGAGGACCGGGGGGCTCCCCCGGGCAGGAGGCATTTCGCGGGCAGGAGGTCTGTATTTCGCGGGCAGGAGGCACTTCACGGGCAGGAGGTATTTATTATTTCACCGGCAGGAGGCGGCCGGGGCGAGGGGAGGCTTCGCCCCCGGCGCTGCAGCCGCGGCGGGCTCGGCCCCCGGCCCCCGGGCGGGCTCGGCCCCAGCCCCAGCCCCGCTTCCCGCTCTGCTCCCGGCCCTTCGCAAACAGAAATCAATTAGAATTAAGAGCACCTTCAGTTCAGCATTAAGGGCTTTTTGAGAATGAATAGGGAGCCCCCAAGTGTCGAAATGCCTTTTTTTTTTTTTTTTTTTCCCTTCCGAGGGGAGGGGAAATAAAACACCGTGAATGGCACTGGGTAGCAAGTTCAAGAGTCCCGTGTGAGGATGCAGACGGTGATGGCGGGACCCGTCGGGGGGAGCGTCTGACTTGCAGGAGGGCAGCCCGGTTGTTGCAGGGGCCGGGCCGGGCCGCGGAGCCGCTCCTTGTCGCTGCCGGTACCTCCCCGGGCCGGTACCGGCCCCGGCCCCGGCTCCGGGGGCTGCCGTCGGGGCTGTCAGCGCGGAGCTCGGGGCTGCCTCGGCGATCGCGGAGAGCGGGCAGCGGCTGCGGCGAGATGGTTTGGGGGCAGCGGGGAGGGGGAGGCGGGGGCCGGCCGCACCGCCCCGGCTGGGAGCCGCCGGGCCCCCGCGGCACCGGCCCCCCAGCCCCGCTCGGGCTCGCTCTGCAAACCTGGCGCCGCCTTCAGCCAGCCGGGAGCGTTTGGTGTCCGCGACGCTGGCTGCGGAGCGGGGAGCGATGGGGTAATGCCCGGCTCCGGGGCAGCGGGGCCGGCCGGGCGGGCTGCGGGGCCCGGGTGCCCCGTCTCCGCCTCCGGAGCAGCGGCCCCGGCCCGGCGGCGGCGGGCGGGGTGCGGAGCGGCGGGGCCGGGGCCGGGGCCGCCCCGGGCGGGGGGGAGCGGGGGCCGCGGCCTCCCTGCCCCGGCCCCGGCCCCTGCCCGGCCCCGGCCCGGCCCCGGCCCCGGCGGGCGGCGTCGGGCGAACGGGGGCCCGGACGCTTGCGCTGTTGAAACGCAAATGCTGGAAAATGGTCTGAGAGGCAAGAAACGATCTGATCCTTTCTCTCCCCCCTCCAGAAACCCCCCGCAGCACTAATCCACGGAGGCGCTCTGGGGACCGCGGGCAGTGCCATGGCTTCCCAGTACCTCATCGTGGCTCTGGCCGTTTTCTCCTCTTTTACCCAGGGCGTAATAGAAGCCAGCTCGTGGTGGTAAGCATCTCGTATCGACGTGATTTTAAAAGGGGGTGTCGAGATTTGCTTGGTTAAATGTCTGCGTACTTCTTACGCACTTTGTTTCGGAGGGAGTGCTGCGTGAACGAGGCGGCGGGGGAATGAGGTTGTAGTTGTAATACGTTGTGTGGTAAAACGAATGGGTCTCTCGAATGAGTGTAAATGTGCAACATCTCGCGTTGTAAAATTCAGTTTTTAGAGTGCTGTAAAGTAGATTCTCTATGGATTTGATCATCCTTAAATTCCTAGAATTGCCTCTCTGTTGAAAGAGTCGTTGCAACTCCCTTAGATTAGAAATTTTGCATATATGAGCGAATGCTGATTTACAAGTGAAAACTTTTATTAAAGTTTCAGTTTGAACTTTTCTGTAACTTAAATGTTTGTAAATGTATTTTGTTACAAAGAAGTACATTTAAATTTCTGCTTTGGCAATATCTGTTTCCATAGTGTACGATGTTGGGAGTTCTTGAAATAGGTGTTCCTCTGCTGTTTCAAGTGATCCTTTTCGGATTAATGGTCACTTTTTAATTGAAATGTATCATGTGGAGAGCACTTTAAGAATTAAGAAAGCTGATTTTGTTTAGAGTGAATATACTTGCCTCTGTGTTTTTGTGTGTCGTTGGGAAGAAGCTAGAAGTAGTCTGTAGCAAGTTTCTAACTTCTGGCTTGTTAAAGGTTTCCCTATTTGTTTACGGTAGAACAGATTGAAAAATCCAGACTTCTTAAATCTAAAATGTGTGTTAAAATAAATTGGGGTTTGGGGGGCTTTTTTCGGTTTTGCTTTATTTATTTTTCTGGCCTTGCAGTTGTTTGGAGCTTCTGTTATTTTTACTACGTCCATTTAAGTTGGTGAAGGACTGCCTAGATGCAAGTCTTCCAAGTCTGCCTCTTGCTTCAGTCCCTAATGTATAGCGATAACCACATGGATGGGAACTAATAACTTCTGTTCTGTGCTGCCTTTAAAGCAAAAGTTTCGTATTTGAGTGGTTTTTTTCCCACCTGTTAGCAAAACCAGGAGTTGCATACTCACGTATAAGATACAGTTCTGTTTGGGATTTATAGACTCTTGGTTGGTTGGGTTTTTGAGTCTCCTCTTTATTAATCTGACTCTTTCTTTATGCAGGTCTTTAGGGATGAACCCTATGAACCCCATGAACCCTGTCCAGATGTCAGAGGTATATATCATAGGAGCCCAGCCACTATGTAGCCAGCTAGCAGGGCTTTCCCAAGGACAGAAGAAACTCTGCCAGTTGTATCAGGACCACATGCAGTTCATTGGAGAGGGTGCAAAGACGGGCATTAAGGAATGCCAGTATCAGTTCAGACATAGAAGATGGAACTGCAGCACTGTGGACAACAACTCTGTTTTTGGCAGAGTCATGCAGATAGGTAGGAAGCAACATCTTTATGATTAAACTCTTGTCTAAGGATGTGTATGGCACATACTGTTCTGCACTTGAAACTCTTGCCAGGTTCTTACCGAGTACTGTATACAATCAAGTGTTTTTTAAAGTTGGCAAAGGAGTTGAATTATTTTTAGCTGGAGGTGATTTCCCACCACTGTCCTGCCATGTGTCTTGGAAAACAAAGTAGGAATATGTATTTGCATATGGGAATAGAGGAGAAAGGAAAATGCGGCCCTGAAATTTCCTTTCAGAAAACCTGAGACAAAAAGAAGGCAACCTAAGAGAATTAAAACCAGCAGCGTCTTGTAAAATTAAAGATGTCCATGTCTCGTTCCAAAGTTAGTGGCTGCATAATAAATTGCTCTTGGTCTGGAGGTTAACTGAAAATTGCTGCTCTGTCATTCGTGTTTATAGGCAATTCCTTCTTGCTTATTTCCAGATATGGTAACTTTTTTCTCTTTTCGAGAACGTGAGATTTATGCTAAATATAATGTAGCAGGGTTATTTTTATGAAATCAGCTCTATCAGAGCAATATGTGTGGTTGTCCTCGTAACTTGCGTTTCATGTAACCACGTTGCGGGTAAGAGAGACAGATCCCTGTTTAACACCTCATCGCAACTGGGTGGGCACCCAGCCCTTTCCCGATCAGATCGTCTTTGAAATGTGCCTCTCCAGTGCTCACGTGCTGCCTGCCTTTCCTGACGCTTAAGGACCTCATCGTATTTTAAAGTCCTTGGCAAAATTTTAACCAGTGCTGCTGAACTGGGTCCGTGGTGAAACCTTCCCCTGGCTCCCCCCAGCCAGGCTGCTGCCCCTGTGTGAGCCACTGAAAACGCCTGCTTTCCTGGGCGACGGTGGCGGTCTTTGACGTAGCGATCAGTACACTGACAAACTCAGCAGTGCTTTTGAGTTGGATATGTGAAGTAAAGCTTTTATGTCAGTGTTCTTCTCTCCTGCTTTAAAAAAAATAAAGTTTTAAAATCAGGCTCAAGCTAGGTTTATCTGTAAGTGGGCTAACTCCAGTTAAGGTTGAAGGAATACATCAATTCACATTTGGTCTCAATTCTTGTTAAAAGAAGTTTTTATTTGGAGATTGTCAGACAAATAATACAAAAAAATCTATTGCATAAAAAGTACCTGATTGGAACAGCTGATTTTAGATAAACAGCCTTCCCCAGGCTTTTTGCAAGCACAGTATTAACCCCCCCATCGAGTCTGGTTTTTTGTCCTACCCGAGCAACAGTCTAAAAGCACGTGAAACACGAAAGAAAACTTCTTCTGTACACCTTTCTGTTCTAAAAATCTAACAAATGGCAGAAAAATAACCTGTTTAAAGTTTGGGCCTTCATCCTTCGGCCCTTATTTATTACCCAAGCAAGGGAAAATTAGCTGAAGAGGGCTATTGGCGTGAAGAAATGTACAGGATGGGGCCCGTGATTTGTGGTGTCTGTCTCCGCAACAGACGTTTCTGCCCTCCCCAAGTATGACAGATCTATTTAAAGGTGGTTTCTTTCAAGTTAAATAACTTTGCCGCACCCTTCTCCTGAATATGACTGTATTAGCTGATGTCTACACAGCAATTCGTCATGTAATTAAGCCACTTATTCTAATTGCAGATGGAAGCAAGGTTAATAGGCATATTCAAGAGTTAAAGAGCCTAAAGAGCGCATTCACTGAGAACAAGAAAGGTGGTGTGGGTAACAGTTGTATTATTTCACGCTGACCTTTGGTAATGACCAGTTGCTGTTCTCTGAGTGGAAGGAAAAATAGGTGCTTTTAGAGCCCGGTTCAATTTTCCTTCAGCCTGCCGTGCCCTGGGTTGTCGGGGGCTGTCAGACGCCCCTTGCTCTCACCGACAGGAGAAGATGCTCGGCGGGATCTGAACGCGCGTGGTTCGGGAGGGTTTTGCCATCTGCGCGGACGCCCGCGCTGTCGCTGGCTGTGCACCGGAGAGCGCCGAGGCAAAGCGCTGGCCGACAGCACAGTAATTACCCCAGCGTATAAATGGACAGTCTTTCTTCCAGGATTTATCCTGCAAAGTTAGCTAAAGCTGTACAAATAAACCTAGCATTGGGTTTGGAAACTTGCTCTGTGGCTTATTGAACTGCAGAATTTCAGGGCTTTTGTTCTCTGCTGCTCCCCTTGGCTGCTGGTTCCCAGGTCAGGCCATGGTCCTCGCTGCCTTCGCCGCCTTGCGCCATCTCCTGGCTTTGTGGCCGGCCCCGGGCTCGCTGTGCTTGGGCTCCACAAGCAGCTAAATGCTACCATCAAATAAAATAACTGGATCCTCCCCCAGCCGCTCGGTGTAGTTGGGGTCCAGTCTATTCATGCCTGCCGCCTGATGCTGAATGCCTTTAAAATACAAGACAAAGAACATTTTGTATCTTATGTTCAGGTATAAAAAAAATTGTTCTGTTCTTGCAGACTTATTCATATCAAGTGTAAAGCTCAGCTCCTTGCTCTGTGGGTGGCTTGCAGAGTGTATGTATATTGAACAGTTCCATTTCTATGTTTTATATATATGGGCGAGAGGGGACTTGAACGTGTTTGGAATGTGTGTTTCCTTGCCATGGCTACAACAGAGAGAAATGCTGGACTGTGGGAAAAGACAGATATGTTTGACAGTGAAGGAAAGCACAGTTGTGCCTAAAGACTTAAAAAAAAAAAAAAAAAAAAAAAAGGCAAAAAAATTCAGAGTAACTCATCCATGTGGAACCATCACTCTTAATGTGCTCCTGGGGTCGATGGCTTGAGACAGTGTTGGCTTGCAACCTGCGGGGGCCCGAAATCCGCTTCAGCAGCTGATGCTATTTTATAATTTGCCTAAATGTTCAAGGAGGGACCTTGGGGGGCAACTCCTCTCTGTAGCCCAGCCTTTCCTTCTCCTTCCCACTAAAAGTAAGTTCTTTAAAGTATGCTCCAGGATAGTCATGAAAACTAGTCAAAAAAAGTCAGCTTTATGAGCTTAAATCCTGCAGTAAACGGTGTAGTTAACCACGTGAAAGCATGAGCTAACTAAACATGAAAAAGAATAAAACGGAACGGAAGAGGCGAGTCCTGTGGTCCGAAGCAGACCACGTTTCTTTCCTCTAAATCTAGTGGAAATTTTGCTTAAGGAATTAATCCAAAAATGTGTGTTACAGAACAAACGGGAACGTTAAAATCTCTATGAGGTTCCCCCTGCTATAGTTTGCAGTAAATGCAAGGCATAAGTCACCGCATAAAGCCAAATCTTTTTTTAACTGAAAAGGCTACTCCTGTAACCCTTTATACCCATAACTCATGTAAGTACTTCCACGAGCAGGTGTCTGTGAGAATAGACCATTGTACATAAGGGAGCAAAGTGCTTCTCATCTTCCTTAAATCTGATCTTCCCCAACATAAGACTTCTGATTTTTCCCATTTAAAACTAGCATCTATTACTAAATTTAATCCAGTGGATGACAGCTGTTGTATTAACAAAGCTGCTCTGAGCACAGTGTCATCTTGATGTTAAACATGGACCAGACTGCAAATTATTTATGTTCCAGAATGCTCGAAAGCTCCTGTTAGGTTTGACCTGTTATGGTAGGTCTTGTACCAAGAGTTTCTGCCTCAAAATGTTGCTGCCTAGATACGTATTATGTGTCCAAAACGCAGCCTCTTAAAGCCCTGATTTTACAAAGTCCCATGCTGTTCCCTAAGAAAAATCTTGTAAAATCCAGATTAAAAACTAGCTTGATCTATTGATTGGACTAAAGATTAGGAATAAAACTTAAGTCCTATAAATCAAAAATAAAAAAATACATATTTAGTCTGTTCTCAGTCATTCTGGGAATCTTTCTTGGCAAAGACCCAGTGGGATGCTGTCTCTTAAGATGAAAAGCAAACTTCAAGTGGGCTCTCTGGTGCAAGCTTTGTGGGGGGTTCTTTGTGTTTGTTTGTTTTAAGGCTTTTCTAGTTGTAGTCAGAACTTGTGGCATCCTTGGAAAAGCGATAGGGGAAGTCAGGCTCTAAATAAAGGTGGAATTAGTACCGTCAAGAGGATGGTACGTGGCCATATCTTGCTTTGTGGGTATTCTAACTGTTTCTTCCGAAAGTTTGAAACTTGAGGTTTTCAATTTTCCATTTAAGGGCACCAGATGGAGGAGAAAAGCTTCAAGGCCACCTTGTGCCAAGGGTTTTTTCTTCCCTGTAATTTGTAAAGATGATTGTCCATGGGCTCACTTGCCATATTGACATGAGCTGGAGTGGTGGATGCTACACGGCGCAGGGTGTCGCTAGTTTTAAATAGCTTCCTACAGAAGTGCCTGGCTCACGCGTAGGGTGAAAAGTTGTGTGTTATTGTGCTGCGCATTTCTTTTGATACCAGGAGGCTTTGTAAAATGCTGTAACTTTAAATAAATGGGAACAAGTGGGTGAAGTGCATAAATCATATTTGAGAAGTAGTGATTTAAGAACCAGACTTTTAAAAGTTGTTGTATTTAACATCTCTTTTTTTTCTGAAAGACAGGGAGCCTGTTTCCCTTTCCACCCCTCACACGCACGCAGGGTTGCTTCGGCCCAGCCGGCGTTGTGCTCCGGCCCCGGTTCACCTCGTCCAGGCTCTCACCAGCAGGAATGAGAAGCGACTCCTGCTCTTCACAAACACCTTGTGGGCTCTAATTGGATGGGTTCCACTTGGTTTTTTGGGAGTGAAGACATTTTGTGGAACACAGTTTGGGTTACTCTACCTTTTAGTAGGCGAATGAGTTTTGGTGGCTCCTGGAGAGCCTTTGCCCTCGCGGCTCGTCGGCAGGCAGGCAGCGGCGGGCACGGGCTCTCCCCTAACACCACTTATCTTTCCGCGCAGGCAGCCGGGAGACGGCGTTCACCTACGCGGTGAGCGCGGCTGGGGTGGTCAACGCCATGAGCCGTGCCTGCCGGGAGGGCGAGCTCTCCTCCTGCGGCTGCAGCCGAGCAGCGCGGCCCAAGGACTTGCCCCGGGACTGGCTTTGGGGTGGCTGCGGGGATAACATCGAATACGGATACCGCTTCGCCAAGGAGTTCGTTGACGCCCGGGAGCGCGAGAGAGTTTACCAGAGAGGCTCCTACGAGAGCGCCCGCATCATGATGAACCTGCACAACAACGAGGCTGGGAGAAGAGTAAGTGGCCGCGAAAGAGCACGTCTCTCTGCCCCCGGCCGCCTCCGTCCCCTCGGGGAAAGCCGCGCCTTGGCGGGGCACAGGGCGGCGCCGGGCGGTGACCGGCCACCAAGGCTTGTCTCCGTTGGGATGCACAGAACAAGAAAATAGCAGGGTGGAGGTGGGCGGGGAGCGTATGGGTTTGTGTCGCTCCTGGTTGTCTGACAGCGCTATCGCCTTGCCCGTCGGGGAGGATTGGGACCAGTGTGTTGTGTTTCCCTCCATAGTGTTTCATTAAAAGTGCCCAGCTCACCTGGATTTTCTGTAGAACAGACTTTTATTAGTTTGTATTTCCAACCAGGAGGGAGGGAAGAGGGATGCGCTGGGCTTCCCAGGCTGGAATCATGCCGCGGGATTGTTCTGACTCTTTTTTTGTTCTCTGCTTTAAGAGGATGTGAAAGGCTCCTCCATATTATTAGAAAACATGGTCTTCTGTGGTTAAACGTGTCTTTATGGCTTCTTTAATCTCGAAAATGCCTTAAATGAATGGGTGTAAACTTTTCTTTTTTTAATAGTCTGAATATGAAGAGCCAAAATCATTATTTTCCTAGAGCTTGAAGTGCCAGAAGTAGTCGGCTGGAGACTTTACACTTGTGTTCTAAGGTGAAGGAGGATGAAAGATAATTGAAAATTAATAGTGTTTAAATGTGAGAGGAGGGTGTCTGAAAGCAATGGACAGGCCAATTTACTATTAGCAAGAAGAAAAATTACACTTTCACAGTTGCTTACGGAGACTCGAGCAGTTTTTTCCTTCCTCAGCCTCGTCTTTGCAGTGCCATTTGGCAGCGTTACGCCTCTCTGTAACTGCTGGGTGGAAGTTGTCTACAGTATCATCTAATGTGTCAGACCCCAGGATTTTTGGGGCAGTGTCAACACCGACTCTTATTTCTATTTGTACAGGGCAAATGACTGATATTTCCCTGCCAAAGCTTTGTAAAGAGGATATTGCTATGTAGCTCTGTCTCCCACCCATAGGTGTTTGGGGGTTTCTTCTTGGATGAAGTCTCCCTTGCAGAGCAATATTTGGGATAGGAGGAGGATGCCGAGCCAAGAGCAGACAATCAGCTGCAGCGGAGCCAGGAGCAAGAGGAATCTTAACTCTTTCCCTAATTGCAGCCTCAAGCAGAAATCAATAGAGAGAGTAACTCAGATGATAGAAAATAAAGGGATGTTTTACATTTCTTAATGAAACAGCAAAATCCTTTGCTGGCATGAGAGTGAATTCCTGGAATTTGAATGCAGCCTGACTGATGCTGCTGTCTGGGCTGTGTGTGCTGTTGTGGCTGCCTCCGCGGCGCGGAGAGGCTGGCGAGGGCGCTCCCCTCCTGCCGGCTAACGGGGCTGCTGGGCTGCACGCGGGTCCGCTCGCTCGCTCCTTCGGTCCCAGCACACCGCGGGAGGGAAGGCGATGCTAAGGCCAATATTGCGGAGGGGCGAGTGGGAATGCGACAGAGGGCAGGAACTGAGGGGGATAAATGCTTTCACAGCTGCGCTAATCTTTCATCATCCTTTTTGCTTTCTCTCCCTGGCTCCTCCAGACCGTGTACAACCTGGCTGACGTGGCCTGTAAGTGCCACGGTGTCTCTGGTTCCTGTAGCCTGAAGACCTGTTGGCTGCAGCTTGCCGATTTCCGCAAGGTAGGCGATGCCCTGAAGGAGAAATACGATAGCGCTGCTGCCATGAAACTCAACAGCCGGGGCAAGCTGGTGCAAGTGAACAGCCGCTTCAACGCACCCACCATCCACGACCTGGTCTACATCGATCCCAGCCCTGACTACTGCGTGCGCAACGAGAGCACCGGGTCGCTGGGCACCCAGGGCCGCCTTTGCAATAAGACCTCGGAGGGCATGGACGGCTGCGAACTCATGTGCTGCGGCCGGGGGTACGACCAGTTCAAGACGGTGCAGCGAGAGCGCTGCCACTGCAAGTTCCACTGGTGCTGCTACGTGAAATGCAAGTTGTGCACAGAGATCGTGGACCAATTTGTGTGCAAATAGGGGACGGACGAGGTGGGAGGAACTGCAGCCACCTGCCAGCAAGGGGTGCAGGCCCCTCTCCCCTTCCACAGGACTATCTCCACTTTATTTATAGAGTCCAACGAGTTGTCGTCTTCTTTTAAAAAAAAAAAAAAAGGGCGGGGAAGGAAAAAGGAAAAAAAAAAGAAAGAAAAAAGAAAAATATAAAGGTTGCAAAGAGAAGTGCCTGGAAACCCTCTCTGCGTCCATCCCAGAACTGTGTGCGGCTTATATTTTTGGCAATAATGGGGGAGAACCTGAGAATATTTATTTTACAAAGTAAAAAAAAAATTGACTTTTCTTAAAAACAATAGAGTAGTTTGAGGGGAAAATCCAACATATCCTAATTTAGTCCCATGGGACGTAATACATGTGCAGTAGGCAGAGCAACCATGTAATGTGCTTGGGATGTTAGAACAATCCTTATGGATGCGAGGAACACACAGACCTGTCCATGGCTTTTAGTTTCAGACGCTAGAAGTTCTCAGAATAGGGTATATAAAGCTGTTCGGTACATTTAGGGCCCTGTAAATAAGGGGTGGTATATTCATCACGCAGTGCAGTGTCAGTTGCAAATCTGAACCTGCCTGCTTCCGTACGCAATGTCATCGGAGGGTAAAGAGCAAAGGATCATAAAGGCTTCAACTGCGCTATTCCTGAGTCACCGTGTCTGCTTCCAGAACCTAACAAGACCAAAAAAAAGAAAAAAAATCTGCCTTGACGAATAATAAAGCTATTCTTCAAGGCAGAATTTGGCCTTATTAGCTAATTGTGACGTTCGAGTGTCTCGTCTTACAGAGCAGTACTTCCCTGCCACCGAGCACGGAGAGCCGCCGGGGTGCAGACCGCATGGAGCACTGTAGCCGGGCGGAGGGGAGCTGCGTGCTTGCAAACAGTTTTGGTCTCCCAGCCTGGAAAGCCCACAGAAAATAGAATTCCCCAGATTTGAAAATGCCTTAAAAATGGTGTAATAGCTGGCTGTCTTTTGAAACACAGCTTGACAAATAACTCCTCTAATTTTATGTGAGAAAATAAATCATTAGATATCCACTCTTGGAATGATTGATTTTTATTTTTTCGCAGATTTTGGGAACGCTTTCACTCAAGGAGACAATAGTTTCATATTTTAATAACGTTAACTGGCTATTATAGTTCAATGAGATGTTGCAGCAATACCAAATTTATCATCCTATGTCTTTAATACACATGCTTTAGATAATATATTGCAGATATACACTATGACTGCTCAGACTATACTTGAGCAGTTACATATATATGGGAGAACTGTGGTCTGCTGGTGTCTATTTCAAAGCTTTTTGTACATATATATTTTAATGATTTAAGAAATAATAAAACTTTTAAATTACAGGGGCAGTTCACCCCCCATTTTCTTTTTCAGATCTCTTCAGGTTTTTAGATTGATTCTAACCTTTTGGTGTGTTTTATTTTTGTTATTTTTTAAAAGCTTTTATAATTTGAAAGTTTTAAGGATAATCACGAAGAAGTAAGCCTCTTCCCTGCTTCAGGACTTCCTTGGGTGGTTGTTAGAGGCAGCACCCTGCACTTGAATTGATACCGGTCTGGAGATCGCTTCTATTCCACTCTCACGTTCAGGGCATTATTGATTATTGCTGAAAGGAGACGCCTCCCAACTCTGAAATGTGCTGCATTTGGCCCTTGCTTTTCAGTCTCTGAAATGGAAATTGTTATTGGTTGAACAACATGCGTTCCCCCCAAAGCTGTGTAGTTACACAGGATTTCATCGTTGGTTCAGATGCCTGTTTCCAACTCAGTCCCGTCCAACAAGTTAAAGAAAATGGTTTTGCAAATACCAAGTGAGGAAAATCTTTCACTTTAGCCTAGTTGTACTAAAGCCTTAACTTTTCACGAGCCTTTAAGCTGTATCATTAAGTTCATCTTGATCATTTATCATCTTAAACGGCGCTTTATTGCTCTTAATTTATTGTACAAGGACATATTTACCCCTCATCTTCAGATGTTTGCAAAGAGTATCTTTAAAATAAGATAAATAAATAAAGCACTAATTCATTGAATACGTCACTTTGGTTTTATTGTACGAAAACCACGATCATTTTTTTCTCATTTGCTGAGTCACCTCTTGTTCCTTTTTAGCGACTTTTGTCTGAGCAGAACTCAATCTCATGATCCTAGCTATTAAAACACTATTTAATGTAAAATATTTTACTTGTCATTCAGATATGTAAATCTTCTATGCCCTTTCCTCTGTTCTGTACATTTAATGTACATATTTCTGTCTTGCGTGATTTGTATATTTCACTGGTTTAAAAAAAAACAAAAAGAAAGGATTATGCCATAATGGAGGATAGACTATAAAAATAAAACTTTGGTTGTATATTGGGAAGTGGTTTTAATTATCTTTCAGAGGAGGGTTTGTTAAAACAATGAGCAGAGTTGATTTTTAAATTTACTACGTGGTAAAACAGGGAAGTGCTTGTTCGCCAGACGCACCAAGTACAGCTTGACGTTTTACTTCTATACTAAGAAGGCATACCGATGTAACTACTCCTTAAATAGAAGGGAAAAAACCCCAAATCTCAAATCCCTGCAACTGTGAACTAGAAGGCGCTTCAGAGATGGGTAAGTACTGAATCGGCAATGGGTAGGGACCTGGGTTAATGTTATTTGCGTGCATGTGGCTTCCAGGGCTGCCTGTAGTGGTTCTGGGACGGTGGGGCCTGCCCCTGCGAGCAGCTGCCTCCGGTAAGGCCGGTGCCGGCGGCAGGATCCCCGCGGGAGCCAAGGCTGCCAACGCGACGATGGGTTTTTGCGCGGTTGGGTTGCGTGCGCGGTGGCTGGAGCTGGGGTTCCCCCGCCCACCGGCCTGACTGCGCTTGGGCCGCAAGGTGGAAGCTCACCAGTGTTTCCTTAAGGCTCCATGCCCAGAAATTGAGCGTGTATGGAAGGAAGAATCCTTAAAAAAAAAAAAAAAAAAAAAAAAAAAAAAAGACGAAGTACAACGAAGTGTTAGTAGTACGGAAGTAAAGTAGAAAATGAAAATTAATGTAAAAACCAAGCCTTCTGTTTTGAGACTGGCTTTTCTTTGAACTGGTTGCCTGAGTCACAATTTTTTTCTGCTATAGCGAGCTTGATGAATTAGCGGCCTTTCTCTACCTCTCTTCTGCTTCTTTTCTTCTTTTTCTTTTTTTTTTTTTTTTTTTTGCCCAAGGATAACCTCCTAACATATCGAAACTCCTTCTGGCTGCCAAGAATGTATTATCCCACAAACCAGTAGACCAACATCGTGTGTTTAAAATAGCGATTCTGGGCAAATGCAACGTTCTGTGGTCCTATTACTGACATCTGGTTCAGTTTTCCTTCACTTGTATATTGACCAGTATTCTTTATTGCAAAAACACAGCCCCTATTTAGGAAAGTCAGCATTTTTTTGGACTGGATTGTATTCAAGCTCTTCCCAATAACAGAAAAGTTACCAAAAATTTTCTTTATTGGCAGCCGTAAATATCTGTATTCAAAATAGTCATTATGGGCTCAGATACAAGAGAATTGTTTTTAATTTGCAGCAAAGTTTATCTGTTTAATTTTGTTTAAAATGCTTAAAAATGTTAAATGGTTCAGAATCTTGTATTTTTAGTAATCTCTTCAAATCCTTCTGTTCGGTTATGGCTTTGGCAATACCACTTTTCACCCTGTTTTTGCAAAATATCGAAGCCCCAGGTGTTAGCAGGGTGCGTGCCAGGGCCAGGGAAGAAGCCTGAAGAAGTGAATGGCAGCTTTGGGTCAGGCACCGCATGCAGAAAGCAAGCTAAAGTCCTTCCTTGCTTAAAGGCGTGTTTGACAGAACGATCTTGCGAAGATGAGACAAAACTTGTAGAAATTGGTACTGAAGCCGACCGAAAGATTGCTTCCCTTTGGGTGAGGATTCTGCAGAAGTAACATCTAAACCGTTAGGATATTCACTGTAAAAGGGTGGCTTTGCTGAATCCGGAAAGGCATCTAGTTTTTTCTTCTGGACTATGTGCTAGAGGAAACTATGAAAACAAAGGGGAAAAATAGAGTTCTCTCAAACACATAGATAAATATATTCCTGTATAGCTTCTGTATGTACACGTTGACTGTGGTAGTCTTAAAATTGCTTATCTATTGTTGAAGACCATTTGGAAGGCTGGCCAGATCTGTTCTTTTGCTCTTCAAACTGTTTAAAAACTCAACGGGGCGGTGGGGGGGAAGAAGTTTCACCCCACTACAGACTCTGGTGTATCTGTTTGTGTTGCAGCGGTATAAATGAACCACGAAGGAGCACCGTGAGGGGTTTGTACATGAAATTTTGTTTTTTTAAAAGGTGTGATTAAAAAAATCCAATCTGTTTCATTCTCTGCTCTTATATGAGGTTGTGTGTGTGCATTTGTATATACTCTGCTGGTATTTTCCAATTGTGTTGGCCAAATTCTGCTTTTAGTTATGGTTAGGCATCTCTCCTGACTTTGGTGGTGTCATATGAGCCTGACATTTTTCGACCAGACGTGAAGGCCCCCCTGCTCAAAGAGAATGCATATGAAATATATCAGCCTTTCTTCTGCTGGCTGGTTATTTAAACATGGGTAACTGAATTATTGTGAAACAAATTCTGGGACTGCAGCTGCAAAAGCAGTAACACAGTATATTCGTAGTGATGTTTCTACGCCATACCTCCTAATTTCCCAGTTGATTTCCAGTGCAGACAGAAAGTCTAGAATGCATGTGGTATGTTCCTCATCATATATTTTATAAATGTAAAATAATGATTTGCCAATTACTGTTTCTATTATAGAGATAAAATTAGATATTTGGGGCTCTCACGATTTCTTGAAGACCTCTTACCTTTGGCTGTATTGACAGTTGCTGGCGAGGAACGTCATTGAGCGGTGTGGCATGAAGTTGCTTTTGGTAACGCCTCTGCAAGCCGGGCTGCGCAGTGTGAATATCGGTACCCTGTATGCTTTTATAGCCAATGTTGGTTTACGTTGTGTTGTCTTTCCCAGCAGTCCTGCTTTCTGAAATGGTAATTGAACAGCAGCAGTCAAAATACGCAGCTGACGGAGAACCCCTGGACACTCCATGGGCAGTTATTCAAACACTTTCTGAACCAGTTTGACCCATTGCTGATTTATTCCAGATCCATTGTGAGGAATTTAAAAAATGCAAACTGTAGTGCAGAGTTCATAGCATGGCTCACTTCTTTGTTTTGTTTTTATAAAGCAGCCCATTCCAATATTCCATTTTTTTAAAGAATTTTTTTTTTTGAAAGTCCTTCTCTGGGAGGCGAAGGAAATGGTCCCTGCAATACGAGGTGATAATCTCTCTGCAGTGCCTCCGGTGGCTCCCGGGTCCCCAGTGCCAGGTTACGTTGGGTTACCACTTTCAGAAACACCAGCCGCCCGGGTGCCCTCCCGCTTCTCCCCGGCGGGCGGTTCGCAGCGTGCAGCAGCTGCCGCTTGCCAGCGGCTACACGCCTGGCTGCTGCCTTCTGCCCCTTCTTTCTGTCAGGGAAGCAAGCCCATCTCCTGTAGGTTTTCCTGTTGGTTTTCCTCAAGAGAATGGCATCTTTACGTAGCTTTTCTCAAGCATGGGCTGGGATTTACTTTCCGTGACTATTGATTTCAGAAGAGCTAATGCTTGGTACGCAAATAGCGTTAGGACTTCTCGAGTATCTCTTTGCTTTGCAAATCGGTAGCCTTGGAGGAGTAAAGAGTTATCCCTGAGCAAACCTGAACTGGCCATTACTTGAGGCAGGGAGACTGAGGTCATTAATGCTGTAAAATACTGTTCAGCTGTATTTTTGTGCTCTCCTTTGGGCGATAGGGTTCACAGCATGAAAAAGGAAGCTGTTACTCAGCAAGACATGAACTAGTATCTGAAGAAAATGGGGAAAGACCAAGTTATGGTGGGCATGTACATTGACTTTGTTAGCAGTCTTCAGTGGTGTTGACTGACATTCATATAAAATTGAAGATCTGTCTATTTCTGCATTTATGCTTTCTGGACAAAAGTATTCCCTTGATGATATTTTCATCTTACGTAGTACATTTGTGGGTAAAGAGCCTGTAAGTAAATCAAGTTTGAGAACTTAATGAACTAGAAGTAAAACCATAAGCAAAGAAACAGCTCCAAAAAAACACTACAAACAAAACGAACAGTGCAAGATGTGCGAAACAAATAAATACAAAATTTAAGGGTTGGTGTTGCTATAGTTTTCAAGCAGGCAAATGGTTACTTCTGTCAAAGTATGTCCATTTTAAGTCACAGTGCCATTTGATTTATATACATTTGATTTACACAACTAGGCAAATGCCAACGATAGCAGTCTGGGAGCAATTCCTTGGTCATTATATGCATTATATGGAATGTTTGTTAGTTATGACCTCTGGCAACCCTTAGTATGCATGATGACATGCTTGTACCTGAAAATAGCCAATACGATTTTTTTAAACTTTATAAAAGTATAATGATTTGCATTGTGTTATATATAATAACTTATTTTTTTGCTACAGCCTTCTACTATATGTGCGAATCTGAATAGCTGATAAAAATCATGGGTCGGGGTGCAATGCCTTGGCATACCCAGCAGCCGCACGCAGCCTAGGGAATGTGAGGTGGGAGTTTCTTCATCCTGATGTTGTCTCCTGTAACACAGCAGCGTGTATAGATCCTGCGTCACAGATGTTTGGAAAAGAATGACAGGAGGACTTCATGAACGGAGGACATCATTCATTCAGAGTAAGTACAAGGGCTGATGTACTAGTGTTGCCTTTGCCATGTCATTTGCATGCAATGCATATTTCTATAGGAACATGTCAAATTCTAAGATCTTTATTCAAATGTAAGGTCTTTATTATAGCAGATTAAAAGCAGAATAAGCTCTAATGAAGCCAGATGTAATAGGAACTGAATATGTTCCTTGTTCTTACATTCTAGTGGATTTTGTTGTTACCTTGTTAAGATTCAAACCGTGTCTTCAGGATTTGGCTGACTGAAATGACAGATTAGTCATTGTGGAGGATTTTTATGGATAATACATCACATCATTAATTTCTTTTTTTTTGGAAGGGATGATAGATGCCTTTTCTGGAGGGCATTTTTATCATAGAATCTGCTTCAATTTGTAATGTAGTTTCTGATCCTCTCTGTGGTTAGAGAATATGTGGAAACATCTATGCCTTGTGTAGACTCTGTCATCTCTCATGTCTTACTGTCCTCCTTGGTGATGTATATTTTGAATACTTTAAGTTACTATGGCTTTACTGTTTTAAAGCCTGACTCTTGAAAGCCGAGATCGTGTAAGACCCTTGGCTTCTGGATCTTACTGTAGGAGATCTGTTGCCAAGTTTAGTGGAACTACTTAGCATAAATAAGAGTGGCAAAATTTAAACATTTATTTGAGGAGCCAGCTTGACTCTACATTTAAAAAATCTAGGCGAGCAAGATTAGGAAAAGATGTGTTTTCTTTGCCTTATTCTCATGAAGAACTGAAGACATCTATCCTCCATGTCTAGGTGAACTTCTGGAAGGGATCAGTGTCAAATGGCAGCCAACTCTTTCCCTCTGTGTCATGATCCTAATGTACTTTTATTATACGTTGAGATCCTAAGGCTATGTTGATCTGCTACATGATTATATAATGCTCCAGGACACCTGTGTAAATAGCAAACAGAGAGGCTTTTTATAGATACTAGATCTTAGATAAGTGGCTCTAAGAAGTAACATAGGATCCCAGCTGTAAACCCCTGCTATTCATACCATGTATTTCTGGTCGTTTGTTTATTATGAGAAGTACAGAAGCTGTTCCTCCTAACATAATTTTTGTAAGGCTTGCATCTGTAAATATTAAATTTGCAAATATTAAATGGAGAAGCATTAGAGAAACCACTAAATGAATAGCTTCGCATTCCTCATTCCTGATTCTGAAGTCGATTTCCTTAAATGTTGCTCTGCTAACATTCAAATCCGTGTGCTGTTTAAGCCTCAGAGAGGAACTATGCAATCCCTCAGCCCTGGCCCTCTCTGGGTGTAGATCTCAACCAGCAATCTTTAATGGTAACAGATGTTTGCTGGAATCCTCCTCAGGGCGCTGATGTTTTGGGTCAGGCGCTTGTGGCGTTAATCGACGCGCCCTGTCCGTCAGCGCCCGCTCAGGATCCGGCCCTCTGCAGGGACTGCGTTTGTCGGGGAGGCGACTCTGGCGTTGGATTCCCCGGGGATAAAATCAGTAGGCACTCTCCCTTCTCACCTCCATCCCGCAGCAGGAAGGTCCTGGTACAATTAACTTGGCTTGCGTAATGAGAATAGACTAGAATCTGGAGCGGGTGTCTTTTTTTTTTTTTCTTTTCTTTCCTTTTTTTTTTTTTTTTTTTTTTTAACAAATCACCTAGCTTGTGAGAAGCAAACTTGTTCCAGTGGTCCTTGGTAGATATACCTCTGGGCTGCCGAAGCATTACAGTCCTCAGATTCCTGAAAAAAAGTCCCTGAAATCTACAGGGAAGTGTATTGAGTAGTTCCCCCTCTGGTCTTCACTGGGATGGTAAGGAACCACAGCGGTGAGTGAACTGTTGTTTACCAGTGTTTATAGAGGAAGGTTGTTTTACATTATTGCTTTTTAAGCACTTAATAGGGCACCTATTAAGAATGAATCATGGTTTTTCTTCCGAAAATAGGGTGAGGAAAACTGAGGCGAGAATACAAAAATGTGGATGTGGCAATACTGGCACGGTGCTGTTCCTGTTTGTCCAGGGGTAGCAGATGATTCTGCGACCACGTAGCTGTAATTCATAGTCTGTGTGTGGCTTGCAGCCGCCTGACCCCTGACTTCCCGTGGAGTCAAGGTTTTCTTATCCAGCCATTTCTTGCAATACAGTGAAGAATAAATGAGTCATGTGGGACACTTTAGTCGAGCACCTCAATTAGCAAGAAAGTGCAGGGTAAATTCAGCGGCATTGATGAAACTTCTGTTATAAAGAAGCTGTGTACAAAGAAGTAATTTAGATTCCAGATGCTTTGAATTTCTGTGCGCATTTCTTAAACTTAAATGATCCATAGGTAAGCTAGTTATTCATGATCTCATTATTACCCAAACTGAAATTTATTCAATGGTGGTCATATGCCTTTTATTTCGTAGGGGCAAACGGGCAATAATGTCAAACGTGCTTAGTTAGGACACAAAAACACATTACGCAGCACGGCTTATAGGACTTGAAGTGCCAGACCCATCAACGTATCAGAATAAGTAACAATATGCCAGAATTAATTAATCCAAGAAGATTTTTTAGTGATTGTTAATTTTTTCCCCAGTACTCAGACCGATTTGTCATGTTGGTGTTTATTAATTTAACATTTGATCTGAAAAAAATTCCCCAAACTTCAAAGTTCAGCCTGTTCTTTAAGAGCAATCCAAAAATATGTTTCTTCAGGCCCCAGGCATTTCTGAAGTAGCTGAAGTCAAACAAAAACCATTTCTCTCAAACTCTGCAAATGTTCTAAAAGCTTTAAAGTGGCTCCTCACAGGGAGCCGGGGCAGAGAGGGAACCCCTGGGTTGTTTTTGTTGCTGTGCAGTGGCACATGGTTTCCTGGAGGAAAGCTCCAGAATTATCGCTTTTCTGTGTGTTTATGTATGTTTTTCCGTCCTCTTTTCACCTCTGTCACTGAGCTCCTCTCTACCCCTGTGCCTGGATCCCCTGTTGAGAAAGTCTGGAGAAGGTAGGGGTTAGATCATCCTTCCAGCAAGGATAAACTGAATTCATGTCTGAATGAGAAGATGACTCAGGTCAGATGTGATTTTTTCCTAAGCTCTGTGTTGGGAGGGATGAAGAAGGACTTTCTGTTCTTGAGGAACTGCACCATCACTCTGGGGGCTGAGCAAAATATTTCCTTGGTGTGTTTCGCTTTCATAAACTGTGTTTTTGCTCTGCAGTAAAACAGCATTGGTAAACTAGTCCGTATTTTGCTGGTTCCTTTTGCTGTTATAATGGCATCCCTGAGGTTACAAGCGCTGTTGAGAACTCTTTACTGGAGCAATTTTGGTATGGTCTTAATTCGTTTTCCCAAGCAAAGGCTGGTATTCGCATAAGATGACAACATGGCTAATCTGCCTTAAGTGCAGGCTCTGAACATATAGAGGCATTTCTAAGGGAATTGCTTCATTACTCTGCGGAGGCCCAACCCAAACTAGTAATCCTGCATCGAGTTTGGTTAATATTTGTGTTTGTTTAAAGATTTTCCATTTACAGTTCACTTCTGGAAATTTCTGCGCCGTGCGTCCTGCCTTGTGAGAAGCCGTTCCAGCTCACAGGGCTGTTTTAAGTGGACTAGAGCACTTTTCAGGACTTGGTCATCACGCAATGTGTCTCGCAGTGGGGAGCTGAATTAACTTCTCCCAGACAATGGTATTGTATGTTAAAATATGTGCTGTTGCGCTTACATCATGCGATAGCTAGTTGTGCCACATCACAGACCAGAGTTTGACACATGTTGCAAAATAAAAGTTGCCAGTCATGGACACTTTTTTGGGTGTTTTCATCTCCAGCAGTACTGTCAGGATCTCTACCAGCAAATTGTCTCCCGCTGAGAGCACAACACAAATGCTGCCAACACCCTGCTTCCAGATGTGTTACGTGGCATCGAACCAGTGACAAATGATGCTATTTCAATCTTGTATGATCATCGACAGCAAAGAGAGCACCTTGAAATCCCTAAATATCAACATGCTATTAAGCTTCTTGTACGAGAGGCCAGTGGCATTCAGGGATGGGGTTTCTCTGTCACTAGGCACCTGCTTTTTGCCAGATGTGGCTTTGCTGAAACCAGTCCTGGCTGGGACCCCTGCCATGACTCAAGCTCTCCCTCACCCGCCTCCCAAAACCCTAAACAGCCCCCGAATTTTGCTCAGCAGCTTTGGTTTGCATAGGCACTTTTCCTGCAGAGCAGGAGGAGACCCACAGCCGCCCTCCAGCCATGCTGCCCTCCTGCGCGGCCGCAGCGACACCGCCCTTCCCCGGAGCCGGGCTGGGAGGGCGAAGGCAAAGCACCACCAGACCAGGGTGAGGTGCAGAGGGGGCATCATGCTGGTGTCATGCTAATAACATCGGCATGTTTTATACCACAAGCATTTAGCCTCCTGCTGCTGTCATGGTGCTGATATAACACCCGCTGCTATGTGGACCCACGGAGCTCTGACGGTCTTTACTGCTGCATGCATAGTTCTGTCCAAATATGCTCTCTGGCACGCAAACCCTCTCATTTACACCTGTCAGTGAAAGAGGGAAATACTAAAACTTATAGTTTTTGCACTTGAACGGTGAAACTCAGGTCATGTAGGATGTGAAGGGCCATGCATTAGCTGTAAATTGTCTTAAAAAGAGCCGTTCTGCCCAGGAAAATTAATTTTGGTCCTTGGAAAGTAGTGAACAAAGTGACATACCCTGAATACTAGCGCACTCTTGAGCTATATACTCTCTTTCGGAGATCGCTCTTGTAATGGTGAACAAGCCGGAGTTAGTGTGGCCTCAGCCCTCTCCATAAGTCAAATGAGTTGTGCTCCCACTGACATGGAATTAAAAAAACTGGAGGCTATAGCAGGGACTGCAGGTTTGGGTATTCAGTCTCCTTGTTCATGTATTACTGTAGAACAACTCCGCTGTGGTGGTAGTACCTTTGTGTTATACTCACAAGAGAAGTAAATGAGCTTTATTTGGATTTTCTATGGAAGAAACAGCAGTGCTGTTTTACGTGTGGCATTTGAATTAGCTTTTCAGAGCTTATTGGACTGCCTGCTGCTTTTGAGACAGGCAATAGAGCCAATCTGGTTTTGTATGTTGAATATTTACAGTAGTAAGAAATGTGTAATTAGAAGGGAAAATATTTAAAATAGCTGTATGTCTTAGTGTCAGTTCAGGTTGGCATTTGTGCATGCAGCCTCCCTTTTCTTTTTCTTAGTCATTAATCATTATTAGTGGAGATATGTCAGAATTTATAGTTAGATTCAGCTCTTACTGTGTTTCTCATTTCTTGGTAAGTTCTGTGTTCTGGAGCTCCATGAAAAAAAAATCAATCTGCTTTGGGTTTTGTTTTTATGGTGTAACAAAGTGACTTGTGGCAATAGATAATTGAAGTTCCAATCTGTTTTCCTCTGGGAGGCTGAAATAATGCATTAGATAATGCATTAGTGATGATGCTTTACTTGCTGTAGCCACCAGTGTGAAAAAACTGGACAAGGGTTTCACATCTGAAAATCTCTGATGCTGCATGAGCTGATGCTATGAACCAGCCAGCCATTTCTAACATGGATGTCCTTTGGGCTCAGCAGTTGAAACTGTATAACAAAACAAAACACCAAAACAGATGAAAATGGACCAAGAAGGTTACAGGTTACAAGTAGCTCAATCAGGAAATCACACTGTGCAGGCTTTTTTCCCTTTTCGTACTGTTGGTGCCAAAGGAGCAGAACACCCTATACTGGGGAGAGAAGTTCGCTATAGGTGGGCAAATACTTTTGAGACAGCTCAAGGAAAGCCTCCTCTCAAACTTTCCTTTCTTGGTTATTTTAACTTGAAAAGACTGTAATCCTTGTGTAAACCTTATGAAAGCTGGACTGCAGCTGGGGAGGTTCGAATAGTTATCCGGGCACTCGTTCCCAGGTTGGCGTCCCCCTCAGCTGCAGATTGTATGCGTGGTGTCCTAAAGCCAACACGCTGTTCATCACACATGATGGTTCTGCCACCACGGACGGAGAGACAAGCGAATCCACAAGATGATTGTTAAGACATGGCTTCATAGCTAATACAAAATCTTGCCAGTCGTCGGGAAAAAGTGTCACAGTGGGTAAGCTGTAAATGCAACTGTATTTTTACCTGCTTCTCTGATCTTTTAGAAATGTGATTTCAAAACAAAGTATTTAGTAGAACTCAAGCTGACTTCATGGCTACGTCTTCTTTTCTTCCTCTCTGCGTGATATTCCATCCATGGTTTACTAAGTGGTGCAATTTTGATTTTTCTTCTCATCACAAGTCTAATGGGTGAATGGTGATAAGTTTGTAGCTTTGGAGAGATTTTCTTGGCAGTTTCAGTCTATATTTCTGACGGGAAATAATTTTGTCCCTTGAATTATGATTGCTGGGTTACATGAGTGCAGTCTAACCACCGCTCAACTGCTGTTTGTCTGCTCTCTTTCTGGTCTTACGAGAAGGCCAAACTGCCCCAATGCGAAACATAAAATTAGATGAATGCTGCAGGAAGGGAATAACAACATCATTTTCTGTGATCTCTTGCGATTTTATTTTACCACTTCTTATCTGAAAAGCATCTTCTATCCCATTTGGAGTCAAGAATTAAATTTGTTTAGAGACGGTTCTTCCCATATATGGAAAACAAATGGAACTGACTCCATTTGTGTGTTCTTTTTAATGGAAGATCAGCGTGTTCTGCTACAGATGTTTGCAAATGAGCAAACTAGCAGACTATGTGGACCTTGTCCTAGATCTACAGAAATTTGCCCCGTAATGTGGCCTGTATCATTTGGCTAAACCTTGCGTAGTCCACATCAAACGCGTAGCACTGACCTTTCAAGGGTATAAACCATACCTTCTATAAATTGCTGTGGGTCCTACTCTCCTCCTTGCTCCTGAAAATGGATAAACTTCATTCGTAGTAATGGAGGTAAATCAAGTGTTTTTATGTAAATGATTTAAAGCAAAATAGCGTTACTGTTGAAATATATAAAAGCAAGATAGATCATTTCCTTTAATAATGAATAGCCATGTAGACAGATGGACAGACAGCAAAACCCATCTGTTATTGCAGAGTTATGTCCACAGTTTTGCTGTCAGCACCCTGGGCCCATGGCTGAGGCTCTGGGCACTGCTGTTGGCAGTGTGCAGGCAGGAATGCAGGTGCATCCCCTCTCTAGATGTCGGAGTTTGCGAAGTTGGTGAGACAGACAACTGAAGAGGGGCAAATGAAGAAAATAATGAACTGAAAATAGTAGAAGTCTCCCCTAACCAGTGCCAAACACAAAGCAGGTCTACCATTTCTATCCTAACTTTTTTCCCCCAATACTGTTTAATGAAAATCTCCATGGTACTCGTGTGAGTAATGGCTGAGGAATGAGAGGGAAGAGGGGCTCAGCCCTGCTGCTGCCGAAGCCCAGAGAAGCTCTGTCACCGCCTTCTGCGGGCTCCTCGCCGCAGAAAGCTACAGCTGTCATCTTTGATGCTCTATTGAACTTGCTAACGTAATTGTAAAGATCATCTTGAAGTAATTTGATTTTTGTCTTCATGAAGTCACGCAAGTGTTGCTGATTTGTGTACTTGCTGTGTTTATTTTTGTTGCAAGTTCAGTTCTAGTCCATTTAATCAGTAGGCCATGGGGTCATCTCCCCTCTCTCCACGCCAAGCCATCAGTAATTCCCCCATGCAAAGTACAGGCGGCTGCAACAGCAGGGAGCGAGCTGTGCCCTTCCGCAGCGGGCGCTGGAGGCGATGGGTGGGGATCGGAGCCCCCCGTGCACCAGCGCCGTGGTCCCTGCCCAGCCCCGCTGGGCACTGGTGGCAGCGGCCAGAGCAGAGCATAAATCCCCATTGCGTGGTTCCCGCTGTCACCTGGGAGATGTAAGACCATGTTAATGCAAACAAATCTTGTTAATGCTCATGAAATGCATGCAGTTATAACCCTGTTAACAGCACAGTATTAATTAACTCAGTGGTGCTTGGATTAGGTATTTAATTTCCCTAACACATGTTCATAACCCATAGCAACACAGAACATCTTGTGCTCCAGAAAAACTGCGAGAGAGAACTGAAGCAGGAGTCTTGTAGATTGTCTTAAGGAAAGAAAATCTTCACCCTGACTAGTCCAGTAGTGTCTAAGCCCTGTCCCTAATCGGTCTGAAGTCCTGCCCAGTGATGCAGCCTGTGTTTTCCCCGAGAACTGAAGAGGTCAGCAGGCTGCGGGAATTTAATACGTGAAATCTGGAATACAACTCTAGCTCTCCCAGCTAACAGGCTTCTGAAAGGCTACCGGTCTCAGGTTTCTGTGTGAACAGAGAGGATGGACGGTATAAAGCAGGGTGTAAGGGAAAGACACACATGGAAGCCTGAGCCAACATAACGGTAAAGGTATACATTAATAAGCATCTTATAACTAATTGTTTCTGGCTCAAATACAAGCAATACAGGCTCTAGTCCTGTTTGCTGTTCTTGAATTAGATTTGCCTTTACTTGGGAACATTTTACCTATCAAAGTAGATTGATTTTTATCAAATGAAAAAGGCTTTTGTAAAACACCATTTTGATGAAGAAATGATTACTGTAAATGCTCTCGTGACACTGGAATTTTTCTGTAATTATAAAAATTTTCATGACAATGGGATGCAGTATGTTAACGTGGGTTTTACAAGCATTTGGAGTTTCCTAAAACCCATAGGAGAGCATCAGGTCATGCAGCCTGTGTTTCCTAGACTAGCAGTCTGCACATCACAACCCAGAGAATGAGTTAAGTGCTCAGAATAATATGGTTATAGTGGTGAGGTACTTCGCACAAGCTGATTAGGGGAAACTGGGAAATAAAACTGCAGGTAGAGAATAGGAAACCCCCAGCGCTGCCCTCCACAAGACTTTGGTAGCTGTGAGCTGCTGCAGTACGGTTTGCTCCTGTGGATGCAGTGGCAAAGTGCCCCGTGGTGCAGAAGAAGATGAAGCTCCCTCAGCCCTACTGACCTTGTTTGGGGAAAGGATTCCTGGTAGCCAAAGAGATGTACTGCCTCAAAATGCATCCCTGACCTCTCTGGTTTTTGGACTTTGGCTATTAGGCAGGGGTAGGGAGGCAAGAGAGGAGCGGCGTTATTTCTGACCTGTGCGGATGACTGGCTAAGTCTCTAACGTCTGACGTTAATCTAAGTGTGGGTCTGCAGGAGTTTGGAGGAGTCTGTGGGCAGTGTAGGCAATCCTGTTCTTATTATGTCATGTTCTTATTAGAAACAAGAGAGTAAAGGGGAGTGGTAAAGGCATGCCGGGGCTGCAGGGGGAGGATGCGGCGGCTGTGGAGTGAGGACAGTGCCGCGCAGTGGGGCCCTGTGCCGAAAGGCTCTCCTGGGTCTTGAAAGCAAACCTGCAGTGCTGCCCTGGGCTGAGGGTGCTGAGTGGAAAAGCAAGAGAGATTGTGTCTGTCTGTCTGTCTGTCTACATTTAATTTCAGACTATGTATCTGCAAGGCTGGAAAGTTACCACCAGGAGATTATTTTTTTCCATGTGTTAGTACCTGAAGTCATCAATCAAGCCACCTCTCAGCTGCTTCCTAACTCCCATGCCAACTAGTGAGCAATGGGCTTAGCTTGGTGAGTAGATGGTGAGATCAAATATGCAGAGGCCATCACATCGTCTTAAATGATGTCTATGAGCAAGCACCAGAGTTTGCAGTATAAATGCAAAGGCTTTGAGGAGTGCTGCTGAAATGTTTGCTCGTGGACAATGAATAACTTGGTAGAAAGCAAAGTATAGTAAAATATGAGCTTCTCAATTCAAGCAAAATTCTTTCTTAAGCTGTTGTCCTCAAGAAGTCCCAGTTTCTGAGTTGAATCAATACCACCTTATTTTGTGACAGCGACTACTCATTCTGTGTGGAAGTGAGTATACATTTAGTGGCATTCTGAGTGCATTGAATAAACTGTAAAACCAGTACCTTTAAATAAGTAATAAAAATCAGAGATAACAAACACTGTTTCTGAACTGGGGTGGGTTCACCAAACACCTTGTTGGTGCATTTCTGATTTCTTGCCACTGGTGGACTTGCGTCCTTCAATACAAAGAACTACTACTACAATTTTATTTTTTATTTTTCTTGTAGAAAACAGCTGTGTGATTTGGGATTGGCTTCAGGGTTTAGTAGGATGCCGTTGCAAACCATGTCGTTACAGTGGTCTTGATCCTGCAGTTGGCACATGCACTCGAGTTAGCAGTGTTACATGCAAAGAGAGAGAAATCTGGTCTTTCTCAAAAGATAGTTACCTACGAACGATGTGGATGTTGTTAAATATTTCTGTGCTGCTACAGATCAGGTTTAAAAGAAAACCTTTACAAACTTTTTTATCACTGAATTTGAACAAGATGCAATCTATGCACCAAGTAGTGTGAATAGTACCCTGCCTGCTCGTGTATGCTTTTAAAAAGCACAAAGGCTCGTACCAATGCGGATAAGAATTATTTTATGCACAATGCCTTTTCAGTCTGACTTCTGTTATACAGAGGTATTTGAACTCGCAGGGTACTAAGAGAAAACACATGGTCAGCTGAAACATGAGAGAGCCTTTTGAGCAGCGTGTCTTTCAAGTCTGCAGCCATTCCCCATTGGTCTGGGAGCCGTCAGCTCGCAGGCGAGGAGGAGGAGGCCTCTGCAGTCGTCTGGAAAGCCACCAAGGCCCAGGCGCATCGGGGAGCGGGTGGGTTCCCGGGAGGCAGAGTCAGGGGTAAGTTAGTCCTTAAGGTAGTGGTGGACTTCCAAAGGTGCCACCTTTGTGAAGAGGTGGACTGGATCACTACAGGTTTCGATGGGTTTTTGTAAACGTGGTGTCCTGGCTGAATTCCAGCTTAATTAAGGTGGAATGAGAAGAGCTGATGGCTCTGTGTGTCTCCCACCTACTTTCTGCTTTCAGTGGTAGAAATAGCCAGTGAAGGGAACATGTTTTCCTTCCCCGTGTGGAAGCCTCAGTTTAGGGTGGAGGTGCTTTTCTTTGACTTCACAGGAGACTTTGATGATGTGCCAAGCTTAAAAAAACGGAGACGCTATTTTCCTACTATATTGTATGTCTTAGATCTGATGAGAAAAAATGATTTTCTTAAATTGCATGGGATGTTTGTGGGATTTGATCCCTGGGTAATAGCATGTGGTTTTAGGGCTCTGCATGTCTCATTAGTTTTACATAACCTCTTGCTCTTTCCTGATACCGCATCCCCCAAACTTTTCATCTTTCTCCCACTTGCGTTCCTATGCCTTGTGCTGTCACCACCCACCCCTCCGTTTGCGAGAACATCTTCCCGTTTTGGTAGTAAACAGACACCTACTCTTTCTTTCTTCAGAAACTGTCTTTATAGCAAATCCTTCCTTTAAGAATCTTGTTGGTAAATCACTTGGATCTGTGCAAATTTGATGCCAGACTTTCAAGAACCTAGTGGTTATCTGTTATGTACTATGTTGTCAGCACATTTAAAAACCTACAAATATTTTATTAACGTAGGGCTATAACACAAGTCAGGAACAGTGTCTACACAACAAAGAGCAGAGCACGTTATAACAGATCTGGGACACAATGTCCCAGTCACAGTACATTTCGTGGTGTGGTCAATCTATACTTTCCTTGGGGAAGGAAATAAATGTGAACAATGTACTGTACAGAGCTGAGAATTTTGCTGGTACTGGATAAATTGCAAAACAATATAACTGCTTCTCCAGCACTAATGATCAGAGCCATCCCTAATTATGCTAGTGCCTTGGGCAAAGAATTTTTATAGTCTTGCTACTCCAGCTTGAAAGACCACACTATCTGCATCCCAACGCAGCCACCGCTATTGCCCGGCTAACTTCAAGACCCCGCTTCTTACGCGGTGTCGTGGTATCAGCACACCTCGTTCGAGGCTGCTGAAGTCGCTTACAGGTAAAGAGGTTTCTGTTGAGGGCAGAAAGATGTATTAGCCCTAATTTTGAAGTGATTACAACTGAGCATGAGAAATCTTTTTGTTTCCACTTCACTTAGCAAAATGCAATCAATTCCATATTTTCTGTGGAACAATACTCTAGATGACATCACAAAACCAGCCTAATGCCTGCAGTCCTGGGCAGATTTGGTTGGAGACAGATTTTCCATTTAGCCATTTTGTACAGCCTCAGGACACAACGAAAAATCCCAGCTCTTTTGAAGGCAGAGAATAAATAACTTTAAATTTCTCCCATTGAATTTCGACATGTTTCTTTTATTGCAAAACTTGGATTTTCATGCCCTTATTTGAATTGTACGTTAGAATCTGTTACTTGCCAGCATCCCACCCACATATAGTACTACGTCTCATGGAAGTCATCACTTAGTTGGAAATGTGTGCACCATATGCATACACTCAACTCCAAAAGTAGCACCCAAGGGTTTTTTAAACTCAGCCCATAATCTACAGACACTGTAAGAAAAATATAAAAGATAAAAGAGAATATTTTAAGATGCTATAAAATGTTTTAGAAACTATTTTAAACCTCTCTCTGTTATAAGGAATCTGAGGAACATTTATTTTTCTCCTCAAGCAGGAGAAAAGATAGGACACTGTCCAAAAACTTTTGCAAGCATTTTTATGGCATTGCAGGAATAGGAAATGGGAGGTTTGGAGGGAGCGGGACGGGGGGTGCTGTTTGTTTTCCCAGCTAGAGATCTTTAAAAGTTTGGAATCCTTATGAATAATATATACATTGACATATTTCTGGTTGGATGATATTAATAACAGTATGTGGAAGTTCCTAATTGTGTATCAATATTATAACTATGCCATTTAAAAGAATGCTGCGTATAATGCTGCTGCTGATACCTTTCACTACAATTATTTTTGCTTAACAGAGAAGGGTTTCCTAGTTGTACATAACATTTCTGCAAATCAGTTACCTGCTTTGGGACCCACCAGAGCCTGCTGTTCTTTGACAGAGAGGAAGGGAAGGTGTCCTGGAAAAAATGCCTTTACCTTTCTGACACTGTGCGTTAGGTGGGAGTTGAAAGTTCTTTTGAAAATGACTTAAATATTACAAAGAGAACTAAATTTAAAAGGACATTTATAAAAGCACTTCAGAAACAAGAAGAGGCAACATGGGTATCAAGTGTCAGTATTGTGGATAGTTCTGGTTGGGTAACATTTTACATCCTGTTGGCTCAGGGCTGTGTGACTGCGCAAGGTAAAGGGCGAGGGAAAGTCAGGCAAGTAGCATTAAACAATGTTCACTTTATTTTGATAGCTGGGCGTGCATCTTTTGTTTGAAGCAAGAGATCAAAAACTAATGCCATCACCATATCAACCTGTTCCACCCCTTTACTTTGTGTTGCTGCTTAAAAAAACCAAAACAAACCCACAACACAAGAAAAGAGAAATGCACTCCAGGAGATGGAAGGAGCTGGGGTCACTGCTAAAAAAAATTCAACATATTTTGGTAACTAATCGCCTCAGTAGTAACTGGTGCCAGCCATACTGGTGGCATGGGCTTGGCTTACTGCTCACAGCTCGTGCTGTGGAGAGGCTCTTGGTCTTTGCTGAAACTGTTTTTCTCTCCTCCTTTTAGTGCTCTCAGTCACTTTGTATTTGGTTATGTGTTTTTGCTGTTCCAGGCAATAGCTCATTATTTAATCAGGAAACTTTTTTCTTTTTCTTTTTTTGATTTGTTTATTTGTTTAAGGGCACAGTCACAAGTGTCATTCATCAACTTGAAACTGGGGGGGGAAGTTTCTTCTTTTTTTCAAGTTTCGTAAATAATTTTGGTGACCCTCTAGCAACCCGGCTGGTGACAGTCACCTGTGCACTCATTAAGTGTGTCAGTTTTTAAGTAAGAATTTCCAGATAGTTATTAATTAAATCCCCCAAATGACCGGGCTGTGTCTGAAACTTATTTATACAAAAAGCACATCTCACAGACAGCTATTACAATTAAAATATTACATATATTAAAATATAGCCAAATGCACTTAAAAACTCTGAACAGATATAAGTACAGACGTTCAGATCCTAGACTAAGGGTTTGGAAGAATTTGTTCTTACAAGACGATTGCTCCATAGCTGCTTGCTACAGCTCTTATGTGTCCCCTCCTGCAGCGCTGGTACCCATTACTGGCAGACATGGTGCGGGGCAGAAATCACCTCTGGATGGATTCTGGGTAGGGATCCCTGTGTTTCCCAAACTGGTATAATACATGCCTTGGTTTAAATTCCCATGGCTCGTGAAAGGGGGAGAGCTCGCGGAAGGATGTAAGCCTGACGCAGGGGAGGGAGGTGACCGGCTCAGCTGCTCCTGCTGCCTCCGCTGTGCCGCTCTGCAGGGTCACGGCTCTTCAGCCCCTCTGCCCACCTTGGCAGCCAGCCCTGGCTGTGCTCAGGGGATGCGTGGGGCACCAGGGAGCAGAGACATTCCCTTCCCTTTGCTATTTATCCTGCTGCAATGATCAGTGGGACTTGAGTGATGCTTTGGTGTCTCCAGAGATCCCAAGGACCCCAAAGCATTGGATAAAGCTTCTCCACTGACTGCTTAAACTACCTCCTGGGCAACTTCATGCCACAAAATACAATCCCAATACCTCTCAGGAGCTGATAAATTACTTCAAAGTAAAAAAAAATCCACAATGGATTTTTCTTATCAAATGGATGCTTTTTATGACCTCTTTGTTGGAATGCTGATTTTGGGAATTCCTGCTATAGGAGTTACCGGTTGCTCCACTTATTGCTCTTGTGTTTAGTAACATCACAAGGGTTTTGTGGGTAGTGGCCATTTTGTTCCTGAAACTGCAGCTGGCTTGTATCGGGAAAGGCAGACGGGAACCAACAGTTCCCTGGCCTAGCGCTGCCTTTAGTGTATTACTGAAACAGTGGCTGTGATTTTCCAGCTTAAATTAAAATTAGGTCAAATTCTGAGGCCTTCACATGAGGAAGAGAGCGCGGGGTGCGGCGGTGGCAGCTGTGCCAGAGCAAGAGCCATCCCCTCTCACCGCCACGGGCGAGGGCAGCCTGCCCTGCGGGGACCTCCTCCCGGAGAGCCCGGAGCCGCACGCGGCTCTGGCAGGAGGTAAAGGCAGCTGCGTTCTCTCACAATTACTGACGTCCAGGCCCCCGTTTCTGCTGATTAAAGAAACACTTAAAGTAGCAGGATGACAGATTATAGAGGCTCATTTAAATATATACTATTAACACTATACATTACAAAAATTAGGATGTGTCTTTCTTATGCAAACAAATTCTAAAACTGTATATTTTAGTCTCCCTTTAAGTTGTTTTTCTTATTGAGAAGGTAAATTACTGAAATATGATTTGCACTCAGTTTACGTAGTTTGCTTAAGCATTTTCAAATTGAAGTGTACTTGAGCTTCTAAGCAATAGAAGAGGCTTCCTTGCCATGATGTTATTACCAGCTGTCTACATGTTATGGGCATTTTGCTCTATCGCGCTAGTACAAATCCTGAGGGTGCTCTCGGCAGAATTTTGTGTACTGACCCAAATGTTTTGATTTTCTTTTTTATGGTGAACTTTACATTAATTTGTATAATTGATGTGGTCTTGGACCACATAAACATTTGATATTGGCCAGAGAAATTTGTGGGAAGTGGGGAGCATACTCATCTTTCTGCTAGTTGCCATGATGTCACCCGTAACAATCACCGCAGCTCTTGCAGGGCTACAGGCTCAGATACAGCGAGCCGCGCTTGACTTGGAAGAACCAAGTCAATACAGGAGCACAGATGGTGTAGACATGGGTGGCTCTGCTCATATAACTGCGTTGGGGGTCTGGATCGGTTGTTTTAGCTGCTCTAAACTATGCCAAGTGGCCCTAGGGACTCCGGGGACTGTTTCAGCAGGTGGGAACCCCTTTAGAGAAGGAGATACCCTTTTTCTTGGAGCAAAAGAAGTGCAGGGGCCCAACAGTGTTGTATCAGGACATCTGGTACCAACACAGCACACCACCCGGTATCTGGATGTACAGTCCTCTTAAGCTTTGATGCAGACGTGAAAGGTAAATTGTGGCTCTTTTGCTCAGTGCTGAACACATCCCACTTTCTGAGCAGCAGAGAACACAGATACGTTGCACCAACCCCACGGGCGCAGGGATTGTGCTTTGTGCAAGTCTGTACCATGGCTATCGCGCTGTGGGCTCCACTTAGGCTGCTGCCTTGTTCTTTTGTGGACGTGGGACATCAGGGAATTAATTGGAAGCAAGTTTGGTTCTTGGTTATTTCTGCGAGAAAGTAGCGGAGTCACAGATGAGTGAAAGATCTGATGTCTGTTAAAGCTCCTGTTGAGAAATAGCGTATTACAACTGACTTAATTCGAGTATAGGAATTTGGAGGAAATGTAGAAGGAAATACATATAATATATCAAATTATGTACGCCATCCATGGGGAAAATTTCTTAAGCATTGAAGCCTATATACTTACTGCATTGCTTTCTTTTAAGAAAAAAAGTTACGTTTTCCTTGTAACACACAGTGCTGCATTTGGATAGCTTGTGTTCTTTTTGGCATACCCCAATCTGCGCACTTTTTTTCAGCAGAGAATTAGCCTGATTAAGAAGCAGGGTTCATACCCCTGTATGTTTCTCTTCCAATGGAACTGAATTATATTTTTAACACTTTATCTATTCCTACCTTATTTACATAATTGGAATTTTTCAGTAATATTTTTATTGCAGAAAGAAAGTGAGAAATGGAGTGTTTTGGCCAAATTAGCCTACTTCATGTTAGTTTGGCTAGCATGTTAATTTTCTCAGTTTGATCCGAAATAGCAATTACTTCATGATGAAAGTCAAGCATAGGTTTCGTCTATACATTGCTTGTGTTTATTAGTGAGTTTGGTGTGTGTGGGCTAAATATTATTTTCACTTGATTTATTATTATTATTTATGGCACAGCTCTTTTTGACTGTGTATGCATATATGTATATGCATATAAACACACACATATGTTACGTTATATAAAAGATGGCAGTGTGTGGTAGTAAATACATTTCTTGGCATGAACTTGGAATGTCAGCAATACTCATGAGTAGCAAATTTAATTCTTGCCAAGCTAACATAAGAAGATATGCAAATATTTAACGTTATATATAGTTGTTCTATGGGCTGCAATCTGCACACATGTTCTTTTTATACTGCTTTTGTTGGGGGAGAGATAACTTTCTTCAAATTAAAAATCTGAACTAAAATTCTGTGTACCCAGGAGAAGCTGCCATCCAATGACTGGTCTTTTTCCTGAAGAAATCCTTCCTGTTAGTGATGGGAATTAGCTCGGCTGAGGACAAAGAAAAATAGGGACAGAGTTTCTCTGCTGCTTCCTCGGGTCATATCAAAGTCCAAGCCAGTAAATACTTATGTATGTATTTAACTTTGGTACTTTGAGTACTCTTAATGATTCAAATGAGATTCCTCATGGCAAAGCAGTTAATCATGGGAAAAAATGTTTGCAGGTTTGGGTCCCAAGGCTGTTTTTCCTCTTCAGCTGCACCATTTCAGCTTTTTTGTATTCTCTTATGGCCCTCATGTGTGGGAGTAGAATGTAATGATCAGGTTGTACCATGTCTTACAAAGCAATGGCAAAATATTTTCGTATGTAGAAGTGATTATTTTTCTTCTGGGTGTCTATTGTTAATCTAAATATTCCTTTTAATTCAACTGCTTTAAAACATTGATTAAATATATGGGAGAATGGTAGAAATCCTAAAAGAAAATTGCACGATGGGGACACTCATTGGAGGAGAATGAAATACAACATGTTATCATGATGAAGTGGCTGGTTTAATTCTTTATTTTTAAACTCTCATTTAACTCTACTGCGCTGTCATATATTCTTTAGGAAAAAATGTTAATGCTGATTTAATATGCATGTAGTAATCAGAATCTTGCAAGCCATTTGTGATGTTTGGGTTGATAGGACCCAGCTGTTCGATGGCATTTATAGGTATGCTTAATGCAAATATTTAATCCTGGTTCATCTAAAGATGGTCTATTAAAAACCAAAATGAAACATGGTGGATAAAATAGGAACATTTCCTCCCTTAAATGTATCAGATAATGTGGTCTGAATTTAGATACTTGTATTTCAAAATGTTGGGTTTTTTTTTTTCAAATTTAAGTAGTGCTCTCCTGCATGTTGCACTGCAAGTGGTTTTCTGTGTCGTTGTGGTAGGTAGCACAGTGCCAGAGCAAAGGGACTGCCATTGCAAATTAGCTTCTAAGTGCTTTTTAATATCTCTTGGAAACGAAGGGAAAAATAGGGATTTTGTGATTTTCATCTTGATTAACAGGACTGTATTTGTGTAGAATTTATGAAATGCTTCAGTTTAATATTGGGTTTGTTTCATCAGCTATTTATTTGGAGAATTGCTGAGAAATGTTGCACATGCCTTCTGGGTTATTTTAAATGGACAGATTTGCTTTAAAAGAGGTTTTAATCTTTATCACATCTGTGGTGGATTTACTACACTTCCTGTAAAACGTTTTCTAAGGTAATGAATATAACATTAACAAAGCCTACTTTTTATGTGTCAGTCAGCACTACTTGATTTTTTCCCCTCTTATTCCATTAGCATTTTTTTTTCTTTTTCCTAAAATATTTATACTTGACTGCATTTTAAAAAGTAAACTAGATGAGAAATATTTTAAAGTGAACCATTAAAGGTGCTTGGATAGTAATATAAACTATAATATTTGTTACATTTTCATTCAAGCATACATTTAAGTTTCTAGAGAAGTTTTTAAAATCAAAGAAAAGAAAAATGGGCACATGCATTATTACCTGCAGTTTGGAATAGCCTCACGCTTTGTATTCTGCCTATGTTTGTATCTTTTCCAAGAACATACTAGTCATTTCTGTATCTCTATTTTATAAATGCAAGTAAGAAGAATACTTTATATGCAAATAATATTACACGGCACATGCTTTCTTAAATACTCTTATCATCCATCTGGGTAGTTTTTCAGGGACAGTGCAGAATGTATATTCTTTATATGGAGCTAGAGTGAAATATTGCTCTTTTGCACTTGTCCAGAGTTGCGGTGCCCTGAGCTTTCTGCCACTACTTTCCCATCTGGAAATTCAATACACCTTCCCAGGGGCTGCCTCTTCCCCCACTGAGCAGCTCTGAAAGGTGCTGGTGGGGAAAATTGGTCATTTTCCTGTTGCTGCAGAATGGCATGCTGTGATTTAAATAATCCATCCTCGAAACTTGGACCTTTCCTTTTTGGTAACAGATTATTCCTAAATGAACCTTAATGAGAGTGCCGGCAGGTAGTTAACAGCAGCAAAGGCAATCTTTCTGAGTATATGTCAGAGCCATAAAACTTAGGAAAGTAAAATATAATGAGGTTTTTCGTCTCATCTGCAAGGTGAAAATGATAGGAATAGAAATGAATGAATTTGAGGACCTCATGGACTACTATTTATTTATTTGATAAATGTTACAGCTTGTGCCACATGCCAGTGGAGCAGTCATTTCTCCTGGACATTTAAGCAGCTGTTTCATCTGACCCATGAGCCTGAGCTCAGATTTAGCCATTTCTGCTAAACCTCGTACCTCCCCCAGTTCCAGTGTTTAGCAAGTGCCACGAATCCAGTTCCAGGAACTGTTCACAGTTGAATGTTTGCTGACAAACTTGTCTTCTGCCTTTTTTTCCCCTTGTGTCAAGTGCAGCCATCACCTGCAGTTACCCCCGTTAACACTGAAAAACGTCATCGTGAGCGAGGATAACCCCCCTGCCTTCGGTAGGACTCGCCGTATCTGCCTGGGCTCAGGGTTAGACACTGAAATGGCTTTTCCATGTGCAGCAGGCGGAGGCGAGGCAGGCGCTTTCCCCAGGGCTGCCGGGGCTGGGGCAGGTGGCTCCCGCAGCGCGGCGGGAGCGGAGCCGCGCCAGGGCCTCGCCGCGGCCGTGCGGGGCAAGCGCGGAGCCCTGGCCTGCGGCCGCGGGTTAATCTTCCTCGTCCCCTGCCAGAGCAGCACCTCTGGGCCTCCCATACCCTTGGCTTGAATGGCCCAGTTTGTACCCTAACCCGGGCACCTGACAAACACCCTGAAACCTGCACTATCAAACCCAGATTTTTGGCAAGTTGAACTGCAGTGGCAGTAAAGTTAGCTCTCTCTAAGTATGGCAAGGCTCTGCACGGAGCTTGGCTCAGTTTTGTACTTGCTAAAGCTTTCTCAAAGGGTGTTTGAGGTTGAAGTCTTCTTGGGACTTGGACTAGTACTGGAGTGAAGACAAGATGCCTCAAAGAGGGCAGTGACGAATGCAAAAAGAAACAGTGAAAAATGAGGAGACAAGGATCTTAAGGAAAAATCATAATAAACATCACATACAGGCTACCCGCTTATGCCAGCTCAGCTTTCGGGGTGTTTTTCTAGCCTCTTTTAATATATAGACCAGGCTTCCCTTCAGTTATGAAAAACATTAAAAATATATTAATCATCCTTAAACAAAAAACCATGTGTTTGACTGACAGGGGAAAAGCGTGCAACATTGAAGTAGATGTTTCTGAATTTTGAATACCCCCTCCGTACCCTTCCCCTGAAGTAATTCCTAAAATTTACAAAACATCTCTGCGATCCCCAAGCCTGGGACTGGTGCATGAGCCACCGTGCGTGGCGACGGGGCAGTCGGGCTCCAACCAGCCTGCAGGGTCAGGCTGCCTGTGTGTATGGGTGTCTGCAAGATGATGCCCCCACTTCTTACCCTCTGTGCCGAGGCCTAAATAATGCAGACTGAGCAAAGCGTTCTTGTGAAGAGGACTGTGTTTTCTCTCGCAGCAAACGAAATGGAGTAGCTGTGCCTTAGGAATGAAGAGGCAGTGTGACCTTTAGCTTGCCTTTCATGTGGGGAGTTGTTTGTCATCCACTGCAACAGCGCTCAGTGACGGAAGGGACAAGAATGCCGCAGAGTAACGGGAACAAACCTATTCGCATGCAACTTGTGGGTATATAAACGAGCTGGATTGGAGATGTAAGTGTAGAGCAGTTGCTGTATGCACCAAAACTGTTCTTGTTCACCAGGCACCGAAAGGTCTCTGTTTATGCAACATTAGAACAAATCGGGATTAGAAACCCGGTGTTTTTAGCACTGGAAAAAAGGTGAGTGGTCCCTATTCCAACAAGCTGACTAGCTAAGGCTTTGCACAGTGGCTTGCGTTAAGTGTAACACCCTGATTTCGAAAGACTTAAACATGCATTTAATCTGGCCTCTATTCAGAAACCACGCAGGCATTTTAAACAGCTGCTTCGCTGGTGTTCTTGAGCAGGAGATGCTGAAGATGCTTTCTGAACTAGGTCCCAATCATACTGGCAGGGGGAAGAGAGGGGAAGAAGCAGCAAACTGGAAGGAAAAAAAGGGATTGCAGGATAGAAATTTGTGCATATTTACTCATACAGGCAAATCAAGAGAGTTCCCCTCATGTCAGAATAATTACCTCAAATTTGAAATTACTGTACTCAATAGATATTGCACTTGGGAAAAATGGGCAGGCTGATGTCAGAGGAACATGCTACTGAGTTGAGTGTAACAGAAAACAGATTTTGAGAATTTCTGCTTACTTCAGT
Source organism: Platalea leucorodia (assembly GCF_965183815.1). NCBI lineage: Eukaryota > Metazoa > Chordata > Aves > Pelecaniformes > Threskiornithidae > Platalea > Platalea leucorodia. Next base: position 843,976 of record NC_138831.1, on the reverse strand, counting down.
TATTATCATCTGGTTGATATAATATTTCTCTGAGAGAGAAACATTTTGAGAAAAGGATCTCTGAGCTAGTTTAAGGTGAATATTTGATGTGACTGAAACAGGAGATTCATGTGTGAAATGAACAACTAGGTGCTGTGTTTATCAGGAAGGACAGTCAGTCTAATAAGACACCAGAGCAAGTAAATGAGGCTATGGGGATCACTTGTCACTTTGTGGGTGCTTTCCACCCATGCATGAATCGCAGCAGCCCCTGGAGAGTCTCGTCCCATCCCCAAGGTAAGAGGCTGCACCATGGCAGCTTTGTGGCAATTTATGTGCAATTGTTAGAGAAGGCAAGGTAAAAAAAGCTGTATTTTAGCCTGGGAACAGAAGTGGTGAGCAGATGGGGGAGTTAATTCCCCAGCCTTGAGCCACCTTTGAGCTATCTCAGTCTCTGGAAGCTTCCCATTGGCATGGAAGGGCCCCTGTGCCGGATAACAGACTCCTTCAGAACATATTGCTTTTTCCGTGATGCTCCTCTGGCAGAGATCAAAGCAATCAGCACCCAGTCCTCCCCCGGTACTACAGATCCTCAGGCCACTGTGCAGAGAAAACATCCCCTTTCCTTGCTTCGGTTTTCTCAGACGTGCAGAACTATTCTTAGAATTCCCGTTTCTGACCTCATTATCTACTTTGTCTATCTTGTATTGTAGCACTTTATTTTCCTTGAGCAACATATTAAACATGCCAACATATCCAGCACAGCTAATCTTCAGACCAGCAAACTTGTTCTAAGCACCTTCTAATCTCTTAGAAAAATGCTCCGCTTTATTTTCAATAGCAGAGACAGTCTGTGAGGAGTCTAGTCTTTCACGTATGAAATCCCGCTCTGCAGCACTACTTGTGTCACGTCTAATGTACTGGTCTCCCACACAGCACTCGCAAGAGTGGATACAATTCCCTGTACTGTAGGCTGCCGGACTCCTTGGGTGGTGTTGGAAGTTTGTTTTTAAACACGATGAAAACAGAAGCCCTGCTTACCCCTTTCTCAAGCATCACCTCAGCAATCATAAGAAATTTCCAAAAGAGACAGAGCCAAGCGGCCAGACAGCAGCGAGTGCATGTTCTGGCTGTCTCTCCCTCCCCTTTGAGCTGATCGGGAGGAAGAAGTGAACCTTGGGCCTGTGTTTTTGGAAGTATAATAGATGAAAAAATGAACTAGATACGTTAATGGAGGCTGAGTCCTTCAGGGGCTGTTAAAATCTATGGTCCAGGTGCAGCCCTCAGCTCTGGATGTCCCTATGCCACTTTAGGACTGGAAGGCAGGAGGGCAGATGTCTGAGGGAGTACCGCTGCACGCTCATCTGGAAGTGTATCTTCAGATGATCCTTACTGTCCTCTCCTTGTCTGCTAGGGGCTGCTGTCAGATGCAGAATACAGAGCTGGATCTTTGACACGATCCAGTACTGACAGTCTTATAGGAAAAGCTTGGGTTTTGTCTTCTTAAGGACGTGAGCACATTTCTGTGAAAAAAGATTAGAGGCCACTCACACTATTTGAAATACACATCCCTGTTTACCATCCTCCTGGTTATGTGTCGTAGAAGACCTTGGAGGCTGGAGAGCACTAGGAACTCAAAACCCATGCTGCAGGGCATAGTGCATACCACTATGGGTCTAAAAATTCCCGTAATGCATCCAGGATTATCTGCCACTCCTATCACCTTGTTCAGCCCCTGAAGATAAATGAAGATAAATGCTCTTTTCTCTCTATGCTAATTGGAGATATCTGGTAAAACTTACTGATAAGATTTAGACAGAGGTGTCAACAATTCCCAAGAAGATGTGGAACATAAAATGCAAAGCTTTTCCCAGAAGAGCAATTTCTAGCCACACTGCTAATTCTGCAAGACAAATGCAAGAGAAGCACTTACTCTTTACTCTCTAGAATAAACTTCAAACGCGGTGCAGACCTTCTTTACTCACTGGACGTGGGCAGGGATGTCGAATTTGTCCACCACTGCTGTAGCATGTTCTACTTTCTAATTTATGGGTTGTCATTTGTTATGCAGTTTCCCTGTTTCCAGCCCTTCCGCATAGCACATTACTAATGAGCTCATTTTCCCTGAAGATAGGTATTGATAAATGCTGGGCAGGCAGCAGGCTGCCCTTTATAGTGAAGCTTCCTCCCAATAAAAGCTGTAATGGCAAAGCCTCTTTGAAGCGGATGTATTGTAGAATCAAATGGGATCAATATGTTCTGCTTAGGCTGAAGACAGTTAGACTTACACTGAGAGAAGCAGAGGTGAATTCCAGAAGAGATGTTCCAGGTCTCATATAATGGGGGTTATGAGACCATTGAGCCATATAAGATATTTTAAAGCCTTTTCAGCAAGCTTGCTGGCAAGCCTGCTGCATAATCGGCTATCAAATGGCCAACGGTGTGGAGTCCACCCTGACAGCTTCCTTGTTCCCTGTGGCGTGCAGTACAGGAGTACCCACAAGGGCTTTGGCCAGTGCTGCACTAGCAGGGCTCTGCCCGCCCTGGCTACGTGTGAGTCGCCTTGCCCGTGGCCTTCCCGCCAAAATCGCAGCCTGCCACGAGAGGCTCATTTTCCGTGAGTGATGAGGCTTTGAAAGGAAGATATAAAAAGAGCTAATGGAAGCAGGGGGACGTTTCTGAGTCAGTTGCCAGGTAAATTTTGAGTGGGGCTTCCCAAACATAACTTCAATATTTGAGTTAAGTGAATTAACAAGGAGCTATTGAAGCAATGAGCAATGAGCACTGGATATTTGGCTGCCACATTGTGGTTTTGATCATAAGCATGTTGGAAGGACTGTACCAATTTCCTTTCTATACTAAAAAAATCCTAAAATACACAATTTGTTTGTTTTCTTTTCTTTTTTTTTTTTTAAACTTGTGAGATAAACTGTAACTGCCTTTCTTTTGCATTGATTTTACTCATCCTCTCAGTACTCCTCTCCTGTGACACGATCTAATTCTATCTGCTTTCCTGACGGTAAATGAAAACATTTTGGGAACGCAGCATGGGCACAGGCACAAACTTTAAAAGCAAGGAGTGATCAAAGACAGCATTGGCTAACCACTGAACAATTTCTAATTAGCTTTCAGCTATCTTTATAGAGAGCAAACTGAATGATAAAGAGTAATTATTCATACAGAGGCCACATAATTTAGACAAATAACTTGTAAAACACAGTAATCAGGCTGCATTGCACTCTCTTTTTTAATTAGAATTCATATTTGGGATCGGGGGGGAGGATTCTTCTGACTTAAAAAGGGGGGAAGATGTCAGCTATAGGAATTAGAGAGGAAGAAGCATAATAATTCATCTGGTCATCTAGATAAATCCTAGCCAAATGTGGCATTCTTCCCTTGAAGCATTGTTGTGAAGAGCTAGCATTGCCACAATGAAGCTTGAATATCTTTCCCTGTCTAAAAGGAGGCACACAAAATATTCTAGATGGTTTGGCCCTGTGTAGCATTATGTGAAGGAAGTGTTGCAGAGTTAATTTGCTTTCAGCATGTATTGCAAGAGCCACTAGGCTTCCAAGTTCAGTGCAGAATTTAACCGCCTCCTTCCCCAGGATATGAGCATATATTTGTCTGGGTGGTACTTCATTTGGTTTTTCGTCTCTGGGGTTTTAAACATCTCTAGGTCCTTTCTGATGTTTGTAGCACTTCCTAATGAATGTGCTGTGCATATTTAGCTAATGTGCTGTGTGGTCCCTCTTAGAGATTATTAATAAAGATGTTAAATAAAATTGGTTCTAACATTTATCCAGCAGTCACTTGCTGTTTGCCTCCCTGCCCTTATAAAGACATTTATGACAATACCCTGTATCCATTGCATTTTTTCTCTCTCCTAAAATTCTGCTGCTGTATTAGTCTTGCTGGATTCTAATGTATTCTTCCCTAAAGTACATTCAAGAGTCTGATATTAAGAATATGGACTTTTGTATAGAATTGGATTTTTAAAAATCAAATTGAACTAATGTAATTTGATTTTGCTAGCTTGTATAAAGCAGTGTAACTGTTTTCCCCACTTACTAATTTGGTTGCTGTGGATTATTGTGTGTCATCATGGCAAGGCTCTTTGTCTTCTGTTTTGGCTGTTTGTTTCATTGTTTCCTAAAGGTAGATTTATTGCACCGTACTTGCATACATCTTTTCCCTCGCTTTAATGATTAGCAATACCTTTGCTTTCCCGTTGTCCCCCTACCCCTGCAACTTGATGCCAATTCCTGCTCTGAAATACTGAAATATTTTTTCTGTTATAGCAAATATTAATTCTCAATATTAATACACTATGCTTGGAAAAGGATACTACTGTATTAAAAAATTATTCATGTACTAATGTGAAATTAATCTCAGAACGGAATAATCCATTCAGAATTTTAATAAGATCAGTTAATTTTGTTTCTGAAAATGATCAGGTCTGGCTTAGCATTCAGATATACACACAGAATGAATCTTCTATTTATGATGTTCCTGAGATCATGCACTGCAAATAAATCGTTTTTTTATTTTTTTCATCAGTGCGATCTAACCTTTTAAAGACTCTTCATGAATGCAATATGATGAAAAATCATGGGAAAGCAGAGTGGTGTTTGAGGATGCAAGTATGGTTTAGACGAACAGTGAAAATACTTGTAGCGTAGGCTGGGTTTTCACTATGTTAAGGGAACCGGGGACTTTACATAAACTCCAACTAGCACAGAATGTGGCTGCCAGGTTTCTTATGAAAAGGAGACGACAGGAGCACATTTGATTTATTTTGAAAATGTATTGGCTGCCAGTCAAATACCATACTGGTTTTGAAATTGCTCTCCTTGTTTGTAAGGTGTTACATAGTCCCAGCCTATCTCTTTGACAGTCTTTGTCCTCACATTCCTGGTCAATCTCTGTGATATACTCCGTGCTAAGAGTCCTCTAAAGACCAAGGACTTTAATTTCTTACTGACAGTTTCCTATACAGAAGACATTAAGATTGTCCCTGATTTCTGCCGCAGTCCTGACTCAGAGAATTTCACTGACCCAACTGAGCAGCCACTTTGGTTTGCAGTTGGGCACACTGTTAAATACCTTGTTGAATTAATCTCTCAGTATCATAATGTCTTCAGTAGTTTTGCAATGCACAGAGCGAGAGAAGAATCAGGCTTTTGCTTGTTTGAAAGCTAAATGCAATGTGGTAACTTCTTTTTCCAGTTTAGCTTTTCTGATGCATTGATTATACATTTTAAAAAAAACCCCAAACCACCAGAAAAACCCTAAAACCGCTGAGGGTTAGTTTTCTGTGCCAGTCATTGTGCAATATTTTCATGACAGCTGGTAGAAACACATTTTTTTGTGTCACATAAAAGACAATCTGATTTTTAATTTTTTTTTTCTTTCAATTACCATGCAAGAAATCTTTACAATTCATGACAGTTTTTTATCTTTTTAAAAATTAATGTCAGGTATGCTTGTGAATTTGTTTCCCACCATAACTTTTTCTCCTTTTGTTTGTTGTTTTCTGTTTTTTTTTTCCTTTGCTCTCCTTTTTTTGCCTGCACTTTCTATAAAGTTCTCCAATCATGATTTTACATGTCAAAAATGCCTCTTTCTGCCTTCTCACTCACACATATTGAGAAACATTCCAAACTTTTGATAAATTAGAGTGGTAATGTTGTAATGCTCTGCATTTTACCAGGTTTCTTCAGCTTTAGAAAAACATTTAAACTCTTTGGCATGTGCAGCTCTTAGCATGACAGAGTGACGGGGCAGGGGGCAGGGAGGAGAGGATTAAAAAAAAGGAAAGGAGGTGATACATCTTTCTGAAGGACCTGCATCTATACATCAGCTTTTCCTTTTCTTTTTCTTGAAGAAACTTTTCTCTCAAAAGGCAAACTCACCTTACTGTCTCCACTAAAAGGGTGGTGGGTGGGACTGGAAACTGTTGATTTATTTTTACAACCAGTTTATGTTTATTTTCTCCAAGTCACTAAGGCACTTGACTTATTCTTTTTTTTTCCCACAAGGATATCATCTTTCCAACTGTTGTTTAATGTTTTACAGTTTAATTAAGTTCATTCCATAATTTGAAAACCACTAATAGGCATTTTTTCAAACTCAAATAAGATGGTAGCTTAGGATCAAATAAGCCACCACTAGTGCCACCCACTACCACCCACTACTGTGACCTAAAAGGGACTTGCAACCTGTACACCTGCAGTGCCCCAGCTGCTGAATGATGCCTCTGTTTTAGCTCTTGATTTCCAGATTTTTGAACTTGGGAGATGATTTTCTGAGGAGATGGATTTTCAACACTACCAACTTAAAAACCCCCCAAACTCAAAACAGGATCTGGTTACTGGCCAACCCTTTTACAGGCAGGTGCTATGCAGAAAGAGAATGAGTTATTTAAAGCTGTGCTACCGATTAAGTACATGGGAAAGTTAAAATAAGTGCCCTCTGCATATTCTTGCCTTTTGCATGTAGAATACAGTTCTACAGAAGTAATAATAATGAATCCCTTCTTTCCTTTTTGCCTGACCATCAAAAATGCTTTCTCTCCCCAGGGAGACAGACCGAGATGTTTAGCCAAGGGTGTGTTTTATTTCTCTCAGTACTTCTGCTGCTCTTTTTTCTTAAACCAATATGGTGTATACTCATAATTTTTTATAAAGTACAAAATACGTATAAACATAGCTGTGCGTAGTTACAGCTTTGCGAAGCCAGGTTTCTTTCCAACAGCTTCTGTTCCCTTCTCTCCCGCTCTTATTTTTTATTTTTTAATTTTCGTTGGACAGATTGTCCTTGCTTTATTCTGCTTTCAACACTATGTAGTAAAGCTTCTGTCCAATTTATCTTTTGTTTAAGATGGGTGCATGAGTTTCATACTTATACTAAAGAGGCAATTAATGGTGCTGACTTCTTTATACAACCATGTCAATACCTCTTATTTCACACTGGCAATATCCCTTCTGTGCTATGCTTATTCCTTCACTGAGCAGCTGTAATTTTGCTAATTTACATTGGTGATGTGCACAAATGAAGGGAAAGATGAGGCACTGCAGAGTATTTCTACTGTGGCCAAACTGGAATATTCAGAGCTCTTCTGCGCAAAAGTGGAGTGCTTTGGGGGTAAAACCAAACAAACAAACAAACAAACAAACAAACAAACAAACAAACAAAATCTTCATTGTAGTTTTTGTTTTTCCAGGTCAAAATTAGGAGTGGTTTGTCTTTGGGTCTTGTTTCATTTTGAACTTGCAACAAGTGGGGTGGAGCCGGGAGAGTTATATGAAATAAGCCTGACTTGGCCAATTTCTAGATGAAAACCAAGTGAATGAACTGATGTTCTGCATCAGCAACTTTTCATATTCTCTTACTTTAGCTTTATCAAGTGCTTGCACTTCTTTCCTCAAATTTTCTCTTTGAATCCTGTATTGTCTTCAACCCACCTCAACAATTATATGCCTGGCAGTATCCCAAAGACAGCAGCAGCCTCTCCCATGATGGGATGCCAGGATGAGAGAACAATAAAGAAAATCCAAACAGGCAAAGTATTACTGTCTTTCTTAATGCATGCTTTTTGCAAGCAAGTAGCCAGTATTTACAAACAGGGAAAAAAGCCTTATAAAATACTATCTAGATGCTAATGCTTTTGCTCCCTTTTTGGGTTGCTTAATACATAATAATGATCCTCTTCTCCACAAGCTCCCTTTGATATTCAGACTCCATTGCAATGAACTGCTCTTTTCTCAGAGAGAAAAGCTGTAGTACCAGATGGGAATGGGTAAACACAAATATATACAACAAAGGCAGTCCTGAGCTTGATGTAACTTTATTAGCAACAAGTAGGAAGAACAGGACGTAACAATATACTATAAATCAGTATAACTATAGAAGCACCATTAGAGGGAGCTCTGTTACTTAGTCCAATAGTTTATATCTGACAGACTTGTAACCAAGTTGCAGATTTCTGATTTGAAATTGGAAAAAATATAGGATTAAAAAAAAAATAGTCCGCTTTGGCTCTAAGCAGAGACATCGAGAGAGCACTCTGAATGTGGGTATCTTGCTTGCTGAAAGAGCATCTTGGTTTCAGCCTATTTATTTCAGGCTGTTCCATATAATAGTATCTGTAAAAACTCTAAAATTGTGATTTGATCCTTTTCATCTTCTCTGTTCTCCCCTCCCTCCATCACCCTCAAAATATTGAGATACTGGCTTTAAAGTAATGGTTTCCTTATTCTTTTAAACATGTGCTGTTTGTCCCCTTTTTTTGTGCACAATGCACCTGCATGTGTATATTAACTTTGAGCATAGAAAAACATGGGGCCTGGGATTTGAAGATTTATTCTATAATGTTATCTTTACAGAATGCAGAGTTGAAAGGAAATAAAAATGTATCTCAGAATTAGCTAAAATTAACAAATACTGATGATACGTAGGAACAGTATAAAAGAAATGAGAGAATATCACTACTCTGCTACTTTATTTATATCCACTTTACAGTGTATGAGGTGTAATTCTGCAACTAATATGAGGATTTTTTTAATTGCATGTTCCTCTTCCTTGTCTGAATCCTATAAATGCCTTAGTTTATTAACTGGCTAAATACTAATCATGTGGTCCTTGAAAAATGATTCCAGTTGTTTCCTACCTGCAATAGAATTGACTAGAGTTCCCAACCTTTGCTCTCCACAGTACTGCTTGGTCTTTCTTGAAGGGGATTTTGGTTTTTGACTGTCAGTTTTCCTCCTTTCTCATCCAATGGTACTTAAACCAAGCTTTGCAGAAGGGGCGAGTTCTAAAATAGCTTCCATTTTTATTTGTTTTATAAAAATAACCCGGCAGAGAAAAGGCACCTAACTTGTGTCCCTACCAAAGGCCAGGTTGTAGCAAATGTTAATCTCTTGTTGCAGATAAGGGCACATCCATGCAGCAGTTCGGTATCAGGCACAAATTCTTAGGAAAGCAGGCTTTACTGGCTTTGCTGTTAACAGACCAACTGTTATCTCTCAGGGAGTTTGCTTATGAAGATACCCCGAGATGGGATCATTATCAACATTTTAAATTCTTGATCCTAGAAAGCCAATAAATTTCCTCTGTCTAAAAGTAAGAAGACACAAGAATAAGAAATAAGTAAACACAGGGAAGGAAAACTGGGCTCTGCTTCCTATGTCCAAGTCCGAAGAGAGGACCTAACTTGTTCCTAGGCAGAGCCACAGGCAATAGTGCTGGGGCTCGACCAGCGAACACGGCTGTGCCTAGCACATATCATAACACAGCACAGTATTTATGTAGCAGCCAACGATTGCTAAGTGCTGAGTGCTGGGGTGAGGGCGAGCACTCATTGCCGCCCTCGGTGACTCCGCACTTTGGTGTCATACATGCCAAACCAGGACATTTATTGGCTTTGAGCACTTGATATGAATAAGTGAACCAATTTGTAAAATGGAGTAGCCCCTGACTAGTTGCCACAATTGTAATATTCCTTGAGTTCCTAAATAAATACAGACTGAATGAAGAATATCAGCCATATTCAAGCAAACAGCCATTAGCACTGGTTTTCTTTTCCTCCTCTTGTGTGGCCTCTTTCCTTACACTGGTGGTAGCTTGTCAGCACTTTCTTTAAAGGTAACACAAAGCCCCCTGAATCTCCCAAACAATGAAAAATGAATTACCATAATGTATAATAAATAAGAATCGCCTCTTAAATCAGTCAGTGGCTATGTTAAAGGGGTCCCAGAGCTTTCTGCATTTCCAGATCTGATGTGTGAGTTAGGTCACACTATCCCCAGGAAAGGTGGCCCAGGCAGAGGGGAAGGGGGATTTCTTAATTTTTTTTAATTGGGAGGGGATGGAGCAGGAACATTCAGAGGAATGAGTCACAAGGACCGGCCCAGGAGCTGAGGAATAACAGACAAAGCTGTGAAATAAATTTTAATAATAAACGGCAGTGTTTCAAATTAATTAGTCTAGACAACCTGGTGGCAACACACTAACACCTTGGCTCACACCGAGGAGTGCCTGACCCAGGAATGTGTACTTCCACTGATCTGAAGCCCTTCTCCACCATGGCTTTTTTTTTGGTCCCCTCCCAGAAATCTGTGGGACTATCTCTGAAGCCAGATCCCATGCAGTGGTAAGATAGCCAAAGTCTGGCCCTTACGAGAAACTGAAATATTTCTTCCTGAAAGTCAAAGGAGACATGAAATCTGAGTGCTGGCAAATGTGGGCAGTAGGGAGGAAAATGTTGGACGAGAGTAAGAAATTAGTTAATAACACTGTTATTTACTTTGCCTGAATTTCCTCACCCTCCCTGGCAAAACTTTTGTGAAAGCAGCCGGAAGAGAAGCTGGGTAATTTGAGACTTCAGTCACTAATGGCAAATACAGCAGAATATTAGTGGCAGCGCTTTCCTGCATCTGTTGTGGAGGAGCACTGATTGCAGACAATTGTATTGATCCATTCAGCCACTCAGTTCACTTTATTGGAAAATGAATTAATTCTGACAGGCTTTGGCAAGAACTCATTAGTCTGCAGCTTAATGCTTAATAAACTGCCATCTCTCCTTTAACAGTGTAGGACCAATTGCCAGCCAGCCTGGGGATGCAGGGAAAATCTGAAGACTTCATTTTTCTCAGAAATTAGATTAATAAAAGACAGGATGATGTGGGAGCAAATGAAAAAAAATTAAAAACCCCATATATGAAATAAGTAAGCTAAGAACCTACCTGCAAATAGGAAAGAAAAATTCTCAAAAAAATAGGGAGGGGGATTGGAATTTAAATCTATATCAGAAATTAATTATTTCACTGTGGCAAAAAGCATGAGTCACTCTTGGATGGCCTTGGGGCATCACCTCCAAAATTTTGTAAAGTGAGGTTATTTTGGGTGGTTTCGATGGTATCATTTCTTGTGCTCTAGACAAATAATGTTTAAATATTCTTAGCATGTTAATTATCAAGCTTTTGTGAATGTGGGGAAAACCATTACTTTGAGCAATAAAAAGAATTTTCTCAGGCTGTGACAAATGCTTTGAATACAGTATGATCTTGTTAATAATTTTTGTTGTGTTTTCAGATGTGATTGTATTATATTACATATGTTCTCCCAGCAAAGCTCTTGACATTAACTTGAAGTGCCATCTAAGAAAAAGGAATGCACTTATTTTGTTTTCTGTGCTAGACTGATAATCCTGCTTCTGCAGCTATGGTATTTACTGTGCCAGATGTCCTGGCCTTTCTGTGTCTACTCTTAATTTGTAAAGTGTGTAAGTCTTTGAAGAACCGTAGCCATTATTGCTTTGACTCTGGGTACAAGTATAGGAAAGGTGGCCACAGCTGGTACATGAAAAGATGCTGCACAAACACGTGGGAAACCCTGTGCAATGATTACTGTTGCTATACCAGGTGATTTTTTTCCTACTGTGATAATATGCCCTTATTCTAACTCATTGTCAAGCTGTTGTCCAGTCTCTCACTTGCAAGTGAAATCCATTTCCTTCATGTTTTATGGCAGAAGACAGCTTGATGAATTCAGCCGGGGATATTAGTGACTACTCCAGCTAAGTGAAATGAAATGGTAGTCCTCTTTCTTTTCTAATGCAGCACAGCCAGGTCTTCCGTCTCTGTATGTGGCAGTGGCCATGTCTGTCCCACTGCAGCAAACGTATAGCGGTATGACCCAGCCTCCAAAGTCTTCTTTCCTTCCCACCTTCCCCAAAAGAGTTTGGGCCTCCTGCAATTGCTGACCTCAGACAGATTATGGAGAAAAGAAGTAGCATCTATCAGTGGTGTCAGCTCCTACGTGCAGTATGGTGAGACTAGTGAGAGTTAATGTCTGAAGCAACATTTATCTGCGGCATAGCATGGATTCTCTATGCTAGAAAAGATTTGGCAGTTTGCTATTCTGGCAAACTTTCCTAGTGTAGCCACAGCTTATACTGGCAAGCTAGTGTTTTGTCTGTATATAGTTTATACCAGTTCCCTGAATGAAATGTGCTATACTGGCAGACTCCTACCCCCTCCCACCCACATACAGCAGCATCTACTTTGGCATTCAGTATACAGCAGAAGTTTTGACTATAGATCTATTAGTGTAAGAAAAATCATGCTCCTCGCTAAAAAGGCGGCTGAAAGGAGGTCGTGTAAGACTTGGGTAGAAAGCTGTCTTTGCACTGCAACTATATGGGAAAATTGTACGCTTCTGTGTTTGGTAAGGTGATTTACCAATGCCACTGGTGCCAGATTAGTATGCCCAGAATTGTACCTGCACTGGTTTGCTACTGCATTTTCCAGGTGGAGAGCCCGGAGGCGTTTCTTCTCCTGTGTTGCATAAGATTGGTGGGTGAGAAACTACTGCCATTAATCAGTTTACTCTTACAAATAACCCTCTTTTCCCTTACAAACCGCTCCCCCTCCTTTTCCTGAGGGGATGTGGAGTTTGAAATGCTGATGGCACAGAAGTCCCTGTCTCTGTCATCTCTTTTTATGGTTCTCTTTGAAGGGGAGAATTTCCCTGCCTGTGCCTGAGATAACAGAGAGATGCTAAGTGGTGGGATTTTTCACAGCACTTGACCATATGCAATAAAAGGTCAATTTGGACACACATCCCAGTGAACTTGGAAACATCAGAGTTTTGCTGGTTTAATGTGGAAATCAAAGTGTTTCAACAGCTCACCCAGTAGAGCTATTGCCTCCTAATTGCCTTTTTCTTCATTTGCCCCCCACCTCTTAAAAGCACAGTGCCTTACTACTTACTTTTCTTTTAAGTTCAGAAAATTGTGAGTAGGTGGAGTGGGATTGATTCTTGCCTGTCTCTAACAGGAGAACGAGGGCTCACAGGTGAGGGCTGTGGGGTCCAGGTCCAAACCCCCAAGTTCTCCATAAGATGAGCAGAAGAACCTCTGGACCAAGGACATTATGGGTGTTGGGCATTCACATGGGCTCCAGCCAAGACTGGAGAAGGACTCATGAGAGAGACCCTCTGAGGGTTACTGAGCAAACCAGACTGGGTCTGGGAATCAGCAGAGCTGCAAATAGTTGGAGACTGGAAGAATGCTCCCAGTACTGGGAGTATTCAACACCTTTGCCTTTTTTTTTTATTTCCCTGTGTGCCAGCCGAGAGACTGCTGCAGACTGCATACGGGTTAGATGCACCCCAGTACAGCTGTTCTTATGTTCTTGTGTATATGGGGTTAAATCAGCACAGAATACAAATTTGTAGAGCCAGAATATATCCATCTTGTAATGTTCCTACCATTAAGCACTAGTTTATTCTTTGCAGAAACACTCAGAAATTAAGGGTCCTATACAGGTACCTCCTTGATAAAGAATGCTTGGCACAGTTAAAATTTTCAGGTTTTGAGTAATATATTGCTAGGAGCTTGAGATAGCAGCACACAATAAATTTTTTTTTAGTTTTGGCTTGGCACCTAAAGCCAGCTGACTGAGGCTCAGTAAAAGGAAATTTGGCATTGCTGCTATTTAGGAGACTGGCTAATGCAAGGATTTGGAATATAAAAACCAAATCAGAAAAATATTTCATCTTCATAAGGTGGTCCCTAGGCTCAGTCCTGCAGCCTTTGCTCATGCAAAACAAATTTCTCATACAGCTTATTCACATTAGGGGAAAAATATCATCACTGGGCCATTTGCTTGCCAGGTTTATGAACATTTCTCTAGCAGGAAGGGACCCCGGTGCCTCCTTCCTCGCTTGCCGCCTCACTCTGTGCTGTCTGTGCTGGTTGAAGTCATGACAAATTGGTCAGCACGGAGGTGCAGGAGGCAGGGCTGCTTGGGGAACCACGGGGGAAGCACAGCCAGGGCTCTCCCAAAAGATGCCGGAGCCCATGAGCGCATACAGGCCCTACTGCTCTAATCTGTGTCCCAATGCCAGGCCGGCTGCCAGCAGCCAAGTTGTTTGTCAGATTCGCCCTCCAGTTTCTGTTGCTTCATTGTTTTATTTATATTTCTTTAAAACTTTGTCTCTTTTCTTTGTCCTGCCTTCTCCTCCTTCCGCCCCCCCGCACCATTTTGTCTGGTTTCGTGTTTTGCTCTGTCTCGGCCTGGGGACTGGGCTGTGCCAGCAAGGCCGCACAGGGCCAGGCACGGGGCTGGGCAGGAGGAGGAAGGCTCCCGGGGACTCCTGGCCCACACCGGCGAGGGCAGCTGCATTTTGGCTCTTGGCTTGCCGCTTCATGGCCTCAGGGAAGGGAACAGGGCTGGGCCCTTCCCTGCTGTGAGGCTCTTTGTGGCCAAGGAGCCACTGGGGACGGCACAGCCCTCGCTGGGCGCTGGTCGTGGCCTGCCCTCCGCGGGTGGGGAAGGGGCAGGACCTTTGAAAGCCCTTTCACCGGCGATCAGGACACTTGGGGGCCGTGTTCACAAATGGCCATGATATTCCTGAACGTTTGTGCTCGGTAGCCACGGTGATGCCGGGTGGCCAGGGAGCCAAGAGTGAGGGCTGCAGCGCAGGCCTGGCCCCAGCTGGGCGGCCATGTCGGGGCCTTGTGGCTAGGGAGCGGTGCAGCTGCAGGGGCTGTGGGGAAGTAAATCGAGCTTCCCTTTTGTCAGCACAAATTGTATCACTTCTTTCCATGCCTCAAAAAATGCGGTTTGCCTTAGTTTGGAGGATACCTTGCCCTCAGCAAGTAAATAAATGCCAACTAAAATAAAAAGGAAGCACAAAACAATACTGAGGCCTGCCACAGGCCAGCTTTAGCAGCCTCTTGAGGCTGGATGGGAAAGCAGAGCGTAAAGGGCTGAATCCTGCGCCCTGGCTGCTGGGCCGCTGTGGGGCCTCTCCACCCCGCGGCCGTGTTTGCCTGCTGGCAGGTGGCCCCTGGCCAGAGGGTCCGGCAGGGCATGGCCAGCGAGGGCCGGCTGCTGCCTCCGCAAAGGGAGCCGAGGCCCCATGGCTGTCGTGTGTACATAGGCAGCGGTGGCGGACATGCACTTGGAAGTAAAAGCTGCCACGCTGCGTCGCTGACACGCGGAGAGGGCAGAGGCAGGCTGAAGTTAAAATCAGTAAGATTCTAAAATTTTACTTACTTACTGCAGTAAGTAAGTAAAGTAAAAATGGCATATACAGTGGCAATCTCATTTAGATCCCCTCCAGTTTGCAGATCGCCTATGAATTTGCCTAATTGAAACACCTGAAAACTGAGTGATAGTTTTACTTCTTACCTACCATTTCTTGAAGAATGTTTAAGGATTTTTCTTTTTTTCCTGTTAATTTGTAAACGAATGGACATACCACAAAAAGAAATATACCTTACCATTGAAGGACAGAGGAATTTATTGGCAGAAATTTCTCACAATCATTTATTTTCTAAATAATGTATTGCTGCTAAAATAAACTATAGAAAATAAGAGTTGCATATGTTTTTTTAAGTACACCGAACAGATAAATACTTAAGTCCTGAGTAAATCGAAGGAGATTCCACTATAAATGGAAAGAGCCTGAAAACAACTTTAAAGGGACATTTATGTGTGAAGACGGAGATACACTTTGCATTAGCCACCCGAACTACGCACTTGTTAGGAGAAAAAAATTATGTAGCACATTACGTACCTCTGTTTGAAAAATTTACTACATATGCTTTCCCATCAAGATGGTAGTAAGTTAAATACTGAATTTATTTTTGCTGTATACTCTTGTTCTCTCTGATGTTTCATGCCAAACTGCTGTGGTAAAAAGAAGTCAAATATATTAAAGACGTATATTTTAATTAAAAATATTAGAAGGAACATATTAGTGTTCCCTTTTTATTAATAGCAGACTGTTGGCCAACTAGGCAGCAAATTTATTTATTCGGAAGACGTATGTTATGCTGCAGAGTAATACTACAAGTAGGACATTGCATGTGATAAGTGGTTCTGTTGGCACACTGCTTCACTTCACTTCTGTGTTATGGGAGCACTGGGCAAATCCTCCCCTGGTGCAAACTGGCATTGCCCTGCCAACACTGACAGAACAGGGCTAGCTTACCCCAGGCGGGTGTCTGGCCCTGAAATCAAAGCTATCAGTATGACCACGTTTGGTGTGAGCAGAAAGAAATCACTTCTGTGATGAACTAATTTAGGGCTGTTATCTGCGAAGTGGTCAGAAGAAAATAAGGTAATGACACATTGCACGTGCCAGATTTTTTCTAGGGTTGAACTAAAAGAGCTTAACTCCATAAAAGTTATTTTTCTTTTAACTTTTTAATAGCTTAAGTGACTAAACCAGGCAAGAAAAGTAATTACTTTGGTCACAATAGTATCAGAGAGAATTATAATAAAAGAGGTGTTACTGATACAACCTGGGCTATTTTTATCATTTTCTTCCCTTCTTCCTCATCTTTATCAGTGTGTTTTATGTAAACCTGACACATTTATATATATGAAACAGATGCAAAATGAAGCAGTTTTGTCTTCAGTTATGACCATGTTTTTTCAATCATGGACATGATTTATGGAAATGTTCTTTGCTGTAAAAAATTTCTTTTAAAATCCAAACCACATTAATTATAAATCTAACATTCAATTTCTTTTAATACTTTGGGGAATGTGGGGAAGTAAATTTTTAATGCAAATAAACAGTTTCTTTAAAAAATCAGTATTCATTAAATGTTGAGATGAAACCAGCACAAGACCTCTCAGTGAAACTACTAGAGAATTCAATTAGATGTTGAGAAAATTAGCTCTCTTTTTAGAAAAATATTATATGTCTCAGATTTCTATCTGCTATGGTGTATTTGGCACTCCTGGGGCCAACCAAACTGTGAAAAGCTATTGATGTTGGCTCCTTGGCTGATCAGCCCATTCAGGGTTGAGCTCAGTTTACTGTGGAATAAACTCTAAACATTTCGGAGTTCAGAAGAGTTGTGCAGAGGTGTAGGAACTGCCTGAGACTAAGCAGTGTCACCAGTAGAGACCAGGAGAATTTGTAAGGTCAGCAGCTGGAGAGAATATTTTTCTCCCAGACAAGGACAAGCTATATAATATCCACAGCACAGCCAACTATAATGACTTTATCACATCTCTTACAAGGCTTTGGGTTTTTCTTTCTTTTTCAAGTGATAGGACAAGAGGAAACGGCCTCAAGCTGCGCCAGGGCAGGTTTAGGTTGGATATTGGGAAAAACTTCTTCCCCCAAAGGGCTGTCAGGGCCTGGCCCAGGCTGCCCAGGGCAGGAGCTGAGTCCCCATCCCTGGGGGGATTTAAAAGCCGGGGAGATGTGGTGCTGAGGGACATGGTTTAGTGGTGGGCCTGGCAGTGCTAGGTTAACGGTGGGACCTGATGGTCTTAAAGGTCTCTTCCAACCTTAACAATTCTATGATTCTAGGATTCTTCACACCTCAGCCCTTGAACCATGTACAAATCTCCATTCCTATTTTTTTAAATAGTGGACTTCTAGTCCTTGTGATTACAAACAGAAGCTTGGAAATGTTAACCCTAGAGACTGAACATCCAGAAAGCAAATAAAACAGTCATGTTTTTCTTAAATCTCACTTTAAAGCCACTGTCATGATTTTGAGGGTCTCATTCATAATTTCTGAGTGTGTAGATCTGGCTATACTGAATAGCAGGAAGCTAATTCAGCTTTTCAGAATTAATCCCTCCTGACAGAAGGTCTCTGTGGTCTGTGGTGCTCTGGTGGTCTGTGGTGAACTGCTACTTCTCTCCTCTCCCTATTTCCACCTGCTATTTCTCATTAAAAGACAGCTAAAAATACTTGACGTGCTTTCACTGTATTCCTATCGCTTATAAACAATTACAGTGCATTAAGCACTATTCAACAACATTGTGGGAGTGGGGATTCACATATTCATCTTCTCCCTACCCCTTCAGTTGTCTGTGGGATATTCTGTCAACTTGTGTTTCATACAATGAAGTATTTTTAAGGTATATCTGTCACAAGATCGTTTCCCATGTCAGTATTGTGATGTTAAAATTGTTTGTTAAAATTGTTCATTAAAATGGGAAAAGAAGTGACTTTTGCCCAGTCTTTTAAGAGTAGGCAGTGGCACAGATCTTTTTGACCTGAGCTGGGAGAATGGCTTGTGCTTGAAGTAGCTTTTTATAGAAGTTATTTCCCTACCTAGCTGGGCTCTGACAGAGATTGGATCTCTGTTCTCACTCCGGCTTCTGTGTAGCTGAAAGCTCTGATAGCCACAGAAGTGGCGGGGAGGACAAGGGAGGTTGGTTTCTGTGGAAGGAAGGAAGGAAGCCGTGAGTCCTGGTATCTCTGTAAAACAAAAGCGTCATCACGGAGTCTACAATTAATCCCCCAATAAACCAATTTTGAAAGCCCTGGCTTCCCCTATCCTCCTTCTCACTGTCTTCCTTTGATAGGAACAGGAGGTAGGAGCTTCCCAGGAGTGTGAAGATGTCTGGTCTGGGAAACATGAAAGAAGAAAGCTTGTATGTTTATTTTGCATGCCATAGATTTTAGGGCCAGAAAGCCTTTTCTTTTTTTCTAATTAGAAGATAATATCTTGTTAAAAATATATGTTCTGAAGCTTCAAAGAGGGAAAAACAAAACAAATCCTCCTCTTGACCTATAAATACAGTCTGAAAAGCTACGACAATTCATTGAAGTTTACTGTGATAACTTGATTTTGACCTCAGTCTAGAAGATTTGGGTACTTCGGGAATTGTAGGGATCTTGAATCTCACTGGTAAACTGCAAGAAGTACAAAAGCAGGGTGCAATGCTGACAGGGCAGTATGCAGCATTCCTGCTCATTGGCGGTGTCAAAGTGTGGAGTTTATGACTGCTGTTTCTTTCTCCTCCATCAGTAAACACAATCTCTCCACTCCTTGAAGTTAAATCAAACCACTGTAAAGCAACTCGTGAGTAACCAGGGTAAAATTTCCACTGAATTAATCATATATATCTGGTCCGAAATATTTAAGATATAAACAAAAGAGGATAGAATAAGACCAGCCAGACATGCAAACATTTCCAAAGTAGTTGTTTTCCAGATAGTTTTTGAGCCACAACTGGCAAAAAATGGGATGGTTGCACAAAGCTAGCTTTGAAAGAAATGGATTGTCATCAGTTTACACCAGCTGAGGATATGATCCTGCATACTTTGTGACCGTCTGTTTAAAACATATCCAAATGTCCCTGAAAAATATTTTTCTGTTGGAAAAAAAAAATGGTAAAAACATATCTATGAAAAAGTTGGGCAAACTTTAATAGTAATTCTAATGAAAATAATCCTACTGTTTTTAAATAAAAGAAAGGGGCTTTAAACAGACATCCAGTGTCCTTATCTGGCTTTCCACTATATGTATGAGAACAATAATTGTTATGACAGTTTTTATTTTCTTCCTTGAAAATGTAGTAAAAATAATAAGGACAAGTACTAATAAATCAGATCAAAACCAGAGCTGTTGAAGAAGCTAAAGGCACAATGAGTTGGGAGAGACTAAAATTCCAGACATTTCATGTGAGGTTCAAAATCTTTACGATACACAGTGGACGTAGCGCAAAAGGTGGGGAGGCAGCAGCTCACACAGCAGAAGGTAAAGTGGATAACAAGATACAGCAGAGTAGGTCGAGTGGAATATTCTAAATCTAAACTTGGGATGCATGAACAAGTTATGAAATGGTGAAAATTATCTCTTTGTATCGAAAGTCCAGTATGCAGATTTTCTTGGGGAAGTTTGAACTGTGTTATTGCACAGCACCGTTTTCTAGTGCTGTGCGAAATGAACCCAGACTGAAGTCCCAGCGTCTTTCACGCTTCACACAGAGTCACCTGAGATCTCTTCAAATAATAAGCTTTAGATCAGAGGCTAGGAATGTCATTTATTGCTCTCCTACAGCACCTAGAGGAAGAAAGTGCATTTAATATGTTAGACTTTGAGGTTCTTCCTCGAGGCACTTGTTAAATACTGGTAGTATGCAAACTGTATTCATATTTATAGAGATATTTGTGAGAGTGGCTAGAATCCATAGTTCCTATAAAGTCTTTGCCTGACACAAGGGCTTAGAGTATTTCTGATTAAAGTCAATCAGGATCTGAACTCTGGGTGAAGGGAACGTATCGAATGGTATAGAGTTACGTTTCATGTAAGTGACTTTGAAGTATTTGGAAGGTGACTTATTAGATCGCATTGTTTCATGGTTGTATTTTCCTTACTAGCGCATAAGCCATTTTTTGTTTTATCATTACACGTGTTCTTCCCATGGTCCTGCGGGCCAGTTAGGGACTGATTCTTGTGAAGCACGATTTGTAGTCAAAGCAAAGAATCAGGAACAGCACCTTTTGGATTAAGTACATTTCGAAAGGGTCTAGACAGTTGCAAATGACAGTTTATCAATTGTTGCTGCAGCCTTGAAAGTTCAGATGAGATGATAGGACTGAACAGATTGGAAAAGTATCTTGAAATTCATTCTCTGCCCCAGGTCGCCTCATCCCCAGGTTTTTTGAAGGGACACAATTGAAAG
Organism: Platalea leucorodia; assembly: GCF_965183815.1. Classification (NCBI taxonomy): domain Eukaryota; kingdom Metazoa; phylum Chordata; class Aves; order Pelecaniformes; family Threskiornithidae; genus Platalea; species Platalea leucorodia. The sequence goes on along the minus strand of NC_138831.1, from coordinate 823,535 downwards.
GAGACTGATAAGCTCTGAAAAATTCCCAAACAAGTAATTTTTCACAATGTTTCTCTAGCCTAGTAAAATACTTTGCTGATGGAGAAGACAAGTGCTCTTATGACCTCTGTAACCTGCTGGTACGGGTGCTGGATACCAAAACTGAGTCCTTGTTTGGCCTTGGTTCAGAGCCAGGACCTACAAGGCAGTCTTCTGCATGTCTGGCAAGCATCCTTAGCTACCAGACTATTTGTTATTTCTGGATATGTCCCTGATTTTCATTTTGTAGCTGTCCTGCTTTGTATTAACTAACTCTTCATTAGGCAGGGAGGGAAGCAACAAGAGTTGGACACTCCAACCCTTGGTTTTGTCACTCCCTTGGTACATTAGCTAGAGAAACTCCTAAACACTGGATTACGAAGTTCCAGATAGCAAAGCTGTAAAGCTCCAGCTGCCAAGATCAGGAATTTGTCTTCTCTCTGTTGAGTTCAAAACAGTCTCCTGCAGACACAGGACTGAACAGCTTTGTGTAGTTTGGCCCCCAGCTGTTTCCTCTTGGCAAGGTGATGGTATTGCTCAATTCCTGCTGGAGCTTGTCCATATTATATAAATATATATGTTGGGGAGCAAGTCCTTAAATGCCACTATCAGAAATCAGTCCAGATTGATTGTTCCCTTCCTTGTGGCTATGGGAGGGGGTGGCGACTGATCTTTAGGCCGGTCTTAGAAACTGGACTGGGACCTGACTCCGAGTAGTTAGGCAATTATCTGGAGCTGGTTTTGCCAGCTGTGTACTTCAAAAGGTAGCATTTTGAGTTTCATTAATTCTTGTTTCATAAGATCATGTGTCGTTAGTGCATGCTCAATTAGTTCCTGCTCTGTAAGCTGATGCTTTGAACATTTAAAAGCTCATGCTTTTTTTTTTTTTTGTATGACAACAAGCAAGTCTGTTTAATTGATATTGTATATTTTATCAGTTCCCATGGCATAGCAGTTGGTGAAACCTGTGATTTTATTACAAATCCGTGAACTTTTAAAATGTTCCTTCTAGTTAGTTCTCTATTCATGTCCTTTGGGCAAAACAAAACCCTTCAGCATGGTAAATAGCGAGCATTTGAGTAAACGTAATGTGCTTGAGGGAGCTGATGCAGTTTTCTATGATGGTATTAAAGATGTCTGTGCCAAGCCACACTCAGCTCCACAGGACTAGTCAGTTGTCTCTGGAGATAAGGATTGAATACAGGAGTGGCTGCCTCTCGGGTGGGACGCCCTTTCGCCACGAAGCGCTGAACGTGCCAGTTGGAGTCCTTCGGTACGTCTGCTCAGCCAGGAGGGCTGCCCGGGAATAGCATGTTGTATACAGCCCCTGTCCTCAGGCTGAACAGAGCAGAAGGCACCAATCACAAATCACTCCACTCATATTTATTTTCACAAAAGACACAGTCTAGCATGCTCATATAAGTACTGATAAAAAAGTTGAGGCTAGCGAGTTATGCTTTAAATGGCCGGTGCAGAGTAGTTATATATAGAATCATTAATTTTTTTTAGAGAAGCCAAGGGCTGGCCTTAAGTTAACGAGAGACCTCAGCAGCAGGTGTGAGCAGACAGCAGGTGAAGATTCATATCTCCTTGCAGAGGCCGAGAGCTGTCAACAGAGCTTTCCGAACATTAGCGGTAAATGAGTATTCTATGCAAATAGTACTATTCCTTCCACTGAGGCTTAAGTCATGTATCTGGCACACTACCTGCAGATGACAATGACTTGTTTATTTTATTAGATCATGTGCTACTCTCCCAAACTCAAATAAATTATTCATTTCTAAAGAATGTCAACAGCTAATAAGGGCTTGAACAGTTCACAAAAGCTCAATGCTCTCTGGAAGGTTGGATCTGTTATTACTGCAAACGGGTACATTTAATTGTGTATATAACATGTACAAATGAGGGGTATTTCTGCATCTTTCACTTTCATAATGCTTTTCCTTTGAGCTGGCTATGGTAAAGTACATACCAGTTAGCACGGACGATGATAAACTTAGTCGTATACACTGCAAAATTGTTTAATGTTTTTCAAGGAAGAGAAGTCATCACAGCCCAGACGTGGTCTGTAGTTTGGATGGCATGATTGCTTCAACCTTCTGGCTAAAAATCTGGAGTATGATTGCTTTGTTCACTTCTAAAATTTGAGTAATGGATGAATTAGAATAAACCAGACAAAACCACTCAAGAAAGATTCTAGGTACTGTTTAGTTTTGTATTTTCTCTTAGTCTCCTATACACTAATTGAGACTGTGAGCGTTATTTCACCAGATTGCTTCTAATTATATTTGTTTGGATAACAAATTATCTTTCTGTAGAAAATATTTGCTTTTATGTTCTGAAACATGGCTCATTTGAACTGTGAAAGCTATGCATGTTTTGTTTTGTTTTGTTTTTTTCTCAGTAATAGGGTGAATTTGCCATGTCTGCAAAGTGATTAAAATTACCTAATAAGGAGATGAGAACAGAGATGATAATATTTTTAAAGTTATGAAGCAGTTGTCGGAAAAGAGAAACCGTCACAGGTTTTTCAGCAGCCCTTCTAGAAAAGCTATACAGAAGTTGAGATTCTCCTTCCTTAAAGGCAGAGTAGTTATGTATTTCTATATTTATTTCCAGCCAATTCCCAAAAGTCCAAAGACAAGCATCTGTGCATCATCATTGTTCTTACCTGGGGAGGGGGAAAGCCTAAGTCAAAGCAGACTTGAAATTTGCCAGCAGCTTGCTGTAAAGCTACCAGAGCTAGAAGAGACCAGCAGGATTTATATTTCTCATCTATATTTCATATTATATGATAGAGCCAAGCAGTATCAAGCTGTACACACCTGTGTCAGTAACATATTCTCACAAAGAACTCAAGTGCCAACTGAAGTATGAAATGGGAGCCTTTCAAGAGAAGTTTTGTCCTTTTCTTTCTAAAGATGTTAGGTCTGTGCAGAAGCAATGGATTTATGATGTTGCCTGATTCCAAAACCGCAACAGTCAAGAGACAGTCCAGTGACAACTTCACACAGAGAAGTGATTTATCATTGATTTTACGTCACCATTACCAAAGCCACAGATGAAGGAATAATAAAATTATCCACACATTCCTATATATTGTCCCTCTGCCAAGTGGTAGCCAAGGCCTGGGTCTGTGTAGTTCAACTTCACGGCACATAGAGTCCTCACGGTGCCCAGGTATGGTACGGCATGTATGCTTACATTCACTGATCTGTGTATGAGCACGGTTTTTCACAAAAACAGTGGTGCCATGTTCCAGGAGTCAGCTTTAATTCAAGACAAAAAAAAGAGACCTCCACCCGCTTGAAACACAAAATCTTTTTAATCACTAACAACATGTATATAAGTGTGGAAAGTGTTTGTAAAGTAAGTAAACTTCTTTAATGTCCATCTTGAAGACAGAAATTACTAAGTGACACTTGCTACTCCATATGTGCCTTTAGCAGCCTTGTAGAGCTATTAGTTTGATCAATTCTTTTGATTAAAATTGCCAGAACAACAAAAAAGCTTTCCTATATTACACAGAATTTCTATTTTTCAAGCTCAGTCATTGTTATTCTTTACATGTTCTGCCATGTACAAAATGCTTGTATGAGGCCTTTGGAAAACAAGAACAAAAAAAAGTACAAAAAAGGAAAGGAATGCTAAAAAATATATGTTTCTCTAACAAAGCAATTTACTGCCAGCTTATATTCTTGAATATTCAAGAACTACCTGCATTAAATACCATTTCAGTTGTATTTTCCTCTTTTGGTATAGAATCATTTTCCAGCATATATATAAAGGAAAGCAAATTTCAAAAGTGTGCCTTTTCTCCTTAACCAGGATCTCTCATAGATGAGATACGATTGTCACCAAAGGCTCACCAATAAGAGGGGTTTGGTAAGAAAACTGAGAAATGTTCCAAAACTGAGAAAAGTCACAAATGTCAATGTAGTCAAAGGCTTACATTTTAATGACTTTTTATCTGCCGTTTGTTCAAGGCTGGGTTATGTAAGTGTTCCCTTAAACATCTTTCCCTGAAAAGCACTTCTAAGACAAGTATGGGTAGGCTGGATAGCCTCCTAGTCTTGTCAAGCGTGTATTCGGTAGTAGTTTCAGCAAGGGTTATGTATATTGTACATCCCAACTAGTACATTTGGAAGACTCTGGTTTGTCATTTTTTTTCAAGACATGTTCTTGTTATAGAAATGGGTTTATCATAAACTGAAGAAGATGTGTAGCTGAAACACAAGCCCGATTCTTCCCTGTACCTACTGCACAGCCATGTTTCAGCCATCACAGCCCGGTCTTTAACAAGAAATGCTTTCCAACGGCAGGGGCAGGTGGTGGTGGGAGCTCCACAGAGTGCTGTTTTGGGAGAGTTGCACTGGTTAATGCAGAAGGTGCTAAGAGCAGCTCTTTGGAGGAGAGAGCAAAGTGCCAAAGCGTGGCTGAGGGCGTGCTTAGCCAGCCAGGTCAGCAGTGTGGGAAGATCTCCAGACAACAGCACAGCAGCAATCAATATGCCCAACAACTGCGGTGTTTCCGTGAATGCACAACAAATGGAAGTCATGCAAAACTGAAAACCAAAAGATGACACAGATGTTTGATGTGTTGGGTGATGCTCCCACCACATGGGCTGACTGACAGCTACCTCAGACAGTCTCAAGGTAAGACAATTAGGCAGAGAAGGCCATCTTTCCAGAGAAGCTGTATTAGTAAAAAGCAAAAAAAATTGCTAAATTATTGACTGTGGTCCACTGCATGATGTTTTCTGTAGCTCCAGTCACTATGTCGGTGATCCAAGTTTTGTCCTGATCACTAGCCTTGTAGAAGAAGTAGGATAAATCAGTGAATCAATGCATAAGTTAATTCAGTCAATCTTTCTTGCACTTCAGCAGGTGGACATACAATTCTTATGAATTTAATACTGCACATGGGGGTAACGAAGAAATATTAGGGATCACTCATCCCTTTTGGAACAGGAAAGTCTATTGAAGATGGCCAGTGGTCTGCAGAGTTCTGTACTGAAAAAATTTAGTTGCGTCTACTACACTGTTGCCTCTTCACCAGCAACAGAGGGAAACCTGGACATAGTGTTACTGATGCACAAAAGGTCAAACCGAAGATAGCCTTGTATCTCCTTTTGTCAGATGCAAAATTTGTGTTGGTGAATTTTCTGTCTCAGAGCCTAAGTTCATGTGTCTATCTGCATTTCATAGGATCATGGAATCATAGAATGGTTTGGGTTGGAAGGAACCTTAAGGATCACCTCGTTCCAACCCCCCTGCCACAGGCAGACACCCACCACCAGACCAGGTTGCTCAAAGCCCCATCCAGCCTGGCCTTGAGCACTTCCAGGGAGGGGGCACCCACAATTATCCACATTTATGTGAGCAATGAAAATATTACAGGAGCCCTGGTTTAGCTGAGCTCTGTCTTCCACGTACTGCTTGAGCACTGCATTACTGACATCAATAACAATTTTTGAGTGCTATTAGTGTTGAAGAAGGAGGAAGAGCTAAATATTAAGTGGCTGCTTGAGACACTACTGTAGTTAAGAATTCATTTAGAAAGAACAGACAGCCCAAAAAGACAAATGTATCTCAAGTGAGGTGTTAAGAGGATTAAGGATTAAATAAACACAAGATCAGAGGCTAGGCTAGGGCCAAAATAAACAAATCTATTTAGTCAGGTATAAGAAGAAGTGATCAGAAGAAATAAGAGGAATTAGAAGACAGTGAAGATGAAGGTGACTCACAGAGGATATTCAAGATACAGAGGTCACAGACGAGAGTTTCTGAACTGCAAACTAGAATTGTTAAATCAAAAACAGATGACATGCCGACAAACAGGCCATGATGGCCAGATGGCAAAATTCTGTTAAGAACGGTCTGAGAATAAAAAAACCCTGTTAAATAATATTGCTTCAACAGGTGACAGAGAACCATGACATGAAAAGCTGAAACAAAGTCCGCAGTCAAAAAGTCAAGAATAGGAAACCTCTGGGTACTAGGCAAGGTACTAATAGATTTTCCCAGGCTGAATGTCAGTACTAGGGAGGATTTGTTCCAAGTGGGAACATGGAAGACTTTGTATTAATACTCATTCCATTACCAAACAAAAATAATGGGAAGACTTGTATAAAAACCACAAAACTTTCTGTTATTCCATGGGATCAAAATCAACACTGGCAGCTTTTAGAGAAGGTTTTCAGAGAGGTCAGCGCTCCCCAAAACGTGTATTTTTTTCCCCACAGAAAAAATTAATATCTTGATACAGCCTGTGTGAACTGGCCTCAGAGAGTTTCTAACATGTCATACAAATTTATGATATTTTCCCATCTCTTCACAACCCGTGGGTTATCCACTATCAGCTACAAGATGCGAACTTATGTTTACTGACTTCCATCATCATAAAAACAGCACCCAAAAGCTGCATCTGACAAAAAGGAAATTCCGCTCCCATCACTCCTTATGTCATTTGCCAGAGCCTTTCAAATTCTGTGGCAGACATCCATGTTTCAGCAGACTGTCTTTTCATACTTGTTGCTTCCTTCTTCATTAGCACTAAAACAGTCACTAATTGGTGTGTAAAGCTCTCTAAAGAGACTTGAGTATTTTAAGCTGTAGATCCTGAAAAATTCCCCTGGAGCTTGTACCTCATTTTGACTGAGTTCCTACATGAGTACTTTCTAACTGTAAAATCCCTAAGCACCTGCATATCTGCTTCTGAACGCGGCCAGACCTCGCAGGTCCTGACAGCCGATGGGCTACGCACACGGCTGCTCAAACCGGCCGCCAAGACCACGCGGGCGCGTGGCCTGATCTGACAGCAAAGGGCCCCGCGCCGCGCGGGGCAGAATGGTGCTGATGGGCGCTCTGGGAAGGGAGGCGAGGAGATGAGGGAGGCCTTTTACTGTTTGCCCAGAATTCAGATAACTGAGTTTAACTTCCTTTAAAGTGTCAGAGAATGCAAGTCTGCATCGCCCACATTGCAGATGAGCACTATGCTGGAGGTGGCGTGGGGTTTTGCCGTTCCCTCCTTGCTTAAAGATGCGAGACTGGGACAGCTGGTCCGTGAGGCGATGCGTCAGGCTGCAATGGGAGGCAGGTGGGGCTGGGGGCAGCTCCCCGAGAGGCGGGTGGTCCAGGCACCAGAGAGCAGGAATCGCTACAGACATCCTCAGATAACTATCTGACTTGTGAGTCAGAACCCAAAGATACCAGGATTAACAAACTTAAAAGCAAAAGACTTAGCCAGACAAAGATTGTATATAATCCAGTGTATATATAAACTCCTCTTACACTGCCCAGCCAGTGAGCCAAAGTGCTTGGAGGAGACTTCTTAGTGGGAAGCCACTATTCCTGATGCTTCTGGGAGATGGGTAAGAAAGCACGGTGTCTAGTTTCTTGCTCATGAAACTTCGCCAATCATTTTGAACACGTATTTTTAGCTTAAGTAAAACAGAATTTCAGTGAAACACAGAGTAAAGGCCTTGTTCCCCTCTGCTGTAATATATAATTATGAAATACGTAAGCAGTCAGCATGTAATCCCAGGCCAAACTACGGTGTCCACTGACAGCAGTTAGTGCAAGATCACAGCTTCACACAAGCAATATCCAACCTTTAATAGCATGTTTTCAGGTAGGGGGGGTGTTTCTTCCTTCTTCTTTCTTAGCACACCTGCTCAGAAATAGCCAGGAGTTCAATTTCTAGTTAATAATGCAGCATGTTAGATGATTTGGATAATTCTAATAGGTAGTTAAAAAAGACAGATGCTCTTTGTGAGTTGTGCATTATTTTCTTCTTCACCAGCTGGGGAAAGAAAAACCCATCTCTTTATTAAAATGAGAAATGAAACAGCAATGAAGGATGTACTTGATAGTGGGATTTTTTTCCTCATAGAATTATTATTTGGATCCAACATCTTTCCTAAGAGAAAGGATTATTTAGTTTTTCAACTGCCAACAAGCACTACTTTGTTAATTAGAGCCATTTCACGGGTACTTGTGTCCCTTCATTTCCCATGGAGACATGTCTGGGAGGTCATGAGAATTTTCTGACAATTTGCTGTTTTATACATAATCTGCACTGCTGCCCTTTGCTAAGGAATACCACCACAACTACTGACCCTATACCATTTTATTATCTACAGCAAGCCTATGTCTGTAAGAAGACATTGCATGTTATGAAAATCCTGGGAATCAGGATTTTTCTGGTGCTACATCATATGCTAATTAATTTTTTTCTAACTCTTGGCACAAACCAAGAAGAAAATCCTAAAATCAGCATATCTGATTTGTAGCAACCCCAAGGTGTAACTAATATTAGCACAATATTATGGTTCAAGCAGGGTGGGGAGAAAATAAATTCATAACTGAACCTCTTTAGGGGGAAAAAAATTCAAATTTAATATACCACCCACAAGGAAGCCAGAAGCCATGTTTGCTATTGTTAAAAACCAACAAACAAAAAACCCCAATCCATACCACCCTTTTGGCACCCCGGATCAGAGCCAAGGGATAACATCGTACTGTTACACTCACACTCCGAGTGAGCGAACTCATGTTAGCAAGCGCCTTAATCTGAGTGTTGGTGACACCTAACAGATATTCCCCAGGGCAGTGGCAGGTCACAGATTTGTTAAGACTTGGAGTAGTTGCTTTCCTGTAAAACTGTGATTCTTAATGATCTCTAGAAAAATTAGTTTTGCTCATCTTTTTGCTGGTGTTAGGTCACACGTGCGCCACCGTACCTGACTGATTGGCCATTCAGACACCGGGTCTCGTGGCTGCAGCTATAACTCATGAACTGTAACGTAGGAGGAAAGCACTGCAAGCCGCAGGAGAAGCGCGGAGAGGGGCAGGACGCAGGCCGGCCTGTCCCAGCAAGCCAAACGGGCACAATAACGGTAGGAGAAGAACAGCCAGAGAAGGAGGAAGGGAAAAGAAAGCAAAAGAGAATTAGTGAAGCAAGTGTTGAACCTGTGATAGAGTCTGTGTTGTCTTCCTCTAATTTCTGTCCTTGGGAAGGGTAATGGCAGTTTTCAGATAAAGTCGTGATTACATGGTGCATCCTGAAGCTCATCTGGGGGCCCAGGCCATTTCTAAGAAACTGCATAAAACCCCAAACAATCTCGCAGTAGTGCTTCTTGGGAAAGGAAAGGATCAGCGATGGTCTTTCTGTCAAGAAACAGGTACGGAGTCTTGGCCCTGCATTTGCCAGCTGTGCTGTGGCCAGCGGCTGTGCTCCTGCTCCCGCAGATGCCGACCGAGCAGGAACTGGGAGGGGAAGGAAAAGCTTGAGAAGCTGCTGCCTGGAAGGTAAATGCTTGGTGTAGGCATTTACGTGAAGAGCTATATTTAAACTTTCCTTCACTACACTTTGATGCACTCTCACATCATGTGTGTAAAAGTCCTTGTGGCTGCTAAGACATAAGCTCTCGGGCATAACTTTTAAAATGGGTCTCTTTTGGAACTTAATGGAGCTGCTTCCATGCTTCAGACTAAGCTGGCAGGACTGGAGGCCTGCTGGCGTGACAAACAATCACAGACCCCAAAGGACTGGGGAGGCCAGGTTCCAGCTCTCATCAGAGGGCACCACATCGCGGCACAGAACCAGAGCAGGGTTTGCACTAATTCTGTAATTTCTCCAGCACGGCTCGTGTCTCCTGCCATCCCCCAAAATAAAACAAAAACAAGGAGAAAACAATAGCAAAGCATGTCTCTTACTGTGTGTGGGAAGTGCCAAGCGGCTTGCGGAGGCTGCTGCTGCAAAAAACTAGCAAATGAGGGTGATGTGAAGTTAATGAGGATCAGGACACTTGGCAGTGGAGGCTTCTGGGCTGCAGGAGGGAGGGGGGCTCTCAGGAGGTCCCGATAAGCGTTAGCACTTTTGGATGCTCAGCCAAAACTTTTGTGGTTTGCCTGTTAGTACTGAATCTCTTTTTTGTTCAGCCGTTACTTTACACTGTGCGGTCTGGCTAGCAGTTGTACAACAGCATTTAAAATATACAACATGCTGTGAGACAGAATGCAGCTACCTTGTCAAAGATGCCAGCATTAAATTACAAAGAGGCTAGTATATGCCATACATAGGATATAGCCATTTTGCCTGTAAAAGTCCAGATAGCCAACTTTTCTGTTATCGTTGAGTTTAGGATGCAGCAGCTGCCTTGAGTACAGCAGGGAGGGTGAGGGAGGTAGAGGGAAAGGGGGTGGATGGTCCGATCTGTGTCCATAAGCAGTCTGGCGTGAGAGAATGAGAAAGAGAAGAGGCTGGTTATCTTTTTTTTGGAATGAGTGAAATGGAAAGAAAAGTAGTTGTATCATGTCTCCACAGTGCTCCTCACGTGAAAGCGCGAGTGTTGTTTGCAGGGCAAATATGGCAGAGACAGCGATGATGGTTTTTGAAGTGAAACAGTGAAGAAGCTCTACCTTTGGGTGTGGGGTTTGACTTTCTGTCATTTTGGAATTTGATGAAATCGATTTCTTCTTGAACATTATTGGCTTTGAGAGAAAATATGTAGAGTAGGGCATTTGAACAACGTTGCTGTGACACATCCTCCTCCTCTGTGCTCTGCAACGGGCCCTTCTTTTCTTAGTAGTTAACTCCGTATTAGTGAGAATAGGTTCCATATTCTTAAAGGAGGAGGAACTAAAGATGCAGCTACCCCAGAAGCTGTGCAAGAATTACAGAGGAAAGCTTAAAAAGATCTCATAAGAGAAAACAAAGACACTAGATTAGCTTTGAACCTGGGAGTTTCCCACACCACAAATCAAGTGCGTTGTCAGGAGAAGCACAGGTGTACACCACATGTACAGGTTAAAATGCAGTCCTGAGCGCCGTGATGACAGGTCTGTGGTCATAATGTATATATCCCAAAGAGTCCTTATGCATCTGTTATAAATTCAGGTAGGATAGAGATAGGAGAATTTCTTTCTAAGTTACAATATTGTAAATACAGCTTTGCTCTATTGGTATCAATGAAATTATTCACATGTGAATTTGTCCCAGAGGTTTTTCTTTTCCTTGTAATAATAGTTTTGTAGACACCAATATTTAAATACTTATGTATCTCCCCCACTTTAAGACATGGAGAAAGATTATCTTGAGACTTTGCTGTGGTCTGATAAGAGCAGTGAGGAATTCTCTGCGGGAGCAGGTCTGATATGTACTGTGGTAAGGATAGAAAAGGGCTGAAAAACCCTTGGAGGTTTCACAGCTTTCTAAATGACACAATGCAGCATAAATGGAGGAGGTGGGTTAAAATAGACCAGGAGTTTGAAGAACAAAACCGCCGTAAAGCTCTTTATGTGACATCATTGCCAAAATAAAAATGGTTTTGCATCAGAAACCTGCAGAAACTTACTTTTCCCACCTGATACCACAGTGGGAGTTTCAGCAAATTTTTGTATGTAGCACAGAAGTTGAAAGTAGCACATGCTTTCGGTAATTATGAAAAATCAGTGAGGTTTGCGGTTGCAGTTTTGCACAAAAAAGCAGTTTGGGCTCTGTGGCCCAGCTTTAGCAGGGTCCGCATAAAGCTTGGCACATCGTCAAACTTGAAGGGTTGAAGCCTTTGGGGATGCGGGGCATAGGGGATTGAACCCTTCCAAAAAACAGCCCTGGTGCCTGTGTTTGTGAGATCCACCACCTTGGATCCTGAAAAGAAAGGGGGGAAATTTAAAGAAGGAGAAGCTATGTTATGCCAACTCCATAAATGAATCACTTTTTGTTGTTTTTATTCATAGCGTGCACCTAGAAGCCCTGAGTCAGCTTCAGGCCAGTGTACTAGGCACTATATTCCACACATAAGAAATAAGGTGATTGCTGTCAGCAGGCTCGTGCTGGCCAAAGAACGGTTTGCCAAATTGTTCTGCCATAAGAATGCGTGTGTTGGCCAGGCTGGAAATGAGAGAGAATTTGATCAAGAACTGAACACAGGTTTTGCATCAGCTCTGGTTAGTCCAGGCAACAATAACACTAAAAAAAAAAAAAACAGAAAAAAGGGATAGTGACCATTGTGCTTTAAGCATCTTTGGGAGTTAATTACAATCCGTGAAAGGGTTACCAATGAGCTGTGTGAACTTTGCCGAAAACCTGATCGATATTTACATAATTCATGCATCCCACCGAGGGCGAAGCTGGTAGTCAGAATAGCATCGCTTCCACATAATACCACTGCAACAGGAAAAGGAAAATATTTTCTACATCCTGAATCATTTACTTAAGCCCTCTCTAGCTCCTTGGGAGTATGACAGAATCGATCAGCCAAGCTGAACAACACTGGCATTGCAAACATTTATTCATACCATCTGGTACAGAGTCAAATCCAAGTAACAAAGGCTTTTATTTTCCCACAAAGGCTGAAGGTTACATAAATGTTACCCACATACTTGTGGCATCCCAACATGTTATTCTCACGTGCTGTAGAGAGACTGACAATTCCCAGACCAGAACAAGACAGCCAGCCACGAAGATTCCTGCAGCACAGTTGCTTACTAATACCACTAAATGTACACTTTAGACCCCTTGAAGAGCATTAAGTTCCCCTTGTTCCTTATCCCTTGAAGAGCATTAAGTTCCCCTTGTTCCTTATTGCACAGATAATATACATGGTCCAACACGACAGGCAACATCTCCAGTGGTTAAATGCGAGGGTAATAGTGTTGGGTTTTCTTACTTATCTGGGATGACCACTTACTTGAACTCACTTACGGCTCTATTTCATTCAGCTGCTCGTAAATTAGCTTGGCATCCTGAACTCATGAAAGTAAATATATATTTGATGCTTCACCAGTGTATAGTCACTCTCCCTCGCTGCTTTTTTTTCAAATATTCAGATGCCCGCATGAAACTTGTTATCCTTCATCATAACTATAAATATCCTCTGAATAAGTTTTAAGACTTAAATGTTACGTAAGGGGTTGTGCAAAAAGAAAAGTTGAAGAAATACAAACAGTCCTTCAGAAGATTTAATGATGTGGGGTAACCTGTTAAAAAAATGTATTTTTTCATAACTTCCGTTTCAGAATCTGGTGGACCTTATTTACAGCTTTACGATTAAGACATTTATATGAAACAGCTTCAGGCTTTTAGGGCACAAAGATAAACTGAGATCTGAAAGATAGCGTGTTTGCTCACCTGCTGCTGGTCTCTCCTATTTATGAGACGACCTAATGGGCCAACTCCTCCAGCAGCTCCCTCTCCATGCAAGGGGCCGCGTCCTGCAGGCACAAAGCTGCCAAGGAAATGCTGTCAGGGGAGGTTTACATTGGATGTTAGGAAAAATTTCTTCACTGGAAGGGCTGTCAGGCCCTGGCCCAGGCTGCCCAGGGAAGTGGTTGGGTCCCCATCCCTGGGGGTATTTAAAAGCCGGGGAGATGTGGTGCTGAGGGACATGGTTTAGTGGTGGGCCTGGCAGTGATAAGTTGGCGGTTGGACTTGATGGTCTTAAAGGTCTCTTCCAACCTAAATGATTCTTTGATTCTATGATTCAGAAAAATAAACCTGGTCAGAATTGTTATTTTCCTGAAGGAAACATTAAAGGAAAATAAAAATAAAAACAGGAGGGGGAGGGACCTCACATATTTTTTTGGGGAAAAGAAAACACAGATAGAAAACTTTTTCATTTTTTTTCAACAAGCAATTGATGTGTTTCACATGAAAAATGGAAGATTTGTTTCTCCAATGTGCAGTTCATGCTTCTGTTTTCATGATGTTTTATTCAGATTGTATTTTCCATGAAAACCCCAGCACATGCTCATTGCTTCCTGAGATATGTGAGACGTCCTGAACCTCTCTGAATGAAGAGCATCAAATAAAATGTTATTAGGGAATATTGGCTGCTCTGCTTTGATGGGAACAGGATTTTAACCATAGGGCCAGTAGGATCGCTATCATATGGGGCACTGTATTCCCTAGCTCTAAAGATAAATCAAGGATGTAACGTATACCACTGATTTTTTTTTGACGAATTAAAAAAAATATCCTAAATTCAATTCCTTATGAAGCTACTGAGATCATCTGATGGTAGTAACAGAGAAAAGGGAAAAATCAGGATGAGATAGTAAAAACTTTCCAATAATCCTCTAAAGCTCTTCCTTTTAAAGCTGAGCCGTGGCCTTACATGAGAGCCTTCTACGCAAACCTGTTTTTAAGAAGCTGCCATGGAAATTTCCATTCTCAAACATCAGGCCAAGCTCAACTCTTAGAAGACAACTTAGGAAGTCCCAAAGCCTGATACTGTCAGAAGCTGCAAGGGCTTCTTGAGGAAGAAATCACTGTATACCTCCCCTGTTTATTTATTTCTTTTCCTTAGCCAGGCAAAACATTATGTTAGGCATATGTCTCGCCCACAACCAGGAGCATATTTAAGAGTTTGGATTTCAGAATGGCCCACAGCTTTCTAGGACAGGTAGAGCCTGGCAGGCACCGGGCACTTTGTCCCTGGGAAGGGCAAATGAGACTTTAACTTTTCTCTTGTTACAACTTTATCTCAATATAAAACCTCCTACCGTCTCTTGAACATTTTATTATTTAGTCAGTTAAATAATGCAGCTGGCAAAAACCGACCTAATTTATCTGTGTCTGACTGATTCCCAGTCACCTAAGAAAAGAAGCTGTCAAATAGAAAGCCAAATCCTGTGGCACCTACACAACAGAATAAAGCAATGGGAACGTACCCTGGGAGATCAAATGAGGACTCGACTGATTTCTATAGCAAGAATAGTGCACAGTTTCCAGACGTTTATGACTTTGAAGAAAAACTGGTTTAGAGATAAGGATCTCAGAAGAGCTCTGCACTGAGTGCCGAGTGCTGTACGTATGAGACGTGCAATACTTCAACTTCTGATCCGTATAATCAAGGACAAGGCATTAATTTAAGGCACCAGACAAGACTGTCTGCTGGTCGTGTAACTCAGAGGTGTCTTAATGCCATAGTTTCAGACTTCCACAAAGCTTAAAAAAAATAAAAAAAAAGCCCACAAAACCCCAGTCCTTTCTACTGCCGTTACGAGACAGCTTGGTCAAAAAATTATGGTTCTTGACCATATTCCTAGCTTACCCTTCAGGACAGTGCCAGGGTCCTACAACACATATTTCATAAAATATTATATTTGGTTCATAATCATGTACTGAATGAGCTGAAAAAAATATTCTGCTAATTTCAGTTATTTTCTTAAGATGCTGTGAGTCGATAGATTAAGGTTCAGGTATAAGGGAAGACAGTATTGGAGAGAGAATCATTATTACTTTCAGTGTTGATATTGCCATAAAAAGAGAAGGATGAAGAGTTTTGCAGGATTGGGATAAGAATGGTAAAGAAAAAAATGTTTCAAACCAAATTGACCTCTGTTGTGTAAACAGAAATCATTTTGTTAGAACAGTCACAAGCAGGAAATTAATAACTTTAGACTACTATAGCTGATTTTTTTATTCTCACTTGCCATGCAGATGAAAGGTAGGAATGTCATATTTCCTTGGTACCTGAGCTCTAAACCAGCGACGTCTCCCTCCCTAGGTGGAGAGTTCAGAGACAGCGCTGCAGAACGAAACTGGAGGACCTGATTTTTCAGAATATTTGACTTTTATGTCTGGAGTTTGATAACATCAGTTAATTATGAAGGAATCTTTTATCATTTCTCAATCTAGTTGACCCTAAATCATGCAGTTAGGCAAGAAAAGAGCAGTTCTCATAGTCTGAAATTAGAAAGAAAACTAGTAAGCAGATAGAGATTACTATCGGAGAGAAACATTTGGATTTAAACTAGACTACTTCATCTACTTGTGTTTAAGTAAGTACCACGAAATGTAGCGCATGCTTAAGTGTATCGATTATCAATCAGGCCCTTGAACTAGGCTTAAGTGTATCAATTAATCAGGCCCTTGAAACAGGCCCTCAAAATAGACTTTAAGGGATATGTCCTTTCTTCTGCTGGCACTTAGGACAGTGAGACCGGCCTCGCTGAGCGACGCGGAGGCCCCTGTCCTAGCTCACCAGGTTCGCAAGTGCCAGGCACTAAGGAGCTGGTACAGGACAGGACGTGGCTTGTTGAGGTTTTAATCTGATTTTAACACTTTCATTCACCAGACTATACAGTTAATATTTTAAAATATTTTGCTCCTTCTCTCCCTGTAAATCTACAGTTTAAAACAGGCATGTCCTTATTCAAAGCTTCTACAAGAAAGAGACTCTTGTGTTAAACATTTATGTCTCGCTGCTAGCTTTAAAAATTACTCATCTTTAATAAAGTTACCACAAACTGCACAATTTATTTTTGCACAACAGGAGTCTATCTTTTTTCCCTTTCCAGAAAATATACAGAAACAGGTGGCTAGATTTCCTGAGAAAAATCTATTTTAAATGTTTACATGTTTTAAGGTATACTTAGGAATTTTAAATGCTCTTAAGAAAAACTTTTTATTAAGTCAAGTTTCAGTAGTACTTCTTCTTTTCACCTGTAGTTTTAAACATTCTCTAAATCTATATCTTATTTTATTTTATGTCTGTGTTGTTTATATATTATTTTCAGATTAGGAAAAAGAATTCTTCAAATAACAGTGGAGAAACACAGCATGCAGTAATACAGTAAATACAGTAATGTTTTTCAAGTAGTTTGTTCAGTGGTTACAGTTCATAAGGAATGCCTAAATACATGGTTATGTGGCTTATTTTAATTTCATAATTATTGTAAACAATCGATACTATAAACACAGCGCAACATCTGAAAGGACTCCAGTGGACATTGTAGAGAAATGCTGCCCAGCCTTTTTTAAAAGTGTGAAAAAGGAAAGCCTAATACATTTCCAAAGGATTTTCTTGGGTTTGTTTTTTTGTTTGGTTCGTTTGGTTTTTTTTGGTTTTCATTTAAAGATTCTGGATTGCAACATCTGGATTAGACAAAGGGAGGTTTGGTTAATAAAACAATAAAATCCTTTGCATCCATATTCCTAGATGATATCATAGTTTTACAAAGAAAGAGGCCTTTTTCCCAGTGAAGTTCACAAATTAGGTTTTGTTACCGGTTATGTTGCCGTTCCTGGCAAACTAGAGTTTTATGAGCTTTTTTGGCTGAGCTGCCCTGTAAATCTGAAATAGCTTTGCCCTCCCATTTTGCCTCCTTGCGTAGAACCACGAAGCGACGCAAAATGCTGGCAGAAGCGACCCCCCTTTCCACGGCAGCTCCTCTCAAGCCACCTTCTGATTTATGGATTCAGGCAGGCTCGTTGTCGGCCTCAGGATGGAGCGGCGTTCACGCGCGATCCAAGCGGAGCGCGCGGCTGTGGGCTGTGTTCCCGCTGCTGCGTCAGAACCCCCTCCTCTCTTGGTTCCTCCGCCGGCGTGTATGCGAGTGCGCCGCGCTGCACTGCTGCCAGGGCATCTCCCTTCCTCGTGTCGCTATTGCAAATGACAAACTCCTGAATAGCTGGGAGTTTTTTGATTCCTTTTGCTCTCATGAAGAAACAAACGATCGGACCTAAATCAGTAAATTCCAACATAGGTTTGCAGAACTGAAGCAGCTGTGGATGAGGGGAGAGAAGGGGAAGGTGCAAGGCACATAAAAATGTATTTCATCTTCTTTTTCTGGGAAGATGCCACGAATGGGGACTGCGTTTCTATGTAGCAAATTTGAAAGTGTTGTGTAACTCATGTTCAAAATAGTAATTGAAATGTATAGTGTTTATTACATTCCCATATGTTTGTAATCGAGGTACAGCACTAGTGGATGGGAAGCAAAAAGCTATACTTTGCTGCTTAGCATCAGAGCTGTTGCACATTCATTTAAATAGCTTTATTTATCTTCTTCCCCATAAAGAACCTTCCATACTGTAAATTTATTGAATGGTTAATGGCCCAAAAGTATGGGGTTCATTACAAAATGAAGTATTTATTGCAGTGTTAATTAAATAAAAGCATTGTAATCTTTCCAAATTGAACAATTATGCTCATTTGAACATTTTAAACAGAAAATCTTTTATATACTAATTGAGTTGCATAATGAAAAGCACGTGTAATGGAAATTTTAATCAAAACAAATACTGAAATAATTTGAACACTTTTTACAATATAAAATGTCTACCTCAGTTTTTATTAGAAATATTATAACAGCCAGATTAGTTTCAGAACTCATGACCTTTGAGTGCGGTATATTATTTCTGAGCTGATAGGCCACCCTCACATACCAGTTGGCTAACCCTTAAACATCAAAGTTACTGCTTGGCGACCAGCCTCAAACCATGACAGACTGGCTGCAAGCCCACAACTTGACAGCCTGGCGCTCGGCCTGTAGCCTGAGCTGACAGCCTTTTCTGCAAGGGGCTGATGAATGATTTCTGGCAGCTTGTGCTGCGCTCTGACTGACTGGGAGAATAGCATCGATCAGAAAAATGCGCACAAAACCTCCGCAGGTCCGTACGAGATGGCACTTTGCCGAATGCCCAGATCAACGGCGTGTTCACACCCAAATTTTATTTATTTATTAAATTTCACTGAGCAACCCTAGAATATTTGCAACTGCAATTATATTTCAAATAGCTTAGCCACCTAACAGCTAAATTTTATTCACAATTCAAGACTATTCTTCTGCTTCTCTCTGTCTCCTGTGCCGAACCCTTGTAGGCGTAGCCGGCTTTGTTTTTCACTTGCAGACAAAAGCTGAATAATGCGAATTCATTTGTGAGTCTGAATAAAATTCCTACAAGAGGAAATTGCATGCCACAGACTTGCAGCTGAATTTGTGCTGTTCAGAGGAAGGCCTGTGGCCCAGTCTCTTTTACTGGGGGGTGTCTTCTTTGTGGATTGGCCTTTCCTAAATTCTATTCCCATTTAACAATTTTATACTATTAAATTGTGGAAAAAGGAAAGGAACCATTTCGATCCTTTTCTTGGCTTGATATAATTGCACTGTAAGGGGAGTGGTCCATTAGCTGACATCAAGATTTTGCTGGGATTATCAAGAGATTTAAGGATAAATCTCCAGAAAAAAAGCCCGTGTAATTAAAAGGTATCAGCAGTAAGCTGACAGTATAGTGATGAAAATGCTTTGGAAGCAAATTCCTACTCGCTTTATCCTTAAAGTGAACAATTATTTATAGGAATATGTAATAGTAATCCCTTACAATGACTGAACATAGAGGTTTCTATAATAAAATGGGCCTGATTGATTGAATACAAGTGAAAAAATGTGGTGTTATTGGGCAAAGGAGCTGTGTTTCACATCTGAACTGCAGCAAACACTGTGGCCATGAAACCCATGGATAGCAAGGGGCTTTAACGGAGCTGGAAGAATACCTGAAATGTAAAATCTGCGGCTGTGGTGAAAGCACCTGTGATGGTAACTTTTTTTGTCTAGTGCACCCTGACATAGGTACCAGTCTCTACAGGATAAAGCACATTATTCCATCGCTCGGGTTGGTAACATGAAAGTCTACGTTCATTTGCAATTTTTTCCTGTTACACAATATGTTTTTGTAGCTGTTTGAGTGACAGGTTGCACGTTAACGTGAACAGGCGTTCGTATGATGCTAGTAAAGATGAGTGATTGCCAACACATTATGGCACTGATATTTCTAGGTCGCTGCTAATGGGATCTGACAAACCCTCGTGAAGAGTCAGCTATAGCAGCCTTTTATATTTCAAAAGCCGTTTTCATCCCTTCTCCCAGAAACTCTGAATGAATTAGGAGAGGAGCCTCTTGCAGTGAAAACTTGTTCTTAATTTTCTGATATTAGTGTGGAATAGATGTCCTGCTGTTCAGAGCAGAGAGTCAGTGCAAGCAGGAGGGAATCTAGCTGTAGGCTTCCTGAAATTTTTCCATCATGATCTAGCAAGCTATATGGAAAAAAAAAAAGCTATAAATGTGAAACAAATATGCAGAATATATAAACAGATCAGAAATTCTCCTACTTTTTCTGCATAGGGATGATTAATGCAATGACCAAGGATCGCGTTGAAAATATTACTGTGTTATTATTTATTATAGATAGATAGCCTTTTCCACCTCAGACAGTGCAGAGAAGATTCTTCTTTCCTGGGTTGCAGAGGGAACACTTCCATCCCAAAGAGGTTTGACTGTTTAAAAATCCAGGTGAGCAAAACTAAAATGGCTTCATTGAATAGTTTAACATACTATCCAGAGCATACTTCCTAACTAAGATATCTAAGTTCCACTGAAGAAACCAAAAAGGAGACGGGGTTTTGTTGCCTTTTTTTTTTTTTTTTAAAGCAGGGAAACCATTTGCAGTCTTATTGTAACCATCTGTGAAAAACACCAAGACAAATGAACTCGAGTTAGAAGGAGCAGCAGACACAGTCTCCCTGTGTGCACCCCCAAACAGCAGGTTTGGCAGTGCAGCGGCTCCGGGTTCAAGCCAGGGCACGGGGAGGCGGCAGTGGCTGGCGGCCTCTCGGCAGGGCTGGCTGCGGGCAGCCTCCAGGGGAGGCGAAAGGCAGGCGGGCACAACCATGGAGAACTGCAGGTTTTGCTGCCGAGGCATGGAGATGAGGACATTGCTCCTGGAGGAAGAAACTCTTCCTCCTCTGAGTAAAAGCCGCCACCCCGCAGTCCCTGACCTCCCGCAGGGCAGCACCTACCCGGCTTTCCAGGACGGGCAGGGTGCGGATGCCCTGCCCTCTCCAAGGTCTCAGGCAGGAAAATAACAGACTGTTGCACCCAGGTTGAAAACACCGTCCAGAATAATATACTACCTATGAGCTTTCAGTAGTGCTTTTTCATGCAAAACAGCAAAAAAAGAGTAATTTTTGCCTGTAAGAATGACAGTATTAACTATTATACTGCTAATAACTGCTACAAGGTGGTGCTGGAGCTGCGTTCCATGAACGGTGCAGCAGCGCCCGCAGGTGAGACCTGCGCAGGGTTTGCTGCCCGCTCCCCTTGCCCACTGCGACGGGCCCGAGCCTGCGGACCCACCAGCTCCCTCCTCTGCCTGACCACCAGGGCTGGCCGCAGATTTGGGCTTGCTGGAGCGTCCCCTCCTCTCCTTCCGTGGTTAGTCACAAGCAAACCAGCGTTTTGTTGACAACGAAGAGGCAGCCCAGGTATGCCTACTCCCTGCTCTTTCCTGGCTCTGTAGGAAGACGATGGGATAAAGAGGGGAAGGAAGCAGGTATCGTTATCTGCTAATGATATAAATAGCGATATAAATTCTGCCTAGGCCTGATGGAGAGCTGAGGCGCTGCAGGGACTTCCACAGCGTTGATAACTCAGGGCTGTAAGCAGAACTATATTCAGTTAGAGAAACAGCTACAGAAATCTGTCCTCCAAAAGCCAAAGTCCAACAAGGTCCAGGAAGGAGGAGTAAGGGTTACAACCTGTATCTCGAACATATTAGCAGGTGTTGAAGGAAACTGAAATTCGCCTTCTTCCAGGGGTTATTTCAGGATTATGAAAAAGTAACATAAAGAAGGGCTGTTTCTCCTGCAATTGCCTCAAATTAATCATTTTAATCTTATTCTTACATGATGTCTCATGTTACTTGGGATCAGGAGGTAAATCTCCCAATTGTTCCCAGTAGCCAGCGTGGTTTCAGAGTACAAACCCCTGGGGGCTGTGCTCCAGCACAGCTCCCGGGCTGCTGCCACCGGTAGGAGCCCAGGCCACAGGACTGGCCCGGGGCTAATCCCCTTCCCCCGCCAGCAAGGCACCCCGCGTTGGTTTTGGGCACACGACATCAGATGCACCATGACTGCACTGCTTGTGGCTGGCAGATGGGGTCAGGGACACGCCGAGGCAGACGGGGCTGTCCGCTCTGCCCTCGGCCGCTTCAGGTAAAGGGGCCTCGGCGCGCGAGCACCCGGGGACGGGCCTGCAGCCTCAGCCCCTTAGCTCCCGGCTCAGGGGCCTTCACAGCAACTTCTCTACCCTTCATAGCACAAAGGTGCTAGTTTTTCATACCGTTTAGGGGCCTGACATAGAATTGGTGTTTAAATTTCACCCACCCGCCTTCCCAAATAAGAAAGCCCTTTTGCAAGCATTTCTATTTCAAACACGAAATTAAAAACGGAAATGGAAAGTGGTAGCTTTCCACTGGTGCCACTACCATTTCTAGGTTTTACCATTTATTTGAATTACATTAATTCAGTTCAGTGATTGCCAGTCCCAGTCAGGATTAAGATCTTCACTGCCGAGCTACATACAGAGGGAAGGGCCGGGTCGTGTCCTAGAGATCCCTTTTTTAAAGTGCGTGAAGAGAAAGGAAGATGGCGGCCTTAGCAGAAGTCAAGTGCAGGGACCCGAGTAGAGGTTTGGCGTATGGGTGGCAAAACAAATCTCCTGCTTTGTCAAAGCTGTCTAATGTGATTTTTTTCATCAGTCACTTTGGTATGACTCATTAAACACATTTAGGACTTAATTCTCATTAATTTTAGTGAGAGACAGGCACTCAGATACTCCTGAAAATCCCACAAGGCATGCATCTACACTTTTAGTAATCAGATATAGCTAAAAAAAGGTATTAGTTCTCTGTTAAATGGAGGAAATATCTTCATCACAGAGAAATTTGAGGTTCAAAAGGCTAGACTATACTAAGATTTTTGGTTACTGCAATAATGTGAATCAGCTTTAAATACCTAGAACGGACCGGAGGGACAGGGTCCGGACCGTTAATCACTGTGGTCAGAATGGGCCAAATTCTACAGTCATTACTCAGGCAAAACTCCCATGAAAAATCAGTGTAAGGTTTGCCAGGGTAAAGATTTGGACTTACAGTGGGTGATTGCTGAGTCTTTTATCATTTGTTAGATCAGCAAACTCTTCTCAGCGTGCAGCATGCACACAGGATATAATTTAGACCACCTACAGAACAGCTTGTCTGATTCCTAACTGCAAGCCATTAAAAACTAGAATGTAAATATGATATTTGAGCCAATAGTGCCATCAACGGAGATGGATTTCTCCTTCAAAATCAGAGGCATGTCTTGCCTGACTGGATTTCACAACCTCCACTTGTCTGTGAATTGTCTTCTCGAGATGCTGAAGTTAAAAAGACCCCGAGCTGGCAAAGCGGTGCTGATTTAAGGACTATAATTAGATCAGAATATAGCCTGGCTTTGGGTTAGTCGCAAAAGCACAGACCCAACAAGATTTTTCTCACCTGGATGCTGCTGTAGATCAGGAGCAGCTTGGCTTACAGCAGCTCCTCGGTGCTGCAGAAGAGCGTGAAGCCTGGCCCACAGCGCCCTGCATGAAAGGCTATTTTTAATTAGCGCCAGAATAGGGCTTCAGGAGCTAAATAAAGTTGAAGACCCTGTTCTCTCAGGAGCTGTGCATGTGCACGCTGGGCCTTCAGAGCTACATAACCGGAGAGACAGAGGTATAACAACCGCCACCTCGGGAGCGGAGGGAACCCAATGGCCGGGAGCAACCGGCCTGGGGGGCGCGGGGGAAGGTGGCAACGCACCCGGGAGCAGACGCCCGGACAGCAATTAATGCCCCGTATCAGCTGGCCCGCGCTGCCGTGGCCGTTCTCATCCTTCGGTGGGTATTGTGTACACTACTCGTACGGTACTCTTGGTAATTTTAAGCACTCTAGAGTCATAGCCATTTATAGCATATGGAATTTCAGTGGTGTTTATATTTCCATGTGAAAACCACTGATACGATGACTTAGTCATTTATGTAGCATTAGGGGAACGATGAAGATGGGGATCCTGGCCTCTTTCCATCCTAAAACATGTCTTATGCTTGTAACATTATACCACGTTTGCTGGGATGTATTTTTGCTGCATTGATGAATTTGTGATTAATGAGGTTTTATCATAGAAATTCTGTACACAACTATAAATTACATGCAATTATATGTGCAGAAACAAAGTAAAAAATATTTGGGTTGGAGTGCACAACTTTGATTTGGCCACATTTACTGGCTATACGCAACCAAATCTGGTAGTTTTTCTTACAAAAACAAAGTAATTAAATAACAGTAATGATACTTTTGCATGCAGACTGAGTGACATAATGTGGCTTATTAATGAGAACAACAAAGAACAGTGGGATTAAATGTATCCCTGGTGTAACACAGTTGCTAAAACCCAACATTACCACTGGGACTAATTTGGTCTAAAATGGATTGTTTCCCAGAGGGCGTTGCTATGTGAAATCTTCTTATCTTTCTTTGAGAAAAAAGGAGCAATGACCTCACTTTACAGCTGCTTGCTTTTTGACTTGCCTATTTCCACTGCTGGCAGCGTGATCCTACCGGTGACAATGGGGGCACGACTTGTTCCCACCTAAATAGATAAAAAAATTTAACATCCTGCTGGGGAGACAGAATGCTTTGAGTCTGCCACTTTTCAGAGAGTTTGCAAACAAGGTAGGCATAACATATTCGCCTAACTTAACTTAAATATTTCCAGAGGCTGTGTTAAACCAGGGAGCCTTGGGGAGGAAACGCTGTGTTACCTGAGGGATCACCAATTCCTAGAAGCTTCAGTTGTACCCGGCAGGATGAAATGATTAGGCGCAGTTTTAAAAATAGCCCTTCTTTCAGATTTCAGAGACACGGGTGGGTCCAGATGGCCTGGTGTTACCCTGGTCGTGGTCAGGTACAGGGTAACTGAACAGCCAGAAATGCCCCTCCGCTTAGAGAATTACCTGATGCATGTCCTTAAATTAATTATGAAATACTCACTGAACAGGTTGTTCTTAATGATTATGAATGATAAACTTTTTAAAGTCAACCTGTTTTGCAAGCAAAAGTGTTGCTGTAATCAAGACCTAATCCTGCAGTCACTGTCCCTGTGTAAATAATTTAATTCGGTTCTGGACAGAAGAGCGATTCCAGTGGCTCAGAATTCGTGCAAGTGCTCAGTGTTGATAAACCTTTGTGCGCGTGCGGTACAGGAAAAATAAATTTAGAGAGGAAACCTATTTCAGCTTTACATGTCTAAGACATAATTACAGGCAACAGTGAATAAAATGAATTTTAAATTACGAAGCATAGGTTGATGGTTTCCAGTTAACAATTTTAAAAATAAATTTATGCATGGGAGGATTAATATAGAACAGTAACACTGCACCATCCCGAAGGCTAGAAATTGAACAAGAATAATACATTAATGTTATACTGAGATATAATACTCTATCCCCTAATTTTTGTGCAGAATAACATGTTTTTCTTGGATAGAAGAATTTTGTGTCAGCTCTTAACCATGTTACAGTTTCTTCTGGCATGCAGACTTGGGGAGCTAACATTTATCTAGTTGGACTATTAGCACCTTACAGCCCGATCTGAAACTTTCTCTAGTCCCTCTACTAAATAAACTTAACAGAGAGTCTGGGAATCATAGTTTTCTCTTTACAGATGCCCTTTAACCTTCGTGACTGTTCCTAGCTAAATATTTATTTACATAGAACACAGTGCTTTGGTGAAACACTAGACTGCCTACCTCTACAGTCATTTCCTATGGAGGGGGAAAAAGGAAAGCTTGTTGATACACTTCAGTTTTCATTTGCCTCAGCGTAATCATCTTTCTGATTTAAAGGCTGGGAATATGTTGATCTTCATTGCACCACTGTTTTAAAGGAATGATAATGCGTACACAGCCAGCTTTTGGTGCATGGATTGGAATAATGGTAATTTTAATCTAAAAGGAATTTAGTGCCCACTGAAGAGCTTGATTTACAACGTATCTTAGCTGTGGATGCTGATAACAGCCGGGATGGTGTTTGAGAGATGCTAAAACTGCAGCCAGCTTGGCTCACTGTTGAGCTATGTTACAGTTTTCCTCAGTGTAAAATTTAGTTTGAAAGTGTTTTATATAGGATCTGGACACAGCAGGACTTTTAATGGACGCCACCTCAAATCCAGACAAGAGGAGGTCTGTCAGGCTCCAGCATCCATTTCCAGCAGGCCTGTCATTAGGCGAGAGATTACTTTGGTGTTAAAAAAGTGTTTGAAATACTAATGAGATTTAAAAAAAAAAATCACATGCAGCTTGGCGTCCTTGTTGCCGTGACTTCAGCTTTCTTGGTGCGCGTGTCCTCTCGCCCTGATGCCAGGCGTTGACTCGTTGCCACGCTTCGTGCCTGCAGCGAGCCCGGAGGCCGCCGCGTCCGAGGGGCTGCGGGGAGCGGCAGTGACCACCCGTCCCTCCTCTGTGGCGACCTCCCGTCCCTCCTCCGTGGTGACCACCCGTCCCTCCTCTGTGGTGACCACCCGTCCCTGCTCTGCGGCGACCTCCCGTCCCTGCTCTGCGGCAGCCGCCGGTGCGCAGGGAGCGGGTGTCCGCGGCAGAGGGGCAGCGGTCCCGGCCAGGGAAGGAAAGCGAGCGGCGCTGCCTCGGCGCTGGGGCGCGGCGAGCGCTCCCACACGGCACGCGGCACCCAGGTGCCCGTCAGCGCCGTGGTCCTAGTCGAGACGGTATGTTTTGAATTCCAGAACGCCTCTATTTTCGTTTTAAGGAAATACAACCCCGTAGATAATTATTTCACTGCTGAAGGATGGCTTTCCAGGCATGGTACCTTCCCTTTTACAAAATCTACGTCTGTTTTATCTAATCCACCAGAAATCATAATAACTACCCTCCCCTCCCTTTTTTTTTACACATAAATTTGCTATCATTCCTTCTCATACTTGAATGTTCTCCCACCTGTCCTCAATTTAATCCATGAATGTAAGCACATAAATCTTCATGACGTTTTGGCAGAAAGTACCTATTTTCAGATGACTCCTTTAGGAAACTCTGAATCCAGGTGTTTGTTTTTTGCATAAAGTGTTGCAAAAGGGGAATTTTAATGTGACCATACAACCAAAAACCTGGTTACCTTTGAAATTCTGTAAAAGGGTGGGCTAGCATGCGTGCAAGCTTTGCGTGTCTTTTCCACACCCTGAGTTATATTCAGAGAGCTAAATTATAATTACCGCACCATCTGTAAAGGGAAGGAATATGGGGTTTTACTGCTACGAGCACGTGATTACGCAAGCTTTGTTATGTGTAACGAACATGCACTGGATGTTTAAAAGTCCTTTACCACATTTGACAAAAAGGGAGGAAAAGTGGAATGCTGATCTCAAAACATATTTTTGGGATGGGGTGAAAAAAGAAAAAAAAAAAAAAGAGATGAAACAGTTGGCTATTTTACTTAGGCCAGCTGGTTTCTAAACAAAGATCAGAATCTATCTGAAAGTCTGATCATAAAGTCCACACTAAATAGTTTTGACATAAGGACTGCATGATCTGAAATGTGAAAAGCCTTTTACCTTTAGTTACTGTGGGGCCTATAAGAACCCTAGCTTTATTTAAGGCTGTACGCTGAATTAAAACAGAGGTGCTCACTCTTTGCTCTCTACCAGAGTTTTAGACACTGTATAGGGAACAGATTTCTTAGTAAGTGCGTGCTATTCTACAACCATCGGGAAAAAAAATCTCACTCTCTTAAAATTACTCTAATTTGTCACCAAACTGAAAATGCCTCCCAAATAATTGATCATTAAAAAAAATATCCTCTGTACCTAAGCACATCCGTATGGGTACCATATTAAAAAAATACAAAAAGGTCCTTTGTTTCTAAGGTGGCGAGGGGAGCGTTGTATTCTGCAGTCCACGGTCTTTTACTTTTCTCCCAAGGTGAGATTAGCTGGCGGGGGTGCTTTGTCTACCAATGGGACACATAACTGACTGGGAGAACCTCGAAAAGGGGAGGAAAAGAAAAGGCTACCAAAAAGAAAGAAAAAAAAAAAAAGAAAAAAAAGAAGAAACTCTGACAGGGAATTAGTTGGCTTTTCTTCCTCTGATATAAACTCTTAGCACAGCCCCCCCTTCCCAAAAAAATCCTATAGCAAAGCAGATCTACATCTCATCCACACCTTTTCCTCCCGAGAGCGGACGGAGGAACGGACCACACAGGACAGCAGTTACACTATATCTCTTCGCTCACACTTCTGGCAGGCAGGCAGATGTGATGGAGATAAGGGCAGTACAAGGACTTAGGCAGAGGATAAGAGCGCGCATTGTTCCAACGCTGATATTCCCCACTACAGACAGACGATTTTTTTTCTCTTTAAATCCCGTAATCACTTATATTTTGCAGAACAACAAAAAAACCTTTCTCCTTTTTGCTTCTAATAGACTAATCCTGCAGAAAGGCTTTGCTCTGAATTCATACTTTTCTATAGGGCCACAATCTTTCTGCCAGTGAAAAGGTTAATTCAAAGGTCTTTCATCAGGCCGGGCGGCGGGAGCGCTCCCGAGGTGGCAGCACAATCGGCGGCGCAGGAGGGGAGAGGCAGCTGCGGTGCCCGCCTCTCAGCGCCCGCTCCCCTCTGCTCTCGTAGTCTCTGGAGCTGGCGACGACTCTGGGAGCCAAGATAAGACACCGGCGTAAGGAAGATTGATGCGTTGATTGTGCTGCATGAGCCCATAGTGCTCAGCTGCCGCCGCCACCTCCTTGCAGAGCTTTTAACCCTGGCACCACGCTCTCCGGGTTTGCCAACACAAAGGGGAGGGAGAGGCTGCGGCCGCGGGTCTCAAATTAGGTACCCGACGTACCTGCTACTACCTTCATGGTTCGCTCTTGTATAGCAGCCGTAAAGGTGAGCACAACCAGCCCCTCGCACGCTGTGTTCTCAGCGTACCTTTACTGAGAGAGAAAACAGCAATTTGGATGGGCCCGTGGAGCTGGCTGTAGCTACCGCTGCTTTTTTGGCATCATCAGAACAATCCCTTTAAAATCCCAACTTCCCACGAACTTACCCATTCTGATCTGAATTTCGGGTGCAGGGATTCCCGCTGGCCACCCTAATCTCCCGCCCAGGCAAAGGATTCTTTTCATGCTGATGGCACAAAGGACTTTGTGGCGAGTTTTGCACAGCATGCGCAAATGAACCGATCTTCTGTTCACAAGCAGGAGGAGAGTTTTCTTTCTTTCTTTCTTTCTTTCTTTCTTTCTTTCTTTTTCTTTTTTAAGTATTCAGTTCATAGTGGTTTGTTCCTTTTACTCACTCAAGCTATCCCAGGGTAGAGAGCGAGTTTCTTGCCAAAAATAGAAGCATATTCTACTTCTGGGGGGGAAATAGCTTTATTGTTCAGAAATGGCACTTTATATTCGCTCTAGCAATCCAGAACAGTTTATAAAGAAACATTATGCTGCTGATAAAAACAATTTATAAGGTGAAGTTATGCCTCAGGTTCAATGGGACTTGTCCATGAACATCTGAGAGCAGAGATTGTCTCCTGAAGGCTCATGTTGTGCAGTTCTTTGCTGCTGAATACCAATACCAGCTATAGTAGATATTCCCAAATGGAAAAAGTGGTAGTTGTTGCTATCTAAGGCAAAGATAAATGGAAGAAGAGGCATTAAAATTAATCTCCAAAAAAGAACAACAGGAAAAAAAATGGCTAAGAAAAGTATGTCCTTCTAATGGAATGGTAGCTATGTCTGATGTCCCAGTGGGACTGTGTCTCCTGGGGGAGCTGATCTGGCGTCTCCTTTAGCACCAGAGCAATGGCGTTTCCAGTCTGCCATCACATCGTCCCCTTCCCGCGCGGTGGAGCCGAGCCAGCCTCGAGAGCGGGGGAAGCAGGCGTGCGGTGCAGAGCTCCAGCCGGCCAGCACGGCCCCCCGGCGGGACCCCGCTCCTGGACCCTCTGTGCCGCCCCGCGGGCGCCGGGGCAGGGACCCTCCCTGGACACAAGCCCCGTGGGCTGTCGCCGGCAGCCAGGGAGCCATCGCCTGGCTGTGCGCGCCCGCCAGCTGCTGCTGGCCCTTGGGGAGTATTCAAGCATGAATTTTTTCTTTCTGAATGATAATAGCAGGAGTTTCTACATCTATCAGGCAGCAAATCCAGCACAGACACTCCGTTCTCGCCTTTTGTTTTCCACTTTTATCTCTTGAAACTGGAGATGGGGGGGACTGTGGGTTTTCGTTGTTAAAGTGCATATGATGAAAATCACGCAGGTCTCAGTGGCGAATTCCGCTTTTCATTTTCCCGACTGAGTAAAACTGTCAGTAATTTCCGGCGCTTGGGTCCAGTTTGAGCATTTTCTGCATGAATGTCCCACTGATTCCTTCTTTCCTTTCATTAGAAAGATTCCTTCATAATCAGTGCTAAAATGCTAACTGGGGGAGGAGAAAATCGCCAGATTTTTCACAAAATTATTTAATTTTGTACCAATTAAAAATTTCAGAAGTTCTTAATAGAAGAGAGGACGTATTTTGGACAAATGTATTTGCATTTTCCCTAGTGCTTAGCAACTCCGGGTTTTCTTTCCCCTGGAAAGGATGAAAGTCAGTTTTTGCATTTTTAAGATCTCAGAACTGCGTAACACTCACAGACTGTTTCAGCGTAGTACTTCACAACTGCAATGCAGTTTTCATTTTTTTAAGTGCTTTAGTAACTTAAACAGTAGTATTAGCAAGGTTTGATGTATAAAGCAAGTAATTACAGGAGTATAGTAAGTATTTCTCATACCAAGAGAAAATTAGCATGGTGATTAAAGCTGGCACGGTGTGGCAAGCACAACTGATATTTGTTTTATTATAATCAGTGCCTTTGCAGTCACGTTGGAGTGCAAAGCAAAAGGAATCACCACTGAGGTTAGCTGGTGATCCTTGGTGGGCTTTGGGTAGGGTTTGCTTTTCAGGAGAAAGGGAGAAGAGGCTCGATTTCTGACACCATGGCAGCATTACTACATGACTTTGGGCATCCTATTTAGTCTGTTCCCACTTCTTTCTTCTCTAGTTAGTCTCACTTTAGTTCCTAAGTGGTGATGTGTTTGAGAGTAAATGCAGCTGAACAGTTGCCCCATTTAGGGCTTAGGCACTTCTCCTGTTCACCGAGCCAGTGAGTTTATCTGGTTTTAAACCACTTTGCCCAGAGCCAGTACTGGGTACGAGCCGTCGGGTCTTCCAGTATGCTATTTAGCTGGGTGCCTGCCCAAGTATGGCCATGGGCATCTGTGGACATTTCTGCTGGCTGCTCGCTCCTCGCTGACTCGGGTCCCGAGTGCAGGAGGAAACCCTGCCAGCCCCAGCCCTGGGGTCTGATACACGCTTGCTCTTGTGTACCCGCTGGGTACCTGGTGTACGTCAGCCAGCTCTTCATCTGAAGTCCACGGGAGTTTTCCAACATTATTATAAAAACAGCACTGTTGAAAACAGCAGCAGAAAAAGCATACCTTGTTTTTGTGTATGTTGCAGTTGTCCCCCGTTTACTAAGCAGAACTGATTACTGTCTTCAGGAATAGCATTAACAGCTGCTAAGTGAGAGGCTTTATTGCAGGAGAATGAACCCTTTCTGCACGTCTCTTGATTTTGCATTATTTGTTACCACAGTGACCGAACAGGACAGTATATCATCTGGTGAAGAAGCAAGCATTGTGTATTTAGCATTTGCTGTACATACATTCCCATAGTAGCTTTCTTAGGAAAAAACATATTGGGCCAGATCTTCCTTTACTCAAGCTGATGATGCAGTCTTATACATTTACTAAATCAATACACCTCAGAGGAGATCGTGTTCTTAATTGAGCATACTAGTGAGAACAGAGTGTTTGTGAGGATCTTAAAAAATAAGCAAACAAACAAACCCCAACCTCTGCGTTTCAGTCCCAGATTCTCTCTGGATTAGAGTTGCTTAATCTAAACCACTGAAAGCAATGGAATAGTCCTAAAATAGAGATCTAAATCCTTCCTGTTTTCATTGACATACTTCATGTAACTACTGCTATTTATCTGCTCCCCTCTTTAATTTGGCCATTTTTGGCCTGACCCCAGTGCAAACGGCGTAGTGTGTTATGACTGGAAAAGCAGGCGAAGGGGCAGGCGGGGATGCCAGCCCTCCCTGCCGCCCTGCCAGTACCTGTGCTCGCACATCTTCGGACTCGCACAGAGATGCTCTCGTGATTTCTGTCCCGAGCGTGGTGGGGTCCACTGTTCCTCGCGCATTGGTGGGTAGAAACGATGGGTGAACTTCCACTGCTCTGCAATGAGCAGTTCTGCGTAAAAGTGACCTCTATTTAGGCTTGA
Organism: Platalea leucorodia; assembly: GCF_965183815.1. Classification (NCBI taxonomy): domain Eukaryota; kingdom Metazoa; phylum Chordata; class Aves; order Pelecaniformes; family Threskiornithidae; genus Platalea; species Platalea leucorodia. Next base: position 791,538 of record NC_138831.1, on the reverse strand, counting down.
GCACATGCTTATTTAAAAGCTGATGATGTTTTACTGGCCGACAGCGGATGTGCTCAGGTTGCAGGTACGACGCAGTGCGTGGGGAGGCAGGCAGTCCCACCCGTGCCCGACATGACCAGCGCAGACAGGAAAAGCAGCCGATGAACATCACTGAGAAGCAAAATTCCAGCAGCAGATATGTCGGTGCAAACTGAAATGACTCAGCTGAAAGCACTCAGCTCATTTCAGATTTGTATGTACCAGAGTGAAGTTTGATCTCTCAGTTATTGATAACTTCCATACCAGTTTAGAAAAATCTCATTTGTTTCTCTCTGCTTCTGCAACAGTCAGGCTTCACTGTAGGAGGGGAGAAGCGCCGAATTTCTAAGATGTAGTTTGGGAATTAAAACTCCACCAGCATGATACACAGTGTTGTGCCCATTTGTACTGTATAAATAAATATCGCAAAATGTTTTTTAGATTCTGCCTTGCCTGTTGCTGAAACCAAAAGTATTTTTGCCTCCAAAATGATCCTCGGAGAGTTGCTTTGCATTTACAGGGATTTTCAGATTGGCAGGGAGCCACTGGACAGCTTACGGAAAGTCACTGAAAGCTAGGAGCGATGTGAGGGCTAGACATGGAAGCACAATTTCACAGACATTACAGGGCCAATTCAGATTTCAGTTACAGAGCAGAATGAGGATAACAATAAAACACTTCATGAGAAAATAAATATATTGTTCCAAAAAGATCCCTATTGCCACTTCTATACCTAATATAATTCTTCCAGATGAAAACAATCGTCAAAACAAAAAAAACCCAACAGTTCAGCTAGCTGTTGAGTAAAGCTAGCGTGAGGAAGATAGTCCGAGTGCAAACACCTAGCTACGTGAATTGTTTTTGCAGAGGTTAAGGCTGAAAGTATGTACTAAAATTAACAAGAAATTCTTTTTTTTGTTCACATATTTTTTTTAAATTATCCAGTCTATTTGTTCAAAATTGCTTGCCATTTCTTCAAAATATTGTTTTGCTTTTTGAACAGCACCCAAGCGATTCACTGTAGGGGTTCACTATTCAAATGCCAGAAGCCTCGGCATGGACAGCTCCTGAAGCGGCGCGGTATTGTTTCTGGTGGCTGATGGGGTGATTTATGTAATCCAATGAGCTGCAAATTGCAAGCATAACAATGGAGAATTAGCGCTATCTTTGAAAGTCTGGCTCCTCATCCCAGTACGCCTCAAGTTCTCCCTTTACCAGCGGTGATAATTGCCTGCAGCACACTGGAAGCATATCGGCTTTTCTGCTGAGATGCTGTGGGGACCACTGAACGAGAGGATGTCTTTGGCCAGAGCCATCAGGAAGAGCTCTGCTGAACTGCAGCACTTGCAGCTGCAGCTTTAAATTCAGACCAGTTTGCTCCTTCGTGGCAGCTGCTTTTTGTCACACAGCCTCCTGAATTTCTCTTAGAGCATCAAAGTAGCTTGGCACTTTTACAGGGTCTTAGCAGAAAAAGGTGCATGTTGGCTGTTTTAATTAAAGCAAAGGAACCAAACTAGGGGAATGCAATCAAGAGCCACATAAGGTCTGTGCCCACACCTCGTACCTGCAGAGGAGCTGGTGCTCCTGTTGGCTCCCGTCCCGAGGGCAGGGGCAGGCCGCACGTGGCCACAGCAGCCCTGCCGTGCCGCCAGCAGCAGGTACAGGGCAGCGGCTGCTGTCCCTCTCCCTGGCCGCAGGCAGCTTCTGGGGCTGGGGAAACCCATCGCTTGGTCCCAGTTTGTCAGCCAGCTTAGAGGACCATGCAACCCCCCACACCCGACACTCGTCCCAGACTGCCCTCGCTCCTCCTCCTGGCACCTCACTTCAGTTTCCATGTACCCTGAAGCATGAAGACTCATCAGTTCATCAGCAGAGGTGACATACCTGGGAGTCACCTAAATCCTCAAAGGCGAAACCAACATTTAAATTCACTTGGTTAGCTCATAATCTCCGTGCCGAGCTGGGAAGCGGGCAAGAGGTGGCTTTGAGAGCAGCAGGTGCTCTAAACAGGGGGGCAAATGCTTTTTAAGGACAAACCAGTCTACATCTCTGACTCTCATCCATTGCGTGTTACAGATCCCAGAGACGTGCTCATGCCACCTGCCCAAAGGCTGCAGAGTGACAGGCACGCCGAACGCACGGCCGCGTTCCTGGCAAGCATTTGCTTGTAATCCTCTGGTTTGGCTCTGTGATGGGAGCTGCTGTTCCTGTACTACAGTAAGCACACGAGACTTGCTTTGTCACCAGCATTTTGTGCAGGGAAGACTGTATATGCTAAGCTGACTTTTGGGAGGGTGCGGGGGAGAACAGCGGGGGACATCAGCATGGTTTGTGCACGGTTTCTGATCCAGCTGCGCAAGTCCTTCTCATTGCTGTAAAAAGCGTATCCCAGCAATGACACCCATAGCCTCTCGCACAGGCCTGAAGCTCAAGGCCTCGCATTTAGCCGAGCGGTATCGGTGGGGCCGTACCTTCCCCCGTTTCAGACCTGCAGGATGCTCGTGCCGCAGATGCTCGTGCCGCAGCTCCCCGGGGACGTGGGCAGACCGCCCCTGTGGGGCAGCTCTTGCCGACTGGCTCTGGGATAGAGGGGGGGCTTCAGGCACAGGCCACTGGCACAGGTGTCCTCGCACACCACTTGCTCATAGTGGGGTATTTTCAAAGCTTTGAGTGGGATTTTTAAACTGTGTTATCAGCACAGTGCAAAGAAAAGATATGGCAAAAGTTCCATGCAATGAGCTGAATATGCAGCTGATGGTGAGCTAAAGATCTCGAGCTGAACTATCCTGTCCAAATGAGTACTGTTGGCTTAGCTATGCCAGTTTTCTTACGAGATTCTTTAAATAACTGCATAAATAAAGTAGCTAACATATTTTCTCAATGCCTTTGGGTATCCACCTTGGATTTTAATTTTCTGCCTCATAGAAAATGATGTTTGTATATTACAGTGGTGAAACATCATCAAAATATCTTTACATGATACATAAAAAGGAAACGATATAGCAGAACAGAGCAAACCGTCAGTAACCGCAATACCAACTATACAGCCTTTCATTGCAGCGCTACTCGCCAGTAACGATGCCTTGCATGTATAATTGCTAGTTTCTAAATGTATTACTGGCTTTCAGAGGGAACTACTACAGAAATGATCCACAATGATTTTTCCATATTTCATTTGTAGAAGTTCCACAAGCTTTGCCCTTTCTCTTTGCTGTGAAATTGGAGGAAACTGCTGGTCTCCTGCTGAAAAAAATGAAGGCACTCATAATCTGAATGCTGATATTTGTAATGACACCTTCAACAACAGACTCATTAAGGTGCTGTTTCTGGACAAGTGCTTGGCATGAAAAAAAAAATTTATATATATAATATATTTAATATATATTATGTAGATATAAAAATAAAAATTATCTACAAGTATTTATATATACATATTTGCAGTCCCTCACTATTGCTCACTGGCAGCCAGGTGCACAAGGCTGCCATTTAAGTGGCTGCTGGCTACTGTGGAAAGGGCAGAGGCGAAAGTGGATCTGTGATTGTACGAAGAGATGATGAAAAATTTCTGCCTACAATGAGAAGGTGGCGTATTTGCTATGGCTCTCTGCCCTGTAAGACAGTCTGTCCTTGGCAAGAATCAAGAAAGCTTAGTAAACATCCGTTACCTTTTAATTTAAAGTAAGTCTATTTAGTGCACTTCAAATATGTAAGCTTATGAAACCAGGGGTTTGGTTTTGGCCTCTCTTGACCAGTTAAATGCATATTATTTATTTAAAGAAATCTGAAATACTGTAAACAAAGGGGCAGTTCCTTTTCCGACAGTATCAGTCTAAATTGGGAGGAAGTTTCAGTTTCATTGATGCTCTTCCCCCCTGTTCAATAGTATACGTGAGCACAGATTCCATCTTTACATGCTATAATCTGTGTTAATTCATTATCTGGTGGACTAATGAACAACAGACATTTAGTCCTTGTTCACTGCTGCTTCATGCTTATACTATGTTTCCCAGAAGTGAAACACTTTATTCTAAACTAGAGTTCTGGAATTTATTATTTTTTCTTCTTGTTTCTGATGACCGCAACTATTTTTCATAAGCAGCCCCATTTCTTTAGTTTGTGCCAGCTGCGGAGAAAGGATGGGGGGGGGGGGGGGGGGGGAATAAATCACAAATATGACAACGGTAATAGCTGGCATGAATGTCCTTTTCCAATGATGTACTGCATTTAGCTCTTCAATTTTTTGCAAAGTGCAGGTGTCATACTTCATTGGAACAGGTCACAGGAAAATCGACTGCCCAGGGAAAGATGAGAGGCACCACCAAACAGACGTGTTAGCAGCACAGTGACTACTGCTGCTGCTGGAATCCAATGGTAGCAACCCCTGGTACTATTGCCCGTGCTCTGTAGTGCTAAATCAGCAACTGAAGCCCCTGTGCCCTGGGAGCTGCACACCAGAAGTTTTGGTCCCTAACTTCTACTCCTTTCATAGCCTTTCTATTTAAAGAGACATTTTACAAACAAAATACAATCATTTTACGCTCTGCATGGGCTAACCATGCGAGGGCAAACATCACCCCCATTCGCTTTCACCACGTGTGGCATGCTGACCCGTGGACAAGCCGGCTCACCTGCACTCAGCGCCCCGGGTGCCCCCAGGACAGACAGGAGGGGTGCCCGGGGCTGGACACGCACTTTCACCACCCGCAGCGAGGGCTGCACTGCGAGGGCCAGGTACGGCTCCCCCGTGCTGCCCTGCTGTCACCACTGAAGGGGCTGAACATCATCAACCACCTTCTCCAGAACACCTCTTTTTTACCCAGTGAAGGCTATTAACAGAGTTAGTAACATGGTCACTCACTGCAAGCAAGCTTAAAATTCAGCGCTGGAAATTTCTTACCGCACCCAATTTTGTCTTTACATTTCTGTAAGATACAGTATGACTAACATTTTTGTAGTGCTGAGTTTTACCTGTTCTGTAGTGCTTCACACTTGGTTTTTATCCAGATGTATGATTTGGGCTGAATAAATATTTATATATTTCCCCTGCTTTTCCTATTAACTGCTTTTAGAGCAGCTCGTTTGAAATAAATTAGTAAAAATGAAATCTCATCAATGAACAGAGAGGACAGGACACACTTATATTGAGATTCATGTCTGCTTGCATCAAGAAGAAAAAAATCTAGTTATAGTTTTGCATCAACTCAAATCTGGAGAGATTGCAGCTTCAGTTTTGACTCACTGCAGTGATACTGGCACAGAAGGCAGAGCCCAAATCACATCCTTGTGCCTCCCGTGGAACATCTCGGTTTCACCAGTGCAAAGGGAGGGAACAGAGTAAGAGCCCGATCCTGCGAGCTTTTCTCCAGGGAGATGCCCATCACACCTGTGAAAGAATTAAGCTAAACAAGTCAACTGCATGCTTAACATTTTTATTGATTTTTTGACTAAGGAAAGCAGTAGGCAGATGTCTATAAAACATGTCTAGGCTTAATCTAGTTGGCCACTGGATGTCACTGATGGCCTCAGAAATACAATGGTAGTATGTAAAAAAACCATGAACAGGTATTAAAAGAAAACCCTGTACATCATGTATACATTTGAAGGGGAGATTAACAGTGCCTCATTAGCTTTGAAAGATGTTACTACCAGAGTTTTTAAGTCCTCGGTGCAAACGTGTGCAAAACTTTCTCATCGTGGTAAAAGAAAAATGGTTTCTTCATGTAGTAACAGAATAAGCTACCTACTGTTTCCATAAGCTGATGCGAAACCTTGTTATGATCACAGATAGCCAAACTGGTGAGAGATGAATTGTATCTGAAACTCACCCAGGTCAAGGTCAGACATTCTGAAGAGTTTGAAATATATAAAGATTTTTTTTTTAAATTTAGGCCTTTTCTTCCCCCTTGTATAGTTCCCCTCTAACTCTGAATGGAAAGTGCCAATCTGTCAAAAAAGAAAGATCACATCTGAGCAATTCCTGAGCCAGCCTGAAGCAGGAGGTACCAAAGGTCTGGTTTTGTTGGCTCAGGAGTTTGGGTAACTCAGAAAATCCCCTGGCATTTTGGGTGCTCACCCATGCTGAAAGGAACTCCTGCATTTGGGGAGACTTGCCAGTTGTCATGCCCTTTAGCTGATGTACCCTAAACTGACAGGAAAGAAAATTGCCTTTGTTTTGGTAGGTGAAAATATGTTAGTGTCTAATGCCTTAGTCCTCTGGTAAGGGAGAAGAAACCCCCCACTAAATCAAGTTCAGACTTGTGCTCTGTAGAGTGGTTTCACCATTGCTAAACATCTGCTGGGCCTGTTAGTAACTAAAACACATTTTTGGAAAGAGCAAGTATGATTGTTATTTCCCTACATTTTCTTGGGATAAAAGTTGAATGAGGTTGCATGAGACTGAGAGCTGAGTTACCTCTATCGCAGTGCCTCCGCAAAAAGAAGTGACAACTGCTAATGGTGACTACGTGAAAAATATCTTCATTAAACATTTGAACACATCCAGTGTTGGCCAAATTACTTCTAGAAGACAAAGCAGCCACAGGCTGAGCTGAGTTCCCAGCAATATGAGGAAGACAAGGCTCCTGAATGCATGCTGAAGAGCTAGAAGGCTGCTGAAACCAAAAATTCAGGGGTTAATTTTCATACTAAGCTCACATTTAGAAAAACATGAAACAGATGTTCATATCAAAATCTGGTATTTTTCCGTAAGAGCCAAACATGAAAAAGAAGTGAAGTTAAAGCATGCATGCTAATAGCTCTTTTCAAATAGTTTAGTCTTTTTCAAATGCATAGATGTTCAGAAAATCTCAGTCTAAGCAATTCTGGGTAACATAAAAAAAGTCTCTGCTGGCTTAAGCTAACAGAGTTGCTGCTTTATCTCAACAGGAAAGAACTTTTCTCTTGGGGTCTTCTGTCTCACCATTGAATTCTTGTGCTAAATTAACTTATTAATCGGCGTGTACATATGTCTGTATATATAAGGATAACATGTGGCAAACAGGCAACCTGCACAGGGAGATACTGACCACGCCGAGGCTGCTCACAGAAAGAACGATGCAAAGTGTAGTTAAAACGGTCCTTTGCCAGCTCCCTCTACGATCAAAGCTATAGTGATAGTCAGACATGACACCATGAATGAGAAATGTAGCACAAATAATACAGAATCAACGATGTATCGTACTCAGCATTTCTCCAGCGATTTGCTGTGTTAGTACTTGGGTCATCTGACACCCGGGGCAGCCCCTGGATCACTGTAGGCTCTGCAGCTGCTGTGTTTGCTGGACCTCACCACACTTTGGATGCAGCTCCGGTGGCTGCATGTATGAATCCCTGTCTGTATGTCCAGCTGACTTCCAGAGAGATGCTGTAGAAGACTGGAGCTGCTGCTGCTGCTATTTTTGTAAATATAGAGAATACTTAAAAGTAGAAAAATGCATAATTATTTTCGGTAAAGTCAGCTTCACTGACACTAGCAGCTTTGCGAATGATACTGAAGATATTGCTTGTGCAAGCTTGTTTTTGAGTCTGCTCAGAACTGCTCCAGTTTAATCTAACTGCACGTCACCACTTCCACTGGCTGCAATTCTTCATCCAGAACATTTTTTCCAGCTGTGGTGATTAGCTCTTTCAGAGATATTGTGGACATTTTCTCTCTGTTTTCTTCTTCTTGGCCTGTTCTTTAGGTTTCCTTCCAGCTACTCAAGGCCATGTAGATCTAGCTCCGTGAAGGATTTACACATTAAAAACCCCATCAGGCAAAGGCCGACCACAGGTCCATCAAGAGCTGCGTTCTGTCTCCGATGTCGCTGACAGCAAGGGGATTGTGCCCTACCCAGCCCATCCTCTGTGCCTGCCACTCAGCAGGACTGGCCAGTCTTTGGTACCCTTTTCTGCACCTTTTCTCGTTCTGCTATTTTTGAAATGTAGGACAGGATTGTACCTGGTATTCAAAATATAGGCAGAGGGTGGTTCTCAGTTTTGTTCTTCTTTCCTAATACTTCCTTATGGTCTAGCTTGACTGTGAAGTGATGTTCTCCTGAACACACCTATTATGGCTCCAGGTCTCATTCCTTGGGAGTGCTAGTAAGTACTTCAGTGCCCCCCTTTCAGTCTGCGCGGGGCTGCGTGTCATTGCCATTTTAGCATCCAGCCACCCGGTGCCACACAATTCATCCGCAAGTGTTTGGGTTATCTTTCAGAACCTGGTATCAGTAGCAAATGTTGCCAACTCATTTGTTATTCCTCTTCCAATTGATGGTGGTTGCAAAGCCAATATTCTCTAGTTAGGGAATTTAACAATCATCTCTGGCATTTTGTTTAAGATTCGCAGGAGGTTTGCAGAATCTATTTTTTATGCTTTGGTAGTAAAGAGTCTGGCAGATTTAAGCTGGTCGCTCTGGCATGATCATTGTGCATGGCCCAGAGTAGGGTCAGTGAACCATCTAGGACACCTTGTGTGAGCAACAGGGATGCCGCATGGAAAACGCCCATATCTATATCACAAAACACTACAACTGCACTGTATCGCTGTGACCGACAGATGAAATGGGAGTGGGAAGGAGCACACCTTCGCGTGGTTATGAAGCCATTGTGTTTTTAAGCGACTCGGGCTGAATAGCCTAACTCGAGATGCTCCAAGAGCTGTGCCGGGACATACTTTTGCTATGTTACAAAGGCACTAGTTCAAAATTCATGGCATTGGGCTCTGGCAGGAGCAGCCAAGGCAATGTGCAGCTCGGTTCAGGTTTGCTGCAGAGATGTTATCCAGGCTTAAAGGAGATAACAACGGCAGTGTGGGCATTTGCTAAGCCTAGGGAAAGAGGCCATGCATTGGCGCAGTAAGCAGTGAAGTGACGGGACTTGTGCACACAGAGGTTGGGAAAATTACAACAGTTGGGCAAGGGGGAAGAAGGGACCAGGTACAGTCTTTGGAAGGACTAGGCTGACGTTGAGAGCTGCTTAACCTGCATTTTATACCGTAAATTGATATTGCTAACGCAGGACTAAAGCATATCTCACTTACTTTGCTATGGAACTTGAGACTAAAGCAAGCAACTGAATAGGTATTTATAAAGTGGGGTTTTCCTACTGAAGAAAAAAGAAGAAGAAAAAAACAGCTGATGCTCTCTCACACCAGCTAATACTCTTTGAACAGACCTATTAGTCTTATGGCAGAACACAATGCTGTCCAAAGATAGCTGAGCTTGCTCTGAAAGAGTAAAGCTGAGTGCCAGGAACACCACGATTGTGTTGGAATAGCCCTCGGTCTGGCCAGAGCACCTCTGCATGCCCCTGTGTTTTCTTCCATATGCACATCACTAGTCCTAATCTCCTGAATCAAGTATCAAGCCAGTGCCTTAATCTAAATGAGACTCCCAATAAGAATAATAATAAGCAGATTATAGGTCCCGGTCCTGGACTTAGGCCAGGCTTCCACTACTAACTACAATATCAGTCAACGGGTATCGGCCCCTGTTGTGTCAGCAAAAGTCCCTGCTGTGGACTTAGTTATGACAAAACTGTGTATTCACCAGGGTAGCTTATTTCACCCATATTACGCAGCAAAAGTGCAGTTTTGCCAGAATAAACATGTCTATGCCAAGTACTAGGACAGTTCTCTAGAAACAGCTACACCGGGAAAGCACTCTGCTATGGCCCAGGTTTAGGCACGGGGAGATTGGGAGATGCTGCCCTAGCACAGATAAGACTACAAGGCATAAGGTCAGACAGTGAGAGACTGGGAAATGTCCCAATTCCTAACGTTACTGTCTCCTTGCCTTAGTAGCAATGAGGTATTGGCAACTTGAGACAAGCTGCCTCATGCAGAGGAGCTACAGGCCAAGGGAAGCTAACTATTTCTGTCTTGCTTAATTTGACCACTTAAACAGTTAATCCCTTTGCAATGTCATTTTTTGGCATCGATACCACATCTGTCTATTTCTGAAAAGATCTTTTTAGTAATGCAGCTTTTTAATATATGAAACAGTTTGCATCAGATTACAGTGCCTTAGCAGTAACAGACCACTATCTGTAGGCATGCATACAGACAGACACACGGACACATGCATCCACACATGCGCATTACCTCTAGACATCTCTACTCTGTCCCACCTTCTAGTTCTTCTCTGCAGTACCCGGTTTTCCCTCTTTGCTCCCCATCAGAAACAAAGCAGAACATGCCCCGGGCAAGTTCTATTCCTGTGTGCTATGGCTTTATGTACAAAATCCAGGGTGTAACAGGTTATCTTTGATATTTTTTATTTGCTCAGCTTTTTTATCTTCTGTTTCACTGACTCTGTTGCTGCCTTATTCAAGCATGTTTAGCCTAGGCTCTGCTTTGCTTTAAACCCACCCTTACTTGCAAATACTGGACATACTAGAGAGAGATCAGTGAAGGGCCATGAAGATGATGAAGGTACGGGAGCACCTCTCATATGAGGAAAGGCTGAGGGAGCTGGGACTGCTTAGTCTAGAGAAGAGAAGGCTCAGGAGAGATCTCATCAGTGTATATAAATACCTGAAGGGAGCGTGTAAAGAAGACGGAGCCAGGCTCTTCAGTGGTGCCCAGTGACAGGACAAGAGGCAATGGGCACAAACTGAAACACAGGAGGGTCCCTCTGAACATCAGGAAACATTTTTTTACTGTGAGGGTGACCGAGCACTAGCACAGGTTGACCAGAGACATTGTAGATTCTCCATCCTTGGAGGAGTTCAAAAGCCATCTGGACATGGTCCAGGGCAACTGGGTCTAGGTTGCCCTACCCGAGCAGGGGGATTAGACCAGATGACCTCCAGAGCTCCCTTCCAACCGCAACCGTTCTGTGGTTCTGTGAAATAGGATAGTAGATTAGTACTTGTATTAGGTTCAGCAGGACATTGGTCCAGGAAATGAGTTTTTCTTCTCATTTTGTAAGAAGTTTGTGACAACTGCAGGGCACACTGAAATAATTTAAACTTCTGCAGTTAACAGCCACTGCAGTAGAGGGTATATAAGAAAATGACTTTCATAATTAATATCAACATGCACAATCCCGATGCTGAAGAAGCAGCATCTGTAACTAGAAGAAGAGACAAGAGCAGCAGTGGATTTCTCTTCCCTGATTCTTCTATTTATCCCTGCATGAAAGTGATGAAATGTCAGCTGTTTTTGCATGTGCGAAAAGATCTTGCACAGAGGACTCACGTCTAAGAACGTGCACGTGGTGTTTTTACAGCAAAAATAATGTTGGTTTGCAAAGCCTAGGTATATAGTATTTTTACTAGAGCTGTGAGAGTTTAAACAAAACAGCTGAGAAGACAGGCATGTGTGTGTCTTTTTTTTCTCCCTTCTTTTCTAAATAATTTAATTTAATTAAAGGTGTTTTGAGATAAAATTTGCATTGAGATATTGGGTTTTAGACAGTGAATGCAGAAACATGCTTTCAAGCATTAAAGACAAAACAACAACAAATCTGCAAGGCAGAAAAAATAAAACTGTTATTAAATTGTTATTAAACTCTTATTATACCAGAAAACTGTTATTAAACTGACACTAGTCAATTTACTTTCTAAAAGAATGTATGTAAAGATTTCATTATATTTCATGTCCCCAACTCCAATGCTACACTATTTAAGTATTTATATGTACCTTATAAACCAGGTACATTTGATATGTCATTCCCTAGTCTATGTTGATTCATTGTTTGGGTTCTAGTAATTAAAAGAGAAATTCTTTACAGATTGACTTCAGTTATTCTATTCTGGTCTTGTTAATATGTTATCTGTGTATTCTGTTTCCAATGATGTAATGGTTTCTACTAAACACTGAATAAAACCCCTTTAGGGAAGCCAGCTAGAAATGCATGACTTATTCAGTGTGAGGTATCTGCAGATGATTGATTAAAAAAAACTTAGCAGTTTTGGTCTGAGGAAGAATTTTAAAATAGTTTCATCTCCAAACATACAGTGACAAAACCATTAGATTTTTTTAGATGTCAGTGAAAATGTTTGCACATGAAACTAACTTTGTCTTTATTACACATTTGTTTCATAAATTAGAAAAAAGATCTAAGGTAAATGTTCAGCTCATCTGGTTTGTAACAGAAACCATGACTATGGTGGATAGGGTACAAAGATGAGCTCATTCAAGAATTCTGAAACAGTAATTCATCATCTAGGTAATTTTAAAGGTTCCTTATGTCATTGCAAGGGTGGCAGAAGCAGGCTTTTTAGAAAATATTCTTTGTAGTACCCTAGTAAGCTGATGCCTAAAACGGAGAATTCACTAGTGACAGGCCTCCCGTCTTGTAAATATTGGGCAAAATTTTTCAGTATAAAAATCTGTACTGAAATGGATCATAGAAAATTGTCTCTTCTTCCACTAAACAAGGATGACTTCCAGTATCGTTAGCAATGGTTCCCGAGAAGATTCTGGTTTGGATTATATTATATATACAATGGGAATTTATTTGAGGTTTCCCAAGTTTACTAGTTCCATTCCCATGAGCTAACAGACAGTAGATCAAGTGCTTAACAGTCAAGTATTCCCATGGCAAATATCCACCAACGTCCCTTTCATCTGATGCAATGGCATACTGCCCATTCTTCTGCTTCATCATTCTCTTTCAGTGCGTACAGTGTTCCAGGAAAGGGCCATATCATGTATTAGACTATGCGGGAGACATTAAGCCTAATCTTTAAAACCTTATGGTTCTGTTTCGTTTTTTGCTGACCACTGGAAACAATTACAGCACAGACAACACATGAGAATGTCTGACAGCTTCTTCAGTCCCTTTGCACTCAATCGCTTGGTGAGTCTTTAGGTTTTTGTTTATTATATTCACAGCCCAAAGCCTATGTTTGCATCAATATCCTGAAAATGAGCAAGAACCAGGCAACGGGTGGTCAAGGTGACTGTCATTAGATAGCTATCAAATAGGTAAAATATACTTTTAAACAGACGTTTTCTTACTTCTGTCATTATGCCAGGCAATATGTTAACAGCCACTGATACCCATTTATCTGCAATTTTTTTGCTTTCCATTGCTGAAAGCTCATAGCCTTCATGCTGATTACAGTTATCACATCTTTATAAGAATAACTAGTTAAGTTTACTTGCTACTGGGAAACTTTTTCATAATCTTGGCTTTCGCCTAACAGTTTTCAAAACAAGATTTGGGCATCCATAGAAAGTAGGAAAATAGATGGAGTTGGTGACTTCATGTGCAGTACTTCCAACAGGCACCGCACCTTTCATTCTAGAACAAGTGGAGTCTGCATAGAAGGTGCCTTCACTGGAACGCAAGAGTTCGATTCAGGAATGTACAAATGCTATAAGGAAGGCTGATCTGTGCAGAGAGTTCAGGAGCTTCTGAAGGACAGTTTGAAGATGAAAGTCTAGAGGCTGTGGAAGTGAAAGGGATGACAACTGAACAGTATAAAAAGAGGATTAAAAAACCCCAGCTAGTCAGGAAACCAAAGCTGACGGAGAGACAACCAATTTGCAGGCAATTTGTTGTAGGAAAAGGGAAAAATAATAAATTAGGAGGACAGCATTTACTTTCCAGACTGGTTCCAAATCCTGACTAGAAACTAGATATTATTGGAGATTCTCCCAGCTACAAGCTACTGAAACTGTGACCAAGAAGTGTGCTGCTGTTGGCAGAGCTCAGGAATAAAGCTTGTGAGGGCTGGGTACTTTTAGATGTATACCATCAGCTAGAGAAATTCTTGTCAATGGAAATGAGAAAGATCCCAAAACTTCAGATCTTCAGAGCCATGTTTCTTCACTTTTCTAAATTAAAAAAGGGTAAGAAACTATAGCAACATGTTGTTTTGTGACCAAAGCATCAAAACTGATGAAGAGGTAGGGATGGAGCTAACTAAATTTTTAAAGTTGAGCATACAGAGAGCAGATACTATAATTCTACCTAAAATAAGATATAGACAAGACGCCTGTCTAACTGCTTCTGTAAGTCACAATCTGTATGTGCTCCTAAATTTTCCCATAATGTTTCTCATGTCCTGGAATGTGGGGATGCTTTACATCTTGTGAGACTGGCAGGAAGGCATCAGGTGAGACCAGCCATGTGATAGCTAAATAAGATTAATGCTGGACAGAAAAGAAGTCTCCAACTTCATTAACAGGGATAGTTGTAAACGTACTTACATTGTGCTTTTCAAAGGTTTGGTCTCTGTTTATTTTTTAATAAACAACCTAAAATGTTGCTACATGCTGAGACTTTTGCAAACATCTTTGTTCTAAAGTGGCATGAAATTCAAAGAAAACTCAGATGTGCTGCAGTTATTATTATTGATGGCTCTACTTTAGGCTTTGACCCATATATATTTCATGCAATAGCTCTGTCCCACTCTAATTGATGTATAAAAAGGCAAAAGCAAAGAAACATTAAAACCCCTGAATTTCTTAAATTATAAGAAAATATTGGATTTCATTGGAACTTTTTGTTCAAAGGTAGTTTGGTTTTCATGTTCCCCGAATCAAAGAAAATTTCTTCAGATGCATTTTTAAAAAATTAGTTTAATCAGACTATATTCTGTGCCTTTGATCTGATGTGCCTCTGTCTGCTTTCTTGAAATACCTCATATATAGAGGCCTTTTGATGCTTTGAGAATTTTACTTGAAATAACAAACATATACAGCTAAATTAATGTGAAATTCTGTTCTCTTTGAGCATGGACATTGAATGAGACAAAGAAAACGTCTGGTATATTTGTATTTCCAGAAGGATTCAGAAAACCAGTACCTTGCCATAGCTTGCCCAAGACTGTCCTTGTATTATTTCTTTATGAAAATAGCAGATTCTTGAAAAAATAAGCAGCAATGTTCACCTAGTCTCTTTTAGCACTCCTCTCTATGTAAGGTTCCAGGTAGTCCTATTACACTCAGCGGAGGAACTCATTTAATGTGTAACTCTGCACAAAAGCGAAGTAAAGAGAATAAAATAAGAATGGGCAAACTCTAGAAGTAATTTAATGTTTCTTTTGCATATGTGAATGATGATCCATTCTTGGCTCAAGAATAATATAAATACACATTCCTCAGAGGAGAGAGGAAGGATTGACATGGATTTTCAGGGAATTTTTTTTAAGGAGGACATCTTGTTGAAAATGACTGAAATAAATTACAGTGGGTAGGTGTTTCTGTCATTCAAATGCCTGAATAGTGACTGCTGTTAGTAGGAAAAAAAGGGTGGCAGTTACTCAGGCACTGAATTCATATGCTGTTTATAATTACTTATACACTGTAGTTCTCTAAGAATAAATTATGACAGTAGAGATTACCATCATGCAAAAATAAAAGTATACTAAGCACCACATATATAGCAATCATTATTTTGCAAAAACTGATCTTACTACAGATTAAGAAGGACTCAAGTCTCTTATTGGTCTTCAACAAATCACAGATTGTTCATGCTTAACTACATACTGCCAGGAACAGTGCTGGCATACCACAGTGTTTGGGCTGTACGTTCATACTCCATTAGGATCCCTGGCACAAGCACAGGCACAGATAAATTGGCGTTTTTGTATATCCACCTCAATTTGTTGGCCTGCCAAAAGGATGCTTCCTGACAGATGATGTAGGCATTGTAACTTAAAAGGTGTAAACAAAGAAAACTGAGCTGTATAAGGATAGCAGATTAGAAGACTGATCCTGCCTCAAGTGTAATAATGCTTTGCTCTGTGGGAAGTCCTACTCATTTCATTGGGCTGGAATAAGGTACCAGTCACATTTGCTATGACAAAATTAAACCCATATGCTAAATTCATTAATTTTCTGCTCATTTTAAATCAGAGACACAGTTGTAGCAGGCCTGTCCCGCATGGGTCATGAACCAGCCGATAGACCTGCTGGTAGACCCCTTTTCGCTCAAGTTTACCCTGACTCAAGTGGGGTCCAGCACTGCCCCTTCCCCAAAGCCTGGCACACACCCAGGCTGCATCTCGCTGCTCTAGAAATGGGGTCTCTCAGTCCTACTGCTGACGGCTTTGGGGCCAGCGCTGCTCTTGCAGATTGCCCAATAGCTTTGGCATGTTTTTTTTCCATAGTCCAGGCTGTTCAGTCCAGTTGTGGCACAATTATTTTATAATTTAGATAGTGCAAGAAATGTAAAGAGCAATGCCAAATCAGAAGTCACTTGAATGTATTTTATTCCTGTGATTTCTTTAATTCTCTTGGAAGTTCCTTAGGTTTAGGAAGCCAAGATGCTCCTCTCTTCTGTTCCTTGCAAAGCTTCTCCTTCAGAGCCTGGCATCAGCCCTTAATTTGAGGCTTTGCCTCCTGCTTCACTTTTTGTCTCCTGTCATACTGCTCTCTCTGTTTCTCTTCCTTTTTCTTTTTTTTTTTTTAAAAGGTGGTGAGAGATTCTTTCATTTTGAACCGCCTCAGGCCCTTGGTGAAACGATCAAAGCTTCCCACTTTGCTCCATCTCCCTTTGCTCCTTTGCCTCCCCTCACTTTCTTTCTACCCTTCTGCTCTTTTGGAGTTCGGAGGTGAAAAAAATGGTTTTGTCCTAAGTAGAGCAATCTGTTTGCATAAGGAAATTCTCTTCAAATGGATGATGAGCAAAGTTTAATGGCCCTCAAGTATTAATCCTATGCCAAGCATCAGAATTTCTTCTGTCACCACCTTTAGGTTTCAATGCAAAGTAAAAACAAATACAAATGAGACACTAATAAAGTCCTAGTCTCTGAGTGGAACATTTGATCTGACATAAATATAATGTGAAACAGAATGCTTAAATTGTACATGGAAAGACACACTGAATCATCAGGCATACGACATTTTTAAGCCCTGTGAATCTTTTCACGTGCATCTTTCCTGCCTGTTTGTACATCATGTATTGCTTTTTTTTTTTCCCTTGAGTATGGAAGTGGGATAGCATATTTTACCAAAGAGGGATTTTAACAGAAAACATAACTGCATTTACATGGGATTTCCAGTAAGTATTCAGACATTCCTTGGCTAATAAACTTATTTACCACAAGTGGTAATGTGCAGGTGTGCATTCTTAAACAAGCAAACATCGGTTTAAAATGGGTTACACAAAACCTGTGAATACAAGATGAATCTTGCATACTGTGAACTTTCATATTTCTTTCTTTTATTGTTTTGTGTATCTCCATGAGTGGAAAGAAATTTAGTTAAAATAATAAAGAAGCATTGCAATAAAGGAAACTCTCATACCAATGGCTCTCTTCCCACCTTAGTGTGCCTGAGACAAAAGGTTCTCCAAGAAGACGATCTGATACATACGCAGCCTTATTGGTGGCTGGTTGTCTACCGTACCCCAACTGCATTTTGCATTTGTACTTTCTTCTGTTTGGCTTTTTAAAAAGAGGTGGGTGCCTGTTGATACCTATTTTTGGATGCCATCTGACTGGAGACCAAAGCCAAGCCCTACATTTACCTGGCCCAAACATCAACCCAGTCATGACAGCTAATGTCAGAAGAGACCACACTGCAGCAAGGATGTTGTTGAGAGGGTAACCGGTTTCCACAGCTCTACCCTCCTCCTTTTGTGGACTCAGCACTCTGTCCTGGACATATCAGTGCCATATATCAGTAATGGTTTGCCCTGTCACTCCCTCCACAAGGCAACTCAGGTTTATAAAACCTTAGCAGTTTCTCCACCAAATCAAAGCAAACTTGGGATCTCTTGGGTGAGACTAGACTGACCCACATCACCCTGCACTCCTGTTACCCTCCTTGAATCTATGAAAAGCTGTGCCAGAAGAAGTATGGTGGTTGTGTGCTCTTTTATAACTAACACATTTCTCCTATGTACAGCGCTTACCTCCACTCTAATGTTCCAATCTCTGCAAACATATGTGTGAACACATATGTGAGGTCAGGAGGAACCCAGCTTACACTGCAGCAAGGTGGGGCTCCCCACAGGCCCCAGCGCGGAGCTGCTTTTGTGGTCCTCACTCCCAAGGTGATTCTCCGATGGGCGGCGCAGAGGCAGGCCTTCCAGGTGGCAGCATCTTCCACTTGTAATTCCATTTTCTGTTTGAGAACATGTAACGCCCTGGGTTAATAGCATGCATGAAAGTCAACAGGAAAGAAACTAATGGATAAACTTATTACAGAGGGTAGCAAACAATCACAGACGTAGGTCTGCTTTCAGCCCCCGTGCTATATCACAGCTTGGCATTCTTTGGTCACCAGTAGGAGATCTGACAAATGTTAAAGGAAAACAAGGGGTAGGTTTTAAATGCTTGTGAGAGATTTCAGTTTTCTGGAACCTGTTTATCTAAACCAAAGCAAACATTATCTTCAGTGACTTGTGCTTGTGACTTATTTCCCATACACACCATAGATAAGTAAAGCCTCTTTTTAGATTTGTTGACATTTAATAAAAGCTAAACACTCCAGGGGAAAATAAATAGTTTTTATTCTGTAGCCATAGCTGAATTTCCTTTTCATTGGAATCTTAGCTGGGTGCTCCCAGCATTTATATTCAATTAGAATCAAACACAGCCAAGAAAACTGAAATCAAGAAGCAGGTTTGTATCTGTATATGGAGACCATCATTCTATCATATTCTCACGTGCATTAGGAGAAGAAAATATATTCCTATTAATTTTACTTGTATTAAAGTCTTAAGGAAACCTGGCAAAAATATAGATTTGCATGAGTAATCAGAACAGTCATTTGGAGGTTTAGAAACTGAATCATTGACTTAATCCATATGTTTTACCTTGGATCTCTAAAATGTACCATGCTTGTTCTGAGATGAAAATAGAGCAGTTTTAAGAAAGAGAACTGAAAAAAATATATCTATGTTAAACTTCAAACTATCCGATAATAAAATATGAAATGAAACATGTTATGTTTATTAGCAACACTTGAAAGACAAGGTATTTATTGTGAGGTTATGCTAATGCTATTCTCTTGGAATTTTATTTTGCACTTCATAAAATATAACATAATCCCATTGGAGCTAATGGTACAAAATTATTGATGGGAGAGTATCTACATGCTGGCATCACGACTCTACACGCATTTGTATTCAGCGCTGTAAGAGTTTAAAAAAATAACACCTAAGCAAGCTGTAATACTCATTAGCAAGTCCTTCCACGGCTTTTAGGTCTGGCCAAACAGAAGTGTTAAAACACATTTTCACCTAAGAGCATTCGAGTGGATCACTTAAATGGCATCAGGAGGCATCAGACAGGGAATGAAAGTATTGTAAAGTATGACTTAAAAATGTAAGAGTTTTATGAGCATTTAATACAGGAATATATAAATAGATGCACACGCATACGTAAACTTTTCATATTTAGTGTTAATTTTGGAAATACCAAGTAGAAAATGTCTTCCCCTTTAAGCAATTTATAAGGTTTAAGTGCCAAATAATCTTTAAAGTATGCATATTGAATTGAAAATACATTTTACAATGTACTTGAACTACGGACTTCCTAGTGTTACTTCTTGCTTTACCAAAACTTGAAAACTTATCTCAGATTTGTGTTCTATTTTAATCATAAGTTTTTTCATTTCCGTTATCCTGTGATCTGCTGCAAACAACCAACTCCACTTACTGCTTCTAAAATAGGCTCGCTGTTACATGAAAGGACAGTGCTGGTAGTGAACTGGGTATGAAAGGTTTGTTCTAGTAATAAGAAAACCTTTTTCTCAGGCCCATTTTTTCCTACTGTCTCATAGTGATGGAAAGATCAAACACTACTTCGGCAACAAAATGCCGCTTTGTAATCTGGAACTAAAAAGAAGAAAAGTCTGTTGTTCAACAGTCTCTCTGAAAACGATTTGGCTTCTTCTCTCATCTCTGTGTATAATGAACTCCAAATCTGTGCCCTATTACTTTGTAACTCTGCACACGGAGCCTCCTCCACACGTCTTCCCACCATCAGACATTTAAGTCCTCAGCTAATAGCAGATCTCCAGTGCTAGTACACGTTTCCCTGGGATTTGGAAAAAGCCTTTAAATAGATTTTTATTGGTTTTTAAGAACAAGGTTATTTTGTGTTAATAATGGGCATACATTAGGCTTTAGATAATTGCTTTATGTAACTTCAAGTTTTGCCTTTCAGCTAAATAAACACTGTATGTGTTCACAGGTGTATTGTCCTCAAGGGCATTCTGCTTTTCAGGGTGGCAGCTGCTGCCAAGGTGTTGCTGATACAGCTCTGTGTATAATTTATTGGAAACAGGTGCTGGCTTATGATGAAGATAGACAGGAAACTAAAGCAGACAACATGTTTAACCACCATTTAAAAAGTTCAGGTTCAGAAAGACAATGTGCCTGAGATGTTTGGTTGATGTTGCCAGCGTCTTAGTGGGAGTTTACAAGCTTCCAGAAATCACCATAAGGAACAGATTGTCCATGAACTGCAGGAATTGCATTCTAACGAGCATTGCATGCGACGGCGCCAGTGCTCATTGATTACACAAATCCTGTCATTTGTAACTAACCAAAGTTACAGAATGTATTCCTGGGCTGATGTTAAAAATGACTTTGAAATGAGGTTAATATCTAGAAGAACTCTCAGGCTGAGGGATGCTGTGTGGTACATAGCGCTGTCGCGTGCACGTGCACAGCGGGCCATTTGTACATTCGCAGGATTCTACGATTTTCATCCCATATTTTACTGTGTGAGGACTACAACGAATAACTGGCAAGCACTGACAGGTCCAAGCAGAAGTGGAAATCTGATCCAAATTTACAGAGGAAGAAAAGACACTCCAGAGGAGAGCTCCTTTGCCACCAGTAACTTAGCCCAACCCTATGTAACGCATAAGGCAGACGAGTGGGCTGTGGTGTTACACGGGCTGCTGCTGCAGCCCATCAGCATAGCACAGTAAGGGAGCAACAGAGCAGAGACCGGATCCTGTGCACAGGGGATAGGTGGAAAGCCTCCTTTTGACCTCAGTGGGCTTTGGATTAGATCCCAGGAGAAAAAAAAGAGCTTTATTTTCTGTGGCCAAGTTAAACCATTAGAGTTACTTAAAGGTTGCTTTTTCCTCCCCCCATCTTACTTCCCCTTGCTTTTATTGTAGTTTTAAACAACATTTTTTAAATAAGAAACTTTCAATACGAGTTCATGAGGATGTTTATTCATGGACAGCAGTTTGCATATTTTAGCAAGTAATCTCCAGTTTAATCTCTAATCTCTATAAGATACATATGTAGTAAATATGCATACTAAATATTTTTAAAAGAAGTTGTTAAAGTGTGTGCACAGTTCTTAAGCCTCAAACCTTAAATATCTCAATGATTTACATTTAAAAAAATACCCAAAGGCATTAGACCACATTATGGACTAATAGCCTGCCAAATTTCATTTTTTTGAAAATGTCTGAGTTACAATATATGAGTGTAAAAATTCAACTGAAACAACAAAATTTGGTCAAGAAAATATTGACCCCAGGCTGAGACCTTGTATGCCAAAAATGTTGACTAAACTTTATACCAACCCTAGCAGGCATGTCATGTTTAATATTGGCAGTATATGGAAAAAACTTCGGCAATTTAATGCTTGTATTAACTTGAAAAAGTTTTATGCAGTGGGTATAAGCTTTTACATTACCATTCCTAATTTATACCAGCCTTCCTTTTCTTTCTCAACGGATAAATGACCTACAGTAGTGGGGAGAGAGGGGCATGGAGAGAAATGCCCCAAACATATAAACCAGTGAAACCATTTGCTGTACCCACCCAAACCCGCATACCTGAGTTGGAGCGATCACCCCTTCCATCTGATGGATAATTCCATTTTCATGCCATTTGCACTTCTGGATTACTTTTTCACATAAATTTTTCATAGGAAAGCAAATAGTTGAAATAAAAATAAATCTTTTTAAAGAAATATATGTAGAAAATCTTTATTTATATTGAAACCTCTTCAAATAAATATTCCGTTAACAAACTTGTGCAAAGAAAGATAATGTTTCATATCCTACCAAGTGATGAAATACAATGCCACAAAACAAGTGGAGAAATTTGATGATTGATTATTAGACTCCCTAAGCAAATAAATGTGCACTAGTTAATGATAGTTCTTTGTGATGGCAGTTTCACTGCGTCAATGCTCCGTAAGGAAATAAATGAACGGCAGGAATCAACCAACTCTCTACCCTAATGCTTTGCATTTTAGAGGTCTACTCTCTACCAACGTATTATTCTGAGAAACGTGGTGGTTCGAGCTCACATATTATTATATACCAGTGATTAAACTGGGGTGATCAAGCTGCGAGTGCAGCATGAAACAAGGGGTGAACATGCCCTCCTAGGTTATGCTGCTGGCACTCCTTTAATAGTCAGTAGGAAGGAATTGTGATGGAGCTGTGCGGCATGACCACATGTGAACAAGTTATGCCCTGACGATTAAAGAATGAGCAAAAAGGCCCCTGTGTGATTACTAAACAAACAAAACCAAACAAGCCCCACAGAATCAACATCGTGGCAGCTGAGAAGGGGCAGGACAGCCCTTTTCCCAGTGTTGGCTTTGATCATTTCAAAACATGTATTCCCAGCTACACACCCAGGCTGCATTCTAGCCAGGTACTGGAAATAATAAAAAAAAGGATAATGCAGCCATTAAATATTTCATTAGGGCCAACGGCTGTTCTAGGATACATAAAACTCACCTGTATTGTCTGGGCACACCTGCTGACCTCGGTCCTGCTGGTCCCAAATCAAGGCTAATTCACAGGAGTATCTTCCAAGGTTATGGAAACCCAACGTGCAGTCCATCCTAACTCAAATCACGAAGGAAACTCGTTAACATTGTCTACCAGGACTGTTCATCCTTCAGCTAAAAAGGCTTGTGACCTGAAGCAGTGGGTGACTGCACTCAGCTAGAGGCATACGCTCAGCCTACACCGTGATAACCCACACATCTGCATGGGCTGCCTAGGCACTGCTGGGACCATACTCAGATGGTGTTACTGGGGAGGGCTGAGTGTTTGTCAGGTGGACTACCTGCTTCTTGGCGTTATTATGATGGGTGACTCATTCAACACGGTTGAATAAGTGGTTATAAACAATCCTAAATGAGCAATTACAAATTAATAAATGACTGAAACTCAATTCTGAACAAACTCAGTAGGCATCTGTGAAGATTTTGATAACTCTACTTTCAAAGCGGTGTCCCCAGCAGATGCCATTTTCCAGTATTGTTGGACTTAAAAGTTTTGAATGAGGTATTTTATTTTGCATCAGGTTAGATGCATCGTATCAAAAACATAAAGTAATCAAAGTCAAAATAAAACACCTCAGTTTTGACAAAGTAAAATGATTCAGCCAACCCAGTGTGAATTATTTTTCTCTGACATTTTTCTTCTTTGTACATTTGGAAATTTTGGATCTTTGTTCCAGTTTGGAACAAAGCCATACTTCAAGACCTTGCATGAGATGGATCTCCTATGTTTGACAGAGCTCTAATTTGCATCTTTTTCTGCTATGAATGGAAAGAACCCAAAGGGTAAACAATTGTTCCCCTGCTTCACTCACTGAGCCTTGTCAAAAGTGAGCTCCACTCGAGCAGTAACTGCAGCAAACTTGTACTTTATACCCATCATTCATATTTTCATATTCCATATATGAAATTTGCATGCTCCCTGCACCCTTCTCATGCCACTGGTATGTAAAATTCAAAGCTTACCCATCTTCAGTCCCAGCAGAATGACTGAAGGCAGTTATTTTTTTCTTCTTCCACCTCCTTTGTTGAACAGGAAGACAATACATGTAAAAAGATAAAAATAAAAAAGATCAGAAATAGTGAATCTATTAAGGTGTCACCGAGGCTATATAAAGTCAGGTGCAAAGGGTAAAGTTTTCTGATTACTTTAGACAGGGACATCAGAGTGTGGCAGAAATAGGAGAAGGATGACTTGAGTTGTCTTGGTGAAAATGTGCAATATCTTCCTCCTCCTCCTTAGACCTTCTGGAATTCACGCCAACCGTCACAAAGCCTGACTGTAACAAACATCTGAAGGCATTGCTGAGGAGTGAGAAAATAGTTATGCCTGGAAATGAATGGAAAAGTCAGTCACTCCCAGTCGTACATTGAAAATCTGACAGCAGACAAAGAGCAGGCTTTGGGCAATACAAAGCAAGAGGTATGGACTTCAGACTCCCTGGAATTTAAATAAGGTTACTGAATAATACATGTTTATCTTAGAGATCATTCTTAATTTGCCTGATTCAAACCGTTTTGTTCCATTCCCTGCCCTGAACTGCTACAGAAGCCAGGAGCATCTCTCAGAAGCATGGGTGGCTTTTCATGATGTGTCAAGCACATGGGGAGTACTGGAACGGCGCTTTACTTCATGTATCAGCTAATGCTATGCAGAAGATAAACGGGAATGAACAAATGAGCAGTGGACAAAGAATAACAACCAGCATCTTGTCTCCCTTCACAGGCACTGAAGATGCAAATGTTTTTTTAATAAGGTTAAGGGTCCCCTAAATAAAAAATTTCAGTCACCTCACTGGTAAACACTGACATCGCCATTCTCCTTGAGGTGGTTCAGGTATCTTAGAGGTGACTGCTTCTTTTTTGTGGTTGCAATTTACAAATGAACTGCTTCAAAAACCTCCACTATATTTATGACTGAACTCAGAAAAGGCTCTTGGATTCTGAAGAACGAAAGAGGAGAAAATTAATTAAAAGATGCATTTCTAATTAAAATTCTAATCACTGTTAAAATTTATGTATTTTAACAATTAAGATTTGTGGAAAGGAAAATGTGTTGCCGTTCTCCATCATGACAGAAACACTGAAATCCACATATTCACCCTCATGACTCTTCGTGGCCATGGAAATCATAAAATGCTGTCTCTATATTTCAACAGCAAAAAGTCATTTTGCACTTCGCAGTGAAGTATGAGCAATATTTACTTCTGGATTTGTATGTACACAGTAAGTAGCTACATGTTTGCAATAGTTCATTTGCCTTAACATGTCTGCAATGTGAAACTCGTGAATTATGCATATCACTGGTGCCAGCAGTCTTAAAAAGTGATTAAAATTCTGAAGTTTATTTCTCTGGAAACATGTCCGTCTCTAGAAGACCTGCAGAAGAGACTTAAATCTAAAGATGATTTCAGGAGATCAGATCTACTGGATTAAATGATTCTGCACCAAATTCAGTGACGGTATAAACAACGCAAATCTTTTTTGAAGGCAATAGGCTTTATACCTGCTTATTCCACAGCTCAGTTTACTTCTTAGTGCTTAAGATGCCTGAAGAGGCATTCACATTTACACAAACAGTGATGTTCCTTGTAATTTTAATGTCTTACTTTCATGAATCCAAACACATAACAGACATCTTGATACCTAATTGGAATAATTTACTCTTTGGAATTTGTATCTGTTCAGGACACGGTTAAAAGTTTCTGTACTTTCCATTTCTGTACTTATACATTAGACACAATCCTCCTAACGATTTTCCTAGATCTCTCTTGTTGGCATTCTGGAATGTAAATATAAAAGTAGCTTTAATTTTTTGCTTTCTACCTAGAGCTATGAAAAGAAGAAGTGCTTATAATATTTAAAGAGTAAAAATAATTTAGTACATACCAGCTTAGTTTTGTGCTAAGAAGAATGATACCATTCCATAGGTCCCAGTCCATCTCGTCCATACAGAAGTTACAGTGTGTACTCCATGAATGCCTATTGATCTACAAGTCAAAAATATCAGACTTTTCAGAGGATCAATCCAGATAGATAAACACATTATATTTTAAGCACTTATGAGACTTGCTTTATAAAACAGAACAATGTGTTAGAAATGTGACAGAGTAAGTTGTCTAATTATGCAGCTACCACATATAGCACAGGAGGGGATGGAAATTTCTGTATCATCCTCATTGAGTTCATACCAAATGAGTTCATCTTATGTTATCTTTTTATTATCTTATTTTCTTGATGGAGGTGGGGTCATCTTTACAAAAAAAAGAGTGCAACAGGGAGTGGGAGAGGGCAACTAATTCATGATCCACCCACCTTTCAGGCAGATTTAACTCTGAGCCTTTCCATCACGATGGATGTGTGAATGATTTACTCTGTTTTTTTGCTCAGGTAGGAACAGTAAGACCAAGTCTATGTACATCTGTTTTGTAGCGAATAAAGTATAACTCCATGCAGTCAAGTCTTCAATGTTTTGAATCCAAGAATAGTGGAGCAGTAGGTGGTACAATGGTCTGGAGAGGTAGTGCTGACGGTTGGAGCTTCAGCATTTCTGAACATACAGAAACATCACCAGCACAGCAGGCACTTGCAATCTTCTCACATTGAGGCCGTGCCCAGGGAAGTTCAGAGCTGTACCGACTGCCTTGTGCTCTCAGCTGCTTAATACGATCCCTAGCTCTTGATTCATGCTGACTCTATAAAGCTACATACTTCTTGTCCTTATTAGTGGCTATTTCCTGGAAAAACTTACATTCAGTGTTCAGAACAGGTCTCTCCCGTCTGGAAACGTACTTTTTGGGCAAAGTCCACAGAGGTGGCAAAAGCTACTTTAAAACACCTCTCTGATGTCTCATCTGGAGATGTGCTGGGTCTTTTCTGGTTGCTTCAGAAATAGCAAAGAGAAAACCAACCTGAAATTACACCAGCAGAAATAAAATTCTCCAGGGACTATTCTGCTGACAGATCTATTTCGAAATACTGCAAATTCTGGCTGTGTCCCATCACTCTCCAAAAGCTAAGAAGAGCAGATGTCCTAAAGTGGCTAAGCAGCATGATGATTCCCCTCTACCACAGGATCACCAGATGTCCTCTGCAGGCAGCTTAAAGATCGCTTCTCAGTGCCGGGCCAGAGGAAAGAGCTGAGGATCTGGCGTGGCTTTAGAAATTATTTTCCTCAAAGTGTATCCTGTGGTTTTTCTTTTCTCCAAAAACAGAGTCCTGTTTGAAAATAAAGCCTTTAAAATATACAGGCAGAGATGAGTGTGCAGCCTCCCTTTATTTCAACAATTTCCAGGGCTGGACCTTCTGCAAAGCCAACAAAGTTGGTCCCGAAACTGGAAGGATCCAGTTTTCTCTTGGCTGTCTGACCCAAATGTCATTAATTCTAGCTAAAAGTGCAAAGACCTTGGAGGAAGGAAGACAACAATACCTCTGAGCAACAC
Organism: Platalea leucorodia; assembly: GCF_965183815.1. Taxonomy (NCBI): domain Eukaryota; kingdom Metazoa; phylum Chordata; class Aves; order Pelecaniformes; family Threskiornithidae; genus Platalea; species Platalea leucorodia. The sequence goes on along the minus strand of NC_138831.1, from coordinate 764,413 downwards.
AGTACTGGAAAAAGAAAAGAGGGTGGGGAACAGGCCTCAAAGCGATTACAAAACAAAGCGGAAAAGAGCTGAGACAAAGAGACCGTAAGACGCTACCCTTGTGGGACAGTGAGAAATGGAGCAGAAACGTAGTTCATTCTCCACAGATGTCGCTCCAAAAAGCCCAGGAAACTTTGCTGTCCCGGGACCCCTGGGCCTGCACCTTCCCGTCGGGTAGGCGCTGCCCAGCTGCTCTGCAGCCCGGGCTGGCACGGACCAGCACACACCCTCAGGAAACCAGCTCAGCAGTTTTCTTTCCAAACACTGTCCTCATGTCCATCTTCACCACATGTCCAACAGTATGTTTAAAGTATCGAACGAGAGCAACCCGTGAAAATAATGAAAGCCATGAAACTGTGACTGATAAGACAGAAATGCAGCATTAGCTCTGACTGTCCACAATTAATTCTCCAAAGGCCTGACTGCTGGCTGAAAATATTACCTGCTCATCTTCTCCCAGTTTTGTTTGGAATGGATTTGACAATTAGGGGTGATATTCCTTTGTCAAAACAAGCCTTTTGTTAAGCATTTAACAGGCGCTCTAGGGATTCTGGCAAAGTGCTAACTTTTTGCACAGTTTATCTGGAGAAGAAACCTACATTTTATCAGATGATGCTATAAACTGAGCTGAGGAAAAAATCTACTCTTGATTTTTCTTTTGGTTTCTTGATTTGAGAAAATAATGAATCTGCACGTAGGATAAAGGGAATCTAAAGAGAGAAAAATGCTTGAAAATTTAGATCAATGCTACAAAAAAGTTTTAAATATACATAGCTAAATACAAGTCTATATACACACACACCAGTATTTTCTTTATTGTATACCAACCTGTCAACATTTACATACATCTCTACATGCACGATTCACATACGTGTCCCAGGTCAAGGGAGCAGGGAGCAGGAAGCAGCTGGAGTAGGAAGAGAGGAATCTGCCTACGGCAGAGAGGAGCACAGCCAGCGTGATCCATGTCACCTCATTCGGTGCCTTCTGGATCTTCAGCTGCGGGCTGTGCTTTGGCAGTACCCCGTGGCATTTCTTTAAGGCCAATATTTTTTCACAATGACGTCCATTTCCTCAGAAACACTGAGAAATGGCTACTCCTCTGGAGCACAATCACCCCCAAAGTAAAAAGAAAAAAAAAAGGTATTTCATACAAGCAGGAAATTCCAATTGGTTTGATCCAAGAGACTCAACGACACCAATGGGAGCTCCACCTCCGCCTTACGAGTGGTGCAGCAAATGCGTGGCTGGTTCTGTCAAAAGGGGAACATGAGTAGGCCTGGAATCTTTATAGTGGATCAGAGTAGCCAAATTTTCAATAAATTAGTTTTAAAACCTGCAATTACAGACTCATTTTACATTCAATTAAGGCAAAACATACATGTAAATATAGTTCTGATACACAAGATCATCACAGGAACAGTATGACTGGTAATGATCTTTTTTTTTAAAGACAGCAGACATGTTCTTGGTGTAATAACAGGGCAACATGTATAAATAACCCATAAATTAATTTCTGCAAAAGATATCAAGGAAGTCAAAGTAATATTTTTTCCTCTCTGTGAAAGGAGTTTGGATAGGCACCTGAATGAAAGAAAAACTTCCCAGAAATCAAGGACACTCTTTTTTCTTTTACTTTACTTGATCCACCCAAGATGGAATATAGAAAAAAAAATTCTTAAAGTAGTTGTCACTTTGAAATTTTCCAGTGTTTTAATTAAGTTACAAAGTCTGGCAAAATTTGTCAAACTTTCCCTGTGAAAATAAAGGCGGGCTTAACCTTCAAGGCAGTTTCCCTAGGTTGTTAATACAGCTCTAACCCAAAGTTGTGTTAAGTAGCAAGGTAAGACTGGGTGTGCTTCACATCCTTTTGAAGTTGGTGGAAAGACTCTTATGGTCTTCAGTGGGCTTTGACTCAAACTCATAATTCTAAATTTAGGCTCATTTATAATTGTCCCTTTTCCTCCACTAACTGCTCCATAATTAGTGTTTTTTTGGATCAGAAGACACAGAGAGAAGTATTATATTCCTCTCATGTATATTCATGCTTAGTCCAGGAAAAACACCTTTTCGCCACCTTTTGGATAAGACTATGTATTTTCATTAGAAGAATGAGAAAAAGATCAGAGGCAAACAAAGCTGAAATAAAGCTGCAGAGGGGACTCACTGGCTGATGCAAAAGGAGAGGACATAGACTGAGACAAAACAGGTAAGATGAAAGAGAACAGAAATGGTGGCATAAAAAAAAATAGGTCAAAATTCAGAATTTCATTTCCTTGGTTAGAACATTATTAAAGTCAACAGCCTTGCACTAGATTTAAATTAGCATAAACAAGGGCAGAATCTGACTAAGATTGAGACTGGCACACTGAGCAGTTAGTCTAGCCCTAACCTGTGTCTTCTGAGGGGTTTTAAGAACTAATCCCTCTTGGTTTTGTCAGTCCTTATTCAGGAGGGAGAGCTGAGCCAAGAGCTCGGGAACTGGTGGACTGCAGAATCTAGTGGGAACATTTTTGTGGCTGTTCTTCCCGGAGCTTTGCTTTCTTAACAAAGGTTCTCTTTTAAGAATAATACTTGAAAAGGACTGATGTCCTAAGAGAAATTGCCATTAGAAAGCTGATCTTGTGTTTTTCTTTGATGTAACTTTAAAGGGGAGATCTGCATTCCACAACGTGAGGACAATAGTCCAATCCGGGTTGGTAATGTGATTTGGCAATGCAAAGCTGCATATCAAGCTGTTAGTTCTTGGCTGCACACGCATTATTACACCCAGGGTTCTGTATGGGGAAACAACTGAAACGGGTTTGGCATATGAGAGGTAAGAAAGCCCAAGTGACTGGAGATTCCATAGATAAACCTACGTTGCCTACAAAGGGAAAGCCTTTGGCATGCTAGATAATATTTGAGATTAATTAACAGTTTGTTTAATAAAGCTGCAGCCAGACATCTTTAATCCAAACACCTTTGTAGAGCACATTTATATGCAGAGCTGTGGGCAATTACCAAAAGTATTATTCCATAATAAGAAAACAAAACTCATTTATGAAATAATATACATGTGTTAATACATGAAAACAAAGAATAATATACACTTACATACAACATAAAAATAACTGTACATGCCAGACACTTTTGACAAGATCTCCTGGACACTTAAAAAGCACAATAAACATCTGTTTTATATCTGAATGCCAAACCTTAAAAAAAGCAATCTCTTGTTAAAAAGTCCAGCTCCTTATTTTAACTAAATTACCAGGTGTTTATAAAATATCATTCTCTTGTGAAGTTACAGTAAACAGGAGAGATACAAAACCCAGCAAATCGAGAATGCAGGCTTCGGCTGTCAAGATGTCATTGGTAAGCTTCAACCTGCTATGCTGGTATGCATTGGTGCAGTGACATAAGTACACTGACCATTTGAAGAAAAGTGAATAAGTTTAGGACAATAAGTAGAATTTCCAAAAAACTCATGTTTAAACAAAGGAAAAAAATGACAATGGAAAAAGAAACAAAGAGGAGCTTGAGTTGAGGGTGTCTTATGATCTTTACTGGAACGTAATAGAATAAATGCTCTGGGCTATAAAATAACACTGTTCAGCACAGAATGGATTAAATTCAATCAGAAGATCTATTCTGACCATTTTATTACATATGAGCAATGTTTGTGATTATGTCTCTTTTTTTTTTTTTTTTTCAGAAAACACCAAAACATAACCCGACACTGCTGCATAACATGGAAAACCTTCTCTCGCTTGTATATATGTACATAGAATCATAGAATCGTTTAGGTTGGAAGAGACCTTCAAGATCATCAAGTCCAACCGTTAACCCAGCACTGCCAAGCCCACCACTAAACCATGTCCCCAAGCACCACGTCTACCCGTCTTTTAAATACCTCCAATGATGGAGACTCAACCACTTCCCTGGGAAGCCTGTTCCAATGCTTGCCAACCCTTTCTGTGAAGAAATTTTTCCTAATATCCAATCTAAACCTCCCCTGGTGCAACTTGAGGCCACTTCCTCCCATCCTATCACTTGTTACTTGGGAGAAGAGACCGACCCCCACCTCGCTACAACCTCCTTTCAGGTAGCTGTAGAGAGCGATGAGGGCTCCCCTCAGCCTCCTTTTCTCCAGGCTGAACAACGCCAGCTCCCTCAGCCGCTCCTCCCCAGCCTTGTGCTCCAGACCCTTCACCAGCTTCATTGCCCTGCTCTGGCCACGCTCCAGCCCCTCCATGGCTGCCTTGGGGTGAGGGGCTCAAAACTGAACACAGGATTCACGGTGCCGCCTCACCAGTGCCCAGTGCAGGGGGACGATTGCTGCCCTGGTCCTGCTGGCCACACCATTCCTGATACAAGCCAGGCTGCCATTGGCCCTCTTGGCCACCTGGGCACGCCGCTGGCTCATGTTCAGGCAGCTGTCAGCCAGCACCCCCAGGCCCTTTTCCACCAGGCAGCTCCCAGCCGCTCCTCCCCACGCCTGCAGCGGTGCCTGGGGTTGCTGTGCCCCAAGTGCAGGACCCGGCCCTGAGCCTTGGTGACCCTCACACAGTTGGCCCCAGCCCATCGCTCCAGCCTGGCCAGGTCCCTCTGCAGAGCCTCCCTGCCCGCCGGCAGATCAACACTACCAGCCAACTTGGTGTCGTCTGCAAACTTACTGAGGGTGTACTCAACCCCCTCGTCCAGATCATTGATGAAGATATTAAACAGAACTGGCCCCAGTACTGAGTCCTGGGGAACTCCACTCGTGACTGACCGCCAACTGGATTTGACTCCATTCACCACCACTCTTTGGGCCCAGCCAGTTTTTGACCCAGCAAAGAATACGCCCGCCAAGCCATGAACAGCCAGTTCCTACAGGAGAATGCTGTGGGAAACGGTGTCAAAGGCCTTACTAAAGTCCGGGTAGACAACATCCCCAGCCTTCCCCTCATCCACTCAGCGGTCACCTTGCCATAGAAGGAGATCAGGTCAGTCAAGCAGGACCTTCCCTTCATAAACCCATGCTGACTGGGCCTGAGCACCTGGTTGGCCTGTATGTACATATACATATATCAAATTAGACAGTGGTCTGCATAAATTGGCAATGAAAAAAAAATAGAAATATGATAAAGAAAGCTAAGGAAATATATGTTGCTAAGAACAATAAGAAGCTTTTTCAGGACTATACTGTCTCTGCTGCAACGCCTTAAAATGGAATGAACACATTACTGGATTGCTTAAATCAACTGTGCTTTAATATTATAGATAAGACAGAAATAATATATATGGCATATAGCCATATGCAGACACACACACACTCTACTGTTTAGTATTTGAAGAGAAAAAAGACAATACATTCATATAAAACAATGATAATAAACTCCCTTGCATCACATTGCCCAGGAAGTCACTGTTAAAATCCTTTTATTAAAGATTAGTATTTTTATATCAAAGAGCCCATGCACTATAAATCCAAAGGCTGCTAGAGAACAGTAGAAATGTGCAACGTTGCCAAAAGCCGTAGAGAGGAAGCCGAATGATCACAGTAATTACAGGTCAGTTACTCTGGCATCAGTCCCAAGCAAAGTAATGGAAAAGCTGATAAGGGATTCAATTAGTATAAAATTAAAGGATGACAGTATAATTGGTGCCAGTCAAGACAGCTTTATGGAAAAATAAATGAAGGTAACTACACAGATGTAAGGCTTGTATAAGACATTTGACTTAGTACCTCACTACAGCCTGATTAAAGCATTAGCACCGAGTAAAGTAGTTTATGGGACGAGTGGAGAAGGAGGGCAATACCTGCACGTGGTAGCACATGCCAGTGTCCTGCCTGATATTGCCCTTGCTAACTGTGTGGAGTCAGGCTAACCATTGCCAGGTGAAGCAAGCAGGAAAGGAGACCAGAAACAGTCTATCACCAGAGGACCACGGCAAGAAAACAACAAGAAACGGGAATGAAATCCTGAAGGCAGTGGCAAAGCCCCACTAACTTCAATAGGATAGTTTTTCATATAAAGTTTGTAAAGAAACCGAAACCTAGGAGACTTCTGCAGAGTTTGTCTTCAAGTACAACATGTATTACGATACATGTACTTAAAATCTGGATGGAGATCAGAGCGTCCTAAAATCTGAAGTTTATTCCAGAGTAATGGACAGGTTCAACTGCATTACAGATGTAGTGTTTAGGGGATTTGTGGCAAAATATATAGACTGATTCCTTAAAGTTACAAGAGGAGATCTGAATCATAGTGCATTCCAAGTCCTACTGAACAACTAGGTCTAGTCCCAACAGATTTTGTGTACCTACATCACAACACAGATGCTTTCATGTCTCAGGTCTCTTGGGAACACTATACGTTTTGTCTGCTCTGTTTCTTAATGATTTGCAAACGTTTAAAACTTCGCTGTGTTGCTACTTTGCTTGTGGGTTCAAAAAAAGACAAGAATCCATAAACGTTTGATCCACATGCTACAAATGTACTAGGAAAAAAGAAAAGAAAACACAGTGCTGTCAACAGGAAGATATAATGGTTGGTTTGTATGAATGGGGGTAATTAGTTCCAAGAAATGTGATATGGGAATTGTTTTGGTTTTTTTCTTTCTGGAAAATATATTTCTTTGTAAGAACAATTTTTATGTAAAGTGTTTTAGAGAACATTTCATATCAGATTAAATCACAAAGATACTTTTTCTGGTCTCACCACAAAACTAAGAAAGGATGTTGAGTTTCATGGTTAGCTGCAGGAAAGAAAATTTTAAAAAAATGTCATTAATGTTTTTATTAGCCATAGGTTTAATAATCTAAAAGATTACTAGATCGCTTAACAACTACAGTTTTAAGTATTACATTTCAGAAAGTATGGGCTATGATTTTTGTACATCTCACTATAAGGAACTCAGCCTGCCAACAAGAGAAACAGAAAAGTGGCACTCAGAGGCATCACTATTTTAATACAGAAGTTTACCCAGCAGAACATGCTCCTGTGCAACAGACAGGTGCTTAACTGGCTGATCCAGCTGAAGGGCAGTAAGCGATGATCTGAGGATGGCAATTTTCCTTCACCTCATCTAGATGGCTTTGAATTTAATCCTAAATCAAAGCTGGGCTTCTGGTCCAAACCCGTCTTGGCTCCCTCTATAGTCAAAGGAAAGAAATAGACACCTCTGGATAGCAACAGATCTCATTAATACCAGCCATCTATCTTTGGTGGAGTGACACGTCTTGATCCCTGATGACTACAGAGGGAACCTCGACGAGCAGCTTAGACTGGATATCAAATCTTCAACAGTCAACACCAGGTGAGATGAATTATAATGAGTGGTACAACCGATACATATATTTAAAGCCAAAGTACAACTGTGCCCATTAATTTAGTCACATGGGTCAGGTTTCAAAAATCCAGATAAGCACTTGAGATTTGACTCTAGCTTTATAAATATCCATTTCATATTTGAGTCAAATGTAGCTATAAACTGAAATGTGAGAACCTTACACATATATTAGAGAGGAGTGTTATGAAAATTGCTAGCTGAGAGGGCAAAATGAGGGGGGTGCTTTATAGCTTTCCCTTGACTCAAGGGAGGCATGGAGTGAACTCTCCGTTTGCATTTTGCCTACAGCCCTCTCCAAGAAAATGGGAGGATGGGTGTTCTCAGTTGTTCAGCTTTGGTGCAGACTCTGCGCAAACTATAATTTGAAAGTAATTGTGGTAATTGCTATAACTACAAAAGTTAATATACACAAGCTTAATTTTGTTCACATAAAGCTGTGCCAGTAATGGCACCATTCATCATTTTCTGTTAGAACAGTAACAGGTGTTAATCCCGACCCAGCAATGGGTGCAATGCGAGTGAGCAATAAGCAAAGTGCCAAAAAAGAAAAACCACCGTCAAAGCTCTCTGTCACAGAAAAACAATTTCTAGTAATATCTCTGTAATTGGACTCAACTGAAGAGTGAAAAATTATTTGACTTTTCAGTGATGGGGATTGTTAATGAACCCAATTTTTCTCTGCCACCTTGACTAGCTTTCCGTAGGAAGATCCGTTTTAGCTCTGTACAATGTAGTTCGGAGTAACAGACACCCAGCTGCTGTAATCTTGTCAGTCGTCCCCACTTACAGAAGAGTAATATTTTTTTTTTCTTTTTTCTTTTTTGATAGACTGCTGAACTATTACCAGGCTTTCAAACATAATAGAAAACAGTGCAGAGTAGAATTTAAAGAGGACTTTAACAGCAGTTTTCCTATTTTTCTAGTTTTAACAGCAGCCTTATAAGATTTTTAAGTGCTTTGCACACCCTGTCCTCCCAGGGTTCTGGATGTTACCTGTGAGATATCCTTGGCACTGTATTGTTGGGTCTTCGGCTCACTGCCATACAATGCTACCTTCCAGGGCAAGAGGATAGCCAAAATCTCCTGAGTGTTTTGATTGTGTAAACCGGTTCATTCAGTGGCACTCAATTTATCGACAGGGCTTATTTAAGCATGTAGCAAAGCATTTCCCATTAAGCGTATGCACAATCAGACTGGTATACTGCACAGTTAGCTCCTGCTACGTATCTGAGAGAGTTCAAAAGGCAATGCCAGGTGCCTCTGCGTGGTTTTGCCTAAGCAAATGAGCGCATTTGTGCTGCCCAATGCCCACACTTGGTACCAAAGGCATACTTCTATTGCGCACAGCCGAGAGCCATTTTGATTCAGAACGCAGCCTGGGATCCTGACCTTGTCTGTCCTGTGGCACACACCGCCATGGCATTTGGGAAAGAACAAAGTCAGGTGCGTGCCCTGCCTCTTGCTCCAGCCGACAAGGGTACTCACGCCCTGTCTGGAGGAGCTGAGTCAGGTGAATGCAAGCACGATACATGCTCAGTCGGAAAGATGAGGTGAAACGGTGGCAAGAGTTTTGTAGGCAGGAAGAAGCCTCAAGGTACAGCGGGTGACTCAGTTTTGGGGTAGCTTCATGCTTCTCAGAAAGAATCTGGTCATAGAGGACTTGGTGAAAAAAAAGAAGAGCGTGACAAGGAAGACCAAAACAATTTTTCGTAAAGAATTTGTCATAAGTCAATCTCAAAGTACTTTACAATGGAAGACCTATCCTTCTCCCTTTTACAAGAGGGGAAAATGAGGCTCAGAGAAAGGATATGAATATATGTATATAATATTGACTAAGTTCTTCAAATTTGAAAATAATTTCCTCCTAATATTGATGTTGTGCTTTCTAAAGATGATCAGAAATCAGAATTTCCAACTCAGTGGCTATTCTGGAATAACAAATAAATTATTGCAAGGCATAGAAATGAGCTGAAACATTAATACTGACATGAGATTGAAAACTGCAAAAGATTGTAGCTTACAGCCACTGAAATATTCTATATTTTGAGTGTTCTTCATCATTGTGTTGTTACAATGTTAAACAGATATAATTACTAATATGGTATAAAAATCAAATAAAATTAATTAAAATGATTAAACTTTTCTTATTGTAACATATTTCTGACTAAAAAGGAAGGAAACCAACAGTGCAGTTTTTTCTCCATCGACATTTTTGTTTACATAAGCACATTTCTGCAAAATACTTCAGCTGTGAAACCCTGATTTTTTTCATAGCAAAGGGTTCAGTTTAAACTTTGTCTTAAGTTTTTTGTGTGTTGATATTATATTGGGTGAGTTTTATGCTGTGGAATTACTGACATGTCCAGTGACATCAGCATAGACCATGTCATTAATTTAGGGGTTCACCGCTCAACCGCATGTTTAGCTTTCTGGGTTGAAGGGTTGGAGAAAATTATTCATGTTGCTAACAGAGGATGAAGGGAGATTTAGGCTGTTGAAGTGTAAGTGCTGTTTGGAAAAGATATGCATTTATGTTATACACAAAACTGTCTGATAGACAGAGATATGAATGAATTACTATGTATACATTTGATATAAATACACCACATTTAAATATTGTGTGCTCTGTATGACAAAATTTTGGGTAACGATCGTACACAAATGCTCTAAACAAGCAGCCCACTTTGAAAGACAGCTTTTGTCCTAAATGGCAAAAGGAAGATGGCTATTAACAGAGGAGCTATAATTTAACTGAAGCTGCTGAAGGACAAACTAAGGCACATATTTGCTCTCAACAACTTCAGTGTCCGAAGACGCACGCAGTGATAGGGAAGTAGAAGGGAGAAGCGCAGCCGGCTCAAGCACAGCTGGCACCTCCCCGGGAACATGCCCCAACTCCCCCGACACACACAAAGCTCCCGGTGCTAGAGAGGACAGAGAATACAGGGCTAAAAGTTGGCAGCTACTTATCAGCAAATGAGTTAGGGATGTAAGATATCTAAGCATATAATTACATTTTCTTAATTCCCAAAATACAGACTGCTGGTGCACATGGCTCTCCTGGAGGATCAGGAAGAAATTGTGTGGACTTTCCAACTGCGGGATAAAAAAGCTGATGTAGTCACAATGGTGACATTTGGAAAAAAATCATGAATACAGCATATAGTTTGGGGAGAGACTGATGGAAAATTTAAGAAAGAAAAAAGAAAGCTTTGAGGTGGAAACACAATTTTGGAGCATAGGTGAGTTAATAAATAAACCAGTTCTCTCGATTTGTATTAATGCATGACTTCTAGTCATACCTAGGGAGTGTCTTCAACACACCTAGGGATACCATTTGACATATTATTAGCAATGAACCTATTGACTTACAAAATCTATGTCGCACGTTTCAAATACTGAGACTTCTGTGTATTGAGAAATTGAGCCAGTTTTAAAATATCAGTTAAAACCAACCTCTGTACAGCATTCCTTCTGGTGTGAAGTGATGTGGCTCCTTTGGTTTCAGTGAAGCCGTGCCTGTGTGGAGCAGCTGGCATGCCTGATCTTCACGCATGGTCTCCCCTTGATTTCGCTGGATTTGGGATCGGCTGCAGAGAGCACATGTATTTAGAGAATGGATCTGCATCATTTGAAATTTCAGGCTTTGAGAAAGACCAGCAGCTAAGCCGTGCACCCGGAAACTTTAGCAGGAAATGAAACTTTTTGCAATGCAGAGAAAAAAAATGTGCATGGGTTATGTTTTTCATATGAATATAATTAGATATTGTAGATATTCCTTCACCTCCCTCGCTGATCCCTATAGATTACTCAATGAGAGAAGGCTTTCCCAAGTGATCCTGTTTGGTTTTTTTTTTTTAAACTAATTTATTTATATTTAGAAAGAACTCTGAACTGTAAAATCAACGCACATCTTTCTTTAATCATAGATCTTATTTAAAACCTGTTATCAATACTGGAGATTTTAAAAGGAGAACTAAAAAAGAGAGTTTCTTATTCTGTTTGAGAAAATCATTAAATGCAAAAAATGTAAATCACAGAGATGGCCTTACTGCTGACAAAAGGACAAAACCCAGGAAATTTAAATGTAAATTCCACATTCCTTGTCAAGAAAAGAAACCTCAAAAAAAAGATAAGAAGAAGGGTTCATTGCTCTTTTTCCCCCAATACTCTATTAATAAAAATGCCCATTTGTGAGGTAGGGAAAGGGTGCATTTAGAGTGGTAACATATTATGATATGCACTCAACTTTTAGCTTCATAATTATTTTTAATAAAGGAGCTTTAAAATAACGATAATTTTAGCTGTTTATTTCACAATTTGCATATTTTTTCTTATGCCTTTCAACGGCCAAATTTATTCTGCTGATTTTTTTTTTTCTTTAATAACAGGTTTCTATGCACAGGTAGATTAAATAAAAGAAATCATGTGTGGCATGTGAACTCTCATTATACAAAATGCTTCTATCCCTCTGGCTTCAGAGATAACTTTCCAAACATAAATTGCTTCAGTAATTAGTTTTCCTGAATATATTACATATTATTGCACAAATTTGTGAGGAGCATTTATTGTTTGAAACACAGAAAACATATACAGAGAGTCCTAGGATAAACAGAACTGTTTAGTCCAACTTAAAAAACACTACAATATTTTTTTTGAGTTATGAGCCTTTTTGACTTCAATATGTTTTAATGATGTCCTTGTTTTGTATGGCTTTTTAAGTCATTTTTAAATTTAAAAGAATTAAACATAAGTTGCGTATTTCTTTATGCTGTTGTGGCTTAGCTCCTCAAATGGGCTAGTTCTAATTCAACGACTACAGGAGTACCAACTGTCCTTTATGTCTTAGGACATAAATACATTCATTTCTCCTTTTACCATTTGCAGCTCTTCAGAAGACCTGAAATTCATAAACGTAACAATAAAATTCTCTGCATTATACTCTGATTAATTTTCAAATCATTAATTATCAAATGCATATGCCCCAGGCATGGAAGCCAATTTTTTCTTTTTATTTTGCTCACTGTACCATGTTTTTGATGGACTGAGTTTTAAAATTTGAGCTAGAAGCAGCCATGTGGCTGGTTGCGGCAGCATACAAGAGTGTGGCTGCCCATAGGGCAGTAATGAGCTGCGGAGCCCCACAGGGAAACTTTGCTCTACCTCAGTGTTGCAAAAAAGAAATCAATAAACTGAGATAGAATTACAGAGAATTTGGTGATACGAAGAAGGAGGAGGTCACTAGAGAAAGAAATTTGGGATGGGAAATGGAGTAATGTTGAGGACCTTTATTTAGCCTTTTTGAGTCAAATGATGACCCCATAGAAATCCACGGTAACTATTCCACAGCCTTGTGTGGGGCCTGGATTTCATCTTCTACAGCCATGAATACCCTACAGCAAATAATTTTGCCTGTGAGGAGAGAAAAGAAAAAAACAATGCAAGTATTCCTAGCACACTCGTTGAATGGATTAATGGTATTAAATCCTTCAGAATATAATAAAATCCTGTATTTTCATTTTTAAAAATAGCGCAATCATGCATTGATATGTGCAGTTAAAAGTATTTCTTACTTTTTTTTTTTAATATTGCACGATGATGTCACCTAATGATGCATCACTTCTCAGGGATTTTTTGCAGAATCTTAATGTTTACACTAACAACGTAATTTCAGAAAGTATCTTGTGTAAATCCTTGAATCTCCTAGGGTCTAGGAATGAAATGTAATGCTAATTTGATTTAGTAATTTGTCCTCTCTCCCCAGAAACACACAATTACTGCTTTTTCCATCACACTAGGACTCAATTGAAAGCTGAGTCGGCAGCAAAGCCCAGGCTGGGAACGCAGCAAACCTCTGCTACTCAGCCTGTTACCAGCCAGAACATACAGTGCTGGGAGATTTATTTCTGAAAACGGAATGTTCATTATCTCTTCTTTTTTTCTTAAAGAAAATGGAAACAAAATAAGTCTTCTTGAAATACTGTAATAATAATCTAAACGTGAAATGTGAGCTGAAAATAACGTGCCTCTCTGTGTGTCTAAAAGAGAGAGGGCTTGTGCGTGTCTGTTTGCAGGAGAGAAGGGGGGAGGTTGTGTATGTGTGTGCGTGTACAGTAGTGTACATAGTTCATCAAATGAGTGGTTTCCTGTCCTGATCTGTAGATTTTCTTTCTTCCATGAAAGGAAATGGAAATAATTGATCTGACTTCCATCAGCACATAAAAGAGATTGTCGGCAATTTGTTTTCTGCAGGGGTACTTAAATATGTGGTGATGTAGCAAGCAGAAAAGATTGGCCACAAATTCTGCGGCAATCATAAATAGATGGTAGGCACACCCAGGGGACTGATACAGTCCGTCCTCTGCAAAGTATGACTTTCTTTTCTTTCTCTCTCTCTCCCTTTTTCTTCTCCTTTAAGGACACACGATGTCCCTCCAGGTTCTGCAGTCTGGGTTTGATTAAATAATTATAAACTTCAAGCAGCAGATCTATCATTTACATTCCTGAACATGCCAACATGTGCCTTTTGTGAGGATGCCAACCAATACCAAAGCTTCTCTCATTATTGTCATTGAAAATACAGTGGTTCAATGTTTGTGCTATTTCCTGGATTTTGGCGATATAATGTTGCCCAGCAATTTGCTGTCAGTGCCAACAACACTAAAGAACTTCAGAATAAATCCCTTCTATATTTACTCAGTCCACCACTGTGTCACTGAAATTAGCATTTTACGATCTTATGCTCTAAAGCACCTATTTTCTCTCTTTTAACTCCATGCTATTATGAATCCTAACAGAAAATCCATCAAAGCACGGTTTGCTTCAGCTTTTCTGTATAACGATTGCTGTCAGTCATGTTTGTTTTCTGAAAGGATGTGGAGCTTGTAGCTTCATTGTAGATGATAGTAAAGATAAACCTAACTAACAAACAAGACCGAATGTTTAATTTAGAGATGTTTCAAAGAGATTAGCTTAAAATGTCAGATGCCACCACTTCATGCAGGCTAAAGTACAGAAGACAAAATTTACAAACAGAGAAAGATACCACAAAGTAACAGGATCAGATCCTGCTCTGAGGTCCAGATGGGCCAACTCTGCTCATCCGAGTGACAGGCAGAGGGAAGAGAGAGGGTTTGACTCCACTCAATGAAAATGTCGTGCTAATGGAAGAAAATAGCCATCAGTGCAGGGGCTTTAGCAAAGGACTGTTCTCAGGGATACTCCAGCCAACTTATCATGGAAACTGTGGGACCACTGGGGCTCAAACACTCTTGTATCTGGGTAATCCAGCCCTTTGCTTAAAAGAGTGTGGAAGAGAATAAAACAGTGCCTTATGCATTGAACTCCTCAGAGGGGCACTCTGTGCACCCTGAGGTTGGGGTCCTGTCCAGGTGGTTGACGTGGCGCCAAATTCCACTCATTTGTGGTCTTACCAACAGATGGTGACGCTGCGGGCTCTGCCCACCGGGAAAAGGAACAGGTATGGTCTGAGCAGGGGAGCAGCTGGTACTAAAAAGATTGAGGGGAAAATGAGAAGCCAGGATTTTCTAGGAAAAGGAAGAACAGGTTTGATAGAAAGGAGAGAGAGCAGAGGGAAATAGTTTTTGCTTTTGCAGTGCAGAAAGTGAAAGCAACGCTTTCTGGAAAGGGGGATGCCTGGAGAAGAGGAGGCTTGTGAAGAGACACACTGTGGGACCCACAGTAGTTTTATTTGTTGCTTGCTGAAATAAACGGAGGTTGGAATTTTTTGCCTAATAGGAAAAGCATCTTTGCTATCCTCTCATAACCCCAAAAAAGCTCAAAAGATTTTGCTGAATATTCTGGCATAGAGCAAGTCCACCAAAAAAACCCTCATACCCCAGAACGGAGAATTCTGGAAACGTGCACATGTGCGCGTGTGGAGTCACGAGGCCGGGAAGGAAACTGCTCTGTAATCTTAGCCCTCGTGGCAAAAGCAGCTCCCACAGCACTGTGTGATGTGGGTGCACGCAAGCTGAGTTACAAGCTTTCACAGACACAACCTATTGTTATGAAAATCTCACGGCAGAAGTCATTTAACCCGTCTTGTCATGCCCCCTTACAGCGGCACGAATGCCACGGTTGCACCGGTGAGAGCGTCAGGGCCACTGCATAGACTCGTGAGGACAGGACGTGCTTTGTAGGATCTGTTCGAGCATTTTCATTAATCATATGGCATTTGGAATAACAAGGATGCTTGCAAGGAAAATAAGATACTGAATGGCAAAAAAGACTATCTGATTTACAAAATAAAAATAAGGGTTATTTGGCTCGGCAGCTTACAGTGCCTACAGACCCCTCTTCTCTTGGTGGGAGACTCACGGGATTTGCAGCAGGGTATCAGCCACCAGAGGACACTCTTATTTCTCCAGGAAAACTGCTCTGGGCAGCACAGAAACATGAACAAGCGACTAAGCCGAGAGTCTCGTAACAATGAAAACCAACCTGATATTCAGGTCAGACCAAAAGTAATTTTGTAAACAACTTCCAGAGCAAAATCTACATTTTGCTTTTCATGAGACAGGCTACAAAACAGGATTTTCTTATAGGGTGTGGAAAACATTCGTAAACACAGAAAACAAAAACGTTGATGCAATACTGCTTGTGTAAGAAGCCTGCTGTGTAGCTGCATGTGTAGTTAGCTGTATGTTAAATGTCATACATGCATTAGGTGAAAACATGGGACCAGGTATACAAAAGTGCCCAGTTTATGCCTCTGCTAGGGCCTCTTCCCCTGGTAGAGGCATTCAAACTTCCAGAAACTCTGGGAACTCAGCATATAAAACAGTAAAATGAAATAAAACAGAATCCAAACAACAAAAAACACCCCGCTTTTCTATTTCTGATTTTTCTACTCTAGATGTATTGTTCAAATTCTTCCTCGGTTTAAATCTCTTGAGTTCAGTGTGTCAGTGCTGGAATTTGCATGGAAAGGCATTTCTGTTACCATTATAAAACACATCAACCTCTGGAATAAAGAAATCTCTTCCAGCGCGACACGTTACCGTGGCTGTATTCTGCTTACAGAAGGATGCCTCGGCTCTTTCCTGTCGGCACTGAGGACACAGGTAGGGAAAGGCATAATATGGGCTCGTACCTCTCGTTAGAAGTAACCTGGATGAACGGGCTGGCATGGCGTCCAGCGCACCACAGCAACTCCACCAAACTAAGCGATGAGCCTACACATTTTATGAGTTTAAACAGTAAGCAGAGACTGAGCCTAATTCTCTAGACTTGTGGTGTGACCAGAAACCACCTCCTTTTCTGCTTCTGATTTTCCTCAGTCGTAAGGAAAACTGAGCTACAAGAACAATATTTCACCAACAATTTCTTCTAAAAGTATTCTAATAAAAACATCCTGAAACTAGTGTTCAGCTACTTCCTTTTGTAAGTTCTTTTTTGTTCTGAGTTTTAAGATGGTGGTTTAAATCAGTGGTTTTAATCTTAAATTAAAGAGTACAAAACAGAGTAAAAATCATTACTGAAAATAAAAAAAATTTGCCATCTAACTTATGATTAAATTACTAACTCAATTAGTTACTGAAGTTATAGTAGTCCTTCCCTCAATTTGCCATTAAATGACAGGGAAAACATCTATCCTGAGCTTTTAAAGATCTGAATATAAGCAACTGGAAAAAAAAAATATGTGGGTGACTTTTCAGAGCCTCTGAGTTACCGGGGAATACAGCAGATATCAACATTGTTTTAATTTATTTTGCCTGCTTCCATCTGTGCACACTGCACTGTTGGTTTGTTGCGATGCTTGATTTGTTATTTTATACCTCTATGTATGAAGGTCACTTACTCTACTTATGTTTTCACTTATGAGACCTCATTCGTTTCACAAACCACTACTGCTAGGATGATAGAAAAGTCTGTTGAAAGATACGAAATCCTTATGATACAAAGGTGGCAGTGATTATTCTCACACTGTGACCACTGGGAGGAAATTTCCCTGCGTTGATTTTGGACACTGCTCCTGGATTGACATCTTTGGTAGATTAGCAGCGATACCGGTTGCATTCTACCGAAAGACCTTTGTTAACAGTGGGCAAATACACTTTTCAGTTATGGGACTTCTTTGACGATACTCAAGCATTTCTACGTACTTCTATGCCCAGCAAAGTACTTTAGGTGTGCTGAAAAAGGAAGCAATGGCACCAACAGACATTACCAAAAGCAAACATCAAAAGGAAGCAATGGCACCAATAAGCATTATCTTCAGTCCCTTCCAGGCTTTGGGGATTTGATCTCTCTCACACCATTCTCCACCATGTTGTCACCATGCGCCCCTAGCTTCGTACGGTGCAATCCTGATATGGAGTCCACTCGCATAGCTCCGTTATGTGACCCAAGGATGGCTGGGCAGAAGAGTGTTGCTTATTTCTTAGCTATAATCCCTT
This sequence comes from Platalea leucorodia, assembly GCF_965183815.1. Taxonomy (NCBI): domain Eukaryota; kingdom Metazoa; phylum Chordata; class Aves; order Pelecaniformes; family Threskiornithidae; genus Platalea; species Platalea leucorodia. The sequence continues at coordinate 746,633 of NC_138831.1, read as the reverse complement.
CGTGTATCTATCTCCACTAATCTATCCATAGTGCCAGTTACTATATCCCTATTTTCCACTTCTACAGCCTCCTGAATCCCTGTGTTCATGCTGCCCCATTGAACATGGTATGACTTTCTAGTCTGATTCTCCAAGCCTCTTCCTCCAAATTGCTCCTTTAGAAGCATAATCTCTAGACAGGTTCTAAGAAGTGAATTAGGCAACTGTTATTGTAAAAATTTAGTCATCCTCTTAGAACTGTCTGTATCTTACCTTGGATATTCATGGGCAGAAAATGACGCATGTTCTTTTCCACTTACATCCCTGTCCTTAACCATGTTAGTCAGCTCACATCTGAAAGTGGAGCAGAGATGCAATTGAGGCCCTGAACTTTGCCTTTTCAGTTGTTCTCTTGAGCACTTAGTGCTCCACTGACGCTTTTTAAAAAACAGTTTGAAATAAACACAAGATTAAACAGGACTTTTTTTCCTAGTGTCAAGCAAGAGTCTGCCTGACACTAGGAATTACTTCTGCTGTGATCATCATTAAATAATATTGCTGCAAGCAAAGAATTACATCGTGCAAACCAAATAAAACCAAAACAAGCCCTTTCAATCCCTTAGAGTTCTTCCCACAATGTTTTCTCCAAATTGATATACTCATGCTTCAAGAAAGTGCTGTAAAAAACCTGGTTTGCTGGGTGGGTCTTCAGTGGCACTGTGCCATGCCATACATATGGGATTCTGCCGTGCTTGCTGTTTTTTTAATCAGGTAAAGAGAGGAAAAAGTATGTGGAAAGTGAGAGTGAAAGGCATCCTACAAAATAATCAAACTCCTTTCCATCATTAACCTTCCTAAGAAAGACAACTGGATGTAAGAACAAGGCAGCAGTAAGTGAAATAGAGCACCAAGTATCAGGGATTAAAAACATCACATGCAAGAACATACGCAATCTCAGAGCTATGCGAAGACTCTGATGGATGCAGCACACGGTATTTGCGGGGGTAAGTGGAGAAAAAAATACAAGTTATGTTGCAATTCACTGATTTATGGGAAAACATCCGTTTTACCACTTTGTGTCATATTTCCATTGATTTACCTGAAATATTAGTTTTATACCTTTATCTTTCAACTATGCCAGTGAGTGCACTTGGGTAGATTACAGCTGTGTCACTGTGTAGCCTCAGCCCTCTTTAAGGCACACAGGGCTGCAATGAAGTGGTAGGTGTGGATTCCCTCACCATGTGGCTCTGAAAAATGTTTTCTTCTGGACCCACCTAATCCAATGGAAGAGTCTACTACCTTCAAGTACTCGTGGTCACTTGGCTTTTAGCGCTTGCTGCACACTTTACAAGGGCTTTCTAATCTGTTTCTGCCTGGTTGAGATGAATTTTCAAAGACCTACTACATAAACTATTTCAATGGACCTGGCTTATTTTAGGACTATAAGAACTATAAGGCTGAAACGTTACACTAGCTCTTAAAGTCCAGTCACCTGAGACTGCAGCAATATCTTGCAGGGAAGAGCCTGGAGAGTATTTGTCCACACAGCCCATCCACTGTGGCCTGAAGTGGTTTCCCAGCACCCACTCGAAAACCCAAGAAGTAAGGTAAACGACCAAAATTACAATGAACTTCATTAAGATAGCAAGCGATCAATGCCATCACCAAAGACCTATCTCCCCATGATAGCAGAGAGTTTATTAAATGCATATCCAGGATCTTTTCAGAAATGGCTTGCATACCATGTCATAGAAGAGTTATTTTTTAAACAAAGCACAGCTCCCAAACGCACAGCCTCGCCAGCCTGGCGCGGAGGGAAAAATTTCTCCCTAACTCCAAATGGGAAGGCTGGTTTATGCCCCAGCTGAAGGCACCAGTCAGGTACTGGGGACTCTCATGTGCCTGCCTCGCTTGCCAGCAGTGACCAATCTCCCCAGTACTACTGGGTATAGCCAGCAAACCCCAAAACCTTTCTGGGAAGCCACATAACTCATGGAGACCCCTGCAGGTGACCAGCATAAGCACCGTTTGCCCATGACCTCGAGGCAAGCAGAATGCAGAGGCACCGCTCTCTCTGGCAGGCACGCACGTCGGTAGGCAGGGCTGAAACACAGCGTGTTCCAGTAATTTGGGATGACAGGGGAGACATTGCAGGTTATTACATCTAGCGCACATTGGAGCTTTGTTTTGTCTAACTCGTGAGATATTCTGGGGCTCAGTGCTCTCGCCCCAAACTCTGGGAGGAAGCATGGGGAGAGAAGAAAAGGTAGCAAGAAGGAACAAAACCACTACTATACTCACACTGGCCCAACACAGAGACCAGGCCACATTTGGGACTGATTTAGAAAACTATTTGGCAGCATCTGTGGAAAAATGGAAGATCAAATGACACCTTTCTCTAATCTAAGTAATTTCTACAAGTTAAATGTGAAGCACCCCAATCAGCCACAGTGATAATCCTTCTACTGTTGAACTCATATTGTCTCCATTTGATGTTTATGCATGTGGTTGTATACATCCGTATCTAATATTTGTCAGTTGGTAGGGCTTCAAAAATTTCACAGTGAATATGAAAGTCCTGTTCAGAAAATGTGAGCCTATAGCAATAGGTGGGCCATTTTAGTTACTTCTGGAGGTCCATTAGTGCTAGTCCATGGCACCACTCTCTCCCTATAAGCACCTGAAAAATAATTGGGTTAGAAAAGGGATATCAGACTTGACACCTGAGTTAAAAGTAAAGCATCGCTAAGCTCTTTGGTAGGACTGAGTAGAACACCACCAATGGAAGAAAGACAGTTCCTTGAGACCATTCCTTGAAGACCATTCCTTCGCTCCTGTTGTGATGACTTTAAGTGAGTAAATATTCTCAGAGACAATTGTTCTGATATTGAAAGAACACAGGACAGAGAGGTATTACTGTCCCAATACAGGACAGTGCTTTAGCCTCTGTGTTTTTATTAGAGCTGAGAGAGCTTAAGAAAAGAGCCCTGTAACATGCACAGCCCCCTGGTGAGTTTATGCATGCTCTCGCAGCTCTAATAAAAACATACGATGAAGGTAAATTAGGGCAGATGACTGCTTCTGTCGACACTGAGCAAACAGCATCTTTAAGGTTTATGTGTGACTTAGAATTCAAGAATGCAGACTTTGTTTTTCATTGATGGGCTTGTTAAAGAAAATACTTTGATAGTTCCAGAGGAAAAAGAAATTATATAGAAATGTGAAGAGATTAAAGCAAAGAAAGAACCTTGACATCAGACAGGAGCTTGTTTGATTAGGTCACCCTATAGACTAGAAATAATTAAAAATAAAGAAGACAGATGGAGGATGTCAGGTGCTTAAAACAACATCTCAAGTCTACCAGTGCTTGTGTTTGCGTGAGCCAAGACTTCAGGCTTCACAGATGTCGAACGTGTCTTTTGGCTGAGGATCTCAGGAGGATGAGGAGAGGCATCAGAATTTAGTGTGAGCAAAATGGAGATTGTGCAAGTCTGACAGCAATGAAGAACATTTGCTGCTATTAACAAGCAGAGAAGGAGCTTTCCCGTCACTGTTCTGGGGCAGGCAGACAAGCTTGCCTCTAGCCTGGTTCCCTGTCTTTTGCTCCTCACCTGCTGCTGATTGCTCAGTCTGCCTTTGAATTAATGAAGTGGTTCTTTGCCTTAAGGAGCAAGTTGTTCGAGTCCCAGGGGAACTGCTCCTGCCTGCCTGGTGGCTGCAGTGGCAATGCCAGCAGCCTGGCAGGTGGTGGCAGATCAAAAAGAAAAACTCCCACAGAGCTTCTGGGGATTTCCTCACTAATATGCTGATACATACATTAGCTGACTGACACTGCCTAAATATTTGTCCTTTACTGCTATGCTTGGCCATGATTTTATAGCAACTTTGGTGGTTTGTGACTTAGCCCACTTTATGCATGAGCTCCTTTGACTTTTGCTTGCTGCCCATCTGCTAATCACCACTGCAGGATTAGAAGGTTTGACGTCAGGCCATTTCACTCGAGTTTTCTTTCTCAGTGAGAAATGAATGAGTTTTCACGTCTCATCTAAGTGCTGCAGTCAATAATGGAACATTAATGGACTTTGGCAGAAACTAAGGAAGTCTATGCTCGTATATTTACAGTGCACAACACTACGTATTAGTCCAGAAGCAGGAAGGAGTTCTCGGTGTCTGGACACCTCTCCAGAAGGTATCTGCATATTTGCAAAATTCCCACTGAAGGGGGAAGCCTGGAAATGGCACAGATAAGCTACTGTTTCCCAGCTGGCACCAGGTTCAGTTGCAGCCAGAGCTGAGGGTTGCTCCACAAAAGACTAAGAGAAACTGTTAGAGGGAAACAAACCAGAAATATCTGTCTTTTCACCGTAGCCACTTGGAAGCTTGATGATTACCCAGTAGAGACAAACAGGTAGCATGACTGTTCAGGTGATCCTGGAAATACACATTATTTGAGTATCTTCCCCAATCTCACATTATTTAGAACAGATACCACTTGTCCTTTTATATAAAATGAAATAGGTAACTTCCTTTTTTTTTTTAAAGTCAACTCGATAGGATCATGCATGGTATTTAACTGCAGTGATAAATACATATGGTTTAGGAATTCAATTATATTTAAGTTCTTCTCTAATAAAGCTAGAACAGCTGGCTGCCAGATCCTCAGAGTGCTTCAACTTTGTCAGGAGCATCCACCATATTTTAAAACCATCTCTTGACCCTACAGAGGAGGTCAATGTTTCTCCTGGCAGCCCACTAGTTATTTTTTAAGTGTCTTGATTTTTTTCTGTGGCGTAATGCAATTTTACTCATTATCACTACAGATGTCAGACCAAGCCTAGCAAGATTACAGCAGTAGCTGGAGCATATGGTTGAGTCATATGAATAATAATCATAAATCCTTTTTGACATTGGCCCATTATTACATCCTGATCATGTCCCCTTGGAATCGCTTGTTTAGTGTAATGTTTAAGTCATTATAAGGTATCTCTGGAGGTCTAGATTTATACAGATCTCTACTGGAGAAACACAGTATTAGCAGTATGTTTATATGAACATAAAACACATAAATATTATATACCAATATATCTACATGTAATGTTTATGGAGACATACAGGAGATACATACAGCAATTAATGACTGGCAGTCACTAAAAGAAATGTTTCTGATGACATCTTAAAAATCACAGTATAAGTCAGGATTACAGAGACGTTGCCTGAACTGATGTTGTTAAATAAAGAAAACAAAGTATATGCATATAAAGAAAAGTGAAAAGAGACAGTCTTTATAGTTTTAAATTGTAACGTTTTTCTAGCTTTTACATTTTATTGTGGGAGAAAGAAGGGTGGAACAAGCTGTGAAGGTAGCAATAAGAGTAAGGTTCTTCACATCTCACTAAACAATGTTTGCTCTTTCCAAGAGGATTTTACAATTAGAGGCTACCAATTTCTTGGCCATCTGCAGCAGGCAGCAGTGATGGGGTCACAAAATCCTTAGGTATGAGAAGTCCAAATTATGGTGAGGTTTCGATCCAGATTTGAATACTGGTGCTCGCTCACTGTATCTATAACGACCTGACACAATATGCTAAATTGAAATCCTCAGGGTTTTAAAAAACACTCAATCTAAGCATCATAATTACCAAACTCAAGTCACAGTAATGTGACAAATCCTGAGCAGCTTTCCCAGGGATGAATTTTTGTGGCAGGAGTCCATGCCACAACTACAGTGAAAGAGGCTCATTTAAGACATGTTAGAGCAGCCTCTAGCAAACTCCCCTCAGATGTAACAGGGATACCCTAAAACTGAGCCTTTTGGATTAAGAAAGGGTCTCCACTGAGATACCTTGTAATGGGCAGTCCAAATATCTACAGGATATTTACAATATCAATACAACATAACATTGTGTTATATTTACAACATAACACAAATATGTTAACTGGGCGTCATTGGCTAGCACTGTTGACTAAAATGGGTTGAAAATTACTTCATTTTTGGCAAAGGACATTTCCACAATCATAGCAGATTTCTTTTTACCAATGTCGCCCACCCAGCTGTCCCCTCTGTATTTGAAAACCCATGTTAGCTGCCGAGCCGGTCTCGCCCGATATCTGGGACGATACACAGCCATACCAGCCAGCGCCTGGAGGTGCACCCTGTTTGTTCTCCCTCTCGCTGTCTCTCTTCCTCCCTTTCTGCCCCACTCTTCTGCTGTTGTTCTGTTTTTAAAGAAGGGGAATGTTTACAGGGAATTTGTACTGTTCAAAAACTATTCAGCTTCATTCTGCAGTGACTCCCCCTTTTTTCACTGAAGCCACTCTGCTAAGTGTACCAGCAGGCAACTGGAGCATTCATTTATTTTAGGCTGTGCCACAAGCGCCTGTTTCACCAAGTTTTCATGCAGACTTGCAGTTTTCTCTACAGGAGGGACCAGTGGCTAAAGCCTCGGCTGCGTGCCAGCACGTGTGCTGCCTGCACCGCACCACCCGCGTCAGTCCCACAGAGCCCGGGGGCAAGGACTGCGCAGACAGGTTTGAGCCGTCCTGCAGATGAAGGCGGCCTCACCAGTGGGAGAGGTAGCCTGCGTCTTGAACAAAACAGTTTTATTTGGAAAGGACTCCTTTTTTCTTCCAAGTACAAAAGCGATAAACAGAATAAAATGAATCTAAACACTAAAATATAATAAAAGTCAGTCTCCAGGCCTGACCAGCTGTCTGGACCTTAACTGGAAGATAAACCAACTTGGTACAGCTGTGATCATTAAACACGCAAAGGCAAAGACCTGAATGCTTGAAATGATACAACATATTTGTGTTGAAAAAAACAGCCCTGCTCTTGAATTAAGTACAAGAGTGTTGTGGGTTTTTTCCTTTTTTTTTTTTTTTTTTTCCTTTAATGGAATACTTAATTTTTTTAATGGAATAGTTACTATTGGGAACTGATTCCCAAGAGGCAGCATGCTCCATTTTTGTTTCCTGCAAATAAGTGAAATATTTTGGTATTTGCCAGTTAACAGGGCTTTTGAAACTGCCTCCTATTTGAAGAAATGAAGCAGATTGCAATATACAGAAGTTATCCAAGAGGATACTTTAGACAGATGCACCAGAGATGACATCTCTCTTGTCATCAGTAAAAATGATACAGAGCATATTGCTAAGTTATTCAGCAATTTCCAAAGAATGCTCTTTAATGCACAATAAGAAACAGATCTTGGTTGTCTTTTCATGGATGTCAAACTTAAACAAAAACACAGAATGCACTTGCAACGATCGGTGTGAAAGGGTACTTTCAAGTACAGGCCTATTAACTGAAACATTCTGCTCTAAGATATCAAAAGACTACCTATTTGCCACAAACTGCGCAGAGTTATACTCATTTTTCTTAGTGGCAGTAAGTGGTTTTAATGCAAGTAATGGAATTTAAAACCAGAAAGTCCTTATTACGATTCAGAGTGCCCTTTGTCCTTTGATAATGAACACCATATTAGTGTCTTGAAGAAAAACCAAACCCTTAAAACAGGATATGTTGTTTCAGCATTTTGAACTAAAGTGACCAAAACTTTACTACTGGAAGTTGATTGCATTTAATTGCATATAGACAAAAATCTAAAAACAAGTTCCAAACTCTCAGTCATGCCAGGAATAAGAATAAAATGAAGATGGACTAACATATTATAAATTAGAAAAATATGCCAGAAGGGCATAACCTTTGTAAAAAAAAGTAATGTGTGATATTTGGTATAAAGCAATCATATTTGCTGTGGTGGAAAAAGACAATAGGGAAAGGAGGGGAGGGAAAGGCAAGGCCAGGCACAGCAGGGGCATGCGTTGCATGAAATGCATCCCAAGAGGCTACTGGAACCAAATGTGTTGCAATTTTAGTTACTCTTACCACAAAACTCGGTTAAAAAAATGAAAGTAAAATCTTGAACTTAAAAAAATATTTCAGCTACAATTTCAGAACAGGGAAATTCCATTCTTGGCACGGGTAAAATTGATTATCTTACTGACACAGGACAGTATTTATTTATATAGTGTGCATAGTGTTTTAAAAAAAAATAAACCATTTGCATCTAAAATGTAATGTGAAGGTTTAAAGGATATTCCCCAAGTAAACAAGCTCTGTGATACAGAAAAAAGAAGGGTAACAAATTGTTCTTCCCACCACATCAATGAATAGGGAATACTCCTTAGATCAGAAATTTCAGTTAATACATCTCTATTTGCAATTCATTTGGACCAGATATGCCTGGTCCTTCTCCATATACATATGGCTTACGAGATGTTAGTCAAATATTCCTTCACCATAAACTTGCTCGATAAAATCTTGGAAGTTTGTATGGGGGTTTTTCAAGAATAAAATTCTGAAATGAACAAATTCTCACTGAGGTTTTTTTTAAACCTCAGAATATTTAGAAATCTCATTTATAATTTCAATTTTTCAGGCAGAAATTTGTATAACGCTCTTTTCTTAATTTTTAGTTTCTGTCAAGTCAGCAGAAGTACACAGTGTACAAACTATGGATGCCTAACATGACACCAAGCAATTGCAAAAGCTTGCTCCTCCTTAGCATGGACCAAAATACATTGCACGAGGATCAAGAGTGAAAAGAAAGACATGAACCTGAATTCCACTAGTCTCTTCAGAAGTCTTTGGACTACTTTTAAGGGGTCCACAAAAGACGATAAAGTGGAGCAAACCCATTACCTGTTGCTGCCTTTACCGCTCTTTAACTTTTCCAGCACAGCTCTGTTGAGTTTAGGACCCTCATTAACCTCTCGGCATCGCGCTGGTCTGGACCATACAGACACACCAGTCACTGTGGAGTTTCTTCTGGTGATGTAAAGTGCTGTCAGGGGTGGTTAAGATATACCCACTGTGAAGGAAAAGAAGAGAGGATGTTTTCAATCAGATGAGCACTTCTCCTTAATTTAAAGTGAACAGACCATACTGACTACTATATTATCAGATTACTACTATTACTGACATACCACAAGCTAGGAACAAAACTGACTTAACAACAAATATGTTGCAAAATTATAAATATGTCCAAAGATTGAGAACACATTTTGTAATTCTGGAATAAAAATGCTGGGGAAACATCTTTTTCCCAGAATTTTGATTTTGTATAAAATTTTAAAAATGCTGTGCTTTTATTTCAGGTCAGAATGAGTTAACATTTGTTAAGAATTGGGTATTTTGAATACTAAGCATTTTTAAAAAAAACTGGAAACTGTGAATACTGATTAGCTTAAGAAATGGAAAATGTGAATAGTGACCAACTCAAACTAGTTTCAGATGAAAAGTCTGAGGTAGGATTATTCTTGAAAGTATATTCTCCTTTATTTTGTCTACTTCACTTATAAATCAGTCAAGCAAAAGGCTATTCGGTCCATCTATTTCCAGATTATTGCAGTGTTGCATCATCTCACCAAATGGGAAAACTTCCCCTCGCTTTATTTCTTACTGCTCTCCTGATTGAATTCATCCCCAAAACATCCATCTCCCAAAAAGCTGTCTACCAAAGGCTGCCAGAGGTGCACAGAGGAACTGGGATGAAGCTGAAATCCCATCACAGCACACAAAACCTCCTCACAGGGAGCGTTGCCACGGTCTTTGTCACTGTTTTCTAAGGGACTAAAGCTGCTAAGGAGAAACAGAATGATCTGGGGAACCAAATTGCATCTAGTTGTGATGAAGTCTCATTTGAACGCTCCCCCGATCATATTTAAGTTTCCCCAAAGCAATACCCTGCTATGGAGGATGACAAGAGTTACGGGGAATAAATGTCACAGTTCCCTCAGGTTATCTGTGTGACGCTACCCTGCTCGACTGCCAGGAGTAAAATCACAGGAGGCTGCTGAGGCAGAAACCAAAGAAAAAAGAGAAAAAAGAAAACAAGCAACAAATTGGAGGGTCCAAGGAAACAGGGGTAGGGCTGTGACCTGGGAAGTGGAAGCTCACCTGGTGCGCTGGGGGCCAGTCGGTTTGCCCATCAAAAGGCATAAACTTTGCATCAGGGGCGGATGGAAACCTTACCCATTTCTGTCTCCAAGGGAGGAGAGCGGTGGCAGAGGTGCAAGCAAGGTGAAGGGGATCCTAGGGGAGTGCAGGCAGGAGCTGCAGGCAGCAAGGGAGCTCTGCCCAGCCAAAGGCAATGGCTGGTGGGGGTCGAGGTCCGGACCAAAACAGGAGAAAGGGCTCCTTTTCCAGTAACGCTCCTGCCCCTGGCAGGCAGATACCGCTACAGTTTGAGGACGCTCTCTCTAAGTCACTTTAACCAGTTGCTACCATGGTTGTCAGAAGAAATAGGGCTTGGAGGTGAACCTTTTGCACAAAGGTGAATAGTAAATTATGGGTGACAATCTGGAAAAAATGGACATAAGAGTTAGGAGCAAGAAGCCAAGTTATTGCATCAGCTATAACCCCAGCAGTGAGAAGAGAACTGGATGCAGCTTGCCATGTAATGCCCAAAGCTGTTATGTATTTAACGAAATGATATTTCCTGGAAGATAACATTCTTCTACCACCATCTGGATTACTGAAAATAATGTCTCTGAAGATTTATAATTAAGTGATAAAACAATGTTTTCCTAAGAATTAAAGGGTGTCTTTGACTTTCCTAGCAATATGATGCCATCTTACCGTGACGAGATTTTTTTAAGTGCTCGTATAATTTTCATTATTATTCCTAATGGAGGATGCGTACAAGCTCTCTGGGAAGAGTATAGTATGTACAAGCAATGGACAGTACTATTGCCTGTAGGAACTAATATTTCTTTAATAGCAGTTGAAATATTTATTGCTAATCAGCTATATATGGCTTTATACTAACTTGAAAGACAAGCCAACTTTGTACAGACACCACTAAAGGTACGAGGCAGCTTTCTTGTCATCAGCAAAATGATATACAGCAAACTATTGAATAATTCAACTAGAAATGCTCAGAGATCACCTTTACAAAATATGAAACAGAACTCTGAGTCTTTCTTTTATGTTAAGATTTTACAGAGCAACAATAATGCTCTCTGGATGAAGAAGAACATCGCTTTGATAAAATATATGATATTCAGTCCTACATACCTTTTTGGCCATGTAACACTGCATTCTCTTTACAAGACTATTTTTTTTAGTACTATAGACACTTCAGAAGAGTAAAAATGTGATGTGTAATAAAGTTGTGACACACAGAAGAGTAGTAAAAGACTAGCCTATATTTCCTGGCCCCAGCCAACTGACAGGGTTAAAAAGGTTAATACCCTGACACAGGACACCAGCGGCTACTGTTATATGGGGAAATCTTTTATTTTTTATGTTACTTGTCATAAGAAAAGGCAAAGAATATCTTAAAGCTGTTTAAATCAAGCCAAGCATCCTCAAACAAACAACTCAAAAAAGAACCAGATCTAATGGAATTGTTATTTATTTTTCTGTGTAGTTTAGAGCTCAATGCTGGTTGAAAATAACCTTCTAAAACTACTATAAGATATTCTTGTACATTATACATGATGGTAACATGTTAGACTTCTGACTTTCTTTTTATGGAGTTTTAGATCGTGGATTTGTTTTCATGCACACACTCTTTGAGGAATATGATTACTCGTATATTCACTTTTACTTTTTAATTAAAGAAAAAGTGAAGAAACTTTAAAAATTCTTAAGAGGCTCAGATTTAAGTTAATAATAAAAATAAACACTTATTTATATTTATGGTCCTAACTTCCATCTAATTCCATGGGATTTAGGTGCATGAATAATTCAAAATATCTTGAAGGGACTTACACCTCCTTAAGCATAAAAACTCCAAATTACTTACACAGAAAGCAGCTTTCTCTTTTTTTGTAACATCTCTCTATGTAATATTAACTTGGTGTAAAGTTTGAAGGATGCTAGTTACTACAATTTGCTATTTGTATGGAATATTCAGTGAAATTTTCACTGGAAGTTATGAGCACTTGGCTTCAGAGACACAGCATTTACAAGGATTCCTTTTCAAAGAGAAATTCCAGCCATTGGTCTGGTAGCGATACAGCCTTTATCTCAAAAAAACAGACTAAGAATATTTATGCTTGAGGAAAAGACCTGCCCGTGTAAAAGAACGGTCAGTTTTTCTGTATTCACATTTATAGGATCTCTTGCAAGACACTCTGGAATATATTATTGGAGCTGGAAATAGAGCCGTCAGAGCTGAGCCTGCTTAACCCCTCCTCGCTGCGGAAACACCATTTAGTATTAAAGCCATCCACAGAATTCTAGAAAGGACTTTTTAATTTTTTTTTTTTTAATCAGTCTTGAGGCATCTGCATTATCTGAAGAAAAACATTTACATTTGGGCAGTATTTTATAGAAGGCATTTATAACTTCTGATTCAGGCTTCTATTTACAGGGGAAAACCTCTTCTGCCTAACAGGCTGAGATGGCGGGAACCCCTAACGCACGCCCCCGCCCACCCGTCAGCGCGAGCCCCGCACCTGAGCGGGCCCTGCGCGCGCAGCGGCCAGGAGGGCGCGCGGGGCGGCCGTTACCCGCGCGTCAGCCCCGCCCCAGGCTGCCCCCGCGGCCTCGCCCCTGCCAAGGAGGCGCTGGGGGCAGGGAGGGGAGCGGCCCCCGCGGGCGCTGACTGCCCGTGAGCCGCACCGCGTCCTTCTCCAGCAACAAGGCAGTAACTGCCAATCGTTACCTTATCCTTAACTGGGTTTCCGTAAGGGCTTGGGAGAAAATCTCCGAGGAGTAAAATTACAAAGAATCCGACCCAAAATTGCAAAGAATTGCAAAGAAAGCGCCCCTGCCAGCAGCCAGACCAATACTTACAGACCCAGCCCACGCGGGGTAAACTCCAAAGCCCGCCGCGACGCGGGGCCGCGCAGGGCCCAGGCGCTGCCGGGACCGTCCCTCGGGCACGGCCGCCCGGCCCGGAGGCGCGGGGCTGGGTGCCGGCCGCTCCCGCGGCGGCAGCGCGGAGCCCGGGCGGGCCGAGGGGGCGCCGCTTCCCGCGCTGCGGCGGCCGCGCGCAGGAGAGCCCTCGCGCCGCGGCCCCGTGTCCGCCGGGCCGGGGCCCGCGGGGCGCGCGGCGAAGGTAGCCCCTTCGAGCAGGTGGGCGAGCAGGGCTCGCTGAGGGCTGGCGATGCAGCGTTATTCACTCGAAGTATAAATTATAAACATCGTGTATTTATTCTGACTGCACCTTTAGCGTAGCTCAAGGTACTGAGACCCTGGGAGCAGCTTCTGCGTGACTGAGGTAACTATAGTACGGTCCTTGTTAACGAGGCGTGAACCAACCTGAAAGAAATCAAGAACTGCTTAAACCTTAAACTGACACTCCAGCCAAGCCAAATATTTTCTGGTATATGTAGCTACATCGCTGCTCTGATTTTTTATTTTTTTTTCTTTTCTATGCCACATCTTTCTGTGACTGCAGGTCACCTCGCTCTAAGGCCAGTTTCCATTTTCCGAGTCAGGATGAAACAGCAGGCTAGGTAGGAAGGCATCTGTTGTGATCTCTGCCAGACACTTGGTTTCCTTTCTTGCTGCTGTTAATATTTGGTTCCTCTTTGCCTGTCTCTCTTCAATCTAATTTTAAAGTCAGAGACAGGGTAAATGTGAGGTTGGATAGTTTTAGTATGAAAAAACATGGATATAATTTTTTTTAAGTCCACTTACTTTTGATGGTAGTCATTGAAGAAAAATTAATTTCAAATAACAGGCTGTTTTTATCAAATACTATTTTGTCTGTTTTTACTAGAAGCAATCATCAATGAATATAATGCATGTAAAGCGCATTTGCTTAAATAAAAGCAGCAGTAAATACAAACCAAAACTAGATCTAGCAACTATTACTCAAAGTTTCCTCCAGTACCACTAATTCATGGGGATCTTCTTTCCCAGGTCAATACATTTTGCATCTCTTGGGCCCGAGAGATGCTATTTTGTAAATTTGTTGTGTATGCGAGAGGAAATGGTGCTTCTGCAGCCTTGCAAGCCCTGACCAGATTTGTGGGGAGAGGAGGACAACGATCCCCTTGCCCAAAGGCAGATATTGGATGTTCCAGCTACCTGTTTTTGGCCAGTCTCTTTAAATCTAAGTGATCAAAATAGAGAAGAACTAGAGAAAAGGGGAGTGCAATACTCGAGGCCTGGTGGAAATGGCAAAACTTCTGCATTAGTAGAAGAGGAGATCTAAAAGTAGAAAACTGTAAAAAGGGTTAAAAAGCCAGATGCCCTGTGCTTACTGGAGTTTGGCACAGCAAAGCAGGAGCGATAGACAGACCTCCTTTTAAAACTATTTTTCATTTGATAACAGTTAAAAATAATCCTTGTAAATTTTATAGTAACTATTATTCAGGTGAAAATCCCTAGCTCATTACCGCAGCCTCTGGAATTAGTCACTGTCACAGCAGATTAGCAAGGGAAGGTGAGATGGTGACTTACCCTGGCGGCGCGGTGCACGCAACCCCACGCAGCACGCGGGAGCAGGACCGGCGCAAGGAGCTCCAGGGTTTGGAGACTAAGGAGCCGATTCCAGAAACCGATTTTTTACTATGTCGAAGTGACCCTGCGTGTATGTATTTAACAGTCAGGGAAGCCAAAGCAAGCAAATTGAAGAGCTAATGCGAAGCCAGACATAAAGTGAGCAGCAGTGTACCATTACAGCTATCCAGGCTCCCTGCAGATTATCGCCACACAGAGAAACTATGTCTTGTGGTTTCCTGACATGTTCTTTGGTCCACGATTGGGCTCCAAATTGCTCCGGCCACATGATACCAAAAGCAAACCTTCTCAAATACACTATGGCCTCCAGAAGGCTATCAGTGCCTCAGGAACCCACCAGCCTCACGTGCACACACACACACACACGAAGGCACACTGGAAAACAACAGCCCTTAAACGATCTGCAGATTCGGAGGCTCCCTGGGGTTTCCATCACAGACTATCCCTCCCCAGGTTTCCTCAGCTTGAAAGTCCTGAGCCTCCGTGTGGGCTGGTGTGAGCGCAGCTCATCGCGCCTGCAGTGGAGGAGAGGAAAGATGGCACAGGGTGACACGTGCTTTCTCTTTTCTCTCTCCCAATATTTCTGGCATCTTCAGCAACACCTCACACTGTTATATAATGGAGCTGGGAAGAATATTTTTACAATTTTTATTCCATCAGGAAGGTTTCATGTTGGTCTTCCTTGTTTTACAGGCTGGTTGCAATAGCAAGTAGGAACTACGAGCCTCTTCTGTGGCTGCTGGCAGGTGTGGCCAACCACCCTCCTTCCGAATACTTACTCAGAAGCACGCGAGGAATGCCCTTGCCAGCCGCCCAGCAACAGCATCCGTGGGCTGTGGATCAGATCATTCCGTGAAGGTAAACATGGAGATTTCTCCACCAGAAGGTGATGTTGCAACTGCTCCCCAGCATGCCCACTGGCACACCACAGCTGCTGGCCATCACATCTACCCATCCCCTTGAACCCAAGAACCACTAAAACCCCATTGATTTCCCTGATTTGGCAATAATTAAGTATGTGGCTACAGATGGCTTATATTACCTGATAATTAGTTTCATTAGAACTGAAATGAATGGATTTGAGGTTTCTTTTTCTCCTCCTTTTTGTTAAAGATGTTCTCTTAGGGGGATATTGCAATTACACCTGTACTAGGGGGACATGGGAATGTGGGGCAGGAAAAACAGAGAATGACAAAGAGCCCGGGACATCCTTGGCTCTTTCTGGCAGTGGTACTGCTCCATTGCCTCAGCAGGTTCCCCCACAGAAGGTCCTTGGCACTGACTATGCACTCTGGGGATATAGTTGTTTAAAACAAAATTGTGGTATTTATCCACCTCCCAATACTGAGATCATTCTGGAAATCTGCTCATTCAAAAGAAAAGAAGGAAAAAAAAAAAAGGGAAAAAAAAAAAGGGGAAAAAAAAAAAAAGGCATTTGGTTTCAGAGCTTCACAGCCTCCCCAAGGCTCCATGCTTGACCTGGAGGATGCTAAAGGATTCTTATAGATCTTTAATAAAAGTGCAGATTACCCCTGAAAGTGGTAGATCCTTCAGTGCTCAGAACCACATCTCCAGGCAGGGTTGTGCTGCGTGGGTGGAGAGCGGGAACCTGGACTGTACTAGCCTTGCTACGGCACAAAATGAGAAAGAAGGATGAGGAAAGAAAGATTCCATAAACATATAACCTCTAATATGCTGGGGCTGTTAGAAGAAATCCCATAGAAGAATTAAGAAATCATCATACTGTTATGAAACAGTTCTGGATTCGGTATGTACAGACTTCACTCAATACTGTCCAGTTGAAACTAGAAGAAAATGACTTCTGCAAAATTAATATGTAAAATAAGATTTTATGGTTTCTGTAGTATTAATGTAATTACAAAAACTAACAAAAGCCAAAGGCTCCGGACTTATCATCCATGTAACTCCTAGCGTAGTGGAAAAAAATTCATCCTAGAGTAAAGTTATATGGCTTGCCAGCTGTAAGCCCTGCATTTTGTGGGCTAGTACTATTCAAATGTGTTATTTCTTTTTAATTATCATGCCAAGAATAATATTTCTTCCATTATATAACATGCTCTTGCCCAGGGAGGGAAGAACTCTTTGTTACGTGTGTATTTACTTTCTCACACATACTGAAGACATTTAAGCTCAGCAAAAATGCCTAGGAAAGTGCTTAGGAGGACATGCATTTTGAAATCTGTGGTTTGCTTCATGGTTTTTACTGGGGAAGGACACACATCAGTGAGAGAATAAAGCATGTTATAAAGGCACTACCTGAAAAATACAAATAGATGGTCATTCTTTGGAAATAAATTAAGAGGAAGTTTAAAGAGGATTATATGCAAATTCCTCAGTAGAAATGAAGCTTGTGTGTATCAGAACTTAAAAAACATCGAAACTAGACCTTGGCTAGTTACCCATGTCCGATACTTCGTATGACAGTCACCGTGCCTTTTTTGTTAGCAAACTGTTTCCGAGTCAACTTTAGCATTTTTTACAAATGCGTTTACTTAAAAATCTCTCGTTAGCTCAATGAAACGCAACTCACCTTGGGGACTGCTGAAAAGCCATTGGCAATGGGCAATAGTTCAGACTAATTGTGTGTGATAATTATGGTCCACCTCAGCCCCTGCTATCACTCCCTCCCCAGGCTAGAGAGTACCTAATTCAGATACGGTATCCAAGATAAACAGACATAGAATTGCAGTGTAAATATTGTGCCTATATATATTTGCAGCCTTTAGTCTTCCTATCACTATGCCCGCAAATAATAATGGTTTTAGAATCCCTTTTATGAAAGTTTAAAGAAAGTAAATGAAGCGCTTGCAAATACCAAAATAAACCAACAGGATTATTCAAATCCTTTCTCAAGCAGTATTCACTCTGCTTTATTTAAAGAGTGTACTAAGAGAAAAATGCACTTTGACCAAATCTATACCAGAAATTAGAGAATAAGCCATCCACTGAGTCCATTAAAAAGAGGAGTTGAGGTATAAAAGCTACGAAAAACAATTACTGTAAAACAGCAGGAAAAAACAGAGAAAAGATGACTGACACTGAAGGATAGGTCCTACTGTGAGGGATGGCTCCTGCCTTTTCTGATGAGCAGTGAACATGGCGGTGTGACCCGGGTGGTCTCAGACCTGCCTGGCCTCTGGGCTGTGTCTGGTGGCAACGCCACTGCTGCTCTGAGATGCCCCTTAGTGTATGACAATGGTTTTGAGGAAAACATTGCTATTTAAGAGGGAAGATTTTAAACAGCATGTTAACAGAAACTTCAACTCAGATTTCATTGCAAAGCTGCTGGGGGCACACCTTACACCTCCTTGCGCAGGACCCAGAGGTGCCCCGACAGGAGGAGGCTGTAACACTGCCGTGTCCCACCACAGCTGCAGCTCTGTGCAGCCCAGCAGCAGACACAAGTTTGTCCTTGGCTCCGGAGAGACACCCCTTGGGAGATGTGAACAGTAATGCAATGGGTGACCCGCTGACAGTGTAACGCCTGTTGCAGCGTGGCTTTGGAAAACAGTGTCTTTATATCTATCTGTGCTTGTGGGTATCGCTTGCTGTCAGGCGATGTAGCAGCATCTCCATGAGTAACAGTAGGACAGAGGGAGGCAAAGGCAGAAATGGAGCCATGTACATCATTCAAGGACATTTATAGGTACAGAACAAGCACTAAGGCAGCTCCTGCAGTGCCGGTGTTAGCTGGCGCTGGGGAGCCACAGTATTTCCTCAGAATATTGTTAATGGCTCCTGCTGCTCCGTGCAGTGGACATATGGGATGTTAACTTGGCCGCAAAATGCTGTGTTGCTCTGGGGTAGAGGAATACTCCTGCACACCCATTTCCTTCCCAAAAGCCTGTTTCTGTCATATGTCTTCCTCCTAGGAGTAACTTATGACTCTGAAAGTTATTCTGATTTTAATACTTAGAAAATATACAGTTTTAAGTAATCTATGTTTTTGTTTGTTCTTTTTTTTTTCAGGCTCGTTCAGGAAACTCTGAAATAGGTAGGAGTTAAACATTTTTGATCCTAATAAGATTTGAAAACAGTACATCTTCCAGAGTACCCATAAAAGTAAGCAGAAATTAGAAGGGGTTTAGCGTTCTTTAAAGATATAATTTCTTTTCATAACCTTATGCATTTCAGCAGTGATCCAAAAGGACTAGAAGAAACAAGTGGCAACATAATACTATGATGTAAAATAAAAACATAGATTAATACCAGGAAACTACAGACTATTCCATCTGAGATTGTGTGGGGAAGTCTTTGAAACTATTTTAAGTGACTCCAGCTTTTTTATTTATGGGAAGTACTTGGATGTTGACATTGAAAACAAGTTTTGCAAATTCTCAAATACAGAATCTACAAGAGCAGTAAATAAAGAAAAATGTTGTGAGATTAGAATCAACAGCAAATCCCCCAAACTTTTGATCTTTAACATACATTGAATAATGGATGAGAAAGTGACTTTCAGTTTAGATAAGAAGAGCCAGCTCTTTAGATCAAATAAATTCACAAAAGAAAAACCAGAGCCCTGTCCCTAGCCTGTGAGAGACAACAATAAACCTTTGCTGACTGCAAAGGAGAAGGAATGAACCCTTGAAGTAGACAACAGCAGAAAAGCAAAGACCTCTCAGACAATGAAAAAAACAGTAATTTGACTCCTAGGTTGCATTGCTGTCCAAATGCAGAGTACTGAGAGAAATGGGAACTGACTGCAGAAAAATCACAATTGTTGTAATGGGGCTTAAGTAGCAAGAACAGAGTCACTTCCTAAATTGCCAAAAAGATACTCAATATAAACAATTCAATCACTCACTCAAAAATTCAGTCAATCCTCTCTGCAGTTTTAAAACTTAACAGTGAATTAAAAGACTGGCCCACTTGAGCAGAGTACTTACATTATTCACATGGATGGTAATATGCACCTTCCTTAGCTCTGCTTCATTATTCAATTTTTTTTTTCCCCAAGAAAATAATCCTTAGTTGTCTTCTGCCTTTGTTTATGGTATCTTTCTGTCTCCAAAACCAGCATAGACTCATGGATTTTTAAGGCCAAAAAGAGCCATTACAACAATTTCCTTTATACTTCTATAACACAGGCCATACATTTCATACAGTGGTTCATGCCTCTAGGACAGCATCTTGTAGATTGAACCGAAATGTGTCTTTTAGAAAGTTATCCAAATTTGATGGTAAAACTCACAGTGGTAGAAAACCTACCACAACCTTTGGTAGTCTGTTCCAAATGCCAGTTGTTGCTATTCCATGTGCACAATCCTTACTTTTGCAAAGAATATTTATAAATAATATAAAAAGAATTCTATGGTTATATTCTTGCATCTAAGACAGAATAAGGCCTGTTTATTGGCAGTAAGAGCACCTCTTCCTATTAGCATACGAAACTTGAGGTTACAAGTCTGAGAAACTTCTTCACAGAGAGAAATGAACACCTGAGAAAACACAGGCTTGTTAAAAAATGAAGGTGTATGGCTCTACTATGTGGCCCTGTGCCAACAATATGAAAAAGCAACTCCCAGCACCTGCACGTGCATGTACAAGTTTTGATTTTAGCAGATAACTGAGGGTGCATGCCACCTATTAAAGTGCTGGAGAAAAGCTTTGATCCCATTGACATCTTATATATGTGTGTGCATGTGTGCATATGTGTACCTATTATATATATTAAAAGGTATTTTAATCATTCATGTAGGAGCCTTTTTTAGGATGCCATTTTATTTCCTCAAGATTTTTGTGTTTATCACTTAGTGATACCTAGGTTGACTGAGAAGTTGAGAAAGAGGAGAGGCCTATGGTTTGTAATTTTATATGCTCTACTGAGCAAAGCACCTGGAATGAAATGCTTGCTGTGTCGAAATCAGTGCCAAAACTTCCACCCATTTCAGCAGGGCCAGAATTTCAAACCCAAGTCAAAAGGTCAGCTTAGGTGCTGAAAGTTAAACATCTGCTTAAGCAGAAAAGAAAGTTCCTGCATTGTTGGCTCAGATGCGTGGACAAGACAAGTCAAGACACAGCAGATGAAGCTAAATAGCAGGGTGAAGGTTTACTTGTCACTGTTAGAAATATATCCGTAATGAACAATGTCCAGGGCCTGAATATATGGTTATAAGAGGTACCAGAATCCCTAAATAATTATTTTGGAAATATAAAGATTTATGTTAATTGAACCCATGGATCTGAAGATCTTCATTGCCTCCAGCAGGCATTTCGCTTCCAAAGCTCCTGACCTGCTGCAGCCCGGTCCTCAGCTGTGAAGCAGGGCCAGCCGGCCCCGAGAGCTGCACTGAACCTGTCCGCAGAGGCTCTCAATAAACTGACCCCTTTTGCACTGTGGCATATCAAGCAGATACTCTTTCTATTTTAGCTTCCCTTCTATGCTAAAAAGATGAGAGAGCAGGGGGTAAGAAGGTTCAGTTTTTACCAGTCTTGGCAAAACTGGCCTCTCTTGGTTCCTGGTACTACAGACACATAAATGCTCAATGCTCGATTGCACCCTTTAATGGTGAGAGTGCTGGTCTCCGTGATCACTCTTGCTCCAGGAACCA
Source organism: Platalea leucorodia (assembly GCF_965183815.1). Classification (NCBI taxonomy): domain Eukaryota; kingdom Metazoa; phylum Chordata; class Aves; order Pelecaniformes; family Threskiornithidae; genus Platalea; species Platalea leucorodia. The sequence continues at coordinate 725,591 of NC_138831.1, read as the reverse complement.
ACCGAGCTTGTTCCTTCTGTGAGTTACGGCCTCTGAGACCTTCTGCTTGCCTGCTTCTCCTGTCAGTTCCTGCCTGGAGGCTGCTGTAGGAGCAGGAGCGGAGTCATTTCCCTGAGAACAACTCAGCCAAATGCCCCAGCTACCACCAGAGAATGGCAAAACTTTGCAACTCAGAAATGACTCGTAGGCAATCTCTTTTATTCACCTCTTCGTTGGGTGTCAATCTTCTACACTACATTTCTAAAAGCTTCAGTCATTTAATTTTTAAGTGTCTCAAGCAGGAAGGCTTCCACAATGAGTTTCCATGCTCTCAGCTCCTCCTGTTATTCCTTGTTCCAGAAGTACTAATGCAGCTCCTCAACTTCAAAAAATCTGCCCGAACAGCAGAAAACCAGAATTCCTTGCCAGGGAAGTTTTAATGGTTAGAGTAAGAAGCAGAAATATTTTCTTCTTAGGGGTATGGCCCTTTTTTTCTTCTCTGTAGTTAATTGTGGGGATTAATAAACCTTATCTACAAGCAGAAAAAAAAATGGCAAGAAACAGAGTCAGCTTTTCCTGCATACCCTATGCTTCTCTTTGTAAATTTAATCCCTCATGTCCAGTAAACGCCGAAGTGGGAATAGCCCTGATGAGGCTACCCCATTGGACAGTCTCTAAATTACTTCTGAACAGGCAACAGTGGTGCTTTCTTACCTCTGTCTTACCTCAGGCAGGTGTCCTTTGCACAAGTACTCAGGTACACGGTACACAGGTACTTTGGGAATGGGGACTCGGTGTCTCTCTGCTGCCCTGTGTATAGGAGCTGGCGGGCCTTCTCCCTGTCTCTAGACTTATCCTAGCTAATGAATGCCCAGTGATGCTGGTTCAAAAGTCAAACTCTACAGTTCTTCTTTTCAAGGACACTTGATTGATAGTAGATGGAAATGAAGATAACCAACTTCACAAAGTAGTACAAGATCTCAACTCAGCAACAGAAAATAGGTATACATTTTATCCTTCAAGATTCCTCACCATTTTCAAGCAAATTTTGCTTAAGGTAGAGTTTTAGTCCCTTTCGCTTTCTGCACAGTGCTTTCTCATCACACATCTGTGGCAAATCAAACCAAACTTCCTCCTCGCTGACCAACGTCTTTATTTGATCCCATATTTAAAAGAAATCTCAGGTCCAAGATATCAGCATTTTTTCCAGCCTTCTGAACTCATCTTAAATTTCTTAAAATTCTCAGTATTTCAGACTATATTTTCCTCCTCCTATTCAAGGATTTTTCCATTCTTCAGATTTGCTACAAACAACTGACATGAGATGTGGCCATTCCCTTGCTCTAAAGAGCTCCCACCTGATTGGAATTTGGGAAGGTTTAACAGTGTTTCATCATCTCCAGTGTGGGGAGATCATGTGTCATGGAGCCTTTGCTGCAGTCACTCGTGTTACTCAGTTCAGAGGCTAAACACTGTAATTTCAAAAATTTAAGATTACTCAGGACGTGTTCTTAGGAGAATGATAAGTAAAGGTGCCCAGGTGATGCTGAGAGAGACTTCAGGAGGCAGTCTTGCTGGTGAGAAGGACAAAACTATAATCCTGACTTTGTTAAGACCAGTCTGAAGATGGATTGTTGGAAGAGTTTTGCCCATTTCTAGGAGGAAGAGTACAATTTCATGGATGCATATGAATTCTTTGTGATATTGAAGCAATGCTTTTAATGAGGAGGACACAATTAAAGCACATTTATCAGCCTTGATTTCAGAAGGCCATAGTGCAGTATTTTTTCAGAGAATTGAAGACAAACTGTTGAACTGTGTTATTTACTGTGAATAGTGCTTCTGAGCTACTTCACATGTCAGTGGGGCTTACAAATATGTGTCTTCAGAGCTGGAAGAAAGATTCATGGCCGGAAGAACATTTAAGTCAAAAGAACTTCCTTTTGACCTAATTAAACCTAGTCAAAATATCTAGATTACATTCAGTCTTACCTCATTAAAAGTCAGAACTGGGAAACAGTAGGAATTTCACAACTGATTTCCATGATCAGGTTTTCACTATTAAATGTGTGTGCTGCACCTCCATAGTTTTGAGTTTGAAGAAAGACAGGGGAAGCACTGTCATCTGAAAGTGGTTAGAACTACTGTTTTCTTCCAATTGAAAATTGACTTTTTCCCACAAAAGGACCATATAAGTCTCATTCAATATATATTCAAGGTCAGCATATAATAGGAGCAAGACGGCGCATTTCAGAATTGGGATGTTAGACTTTGAATATCTCAGTATGTAATTTCTTGCTTCTGTGCTTTTGAACTAGCATCTTTTTAAACAAGAAAATCAAGGTACGTGAAAACCAAAGGAACTATTTTGCCTTTTTGTCCTTTTAAAGATACTGCTTTTTCCTATGCCCTTCAGTCATCTTTGTCTACAATTTTTTTAACTATCTGTTGAACGAATTGATTTTGCCACTTTTAGTGGACCTTTCTTATAATCCGTTCAATATGTGTGTTTCCCTTTGGATGAAATACAGTAGTTTCATGTTAAGTTCCTATCTGCTCCTAATTTCCTAGGATGTGCATTATGTCATCTTGTTTTTCTGTTTTTGCCAGTGGGAAAAGTTTGTCTTGGTCAATTTTATCAGTCTTCTGCATATAAAGAAAAGCATCAATTAGATCACCACAATGTCTCCCCTTCCCTAGTGAAAGCAACCTTATTTTCCTCAACCACTGCTCATTACATAAATCTTTCTGTTTTGCAAATGCCATGGGTTTTAACATTTGATACAGAGATTTAGATCTCATCACAGTCACATGGAAAGTTTGGATTTGTAGACAGCAGCGAGAACATCAAAACTCAATTAAGCAGCACACAATTCTTTGGCAACAACTGGTAACTTTTGCTCCCAAAACAGAATTACTACTTTTCACTATCTTGAATTTCATGGAAATGTCGCAAAGAGATTCTTGAGGTAAACACAATTAAACTACGATCATATTGTAGTTTGAAAAGCATCACATTAAGCGGCAACAGGGGTTACCATGGTTATTGCCTTTCTGTGGCTTCCAGATTAAATTTGGACAGTCAGTGAGATTTACAGCAAGCTTCCTAACCATGTTTATTACAGTTTTTCCCTGTGAAACTAAGGCTCTAGCTTTAATAAACTAAGGCTCTAGCTTTAATAAAGTTCTCATTGTTACCACTATATATAAAACTAAAAAAATTAGCAAATGTGCCAAAGGAAAAAGGATAGTTCCATGATCTGCATTTGCAATGAGCAGAACACCACTCAGCATCTCTTTGAGAAAGACAGTGAAATCAGGAGAAAGAGACCTTGAAGAACTGGAAAAGGGAAATATGGGATGAATTTTTCTACTCAGAAAGGATTTCTTCTTCTCTTCCACTGGCCAGCTGAAAAGAGAAGAGAGATGGTATGTTTGGCATCCTTTTCCATCCGTAATTATGATGTTTGCCTCGGTGTCTTGGCCCCGTTTAAGTACATCTTACATGGAGGGATGCAATCTCCTTAGCTGCTTTCCAAGCTTGTAAGATATGAGCTGGCTGGTACAAAAGCTGTGTAGCTGCATTAACCTGGCACTGATCCCAGGCTCGTCAACCCTGCTGTTTGCGCTTCCCAAGTGTGTTGAATTTCTACTAATATTCTGCAGAAAGAGACTGCTAGCAGAAATATTTGCTGATACAGCTTTCAGAAATGACCATTGAACATTAATGATGTACTCACAAGTATTTCCAACAGCACTTGCATACCAAATACTATGCTCATGCACCCCACCAAAAAGGACAGACTGTGCAACCGCTATATCATGGACTGTGCAAGATTTAACTATGACCAAATTGAGAATTTATGTGTATATTTATTTTAAATAACAAATATATATTTGATCAGATAAGCTGTCCTGTAAGTTAATGGCACAGTAATGTTTCTGATGTAACTTCATGTACTTCTTCTGGGGTAATAGCAACAAGAAGAGTTAAGAGGGTAGGAAATGTCAGAACTATGAACCTGTTCTCATTTACTGACCATATCCAAAACTGCTCTGTTCTTGGATTCACTCTGTATCTAGCCTGGAGCTGAATTCTTTCTGGAGATCAATGCAATTATCATTGTCTTATGTGGGATTCACTCACTATTGAAATATTCCTTTGTCTTTGATAGATACACAGGTACTACCATGTATATTGTATCTACCATGGGTATTGTTTTCATCTACCATGATACCATCCACAAACTAAAGTTAGCTGATATATTGCCTCTTTTCTAACTTTCTTTGACTATGGTTAAAGGATTGTCATTTGTCTGAATGTTTCCTTGGTTTTCTAAGGCTCGCCATTATATTTGTGAAATTTTCTGGTTTGTAATGTCCATGTGCTCTCAGATGGGCTTTAAAAACAAAATAGCAATAGCCACTTTGCAGACTGCATGTACTTCCCTCAAGATAAGTAACAGTGAGTGTAGAATGACAATTCTTTAAAGCTTTTGTAGTGTACAAATAGTGCACTGGGGGAACACAAAGCCTTCCATTCACATTTATTGCCTTCTCTGTGTCATTTCTCACTTACCAAGGCACTTCTTGGTGCATTTTGACAAGCTCTGTGGATTTAAGCATGTTTAAACATTCATTCATCTGCAAAGTAGTAGTTTATCTCTTATTTTCACTCTCTCAATTTGAATTTTCATTAATCTCTCTCATTTTCCTAGGTTAATGCTTATATTCAGAGGCACAAATGCCAGGGTTTGTTTGATGAGTTAAATAGTCTCACTGCATGACAGATCTGTTTGATGAAAGTCACCTTCCTTCCTGCCCATGCAATACTTTTCCATATTCAGGAAGCATTTTTAAGAGGAGACAGCACTGAAGTAATTCTGCCCCTACTTAAATCCCATGACACCCATATCCGAAACTTAATACACATAGAGCTGAAAATAAGAGGTCTTTAAAAGCCTTGCAGTTGAGAATTACACACAGGCAGCATTTAGCCCTTTTGCTTGCATTTTTGTCCTTCTCCTACCAGATGCAGCAGACAATTCTTTACTCTGAGTGCCGCAGTGCATGATACAGCACTAGAAGTATGCGTAACACTTTTTAACTTTTTTTTTTTTGTGAGAAAACAGACAGTAACCCTGACACATATGAATAGAAAGCTGTAATTTTGATCTGTACAGACAATAGCCTGACAGATAGTTGTGATACAAATATCAAGGAAGAATGAAAAAAGACAGATACACATGAGATCCTGGCTCCATTGAAGCGGGTGGGAATTTTGCCATTGATTTGAATGGAGCCAGGATTTCATTGCGAATGCATCGTTAGCTGTAAAAATTGTCACTTTTAAGTCTGCACACCCTCATGCAATCTGGCCCAAACTCCTGATGAAAGGATTTGTAATTTTTCATATTGCCCAAATATTTTTTTTAACAGCTGACCCTTTCTCTTACTTAAACACAACCTCCTTCTCCAAGACATGTATTGAATGCTTTTGTTGATTTTAATATGACTTTTAGCAACTTTCCCACATTCCAGCAAAGCCTACTTGAACTATTTGCTTCCACTCAATTCCTCTTGTTCTTTTCACTTTTGTTAAAATCGCTGTGAACACAACTGAAACTAACTGAAAATAATACAGAACCTGGTTGGACTGTGGCACTTTCTGGCTTCCTGACAGCAGTAAAACTTTGTCATTTTCGTCTGCTTTTGTTCTTGACAATACATTTAGATAAACTACTTATCTACTGCTGTTATCTTTATTATGCCAAACACTTAAGTTACAAACATAGGGGTGTATGTTTGGGGAACTTTTATGGGGTTGTTTCATGGGGGAAACTTCTTGCTTGCTATCTATATGGTCAGTGCATCTGCCTACCCTCATGCCTGACTGTTGGAGAGGTAACAATACGGTTCAAAGAGGAGAAAGAAGAAAGTAGAGCGCAAAGATTTTATATTATGCTTAATATAAAATACTCAGCGATGTAACTTGCAATAATGTAACAACATGTGACTTACACAAACCATTACAATGGTTCACAGAAGAAAATGCTATTACATTATTTAGGACTGTATATTATCTGATAAAAATAAATAAATCACCCAAACCAAGCAAAAATAACCTTAGAAAAATAGCAAACATACAAGCAAAATATTGGTGCAGTGGCAGTGAAGAGAGCTTGACCCTGGGTAGCTGTTGCAGGCCAGACAGCATGCGGTGCAGTTCGTAGGACCCTGGCAGGCAGCGCCCTCACCTACTGACAGCTATTGCTCTCCCTACGGGACTGAGCGACCTGGGAGGGTTTCCCTTTAGATGCCTGACAAGGAAAACTCTCCTCCATAGAAAGATTTATGTGAAAATGATAACCATTTGCCTCACTCTGCCACTGAGCCAGCACAGAGTAGAGGAGCAAAGAGAATACCTGAAATGAGGAAGAAAGCAAACATTTGTGCTATAGGTTGGACATTAGGAAAAGGTTCTTCACCCAGAGGGTGCTGCAGCACTGGAACAGGCTCCCCCGGGAGGCAGTCATGGCTCCAAGCCTGACAACATTTAAGAAGCCTTTGGACAATGCCCTCAGACATATGGTGTGAATTTTGGGGTTGTCCTATGCAGGGACAGAAGTTGGACTCGATGATCCTTGTGGGTCCCTTCCAACTCAGGACATTCTATGATTCTATATGTTTCCTGCAGGCAGAATGGGTATGGTGGCTTTTAAACAGCTGCAGCAACCAGCACGGAGACAACAGCCAGACTCTCTAATGCACCAAAGGGAGCTTTCTGGACATTTGCCACCCCAGCACCTTTAGTCAAACCCAAGAGCAGCAGTCAGCTTTTGGCCCTACCTGACTTTCTAGGATCTGCACTGCATTTTGCTGTACCTTAACACTATGGCAGTGACTGAACCATGCAAAGCCTTGCAGGACCCCAGCTCCTAATGAACGCTGAGGAGCACCCTTGCACAGATGTCAGAAAGCTGGTGGCACCCACCAGGTCCCATTTACTCCAGCGGGCAAGGAGAAATAGAGAGGGTTAAGGGCTCCTCCTCCCACACTCTGGCAAGCGCCAGCTCTGCCTTTTGCAGGCTCTGCCCAGCAGCCCTCTTTGCAGTCCCCAGGGCTCTGCCCTCCATCCACAGGCTCCTCTGAGATGAGGGAGTGCAGCTATTTACCAGCCTGAGGCAGTGGCTGAAAGTTGAAGGCTGTTTTGCCAGTGAGACAATCAAAGGGAAACCTGTGAAAAATATTTCCTAGCTATATGCAAGAGAAACCTATCCTGAGAACAAGTCACGTGAGTTTAATAAACACATCCTTAAAATAGTTAACACTTTTATGGAAAATCTTCCAGTGAACCTAGCCTCTGATGGAAATCTTGTTGAGGGTGCACCTACAGCTGTCAGATTTGACATATAAAAGCAAGTTAATCTGCTTCAAATTAAATTTGAGGAGAAAGAGTCTAAAAATTAAACACAATTGGTTTAGAATGAAATGGCTACTTTGTAGTTCTTGACCCTTTTATTTATAGTAAATATTTGGCTTGCCTTGGAGTAATTTTTATTTTGAATGTCTGTAATTAATGACATGGTTCATTAGTTGCAGGGAAGCTAATGTAGCTCTGCTATACAGTAGTTCACATAATTGTGGGAGGTAACTCATTCCACATGCTCAAACATTGTAATTTCAAAATATTTTCCTAATAGTTCTCAAATAGAAATATTTCTAAGTGTACATCGAAAACTGCCTATATCCAAGTAGCATTAACAGAACATAGTTTAAGCATAACATGCCAAGAAGTATTATTTTTGGCTGTAACATAATTGGTATCACATGCTGTTGCTATTTTATATACTCTTTTCCTTTTTGCCTTAACTTTTATTATTTTATATGAGCACAGGTATTACCTGAGGGTGACTTTGCATAACAAGATGTAGGTGTATACTAGGTACTGGAATTTAGGCATTTAGTTTTCTTGTTTCAAGCTGCAATAAACATATGAAGCAGTTAAAGAAACTAATCTAGCAAATATTTCCTCTTACGTTTGGCAGAATAAACATAATTTTAACATGGCATTTTAAAAATCAATTTAGATAGGAAAGTGAAGCACAAGATCTACAAGACTGAATCTGGAAAAAATGAACACAGTGAATACTCCTATAAATCTCACTTTTATGTAAGGGTATTTGACTTTAAGTATTTCAGCTCTTTTGTCTGCCTTACCTGTAAGATCTTCAGAAGCCTGATAAATGGCAATCCATATCCCAGTGGCTGGGTGGGTCCTTACCCAGTCTTTGGGATGAATCAGACACTCATCTTCCACCCTATGAAACCCTTTACACGTGTGCCCACTGAAGATTTATCCTTGTCAGTTGATGGCAAGATCCTCAATACTGTGTGCCCAAGCTAAAATGCAACCAAGAAATCCCAGTGGTGAAACAGGTAGAGAGTATTCTTGTTCCATCCTGCAGCTATTTAATGGAGGATCTGGGGGGAGAGTTAGATACAGCACAGTTAAGAACATGAAATATTTACCTCTGTTTTCTCTCAACAACATTACATAGATGTGATAATGTAGATGTAGTAATACTGATTTAGTGATAGCGGATATTACTGGTTTCATAGGTACTTAAGAGGGAGTTACTATGCATTTGTTTTTAAAGCGACAGTTTTTAAAGACTTTTAGGATATACTTCCAAGTATTAAAAGGCTGCCTAGCTACTGAAACAGAAGGATTTGCTTCCAACCCTGCCAAGTGAATAAAGTTATTATGTGACTCAGCTTATGCTTGAGTCTTCCCTGATCATGCAATAAATGCATTAACAGCTCTAACTGACTCAAGATTGAATACCAATGCTTGCCATACTTTGAATACTTAACATTTATGTGAGTAACCCAACCTGAACTCCATACTTCAGGCTCAGGTCTAAATCTCATTAAAGTCTATAGGAGCCTGTCCGTTGGTCTGAGCGGCATTTGGGTCAAGATGCTTTCTGGCTGATGGCAGAGTGTGTTAAGTGAGTCCTGACCTCAGGTGTTTTCCTGGCTGTGCCCCGGCTCCAGAGGTGGGGACAACCGGGTCTCCCTGGGACAGAGCCGAGGCACGCGGGCCAGGCAGGCACCCAGGCCCTTGTTGAGATTTCATGGTCTGGGCAGGTGGGGGACCAAGACAGAGATTGGTGCCTCAGGGCTTACCTGTCCTGCCATGTATAGGTGGCCTCTGGAAGTAAAAGCAAAGTTACAGACCTGAAAATGTACCAGTATGTTAAAATACTTTAAATACACACTTTGTATACGCAGCTACGAATTTGGTTTCATTCTGGGAAAGTTAAGAGAAAAGTGCTAAGTGTGGCTTATTATGATAAGCAGGTGTATTACGTAGGCAATGCCATTTTTCAGGAAGCAGGACTGGGATAAGAACTATGAAGAAGTGAGAAGTGCTTGTCCACTTGAGGAAAAAAACATTAGGTTATTTCATTATTTTCAGGTTTGAGCTATATGTCGATAAGACTGAATTGTCTTTCTTAATAATGAGGATCTGTAGTGATCTTTCCTGTGGAGCTCTGTTTCTACTTACTTGTTTGCACATTCCTATGATATTCTACCTAAAATATTTTGGCATGTTTTTCCCATTGGGGTTTGATTTCAGTAAGCATTCATAGACAAATTAAATTCTGCAAAAGGGAAAAATATTTATATTTGAAATAGCCGTATGCAAAAAAAGACAGTGCTATTTGCAATACAAATCTTATTAATTAGAAAATTAGCTAAAATGATTTTATTTGGATAAAATCAGAACTGTTATATATCAAATTTTCTTTTCATGTTGGTGTAGAGTACAAGTTTATTCCTAAGAGCATTTTAAGACAAGTGTAACTAACAAGAAAAATACTGAAATTAATATCCATTTTTATAGTAGCAAAATAGTGATATTTAAATTAGATAATAACAGGGAAATGTAAATTATTGAAATGGTCATTACTGAGAGCCTCCTCTCCAAAAGCTTGTTTCCAAGATTAGTTGTGTGGTAAGAATTACTGCTATTATTATTTCTTTATACAAACATTTCTATTATACAAACAAACAAAAAGACTGTCTGAAGCCAAAAGCTTATCTGGTACTATGATGTACCAGCGAAGTTTTCAAAAAAAATGAATACTTAAAGCTGCACATATTGCCTGGGTTTTGCCGTCGCCATTTGTGCCACAGGGAAGGGTGTTAATTGCATATCCTGGGAAACACCCCCAAATGTTACCCCTGCAGCAGCAAAGCAATGAAAAGCATAATTCACATGGTCTATTCAGGTAGTTCTAAAAAATCACTTTGGCTAATTGTAAGATTTTTAAGTACCCAGAATAGCATCCAGCATCAACATCATATGAAAAATCCAGTCCGACATGCAGTTATGTGACTAGTTCTAGTCAACATTAGTAAATCGGACACGCTTGAAGCAGAACAATTCTGATTATATCACTTGAAACAATATGATATGTTAGTTATGAAATCTTACATCTAAAATTAAAGAGCTTCCATGTTGACTTAATATGGACCTCCTACACAGCTTGTAAACCACGGTCTTTTTTTCCTTTTTCACATATTTTCAGTGTAATCCATCTATCTCTTATTTTAAGTAATAACAATCTGTACTTCAGACAGGGGTAGTGCAGTTAATTCATGAAGAACTCTGGCAAGTAATATCCACAAATATATTTTACACTATGGCTTTGTCTTCAGAAGCTATTTTAGAATGTGTAACAGCAACAGCAAAAAAAGCTATTTTGTGTGCATTTACGTTAGCATTTTTTTTGGATCAGATACATACCTGTTGAAGCGACTCCCCCACTTGCTTGGCTGGGCTTCACACCATGAAACTGTGGAGGAACCCATGATCTGGATGAGCCTGTGCGGGAAGATGTGTTTCAGAAGCCCCAGTAAAGTACTGGAGCTGTTGCTGGGTGATCTGCCCAAGGGACTGGGCTCAACCTTGCCCAGGGGGAAAGTCCTGGCTGTATCTGTACCCTGGGGTGTCAGATCCTCTGCACCAGCTGTGGCATGTTACAGACTTTCTCCTGCTGAGCACATGGCTTGCTCATGTAGATGCAGCGTATGTTTTTCAAACATAAATGATATAGTTTTACTCATTACCAGTGATCTGCTTCCAGAAAGTCACATATTTCAGCTTCTACAATGCTTGGTAAATGGAGTACTTGATTCAGTAAGAGACCTATTTTTTTGCCATTACAATGGAATTTATTTGTCCTACATTTGCCAGAAAACATTTTTAGGTATTCTAAATACTAGTATTTACCAAAAAATAATTAAAAAAACCCCAAACTCCCTCAAAAAATGGAGATGGAAAGACAGTATTCACAATGAAGGAAAGAGAAGCGTAGCTAGACTATGCCTAATTCACCATGATTTGCGGTTGCAACCAAAACCCTTTGATATCAGAAACACAAGTTGTTCTGCGTATGTCAGTTTGTTTTGGATTGGAACTTTTATTACTTAGAAGGGGAGTGCTGAACTGTGGTGTTTCCTAACTCGTTTAAATCAAAGGGTTTTTACTACTTCTCATGTTTGATTCGGCAGTGCTGAAGTTAATGGAACTCTGTCCTTGGGTTCCATGTAAGCTGATTCAATGGTTACCATTAAAAATGTCAATGTAAACCCACAGATACTTCATAAGTAGTAATGGGGATTTGAGACCTCTGTCCTAAGTCATATATAAAATAATATCTGAAATTCAGAGATAGCATTGTTTAACTGTTGGGAAAAGATACGCATTTTTTTTTCTAATGGAAGTCACTGTGTAGGACATCCAAAAAGTTGTCGTCTTCTTATCCATATTTATGAAGGAAATTCTCCATTTTAAAGTTCCTGGTAGAATCCAACCATTTGAGCTAATTTTAATTTCAGAATGGATTAGGCCTGAAAACTCAGCTGGCTATACCAAGAGAACAGGCTTCCTTGTATTTCCCCCACACACCCCCAATTTTGGACATACTGAACATAAAGCAAGACAGGCAGACAGTCATATTTACTTCTAGTAGAGACATTGCCAAGTTTATAGAAACAGCCTTTATCAAAAGTTTTTTTGTCTGTTACATTTCTCTTCCAGATACATTTTGAATTTTCATTTCTTTTCATATTCCCTTAGATACTTTGTTGATTTTTCTGTCTTGGCAACATAGTCTATCATTATATCTTGTTTTAAAATGTGTTGAGTGATTAGAGAGGAGTCAGCGCAAAAATAGCAACAGCCGTGACTGCCTGTGCCTGACCGAAAATACCCAACTCTGCGCGCTTTCAGACACATCGAGCGGGTGAGGCCACCCTATGGCAATGTCCTTTCAGAATTAGCTCACCATAAAGCTGTATAACAATGATAACAGAGCATTAGCCAAATCAGGTTTTCTGTCTCTCCTTATTCATTTCTCTTGGGACAAAAAATGTCTATTTGCTCACCCTGGGTAAACTACAGGTGACAAGTTCAGGGCTTTCTTCTGTTCTCTTCCTCTAAGCCTCTATTCCCAATTAAAAAATAAATAAAATAAAAAAGCTCTTGTAGCTAACTTTGTCTGTATCATATATATTTCCTTGTAGCATATGTATCCGCTACCCTTCTTCTGGTTTTGGTTTTGTCTTCAGAGCAGAGATGATGCATTTCAGTTTTTTGCAGAATGACCCATAAGAGTGAGACTTACTCTTAAACCCTCATCATAATAATTAATAAACAGCTAGCAATCTGCACTCCGATGATGCTTTCACAGTTTGAATTGGTTGAAGGCCTTTCCCTTAAAAAAAAATAAAAAATCACAATTGGGCTTTTCCCACCGAAGCCATTGTGAGGTAGAGGGAGCATTTACTTCACATGTGCATAAGCTCTCAGTCATGACTTCATTCCCACCCTCGTGCCCCCTGGCTACCACCTTTTCTGCCTTTAAATGTATTTGCTGATTAAGTTTGTTTTATTCATCATTTTGTGTCCCTTTCTCATAATGGAATTCCTGTCATGGTCTTTCTACAGATTTTCAGGATAAAAGCAAACCAACTACCATATTTTCTTGTGGACGAAGCTTTGTGTCTTGGCCAAAAGCCATTTATAGAAGGAATACATCAGTTGGAGGCCTTCCTCTCCAGTCTAAATGAGAAATTGCTCCTTATGTTGTCTTTCATCTTTTAAATATGTTCCGATCTCATCTGAGCAGCTGTCTATGTTAGATTTATTTCTCTGCTTGTTCACTGATGTTCTCATCTATGCTAATCAGTCTTCCTTTGTACATCTTGAGCATTATCTTCTTAATCAAGTTTATTTTCAGACCCCATTTCTTGGCTTTCATGGTCCAGTTCCTCCATTAATTCTTGTAGATTCAGTTTTTAGACCAGCATGATATCTGACAATTGATTTACTAAATTTTTTTTTTTTTTTTATGCTGGGTGTTCATTTCTCTCATTCTAGACATTCCTTTTACAAAATTGCTATAGAATATCTGCAAACAGCTTTAAAACAGTAATATCGCATCGTTTTATTTCTCTTTCTCTTTCCCTCTCTCTCCCTATAAATACACACACAGGCGCATATATAAAAAATCCTACACAATTTAAACACGTGGTGGATGTTTCACATTACTGTGTGCTTCCTGGAGACACAAAACGGTGTCATGTTTTTATGTGCTTAAGCTTTTCAAATCTCTGACTTTTGAGTTTTTCTCCAGCCGAACGGCTATGTTCATGCAGTTCATGAACGCCATACCGAATAATAGTTAGGTCTATACTTGTTCTCCAGTAACTCATTAATCATTTGAGTATTACCCGTTACAAAGCACCCAGAACAAAAGCCCAACTGTTTTCATTGTTTAGCCCGTCACTACAGTGGGGCAATTCCTGCAGGAAGCATCCTTACACATTTCAGTCCCGAAAGGTCCCAACCCCATCAAGCTTAGCAGCTTCTGGTCTGAGGCATCACTGAACCGGTTTGGAGTCCACAACTTCTTCCAACATCAGGGTTTCTTTTTGCTACCTGATTCATTGCTGGGTTTGCTTCATCTTTGGGATTATAGAAAATGCCTGTAAGGATCACACAAGGAAAGTCACTAGGACACCAATGGGACTCCCCAGAGCAGCAGGCAACTACTTCATTCACTCAACGGCAGGGTGGAGGGGGGCTAAATAACCATTCCTCCTTGTGTCTCATGCAATGCTGAAAGGACTTCAACCAAAGAATCAAGATGTTGGCTTGTCTTGCTTCATCCTCCTTCCAGCATCATTTTTCCCAGGAGAAGTACTCTTCCTCTTGTCTACCTGCTCTCTTTCAGGCAAAATTTCAGGAGGATTTTAGGCAGGGGAGAGGATGGGAAAGTGCCAGAGCAGCTCACCTCCGCCTCAGCTCCACATCCAGGTTACCTCTTCTTGCAGCGCGATCAAAGATTTTCCTACTAAGGGGATGAAGGTAGTAGCATGGTAAGCTTGCACGTTCTTCCTACAGTGCTGAATCCTTGTTGCCAAACTTTCCAGTTTCTGAGGACAGGGTTTACCTACTGAGCAGCTGTGTTGCAGTGCTATGTGATAGTACAGGCTCACTGAGCAGTTCCTCTCAGGCCACCATTTACTGCTTTCTCCATACTTCTGTCTTCATTCAGGCACTCTGCCTCTTTCCCCAGATGCTTTAATTCAATGGAAATTGTGAGGGAAATTTGTCTCCATGCCCAGGACCCGCAAAGGTCCCATAAACCATTTCAGTTTTATTACCTAATCCTGATTATTGAGTGTTTTGCCACTTACCTATAGTTTGCCAGGGTTTTGGTCCAAATGCAAAGCTTAAATAGTGCATCAGGCCTTGGAATGGAAATGAGCTTCTCCCTTTCTTTACTGAAAGGAAAGTCCTGACTGCTGCCACTAATGCCTGTCACTCCCCTGACATAAATGTGCACTTCATCAAAAATTCTCATCTTCTAGCAAAGAGCATGCAAGTCACTGCTTTTGTAAGAGTACCAAACTACATGTTGCTGTAACAGACCTCCGAAGTATCTTAAAAAAAGAGGGGGGAAAAAAAAAGTGAACAGGCTTTGTAAAACCCAAGTGGCAGCTACAAGCCAAACGCAGTGGGTGGCTTTCACCTATCCTGCTCTAATGCCACAACAGGATTTATGGCAGATTCCCTCAACAGTTGCAGCTGAAGGTGCTGTTCTTTGCCTTCGCAGTCTGGGAGCTGCGTGCTTTGACATTACCAGCCTGCCTTTTCCTTTGATCTGCGACTGAAGATCAAAGAGGGGACACAAATCACGGGGATGGCTGTCTGAGCAGATTAGCTGAAAGCACACCCAGCACCAGCACTCTGTTCCTTACCTGAACCAACAGTGCGATGGCCACAGCCCGGGCCGGGCCCAAAGCCTGGGCCATGCCCACTTGCTTCCCTTACAGGGAAAGGAGAGTGTAAGAGAGATTGATTTGAACAGGGACTTTGTTTGCCTCCATTGAACAGCATGGGGCAAACAGATGTTAATGCTGAAGGTCTATTGTATTTTATTGTGGGCTTGCCTTGATAGCGTTCAATTGCACACATGTGAAAAATAAATAAAACCACATAAGCACATGTCTGTTACAGCTCAGGCCAGTTAGTGTCAAGTCCCTTGTTTATTTTTTTTAATTGAAGATGCTTAGGCATTTAATAGCTTGAGACAGAAAGAGGTCCCTCTGTTGGCTTGTGTTCAGACTCATTTGTATTCAAATCCACATTTTGGAACAAAGAATCCAAAATGAGCACATATTGAAGTCAAACGATGCATCAGTCACCGAGCGTGGCTCTGGAACATATTGTGCATATAATCTCACAGAACGGGGTTTGTGAAGCGCTGTGCTTCAAGGGGGTAAAGTCCCTTGCTAAGTTAGGCTCTGCTCCAGCAGGCATTTATGCACATGCTTAAGTTTTAGCAAAAAAGCTGTTCTATCAAAGCTGATGGAGCTGTGCATGAATCTGAACAAACCTTCTAGTTCAGTGCATGTTGGATCAGGGCCACTGACTGTTATACTGCAATATGAAAAGGAAAACTGATTGAACAGAGACAGCATTTTCTTTTAGGAAAGTGTCTCATTCTTCATCTGCTTTTCCCAAAGTTAACAATCAGACAGATCTGAATTATATTTCCTTATTCAAACATGCTGCTATTTATATACACTTAAAATTTTATGTAGTTTTACAGCTCTCAGGTTAAAAAAAAAAGAACAGGTAGTCAACAAAAAGATAACATTTGCCATTCTAATAAAGATTTTGACATTAAATTCAAAATCACACACTTTTAGTGGAACAGAAGCTGTTAATTTTGTTTCATAATGTCAGTTCAAAGTGAACATTTTTGGATTTTACTTTTCTTTTAAGAAAAAAATGTTGCGTTTTTTCCCCCAAGGAAAAAATATTTTCTATGGAAAGAAAAAGGTTACAACAAAACCATAGTAAAACTTTTTTGTCCAAAAATGTTGACCTCAACTTAATACAACTTAACAGCTACCCGTATTGTTGTACAACTGGCATCGCTTATTTCTGTGGCACGCAGTCTTTCCTCAAAACCTATTGTGTCTTTTATCTGTAATGTGCATAAGTGATTTTTTAAGAAGTAATGCCTTGTGACAACTGCCAAAATACAAGCATATTTAATAGGCCGTGACATTTAAAAAAGACTACAACTGGTTCTTAGAGAGGTACTGTAATTGTTTTTCAGAATTAAACAGGAAATAAGAAGCCAAAGTGTACGGTGCATTATACATAATTGGCCAATCATCAAAATGACCAAATAAGTTCAGGACTCAGCCTGTGTGTTAAACACAGCTAAGGAAGTGGCATAAATTAACTAAGCTTCTGTATTTTATTTTCATTTCAAACCATATTACTAGAGCTGTAAGAGCTTGGGAAAAAAACAGCCTGGCAGACCACACTCCTCTACGAAGTTCTTCAAGCTGTAGAGCCTCGGGAGAACTTCATTAAAGCCACTCACCATTGCTTTTACATATGCCTCCAACTTTGGTTCAAGAAGTCCTGCCTCTCTGTGCCAAAAACTTAAGCAAGCATTTTTAAACGAACAGTTTAAAACATAATAATTGGAAGTTATATAGTACATCTCATCCCAAAGGATCCTGAAGCACTTTACAAAGCTATCAGACTAACTCCACGGTTCTCTCACATCAGCCAAATTTCTCCTACCTTCAGCTGCAGATTTCCCTGTGCAAAGGCAGTTAGAATTAGGCCCCACAATCAAGTGAGGAAAGATGGAAGTATGACAAAGTAACCTGACTTGTAGCCGGAGAATGAAAGAAGGTGCCTTGCTCCCTGCAGAACACCAGTGTATCACACACAATCCTGACAGCAGTGGAAGCTCTCTCATTGTGGAAGCGATATGCGGGTACTGAGCAGCAGCTACCAGACCGTTCTCATTTCAGGCGTTGGTGAGAAAAGCAATAGAGAGTTGAATTAAAGCGTTAGCATCAATCTCTCTAATTCATCAACTGTGCGCGTCTCCTCTCTGAATCGGCAGAAGATGTGTGCTTGATTTATCAGCTCTAGATTTTATCTACAAATGTTGCTACAGTTTTTATCCGATTTCCACAATTCATTACATACTCTCTGCAGCACTAGCTGAAATGTGATTAGAAGTCCTGCCCTTCTGAATGTGTTCAACAACTTAGAGGATTTATTAACTTTTTTTTTTTTTTTTGGTCTCTTTTGGAAAGCTGCAAAGCTCTATTGATATTTTACGCTATTTTCAGTGGCCAAAATCTAATATTAGAAAATCAGGGTTAGAGTTCCAAAAATATACAAGTCCTCTGGCAATTTTTCCATGCTTAGTAAAATGCTTGTTCCCGAACACAGACTGATTTGGTACTATGAAAAAAATCAAAGGGTGTTTCCCATAACAGCTAGCTCTCTTAAGTGTATATAATTTCTACATGCAGTTTATTAAACTATTCTACCTACAACTAAAATATAACCAATTCTGATGTCAGAGGCTATCAGTGCATCTGACAGTATATGTTTAAATATTTACAGAAATTGTCACAAAGAACGAGCACTTACCCAAAATCTTTCTGTACCTTTTAAACTACCCAGACAAGACTTAAATATTCACGTCCTTCCTTAGCAACCACCGGGATTAAGCCTGTGCAAAACTCCCCCACCTTCTATCCCTTACAGAGCTCCAATTTCCATCACAACACATAAGCTCCAAAATCCGTAGAGAAGGATGTATTTGCAAAATGCCCTGAAGATCAGTTAGCACACTGAGGCTTTTCCAGTGAGGGATGACATTAACAAAGGATTTACAGACACCTGCCTCCTCTCTTCAGAGTGAAAGGGGATGCCTTTGCTCATTTTAACTACAAAAGTATGGCGCTGCAAAGTCATTCTCTCGTATAGGATAGTCCAAAGCTGTTTGGTGCTTTCTAAATCAAAATCAGTGTCCTAAATTCAGTCTGGGAGCTAACACCTGTAGATGACAAAGCAGCAGGACCTTTTGCTATTACAACGTCATCTCTTAAGTAGGCAACATCCTTCTTTATCAGTCTGCTCTCCTGGAGTTATGGTCTCATCAAAGGTGCACTGCAGCAGCCTCATCTGGAAGTGGCAAAGGCTCCTGGGCCACACCAGAAAGAAACAGTTAAGCTCTTTGCCAGTCATAAATTCTGACCCAAAGAAGAATCCTGACCAAGCAGCCTTAAAAAAGGTGGGAAACATCAGACTGGCCACATATCTCTTCCCCCCCCCCCCCCCCCCCCCCCCATTCTACAGCTGTACTTTCAGTTATATTGGGACCAGGTTTCAGCCCGTAAAGGTCCCCCTCTGACCTCAGACTTACCCCACACTGAACTAGGCATGAAACGCTGCTGGCTGAATTGGACACGGTGTTGTTCTAAAGCTGGGTGGCATTAGCCAACTGAAAACCTTTCAGACTATACCTCCTAATTAAGGGCTTCTCTACACTGGGAAATTTACCAGCATAGTTACAGTGGCTTAATTATAAACGTTATAATTGGGATATAAATATAACTCTCTATTTGGACATTCTTATAAGGACTATGAGTGCTTATCTCTGGTTTAGCTTATGTCACTTTGAAAGCTGTTTAAGGAGAAAAAGATATCTTTATTCCATACTAAATATATCCAAAGGAGGAGTTATACTGGCCAGACTGGTGTAATTACAACTGGCGTAATTATACCAGTATAACCAAGCCAACAAATGTTCCGCTGCAGACAGACCTTCCTAGCAGACTCGAGTACATGTTAAGAGGATGAGGAAGCAGAAGGAAGCCCACCTGGCAGTCTCCTGGGGAAGAAAGTGCCCTTCAGCACTTACTGAGACTGTGCAGCAGGGGATGAAGACTGACAAAGGAGATGATACTTAAAATTACAGTGGGTGACAGAGGTAGCACCAGCTACAAACACTCTGACTTGGCTATTATACTTGTGCAATCAGAATTGATCAAGAACTCTGCTCAATTCTTAGTGAAACAGTAGCACTTGTAATAGCTGACCAGCACTGGCTCAGAGCAGGGAAGCATGCCCGCTGCTCGGTGCTCCCTGAGAGACCCTCATGCAAAAATATAAGCTGATACGGTGTACTTAGGAAGCGGCTCTAATATTCTACTTCCTCTAATTAGGAAGCATCTACAGTGTGAATTGGGCATCTCTGTTATTTGTTGCTTTCACTAATAAGTTCCTGACATGTCAGATTATTATGTACAGACATGGCCCTCCACATGCAATTAATGTTGCTCTTCATATTGCCCGAGGAGCACAGAAACTGGAATCTCTCTGCGTTCATGGAATACTGAAAAACTTGTGAGAATATTGATTCAAATTTTTAAAGAAACGTGTTTAAACTAACATTTCACTTGGTATTACCCATTATTTTTCTCAACAGAAACAGTTTTTCTCAACAGAAAAATAATCAGAAATAATTGCAGTAATAGTTCTAAGTGAATTCTGAAGAATACGCGTTTGTCTTTATAACAAACTGATAAACACTAGCAATATGCAATACCTTGTAAGCCTTTCACAAGAAAGAAAAAAAAAATTAGGATATCATTTGCTGTCAATTCATTAGACAGCTTTAGCTCTTTGAATGTTTCTCTTCATCCCATTGGACCAAGTACATCTCACCTGGTAGAGACAGAAAATTAGCCAGACTATGTGTTCTCAGCAGTAGGCTTTCTGAATCACTTTAACAGCTCTGTTCAAAAGCCATTTGCTTATATTTGCATGATCTCAGTTGCTTTTGATTGCTAGAATTTAAGAACTCCAACTTAAAGCAAATGAATTTCAACCAGGCAGAAACCAGTTCCACCTGGAACAGGGATACAGAGCCTATGGTATGGGTGAAGATAGAATGACATATTGCTAACTTTGGAAATCCAGGAAATCATCTCCTGAAAACTCAGGAAGATTTACGCCTTTCTAATCCAATCATAATTCACTTCCACAAAACATGGAATGAAATCCACAGAGAATCATCCAAGGAAATTCTTTGAGCAGACATATGGGGAAATTCCTCAGTAAAGGTAAAAGGTCATATATTAACCTGAGACAACTGAATAAAAAAAGAGTATAGTCATGGTCTCCAGTCCTTACAAGAACGGTCATTTTCTGAGAACTGTATAGGTGAAAGAAAAGGGGGGAAACATAGCAGCACCACAGACACAAATAGCATTTCTTCTTGCAATTGTGTTAACCAATAGCTTAAATTCACTGCAGTTGAAGGAGTTAGGGCAGGAGTGAGCTCAAACCAGCAGATCTTAAGAAGAGCCAGGAGGCTAACACATGATTTAAAACTCTGCTAAGAAAAACAAACTCTTAAGTTGCAGAAGCCCAGAAACAGTGAGGTTCCAGTCACCAGTGGCCACCTCAAACACCCACTGCTTGCAGTGGAATACAGAATCAGGCCCAGATGTACTTTTCTCCCCTGCTGAAATTGCTTTAAGTAGGTGTCATTGGTCCTTCCCTATACAGCTTCCAGCAAACTCATTGGAAACAGAAGGAAAAAGAGCATTTTTTACAGTCAAGCCTCAAGATAAATCCAATGTCTTTTCCTTCCCTGAAACTAAAGGAAAGATGAATTGATGGGTAAATCTTAAAGCCCTATACTCTATATTGCATTTAAGAATATAATTTTAAAGTGCACCATGCAATTCAGTTACCTTTGAATGGTCCTATCAAGCCACTTCAAGTAGGGCACAGGTGCTAAAAGCACATTATGTGAACGTATAAATAGGAACCGAAGCTAATTCTCTCCAACAAATCCTTGAAAAGTATCAAGTGAAAGCAAACAGAACTGAAAAGAATACTGTCATCTGCGGCTTCTCAAGAGATGTTCTTTCCTAATTCTCTCCCCCCAGCCCATACATTAGGCACTCCAGAGGCAGTCCATGTAGGGAGGACAGATGGAATGAAGTGCAGGGAGCCTTGTTGTGCAGTGCATGGATAGAGGGAATGCTGCTGCACTCTTCAAATTCTTCGGGGAGGGAAAGGAGACAAGGATTTACATTCTCTGTTGAAGACTGGACCAGGAGATTGTGAAAGAGTTAGGTTGTCACTTGAGAAGCCAGCTTGAAATATACGTGGCCCATAATATTCCGTGAATTATTGCACTCCAGTGCATAGCTATAGACTAGGTTAAGAGGGTGTAATCAGAACCAGAAAGTAAGGATGTTCTAGGATGACATGTTGCTTATCAATATCTGTGCAAGTAAAATAATGCTTTTTACAACATAACTTTTTTCCAGAACTATAATATATACAAAGATACATACATATATAGATACATACACACACACACACACACACACACACCCCCTGTAGTACTGTGAAACTGATCTTTCTGGTTCTAATGGCAGCAGACTATATGTGAAACTCCAAAAAGATTCGTTGAGCTCTTTATCTTCTTCGATCTGATGCTAGGATTTGGTGGTTTGTTGGGTGTTTTAGGATTTTTTTCAGAACTCATGGAAAAAAAGTAAGTAGGAATAGAAACACAAAGTGGAAGAATTTAAAAGGACCTAGAGCCCTATAAGCTATAGCAGAAAAGATCCATCACGATAAAACTATGGAGAAGAAACAGATGTGGAGTCTCTAAAGGCTGGAACAAAGAATGATAGGTCAATTTTATATCCATTTGCTTTCTCTTCTTCATGAATGCTGTGATTGTGTTTCTTCAGTGATTATTAAAAAAACGCCAAACCTGATCTGCTGATATGTTAAAGCATTGTCTGTTTGATAAGTACCTGTTTTTTCATTTATATGAGATGCAAATCTCTTCCAGAAGACAGTGCAGATAATAGAAATTCACATTTCTAGAAGTTCAGTACCAAATGGGCCAAGAGGCTTGTTGGGAGTATTTTGCAATGTTACACAGTTACTTAGCTATGTTAAGGCTTTAAGAACAGTCTAGTGCTCTCTTCTTCCAGAAAATAGACTTTTTAGGATATTACACTTCAGGTCTTACAGGCACCACTTAAGATTTCTCTGTTTGAGAGAAAATGGGACTTCTGATGAGCATGATAAACATGACATACTTTAAGAACTATTTTTCAAATCAGCTTCTTTATAGCACTGACATCAAGGTAACAGATACTTTAGATGAAGGACTTCATATGCTCCAAGCTAAAGTACACTACAGATACGGAAAAGATACCTGCACCTACATCCCTGTTATTTCTATTAAAAAAGGGATAAGACTCTAGTAGCACTGGCAACAGATAGGAGATTTTTCACTAGATTTCTTCTTCTGTGTCCGTTTAAGTGATCAGCCTGCCTTGTCTCAGGACACTGTAGTTTAATAGGCTGAACAGGAAACTGATAGGTAAAATTCTTTGGAGCCATATCTTTACATCGCTTGTGTGCAACTGACTGAATGACTAGGCTCCTCGATTTTAATTCCTTATTTGATCAATGTAGCATTTCTGGGGCAAAGGATTTACAGCCCAGTCAGGTCAAGCACTAGACGGCTTTTACTTCCTGACTGAAATACAAATGCAAAATCCCAAGGGATTCACATCCGGAGCTCTCTGCATTTCCATCTCCCCAACTATAAAATGAGGACAATAAGGGAGAAGAATTCAAGAGGAACCCTCTGCTGAACGAAGACCAAACCTAGCTCAGTGGGTAGCTTGTCTTTTTGTTTTTCTATTTTTCTGAGTTTACTCAGAGCCAGCTTCCCTCCCCTGTTCCCTTGTCTTCAACTGCTTCAGCTTTGAGTCTGTGCTGTCCTTGCTTGTGCTCATTCTTGGATAGCAAATGAAGCTTCTCGTAAGATACCCTGCTTGTCACAAACACAAGCATGCACCAAGTTGCCTTTTCTGCAAGTTGGCACTGAGGCACTGCCTCTAATAATATATGGTTGTGTTCTTCTGCATAAAAACTGCTTTATACTAAAGCCATGGAAGTGCTGTCTAAACAAATTTTCATTTCGCTCTCTAACACCTAAAAAAGCTCAATCTTATATGCCCTACCTGTTCATAGGAAGTTTTACCAATAGGTCTACATGAAAGCAAGAATATTTCCAAGAACATGACATGGATGTTTCTATTGACTGTTACAACAGGACAGAAGGAAAAACGTGTCATTCTTCCCTGTCAAGAGGCCGTAATCTTTCCTTTCTATGCCTGCCATGTTACAAGGGATTTTTCTTCTTGTGTAAGACTGAGGCAAAAGCTGGACAGGCAGGGAAAGCAGTGTAAAGCACAGAGGGTTTTTTCCTGTTCATTTTGCTCATAGAGTATTTCATTTTTTTGCATTAGGGTATCCTCCACTAATCTTAAATCTGTCAGATGCTAATGAAGATAGGGTTGCTGTATTTGGAAAGGAATGGGCAGGACAAATTTCCAGGTTTTCTGCCATGAATATCAGAAGGATAAAGCTGCCTTCTCTCAAGTGAAACAGTTAAGAAATTCATGGTTTATCCTAATCTGAAACAGCATTGCCTAGAGGTCCCAAATGCAGAGCTGAAAATATACAACAATCTTCAGTGCATTAGGAGTTGTAGATCATTTACATGCTTGGCAAGGCAGTTTAAGATCATTGTTTACTGTTAAGAAGTTCTCAAGTGTTTATTGAAAAATATGTTAAATGTGAACCTTCTACGTATCTTCTGTTAGAAAAAAATCTTTCAGGATAGACAGATGCAAATACATAATGACTGCCATATGTCAAAAGGATTTCATGGTTAAAAAATGGACTTAAACAATGCCTCTCTAAGTTCTCATAAACCCAAGTTTTAAAATTTTTTTCTTTTAAATAAAATCTGCAGGTTTTCTGCCAAGAAAAGTTTTATCAGTGGAAAATAACAATTCTTGACCTTCCTATACCTCACAGAACATTTATCTTCCTACAGAGATCTCTGCTTATATCATTACTAGTGGACCTAAAGGATATTAAGTAGATATCCCTTATTGAGTCCATACTTGAATGAATTTAAGTGTATCACATTAACTTCAGGTTTTAACCTGAATTCAAAATACTCTTTGTTCACCATTTCTTCAGCGTATAGATTTCCTGGGAGTTCTTGAAATTATCTGGGTTTGGACTTTGAAAGACTGAAGAAGAAAAACCAGGCAGAATGTCTGCTTTAAAACAAAATGCCTTTCTGAAACCCACAAAGATCTGATGATGGGAAATCACAAGTCTCCATTAGCGTCTTTATCACTAGGTTTTGTATCCTGCTTTTTAAAGTCTTAGAGATAATGAAATTGCAAATTAATTGTGGCTCTGTTTTGTTTTTGATGCTTAGAAACTAGCAATGTAAGTAGATTCTTTTTTTCCCTAACTATTTCACTCAAATCTGTAGACATGAAACAGATGTACCTAAACAGCTTCATTAACTATAACGGATAATAAAATATTGACAGGAACTTGGGATTCTATCTTAACTGTTGCACATATCACAGTAATGTCTCAGAGGCAGGATTAGAAGATCCAGGAATGCAGCTGGCTGCTTACAAATTAATTCTATCCATTTTTTTCCCCACAAACAACATGGGCAAATGAAAAACAATCTTTCATTTTCCAGCTAAACCCAACTGACCAGTGCCAAAACACTTACAAAGAAATGAAACAAAACAATTCTTTATTTCCTGTCTCAGGAGCCATCTGCACATTTGCATGTCTGCCAAAAGCATTCTCGATTAGTTCAGCTATCCCAACTAGTCCCAACTAGCCCTCCCTATTAAACATTTAGCACTCTTCCTAAGACATTTAAATAGCTGATTCAAAACAGTTCTTGCTAGGAACTGAAATCTGATCTTCCCTTTCTCCTGGAAGTTAAATACCCAGCGTGTTAAAGCTGCAAACTAAATCCTAACATAGTCAAACAAACCCAGCATTAACCACTTGAACTTCTGATGTTAAGGTTCAAATTTGACTTGGAATTGTCAAGTGTAACCTTTTCTTACAAGGCTGCTTTAAACACATATAAGTGCACTTCAAGACCACATGCATCTGGAACAAAAAAGCCAGCTTTCGAGTTTGATCTTACAGAGGCCCTACTAGCTGTCAACTCCTTATAACCTTTTGATAAAGGAATTCGAGCAAGAGATAATAACCAAACTCTGCACTACTTGAATGAACTAGAGCTCAACTCTTCAACAAGCATCTTGGATCCTGCAGCACTCCAACATGACAAACTGGAAATTCAGCCTCAATTCCATTTACCATAAAGATAACAAAGGACTGTCAATTAATAATGAAAGTATCACAGGGAATGCAATAGCTTTTGTGCCACTTATCTTGATACTGCATTGATTTTTTTTTTTTCAATACTATTTTGTCAATTTGGGGTGAATTACCTACAAATCTGTGCATAGACAAGGCACCCCATATGCTGCCAGAAACTGTCAGCAGCAGAGCAGAGAACAACTGTGAGCTTTTGACACCTGGTGAGGTGTTAGAGGGTGGCTTGACATAAACACAATTACCTGGTTATTTCTGCCACAATGTGAGCAATCAAATCTGTTAAAACTGTTGAAATGGAAATTGTCTTCTTAATGTTTCAGCATCTCAACACTTGGATGGCTGGATCAATTCACAGCCCTACTGGCTACTCTTAAGTAAGGCCACCTTCAGACTTAGGAGAAAATCATAAAAAAATTTAGTTACCACCCTTTAATTATTTTTTTCTGTTGAATTAAGGGTGCCTTTTTTAAAATTACAGAACTAAAGGAAGCCTCAGTAACTAGATATTTAACATATCCGTACATGGGAATGCAATGCTTTCACAATGAAAGAGCATGCCTTGTTTACAGTCATTTCAGTTTCAATTAGATCTAATTCTGCAAGCAAAGTTCCATGTTCTTAAAATAGATCATTATGCAGTCATCTCGCATTTAACAAATGTTATGTAAGGTATAATTTTTGCTTTTAAATGTATGGCATACATTTTGTTAATACTAGTTACTGAAGGGTAAGGTAGCTTTGTTTTACCATCTTTAACCTGGATATAACTCAACCGTAACGCAAAAGTGTCTCTTGTTCCAACTCTAATCCAATGAAAGTCAATGAGTTCTTCCTAGATTAACAACGTGCTTTGAAATTCTTCAAAGTATCTGCTAGGCAGAACTGTGGACTTTTATAATAATTTGTACTGAAATTGCAAACAATAAAATAACATTCGCTTAGTTGACCACAGTTACTATGGGAAGAAGAACGCAAAAAAGTCTGAAAAAGCTGGAACTATATCCTTCCTCTCAGAGCATCACAAGAGTACACTATGACTTGGTATATCCAAGTTATAACATCCAGCTCCAAAAGTTTTCTTGGGAAGAAACATAGGACTGACTCTTGAAGATGAGGTAAATACTCCCAAGGAGCTATAGCAACAATATTATTATATTGGAAGAAATCAGATCTGAGCCTAATGGCCAAAGGTTAAAGACTAGAGAGAAAAAAATTGCCTTCAGACTGGATTGCGATAAACTCCAGTGAGATCTTCTGAAGATGCTGTATACGGGAACCATCTCTCTCTGAGCAGATACATGGGAGCTGGACCTGCCAGAGAGAGTATGTTGTTGTAAAAAGATAAATAGCAAGTCAGCTAAATACATACTTGAAACCTGCAGAACCATGGGGAAGAACTTGAACAAGAAGAAAAAACCATACTAATGAAAGTATCTTGGACAGCTCAGGAAAAATAATAATCAAGGAGGAAAATGAAATAAACTTAGTATTTTCCACAGTTGCAAGATTTTGATGTACTCTTCTGCAGAAAACTTTCCAACTGTGAATGCCTATTTACATTAAAGTTGCATAAGCCGGAACTTCTGAGGCACAGAAAGTCCCAAGATGTAAAAGTCCTTGGAGGCCATAAAGGGCTCAGGACACAAATGGAAATAACTGGCGTCTTCTAGCCGCAAACCTTCTGAGCCAAACTTCTCTCTTGCCTTCTGAACCCAAGGGCTGAACAGGCCAGTGCCTTGTTCTGGGGCTCTTGCTATCAGAAGAATACTGAAACAGTCTCTTGGAGCCATTTAGGCAATGAACAATCACTGCTGCTTTTAATATCTTCTTGCTCTAGGCAACCACCTGTTTTGCCTAGCATATATATTGCAGAATTGGCCCTGGCAGCAAAATGCAGTGGGTCAGGCGGTCTCAGTGTCAGAAAAACAACGAGAGGAGATAGCACAGCTGCAGAAACCTGCCTGAGGCTCTCTGGCTTACAGCATTTTAAAGGAGTGTTTGCAGCACTGATGGTTACGGGCAGACACTTTTCCCACACAAAGCCATTAGAAAATGGTGTGTCCATGGCCGGTCCTGAGCCCCCAAACAGCTTTTGCTGTATCAGTTTAAAGGAAGACGAGGCAGCTGGGGCTAATAAGTTGAAAATCAATGCCATTAACAAAGAGAGTAAAAAACAAAAAAATAAATCCAAGCCCTGCAGAAGCTGAAACTTTCAGCTATGCCTCTTGCTGTGCAGAAACAGATTGTACAGTTGTCCTGGTTCTCCTTGGATTTGACCTCAGATTTAGGGAGATAAAAAATATAGATGATGTCTGAATTTCCTGTTTAAATATACATATATATTCTGCATATGTATACATCTGTGTTTTTCTATTGACTACACTGGGCTTTGGATCAGACCTTGCATGATATTTTTAGGATTTGAGAGGAGTAGCACCTATCATTGGTGAGGTTATGAAATTTAATTACACCTTCTATGACCTGCCACAGGTTCCGGTATGCCAGCACAGACCCACTTCACGGTATCTTCACACCTTCTCAGTGTTTCTGAGCTAATGATGACATCCAGACTGGCAAACTTAACAACAGTCAGGAACATTGCTATGCATTAGAATGAGATCAGCTTTTCTGTAAAACTGTTTCGAATAGCCCTTGGCATGCTTCCAGCCTGCGTCAGCTAGCTCTGTCCCATAAAACTCATAATCATCGTTTCTGTTTGGACACAGGCCGTTTGTATTGCAGCTACTCCGTTTTGGAGACCAAGAGATCTTACTGGCATATACACACGCCACTCTGAGCCAGCTGACCTCCGTGCCAAGAAATGTTTCCAGACACACTCACTTTACCAGTATAGCTGCAGCCAATTAGTTCAAATAAATAGAGATCTCACAGCATTATCACTGGCCTACTGTTGATCTCTTTCATGCACTCATGACTGACGTCTGAAATTCAGAAAAAGCAACATGAATGTCAACGACTGAATGTACTCAACTGAATATGAGGACCCGCCTAGAAAGATCCACAAATGTGAACCCAAGGCAACATCTCCATTTCTCCTAAAGTACTGGCTTTATCAACCTGAATTCACACGGCATCAGAAAGTTGTAAAGGAATAAATACAAAATTAAAAAGACATCTTCATTAGCAAAGAAATGGCAACTCATAGAACTCATACACTTTGCAACTTATTTGGATTATACTGTTTTACATAGTAACTTGTTTGTGTACACCAATACATTCAGCTTTATAATTTTGTCTTAATGTGTGAAAATGAACGGTCACATTTCTCTGAGCAATATTCATTTACATACCCATATTTTAATCTCCTTCACAATATTAATTTAGACTGTCATATTTTAATCTCTCTTGTTACTCCCTGGCTCCTTTCTAATTACAAAACTGTCCCTCTCTTTCCAAATGTAACAATGAATTATTATTAGGCATTTTCATCTTGGTTCAGTAGAAATAAATTTTCTTCTTTAATGTATTTCTTTGTAAGAGCAATGATGATTTATCCATCAGACAGGATAGGCATTTGTATGCAGAGCTTTTCAATGGCTCTAATAACAAAGATTTTTCTTTTCACTTTCTACTAACAAGGAGAAATCACCTGGACTGTGCTGTTTCTAAGCATTTCCCATTTAAGTTGCATTGAGAAAAAACAAGCATCAGACATACAAAAGCATTATGAGGCTGTAGCGTTGTGCGTTCTGGAAACTCATAAGGAAAATCAGAAACTAAAATACTTTATGATAAAGTATTGAGATTAATTTTGGAAAGAATGGTGGAGGGTAAGGGGGAATGGTGCTCCGAGAAAAACCAAGCGAAGAACTGCAGGATATCTGTGTCAGTCCAAGTGTAGAAAATGCCTTGAATTCCCAATTAGCTTAGCAAACAGAGCATGTCGCTAGGACAACAGATTGACTGAATGTCAGCTGGAAAATTATTCCCATAGTGAGTGATTTTGAGACCAACAAGGAAGAACAGAGAAGTCTGCAGGAAAACACTCCTAACCAAAAAAGGTGAGGAAAAGAAAATTGTGAGTCCAGACAAAGATCTGTATGGTTTCAGAACCAGAGGAAATACTAGTGCATTTGAACCCGTTAAAGCATTGAAGCGGAAATTTTATTTTACTAGTTCTTCCTCTTACAAGCTGGATAGTATTCCTTAAAACAAAGGCCCTCTCAGCGGCTTAGCTCCCCGTTCTCACCAAGGATACACAGTAAATCTGCTTAGCGTTTACCTAATGCTAAAAGCATACTTACTCCCAATCAGGAACGTGTGATCTTCAAGCACCAGATTGAAGAACAGTGGCATTTTATTTTGCATCTGATGTATTATATTGTTAGAAGGTCACATTATTCTCTTGATAGCATTCTACTTCATGCAGAACTCCAAAGATAAACGGAGAGATTAATACACTTCAAAGACCAAGATCTTCAGCAAACATATCCACAACAGGGACATTACTACCAATTACAAGAGGAGTATACTCATTATACTAGGGGTAGGATAAATATCCCTCTTTATATAGGGTTTTAAAAGGCTCAGAAATCTTATTTTATCTTCTCATTTCCCTTACAAAGAAGAATGTAAGGCCTAGAATAAAAAAAAATATTGGTCTTGATCTTTGCCCACTGAGGGTGAGCCTCAATGAATTCTCAGCGAAAACCATAATGAGTTCTGCTGACGCAGATGTGCTGTAAGTCAAACTTTCTCTGCTTATGAATTTCCTCATAACAGCCTTCTCCTAGCTGACACGATGTCTATAGGGCAGAACACTAACAGAACAGTATCATCCTTTTATATAGGTTATTTTACATATCTTCCCACAAATTGTAACAGATGAAAAGTATTTAATTTTGCCATCTGCAACCAAATCAACCAATTTGATCTAAAGCTTGCCCAGGTTAGGGAAAAGGCTTTAATCAGGCTTTGACTCACTTTCTAAATGTGGCTGAGATATTTTATAGCTATTTCCAGAAACCAAACCTTCACTATAAATCAGCACAGCATATTACCTGCTCAGCTTCATTCATGCACATGTGTGTGCACATTCCTTGGCTTGTTAATAAAAGCTATTCTGCCTTATTATAAAAGCTAAATTCGCATTTTCTTCTCCGAATCTTTTCATAAATAGGCTAAGAGCATAAGAAAACATCTTCCGCTTATTTTATTCTCTTCCCATCGTTAACTAATGGAACAAATATATTATCATACTTAAAATACACTCTGAAGCTGTGATTTTAATATACTTTATTGAAAAAGTACACAGTTTTAAATTGTTTTCAATGGGACAAAGCAATGGTCATCTCTATCTACCAAGTCCTTTTTTGATGAATCATGACTACCATATGCCAAATTCACATCTGCATGACTTGCAAAGTAAAAAGATAAATCTTTTTTCAACGTATCTTTAAGAATTTATATCACCAACAGTTTAAAATCATGAAATGCTGATGCTCTGACTATATTTCATGTCCTCTATGTTGCACTGTTTCCCAGATCAGAGTTTATCCATGTATTAGCATGCCAATCGAACACATCAGTCAATGTCACCTTGAGAAAATCGTCAATAGCAGAGGAAGAAGAACAAGAAGAGGTTTAGCACTGAGGCCTGAGACACCGCCACATTCTCTTGCATTTTCCTAAAGAAAAACAAAGGAAAATAAATACAAGCCATTACACTCAATTATGATATATGATTATTTACTGAACTACATAGGCAGAAGAGGATTGGTGCAAACAACAAAACCCACGAACTAAACACACTCAGGAAGTAATACAGGTACACATTTTCATTTGAACAAGTTTAGATTGTAGACTGAAAGTGAGCATGATCAACAAGCATTACACGATCCCTCCATGCCATTATTTTAGGTCTCATTCTACACTGCATTACACCAACGAAGGCAGGTTACTCCAGAGTAAAACGGACGTCTGTGAACATATGCTGTACAAGCCACTATAATCACATCCCAGTCTCTATCAGATCTCCTTGGCACTATACAAATAAGAGTACTATGCAGAACATGGAGTAGTAAATATGTGTAGTGATCCCTCCCAAGCAATACTATGTGTAAACATGATGACTATACCGTGCCAGTTGAGATACTGAAGGTAGTTACTGAAAAAAACATTAACAGCACAAAGTTCCCAACCATCTTCTAATGGGGAATCTTGTGGCCAGCGCCTGAGCCAGCGTAAGTTCTCAGATATTCCTGGCTGCCAGTCTGTGCCGACGTCCTACCACGTTCTCTTATATGATACAAAACAGCCTACAAAATCAGCAAGTCAAGACATTGTCTACAGGAGTACTAAAAAGATTTGCAGCACTTACAGTGTCACTCACTTCCCCTACTACTGTGTTCGGAGTGTTCAGAGTATTTCCTGATGTTTCATCTTAGAAGGTAGTTTTTCTGTTTGTGGTTTTTTTTTTTTTTTTAAAGAAATAAAACATCTACCAAAGTCTAAAAGAAAGGAAAAGTTGGTAGAAACTTACTTCAGGGTGAAATCCATGACAAGATTCTGGGCGTCTTCTTATCTTCTGAGATTTTAAACGTTCACATTTAAGGGATTCATTATGTACAAGGTAGTTAAGGAGAGATCTTCTGAGCATTGCGTTTTAATGTCCTCAGTTTATGTGAGTGTTTTGAAATGAACATAGTGAAAATCTTTCAGCTCCTTCCTTCCTCTCCATCAGAAACCCAAGGTGATATGTATGGTCAACACAAGAAAAAGAAGGTAATTCTAGTGCTTTCTCCTCAGTGATCCGTAGTTTAGAAAGCATCATTTGCACTTACACTGCTAACCTGTCTTTCCATAGTAAGTCTGCAATAAAAGCACACTGCGGGCTACTTTTCATAAATTCCAACTTATGTGAGAAAACAAATCCTGAACTACAGAACAGCACAAAATAAAAAGTTGGGCAACTAAAACTATTTACTTTGCTACGTTTTTATGTTTTTGGAAAGCAGGATTCTGAAACATTTTCAGTACTCTAGTCCAACCCTAAAATAAGGAGATATCTATATTTTAAGGAGTTTTAGAAGTTCCAATATCAGGAGCTCCATTCTAATAAGGAAATTACATACTTGGCCAAAGATGGCCATGACCTTATGATACTTAAAGACACACGTAAATGCGTTTGCTTAATTTGCATTGGCTGTTCAAAAAAAAAAAAGTGAATTCTCTTTGAAAATAAGAAAGAATGCATTCTCAGCTGGCTTAATTTCAAACAGCCCCAGCACTTTAAAATGGATAATGATGTGTTCTTAAGTCATGGAATGCAAGTTTTACATAACAAGGAATTTTTCAGTATTTGCATCTTGAATCTCTTTCTGACAACTTTGCGAATGAAAGGATATACCTTATTTCTATAGGTGCCATGGTAATTGGTGGGACAGAATCACAGAAGCATTCATTATCTACTACCACCATGAAGAGATTGCTGCTTGGGATTTGTTGGATAACAAAAGACCTGCAAATTAGAAAGAAATCAATTAATGGTGACATTATCTGTACTTCTGAGCAAAGGTTTTGTCAGTTTTTTGAACTTGTCAACACCACCTGTATTATAGTCACAAATATCATTGACTTTATATATCGTCCTATATCTCCACACCTTGTAGAAGCAGAGGGCCTTAGGCAATGCTTCTCTCAGTTCACAGAATATGGTTGTCCACTTTGAGATGTACACGACGCTGAATGCTACACAGGTGAAGCAGAACAGATAGGCTTATACTGCTGATACGTTAATGCGGAGACTGGGACACAAGTGAATTACCAAGGAGTTTATCATCAGATTTCTCTTTTTCAGATTTCAATACTGAATCTCTGCTCTGTTATGAATACCTAGCTATGTATTTACGATCTGGAATTTTTAAGTACACATGAAACCGATCTGCAAAAAGAACGAGGGTTCTTCTGCAGCCACATAGCGATAACTCACAGTCCCAGACTTCAGCCTCTACAATCACGTTATGGCCTTGATTCACTCTGGGTCTTGCTTGAAGCAACGTGAACTACTGAGAAAGATCTCAGCTTTCATCTGGCCTCTTGCGAGGCAGTTTATTACTGAGCCAACAAAACAGATATTAAGAAGCCTCAAACTCTTCCTAAGTGAGGAGACTGATTTTAGAATGATGATGACTATATGGTACAAATATGGTGATAACTCACACCACGTTCAAATTAAGACAAAGTAGGCAACTCAAAAGGGGAGTGAGAAAGAAAGATATTGTTTGTAAGAAGGAAAGCACCCAGGGGAGACCAGGGAAGGGTCCTGCGGGCACTGTGCAATGATCCACACCGTTACAATGAGCTGAACTCTTCAGCACGTAGCAAAGAGAACGGGGAGGAGCAGAGCCAAATGGGCACTGTTTAGCCTTTTCTTTGAGATTCAGGGCACAATACAAAAAGGCTTTAAGGCTCAGACCCAATTCTTGACAAATTTTTAAAACAATTTGTCAGAATTTATATATCGTATCAACAGAATATCTGCCATATCGAATATCATTGAAATCTGGCAATTCCAGGAATTAGGTGTTTTTCAGTGTGGTATGCTGGTAAATGTACAGAATGTTAAGTGAGGGTTTGAGCACCAAGATGATGTGGAGAGAAACATATTTTTCCTCAGAAATCTTTTTTTAAAATACATATTGTCTTACTAAAATAACTCCCTGCTTTTTCCAAAGATCACAGAAGCTGAAATAGCAGGGGGGGCAGGGAATATTCAAACCTAGCTTCAGAAAAAAAAAAATTTGGAAAACTTACTATAAAAATGTTGCCAACGGAAAGATTAAACACTTTTCAGTATTTTTTAAACTTACTGAACCTCCATTAAAATTACACTTAGAGTGATCTGCAATATGTTAGCTTTATGTTTATACATGAAATATACATTTATGGCATAATGTAAAAGGCTGAACTTTATAAATGTACCTACCAAACAGCTGGAGCATGTAGCAAGACTGACATCATTGTAATGGAGCATCTGTGGCTTTGTGGATTTGTGTGTGGGAGAAATGGGGCCAATAAAAGGAAAGGAGGGAAAATCTTTAACAGACAATAACACCAAAATTGTACTGCATGAATTTCTCAAAACAGTTATGAATAAATCAAACCCTAAAGGACAGGAAAAAAAATACTAATTTTAATCCCAGAAATTGGCACAATTTGGGTTTTGTGCAGTCTGAAACTTGTATTTATTGCATCTTTAAAACTAGCTCAGAAAAGGACCTGAAGGACATGAAGTGTTGGAACTATGAGCTGGATGCCAAATGATTCATTTCTCTTGTTGATGAGATGGGAGTAATCACTCTTGTGTTGTAGCCACGGTGTGCCTGACACCAAGCCCTCTTGTGATAGCCCCTTTTTGTGGCCCCCGGGGGAATACTGAAGCCTGTGAGAAGGCATCTCCCGTACAGCCGGGCTTAAAGGTGCCGTTTCATGGAAGGTGGGCACGTTTCCCATTTCGTTTCTCTTTCACCCGCTTCTCTGGGGTGGCCTAAGGGCTGCACAGGATAAGCTATTGCTTCCCCAAAGAAGGGGGGGTAGGGGTGGGGAGTAAAAAAAAAATTGGGAGCTTTTCCTATCACTTCACATAGCTGGAATGAAAAAAGAACACTTTCACCTAGAAGAAAGTTTCCACTACAGAACTATGATGTTGAGCAAATTACTGTATGGCTTCTCTGACAAAATAGTCAAAAACTACAAAGGTTTATAGGAATTGATACAGAAGATTTTGCTAGACCTGGTAATTTGGGGAATGCAGTATGTGCATGGGTTGATGGAAATTATGAATTTAAGGAAGTGCAAAGAGCAATGTATTAGTTAAAGTAAAAAAAACTTTCCTACTTTAGGAATATGATAGGTAATAACTAATTACACCAGTTCAGGTTACCAAGCAGTGAATATTCTTAAAAATCTACAGTCTGTTTATCTGTTACAGATGTTTGTGAAGTGTCTAACCTTATGGTGACTGCCACAGAACATGTCACTGTCATCTAAAGAGCCATAAAAAGATGAAACCTTTGGCTCACCGCATCATTCTTTCCCATAGTGCATAATAATATCTTAACTAATATCTTGCAAAGTGGAACAACTAGCTTCTCATCCACCATACAAGAGGTAAATTAAAAAGAGAATGCTATCTTCCCCAAGCAGAAAATGAATGTTTTCCCTTTCACAATTCTCCAACATAATCTTGAAATGAAGTTGTAAAGCCAAGTGCGTGTCCTCACCAGTCATCGACTTGCGAGGTCACAGGCCAAGGATTAACCTCTCCACAAGTGAAGACGGAGGATTGAAGACAAGAGATTGAGCTGAGCAAATTAATTAAGGGCAAAAAGATTTTATGTCCAGTTTAGCTTTCTTTTCTATTAATAGAATGTGCACAAGCCAATTATACTTATTTCAGCTGCTGTAATTTAAGATCATTTCGCAGTCATGAGGTATTCTTGCCCTCGCTAGATCAATGGCAAAGAAGTTTCTGCCAGTCATAGCCACTGCGGTGGCTCTGTGACTATTCCGACAGTTCACAGGCACTGCCTCCGTGCCCAAGCTGGATAAAGCATACATTCATCCCAGCAGCAGGTCTTCAGGTTGAGTTCAGCTTTCAGTTCCCATGGTGACCCGCACATGCGGCCGAGATGCATTTTCAGTGAATGTTCATGCCAGTAAGTGTCAGGAACTGAACATTCACAGAAAACAAAAGGTGCATAAACACAGAATTTCAAATTCTGAAATTCTTTCAAATGCTGAAATATTCCACCAAAATGTTTCATTGCGTGCGCCGAGATTCAGTTGCAAAGGAGAAGAACCTCTAGCAAAACAGCTTCCAGGACTGCCGTGGGAAATAAAGTTGCTGACAAAGTAACGAAAATGGTCTTGTCTTTTGAGTGAGCCCCACCGTGAGTCCCCAAGGTTGGTGTTACAGTGAGCATTTCTGAACGCCTGCTGGCTTAGGCTGTCGCCTGTGTCACTGGCGATAGGGCAGAAGTGCCAGGGACAGAGCAAGGATTTTTACTGAACTTTATTGCTGGTTTATCAAAAGAAAGTCTATGTTTAGTAGCCTATGTTTAATATTCATGGAG
The DNA here is from genome assembly GCF_965183815.1 of Platalea leucorodia. Classification (NCBI taxonomy): domain Eukaryota; kingdom Metazoa; phylum Chordata; class Aves; order Pelecaniformes; family Threskiornithidae; genus Platalea; species Platalea leucorodia. The sequence continues at coordinate 688,811 of NC_138831.1, read as the reverse complement.
AATGTTTCATGTTTAAAGGGAAAGCTCTTTTCGTGTTAAGCAATGTAAGTCTTTTGGTTTGAACCCTTTTCCTTTACACCAGTATCACCACCACCATTTGACAGTGACAGCACAGAAAAAGACTTGCATGTGTCTTCATCTATAAAATGGAATAAAATGTTGGGGTTCCTGTTATGTTGAAGCCACATTGAGTCAATAAGAGCCTTATTAATAATTTCTCCTCCATCTTTTACCCACTGAGGAACTAGTTTGCTTATTTGATGTGCAGGTTCAGAGGCTTAAAACAGACCTGAACACAAACTGCTTCTTCCCTTTGCGGGGAAGGTGAGGAAGGGAGAAATTCAATACTTGAACGGGGTAGAGCGAGAAGGATGAAGAAAATCTAGTCATGCCAAACTATTTTGTTAATGAAGAAAAAATAAGAACACAGAGTAAATCTGCAAGAAAGTCTGTATTTGGAGTCAGAGCATTACACAACACTTTTCTCATGTTGCACAGGCTTTATCTCTTTCTTTCTAACCTATTTCTTTATTGGCCCATGTAAAAACATCTGCAAATTGACTTGGAAAAAAAAAACAGCTTCATGTTTTACTTGGAAATAGTGAATATTTGCTCAAAAATGCAAGTATTTATTAATCTGTTCCTTGAAAATTAATTTTTCGTTGTGGAATGAAACAGTAAAAGACTTGGAATTCAACTACTGCTGCATTCATAATTATATTTGCTAAAGTTGTGCTTACGAAGGCATGATAAGAAAGCACACTTTTAACGCATGTCTGGTGGCTAAATGGCTCTTCCCACAGAGAACCAGTTCTTTCTAATTTCTTAAGATAGCCTAGAATTTGGAAAGCCTCATAATAGGACTGTAATACAAATCTTGGAGGGCAGTCACGCCAGCTGCCTTTATGCATGTCACTCAGGTTCCTGCATGGGAAGGTAATCATCTCCCGCTCTGACCAGCGAACATGCAGAGACACAGACTGCTCCAGGGTAATTCAGAGCAGGCGCTTGGCTTCGGTGGCCGAACCGTCCTCTGCAGGAGGGTCTTTAACGGCCGAGTCGTGATCCTGCAGAGAAATGCATCCTGACCGGGGGGAAACGTGACGCCTAAAGCCAAGTGCAGACTACACCACCTGTTCTAAAAGAGCCAGCAAACTACCTTCAAACCTGGTTTTTTTTCCAGTTTGAATCTCTTCCTTTTGCTTGTATATATAAAAAAGTATTCATACAGTTATAATATATCTTATATTGTTATCATAATAGTTTTTTCCACAGACTATGTTTAAAAAAACCCACCCATAAACCCAACCTAATTCCAAAAATGTCAGCTCTTTTTCTTATTGTAAGAATTATTTTCTCCTGTAAGGAGGAATAATTAGAAGACAGACTCAGGGCAGCAGAGGGGTACGGACTGAGCCCTTGCTGCGCTGCCCTCTTTCCACCCCGCGTGCTTCTTTCTCCTCCTTTCCTCTTCCAGCCTCTCCAGCTCTGGGGTGGCAAAGGATCAGGAAGGCAGCTGGGAGAGGGACAAACCTCCCTGGGAAGGAGGGAGCTGTTCCATGACGGGGGAAAGGCAGGGACGATAGGACAAACCGTGTCAGTCCCTGTGGGAGAGGGACAGAGGAAAGAAGGTTACGGGTTGCTGCAGCGGGTGGCTTTGTTGCGGGCCCTCTGCAGTCTGTCCCTTAGGGGTTTCAGAGCTTCTCCCCCATTGATGAAAACGGGGACAGCAGCAGCAAGGCAGAGCTAGACCCTGTGTTCTTCCTGGCTGCTGTAGTCATGAGGCTGCTGCATCTCCTGAAGTAAGAAGACCAGTTGACTGGCCAACTTGAAGATCCCACCCTTCTGTCAGTCACTTATTTCCTTGCTTAATGCAGGTCCTTGCTTCACTACAACTACCCGAATCATAAGGTGCAAAATCTGTATGGGCTAGGCTTAACATCTTGTCTCTGAAATGCTGCTGGCGTCAACTCTCCTTTCCTTTCCTAACATAGCTGGATCCATAACAGGCAAAGCTAAGGTAATTCGATTTCAAACATGCAAGAGATGTGTCTCGTCCAGCTAAGCAAACTTAACCTTTAAGTTGTTTACTCTGTACTATTTGACTATAACATCTGCTATTAAAGGAAATCAATATTACTGTTAAACAGCTTAGCCTCTGTATTTCCATGCAGGAGAGAGAATCCATTTCCTTCTTCACTGATGTGAAGTTTTGGACAGGGTATAAACCCAACACAGACCTGAGGCTTCCCTACTAATAAGCAGCCACTTACCTGGCCCCAGGCACACCCAGTCTGAAGGAAACGTGCTCAATGCGGCGTATTTCGTATGGGACTGAGGGTGGGCCAGACGGCTGCAGAGAGGACACAGTCATACCGGACTGTTCAGACCGAGGACCCCAAACACCATCGTTTATTGCTCACTTGCACTGAACTATTTTCCTCCTCCTGGCTTACAACCATGCTGCCATTAGCTGGTGGCCGGTGACACCGCTATGTGCCTTGTTTCAAAAACAAAGAATGGTAATAAACCTCCTCATAGCATTCAGAAATCCCCCATTTTCAGATCCATTTTCCCCTTCTTTCTTCGGACAGTCGCAAAGGTTACGGAGTGTTCGAGGGAACAAAATGACTGACAAGCAGCACGGCACTCTGACCACACTTGGAGGATAAGCCTACGCTTGAGGAACCAAAGAATTTAGAGAAAATATCTTCCCATTATCCTGCAGAATGGAAGGTATGTCTTTGTAATTTGAGGATTATTTGAGCACAGCACCAACATTAAAAGCAATTCAACTTGTTTTAAAAACAATGCTGCATGTTTCTAGTTAAAACTTAATTCTTGTGCTTTGTTTTAAAACCCGCTTGTTCGTAAGAAAGGCTCCTGATCTATGTGGTGTATTTTACAAACAATATACATTTCTTCAATTTTACAAAAATATGCGGCTATTATATCTGTGCTCATGACAGCAGATGCTACGCAATACAGTGGTCACAATAAACACATGGCTTAGGCGGGATATTAATCCTATAAACATTTAAATGGCTGTTCAGATTCATCTTTAATTTCATGTTCAGGAGCTTTAACAGCCTGATACAAGGCGAAAAAAAAATTCATATGTGTATTTTTCATTTGTTTCTGTAATGACCGTAGGAAGACTTTAATACTATTATTTAATGTTACAGTGATGACTGGGGGACTTACATTCAAATTATGACTAGAATAACGTCTCATTTTTGTGTTAGCATATGTCACTCCTGCACATACATAATCATGTCAACCATTTCTAGGAGGCAATAGAAAAGATCTTTTAGGTACCCGTTGTTTTGCCCATGCAGATTAGTTCCATGCCTACAAAGCATGGAAGAATTTCACTGTGAGTGGTTTGAACTGAAATAAACTGAGGGCAATATTTTCAAATTGGCAACCTAAACACACGCACAAAGACGTGAAAAAGTACTCTGAATTGCCACGGTACTCAGCTCCGATAGCCCCCACTGGGCGCTCCGACGCTTGAGCATCTCTGTAAATTCAGCCATTTCTTTCCAGCCTTTCAGTGCATTTTTTGAGTGCAAACCTGCATTAATGAAGTTTGAGTATTTTGGATTAAGATTAGTCGTTACTTTGGGATTACATTTTGTATCTGTCAAATTTGATCTTTCCTCTTTTTTTAGAGAAAGAAAAAACGTACCGGCACCAGGGTACAGTAAATGGAAAATATTGTGCACTCTGCACTCAAATATGTGTTACTCACATAACTGTTGGTTGCAAACGCTCAACCCTAATGGTCTGGAACAAACTTTAAGCATTCAACTGAAATGCAGATATCCGCTGTGCTGTTTCCCAGCTCCTATTATGTGCTTTCCAGGCTGCTGGCTGCATTTCCAACCCACATTTCTCTCACTTATCACATTTTTTAAATGAATGAATGAAATGTTTATATCACAGTCAAATTGGGCTACTTGGGTTTTTTTCAAATAAATGATGATAGAGAATGGAATATCCTTAATGCAATTTATAAAAATAACATATATGCCAATAACAACATTTCCGAGAGCTGGAGCAGTTAAAGTATATGAAAAAAAGTAGCCAGTGGTTCTTGCATATAAAGACAGACAGATAAACTCTCAGCCTCAGGCCTGTAACCTGACCGCGTGCTAGCAAAATATCGCTACCACGTATAGCCGACTGCAGCACAATTTGGCATCAGTATAAACATACCTACTCGAAGCAAAGTTTAGAATGAAGGGTACCATCCTCATCATTCCTGTGTCTGCTGAAGGCTTGCAGCCCCGCAGAGCTGTGGCGTGGTCGGCAGCCACGTTGTTCAGATAGGAAACCCCAGAAGTGCCTTTCCTCTTTCATTATCAATCATGGGATGCTTTCGCAAATAACTGGTGCTCAGATAAGAGCACCTTACCAACTGCACAGTAGAAATGTTACATACATCCAAAAGCTGTGAGTATACAAAATTTAGGATGAAAAAAAGTAGTTTGTGTAATGAGGAATTTGACAATGCTCCTAAGCTTTCTAGTCCAGCCGCCCACCCTTATGAGGACGTAAGATAATGAAGAGTTTCAGATCACTAGGTTTAAAATGGACTGCAAAATTTTTGCAAATAAACCAAGCTCAGAAATCCCACAAACTTTAAATATGAGTCACGGTTCATACCCTTAAACAAGCCTGAGCTCACTTCTGAGAGCGTGGCATAACTGGGTCTCCACAGGCAGCGTGGGTACCCGATTCTACGATAAACTGCTCACAACGAACAACAGAGGAGATACAATAATCAGCACAAAGCAAATCATATCCGAGGTCTCTTAACACTTGGACTTTGGTTTTTGACAGTGGCACCTGGTTAGCAGGAAGACGACAGGGAGGTCAGAGAAGCTCTCCAGACTGGAAGAGGTAGTTCTGCTGCAGCAGGTTAGCCAGCACGTGTTTTTAGCAGAGGTTTTTTAGCCCTACTTAAGTAGCTGTGGTATGTATTGAGAGAGATCTCAGACAATGTTTTTAAAATATTAGATGATGTCTAAGCTAGATAGCTAGATTCTAAATATAATTAAAACATTAAAAAGCCAGTTGATTTCCTCTGATTTAGGAAGGCTCGCAAGTATCACATGACTTTGTAAAAGTAACTTTTGAATCTCATGAATTGGTAACTACTCTTTTCCACAGATTTAGGTCTAGTCTACTCTACAAAGACGATATGGCTCTAGCAAAGAGCTGTGCAATGCAAACTGAAGTATAAAAACCAGGGATGATCAGGAGATTCCCGTCAAAAGTGTGATTAATCCTAGAACCAAAGTGCTCACTGGATGTGCCCACAGTGTGCTTTGCAAGGATGCTGTTAATTTATTTCTGTAAATATAAACTTTAGCAAGGATTGAGAAGGCCACATCTGAAAGAATTAAGTACACTGCACCTCATCTTCTCCATAGCTAGTTAACACGCTATAATATTTTAGGTAATATATAAATGCTCCCTGCATGGCACTCAAATCTTAAGATTCATGTTGCTTTTCCAAGTTAAAGGCTATTAAATATCTATTAAGCTGTCAAATCCTTTATAAAGAGAAGTGCTAAATGTACAGATGCCTAAGTCATCTTTGCATTGTTTTTCATAATCAGACTATAATATAATATGAATATGTTATAAAGTGAAATTAATCTCCTAGTGTTAGCAATTCTTCACAAGTGTGCCCGGCTTTAAAAATTCACTGCAACGTTTTTCAATTTTAATAACTTTTCCTATTCCAAGCCATCTTTGATATATATATTACTACTCTGCTCAATACATTATGGCATTCACACAACTTTTTAAATCTCCTGTCATTACAAAGCATCCTTTCATTACAGCAGCTACTATCTATCATTTGGTCAATATTTATTACTGCTTATTTAAAATACAAAATTATGTGAACTTTTAAGTAGTGGTAATATTTACATTTTATAGCACTACTGAGTTTAATGATGAACAGCGAATGGGTGGAGCTCATGCCCCTCCCATGTAGAAGTTTTACATTTAAACTTCTCAAGCAGCTCAGCTCTAGGCTGACTTGGAAGACGTAAGTAGGGAAGTGGGGAGTTAAGAGAGAGAGCACATCTCGTCCTGCTTGTCAGAAAAAAACCTACAGTGAAACTAATGGCAACATTACCAGACCGAATTGCTAGGAAGCTGACCCATGCATCTCCAAGATTTCACAGTACTTAAAGACAGCCCATGTGGTCAGTACTATGAAGTCTGCTAATGACAAAGTTGCACACATCTGCAAGAAAAGACCACTGCACATTTCCTCATCCTTCTCTTCCTACTATAGAGTCCCCCTCTCATTCAGTATATATTCCGTGGCATTAAAAATGCCCTTGGAAAAAGACTAGCATGGTCAGATTTTTTTTTATATTAAATATACTTTTTCTCCTTTCATCCATCGTGATTCTTCCATTCTCTAGCTTTTTTATGACAATTACAATGCCAAGCAAGTTGAGAGAGAGAATCTGAATACAGATTTGCACAGTTTTGTCAACTAAATAAACAAACTCCAAGGTTTTGGTTTTTTTGGGGAGCGCTCTGACATAGAAACTGAGAATAAGAATGAAAGACTATTTTCAATGTAAGGTGGCTTTCTGTGTATAAGCAGCTATGATACTCCTGAATTCAACAAGCACACTAAAAAAGTTCTGAAACAAAAAAGGAATATTGAAAATCTTTGTCTATTTAAAAACAAAAACACTAAGCAAACAAAAAATCCCTTGAAAACTGCCCAAAGGATTGTTAACCCAATGACTGGCAGGCACAGACCTGCCTGGTAACTTATAGAAGTTCTGCCCTATTATTTCATATACCTATTTTCTTAAATGAAAATAGTAATTTACTGTGTTTCCTGAACTGGTGATTCAAAATATACATTATCAAAGGGTAGAGTTAAATTACCCATACAGTGACTTTAAATTGCACCTGCATGACAAACATTATAATCACTGTTGCCTTTGGAGTGAAGAGGAAATTACTCAGCATACAATTGGAGATGTGTGGGTAACACACAATATAGGATTTTAAACTAAGTTTAAAGGCCTTTAATAAACAATTCGAGCAGTTTAAGTTGCATAATTTGATCCTTTTTACAAGGAAAGAACAGGAAAAAAAAATCTTTTGGGATCTTCTAGAGTTTTGGGGTTTTGGCTACCGTAAGTTTCTACCACTACTGCTGTTGCCACAAATACAAAGACTTTTTAACACTGATGAGTATTCTGCAAGTCTGGAAGATCTGCTTTTCAAAACAGAGGTGCAGGATGACTCTGTAGATGTAGGATGACTAAGATTTTGATTCTTGAGACTTCTACAATTAACTACCGAGGTATGCAAAATACTGAGCTTCCCTTGAAGATACTCCTTGACTCCCACGCACATCTACGCAAGCTCTCGGAGGCCGAGATCTGCTCAACATTGCCCAGATCAGCAGTAGCCAGTTTGCCTACAGCACAACTGTGCCTCAGCATGGGCACAGGTCGAAACCACTTCTGTGCATGGTATCACGTGTACTTGGCATGGCTGCTGAAAAAGCAAGCATGTAAAAACATACAGTGTAAACAAAATATGGTGAAATATAGAGAACATTTGGTTTTCTTCAGGGTCCTATAAGATGGACACAGTAAAATGAATACAACCCAGAATGTCTTCTAGTAGACTGACTATGCTGCCCAAACTACTCCAGGAAATCTACAGGGATATTCTGATGTACGTAGATAGAGCTCCAAATGAGAAGAAATTGGCCCTTGATACTTTGCTTGTTTTATGTGGGAAGCTGATTTGTTTAGAAGTAAACTAACTGCATCTGAAAAGGCGAATGATTATTTATTTCATGGGAAATTGAACTGCGTATTTATTTACACATTTTAAACACGATCAAGTACAGCAGTTTGGCAAGCTTCTACTGAGAAAGAAATGCAGAAATATTTTAGCAAATGGTGGTATGTCTCAAGATGAAGTGGTTTTTAAAAACCATTACCATTTTAATGTCTACAGATTGCGCTATTCCTGACATGAATATACTCATGCCCTGAACAATCTGAATCTAATTTGTATTGTTATTTATCTGTTACTGCCAAAGAAGCCCATTCAGTGGACAAGTCTGAAATTTGCCATTATATATCCACATGAAGGGCTCGGTGTCATTCCACTGCCATTTACCTCTTTTTATTGACAATGAGCAGCACTCAAAGCCCAGTCTATAAGAAAGCAAGAGAAGGCATTTGGTTTATTGATGATTTTCCCTGTTGAATAATTGTCTGCTTACTCACACTCCAAAGGGCCACATATGTAATACGTGGGACAGCGTTTAAGCAAATAAGTAGTTCCTATCAATTTAACAGGCAATTTACGTGTGATATACAACACAGCAAAGGGAACACTTACATTCATCTTGCATAATTAAAACACACACATAAGCCTTTCCCAGGGTTAGGATGATTGTAGCTACATACTTTCTTGCTTCCCTAGTGAAAATATGGCTTTCTCGTATTTACTTTTCTCTTCAGTTTGTGTCTTAAGACTGTGCACAAAGAATTAACTTGGAACAAAACAGTTTCTTTGGGGTTTTGGTATTGACCTTGTGGACCCATGAGTGTTGCAATTAAGAGAAGGGGGCTTTGCTCCCTGGGTCACTGGAAGTAAGGCCAGATTTTTGATCTGCATCCAAGTCCAGTATCTCATCACCCATGAACAGGAGACATTAAAAGGGCAGATTTTTAAGCATTTGACTGTGCAACTGCTGCCTGATTTGTATACCCATAGTTTCTACAGTTGAATATGCAAATTTGGCAACTATGTACTCAAATGGTTCCTCGCAACTTGGAAATTTTAAAATATATACTTAATGTATAAACAGTCAGATGAGTAAGTTGCTGTGCCTACAGAAGATCTATACCCACATTCATAGCAGCCTGAGTTAATGCTGAAATTAATGGCATTTTCCTAAATAAAGCAAAATGAAAACATCTGAATTTTCATGCAAAAATGAGATTTACAATTAGAGAAAACTTTTTTGTTTATTCTACAAACAGATGAGTGGATATACTAAAAAGATCAGGTAACTTTCTCTGGCCAAATATCGTAACAGGCATCATCCTTTCTAATTTCTAACAACAACTTTGTCTTTCTAGGCATGCTTGCCTCAGACGTTTGTAGTGCTTTTTAAGCATCAGCAATGAAACTTTGCAATGCTGAGATCACCAGAAAGCACAAACTGGTAATGTAACCAGTGAGAATAGCTGAAGACCTTTGGTTGGCATGCTTACTTGTATTAAAAACTGGCTAACACATTGGGGCAATACCTCATAAAACTGCAAGCAGCATTGAGATGCTTATTTAGCGGAAGACTTCAAATTTAATGTCTAATCAAAACCACATCTCCGAGCAGCACAACGCCTTTAAAACCCATAGCAAGTGCGTTTGGCATTAGTGTAGTTCTTACCCAACAGAAAGAATGCCAGTCAACACTGATAAAGAATAAACATTTCTCTTTGGCGATTAACTATTTCCAACACTGAAGCTGCCACAGAAAATTCAACAGTCTATCATCTGAGTTTTCAGAAGTAATGCCTTTTTTTTTTCTTGAAGTTTTTTGCTATAAAAGGGAATAGCTTACTGGAAAATATGAAAGCATTTCAGATTTTTAAAAAATCCCAGTTTTTCTGTCTTGTTGACAGCACTTAGAAAATGTGGGTTGACTTGTTTTTGATTGCTGTTTAAATAACAGATTAATTTAATAATCGTTGGATATTGAATAACAAAAAATTATGGGGTGAGACAGCCAAACCCTGACCCTAATGACATTCTTATGTTAATTCTTATTTTCTTTTAGGCTCCTGCTTTCTTAATAAAACCTATATTTTTGAAAATTGTTTTTAAACATCGCAAATTATCCCAAAGTAGCATTTATTTTTTGCTTATAGTAAGAGATAAGTTTACATATAGAGAGTGTATTTTATATGTCTGTGTACGTTTAGTGCCTGACTCAAAGTCCGCTTAAGTGTATAGGTACCCTTCCAGTGATTGATAAATCTTCAGAGATGGCTGAAAAGGTGAGCCAGCTCTTCACGAAGTAATTAGCACGTAGTCCTTTCTACTGTGTGACTTATTTATGAGGATACTTTGATATAAATCCAAGCACCCATGATTAAAAATTACGATTGGAAACGTTTATCAGAATAAGGCTGAGCTTTCCTAGCTGCAGTCGGTAACTGTTCCCCTTGCATTTCTGTCAGAGCAGTAACACCCAGGACGGGATAAGACTGAGGCTCTGACTCTCGCTGTGGGACCTTGTTGACTAGGACTGTGACTTCGTTAGCACTAACACAGGATCTGTGCTCCAAAATGTCTTATGTAAGTAACATCATAAGGTTTCAATTAACATCAGTTATCATTTTTACTTCTACTAAGAGGCTGCTTTTAGCCTCTGTTTTCAGACAGGGCTCCACAGCGGTGCCCGACGCCGTAGGAACAAAGGACAGTGACTTGCACGAGCAACCTGTGCCACAGGCTTCCTTGCAGCAGAGCGTTTGCACAACTTTTGTTTGCAAACCTGTTCATAATACACTGGCTTTTCCCAAGTCTTTCAAAGAGGTTTGCGATATTAGAGGGGGTGTATATTCAGCTGAATATTTACAAATATCTTTTTCTGTTTGTAATCAAGATTTGCAAGTGTATCTCACAAACAGATTACTATATAACACGATCCAAGGACACAGAAAATAATCCCACTGACTCAAGGGATCTGAATCAAGAGCCCAGGATGCAACAGATGCCGTGCAGATTAACCATTGAACACAGAGTCAGTTCAAGACTCGCTGCGTATAAAGTTGAGCCCTAATTTTGACTGATTGAGCCCATCGTTCTTAAATTACAAGTATTAAGCAATACACTTGCTTGTAAAAATATTTATTGGTACTGAGGCCATGAAACAGTAAACTGGGTCAGAAGATGTAGGTCTACAAAGGACTTTGGGTCAAATTCCTTAGCTGTTCTGCGGGAAAGTGTCCTGGGTTATAACAAAAATATTTGGAATCCAGTGCAGTCTGCAATCTTAGATGCAATTTGTAGATTGTTAATGACAGTGGGTAAATGGTATAACGAAGAACTTTCCCATGAGAATCTAATAGTTCTTCTGGATTATTTCTTTAGGTTTTGCCATTGCTTGTGGAGGAAAATAATGGGTGCCTTGAGATCAGTTTGTAACTTACAAGGTTTTCTTTTATTTTTTTGTTCCACTGTGGAACACAAAATGTTTTTCTATGAAAAAGATCTTAGCGCATTATTTTTGAAATACTATAATTTTCACTAAACTCAGTTTCCAACTCAGTGCTGTCCAAGTATTGCAGAATTGTGTTATTTTTGAAAGTTATTTCCTTTGACCTGAAGTCACCTAAGAAGACAGACTGAAATCTGCATTCCTTTGAGAAAACCTGGTCCTGTTAAATTAATCTTTTCATGGAGTCATGTCTGTTTGCAATATTTAAACATAAGAGATGTACGATGACTTGTTGCAGAAATTCTCAGTAATCTTCTGCTAAATGATCATGAAATAAGGCTGCTTGAATTCTACAACGCTGGCGTGAAGCAGTCACAGCAGTGTAACGTGCATTGTAGTTGATATGCCAAGTGGAAAAGCGATGGCTTGATTTTGTTGAGTTTGTACTTCGCAGGCAGTGGGACCTATTGTTGCACTTAAAGGGCTCCCTAGGATCGATTTACACAGCACTTTCTTAATTCTATCCCACAAAGCCATATAAAAATGATTATTCCTACTAGACATTAATAATTTCCTTATAATTCAAAGTTGGTCAGCAGCAAATTAAAAGCGAATATTAGCACCTGAAATACACCTGCAGCGTGCTTACTCCTATCTCCTGTTTTAAAACAATGAAGATATCGAGGAGAAAGTCTAGGAGCGAGTCCCGAAGCACACCTATTGACTTCAACTTATTTGCTAATTGCATACTGATTTAGTCTGGAAAGGGGGAGTTGTAACAATTTTTGTTTGACTTATAAATTCTTCTTGACATTTATATTGATAGACAAATTATTGCTGTAAATACTAATCTCCTTTGCCATGATTACCTCTCAGCATAAAGGAAATCCAATTAAGAGACTTACTGAAGTACAGAAATTTGCATAAACAGTAACTATGCAATTCTTCAATTACAATGTACCGTAACTACAGCAAAAACATCACTGCACATAGGCAGTGAATGCAGAGAAAAGACATTTTCAGCGTGAAGGAGGAAAGCTAGACTGAAGTCTTTCAGCCCTGTGAGGGACACGTTTGCAGCAGCAGTGGCAGCGCTGACAAGGCTACAGCACCGACATGTGAGATTTGTTACTCTTAACTCAGCTTCCCAGCACTGAAAGTTTGGAGGAGAGATTAATCCGCTCCCACTCCTTCAGCCTAACAATTCTAAGAAGGAAACCCTGTTTGGCATTCAAGTAAAACCACCAGACCTCACTGTACCACAAGGGAACTTCTCACCTATCCAGCAGGGTTTCACTCCTCTACAGGAGAGCTAACAGCACCAACCTTTTCCTATCTAAATCTTTACAGAATACGCCCTCAGAATGCTGCCTGTGTCCAGGAAAAGTCTTAAAACGTTCACTACTCCTTGAAATTTGCGTAAGCCTCTACTGGTTTTACATTTTTTGGTAGAAAATAATAGGCACTGCTTTAATTAATTTAATTAATAAAGTATCAAACTTTTAAATGACCCCTGTAATAAGAGAAACGACACCCTGACAGAAGTCATTATATCAGATAAAACATAGCAGTCTTGTATGTTCTTCAGCATAACCTTCAATAATTCAGTTTTACTGCTTTGTCACAAACAGCTGTATAAAAAAAATTGAAAGGGCTTACTTGAAACAGTCATCGCAAGCAATATTCCCCGTGGTCTCCTTTATAGTGCGTTCGGAAACAAAAGCTGGATATTCAGTATCACAGGGCTCTAGGGCTTGTTTCAACCTCTGCGCTATAGGCACAGGAAAAAATATCTTGATGTTAACGTGGGAAGAACGGCACACAAAATTCTGAACAACATGAGATGCTGTATTTCAGAGACGGAAATATTACTCAGCTTCTGCCACCCTGTGAGATTTCCTAGGCAGTGCATAACACTATTTTTTCAATTAAAAAAAAAAAGTTTATCCATGGAATGTAAATTTCTAAGACACAACTGTTAAAGCAGTTATTCATGGTTTACTTTACGTTTATGCGCAAGCTTTTATTCTTTCTCTGTAGATTCAAGATGGACTTACTGTTGTTGTGATTTCAGTGATGCTGTGCATCGCTATTATGTACGGGGGTTTACATTTATTTGATATCTAAATTGTGGCACATTTTACTGAAGCCAAAACACTTTTTCGGATTACAGCTTGGGAATCTCTGCAGAGTTTCATCAGTTAGAATAACTCTGCGGGTGAGGGACAGAAGTGTTACTTTGCCCAGAACCGATGCTTGTTATCTGCTTTCCAGAACAGTAATAATTAAGACTCCATGACACTTTTAATCTGAAGCCCTTGCAGTGCAAGCGAAAAGGAAGTGCCAAGATGTACATCTTAGAGATCGGGAAATGGAGGTACTAGGAAGCAGTGAGACCGGTTCAAGGTCAAACTACGGGACAGCAGCAACGCTGGGAACTGACGCAGCTCTTCCAACTCTCACGCTGACGTGTCTGTTGGACAACGTCTCCCCCTCCTTCCCTTTCTTTTTCCTCCGCACCCCTTCATTCTTCCTTAACACAGAGGTACACTTGCACATCAGCACAAATGTTAAGACTATCTTAAACTGATTGCTAAGTGAGAAAACAAGACAAGGTATGACAAAAATAGATTACACTAAACAGGCTCTTGGACTCGACAGATCTTCCATTCAAGATAATCTGTTTCAGCGCCAGCGATGTATCTACTGCGCAGTGCCAGGGGAACGACCCAAACTGCGTTTGCAATCACACACTAGGACGTGCATTTCTGAGCTGTTCATTATTTTTGTATATAATTAAAAAAAGTATTCCCCCAAATGCACAGGTCTCAAGGGAGGTACTAACATTGGTCAGAAAAGTTTTGTTATTTCTGAGATTTTTCACTATGGTCATGACATTTCTTACAATTTAGCATGTTTTTAAAAATTGTCTGAGTAGCTCTACTGCACCTTCTCCCCTTCTCTTCTGTTCTCCTTATCTGTTGCCAAGAATGACTGACATTTACCCCCTGCGTTTTGGGTCTACCCTTACTTGTATCAACATGTGGCTTGTGTAGCAAGGAGACTGCCAAAGATCCATGGGTCTCCTATTTCCAGCACCTCGTTGGAGTCCAGAAGATGATGGGGTTGCCCAAGGCTTACGGCATCAGTTTCTGCTCTCTCATTTACAAACGTGATTGAGATTACAAGACCTTGTGCAGAAGTATTTGTCATACTAGGGTTTGGTAAATTGGCAGGTGTGCAGGGACCCCCGAGGATCGTTGTAATATCTGATGCTTTATTAATGTCACAATTTGAACAGGAAGCAATTTCCCCATTAGAGGAACTGATTTTTTTTCTGAGCTTTGTTAAGCATTGTTAAGTAAAAAAAATGTGCAAGTTCATTAGTTTTAATTTCATGAAGTGCAGTCACAATTATTACAACTCTTAGTGGTAACATAGCATCTACAGAACACACCTAAGCACATGCTTTTCTCTCCTGATGACTTCTCTCTTGTGAAATCTCTCTTGCTTTTTATTTACTAACGTGTTGATTTCCAAACCACTGTCACTTGCTACTTAACCAAATTCGAACTGGGCAAGCAGTACCATAAAATCGATGACATTCCAGTGTGCATGCTGAGGGGGTATTCTCCATACTCTTACTCATCAAAGAAATGGAGCAAGTGAATTCTGTAGTTAAAACTTCACTTTCAACTAAAACGTGAATGAAAATCCCTCAATCGTGCTTGTCTGTCAAAGTGCTGTAATGATAGTTTTAAGAAAAGAAAGGTTGCAAGTTATTAATGCCTGTCTTCTGCAGTTAGTACAAAACAGACACTCGTTTTCATGAGATGAAGAGGGATGCTGTCTTTAAAGCATATTCTCCCTAACGTACAATGCGACTGCCACTGGATGTTTCACGTCAGGATGCGTTAAGGTGTATTGGTACAGTACACTTGAAAAAACATCCAAAGAAGAAGTACCCGTTCCCTACACTGGCTGCTCTGCGCTGTTCCGCAAACACCAAGGACTAAGACTGGCATGCCTGCCCTTCCTCTTCCGATATAAGGAAGAGTTTTGCGTTTTCTGGGTCTAGCACAGCAAACCCTGCCGTCCTCCCCAGCCCACAGTGTAAGAGACATTTTTCATCATGGTTAGAGAAATCACTGGAAAGTTGGTCTCAGTTTTTAGGAGACCCGTTCAGGCACTGCTGATTACGAAGCAGCCCCAAAAGCACATAGTGTCGGGCTGGTTCTCCTGAAGCTCTGTGTACGTGCATCCGATATACATCGGGCTCATCGTTCAAGTAACAGAAGAATTGGCTTCAGGGTTGCAATGCAGCAAGCAGTGTACATCAGTATGGGAACGGCTACACTAAATTTCCAGAAGGCTCTTATCAAATCTTCATCTCCAGCAGACACCCATCTCAGCCTCCCCTTCTCCCTCCACAGCATTTACATCTTAGGCAGTAGCCCGACATGTGCGTTGCCATTTACTGCCACGCTTCCCAGTTGCTCCAGGGTAGATCTTTCTGCTAGAAGAGCTCCAGCATCTTATTACTGCAGGGGATACTGGAATATTCCAGGGCATCCGTACGTTCCGTTTTCCTGCGACCTTCACTTCAGACAGGCTATTACTTGGCACAAAGACAGCCTAGTATCCAGGCAATGCAAATATAAACTGAAGCCTAAAGTAGCAATTTTATCCCCCGCTTTGCTAAGGAATTATGCAAATCTGCAAGTCTGAGGCTGAAGAATGCAATTTAAATTATTATACCAGTAAATGGCATGCAGCATAATTTGCCTATGGAACCGCCAATTGAAGAGCACTGCTCTTGTAAATGAGCCCTTTACTTTTGAGCAACACTTCCGAAATGCCATAGAAACGCTGCTGAAATGTAAGAGACAGTTGACATCAGAAACTTCCACGGGAACTGTTTAAATTCCATTATTATTTCAAATGAAGCCTCCACATTTTTAAAAATTATTTTAAGTAAACTAAATTTTAATTCATCTAGATTTTATTACTTTAAAAAGTCTATTTTGAATGCAATGATAAAACAAAATACAGTTTTAACCAGCCTTGTTTAAAAATAAAAGCATAACATTTACTATCTTAAGGCTTAAAAATTATTTTCATGTGAAATTATATTGAGATGACCATGTTGATGACTTTTGCTGGAATGGCATTTTTCAGCACAACCACCCCCTACATATTACAGCAGCTCTAGAAAGAGTGTAGTATAAGCAGAAAAAGGCTAGCGTAATTGCTTTATTCACAAAGACTGCTCTGGAATGAAGGGAAACATTTTAAAAAAACGTATTTAATCATTATCTGCTATTTTAACTTTGCCATTATAGTACTGTACTGTATTCCTAGAGCACACACAAGCACTTTGTGGTTTTTCATAGATGATCTTAGTTATCTTGTGTTTTGGGAAACAGTAGCGAAGAAGAGGATGCTGACATGGGAGACAAACTATTGTTATCAGACGTCTATTTATTTAATCGAAAACATTTTACACACATCTGAATTTCAAAAATCCAATTTAATCAAGGCATTTCTGTCATTATGGCCAGGAAAAAAAAATTAAACTTACCTTTTGCTGTTAGATCAGAGTGCCACCAACTGCATAGATTAAATTCCACAAGGAACCTAAAGAAATCATTAGAGTTTTCATATTATCCCACAGAATGTTTTCAAAACACTAAACTGGCAGTAGTTCGATACCATTAATCCTATTTTAAATAAAAGCTAATGCAGAACTGAAATTCATGTTACTAGCATAACTCTGGGATTATCAACTACTCCTATTCTCATATTTTCACTGGGTTGTATTTTACCAGCGAGAATTTATTCTGAAATTAACCCCATCAATAAACAATACATTTACCTATTACTAATTTAAATTATTGATCTTCTTTGAAGCGTCCCTTAAAATTCTCAACGCATGGCAGCATATAGTGTTTTCAGTGTTGAACGTTATTAAACGTTACTCCTCCATTATGCAGGGTATTTTGACTCTCTAGTAAAATGCCACAGGATTATAACTGTGCTGGCTATGGTACAGGAGTACACATAAAACACTTTCTTATATTAATTCTGAAACTAACATAATAAACCTAATTTATTTCTAGGAGCAGAAAAGACTGATTAACCAGTGTCTAATCAACTCTAACTAGATGTGTAGAGAATGCATTTTCCCACTAAAATGTGCTACGATTTACTTTGAAGCACGGACTGAAATGGGTCGGTCTATCAGTTATTGTAAGTGTAAAGAATGCGAAACCAGCATCCCGTTTATCGTATGGACATGGAACTACAATACTTATAAACACAGAAAGTTTCTGGAAATTTTTGAAGCTGTTATAGCTAGCATCAAAGTCTCATTGCAACATGATTTCTTTCCCTGATATTTACTTGGAAAGTTGCATTTAAGATCAACCTCTACCCTCTGGCAATAGCCGTTCAGTTAATTCTCCTTAACTCTTAGTCCAAACTTTGATGAAAGCTCATATAATTTACAATTAAAACAAAACGACTTCAAGAAAAAACAGTTCTATTTCAAGAAAGATAAAATTCACTTAAATCTGCAGCTCTGCTCTCTGATGAGAACAATAATAAAGCATATAGGTTAATAATACAAGATACATTTTAAGGCTTCCTCTTCTCCATATGATATTGCTCTGCGATTTCTTAGGCAATCTCTCTTAAAGGCAATGCTCGTTATGTATTAACTCGAAATGTTAGAAGAATTAGGCCAGGTAAAAAAAAAATCAGCCACAAACAGAGTACAGCTTATCTGGCATGTACTGTAAAAGGTCCGTCTTACAGAACTTCATGAAGTGACAATACAGTGACTCACGGTAACAGTTTGCTATATTGACAACGGCCCACCCGAGCAGCATTACAAACAGCCAGACATTTATATAAAATATAACAGTAACCAGAAAAATAAATTTGCTATGTATGTTGCAATCTGCTAGACTTACTAAGCAAAGACACAGATATAAGTGAAGACTATGAATAATGTGAGAAGTGCAACTGTACACTCATATAGCCAAAATTTTCTCAGATTTTAACAATGCAAAATTGGAAAGCAAAAGATGAACAAATATTACTGTATTTAAAATCATACAATAGAAGCAGCACAAGGTATGTAAAAGGCAAAAAGTACAAATATTCATTAAGTATTCAAAAGTACAAATACTCATCAATTCATACAAATATTCATTAAGTTCTTGACAAAATTTACTTACAAGACAAGCTCAGTCATAATCCATTTTACTGCAGCAAAGAAGGCATTATAAGGCTGAAGAGAAGCAACTCATTTAATAAAAAGGCAAAACATGCAAATACTATATCTTAACTGAATTCTTCATGTAAAGACAATGTTATGGATATTCGAATGCATGGGTAGCGTGAGAAAAAGAACAATAACTTTTTCTTATGAAAAACCAAATATTATATTGAATATTAAACTACATAGTAATGAAATTTCCTTTTAGTGTTGTTGGTCATATACACAGATTATCAGTTGGAAAAGGAAAGTTTTGGAAATGATTCTTAAATATTTAACCTCTAGGGGTTCCTATTTCCCAGGCTATTGCTGGAGGAACAGCTCTGGTAGATAATATGAGCTTTTCTTAGGCTGCGATTCACAGACTTGCCTCTCTATAATGTAAATCTCTATTCATTACCTCCACCTAATTAGGCTAGGAAAAGCTTCCCAAGTTTGAATTCACCTAAATGAAGTTATCTGTGTCATACTGAAGGCCCAGTTGTAAACACTTTAAGTAGTTTTTAAGATTCTTCCCTCCTCCCTCTTATTTTTCTGGATCATAACAAATACAGCAAATACTTTGAAAATCCTGTGTTTGCAGTACTTCTACTATATTTTGAATATTTTATTTTTGAAAAGAATATCAAGAGAATTGTTCTTTAATGAAAGAATCTCAGGCAGAAAAGCCAGTTTCCAGAAATTTGGAAAGGACTCTATCCTTGTCTCACACATTTGTGTTAGTGCGTCCTAGTTGCACAAAATTTTGCAGGTTTTTTAGATTCCATACCAACAGAGTATTTTAGCACATGTAAGAAGTCATATTGACTTTAAGAGAATTACTCAGAAATCTAAAATCATGCTTAACGGTCCTGAAGCAGCACCTTCCTGAAGCAGCGCCATTCTGCACGGCAGGAAGTGGCCATTTACAGTTTTCGGAGGCCGCAGAGTATTCCCGCACAGGGCTGATGCCTCACGGGGCCAACGACCTCCTGCCAGTCAGCGGCACGGAAGGCTGCAAGAGCAAGCCTGCAGAATGCCTAATGCCCAAGACAGTAAAGATTTCCACCTATTAAGGACTGTCTTATACGAGAAGATAAAAAGCTACAAGTCTTTCCTAGAGATGAAAAGAAAACAAAATTTCAGCCCTGTGGATATCTTATTTATTTTTATTCCAAATCAGAAAACCTGAAATTTCACACCCAAGAAATTAACTTTGTTGCATACTTTTGTTTTCATAACGCCAAATTATTTAGGGTAAAATAACATATTTATTACTACTTATGAACAAGTTTATGTAAAATATACTATGTATTATAAAACTATTTTAACGTGAGAAGTAAAAGAAAATTTAAAAAGTCAAATATGTCTGAAAAAATTTTCAATAACTTGAATAGAAAACGAGAAAAATAATTTGTTTTGAAATTTTAGTGGAAAAACATTTCATTACAGTGATATAAATGCATTCTCACGAAATGTGACTTTACTAAGACAGCCTTTTCCACTCAAAGACTGTTCCTTCAAAAACTGCAGCAAAAACTGCCGGAGTTTTATTCTCTCCCTGTACTAAACCATCACCGAGGGCCAAAGGAACTGAGCTGGGTGACTCTATGGCACGGATACATTTGCAACAAAGTGGTTCTACGGAGACTTATCTAGGATTGAATAAATTCAAACAAGAAAATATGCTAAACAACAAAGAATCGGGATATCTTTTAAGAAGCAGTCCTGTACTGGTCAAGAAATGGACCAGACGATCTATAAATCTAGTCCATCCCTAATCATTTTAGTCCCACTGTCTAAAAAGCTACGAGAGAAAGCGGGGTCCAGCCCTGACACCCGTTTTCCACAATTGTGGCAGAATGTTGTGACAGATCCTTTAGCAGTCACACAGTCTTTGACGCCTATGCTCCACTTCTCCGCTGGTTAAAATAGGAACCTTTAAAAGAGTCTCAGTCTTGTCCCTGTATCTATTCCTGTATTTGTAAAACCGTAATTCTCAAAAGGAAGGATAAACATTTGTGAACAAACATTTTGCTAACGTAGAAACTGTACTGAATACTGCCTAATAACCTGATCTATATGTACAAAACTGGGCATAAGAACGGGAAAAAAATCCTTTTAAGGAATCTAGCCCTAACTGTTTTTAATGCAAGTTCTCCTTATATTTGTTCTGCGATCATGGTTATTAGAAGTAACTGAATCAACAGGAAAATAATAAAATAACCAAAGCTCTGCCCATCTTTCATGTTCAACATCACAGAAACTCACTTGAGGTTTAAAGAAGAGTCTGGCTATCTTTAAAAAAATAAAGAACGAACATGCTCGCCAGGTCTCCGTGTTTCCCACAACAGTTGCAGAGTTTTATCTCCATAAACACAGCTTAGACACAAACTGGGATAGTGAAAATCTCTTGGATGAAAGCCCACTTGTAAGAGAGAAATACTTCAGCTCTACGTGCTGGGTGCTTACGCAAGCTGAGCTGCAGCCCCAAGCCTTGGCATGGAAGGTTGTTGCTAAGAGGTGTAATATATTTTAAAAGTTTTCATGCACATGTGATTCACAGCATCCCGTTCTATTTCACTGGTAACTGAAGTCGCATTGCACAGCCTGGTACTTATTATTATGTCAAGATAGCCTTTTTTTCAGGTTCAGGCTTTAGCGGATACCAAACTGGTAAGTGCAGTAAGTCCAAATTTGCAGGTATTTGAAGAACATAGAGTCATGTAAATATGTAAATGAAAACATCCCCAAATGCATATGATTATTGAACCATAGAAGCTGCCAGAACTTTGATATTTACTCAACAGTTTAACCATGCGTAGGCTTATTTTTTCTAGCTAGATCCCTGTTCATTTAAAAATACTATCAGATAACTCTTCCAGACCGGTAAAATTGCTAGTGTTTTGATGCTGTCTTTACGTAAGAATTCTTCATGCTAATATTGTCATATATTTGTTAAAACAGTTCCTTTTTAATATGCAAAAACTATACTTTATCTAACACCTTATCAGTTCTGAGAGATTATTATAGTAATCAGTAAAACATATACATGATTATAAAATACCCTTGAGGCTATTACCTAGAGATACGATTTAGCAACAAGGAAGTGCTTCCCTTGCAAGACCCAGCTTGACTCTAATCAGGCCTTGCGGAGGGGCAGCGTTTGTATTCAGGTCTGATTGCAAGACAAGGGTTTAAATGCATTGAAATTCCACTTTAAAAGACATCTTCTTTAAATACTAAGGAAGAAAAAAAGTGATAAAGTCACTGACTTGTATGCCTTGCCAATGAACCAATCCTTCCATATAAAAAAAAAAAACCAAACCTCAATTTTTAATTTGAATTACATTTCTGCATGCGTGCATGTGTTTACATACGGAAAAGGCAGATGTGATTCCAGTCCCCCAAACAAAGCACAATCTATTGCCAACTTTACAAAATCCTAAGAAGGAGGATTCACATGGTGCAAAGAACATTCTGACAGAAGCTCAGAAATGGTGGCATTAAAAATGGTTGTGTAAGTACTCGAACTTGAAAATGCTTAACACTTTGCATTGGTTTATAACGAACCGTTACTCGTATGCAGTAGGATAAACGCAAGAGCTGTAAGCATTCCAAATCAAAATAATGGGCTTACAATGGCCATGAGATATTTGCAACAGTTTTCTTTGATGATTGCATGGAAAGGTACTCAGAAAATTTACTATACTTACGTCCAGTAAGCTATGGGCACTGTCGCTACTCTCTTTGTTTGTTCTACACATGGCCTGGTAGTCATAAAGTGTAATTCTACAGAGAAGAACAGAAAACTGCTTGACTAAAAGAATAAAACACAGTGGAATAAAAATGATGATATGGAACAGTCTGCCCACAAAGTAGACGGGGAAATAAAAATTGTAACAGAAGCAGGGAAAAGAGGGGTAAGGGATCATTAAAGTACAGGTTACACAAAGGAGAATAAAGGCAAGAAACACTGTGAAAACTTTGTAAGGATTTTATCAGACTACAGAACAAAGCAAAAACATAACTGGGAGAAACCGGGGAAGATACACATACAGTGTAACACACAATGATAAACGATGCGAGGAGGAGGAGGAGAATACACATTCAACATGATGCTTAAGCAATTGGTTCTGGACTGAGATCCGCACATTTAGCCCCAGAAAGTGAAAGAACCTATGCATTTGAGGGGCTTCTCACAACAGACTGCTCCTGAGCTCCAGTAAAGGCAAAAAGACACTTCTACAGTTCTCAGTGCACGACTGATTTGTAAAAATATGACGTTGCTTCCAAAGAAGAGCGAGGTGACATTGCAGTGTATTCGCAGTACAGGCAATCGAAGCAGGACGGGTTTACTTTTGCTTCCTTTCAAGAGGGCAAAATGTTCCACGGCACGTTCCTGCTGTAACCAACATGTGGTAGAAGCCTCCTCAGATGCATAGTAAACAGGGAAATTTCTTTCTGCTTGTGATTTTACTCATCATTGATACACTTCAGAGATCTAAATGTAAAATCCAGAACTCAGAGATAGTATATGGAATTGTGATTATTTCTCTAAATCTGTCTGTCCATAGAACAATTAATTAACTATATCCATCTATATAAAAAGCATTTAACATCTATAGCAGATGTAAAGAATCTTTAGTTGCAACAAGCGTAAATATATAAAAGTTACTAGTATTATTTGTACATATCCATTTGACTTTTGCATCATCAGAGGGACAAAGGAACACAATTGGACATAGACGGTTTATAGATGTATGAGATGGGACTTCAACGTTTTGCAATGTGTGCCTTGCTTCTAAGTGAAGAGGAAAGGAGAGCACACAAATTCGGCTACAGAAAGGATGTCCCAGAAGCTGCCAAAAACAGGTCATGAAATGCACTCAGCATCACCATGAGGCATTCTGCACTGCATGCCATGAAACGTTGCAACCTGTACCAATAAAATGTCAGAATCCATCGTGGTAGAAACTGTATATAATTTTTCCGATCTAGTTTTGTGACAGCAACCATCACTAAAAGCTTCTTTATTATGCCTATATTTTCTTTTTGGCTTACAGGCAAAATATCTAACATACTGGATCTCGCAGCTTCAGCTAAACATTTAATACGTGGTCATAGTGCTTACATGAGTAATTTTATCTTATATTCAGAATAGAAATGGCTAGGAAGCCATTGTTTTGTGGACTGGCAGAGAGAGGCACATGGTAGACAAACGCATAACTAGAGACCTAAACATGGGTGCAAGGTGAACACTGACCATATTTGGCAGAATCACGCCCACAGCCAGATCCGCGCACACAGATCTGCCAAGACAAACAGAGCGGTACATGGTGTAAGCTGTGCTGCCTGCCCGGCATGCAGTAATACACCACTTTCCCTGGCTGGTTTTTCCTTTATTTCCCCCCCTTTAACCGTGGTCAGAATCCAGCCCCTGTCATGTAATCTCTACAGCTCGGCCTTTCCAGGCTTGGTTGGCTCGACTGTTTCATTCCTCTAGGTCCACGGAGCGTGGTGCACGGCCACCTGGACCTCCTAGCGACGGCGGCAAGTGACAAGTGCAGATGGGGCCAGCTTACAGATGGTAATGTGCTCTCTGCCGCGTAGTCAAGGAATCTGTATGGATGACACGGTCCCATCCTGCTCCATTCAATACCTCCTCTTACAAGCAGAATAGCATTCAGTTTTATCTTTATTCTTTGTAAATGGTTTTTCAATAGGAGAAGTTTGATGACCGTTTGTTTGGTGTTTGAAAATACAATCAATTCCTTCACTTTGAATTTCATACACCAGACCTGCTTGGACAACCTGTGGACTCTATTATTCTGCTGAGAAGTGTTAATCAAATACTATCGTAGTGCCACGTGGAACATCCGTTGTTATTTGAACTTCATTTTAAATATTGGGAAAAGCCTTTCCCCCCTCATGATTTGCATTTGTATTACATTTCTTATGTAATTATTACGTTGTAATAGATGTAATAGTTTCTTTAAATGCTCAAAGATAAAAAGTCATTAAAAGATTGAAATATGTACTCACACAAATAATCAGAAATATAATGTTGCACCCTGACATGCTAGATTACATATTTTGTAGATTGTCTTATTGTATCGTAGGGAGTACACAACAATCTAAGATTGTATTATAAGCAAGAGAAACCAAAATATTAAAATGTATGTAGTTAAAAAAAACTTCATTTAACAGGAAAAGAAATACTAAGCTTTACAGTGATGGCAGAGGGGAAGAATTGTAATAAACAACCTCAAAACCACTGTGAACACTGCAAAATTGTTGTTTGGAAATTCCTGAATATCATCTGTGGATGATATTATAATGAGTTTAGTTTTAGTAAATATATTTGAAGGTGTTTCCAACGTGAAGATTCTGCTTCAGGAACAAACTAGAAAACAGATAGTGTATCCAGGTTAAAAAAAAAAAAAGGAGCAAATCCTTAGAAAGGTACATGGCAGACACAGTTTTCTTAACAAAAGCCTGGAATGAGTTCTGGTTTTTGAACAATGTATTCCCATCTCAGGAAACTTCAAAGTGGGCAAGTTCAACACCTGTCTGAAAGTTTCTAAAGATGATTCAAACAACTAGAACAGAGGATGTGCAAAATATACCAGTGAAAGCATTATTGCCAAATGATCTTAAAAGACCTGATTCTTCTGCACTAAAAACAAACAGGAATTTTGCAATACCCTTCAAAGACCAGTGGATGAAGCCCATAACCACGTTGAAATCTGAACACTGCAACATATTGAATTAATTCCGGACTCTCTGTCACTATGAATGGCATTAAAGCTCAGTATAAATGGGTTTCAAGGCATTCACAAATTCGAATCCAGTTTTGTTTTGTTTCTGTTCTTGTAAATGTAATAGGAAGGTAAAAGCCTTCCAGCCCTGTTCCTTATAAAGGCTACTGTAGTATTTGTAGCCAAAACAGTGGCTTAAGATGCTGTGGTGCTTCGGTGTTCCAGTGTCAGTTCCAGAGCGTTATTTTATTGCTAATGGCTTTCTGAGATTTTAGAAAATAAGCTTTCTTCTCGCTCAGACAGACTTAACTCCCTGCTGCAGCAAGAAAGGCTTCCAGATTACCCTTTTTGACGTGATTGTATTTCAGTTTTAAATAACTGTTTGCAGCTAACCGTATCCTGTTCAACTAACTAGAGTTAGCAAACATAATTGCCTGCTTCCCGCGATCTAACTTTAAGTCCATCTAGATGCCCAAGCCCATGCTACGTATTACAGCATCTCACAGGAGAGCTTTGCTATTGCCACGGATAACGTGCTTGAGACTTTCCGACATCATCGTGCTGTTAACTGCCCGTATTGCCACACCTGGGCACTGACGTCTACAGAGCGGTTGTTTTCAACATCAGTCATAGGACAACCACGGACTATGTGCAATCATCTTTAACTAACGGAAAATAACTTACCAAAACCTAAACGTGCACCTCCATTGCATACAGCTTCAGGGGCCAAATACATTTTGGTGAAGATCTTTTTATTGCCCGTTTGCTGATATAGTAAATTCCAGTCTTGTACCTTGCAATGTACTTACAGTTGAGCATGAGTCTGGTTCAAGAAAATTAAACTTCTAAGACCTACCAGCAGCACAGGCTATAGTAACAAATGTACTCTCTTGCTTTCAGCTAGGTTTTCAGCACACCTATGGATTTCTACTTGGTAGCGTAAAATACCCTCTGTGACAATTGTACAGCTGAAAGATCTTAAATACATAAAATTTCAAACGTTTTGGCACCAGTTCAACATTTGGGGGTTTTCATATAATTTGTAGGAATAATAAGCTTCTTACCATGCAAGTAATGTCAAGTCTATTAAAAAAAAAAAAAAAAAAAAAAAAAAAAAGGAAGAAGTGCTCCAAAAAAGCAAGCCTAGGAAGGCAGTAATAGAGGAAGCTCTAACTATTGACACTACGCTTTACTCAGTAGTCCACATAAAAATTAATGGTGACTACAGCTCACTTCTGGTGGAACGATGTTCATTAACTCAGACACAAGGTAGCAGCCTGTCTGGCATTCTCGCAAAGAGGGGAAGGAGGGACAGTGCTGGATGGTACGAAGAGTACACTGGTTTCTGAAGTCTAGAGAGGGTCCTTGTGGGGAGGCAGCAGGACACTGTAAGAAAGCCCGTACTGTTGCTGCTCTGGCTCTCCCACCTTCCTTGACAGACAGACTGTTAGTGCCCAGACGCTGTCAGACTAATACCTTTCAGCACCAAGAAAATCAACAAAAAGCATAAAAATAAATTACAGCATTTTGACAAAACAAGCTTGTCATCACATATTTTTGCCTTTATTGTTCAGCTATTCCCAATTGCCAAGGCGATCCAAAGCATAACACGTATAAAAACTACAACTCAACCTGTATTTCCAGCCTCAGAATGACAACTCATTTACATAGCACACGTGCCTGGGTTTCTCCTTAAGCGGGTAAAATGATTCCCATATACTACTACACCGCGTTAAATTAGTGGTAATATTTACAGAGATATAAACTCTAACTGTGCCCAAACTCAAACTCAGTTTTAAGACATTAATTTCAGATGTCACATGGACAAAATATGAGCAGAAAACACACCACACAGCAGTGCGGGACTTTCAGAGCGCAGGTACCAGATGCACATCTGGTAAATGCAAAAAAAAAAAAAAAAAAAAATCAGAACAGGGCTCTTCTTGTTGGTAATGGCAAGAGGGAAGTGGCAGATATTATTTCGTTCTTTTGTACCTACTTGTAAACCCGTACTAGACAGTCTGCTATATTGTTGCCTTTCTGACAGCTATTTCTTTCTTGAAAATGGGATGCCGTTCCTCAGGGCAGTACAATTACATGTTATTCATTTAGAAGTTGAAGATTAAGGGTGCAGGCCTCAGACATGCTCTGCAGTGCACACGACAGCTAATAGAGATGATGATTCTTGGAAATAGTCTGCTCATCTTCCTACCTTGAATGTCTTCTGCCTGCCCATACAAAAAAGGCCTATTCATCTACCTGACTATTTTTTGTGGTATTTATGCCATAAACATAGGGTATATTTTGAGCTTACTTTTTCTTTTACTAAATAAATCATCACTAAAGATAGGGAAAATTTTTATAATATAAGAACTGCTACATGACAGTTGTATTTGTCCAATACCAAACCCACTAACTCCAATTTGAATTGTTCCTTCAGTCTACCAGTTATCTTCTCCCAAGTATACATCTACATTCAGAAACATCGCCAAATTAGCAGATGGTCAAATCAACAACTGTAAAAATCCACAAGAAAATAAACACAATTTTTAAATAAAAGTGTCCATTTAACAGCTTCACCAAAAATTCAAGAATATCTTATTAAAATGAATGCTTAAATAAGAAAGAGTGGCCTAAACTAAACAGGAAAATATCCTTCATTTGGAGGCTGTGCTGCCTCAGTGGCAATTTGTATCCTGTTGGTGAGCTACTGGTTACTGTTCTCATGATGTGGCTTTAAGAATGTTCTGCTCTTTGCAAGTAGCTTAGTAGAGAGTTCTGATTTCTTTTATAATCCTATAACCTGGAGGCAAAGCACTTGGTAGGTTTTGCTTATAAAGCGAATCAAGACCGAGAGATGAAAGTCTGCCCTTATGTGCGTGCGTTTGGAGAACACAGGTGAAGGATTTGGCGTGTACCGTGCCCTAAGGGCACCGACAGGGCGCATTATGCACTAAGCAGCGTGTGAGCAAAGATAAGGAACGGGGCGAGAAAGACCGAGAAACAAGAGCAGCTCTCAAAGCAACAAGAACGTATTGCAGGGAGACGTGGGATCTGGGACAGCTGGAATTCAAGGGTGCACCATTTCAGTCGTGTATCCTGGCGACATGATTAAACACCAACACACAGATGCTCCTTCAGAGGCCAAGAGGATGCCTGGTGGAAACAGAACTATTAAGAGGAAACGCTGCTGCTTCCATATTTGTCTTAGAATTGCTTAGTTTTCCTCCTACTGGAAAGGATGAAAGTGTTTTGAAGTCAAGAGAGATTTAATTTTCTCTTATAGATTTATTAAGTTCATTTCTTTGGGGATCTCACTGCTCCGACAGCCCTTAATTTTTCTGATGTTAATGTGTTTTTTTTTTTTAGATTTTCATGCTTTGAGCAGTTGAATCTATTTTTTCACTGGTTTTATGTAAACAAAGTGTTGAGGAAACTATCAAGAAAATTTAGTTTTAAGTTTTCAGTTTTTCTACGTTATGTGAAGCAGATACTTTTCCATAAGCACATCCTAATTCATTTAATAATAAATTTAAAATATATTTAAATTATTTAACTGTGCGCAACATTCAGGGTATAAGATAAACATCATTTCGCTAAATGATCATAGAACATGTCACGTTGCTGTGGAGGCACTGATATAATTTTTCTCCCTAAATATAAAACCCACAAACTAAGAAAATATACATACATAGATATGTACACATTATTCAAAAGAAGTACTGAGTTTAAAGAAATTGAGAAGGGAAGGAGGTATTTAAGTTCACTTTAAAAAATAAACAGCAAACACAAAAATTGAATTTCATCCTGCTGCAGGTTGAAAAGAAATACAGTCCGTAGCAGACAACCTCCTTTTGTTTAACGCTTCCAGCTCAATCCTAAAAAGAACTTCCATACCCCCCCAAATTAGCGGTAGCTGAGAGACGCACAAGGGGTTAATTCATTCCTTTTGGGGACGGAGAGCCTGGAAGCTGGCACGGCTCAGCGGGGCGGTAGCACATATCTGCGCTTACCGGTGCGAAAGAAGACAGGACCCCCGTCCCCACGGCTACTGGGGACGTCAGCAGTGAAGATCGGGCACTGCAGAACCTTCTGCTTCTAAACTAAACAAAAAAGGAGCACGACCCGATCAAACAGGGCAAAGCCATATGATTCACCTGTTGGAGCTGGATAGTAAAGGCCATATAAGAAGCAAATTGCAAGAAAGGATGGCTTTGGATATTATCAGAATAAAAGGCTAAAGATCAGAGCTTGCTCTTTGATTTTGTCTCCGTGGTGAGAGCAGCAATGACAAGTGTAATGCGTGCAATATCTATATGGTTGTACTCTCAGGGAAATGGTACTGGTAATAGAGTTTGCCACTGCATTATTCGGTGCCTTTTTTCTTTAATTCTTGTTCCGTGTAAAATATTTTTTGGAAAAGCAAACCACAACGCCACTCACACAAATTAGCCATCTTAAAAATATGGTAAACGTGTCTGACTATTTTTCATGAGAGCCAGCAAAGATTTCTTCTTCATATTGCTAGAATTAAAGGCCTCATTTAGCACAGCTCAAAGACAGTTTGGGTTTTTTTTGTTGCTGCACAATGCTATCTGCTGTACAGCAGGAAAAGCAGGTGGCTCATTTAGTGCCATTACACCACTTTGATTGTCTCTCATTTTTAATTGATTGGCAATGGCCAGTTTATTGTGTTTAAATAATCGGCTCATTGTGTTTACATTTTCTTTAGCATGCAGCTCAGTTGCACTGAGCTAGTGGCTTCATTATCTGTAACTCCCTTGGAGCTCAAGGCCAGCAAAATCATAAGCCAATGATCCACGCCAAATTGGCATCCACTGCAGCTGAGATGGAGTACTCGAGCTATGCAGTCTTTGTTTTCTCAATGGTGGTGCCTACTACCCTCGACTGTTCAGCAGATATTCTGTTTGAAATGCTCTGCTAGGCAGGACAAAACAAATTGGGACAAATTAAAGCATTAGCCCTTGATTTTGACTGTATGTTTTTGTTTGCATTAAATAAAATACTTCATCTCTTGTATAAACAGATCTTTTCATAGTAGAAGCCAGCCTATAAATATGTATTACTTCACTTCCTTTTACAGCATATGTTAAGAATGTAGTGCTAAACACAAAAAGGTTGCCACCCTCAGAAAACTAGGATTTGGGATGATTCAGTGAGTGCTAGATCTTTCCATTTCAGGTCCGTCATTTACTGGGAGTGGTATTCAGCTATAATGCGCAGAGGGAGCACAGAATGCTTTCTGCCTTTAAGAGAGCTGGTTTACCAAGGAAGCACACAAACCATCTGTTTTGAAAGCCTCTGTATACACCCTCACATGTAATCACTAAATTCAGGGTTGATGGGATCAGCGATGTGTCTTTTTTTATACTAGAAATGCACAGGAAAATAAAAGGGGAAAGTGTAAGATACATGGTCAGCACTTCTCCCATGCTGTACGAGGACAAAGGGGTAAGGAACAGTTCTTAGACCATGTGAAAGCCATGAAGACTCCAGTGCTGAGTTACAGGTTACAGGGAAAAGTTCTTTCTTACTTCCCCAGGATGCATAATTTCTTTCAAAGGACAACACATAAAATCCCTATCAGTTTTTACTGTCATCATGACAGTAAGGCCAGGTCAATAGTCACAACAATGTTCAAAGGTGAGTTAGCGTATGAATGAAAACGAATTACTGGCAGAACACTCTTTCCCTTTAACAGCAGGGCATTTTGCACTGCCTAGTTTGAGCAATCTCCAACTTTTTACAGGTCAAAATGTTTCATGTTGCATCAATGATTTGCTTTAGAGCCATTTAAAACTGTTCAGTACTAGATACGGCCCAATCCCTTTTGCACTTGAGTACAGCGGGAACGGGAGAGGCACACAGTTTTAGCATCGTAGTCAAATAAACTCTTCTTTTAACAAGACACTGACTGTAGGCTGTCTCCAATACTCTTAACATTCAGTGTGCATGGCATCGAGTTACACTCAGATCATATGGAAAAGAGGTATAAACGAGAATCCAGTGACACTGCCAGTCTTGGCCTTCTTTTATATGACTTTGGATTTGGTTTATGTCATTTTGTTGTTACAACATTTTTTAAAGAGAGAGAAAGTTGAGTTAATTCTTACCTCTTAAAGGAGCCCATTGTTAGCAGCTTGTTCATCACAGCCCCTTCAACCTCCCCAAAAAAGTAACCAGTCTGTAAGGGGAAAATGCAAGAAATTACCAGAAGCGTAGATAAATGCAGAACAACACTGGATGCAATTTAAACTGGCATATTCAAGGATCTGACAAGAGCGGCTTTGACAGTTACATAGATAGGTTTTCAGGACTACTGCTACATAAAAACTGAAGAGGACTTCACAGTCATGGCAAGTTACAGGGATTACGTTATTACCCCTGAGCAGATGCGAGAGCTTAAACAATATATTGAGGTATGTTATATAACATCTAATATCAGAAATAAAAGCCATCCAAACCTAAAGCTTATGAAGAAAACACACTAATCTGATGACAAACCCTTGCGATTAAAATGTTACTCAAAAAAGATATAAACAGGTTGTGAGAGGATTTCATAAACAGTCATTAAAAAGCATTGTTTATAATTCCTGCATGACCTGTTTAAGGAGCTGGAACAGTACATTTCATCAATCCTATAAATTTTAACTCCATTCAGAGTCATTTCATACTTAAAACCACTCAGCCTGATGAATTACTCGTTTTGTCCTTGTTCAGTAGATGTGGACTAATAAAAATAAATCTCTGTTGAGGAAACTAACGTTCACAGTATGAATTTGGTATGTAATATGGAAGTGACTCCACCATCCGCAGCCATTCATATGACAGCGGAAAATCTTGCATGTGCAGCATTTTTCTAGCTTGGGACGACATTTTTTATTTTAGAGCCTCACCTCCCAGAAGGACTGTGTATGTTTTCTGCATTGTTTAAAGGGAGAAATCCCACAATTTATGGGGGGGGAAGTGCACTACACTCTCAAATTGCATGGATTCCATAGGTTTTGTATGAACTAAACCCCAATTCCATTACAAGGAACTTAGCTGACCTCAAGTGTGCACCTGGGAGTTCACAGGCGGAAAAGTTACAACCCTAGCCAAAAAAGGCATTCCTCCACCTAAGAAGCAAGTATTGCCTTTTTTTTTTAAACTCAGGGGAAACTTGGAACATTTTCCAAAACATGCGGGTGTGTAAAGTCTTCTAGAAACAAGAGGAACATTTGTATCTTACATGACTAAAAATACCAGCTTCGATAGCCCTAGCTGACGGATGAAGAAAGATTACCCTAACTACTGGAGAGGCAGTCCATGTCGAAAAGCCCAAACCATAAATGACTAGTACAACCTTAGATAGTAATAAACCTGATTTATCAAGTTGTGTTTCAGTCTTATAAAGACATTTCAGTGACAGTTCTCTCCACAAAAGCTCCATTTGTAAATGCTAGTTCTCCCCCAAAGCAGTAACACCCAGATTATCATTATTTTTTAGTCCATTAGGGTTTAGTTGCAATTCAGATGAGGAATTACACTGCCCTTGAACAAGATTCTTAGAGCAGTTCAGGTCATTTTTGGAAAGTCCATGGAAAGCCAGTGCCGAAGCAACTCCAGACAGCTGAGTAATCGATAATGTGTCATCCCACTTCCCTACCCCTTCTCTATCCACAATAGAGTGTATACATACTGACACACGTAAAAATAAACATATACCATTGTAATTATCATAATCTTACTACAGCGTTATATAAACATAGAGACAACTTTACTGTCCATCTTAGGCTTAGATCCATCGTAAGTAAAAAACTAGGTCATAACACATTTCTAGCCTAGCTCTGGTCCAACAGTTGTCCACACTATATTCTTCACAGGAATATGTAATGGCTAGTATAAGGTAACCTACCAAAGGAAAAATCTCTTCCTAATCATACTTACTGGCTGTAGCCAACTATCAACTAGCAAATCAGTTACACAAGTCACAATTAAGTACCTGTGAATAACAGCAACAGCAACAACAACGGGGGGAATAATGAGACAAAAATGTTTTAAATGTATCAAGATTATTCTACAATGAGTGTTTTTCTTAGGTCATTGCACAACTAAGTAGAAAATAGAGATCTGATAGATAGATACAACGGAAAAAAAACCAAACAGCTGCCTCTAACATAATGCAGTTAATATTCAAGCAATGTTACATTTTTAGTTCATATTATTGTCTGGGTACATCCTAGAATTATACTCAGACCATGCTTGATATTCTAAAGGGACGGAAGCAATAAATTTAATAAAGTAAAATAAAATAATCCATTTCGGTGCTCAGTTTTGCATATAAGAAGACATATCATGAAGAATGACTATTGCCTGACACAGTACTGCATGCTTAACAGTTAATGCTCTAGTACACATTGGAAGGATAATAGTTTCAGAAAAATCGTATTTCCCTTGTTTATTATGTGCTAATAGACTTTGCAAAGTCTCAACCAAAAGGGAGCAAGGGAGAGAGGCATCATGAGGAAATGTACAATTACTTTTGCGCTATGCAAAAGTGAAAAATATCTGTATCTTTTTACTTTCAGAAGTATCAGATTTAAGGTTGCAATAATTCAAGCTTTTAATTTAAAAGCAAAATGCTCAGTTTGGCTTCTTTTTCGCCATTCCCTTTGAGTTTTTAATCTCCTCTCCAGTCACTCTTCCAAGTTACCCAGAGCTTTTTCCGATAGCTGTTTCTCAGTAACCAACCCAGTCATAACAAATTTAATTCACCTGAGGGATAAGTAGGAGTGTGGATATTCCTATTCACAGTCCCAACACATAAAAGAAATTCAACTTCAGACAATTCTGGCATAACTGGGGCACCATCCCAGCAGTTTTCAGGCAAAAGTTAATGAGAATGATAATGGTTCCTTCATAACGTTTCCAGGATTGAGCAATTATACCTTCATTTTTCAATAATTTTCCATGAAGACAAAGCAAATTAATGTTTTGAATGATCTTCTCATTAATCATGATCCTTGTCCTCTCTCTTGTGATGCTGAGTGCTTAGTTTTAATCCTTCAATGACTGTAATCCACTTCAGAAAACAAACTCCTCAGCTAACAGCTCTGTAAAATTTCATTATCTCAATTCTGAATGTAAAAGCTCTGTGTCCCCAGCGTCCTCCCTCCCTCCCCAACCTTTCCATGTGGCAAAAATGCCGCAGAGAATCTTTTTTTCATGGGGTAAAAATGTCTTACGGAAGACCGACACTTCTGCAGCAAAAAAGCCCTTGAAGAGAACATTTATGAGTTTAAGAGCAGACCCTGCCCCAATGGGAGACAGAAACTGAGCTCCTGTGAGAAACAACTTTGTTGAAGCAATTTTTTAAATTTTATGTTACTAATTCCTTAACATTTTAAGATAGTGGCCTATTTAAAAAACAAGTCATTTTATATGAATGTGTTACATGAGAAGATTGAATAACAGTCTTTCACTTACCTGTCTATAGTCTTCAGACACTAAAATAAATCCATTGTTATCTATTAGGTAACAGTTGATTGCCTGAAAAATAACAAAATACAACTTCAATTTTTTATTTTAGGATGCAGCAATAAGTTAATTACTTACTTCACTCTAATACCAAGTGACTTCTAAATGGGTAAAGCCTTCGGTTGTTACATAGTGAATGTGGTCTCAACTTATGGGATGTTACCTGATTTAATTTTTATGCATTTGTTTCATGCAAAACAAAACAAAGATGTGTACAGAAAGGGAGGATATAAGATAACTATAAACAAACATAAAAAGAACAAGGTCAGTGTTTTTATAATCCGTTCTTACAAGTTTCCCTTATAATTAAGTTTGCAACGGCATAGAGCTTTGTCGCTCCTGATGGCTTCTCCTGTGTTTGGAGAAAAACATCAGCCCAATGTCATTACCCTAATGATGCATTAATGAAAACACAGTGTCAGCCTGGAGGACCAACAGGGGACCAGGTAGTATTTTTTAATTTGTTCATTGGGGGATGGGACCAGAGACTTCTGTAAAAGAGGCCCCACAGGTCTCCTAAATCTTTTCAAATTGTGTTTTTAATTGGGAACTGGATTTAGAGGTAGGACTGTTAGCTTTTTGTAGGTCAGACGTATAAACTGTGTAAAACAAGGTAAACCCAAATCAGTGCTTCCCTCCACACATGCATGAGCTATTTTAACCTCAAGTGAATTACTTGCTACAGGCAAAGTTTTAATTACTGTGCTGCAGAGTTTAAACATCAGGTTCAACTCAAACCTTGATATAACTCAGTTTCCCTTCAGTATTGCCAAATACCCACCTCAGCGTTAAATCTTTAACGTATTTCTATTGTTGGTCTAAATCAGCAAACCTGCAGGATGGCTTCCAATGTAGGAATCATCACGGCTTTGCTTTTAATTCAAAATCTTTCCTGCTGCAAATGGGCTGCACAGAGACATGACAAAATATGCATTCTGCTACACTCTGCGCATCCAGCAAAATCCCTCTGCTGGTTTAGAGAGGAAAGCAGTTCCATGCAGTAGTGCTTGGGCAAGACATGAAAATGCAGTCTGATTTTTCAAGAGATGCTTAGATGTGCCTGATTCTCCTTCTGGCCACATATTAGTACTGTTCTGTGGGGCTGAAGAAGAGGAGAGATTTGCAGAAATGCTGACTCAAAGTTTAGTTTTTAAAAAAGCAAATCCCAAATCAGGCAAAAGTTTGGAAGGAACGTCATTCCCTAATGCAAATGCAGGATATTCATTCTAATAGGGGAACCTAAGCTACAGACACCCCCAGTGACAGAAAACCTGTGAAAAAGGAAGCTGAAACAACTCATTTCCAACCTTTGGTCTGCTAGAAAGCCAAAAATTGGCAAATGCAATGTGAAAAGCTGATGATGATGGCAAAGAACCGAGTAGAGCTAATGCATTCAGAAGAGGCAGCTACTCAACCTCAATGGTGTGTGAAGGGTGGAATTTCAGCAGCAGACTGTAACACCCAAACACCGCTCTCCCCAAAGTCAATCATAAGCCTCCCACTAACTTTATTAGGAGAGGAGCTAAGTCAACAAAGAGCCTTTTGAGGATACATATTTGCAGTCCTCTTGCATGAAAGATTAATCTAAAGATAGTGCTTTAGAAACAATATTTCTCCACAGTATAGAAAATAAATAAAAGTAGTTACGCTGGACAAGGAAGAGTGTAGGCTTAATTTCATAGTTTATGGATTATACGCAGTTGGGAAAACACTGGCTTGATTCCAGAGTTGGTGGCCATGTCTCAAATCTCTAAGCCACAATCATGCACTAGCATTGTTCAGAATTTAAAAAGATACTAACGTTTTAGAATGATTATTGGAAACAAGCACAACGCGGTAAGTGCAATCTGTATCTTTCTGGAGGAACGTGAAGATAAGAGGGCTTCTATTTCAATCCATTTTAGAAGCATTAACAAGGGAAAAATATTCATTCAGAACCATTCATTCACCTGCTTGCCAGCAAGATAAGTAACTTTCAATATTCAGCACTACATTAAAGAAACAGTTTGTAACTTAAATGTAGCACTGACAAAGGCCAGTGAGGTGCATTTACTTGTCCAATACATTAGCTAATCTCAAACAGAAGATTTCAGGTAGAAGATTAATGCATGGGATAATAGCATTTCCATAGACTAGAGCTGTATGAGAGAGGTGTAATTCACAGTGTTTCACAGGTATCGGAAGGGAACTATGCACAGGTTTGCCCAGAGGTGCAAGTTCAGTGAACTTCAGATTTCAAGGGGAACGTTCCATAGGCGGAGAGTCCCTGAGCTTGTAAAACAGAGTAGGCATGACGTCCAGAATAAACACAGCAAGAATGTCGGCTGAGGGCTGAGAACACATTTGAATTACAGTAACTTTGATCAAGTTCAAGTCCTCTATGTATTTTTCACAGCTCCGATATACAATAACAGTAATGGAATGTAATATGGGTTAAGAAACCAAAAACGAAAAAGAAAGAAAACAGAACATTAAAATAAAATGTGAGCTATCAGGAAAACAAGAAGAAACAAGCAAATTCAAAGCTCTCAAAAAAAAGAAGGAAAAAAAAAAAGGACTTCTAAATAATTGGATGTCTGTATTTTAGAATCAAAAGTATCATGCAAACTCATCAACTAATTCCCTGTATGACTATTGTGCCACTCTATTCGCATTAATGTCTTTATACTTTTAAATGCTTTAATTTATACCGTATCTGTTCAGCAGATATTTTCTTGCCATTGAGAAAAGACAGCTGTGAAAGTTAACAGACTCAACAGAGGAGCTGTGATACTTGATTGAGTCGTATCAACAGAATATTTTGTCATTAAAAGAAAGTTTGGAATCTCTAAATCATCAAGGTTCACACTATTACTAAATTCCTCCATATGCTTACATGGCTCCTGCTGGTGTCAAGCGAAAGTAGCTGAAAAGACTTTAAACTGCTTGTATTTTCTTTGCATATGGTTGTAATTGCAAAAGAAGTTCTGCATGAATATTTAGCGAAGTATATGACTATTCTTATTAACTGCCAATGCGATAAAAAGAGTAGATTGTTTCTGGCTGTGCCCTCTTGGAATCTTTAGCAGTGCGTACCGGGCTCCCTAGCAAGGACAGACCAAACACATTTTTGCAGTAACGGTAATACGCTTGTTGTGATGACGTAGTTGGACGCTTTGCAGAAGGAGCGTGTTTTACACAAGAAATTATGTAATATTACTATTCTATCACACAGGCTATTGCAAATGAAGGAAGTAATCTCTGCCCAGTTCTTAATCCCAACAGCACGGTGGTTTAGGCTAAACAAGGAGGAGATTTTATACAGCGCTCTAACTTTACTCAGGCTACCTGCAATTGTATTTCTCCAGCTGGTTGGCTATGACTGGAAACCCACTGATGAAAATATTTAAAGCTGCTGGAAACAATTCGAGGTAAAGCTTGCACTTTAAGTCTATAGCAAGCTACAGTAAAGCAAGGCCACAAAACTCAGGTAATTACCAGCTCCACAGACCTTCTTTTTCAATAGATGTCTGATCACTCTTAGGAGAATGGGGTAATAAACATGATGAGCTCACCTTAAAATTGGTTAATATGCAAATGGCAGCCGGGGATTTGGGCTAAGTAAGCACTTTCACCCACACCTGGGTGGAATCTGCTTTGGTTTTCATTATTTCATATTTGGAAAAGTTTACTTAATGATTAAAATAATACAAGCTTTAAATGGAAGAGTCCATAAGTTTTTATAGCTAGAAATGCAAAAGATAGGTTGACTCATATGGTCCGTTTCATTGCCAAAGATGGCATGATCATCAGGCCTTTGTGTTTTGGCTTACTGCAAATTCTATTTTCTATTATTTATTGCTATCTCTATCCTCCAACTGTTAGATCCCAGGGTCCTAGTAGATGAATTATAGTTTGTTGTAGGTTTTGCTGATTTGGTATGCTGAAGAACTTAGTGTTCCGCTCCTATAACTGCTGATGTATTGAGCTCTGCCTTTCTCCCTGGAATGGTTTTTGTGATCTGAATCTCATATTAAGCAGACATGTAGCTTAAAAAATTTTATTGCTGCACCTATGTCCTGGACTCACTTTTCAATAAAACACATTTCAACATCACAGTATGTGACGTTGTGAAGTAGCATCAAGGACGTGATATTGCTAGGATTGATGATGTACCTTTTAAACTTTTTATAAATTAATTTACACAAAAGTAATAAAAAAATTAAAATAACATTTTTTGCCTTAAACAACTAAATATCCAATACAATAATGGCACATGTTAGAAAGTACTCTTCAAAGACATTCGTGAGCTTTTTTTTACCACGGCTATTTAAAGTTTTGAATTACCTCTCCTCAGGAAAGCCCAACGCTGCTAACCTTCCCTACAGGAACCATCGCACGGTACTTTATGTAACCGTTCTTGTTAATCCTTTTCTGTCCTCAACAGCCCCGCACAAACCCGGTGCTACACAACACAAAGTGCACTCCAAATGAATTAACTATTGTATAGGCAGGAATAGAGTCAGGGCAGCGGTTCGGGTGGTGGAAGATGTGGAGTTTTCATTGGAAATACATGAACACAGGGCAAGCAGCACCTCTGCGATAAGAAGTGGAAGTCTATTTCAAATGCTGGAACAGTCAGAAAGAGACTTGCAAGGCGAGACTATGAGAAAGATAAGGAGAGACAGCAGAGAAAGAGAAAATAAAGGCTTACGGAATACTGCAAATAGTATGTGTGGGTTCCTATTGTAAAAAGCAGTGACACAAACTTGTGAGAACTTGAAGACATTCAGAAGAAATGGCTTCAGAGAAAAGAGGTGAGAAGGCATTGTTTAAACGCCAGAGCTTGCAGCGGTGGGGTAACGGCTCGGATTTTGATGGTTTGCTGTGAGTACCGTATGTTACGCCTTGTTGAAAAGGGTGTAAAAACTGACGCTGCGCTGACTGCGGACTCTTGGCCGTACAGATAGCAGCTTTCCTGAAAACAACTAGGCATGTATAAAAAAACTGAATAAAACTGTATAAAACTTTATAAGTGCATAAAAAAAATGTTCTCCTACTTAAAAAAAGATTGCAAAAACATTGCATTAGCATGAGTTTCAGAGCCAAACAGGCTCTTAGCTTTTATGTACGTTTTGCAATAGTTCTTTTGGCCATTGTGTGAAAAGTATCATACAAATACAGCCTGCAGTTTTTATTTCCAGAGGTATGAATTTACATTTTATCATATTTAAATTCATATAGCTTGTTCAAGCACAGTTTATCAGGTGATCCAGATCTCCTCACACCATTCATCAGTTCAGAGGTAACACACAGATATTATCAGTAATTGCTTTGTTTTCTTCCAAATCACTAACTATACATGATACAGTATCTCAAACCCAACTCTGATTTTCTAGAATCTTGTACGCCTAATTCCTCCCGTATATCAATACAGTCAGTGCTTTATTAACCACTTTTTAATTCATTTAACCTGTTATACATTGGTTGCTTAACCAAAACATTGTATGGTATGATGTCAAATGCTTTACAAAAATCTATGCATAAGATATTAAAAATACTACTTTTATCTAACAAATTAAACTACGTAAAAAGCTACTTCAGTGAGTGCATTAAGCCAACTTGACTAAGGTTACTTCCTTTTTTATTTCTGAAGTGCTATTAATGTATTAGTTCTGCATAGATTCAGCTCTGAATTCATGTCCAATTCTAGTGTGAACGTCAGAGATTAGCTTCTAAGATGAACAATAAAGT
Organism: Platalea leucorodia; assembly: GCF_965183815.1. Classification (NCBI taxonomy): domain Eukaryota; kingdom Metazoa; phylum Chordata; class Aves; order Pelecaniformes; family Threskiornithidae; genus Platalea; species Platalea leucorodia. The sequence goes on along the minus strand of NC_138831.1, from coordinate 648,268 downwards.
AGTAAAAAAATGCCTTAGAACAGCTTCAAATTATTTCCGAAACTGGATTCACAAAGCAGGAGTTATTACAATGCATACTTGAAGTATCAGTGTCAACCTTGTAATTAAATGGATGTTTGTAAGCAATCAAAAAAAGTCTCACTATCTAAATAGTGTAATACTTCGAAGGTGATTCCAAATTACACCAGGAGATTATAATGTACAATGAGATGTTCAAACTAAATTCATCAACTTTATGTTCTACTGCAGTAGTGGTATAAATGGAAAAAAAAAATCTGTTACTTACTTCATCATCACAACTTATAGCACACCTGCCATCGAGAGATGCACACTAGAGATGATATCAAAAATCAATAAAATATTTTCACTTCTCATTTGATGATTACAAAATATAACATTTTAAAAATCCATATGAGCACAATTATAAAGTTGATACTGATTACATTTTTAGCTGACAGCAATTGTTCTAAAAATGACTAGGGAAGTTATCAATCTGTTCACCAATCCTATTCTGCTCCTGTCTGCAGAGAAAGGGCGCTTTCACACTGCAACGATTTCAACTGTTTGAAACACCATAATCTCCTCCAGGTGTTAGAAGCTTGGAGACCATTTGTAGACAAGAATACATGATTTTCCTACAGGGGTGGGGTAGGACCTGCATTTTAGGGGTCATTTTCTGAAACAGAACAGTTCCAATCTGCTCTCAAAATAGGGATGGCATCTCCTGTCTTTAGAAAGTACATAATTATCCTCGTCAATGAATACAAATTCTATACCCTGAACATTTTAGGTATAGTTCATTGAAGACTATGAATGCCAACCATGATTCAGTAATCTACTTTAGTTAATTAATCTATGTGATACTTCAGTTACTGAATGTTAGAAGATAGGTCCTACGTAAGTGAGTAGGCATAATTCTGCTGTCACTGGAAATGAATAAATATCAGAGTTTGGTTTACTGTTTCCACTTTTTCTGAGGGAGAAAATCAACATGTGTCAGGCCAACAAAGTAACTCCTTATGTATAGGGGTCTAAAATCAATAATCTTTCTACTTGCTTCCATAAATATGGGATCAAGCAACTGTTTTTGACCACTGAATTTGCTTTTTTGTCATGATGAACTGGAATGTAAATCAGAAGAGCTAGCCATTATATATTTCAAACACACTGTTTCTTTACAATAGCTTTGCTTGTGACAAAAAAAGTTGCAGATCATCATCTGCACAGTTAGAAAGCTGTTGTGGATTCAATGACAAAGAAAATTTCGATTTAAAATATACCTGTCTGCTTGCAGTCCAAAATTTCCGCTGGAAAAATTCAAGTTTCATCTGGATACCTACAGCTGGGAAAGACATAAATAAAAAAACTAAATAAAATAAAACCAACATGTTTAATTCCTTCAAAATGATTATTTAAAGTTAATCAGAAGGAAGAACAGTCTTATAATAAAAAGGGAAATTAAGCCCTAAAATAAAAAAACACAACTAATTAAATTGAAGAGACCACAGAGTCATATTGTAAACCATTTACAGTTTGGTTAAAGATGAAGACGTCGTTAATATAATGTGAAGAATACACAAGGCAAACATCATTCAAACTGTATAACATATAAGAACGACAAGCTGAACATATTTGTGTTCACATCTATCTCAGATTTATGTTTTGCTGATAGCAATAGAACAGCTGTAGGAAGACACAATATGTGTTTTGTGCTGAAACACAGGAAGATGTGCTGAAACAACATGAAAAAGTTAGTTAACATTTCGAGCAATCATTTGGGTTTGGGTCATTTAATCCATGAATTATCAGTGGAACACAAGAAGCCTATTTCAAACATTAAAAACTGCTTTAAAAAAATTGAAATTAAGAGTGTTACGTGCAATTCTGTCAAATGAAAGTATCTGACAAACATTACTGGTTTTCAAATTTCAAAAAAAAAAAGCATACTAATGATAAATGCTTGTAATTTTTTTTATAAGGATTCAAGATGCTACTGGTTTAAATTACATATTTCTCATAACCGCAGGTGGGATTATGTTCTTCCCAATATCAGTGAACCTTTCTTCCAGCGTAGTCTGATGTTCCTCTCAGACCTCGCACTGCCTTGTTTCTATTGACCAATATAATGCATTGTGGCTTGCATAAGCTCCAAAGGCAGCTGATTCGTCTGGTTTCACCTGCCTAAACTGAGGGAATGAAAACATATCCATCTGCCTGTGTGGGAAATTTCTGAATTAGCTTCCTTTTATTTAAAAGAAGTTAATATGATGAAAAATATGGCAGGAAGACAGGGACAGAGGGGCTAAAGACATCTGCTTTGATTGCTCTTAGCAGCTATTTCTGCATCCCTGGACCATATCACTCTCTCACAGAGCTCACCGTGTGCTAGGTTTTTCTGCAAAGTATTTCAGTGCTGGCCCTGTACCAAGTGATATTCTAGTTGTTCGGTGCAATTTATCAAAATGTTCTAGTTCAGTGCCCTACAGCTTTTTCATGTCAGCTTAGAGGATACATCATTGCTAGGGTAAAAAGAATGAACTGAGCCCTAATGATTAATCTATAACCTTAGTATACTATTTGTTTCACGAAAGGTACAGTTTTTAAAGCCTTGAAAGTCTGAAGACTTAACTTCCAGCAAATTTATTACTACAATGTTTTGTTTAAAAACAAACGAAACTTCAAAAAAATTTAGTTGTTTTGGAAAATTGAAGAAAACTTCATTTATTCATTCCTCCTCTAGTATCCACAGCAGGGTTCATTTAAAAACATATTTACATTTACATTATTGGTACTTGCTTTTGCAAATGCACAACTGCTGATGTCATGCATATATTTTATTTTGTGTTAGGAGATAGGAAAAAGTATGTGAAATGAAATTTGTAATGAACTGATACAATGGGATGTGAAATTACATAAGGAATTTTCTTATTATAGCAGCTGCTATCTGTAACTCATGAACATTTTTGCCTAAGAGAGTAAGTAGAGAAATCGTGTTCTCCTTTTGAATAAACTCCAGAGGAGACTCTCTCCAGCTACATTTTATTATCTAGTAACTTATTTTACAGTCAATGAGAAGATGCTCTCTGACAGCCATGCAGCACATGTTTTCTTCATCTGCTGTTTGCCTTTAGGTTCACTCTTAGCATGCAGGTGATCTGCACACACTACCTTTTTCTGAAATGGAGGCAAAACACACACATTTTCAGGAACTTTCCACAAGGAAATCATATTGCTTCTGGATGCTCTGTCAGTATTTGAAATGTCAGTCTCATACTACATTTCTACCAATCGTTTAATCATATAAGAATTAATGTAAAACCATTTATATCAGTAAAATTCTTGATTTCGGCAAGCAAAGTTTATGCCTTGTTTTCTGCATGTGAACATTCCTGTTGAATTCCCTGAATCAAGCCACATGATCAGCGTTAGATACACAAATATGTACCTTGCTCAATCGAGGCCTAGATTTGACTCTAACACTCTAAGACTCCAACCTGCAAAGAATGCCACCTTTTGCAGGTTTTAGGTGGAATCAATAGCTTTCTGATCATGGAGGATCAGACTTCTTTTCCAAAAGATACAGAATGAACAAGCTTTCTGAGCAATAAAACGTGATATCTAAGGGAAACTAGAGTGAGAAATGCTTGTCTTTACTCTGCACTGGAAAAATGTAAATTCTTAAATCTGTCTTGCAAATTTTTAAATGTTTCTGAGCTCTCAGTTTAAAGGCAACCTGACAGGATCTAGTGGAGCCAACCTCACTTCTCAGCTGGGCCATAGCTGTAAGCCAGTAGGCATTTCTCTCCGGGGAACAAACAAGTTAAGCTACACAGAGCCACGGAGCTGCATCTTTCCCCAAGTGATTTTATAACAGCATCTTCTGGCTAATCTGTTTTGAATGGCTAAGTTCCTGAAAAAATAGATGTTCAAAAGATGCAGATTTTCAGAAGTGTTTACACAAAGTTGCTATTAACGCCTACTATTTCTATGGTTCCATAACCAAGCAGGTTCCTAATCTGTTTAACTATTTCTAGGAACCCTCCAAAATGCTTGTCTCCACCTCTGGACTCGCACGTGCCTTACAAATTCTGTTCCTCACTCGTTCACAAACACTAAAAACAGCAACCACCTATACTTGCTACAGAGTACCTCTCAACAAAGAATCTGAAAATACTCAGTAAATGTGGTTAAGTCTTAATATTCTTATCATTAATATTCTTATTTATGATGCATAAAGGAAACGAATACCAGAGTTCGCACAAAGATCTGGTAGGAAGAGTCACAACAGCGGAGTTTAGAATAAAACACAGATCTGTCCTATCAGTTAGAAGTCCTGCTGCTCCTAACGGGTGAGCGGACTGTGGTTAGATACTGTTCATTTAAGGTCCTGACAAGGCCGACCCTTTGGAGCTCGCACCCTTAGTACAGACACCACCACCCAGAGCAGAAAAGCCGTTGCCAAAATTGAGAAAATTATCAAGTTCATTATCTTGATGATGTAAAAGAACAGAGTTGTTATCAAACATCAATTTAAGGTTTAAACCTGTAAGAAACATTTATAAAGCTTTAAAGGATGAAGACAAAGATCTATTCCACTCTGTTTATGGAACTTCATCCATTTGTGCTTATATATCCAACACACGTAGCATCCATCCAAGACCTATAGTATATCTAAACTGCAAAATACCAGTACAGACCAATAACAGTGGTATTAGAATACAAAATATTCCATTACATGCCAGTGATAAGTCTCCGTAATTTAGAGATTATCTGATCTGCCGCGCCTGGCCTGTTTAAAATGCCTGGCAAAGCAACTTTTGATTAAATGCCTTTTTTGTTCTTGCAAACTATTAATGAAAGTGTAATAAACATTAAGGAACAATTAAAACTATTCTTCTCCCATAATGAAGTTGTATGTATATACACATTTGAGCAAGATGTTGGGCTAGATGACCTCAGGAGATCCCTCCCAATCTAAATTATCTTATGATTCTAAGATTTAAAGGTAAATGTTTTGTAGAGAAGTGCTACATATATAGGCTAGAATCTTCCTTAAATAAAATGGAAGCGAGTATGTACTGAAGGTTTCCTAGTGTCCAGTGTAATTTACCTACCACATGAGAGAGAATCTGAAACAGTAACAAGCTAATTACGACACAGCTCATCTGTAAAAGATTCCCTGTGCACGTTTTAATGAGCTGCGCAACGGAATGCTGTAGTATAACGACAATTGAAACACTGGGACTGATTTCTATGAAACATAGGGCATCCCTCTTCACGAAGATGAGGCAGCTGCAGTTTTGTTTTCATAGTATTAGCTCCATGAATTTTGATGCTTTCTTGGACAGACTGTGAGGGGAAATAAGAGATAGTGAGAAATACTGAGCTTGCTCCCACTCGAGCAGATTCCCGTGATTTCAGCAGTAGTGTAGTTTGTGTAGAAACTGAAGGCCAGGCATTATCAGTGTAGTTACTGTCTTCCTTACTTTTTCAAAAAAGGTTCAGTTTATTTCTCTACCTAACTTTTAAAAGAGCTGTATCACTAATCTCTGAGGCACAATACCATTGAAGGAGGTAAAAGAGAAACGCATCTTAAACTTAGTCTACTCTGGTCGAGGTAGCGCAGCGTTATAACAGCAACATTTTAAGTATAACACACAACAGATTACATATTTCCCTTGTGAAGTATTTCCTCAGAGTTCTGTAATCCTTTTACTTGTTATTAAATAACAAAGTTCAACATGACGGTTGGACTCGATCTATGGTTGGACTCGATGATCTTAAGGATCTCTTCCAACCTAAATGATTCTATGATCTGTACGTATGTGGCAGGATAGGAGGAGAAAACACAGCTCCCATAACCACGGTATGGTGAAAGCAGGAACAGACGTTTTCTATTATTGTGGTGCTGGAGCGTGTCCAGAGAAGGACAACAGAGCTGGTGAAGGTTATAGAGAACAAGCCATACGAGGAGCGGCTGGGGGAGCTGGGGGGGCTCAGCCTGGCGAAGAGGAGGCTGAGGGGAGCCCTCATCGCTCTCTGCAACGGCCTGAAAGGAGGCTGGAGCCGGGGGGGTCGGTCTCTTCTCCCCAGGAACAAGCGATGGGACGAGAGGGAACGGCCTCAAGCTGCGCCAGGGCAGGGTTGGGTTGGGTATGGGGAAAAACTTCTTCCCCCAAAGGGCTGTCAGGCCTGGCCCAGGCTGCCCGGGGCAGGGGCTGAGTCCCCATCCCTGGGGGGATTTAAAAGCCGGGGAGATGTGGTGCTGAGGGACATGGTTTAGTGGTGGCCTTGGGGGTGCTGGGTTAACGGTTGGACTTGATGATCTTAAAGTCTCTTCCAACCAAAACAATTCTAGGATTGTTTGTGTTCATTTCAAGATCTCCATGGTTAAGCAATGGACAGAAAGATAAGGAAAGCCTTCTGCAACAAATTACTTCTGTGCAGAGAATTACAAGAGCTCTTAGGCTCTAAGTAAAAAGAATACTTTAACTACTTAAAATGAGAGGAAAATAGATTAGACTGATTTATTTCAGGCAAGAGAGGAGCTGAACGTCCCTATAAACCTGGCAGAGGGATTCCAAATACATAATTAAGGAAAAAGTAGTAAAAGCTAAAGGGATTTCCATTCTGTGAAATATCTACAGAATGTGACACTACATAAAAGCACTAGATCAGCAAGGTTAGAAAAATATGTTAAGGTCTCCATTCGCTTTTCCCACAGAATACAGTACAGACTAAGATTCTTTCTCATACATAAAAGACACTTAGCATTTTGAGGACATTTGCGCCTCCTATTTCTGATAGAATTACCTTAAATGAGGTTTAACTTGGCTTCAAAATAAGAAATCTTGGAGACAGATTTATAGCAGGATTACTTTTTAAATCTATATTGCCTTTGTGTATTAAGCTTAGACTCCTTAAGATTCCTTTCTTTCTGCCTACTAGTATTATCTCTTATTACTATCTTTTAAAATATCTAATAACTAAACATGAAATATTCCAGAACACCTTTAACTACTTAAATAAAGTTGATTGCACTTCTTTTGTTTACTCTAAACCTGTTTCAGTTCAAAATCTCTCTTCAGTTTTTAGCTCAGCCAAAGAATGAGATGCTGAATATTACACCCCAATGCATAATATTGAGAAATAAACACCATAACTGCCAAAAAGTACCTCTAATACAGATTAATGGAAGACTCCCACCGCCAAAGATGATGCCCTTAAAAATACTTCTAAAACATGTGTGTTACGTACTGTCATTAAAAAGAAAATGTACAGATTTGTTTCCTCCTCAATTAGAAGTTGTCTTAGGTAATAAGTTAGAGGTATTCCAACAGGCCCTCTCTTACAGTAATATAATCATGCTCCAGTATCATCCAACATAGCTATATTTCCAGTGATAGTCATTCTTTCATCACATGCAGAATATATTAAAACTATGAATGAGCATTCGTCAAATGTGCACTTCCCAGACTGCTTCTAATTCCAGTTTCAGTTTACTTGCACAGTAAAATGCAGTTTCACCCTTCCAAACTTCACACTTCATTCAGTTTCCTTCTGGATCTCAGTGATCTTTCCCATTCTACCCCTAACTTCCTTTTCTCACCCCAGCCCATTTTCTTCAGTTCCTCTCTTCAAACAGAAGATCCCCATACTTTTCTTTTACCATGAAAAAATATTAGCTTTATTATCTGGAATGTCTGAACCTGATTCAGACACCCAACACAAAAAAAAAAAAATAGCTTAACAGTTTAAGTCTGGATATTTTTTACTATACTGAAAATGTGAGCTTATAATTGGAAGTGTTGGGCAACTTCAATACTTGGTGGTGATACCAGCCATCTTCATAACAAACTGCTGTAAGTAGCCTGTGATAAGAGAGTAAGCTGACAAAAAGCTGGGCTAAACTATTAAGTAGTGGTGCACTTTCTTCTGTTTTTGTTATAATAAAGCATAGCTCCTACCCCAGCAAAAATAAAATACCAGTTATGCGTTTGGATAAGATACTACTATAATTCACAAATTGTCCTCTGCTATGTGTTGTTTTGTTGGGGTTTTAAAAAATATTTTATTATTTAACTCAGTGAAGATTTCTGATGTTCTGTACAACTTTTCTTGTAGCTTCTCCAACATGAAACCTTCTTGCCTAACCCCACAATGTGTCTATTGCATTTTTAGGTACCCTTAAATTATTTTAATATTTTACAATTATTTTGATATTAAATCCATTTGAAATCCATGTAAATGTGCACCTACCTTTTCTACCTAAATTTAAGCTACAGTGCTTCTAACATTTACGGATTGATTTTTCCAAAAACAAGTCTTATCAACCTAGATACAATGTAAAATACAAAAAGCTCAAAGCGTAAATTATCGTATTTTTGGATTCTAAACAATATTCAGGAAAAAATCCTGTATTATTACTGGTATCTTACCTTTATCTTTTTATCATCAAATAAGTGGAATGACATACACGTACATTTTTAAGTCCTATATAGTTATCAGTTTGTTATGGGAGACAGTTTTCGTATGCCATAATACGCCATAAGCAACACACAGAATACCTCCTTCATCAGAGCTATCAGGATGCAACACGTTAATGAGTGAATTCTCCTTAAATGGACAATGCAAAGTTGAAGTTCTGCATCTTTACTCATGGACCTCAAACCTGCTATTTTCTTCCAGAAGATTTTTAGAATTAGTGGTGGAAGCAGTTGTCAGGATGGAAACACCCAAGATACAGGGAAGGCAGTGGCAACTGGTATTTCCTGGAGGCCAAGCCCAAGCAGAAAGGGAGGAGATACTGGGAACCTGATGTGAAGCCAAGCTGAAAGGGGAGCAGGATGATGACTGCTGGGAGGCTGAAGTTCATCCAAACTCAAACCACCAGGGAACGCTGAAGGGCTTGGTTTGCAGCCAACCCCTGACAAACTGAACTGCGGAGGGCAGTCTGTGAACATCATCATAAACCAGACTCCCTTTCACTCCCTGACACATCTCTTCCTTCTGGAGGACTAATGAAGTAGCAGCAGGAGCAAGAGGAAACACAAAAAGGATATAAATTGAGTGAAAACATAAAAAAAATATAGATACTGTTGACTGAAAGTCCATTGCCTTTTCAGGAGGCTTCACTGAGGAGCTTGGAGGGAAACAGGTTGTCTGTAAATTATCATTCGGACAGTTATGCTGTATTTCAAACTTTACAAGATAGTAGCTGATGTGCTGCCAACACTCTAACAAAGGGCTCCCACAGAAATCTGCTCATTTACCCCATGATAAACTTTGTGTACCAGGAGCACAGCTCAAGGGAGCTACTTGGGAATCCATTTGTAATTTAAAAAAACCCACAAAAAACAGGAAAAAAAAACCCTCCCATAAGCCTGGAGGGAGGTAACCACTTGGCATGCAAAATTACACTAAGTGCACTTTGCTGGAAAGATATATACTTCATTCCTGAGGAATACAAGGAGTACATTGATAGTATAGAATAGTGGTTTAGACTGCACCGTTTGAAGGGGGTGAGGCAGGGCACGGTTAAGCCCTGTCTGGTGTCTGGAGTATCCTCCCTCTGACTTTTAGAAAATACCTGACACTTAGTGACACCTGGTCCATTCCGAGGAAAGGAAAGGAGAGGAGAGGAAAGGAAAGGAAAGGAAAAAAGGAAGGGAGAGAGCAAGAGAGAGAGAGAAAGAAAGGAAAGAAAGGAAAGAAAGAAAGAAAAGAAAGAAAGAAAGGAGAAAAAGAAAGAGAGAGAGAGAGAGTGGCTTGGGTAGTAGTATTAGCCTCAGGGATGCTTCAGTAGCATGCAGAGAGAAAGCAAGCGCCATCATAAAGAAAACTGTGCTGGTGGCAGAATTTTTATAAAGAGTTCCTATGAGCCTTCAGCTTTCTTCCAACATCCCCCTGCATGGCCACTGGTCTGACAAGTATTTCTGAATTCTGATGGTACAGGAAGCATGTAAAGACTGAAATCTGACCACAGTTAACACTAAAATAATGAAGCGGTGATGGTATTTTGATAACTCCCTAACCATTTTTTAGTTTTATAGGGTTTTCTTGCTCATTTTTTGGCAATATTGAAGTACATCCCATGACTGAAACAAAAATAAGAACAGTATATATTTGTAAGCACATTTATAAATCTTAAGGGAGGATCCATGACTTGTCAGGTTCTCCAAAAAAGCTTTACTTCTTACAGTTGAGGTCCTAGTCTAGAGTAGCTTAGCCAGTATACCTTTCCCAGCTCAGCCAAAAGGCTGTGGTTTCAAGTTTGCAATTAATGAACCCTAAGAGGCTCACGGTTCAGACAAACATCCAGAAATTAGGATACTTATCTGAACTCTTGGAGACTGTGAGCAGATTCTCTTAGGAGATGTCAGGCTTTCTGCTTCCACTTGTAACGAAAATACAACACGTTCAAACCTTGATGGTATTTTCTTTTTTTCAGACTTGATCCTGGCTACTACCTAATCATGTTGACAAAAAACGTCCGTATCTACATATCTCAGCATTGTGAGAAAGGCTGATTTCAGAAATGGGCAAAGCTTCTATTGCTCCTATTTCTGAAGAGGTTTATCCCTCCCAAACTGAAATCCTATCATAGCAGAATGGCTACAAGTTGTCCTACTGCCAGGCACAGAATACTCTGGATGAGACACTGAAGATAAATGTTATGGCATCCACTGCAAAATGGAACTCGTGGGGTCTCTGTCCTCTTTCTCCCATGTCAGTTCAATGTCTTCTACCCTGCCATTGACCTAGAAGCCAAGACAGGGAGATTCTACCACTACCAGTCCTAGCACGGAGAGGAGGAACTTGCAGAATTCAACTCTTCCCGACTCCAGAACACACTGACTACCAACTGCTTGCTCTATCCAGTTATCATCGTGGGTACTTGCATGCATACAAGGTCTGTGAATATACGAGACCTCATCAGTCAACCCAGATTTAGGACACAAAGTGAGAAAACACCAACCTTTTATCAAATCCCATCATTTGGAATTAAGTCTTGGATCTCTTATTGACTGAGTTATAACAACAGTGACATTCTCTACAAACTGTTTGTGCTATACTGTGATTAGCAAATTACTTTGAATTACTAAAAATATGAATAATGTTATTTGAAGTCAAATAATACATCAGAAATACCTCATCATGAATACAACTCTCCAGTCTTTCAACACCATACCTATGGGATGTTCTGTAAGTCAAATCTTTACTGTAACGTTCCAGAATAGTTTTCATGTTTTTATTTTTCTAAGATCACTACTTTACTTAACCATGTTTTTGCTGTTTAACCACATGGTGGTAATCTATAGTTTTAGAAAGGCACAAAAAAAATGTATGTGCCCAAAAGACTCAGTGCACACATTTTTGTGTGTTTGAAACAGACTTGAGTAGTTCCAGAGTATTCTGTAGTGGCAAATACAAAGCAAATAGCACTGGTGGATTCGCAGCCCTCCTGATCTATGTTTGTGTCTTTTACTGAAAAATTTCAAGAGACAGTAATGGCAAAAGAGACAGACATTATACTTTTCCAGGAACAGTGTCAGCTGCAAAAGCTGCTTTGTTTGCCTGTTTTTTCATTTTTTGAGCAAAAATGCATTTTTATTGAATCTCTGTGTAGAAAAGAACACATCTGCCTATTTGGTCAACAAAAATAGGAGGTAGCGTTTGAGCTATAAACTAGCATTCTTGGAATATCCTGAACTAGAGACTTAAACCATGCCAGGAACAGAAAGTAATCTTAGATTAATAACACTGAAAGATGTTCCAGTATACTGAAATACAAGTTTTCTTCTTTTTCCTATTCTCCTACTTTGTATGTGTAAAAGAAAAACACCATCTTTCAAGATGTATTCAGTACATTACATATAAACATCTCAAAAGTTTATTCTGTTTCTAAAACGATGGATTAACATTGGCCATAATCTGAACATTTTCACATTTACTTAACTTTATTTCATGTGAACATTTATTGCCACCATTCTGAAACCCTGTCAAGAAATGTTAATTATACCTCTTAGGAATAAACTATATTGGGGAAAATAATTTATCTTTTGCTTTATCTAATCTGAAGAAGTTCAAGTGTGTGAACTGGAAAATAGCTAGTGTGCATCCAACAGGTCAGGCATTGAGGGACAGAATGACAGCTTTCTATTTTACTTGTCTACTTACAGCATTTCAGGAAAAACAGCAAATTAACATCTTCAGAATTGCTACATAAGCGTGCATACTCTTCAGCAGAAATGTCTGCTTAGGTCTGATCTTGTGAGCATTCATGAATTGAAAGAGGTCTTCATATTGCTGACAATTAGCCACGAGCTTCCTTGCTTCATTAGACAAAGCTCAAATGACCTCCTTAATGCCACAAAATACAAAGAACAAACTATTAACTAATTTATGGCCAAATACCTAATTAATAAATGTTTTGAATGGATACTCCAAGAAAGCAACAAAGAAATAAGGCTTTTTAAAAATGTTGGGACTGATAAAATTAGAAGGCACTGACAGATTTTAAAAATTTCTTAATAAAATGTCATCATTGCCGGAGATCTGTGTGCCAAGTTACGATCATAAGTGAAATTCTCTGGGTGAGTTACTGACTTCTGGAAATAGTCTAAGTGCTGACATGACTTCCACAATATAAGTACAAATGTACTATACTTAAATCATATAAACCATTATCCAGATGCTTCAACAAGGAGTATATTACAATTTGTATCCTAATGATTAGTACGATTTAGCTGTCAATACAGCAGTAAAGCATATTTTAGAAGTATAAATTAATAATTTTTGAGGGAAATCAACATCATGAATACCAGCTGTAATCCTCTTTCATTTTAATAAATCAGGAAGGTTTGCTGAAAGGCAGCTGTCTTTGACATTTCATTAAACTAAGGATTTATCATGCTAAATAGCTTCTATTTCCACTAGGTTGCAAGATAGGTATAAATTCAGCTGGGGCTTCTGCCTGAACGGTGTTGAGCACTGCTAGTGCTCATTGAAGTCTGTGATAGTTAAGGGATGCCCAGCGTATGATAAGAATACTTAGCACCTTCCAGAATGGAGCTCTGGAGAATGCAAAAAGTCCTCAAATATCTAGTCAAAAAAGGACTCTTGGCAAGAATTTTCAGAAATTATATTGTCATATAAAGGCAAACCTACTATTGACTTACAAAGAAAGTTAGCCTTCCAAAGGCCAGATTTTTATAGCTGTTAAGGCATATACCAAAGGTAGACTGATACTGATGGGATTTCCAGAAGCACTTATTTCACACTGCATTTGGTAAACATTAGGTCGTTATTCTGAAGTCTCTCCTGTATTCCTAGGCATCAAAGTAACTTTGAAATACCACTTTCCAAAATGTAGACACTTCTAAATGACAAAGGTTCTCTTGGAAATGTTGCTATAACACATGTCATAAAACGTATTTAATTTTCTAATAGGATCAATTCAATCAACTCTGCATTTTACTGCTATTTTACAAACAAGGAAGCCAGAATCTTTTTTCAGAATTAATAAATCTTCTCAGCATGTTTATAATGGAAGCAAAGATTATCTTCTCCATTCTTTCAGAGTACAGAGCTGATACGCCCTATCATAAGGGAAAAGCCCTTCTCCCTTTCATTAAAAAAAGGAAATCAAACACACACATTAGAGATGCAGTAAGCTAAAACCAACTTCAATAAAGTATATTTGAACAGATTTGTTTTAAATTCTGATCTTGATTTTTGTATTAAAAATGGTACAACTGACCATAGAAAGAAAAAGTGAAGGATCCCACACAAATTTCCCTGCTTTTACGTGCACTTAGAAAGCATCTATAAGGATGGAAGACTATGACTTCTGTCTGCATGTGTAGAGATACTTTTATACTGTGCTGACTTCATAACTAAGACTCTTTCTCATTTAATTCAATCAGATTAGACTGTGGTACCGATTATGATCATACCCACAAATCAGCATTTTAACCGAGTTTCCATGGAAACACTATATGACCCTGTTTTCTTTTTAGACAAGGCTATGCCTATTTAACAAGTTTGCCGAGGACAACATGTTTTGTTTAAGCTACATTAACTGAAGCCAATACTTCCTAATTACATTACCAAAAGAAACATTTACTGCAGTACTTTTACCATGGGAAACCCTTCATCATTCAGCCCGTCTTAATCTCTGAAAAACAGGAAACATTGGCATTGCCATTGCTTAAAATGTGTTAACTGGTCTCACATCTATAAAATAATCTCTTTTATTAGATCACAACATTGGTCTTGTTTTACAGCCTTCATATATAAGGACATTATCCCACAGCATCTGGATTTCTGCGAAACTTCCATCAGAGAACACCTGCCTATGAAGACAGGGTGGTCCAGTGGCTAAAGCACTGAACGGGAGTTAGAAGCCTTAGGGTCTGTTCCTTCTCTGCTGATCACCTGTTGCGCAACCGTGACCAAATCACCTTACTTTTCTGTGCCCCGTTTCCCCATGTGTGAAATGGGAGGAAGGATACTTCACATTCTATGAAAAGTGATCTGAATTTTATGAACGAAAGCAATAATAGTTAAGTATTCTTACAATCATATGCTATAGATTAGGGTGCAATCCGGGAAGACGCACGCCAACTTGCATGAAGCAATCTTGGGTGAGAAAAATATGGCAGGATTTGATCTTTAAAACTGTAAGACAGAACGGAAAACCTTTTATCCAGAAGCAAAGGTCACTCTTCCAAAAACACTGGACCTACTGCTTTATAAAAAGTTAGAAAATAAAGAGTCTTTTCAAAGCATATCATCAATTTTCAGTCTACAACTACAAATAGCAGAAATAGCCTGTAGCATTTTTTTTTGATCTCCCAAATAGTCTACTTTCTACAATCACATGGTAGGTGTATACTAACTCTAACAGAAGGTGATCACAAACAAAAGAGGGTGGTTTCTTATTTGTGGTTCCAGAGAAAAGCTTGACAGTCTGAACCCTAGAAGTCTGAAAAAAGAGACAACACAACAAATACTTTTTTTCCAGAACATGTTGACTTCCAGTTCCAATTTACAGATTTTACACCTTTTCTCACAACACTGGTAGAAATAAAGGAAGTCCATTCGTAAATGTTTTCCTTCTTCTAAAGGCTAACATTGCCTACTTGAGTCTTTTTCTTGTTGTCTCTTACCTTCAGTGGAGAAGCAGCATATTGATTAAAAGACTTATTTTTGCCCACCACAATTATTTTTTCATCCTAATTTACCCTAATTATCAATTTTAAAGATATTATATGAATAGCAATAAAAATCAAACAGCTACTCTCTTTCAGAAGCGATTTTTTTTTTCAAATGTTTAGCCTCACAAGAACTAGAGAAACTTAGGTCTGACAGGTGTCATTATCTGTCCAAAAAGTTTTAAGTCTTTGAGTGGTCAGTTTTGTTCACCATTTCATACTATCCTTATTCAGAAAAACAGAAAGGTCGTACCATACTCACACTTGCAGTTCAAATGGTATGTTGATGAAAGGGTACAAATTACACTTCATCTAATCTCTGCTGAGTTCAATGAAAGAATTACCTAAGATTTTAGGAGAAGAACCAGGCCCAAAATCTTAATTAGGAATATTTAAAGCTGCAAGACATGCCTTAGCAAAAGTGACACTACAATGAAGAGGATCGGAGATAAACAGTTTTTTGACTTTCGTAGTGTAAATCTGCACTGTACTACGATGCAACTGGCATGTTGTTCTGCATGACTGATTTCAGCCAAGCTCCATTCAGACCAAGTATTACAGAGAATCAAGCATTATGCGACTCCTTCAGATAAACTGGTGTCTACTTCTTTCTCAAAACTGTTTTCACATTTTGAATTTAAGAAAGTCTCCAGAACTGTTCTAAAATAGGTATTACTTAACTCCAAAGGTAAGAAAGCAACAATGTGTAAAAGCATGACCAGCTGATGGCATATAGTAGACAAAGTGTTTAGTTTCCATGGAAAACCCTGCGCTACAGTTCCTTTCAGCTGCACGAAATACAGATGTTCACTTAAGTGCCCGTGTTTGGAACCCGACATCTCCAAATCATCACAAACTACAAATTACAGAGAGAGCACTCTGCTCTTTCTTCTTTCTCAAGGGTTTATAGAAAGGGAGCCTGTAGCAGTAACTAATGAAAACCTATTTAAGATCTTACTGACACTAGAAAACAGAGGTATGGAAATTATTAGGTCACTAAACTAGGCACATGATGCATAACTTCAGCTTCTAAAAGCAGTTAGCCCACTTCTCTCAAAGAGTACTTTAAGAAACAGAGAAGCCAGTAGTACTGCTCTTTGAACTCATCTATTCCAACTCTGCTAAAACACAGAGATGGAGGAAAAAATGGACACTGAGCAATGTACTGTCATTTTGAAAAGGGAAAAGGATAAAAAGTCTTAGCCAAAACATGAGTAACCAAGGTCAGCCCTGCCATTATGTTCCAAAATAACATGCTGCAGAAGGGAATGAAAGCAAATAAAGAGGATCAAAATACACCCTTTTTGACCAAGACAGCTACAGCTGTATGGACAGAGGAAGCTCAGCTAGGTTGGGAACTTTTGAGATCATGCCCTAAATTAAATAGTATTAAAATAGAAGTGCCTTTGGATAAAAAGGGATCATATTAAATGATAATATATATTACCTGTATACTTCAGCATCACTCAGTAGTGGTGATGAAGCAGAAGTCAGATAGAAACACTGAAGACAAAAAGATGAGATCAACATTTAAATGTTGCCTAAACTTTAGGGCTAATAATCTATTTTTATACACTGTTTTTTCTTTATACTTGCCCACAGGCATTCCAACTATTGTTATAAATTTGTCATCCTCTCAACTAATGTATGTGCTAGACCCAGAGAGTTCATCCTTCAGCATCTTAGGGGACAGTAAAACAGAAACCACAGTTAAAAGCTTGCAGATAACTTTGGTTAGTACAAACAAAAACTAGGCATAGCTCGGTATTATGACTGTCAGGACTTCATCATTTATGCCAATCTGACTAAAACATTTTCCATCTCACTTAGCAGACAGCATGTCAGCCATTTGGTATGTTCCTCCTAACAGCTGTATTAAATCTCAGTAAACAATTTTCCTTTTTACTAAGTCAAGAAAAGGCAAATATTGTACACTGCAGGTACTTTAGAAATTGTCATCAATATTGAAAAAAGCATATTCTATTAATGAGAAAAGAAACCATAGAATGAGGGCCTTTTGTGATTCTCAGCGTGAAAATAGGAAACCAGAACAGACATACAGAAAAATATTTAGTCAAAACAGACAAGATAATAATGAACAGGTAAAAAAGAGTGTAAGAATAGTGAAAACATGATGCTCCTTAAAGATTTCAATCATTAGTGCCCTTTACTTGCCATTAGGTTATCCCAGTCAAGTTGCTTCATAACTGCTGGCAAAAACTGCACACCTACGTAAACAGGGTTTTATTAAAGCTTCTTTTTATATTTCATAGCTACAGGTTTGGGGTTTGTTCCTTGCCCCCCCGCGTATTTACACGCCTATTGTTTTACTCCTGCACAAATTTCCTCCCAGGGTATCCAAAATCCTTAATCATCATCCCAATATTTCTCTCCCACATTACACTTTTAGAATCAAGTTCCATGACTTTTAAGAGTTATGCTTACGTCAGAGGGATCAAGAGGTTTAAATTTCAGTACCTATTAAAGGAATTTAATTATCCAACCAGTTCCATTTGGATACACTGTTACTGTTCTTTGCTAATCTATACCAGATTTTCCAGTATTGTAATTCTCATTAATAAAATGCCTCTGAAAGAGTTTCTTCTTTTTCTTTAAAGAAAAAAGACCTCTCAGTGGCCTATTTTACAAATTCTGAACAGAAACGTCATTATCCTTTCTACTAGCTAAGTTTCTCAAGGATTTATCATGTCTGAAAACAGCACAACTAGCTAAACTTGAGGGATGAGAAGTCTATCTATGTACCTGACTTACCCTGTCACTTCATTTAAAACATTCTGCGGAGAAAAAGGTATTTTAAAAACACACTTGGTGTTTAAAACCTGCGCGCACGTTAAAAATGGGGGGGGGGGGGAAGGGATGACAGCATGCCATGTGATCTCTAGGGTGTTGTTGTATACAGAGGACTTTTGGCGCCTGCTGCTGTAGCAGTTAAAGCAGTAGGGAAGACACAGAAATCCAGAGAGAACAAAGAAGCAAGAAAAGCAGCAAACTATGTACTATGTAAAACTTATCTGCTATTGAAATGAAGAACATCGGCAGCAAGTGTAGGTATCTGGCTCATTCTTGTTCATTGAGTCATACGGAAAAAAGTTTACAATATCCTTACTCCACTTGTGAACTGGTCCCATAAGCAATGAACGCGGACGTTGCAGGTTCTATTCATCTACTGTATTCAGAGGGCTGCTAGTTACAGCTGCTACATACCAGTACTGAAGAGGGTTATAGTCTGGTATCATGCACGTTAGAATGCAGCTGGCAGATGGTACATTATCCTCTACCTGCTGCAAGACAATAAAGATTCTTTCAGGAGTTACAGGCTTCAAGCTTTTCTCTTGCAGAGAAGCCCCATCAAAGGGAAATACTCCATCAAAGCTTGAATCCAAAGCTATTAAGCACATCGGTCCTGACCCAATGGAATACTTACGTATATGCTGACGTTTAAATCCACATTTAACATTTGTCAGCTGCATAATTTTAATGTCAGGCTATTTAGTACCTTGCTTAAATTAATGAAAAAAATTCCCATGGCTATTTCCAGAGTGTTGCAAGAATTACGGAAGTTTAATTATTTGACTTTTTACTGCAGCAAAGGTCATCCCTGCTTCTGCAAGTTCTTGTGTTCAAGCGACTACTAGGGCAAAGAGGAAAAGGGTCCTTTTGCACCCGTAAATACAGGAGTTCCCAACATTTAACAGTGAGTTTTACTTAACTACTATGGTTTGCCTTAAAAGCACAAAAGGAATTAATGAAGTACGAGTTCTGTTTTGTAGCACAATCGGCGAGCAGCAGTTTAAGAAACATTTACAGCACTTTACAATCTTTCTTCATACACTGAGAACATTTCAAAACCCTTTTACACGAAGTTGTTCAAGAAAACCCCTTCCAATTCTTACAAGAACTGGCCTAGTAAATCAACCATTCAAAATGCACAGGAAATTTATATTTCGGTCTGAAGTTTGAGTCCAGGGTGAACTATGACCATGAATAGAAACTATTAAATATAAAAATAAAAAAAAACCAACCACTAAGTAAAAGCATAGAAAAGAACTTTGGTCTTCGGTGTAGAACGAATAAGCTATCTAGAACGACAGTGAATGATCTCAATTTTAACACGTCTAAGAGTGGACAAAAAGCATCTAAAATGTCAAGGCAAACCAAAATGTAAACCTGTCCTTATTTTTACATGTATTTTTCTAGCTCCTGGTTTTATTCCTTTCGTTTCTGTTACCTTTATATCAAGCAATATATTTTTCTATTTACAATAACAGCAAAATGAATTCATTAACTCTAATAATACTGGAGATACATTTTATCTCTGGATCCTCAGCATGTCTAACAGGTGGTTGTCATTAGTCAGAAAATGACTGAAAACTGAATCTGCACCCCCTGCCCGCCCCGCTGCTTTTGTGATGGAACAAATATTCTGCTGACACATAATCTGCCCCTTGCTGCAACTTCACCTAACCTGCAGTTAAGGTAAAGCAGCCCAGCATCTCTATTCCCTGTGCTCCTCCTCATTCCGAAGGCCTTGCATCCCTTCTAATAAATTCTCTACCTACCGAAGCATACCGTAAGGCTGGTGCTTCAGCATTTTCCAAGTAACCCCTTCTCACCTTCATATATATCTGCTCATGTATTTATGGGAAAAGGAGTACAAGCCAAACCAGTTCCTAGCTGCATTATATTAGAGTTCTAATATCACAACAAATTGCTGACTGACCCGCCTAATGGACTGAAAGTCTTGCATCACTTTAGTGGAGCAAAAAACTGAAAAAAACGCAAAGGACTGACCCAGACAGTTGTCTATAGATTACCAGCAAAGACTGGATATGAAGGTTAGAAGAATTTTCCAGTCCAAATCAGGAGTGGTCTGGGGCTGAAGAGGGTTCTGACCTCCACTGAGAAGGCGCCGAGACAGGCAGCCCCGGTGATACCACCTGACGCATCAGCCTCACCAGTTTGCAGCTCGCCGTCCGCCCAGCTATCCCTTCCCTGGAACACAGTATGTTCCAGTTCATCTAGTCCACTATTACATCTCCTAGACTGGCCTCTTCTAGAGGTGTCAGAGGAAGGTGTAAAAATTCCCATAAATAATAATTATGGAAAAAAACCCTGCCCACAGAGAAAGGTTTTTCTCCATAACTCCTGTCATTAGTAGTTGATTAAAGCCCTTAAGAGTGAAAGTTTATATCCCTTCTAAATGATTTTTTGCCCCATGAGGTAACTATGGCTCCAGATTACATATGAATCCTACTAATCTTTTGGCCCAAGGATAACTTCCAACAACGTGTTTCATAGACTAATTATGCATTGTATAAACAAGTACCAGATGTATCTAAGTAAGGCAAAACAAGCCATTGAAAAGAAGAAAACTGGGCTCTTCCCCTCAAAGTCAGTCATCCAAAATACAAAATCACAACTGCCTGCCTGTTTCCTCATTTCTAGAGTTACAAAATATTGTTTCTCACCTTAAAGGGATACCACCAAACAATTCTTAACAGCTGCCAAGGACAGACACGAACAAACTTTTTAGACATCATGGTGTCTCCTTAGCTATGCGATACCCAAGAGTTGATGTTATTACACTCTGGTTGACATTACTCTCCCCGTATCCTACCTAAGCAATGAGATGTCTGCAGAAATCCACATACCCACCTCTTCTGGAAAATATGGCCAGCTTTTTAAGGTGTAAATCTTCCTCAGGCCAAATTTGGTTTGATCCATTGGCGCATACTTCTCTTGTGAAAGGGAGGCAGAAGTAGGATCCAGGGCCTTCCTCTAAGTTCCATCAGCTTTGGAAAAGCCAGCACCCTGCCAGCCCAAAGTTGAGAGGGTCCTGAGCTCTTAGAGTACAAGGACTGCTTTCGTAGAATGACAAGCATGAGGGACTCAAGCGTTTCTTATGTCCAGTCATCTTTGCTTGAACAGCAGTCTGACTCATAGCTGGGAAAGGATAAGATCTTTCTCCATGATGCAGAACTGTATTTTTTTAAGTGCCGGTTAAAGGGGGAGAATTTTAACAACAGACGTATGGGCTGTTTCACTAACAACTATGAATTATTTTTTGTCCTGAACCAAAATGAAGAGGAGTCTGCATTGCCTGGAGCTGCATTTAGGGTCTTCAGCAAGAGCTTAGCTGTTTTGCCAATCTGGAGACACACATTAGTAAGGAGAAAGCACACGCTATTTCCCTGTAAGTGTCGCAAGTTTTAATACCTTCCCGCTCAAAAGCATAAGGAAAATATAATCCTGTCTGCCTGGACTCAATATACAATGCAGTGGAATCCAAATGCTGTAGCTTCTAAATATCTGACATATTTCAATTGTTTCCTTTCTGCTAGAGTTTAATTAATGTAACGTTCTTCTGTGAAAGAGACGATTCTTACACATACTACTCCTTTTCAAGCAGAAGGCAGTAACTGCTGCAACAAAGTGTTTGCTGGCAACGCAAACACAGAGCGGCCCCACCAGCCAACAGGGACAGGGTATTAGTGCATTGGGCTGCCTTGCTATTTGCAATGGGAAACATATCTTGTTACAACAAGGCACAAGTTAATTTAAGCAGTCACAATAACACAGTTGCTGCACCACATCAGACAACTGAAAGGAATCCTGCTGGTTGGTCAAGGCCAGAAGTAGAGTAGATTTCATGGTTATTCTGTTTCTGGCAAATCTCTACCTGTGTCACAACTATAATTTTCACCACATCAGACTTCTCTGTCATAACCAAAGTATTATTACTAATAAATGGGAATAGGACATGGATTATAGGTTGGGGAAACTTCTGTTTACAAAACATGTGCATTCAGAGTTCTCAATATAAGGAAAAAGTAGCCACATCTACATGAAAACCAAATCGACAGATTTAATCATATGTTCCCAAATCTGAACTCGGCATGAAGATTTAAAAAAAAGTAATAACTTCTTATACCACAATTCAGAGTACATAAAACAACCTCTGCATTATTGTTGGAACCGAACCTCCCACAGTGCTTAACTTTCAATGACCTTGTCCTACGAACATCTCTTTAATATGGCGCATGCTAAAAATAATACAATTATAGTAGCAAAGACTTACCTCAAATAAGAGAGGCAATTAAGAGACATTCTTTAAGCCCTCTGCTAGATGACACAAACTGCTGTGGGAGCTTGTAAGCCCACCTGGTCAGCAAACATTAGTTAAGAAGGAAAAACAACTTAAAAAAAGAAACCCTTTGAATACATGAACCAAAATAAAATTTTAGATACCAAAGAGAATGTAAAAGTCTGAAAAAGTCTTATCATACCAGAAAACAGTAACATAATAGCTAGTACCTCCTGCAGTATAATCAAAAGTCATGAAAAGGACTATTATTCATACAAGGGATGAGTTATTGCAAGGACAGAGGGATGTCATCTCACGCAACAAGTACGTGACCTAAATTTGTTCTTTGGAAGAGCAAGGCAGCTTTGCAAGAGCAAGCCTACAACTTCTAAGGACGATGATTATTTTATAACAGCCCTTTTTACATTTAGTTCCGTCTTCATCAAAATGATTCACTCGTACTATTTAAGATAGATCTGTTTATATGTTTGTATAAGCGTGCACATACCTGTGTTGGGAAAGGAAATAGCAAATAAATGTATTGTGCAACAAAGGTTAGAGAAGCTTTTTGCTTTAACCTGACATTCATTTAAAGTACATTACAGCTGATCTTTAAGCTTATCTCCCTCTCCCTTTGTAAAGCTGGAGCTATTTAGTGTGACTATGGTACCAGGTAATCTATATCTACAGTATTCCTCTACACTAAACTGCACTTTCATCCGGTATCAGGATGATCTGTCATTCATCATGAGTGTCAAGGACAGCGTGGTCTGCCATTTGCAGCAACAGACCTCACATCCTCGAGATGAACAGTCATGTTTACTTTACGGAGCGTCAGTTGTTCGACGTTCCCCTTCGCTGCTCAGCAGTATCCGCTGCTCCTTTGGGTATCTTGACCGGTGTCAGAAAGAATTCAGCAAAGCATACAACAGTAGCAGTTACAGCTCTCTCTTGTGGGTCAGGGTGGCAGAGATCTAAACACAGCTTTTCAGTAACCAAAAGGTAGCTATGGAGAAGATGGGGTTACTTTCTTCACAAGGATGCATGGTGACAGGGCAAGAGGTGATAGACACAAGCTGCTTCAAGGAAAACTCTGTCTGGATGTAAGATAAAACTATTCATGCTGAGAACAGTTACACATCGGAGTAGGTTGCCCAGAGAAGTGACGGAATGTCCCATGCTGGAAACACTGAAGTCTCAGCTTGACAGGACCCTGGACAAGCTCCTGTAAGAGCCTGCTTTCAACAGCAGTTTGGACCTGATGATCTCACTTTTCTATGATTCCTTCCATGGGATTGCCTATAGCATATAAATTTTGCCCTAGAAAGTCAGCTTTCTGTGATCTTTTCAAAGGCACCTAAAAGCAGAATTTGAACCCAAGAAAGCTATGTCACGTGTAAGAAGAGGTCTGAAAGCTTTTGATTGCACAGCTTCCCTCTCCATAGGACAGCTAACAGATGGAGTGATCTCATGGCCGTGAAGGACTCTGTTATACACCAGATCTCTCATTCCTTTAAACACCTTTGAGTTCCTTCATAGTCACAAGTCATTAATCCTTTTATTGTTGTAGACGGTACAATATGAACGAGTTATACTGAAGAAGTAATAGGGAGACAAGTCAAGGCACCATATGAACACACGAAGTACAATTTTAATATCATCTGCCATTTCTTTGTAATATCTTTGAAAATAAACAAATTTGTTTGGTATTCTTGGTGACCATATCAGTATGTATGCCATTTTTATGGAAGGAGCCACCAGTCCTGTGCTCCCATGCAAGAAAATCCTGTCAGCACAACTAATGGATGTCAGATGAACAAGCTTAGAAGAACAAACAAGTGCACTGTCAAAACCATGTCATCAACCCGCAGGCCTATTTGTAGTGGTATTATACACTCCACTGCCTCCA
This sequence comes from Platalea leucorodia, assembly GCF_965183815.1. NCBI lineage: Eukaryota > Metazoa > Chordata > Aves > Pelecaniformes > Threskiornithidae > Platalea > Platalea leucorodia. The sequence goes on along the minus strand of NC_138831.1, from coordinate 624,036 downwards.
GTCACAGCCCAGGATAATCAGAATCCATGTTCAGAGTCATCTGATCTTGCAAAAATTGACACAGCATAGCTAACAATCCACCAGAATGCAGAAATTATACTGGATTTTAAAAGGCAGCTTTATTTTTGTGCCTCACATTTGAGGCAGATTAAATAAATCGAAAAGGCAGGGCTATCAGGTCATTATTTGTATGTCGCAGCTGTCCAGTTCGGAGCTGACAGACTCTCTTTGCAGGGCCTGCTGCCTGATGAAGAGGCAGAGTAAGTCTCCGCGAGTCATAAATGGATGGGGAGGGGCGGGGGGAAGACCGTGATAAAGAAAAAATCAAAGGCCGATGGAGTAACTCACTAGAAATAGTTGCACTTCTACACAAGCCACAGATACCATCTAAAAAAAAAAAAACAACCCACAGAAAAGAAACTGGATGAGCACATTACAGATTTGAAGTGGGAATCAGAGCAAAGTGTTTGTTACTGTTCTACGTCAGGAAACTGGACTGAATCTTCTGCAAGGTGAAGAACAAGCAAAGCAGAATGAAAGGTGAGATATCGAAGCATTCAGATTAATAATGAAATTTTTCTGTTCTCTAAGCATTTCCTTGCCAAGCAGTGTTTATTTTAACTCTACATTGGAAGCTGTGTCTCAGTGTCTGAAGCCAACTGTTGCAGAACAATGTAATGATCTGAAAGTATTGCTTACCTTGCTTGCAAGAATGCTGAATTCTTTCAAGCGAATTCTACAATGCAGAATTCAGTACTGCAGAAGACTATGTATAATTTTAATATAAATAAAATTTAATTTTTGAGTTAAAATTAATGAGTAGTTTGTGACTTCAACTGTAGTCTCAAAATAAAACTTTCATTTATACATTTGTCATATTCAATGTTATAATCATACACTGTTATTCCTTTAATATGGTATTCCCTGTTACTAATGAACGTTGATCTCTATAAGTCAATAAGCAGTATGTCCTCCTTTAATTTCCAAAGGTTTCAAGTAGTAACTAACTAAAATATTTTTTGTTTTGAAATAGTATAAATTATTTGAGGCATCTCAAAAACAATGTTACAACAGGATTTATCATTCTGACTTTCTTCAGTCAAAGAAAATCTAATTATTCAACATCATCTGATTTTTTTTTTTTAAATTTCATGCTGTGCATATGAACACAGCTTTAAGTGGCACCTCGTTTTCAAAGTAAGATCATTAGCAGGATATGAAAAGTAAAAGCTATTATTTTTTCAGTTAAAACTGACCTGAACATCAGGGAGCAGAAGATAATTATAAATACTAAATATTACTAAGTACTCCTGTCAACTCATTTATCTTTTTAACAGCTTCTTGATAAATGTTTGCTGATTGTGTAGAGACTTGTATCCATGGGAGTTACAGCTGGCATTCAGATAAGGAAATTAAAGCAATAAGTATAAACACAGTTATTTTAAAGGACAAACTTATAGAATATGGATTGCTGAAAAAGTACCATTAACTTTTTATTGCAGTGTCTTCGAAGCTTGTTATTCTTTTGATGGCACATTAACTTAATTCTTTTAAGGCAGTACAATTAGTAAAAACAGAAAAATGAAAGTTCTACTTGCAATTCCGACACAAGATGGCTGACACAAGTTGTTACTACCACAGAAAGAGAAACATTCCAATTTAATAATTTTAGAAACTGTCGCATTTCCTTCAAGCATCACTGCTCTGCTGATGCCAAATCCTCCTGAAAACCATTTGTACTTAAGATAAAGCCACGGGAAGTACTTCATTTTAAGACCATGGAAGCACTAACTCTTTCTGCATTATAAAAGTACCTCAATACTATCTGTAATTTACTAATGTATTGTAAAAGAAATGAACTCTCTTTGTGCTGTCCACATTAACGTTTATTACGGAGCTGTATATCCTTAGCCCATGTTAATTACCTGTATATTGCCAAAAGACAAACATTTTAAACTAATTTTAAATCTTCTTTCACTTGTGATACAGGTAACTGGCTTTTGGTTTTCAGTGTCATCTTGTTCAGATATGCAGCTCATGGATGTCCCAACAAATGTCTGTGCTATGCAGCTTCAAAGACTGCAGACTGCAAGAACAGAGGATTTACTGAAATTCCTGCCCGTTTACCTCCTGAAATTCAGATACTACAGTTGCAGAATAACCGTATTTGGAGAATCAATCAAAATGCATTCACTGGAACACCGTTGCTCAAAATCTTAGACTTGTCTAATAATTCCCTTTCAAGTTTGGCACCAGGTGCTTTCCAAAAATTACGGTATCTACAGGTTCTAAACCTAACCAGAAATTTGATTCATTATATAGAAAACAAGACTTTCAGTTTCCTCCCGCACCTAAAAGAACTGGACTTGTCATCCAACAGCATTATACGTTTGCCTGAGACTTTTGGAAACAGCACAGGGAATATAACATTGCTGTCTGTGAAGCATAACAAACTGCAGAAAATGGAAAGAGTTCTGCTGGAGTCACTTCCAAACCTGAAAGTGGTTCTTTTCAAAGATAATCCCTGGCAATGTAATTGTAATGTCTTCGGCCTGAAACTGTGGCTGGAGAGCTTTCTATACCGAGGTAAGGAATTCTTCTCATCACATACAAAGCACATGAGAACACTTAACCAGCACCTAACTGATCTTCACTACTATGGCTTAACAATTTACCCCACACCTTAGATCAACCCCTCAAATAAGCACACTAAAATATATTCTTATGCATAGCTCAGAATATAGGTGCTTTCATAAATACAAGTGGCAAACTAGAATCATGGAGGAACTTTATATTAGCACACAGAGAGAAAGTATACACACACAATCATACACTATGTACAGACACATTCTGGAAATACATATGTGTAGCGTGTGTATGCCTATATATCCATATCTATATATATATATAAAACAAGTATACTTGTGCACATACACTTGCTTTAATTCTACCAATATATTTTTACTAGAAACCAACCTACTGTTTAAAAGCTTTTTACCTGATGCATGAGGGTAAACACCAAGACAGATATCAATACTACTTTAACTTCAGAGAATGCAGGATTCTAATTCTTTTATAAATTATGACTTGGTAGCTCTTAATATTTTAAGAATACTGAACCTAAAAATGTATGTTACACCTTGGACAAGCTTACTCTTGCCTAGTATTGCTTCCTAATTTGTTGTTAACCAGAAGTACTAAATTCATTGACGATTTCCTCACAGAAATGTGCAATGCCATCACATCAGGAAAAGTGAATTTTATAAATAAAAGTAGTCTCATATTTTTGTCACACCTGCTTTTAAATATATTCATGAGTTATGCTGTAGAAAAGAGAATATGATTTAATTCTAAAGGAATTAAGCATTAAAAGGAATTAATTTCTTTCTCCCAGGAGGTATGTTCAGACTCCCAGAATTCAGAACAGCAGGGCAACTTGCTTTTCTCTAAATCAGGCTTTGATGCTTGCATGTGATCAAACTACTGATTACCTATCTGTATGTGGAAGTGTCATGGAGCACGTGGCAAAACTGCGTACGTGAAGATGGCCCATGTTGCCTGTGGTGGAATAGACTGCCGTTTTCAGGCATCAGAACTCCACAGGCCACCTGGAAAACTGTACTGGCTATGCAGGGACAAAATTAATACAGGAATAATACACGAATAGTCTCTGGGTGAGGTAAAGCCACTGCCAGAAGCAACCTATTAGAAAAGACAAGAGAGTAAACTCCTCTCAGGCTTAAAATCTTAATATTTCAGATTGGTAAAATATTACATTATCCCAGGGCTTCAGTTGTATTATGCTGGAACCATTCCCTACAACAAATTTCAGCAGGGGTTCTGACTGCTCTGTGCAGAAGAATGTAATGATCCAAGATAAACATAGCAGATTATCTTAATTACTCTGCCAGCAGCGTAAGTATTGTAATTTATTTCAAAAAACAATGTTGTTCAGAAATTCAGTGATGCCCTTCCATCTTTCCAAACATTGCATAAATTACTTCAATGAATTTTTAAGTTCCATATCACTTCATTTTAGCAACAAGTTTTAAAGGAAGCCCAAATACTATGTTCTCTTCTATGTTTGTATTTCCCTAAAATTACTTGTGTGAACCACATGAAGAAAAATTAGTTACATTGCACATTAATCTTTCCCATTACTTATATTGTATACTTAATGATAAAATAGTACCATGCCCCTACAGATATTTCTTGCAAGTCCCAACAAATCATTGCTAGAGATGGAACACTGTCTGAACTTAAAAGTATTGACAGTTGCGTCCAATATAACTCTAAAAGATTTCAGTATTTTTAGCTGAATCCAGCTCAGGCAATTGACATTTGGTACGTACTCGTAAACAATTCTAGAGAATGCTTCAGTTCAGGTGGGGCTCCAGTCCTCTGTTCCGAGCACGCATATTTAGTTACTTAGAACCATAGAAAGATCACAGTTGCAGGATTTGGAGTTTTATCTATATCCATGTTCAAACTAACACATTGGAGGTGTCTGGAACCACGCTTTGGGTTTAGCTATTAAAGACCAAGAGACAAGCTGCTATGCTCCTCTCTGTCTTGGGATACCATCAGTATTTGTGAGGCGGTCTCCAGATGTCAGTTTGGGTCCATCTGTATGCACTGCCTTCTCAGACAAAGTCTTTTCAGGATCAAAATTTCTATGCCTGGCTTTAGCTGAAAGGTTGATTATTTTGGATAGAGAAGAGGAAGAAAATTCAGCTGATTTGATTAGTTAATTTTTAAAAATATGTAAACATTGGTTTTGGCCTTGTTGACTCCTTGACACACTACACCCCCAAAGCCGTGGTGTATAGACTAATTAGAAACCTGAAGGCTACGCTCGGTCTGTGTTCCTCTACACGCTGAGGAACAACTGCGTGATTTACCAGGACTGAGGCTTCCTACTTCACTTCCCGGTGTACTAAAAACATTCTTTGGGAGAGAGCAGAAGCGGGCTCTAAGCAATCATGACATTTACCATTTGAGCAGGGTAACAGATTGATCAATCTTAACCCCTTTAGATCTCTGCATATTTTCTTACCATGAGCCTTGCTTCAAAAAATTGCTCATGTGTACATACAACTTTGCTTCATTACAGCTAGCGTATGATATCAGAACAATGACTATTTCATGGAATATTTCAATCAAGTGGGAAATCTTTACTAAGTATATTGTTTCCATTTCTCTTTATAAAAAGAAGTAATGGTATGAATTCAAATGGAGTGAATTTGCTGTTAACAATACCCTTGTTTCATCTATGACTTAGTTCTTACTTCTATACCAATATTTATTACATTTACATCCATAAATTCATAGATAACTTAATTCCTGATGAATTACTTCTTGCCAATAGTCTCTTATGAGTGTTAAAGTGTAATAATCTCACCATTGATCTAACTGGAAAAAGAACTTAAAGATACAGTTATAAATCTTTAAAAGTATAAAGTCCAAGGTGATGATAAATTTACTTCAGGTTTCTCTTAATTTTACATTAAGATCATTCAATCTTAAGACCATAAATCTGTTTGGTTTTTTCAGGAGGAATAAGCGATGGCATTATCTGCTCAACACCAGGGATTCGGAAGGGAAAGGACCTCCTCAAAGTCCCCTATGAGCTGTTTGGGGCATGCCCTCTAACAACTGCTCACACTCATCTGGCTAGCGTTCACCACCACAGCTTTGAGCCCAGGAGTTCTCTGAAGCATGCCCACCACAACGAACAGGGGGAGAACAGCCGTTCGAACTGTGAACCCAAACCAAAGCCAAGGCCCGTTAGTTTGCGACACGCAATTGCCACTGTAGTAATAACTGGAGTTGTCTGTGGAATTGTGTGTCTAATGATGTTGGCAGCTGCCGTTTATGGCTGTGCCTATGCTGCAATTACTGCTAAATACCACAGAGATCATCTGGCCCCGGTCAGACAGCATGGGACTCCTGAGGAAAAGGAGCCATTTGATAGTTCCCTGGCTTGAGTTACTTCCGTCTTTGGTTTCTTGAAAATAAAGCCCTCACTTCAGTTAAAAAGCCTGGAATCTAAATGGGATTGATTTAATAGTAATTACTGCCTTCCCCCCCCCCCCCCCCCCCCTTCCTTTTCACATTGTTACAATGTAAATATATCTATTCTTTGGAATAGATATTAAGACTTTATGTAGAAGAATGTATGTTCATTTATATTTTGTGTATATATATTCTGAAGCCACTATTTAAGGCTGAGTGTTGGAGATAATGAAATCTTGATGTAGCCACTTTAAAGTATTGCATTCTCCATTACTAGCTCTTGATATAATATTAGTACAACACACGAGTTATGCTGTAGCTACAGTCAGTAGCTGACATGAGTGAGCTTTCTGCAAAGAAAAATACAAAATAGCTACAAATGACTGACTCTATTTTAAGATCTTAGAATACCTGGTATGTGTCCAGAAATACAATTCACAACCAGTTTTAGAACCGGCCAGTCTATACACTGCCACTAATGATTTAAACCCATGTTAAAAGATTTCCAAATACGTTTTTTCCACCTTCCAATCTGCCCGAGAAGACAACAATTAAACATTACATCCGTTACCTAACTTAGAAAACAGAAGCACCTTGTTAGCTATCACCTATCATTCTTAAATTACTGAGGAAGGAAGAAAGAAGAGAGCAAATGCTGCAGAAAGCAGAAATGCTGCACTGTTTCAGATACAACCACTGAAATGCGCACATATATATACATATAGCATATATGAAGAGACACTACCCATTCTCCTGCTGGCATACGTGCTTGTCACAGACATTTCTGAAGCTTCTTATTCCCAAATCCACACACAAGTGTTCCATTTTGCAAATACCCTGACTGCAGATGCAGCTCCCATCACAGTGCTGCCCTTCAGCGCGGAGGATAATGTCGTTGCGTGTTTACACGTTCTCTCTCACAGAGAGAACATTCAGCTGAATTCATTCAAGGGCCCACCCTAACTTTCTGCAGCACGGTTTTGCCATCGGAGGAAAACAGAGCCAAAACCGTTTGAGTCATATAAGTTTAGAACAGAAAGAATATTTTTAATGCGCAGAAGTATTTTTTAAATAATTCTTAGAAATTATTTTAAGGCAATTAACAGAGATCAGCAACTCCATCTACCTTTTCCAAGACTACATAAAATACATCTAGGCTATTTGTGACAGATGTCTAATGTGTTTTCTAAATCTCTCCAGTGACAGGGTTAAAGACCCGTCTAGGTGGCTAATGCAGGAATCAACTGTGCATATACTCTAAGAGCTTTTCTTAGCATCTATCCTAAACTTTTGGTGAAAACCTTGCCAGTTTATTCCACTGGGCAGAAGACTTGAGGACAACGGCTGGGTAACAGTCTGCAGTACGGGCAAAAGGAAGCTGTGTCGTGGCATTCAGAGACCCCCACTCTCCTTCCAACAGATGGATTCCAAGATCAAGTTCTACAGCTACTCTAATAACAGCCTCAACTGAGGAATGGGCTATCGGGCAGGAGTCATGCAACCCTTGCTCTTATCTACTTAGTAACAATCGCAGCCTAAATATTAAAGCTCATTCCTGCATCTGCAGTTACTTTCATGCCCAGAGAAAATTAAGCATCTCAGTCTTAATCTAAATCTAGCAAACACTGAAAACAATCAATTACTGTCTGTCCTTTTTTTTTTTTTTTTTTTTTTTAAACTGCTAAGTACTTCATATCATTATTAGGCTCTCTTCATTCTTCTCTGTCCTGAACTAAATAAACCAAGCTGTTTCAAATTTTCCTGTAAGGCCACGTTCTCCAAGCTTTTTTTTTATCCTGCATTCCCTGGAACCTTTTCAGTTCTTCTACATTTTGTTTAAAATATGGTACCCTAGACTGGGCACATTACCTCAGCTGAGACATCATCAGCACAGAATTTTGAGAATATTTATATTCAGGCTTTTTAATTCTGATCTCTTGGTGATGTATCTCAGAAGCAAGTTTGCTCTTTTTCCTTTTAAATGTTCGGTACAACTTAATGAATAATGTATTTTCAGAGCTAAGTCATTTTAGTGTGTAGAGCTACATTTTCTACTCTTTTATCCATTTATTGCAATAACATTTTACAAAGCAAAACATAGTTTTTCAGATAGAGAAGACTGAAGTAGTACAGGATAGGATCTTATTGCCCATAGGCCAAAAATTAGTTCAGAGCCATGCCAAATCAGTGCTCTTCTGTGGTGCCAACCTAAAATAAGCACACTTGTACTCAAGCTGCAGATCCTAAGACGAAAGCTAATAAACCTCTGACGTCCGGAGAGATTTCACCCACAGCATTTCTAACAGGCTGATACAGCGATGCAGCTTCCATCACAAGTAAGTTCACACTTCCAATATCTTCAAGCAAAGGAAAAACAAGAACCGACTTGATATTTCCTAGTCAGGAATAACCAGAACATCTTCCTAGTCCCTAAAAAGCAGTCCTATCAACAAAAACCTTTCAGGCTTTCCTTACTGTAGGATGGGTACAAAAAAAAAAAAAAAAAAAAAAAGGAAAAAGGTGAGGAAGAGGCAACGAAGGGCACAATGACATTTAAAGAAACTCCTTCCAAGTCACATTTAAGATGCTTTGGGGATTTTCATGCACACATAAGGCTGTAAATTGATATAGAGCTCTGCCAGAAAGCAAAGTATTTCATATTTCCATTAGTTCACTCTGCTATGGGAGTAAACCAAGCCAATCCATGCAAAATCTGATTTATACTTTCTAACTTGCTGTTTGCTAAAGAAAGAAGAAGGAAAAAAAAAAAAACCACAACAAAAATCCCAACAAAAAATCCCAAGGAAATTTTTCATTTAAGGTTTATAAGACTACATATAATATTTACAAATGTGTTTGCAATTCACAAATTCCAGTTATTTATGATGATAAGCTAATAGCAGACATTCAACAGAGAAAATACTGAGTCAATTGCTTAAATTAATAAATGCAAAATTATTTATTTTTCAGTAGAGGAAACAGAACGTTTGACTACTGAACAATAGAGATAAAAGGCAGAATTTATTGTCCATAACAATTATTGACTACAACAAGCGGAAGACTGGATCTAGGGATTCCCCACAGAACTGCCCTTAATTTGTAAAGCTTAGCAATGGACATCTGCCGCTGAAATAAGTTGTCTGCACAGATTTATTTTTCAGATAAAGGTTCCTGAGAAAGCTTTGTGGTTTTTCCAGCAATCTCATGAGAGGTATTATAGTGAGCACAGTATTTTTTCCCAATCTCTCTGAAAAACACTCTTCCCCCAAAGTGAGCAAAATATCAGGACACACTACTCTGCAAGGTATTTGCAAAGACAGAGGAAGTACACATATTATTGTATTCCTGTCTTTCCTATAGAGGCTCACCATATTACTTTGCTTTCAGAAAAAGAATCTTTCTAAAATTTCAATTTAGAACAGAGATTAAAAACTACACTACGCCAATGTTCTTCACAGAAAATGTCTCGTACCTATATTGAAAGAAACAAAGCTCAAACTGAAACATGCTTGCTTGCCATGTGTCCTTCCATCCAGAGCTTGCACAAAGTCAATCAAAATTCAGCTTCATTATTCCCTAGTAATACAATGTCGAAACAAAATCAGGATCCCTCTTCTTGAATATCGAAGTAGAACATTTAGTGACATTACACATAGCTTACCTATCGTTAACAAAATTTTAAAAATGCCCACTGTTGCCTACTCATAACCACCTATCTTTGCTGGCCAGAAGACAAAGACAGACAGGCTTTAGTTAAGCACCCAGAAACTATCCCTACTTTTACAACTTTGATCTTTGAACTTGGCTGAAAGTGGCATGGTAATAATAATCAGAAGAGAGTCTTGGTACTTCATGGGTTTATAGTACCTGAAATGTGACTGTATACTCCCCAGATGAGACGGGCAGCAACATCAGTCATCTGGATGTGGCAGTAAGCCACAACAGGGGAGAAGGAGTAGGGATTAGAAACCCAAAATAAACAAACCAACGACTACATACTTCATAACTATCTCCAATGAAATCTGCGGTTGCTCTCTCTCACTGATTAGTGAGGGATCCCCCAATGTTTTAGGGCTATGTACGCTATATGTTGAACTTTTTGCATAAGGCTGCCATCCTCATTTCAAGACACAACAAACACATGAGAAAACACTGTTAATATCTGGAAATATAGTCCAGTGGGGGGAAAACAAATTAGTTAATCCACAGTACTTAAACTGGTATTAATGTATTCATATACTACGTACTTGCAGCTTCATACTTGCACCACATTATTTGGTTTTCAAAAGGACCTGACAGCTTATCTGCTGCCTTGTTCTGCAATCAGGGATTTATTTTGCTAGCAGCAGGATTATTTAGCAAAATGCCCCTAGAATATGATTGCTATTAGATCACAAGGATCTTCCTCCTACCCAAATTACATAGTACTAAAACCCAGCCAACCAAACAAAAAATCCCAACAGCAAAGCGGAAGTGCAGAAGCAGAGAGCAGAATGCTCTCTGCAATTTACTATATACGTTAATACTATACGTGTTGGGATACTGCTCTAATTCATCTGTCAGAGCCCCAGATTCTCTGAGAACAAGTGGTGAGGAAAGCCCAAGAATTAGATAAATAGGGGTTAAATTCTCAAGCCAACACTAGCAGAGAACTATCTTAAAAAGCCCTGCTACTCAATTATTCCACACTTGAATTCTGTATGGCAAAATGAATTGAGAACAAATACAAATGCATACAAATGTGTGAATGGTTGTGAACACGCCACCCAACTTCAGATTCCCCAGTTAATGGAGAGAGGCAGGATTCCACCACATGCTCTGACGCGCTCTGTGGAGGAGCTTACCTCTCTCCACGCATTACCTACAAACCGTGTTTCCTAAGTCATGGCTCCTAACCCAAGTCTGTGAGTTGTTTAATGTTAGACTGTACAAATACACATTTCAATTTTCCTGAAACTGAAAACATTAGTCTATATACTAATATTAGATTTATGAATACAAAAATAATATTCAAAATGAACAAGAAACTCTGGAAAAACATAAACTAGTGGTTTTCCACCAAAGCATGAAAAGCATTCTGAGGGATTTACTAAACACTACTGCTGAATATAATCTTCTGTGGCTTATAATGTGGAGTAAAGATTCAGTAAATCACTGTCTTGCCTGACAAGGAAAACATCTATTTTGGAACGCTTCAAAAATTTGGTTGGTGTGTCATTATGATGACATATTCATTTTCCCTTATGCCTTCATACTAAAATGCAATTTTATAGATGATATCATAAATTTCAAGGACTCTGCATGACAGTGACATTCGCTTGAATGTTTTTAATAATATAGTAATACCAAAGCAATACATGTGAGAAAAAAAGGAAAAAAAAAAGTATAAGCAGTACAGAGCAGCTGTATTTACTCTATGTGCTACTGTAACAATAGCAGATTTAACTATTTGTGAAACGTTTACAATATCTGCCACTCCTAGAACTATCAGTAGTTCAAACCACTTTTGATTAAATTATTGGGAGTCAATTTTTCAAAGCATGTTCTGGGATCCTGTTCAAAGAGAGAAGTGCATGCAAACTCCATATGAATTCACTCAAAAAATGCCTGAATGGAGTGTTGAGGTTGTATACATACAGTTATTAACACATGAAAAAAAATAAGGAAAAAAGAGGATGAAGAACAAAATTTTTCTGTTGTAAAGACATTTATTTTCAGATCTAGCGTGCATGTTTTCCTCCACGAAATTATAAAAGAATCTTCCTTACTTAGAGCCTAGATCACCAGAAGCCTGTTACTGGAAAACTGGTATATTCACAAGTTTTCCTTTCAAATTGCCATTCTGTAGAGGCTGACTCAAAGAGGAAGATTAAAAAACTGAAGTGTGACCAGCCTCAATAAGACAGATTTGTATTTTAAAAGTAATATGAGATTTTGGATCTTTCCTGTTTTCAAGGCACAGTTTGAAACATCTTAAACAGCAGGATCATCAGGGTCGCTTTCCTCTGGCCAGAACAGAGGCATTCAAAATTGCATGCCATTTTTGCCAAATTAGTGATGAAATGAAATCTTTACCATATCTTCTTGAGCTCATGGACGGGAAACAAAGAGAAGAACCTAAATCTTCAAATTGTTTTATTCAAAGTAGCTGAGGGCTTTTAGCATCTTGACTAGGAATATTTAACATGGAATAACTGAATGTATTGTTATACTAACGTTTGTTCTTGAAATGATATAAAAAGGAGAACAATGAAGGTGATGAATGAGGACATTTGTAAAAAAATCTCTAACCAGGGTTTGGAGAAAAAAACCTTTGAACTTTTGTATGGGCTGGTTATAAAAATAAAGGATCAGCTTTGAAAAGTTAAATACTGGAAAGGGAAAAGATCCTGGCTTTACTTGGGACAATTTGTTTGCTGGTATAAAACATAATATTCCTTGTTTGCCTAAGAAGGATTTTTGGTGAAAGCGTTTAAAATGAAACGGTCAGTGAACAGAAGAGGGTGAGGCTGCCTTTTCTTCAGATTCAGTAACACTTCCCTCGTCTGACTACAAAGGCCTGCTTATTAGATTTTAAATATATATTTTAGTGTATATTTATATATAAATAATATATACATAAAATAACACAAGCATGATCTACAGTTTTAGCAGAAATCAACAGTACTATTTTAAAAGGTGTTTCTTTTATTCTGCTAAGCCATATGGACATGTTTCGTTCCAAGAAATCTCTTATGTGATAAATAATTTCTATTAGTCTCACAGCATTACCGTGTGGCAGAGAACAGGAAGGAACCTAACACTTATCGTGGCCTTGTGTAAGGCACCATCTACTCTGGAATGAGATGCACCTGGCAGGCATTTAAGGACAGATTCCCGGAACCTTCTGTGTCACATATCTATATAAAGACAAGACACTGTCTGAAGATATGAATCGTGGGTGGTAGAAAGTATCTCCCATTTATGTTTCAGCTTTTACTGCTTGGCAGCAGAAAATAATGGCTGTGAGAAAAGCTTGGCCATCCTTAATCATTCTGAAATTAACAGTAAATCTATTCCCTTGAAAGGACTACATACAAAGCGTAACTATTATTCAACATGTTCAGGAATGGCGGAATCTGACCCTTATGGGTCTCGTATTCTCACAAGAGCTATATAGACTTTTTGATAACCTTCGCCACAGAAGATTCTGAGAGTGGCTGATCTTCAGGCCATCTGTATGAGGAATGCCTAATACGCAGACGAAAAACAAAAACACCAATCGGGAAGCTTGCAATTGTGAAGAAAACCAGGGTTCCTTCTGCACTGATTTTTCTCTTCTGTCCAAACAGGAATTACTGCAATCGTTCTTTTTATGTAGCTTCAGCAGAAAAGAATGAGTCAGGGTAGATTCACAGAGCTATGGCAACGCTTGAATGCACATCCCAGGCAATCACTCTTCTTTGATAGGAAATGACTGTAAAGATGCCAGTACATAAGAACAACGTGGATTCCATTTCTTTCCAGAATTACACTGAATAAGAAAAATCTTCAGCTTGCTGGAGTACTTTCATTTCTCTCTAATTTAGCTACACTGAGCTGCTGTTAATCTACTGTTCCAGTTAAGCTGACATAGAGCAATGAGGGCTTGCTTCTTTTCAGAAACTACAGGTCTGACTGTATTGGTAAAGCTTTTTATGTTTTTAAAACAAACACAATGTTACTTGATTTCGATTGAGAGACCACAGAAAAGCATGTGTGCAGGGAGGACTCATTTAGTGTTTTCTATGTCCTAATGTCAACTTTGATAAATAGGAAGCCCAATACAAAACTGATCATATAGAAAATATTTTGGCAGAAAATAAATAGAAAACTGCTTTACGTATTCCTTCCTCCTACTTTGGTACCACAGAAACAAAACTTGTTTGCAATTCTACACTTTTATCGATAGGTGGCAATAGTAATAAAAAAAAAACCCTGTTTTTCCTATCTCATTACTGTATCTAGTTGTATCTAATTATTTTAAACCATTTTCTACTGCAACCTTTCCATGATGGAAAGAACATGCCGATGACATTCAAACTAGGTTTCAGAGTAGTACCATCATCTTACATGCTTATTTTTCAAATCTATATACTTAGGTCCTTTGCAACTGACAGTGTAGCCATTTCTTAAAACGAAAAGATGGTGTGTCGTGGTTTAACCTCAGCCGGCAACTGAGCCTCAGCCGGCAACTGAGCCCCAGCCAGCTGCTCACTCACTCCCCCACAGCGGGCTGGGGGAGAGAATCAGAAGAGTAAAAGTGAGAAAACTCATGGGTTGAGATAAAGACGGTTTAACAAGTAAAGCAAAAGCCGTGCACAAGCAAAGCAAACCAAGGAATTCGTTCGCTACTTCCCATGGGCAGGCAGGTGCTCAGCCATCCCCCGGGAAAGCAGGGCTCCATCACGCGGTGACTTGGGAAGACAAACGCCATCCCTCCGAACGTCCCCCCTTCTTCCTCCTCCCCCCAGCTTTATACGCTGCGCATGACGCCCTGCGGTGTGGGATATAATATCCCTGGGGCAGCTGGGGGCAGCTGTCCCGGCCGTGTCCCCTCCCAGCTCCCTGTGCCCCAGCCTGCTCGCTGCTGGGGGGGGGGCAGGCAGAAAAGGCCTTGACTCTGTGCAAGCGCTGCTCAGCAAGGACTGAAACATCCCTGCGTTATCAATGCTGTTCCCAGCGCAACTCCAAAACACAGCCCCACATTAGCTACGTGAAGAAAATTAACTCTACCCCAGCCAAAACCAGCACACTGTGACATACAGACATGCAGTAATCATATTAATCCCTAAGATGACTCATGTTCACATGGTACCACACTGCTGTTCCGTGTCCTGCAATACCAGAAATGCAGGCATGTTTCACGGTCTTTCTGTGACAAATTTGCATGCCTCTTTGCAACATGGACCTGGTTTCAGAAGGAAGAGAAAACACTTTTCTTTTTTCACTGTGAGGGTGGTCAAACACTGGAAGAGGTTTCACAGAGAG
Source organism: Platalea leucorodia (assembly GCF_965183815.1). Taxonomy (NCBI): domain Eukaryota; kingdom Metazoa; phylum Chordata; class Aves; order Pelecaniformes; family Threskiornithidae; genus Platalea; species Platalea leucorodia. The sequence continues at coordinate 609,012 of NC_138831.1, read as the reverse complement.
GGTGTGACCTCTCCATCCGTGGAGACACTCCAGTCCTGACTGGACACAGTTCTGGATAACCTGCTCTAGCTCAAGATTCTGCTCAAGATCTAGTCCACTGGGATTGGACTAGATGATCTCAAGAGGTCAATTCCAACCTCAACCATTCATATATATAACTAGTCTGCACAAAAATAGGCACAAAGGAATTAAGGAAAATTTGTACTTAATTTCAGAATTTTTGGACTATTTCTCTTCATCTCCTTCATACTCTAAATTTCAACTGACTATGAGACTGTGTATGATTTAATCCTTCATTCTTCTGACTAGGGGTCCAGAGCTTTTTACCAAGCACTGCAACGGACTTTTTCAATGAGGCTTGAAATTCCAGGTTCTGCTCGTTCTATGAAGAAAAGTTGAGAGGTCTTGACAATTTTCATCAGACATTTTCTTCAGTGTTCTTTAATAAACTTTTGCCCTAAGAAGATTATGTCAGTTCTGTTGTCTTTAATTAAACATCCCAAAGGGCTAATTTTCATGTTTCCTGTGAACAGTAATGGCCTCTTTCAACATGAAGGGCTTTTAAGGTCCTATATTGTACTGTAGCTTTTGAACTAAAATGCATCTATAGGGAAGTATATACATGAAGATTCAGGTACTCTGTCGACTCTCTCAAAATCTCAAGAGAGAAATGCTTTTCACTTTTTAGAGCCTGCTTTACTCCATGATGACTTTCATTTGCTTGATTCTGTCCCCATCTCTTGCCCAGAACCGTCTAGGTGAGCAGTATCTTTAAAAATTTATTTTAAACAAAAACATAATGATGAAACCATCACCTTTCCCAAAAAAACTGGAAATAAAAAGAAACATGTCCATAACATATACAAATCCTATGCTGCACTTATCCAGATGCCCATATATTCACTACTTGCAAGGAGAGATGCAAATAAAGGACCTGAAATGAGTTCACACATCATGCAATATCAAAGAATACAAGACTGTAATGCTGAATTCCATCAACAGTTAGCGTGAAATGTACTGCCTTTCACATGAGCATCAGAAGAGATATTCAGTCTTGATTTGCCTCATTTTTAACAGCTGGATTACCACCTAAATTCAGATATCCTATATTGACTGGCTTCATATTTGTCACCGAAAGGAATACTGATCTTACATGAATCTCATGGAATTTCAAGACTAGGGTGATTCTACAATTTTTAGATCACGTTGAGAAGAATAAAAAAAAAAAATTCCACCATCTTTCATTCTCCTTCACATTGTAATACGGACAGTTTGAAGAAACTTAACATTTCAATGTAAACTTGATATAGGAGACATTGTCATAGAGAATACTAAGACAAAGTAATTTTGAGCATAAATGTTTTTAAATCTAAAAATTTCCTGCATTCAGTTCTATTGTCCTTTTCTCTTCTGCAAATAAATTGAACTCTGTATAAACAGTAATAAATATGATGCTACTACACTTATGTATTACTTACCTCCTTCTTCCACACTCTATAGAAATTTGCATTCACTTAAGTAAAAATAATTACAATCTCAATTGAAAGAGGCAGGAGTCATTTTAAAAATAAATTACATGGTTTTTCTGCCAATAAGCACACACATTCTGGCAGTGAACTGGTACTAGTAGGTACAGATGGTGAAGCAGCAGCAACAACACTCAAATTCTCTGTAGTAACAGTCTGGAGACTCATTGATTTTAGGATTTTCTACCTACACTAAAGAGTTTAGCCTTCCCTACTTGCAATAAGCCTTAGTCTAGATTTGCATATGAAGTCTGTTGTAACTCATGTTTTTCTACAAAAACAGAATAAAAAAAAATTTACAAAGAAAACAGAAGAGACTGCAGATTTTGTAGTAAGAGTTGGTTTTGTTCCTTTTTTCCCCTTGTGGGCAGGTCTAACTCAGGATTCCATTTTACAATAACGTTTTAGTTTCTCTCTGCCAGTTTTAAACTCTTGTAGTGATCTGTAATAAACAACATTCTGGCACAGCTTTATTTTCAGTCAAATCCCTCTAGGGAACAGAGTGCTTTTACATGAAATGTGTATCCCATCCTGCTGCTTTCTGTAATCCACTCAGACCAAATGGGGATGACGAATACTTACTTCACACAAATTAAAATGAGATGTTTTGGCCAATTTTGAACTTCGATGTAGGTATTTGAAAATGTTGCCCATAATCTTACTTTAGTCTCCCAAGTACGGCTAATAAAAACTTCAAACTTCTCCCATTTACCACTGCTCCGGTATCTGCCTCCAAATCCACTTCGCTTAAAACAGAATATTGTCAACCTTATAAAAAAACCTAAAAATTGAACTAGATGCTGGGTACTTTGTTGAAAGTTTTCTGATGGAGAAAGTAGGACTAACAAGTTGCATTTATGATCTCCAACTTAAAGAGCAGATATAAGAGATATATAAGAGGAGATATAAGAGATATGAGAGAGAGATATAAGAATAACGTATATTTGTCTCTGAATGGCTGTAGCTGGCTGAGCGATACTTTCATGGAAAATGGTTTGTGCAGATCCAAAGAGGTCTCCCCCCTCAAAAAAAAAACCCAACAAAAAAACCAACTGAAAGCATGCAACTATACAAGAGGGAAGGGAAAAATTATTCAAAGCAAAAAAAAATCTAGCGCACAGTTCCTAAAGTTTACAAAAACTAAAAGTAAAAAAACACTGATGTGCTTCAGAATGCAAATACAGTGCTCATATTTTTCAAGGCATTATGCATTTACAGATATCATGAGAATATTTTACATGCTTTGGTATTGAAAAGCTTTGAAGACCCTGTCTCTTTTGTAGACAGAAAGTATGGGACCCAAGTAACTTCAAACGTTCAGTATTAAACATAATTACTGGGAAAATGGAAGCAAAATCTGCCTCTCTCTTTTACTATTACTAGAAAAAAAAAAGACAAAGCTTGTTGACACAGTATTAGAGTTGGTTATGTGCGATACCTCCTTGAAGTCAACACTAAATACTACTGAGGAAAGAATAAATTTTAGGATGCCTATTAACTGTACACATTTTACAGATGACGGTAAACTGCACGATGAGCCTTTGGTTAACTTCAAATGACGGAGCATTCTAGAAATAACATGTGAACCTTCCTCATTGTACCGTGAAAACTCTTAATTACATCTTGAGCAATGTGCAGGTATCTACATTGACATTAGTTTATAAATGCTGTTTTATGCTTTAACAGGAGTATGAAGTCATAATCAGGATTTCCTGTTATGTTATGGAAGAGTTCAATAAGTTGTGAAGAATGTATTCACACAAACTGGAGTCAGAAGTGTGCTTTCCTATTGACCTTATAAAATCTGTTATTATCAATAGAGATATTCTGTGTTTGAGGAAACAGATTAGAGATTTCCAATTATCTGGCACACTCTTGCTCTTTCGGGATTGTATTCACTGATAGGACAAGAGGAAACGGCCTCAAGTTGCACCAGGGGAGGTTTAGATTGGATATCAGGAAAAATTTCTTCACCGAAAGGGTTGTCAAGCATTGGCTTGTCAAGCACAGGCTGCCCAGGGAAGTGGTTGAGTCCCCATCCCTGGAAGTATTTAAAAGCTGGGGAGATGTGGTGCTTAGAGACATGGTTTAGTGGTGGGCACTTGGCAGTGCTGGGTTAATGGCTGGACCGCATCTGAAAGGTCTCTTCCAACCTAAACGATTCTATGATTCTATCTTACTGCATTTTAAATCCCATTTTAAACATGAGAAAAATAAGATGGTTCTTGCTTTGTGTGGTAGGTACCTAATTTTCCCTGAGATAAGAGAGCTTGGTTTCTGGCATATAAAAACCGTAAGACTTCTCTAAATTAATTCCTTCTGCAAAGTCAGTAACCATTGGGAACTAGAGAAAACCGTTCAGAAAAGCATCTGAACTTGAGTGAGGAATGTCCAACAATTTAAAAATTAATTACTCTCATTTTTAAATCTGTATGTTTGCTCTCTAATCTGTAGTTGTTAAACTTCACCTTTTGTCTTCGGGTACTGTTATACTCTTGGCTGATAGACTCTAGAGCTTTGTTATTCAATTTACATGCTCAGATCAAATCACATCTCTGATAATCTAGACAAAATGACCACTTTGTATCATTTGTTACAGGACAGGATTTTTAAACCTGAAGACTGGGTGGAACCTTTACACATCAGATAGTCCTTTCTTATATTTCCTTTTCCTTAACATAATATATTCTGATTTATGGTGATATAGAATTGTATCTACTAAAGATGTTTCACTGATAATGGTTATTCCCATTAAGTCAAACTCCATAGCTCGTAAGGAGCTTGGATAGTCAATTAATAAAGGATCAAGTTCTTAGGGAGAGGAAGCACTAAGTGTTCTCTACACTAAGTCATTCAATTACATCTTATAGGTGCAACTGCATCTTTCCCTCCTTTTCTCTTCTTAAAAGACGATATTCCTACATAAAATTCCTGCTAACCCAAAGGAGAAAGTGAGGAACTCATAAACTGCTTTTAAAAAATGAACGTAACAAATAAACTACAATTTTACCTGCAACAACTGGAGATTTTCTGTCATCCAAAAGTTGAATAGCAGTACTGGCTGTCACTACATTGCTTTTGTTTGCAGTTTCTGCAGGGTGTATTAAGAAAAAAAAAATCAAATTGAAATAATATACAGTAGAATGAGGAAACTGAGCTTTTTTCCCCTGGTTTGAAATAACAGTCCATGTGGATTTAGTGCTCAGAAAATAAGACAGCCAACATCATGTTCTATGTATGCACAGAATATACCGGCACTGTGATTTCAAAATTCCCCAGCATCCCAACAACAAGCTTAAACCACTGAAATGAGTAATCAATTTTTGCCATCTCTGCTAAAAGTGGCAACAAAGGTGACAACTGGTAGGGCTTCTCATTAATGTGAACATTTGCTCTGTTGGACTTGTCTTGCTTAAAATATTAGGCTGTAAATTTGACCTGTGCAAATATTAAATGAAAACTGTTACACCACATCTTGGGGTTTCACTTGGAGCCCTGTAAAAGATGCACCTGGTCAAAGGACCAGTAAATTAGCTGCAAATTTCAATGCATATTTTAGATTAACATTTGAGATCAGCTACAGAGCCCACTGGATACTGACACACTTGGAATCCTTTCAGCATTAGATATGGCTCAGCATTTAGAGAATGACAAAATTACAGACCTGTGCTAAAGGGGATTGAATAAACAAAGCTCCCAGGTATTTGCTCAGCAGCTCTTCTGTACCAGAGTGGAAAATGGTCAGCATTAAAAATGTTCTCCTTATCTTCAGCTGTCAGGAAATCTCTTGAGAAAGAAGAGAGAAAGAAAACACTTGTTGTTTGTTGCATGGCACACCATAGTTTCTAGCTTTGAAAGACAAGAAAAAACAAAATGCAACTTTTGGGAAATAAAATGGTTTTGGACAATTTGTCTAGTACCATTTGCTCAACAAAAGGGTTAACTTTAGCCCCTAATAATTATTTGTGACACACTTGCAATTGCTTTTGTTGTGAAGGATGGAAAAAGTACTAAAAAAATAGTGCCTCTAAGTACCACTAAAAACATTTGTACTGATGTGTACAAATAAAAATGCTTAGTCTAAAAAGCCTTTTTCTCACAGCACAACGCAAGAACTGTGAACTATACAAAGTAGAAAAGGCACTGGAGATTTGGTAGATTGTTGCCACTGGCATTCACTCTTAAGCAATGAAAAAAAAGTAATTTAACAGCCTACTTTCCAAATAATATGTAAGGGGTGGTAGTGGACAACTACGTACTTTATTCTTCAATAATCTTAGGGAATGCTGACAGAGGGAAGTTTGTGTCAGTGGAAAGAGCAAGTATGGTCTCCACGCTATCGTTCTGGTTTGCTCTCTGACAGTAACAAGTTGCAGTTGTGTTGATCTCACCTGTCAGGCTGCTCACACTACAACAGTATTTTGTGGTCAGTTAAGCACCATGTAATTTTATATTCAATAAACGTAGTTTATCATAAGCATCAAGTGCAAATTTTCTTTTACATGCATAACGCATATAGATTTGCCTGACACTATCAAACTGCTGCCTGAAAAAGTCATCAATTATGGGACCTTATTTTATAGCTCTCCATTTTAAGAAACCTGTACCTCCACTAGATTACATCTTCTCCAAACAAAATAGGAAACTCTTGAATGATGAGATCTCCCAATTACTCTTTCACCCAAGTCCACTTCTGTTACTTGGCTTTATTTCAACAACAAAAAATTTCGACAACAATGATGCAAAATCCCTGAAAAAGCCTACAGATATTTCTTTTTAGATGGGATAGTAAAAAAAACAACAAAAAAACCCCATCATCTGCAGATGTAGCATATTCATAATTCCGCTCTGAAGAATAAAGATGTGAGGCTAACTCCAAGGGAGCAGGGGGAAAGTAAATGTATGGGCTACAGGTGTAAAATAGCTCATGGTTCCAAATGTTCCAGTTGAAGAAAGAATCTAGGGGATCCTATAAAATCTTTTTAACTTGTTCTATGTATTCCCGTGTATCAGTGTAAAACCCTGGAAGAAACAGTAGATGGGCTTCCTAAAAATAAACATTTTTTTTTCTTCTTTTCTCATATGGCTGCCAAGCACAGCTTTGTTACTTACTGATTAGTAAGCTGTTCCGGACCCACAAACAGGTTGATACGAGATAGTCCAGTCCGTGTTCCAAGGAAGGCAACTTCCACTCCCTTGTCAGAGTTTCTGAAATAGAGCAGAACACAAGTAAAGATAATGTTTCCAGACAGTAAACAGATAAAGCTATATTACTGGTCACAGAAAGTACAACTGTACACATTTTTGAGAAAAGATTATTTTAAATATAGTTCCCTTATTTATTTATTTTTACATGCTGTTTTTTAAGTTAAAGTCATGTGGGTTTTGGAAAACATACAATGTAGAAATGCTATTTAGACCAAGAATCACTAAAAAGTCAAAGACAGTAAATTTGGTAGGATTTGTGGGGAGGGATTATAGGGAAGCCATAGAATTAAAAGGTGCAGCATAGCTATATAGCAACTATTTAATAACCACTGGCACCCAGTGATTCGATGGGCAGGAATTGCAGGCCTTGCTCCCAGTCCATTCAACACTTCTGCGGTACATCTATGCTTTAAGTCATAGGTGTGCCTGTTGCTCAAGCAAGCAAAAACTAAGCTGGATTTAAAACAGGTAGCTCGGAGTCAAACGTAGCTGCCATCAGGACAGGCTTTAGCCTCTAGTCCTTTAGGAAAAAAACGTGGCAGGTAGCTCAGGCTGAACTCTGTTGCTGCATTGTTACCAGTACCAAGCCAGCTACTTTAAAACTCGTTCTGGTATGGCTGCAAGAACTTCAGTCGTATCACCACAAAAGCAGGGACCACAGCCTCTGCCATCTTGCTGTCTCCTACTTCATTCTTCAATGAATGGCCTGTCTCATTAGTGTAAGTTAGAATATGAAAAGGGATCAAAAGTCTCCCACTAGCATTCCTCCACAACTGTCGTCTTTGTGTTTACTGGATCTGTTAATTCCTCGTGTAGGAGGATTCCAAGAAACCTTATGCCTCTATATAAATTCATCAATGTCTACAGTATATTAGCATGCAACGCTTTATCTTCTAAGAGGAGACTGGATAATCCTTGGTTTGATTAACCAGATCTTACCACATGGATTTTACTCATTCAGTATGAGTATGTGCTTTACAGCAATATATTTTTTCATTCAACTTTTAAAAAGCAGTTCAAATTTAGCAAAATCTACTCAGGATAATCTCCAGAATTGCCCTTTTACCACAGTATTTCAGGCAAACTGCTAATCTTAACACCTGTTTTCCCTAATATATATATATGACATCTTGTTACTTAACACCTTAGTACATCGTAACATAAATGAATTAAGTAAAACATATAAACTCTAAAAAGGACCAGCTAATCTCCTGATTATCTATAACAAGAACCTAGATCCCAGTTAGTTCTGGAAAACAACAACAACAACAAAAAAGGATTAAAGAAACTATTTATTTTACTAGTGCAAGTTTTTCTCTGTTCTGAGACAAATTACCAACTCCATCAACAATTTTGGTAAATTTTGCGTTAAATTTCCAAAGTACTCTATCCCGTTTGTTAGAAATACTCCGAACTGTAAGTTGTAGTTAGTATACAACTTCATTAGTACCATTGTGAAAATTGGGTAACCTTACAACTAATGATCGTGATGTACACTGCAACATAAGCACTTAGCACTGAGCTCAAAACTGGTGGCATTTAGGATCAAATGATTAATATTTTCACGCATACCAGGATTTGTTAGGTATTCCACCAGTTCAGCAGCATAACTATTAAAAATTCCCCCATGACTGACACAAAACTTGCTTACTCTGATTTATTTAATGCTAGACTGGTCCAATAAGCTTCAATTGGTGCACTCACGACTGCATCAAACAGAACTTCCTGGATCAATTCTTTATCACCTATTACAATATATTAAAATCAGTAAACATATGTGCATACAGAGAGAATTTTTTTTAGATGACTAAACAATAATTTTTTACGCTGTACTATATTTTATCTGTGATATGCATTCAAACTTCTTGCACTATTAAGCATTTACTATGTAATATTACATGGTATTTTACCACAATGTAGGTTTTTTTTTTCAGATATCATTTCATTGCACTAACAAAAATTTTAGATTAAAAACCAAAAAATGCATCTCCACTTCATGTAACACATTCATGTACATATTATCTAATGCTCGCATTTTCACATGACATAAGGTTGAAACAATTAAGTCTACTAACAGTTGCAAAAGCTCTACATTTCTGCAAATAGACAAAATATGCACTTATCCATCTGAATTTTTTTTATTCTGCTTTGCAGTTCAGAAATGCTAATTGCATACACATTCTCCCTAAAATACTCATGAAATATCTGGCATATTCTTTAGAAGCGTGATCCAAGGATTGATTCAGACCAATCCCGTTGAACTTATAAAACCAGATGGAACGATAATATCGCATAGTATAGCTACACCATCTGAACAGAAACTTGAATATTTGTTTCAGGCATATTGTTTACTGTAACAGTCAGAAATTTGTATCGTCAATATCTTTATTGATAGCCTGGAAAAAAGCTCAAAACCAAATGAAATTCTAAAGTGACATCAGCCAAGCAATCCAATCTCAATTTATCACTGGTTAAACTAAGTCAATTTGCATTTTGTAGAAGGTTCAGTACAACAGTTTTTAGCTGGAGTAAAGCCTACTACGTGCATATTTAACAAAATACTTGCATTGGAGCAATGGCTCTTTTCCTGTGAGGTAGCGTTTAATTGCTTCTAACTGAGTCATTTGACGGTGTTCAGGATGTAAGTCAGTGTTGCAATAGGACCTGTGAACACACGTTGCCAAAACATTAAAATGTTAGCATGATCTCTCTTTGTCTTCGAACATAAAGAATTGGGCTCAGCAAGCACAAACAATATGAAACCAAGAAGGGTAACAGACACCAATTTCATGCTTTGTTTAAGGCTTACCACTCATCCGCTAGAGATACATCAGGGTGTTCTAAATCATGTAAACCTGTAACAGGAATAATAATGGGTTATTTAGGGAGCAGTCTGGGTAACAGACGGTTATTTACATACACTCCATAACATAAACCTTTCCTTCTTGGAAAAGTGCATTATTACCACAACATAATAAATCACAGTAAACTATGTTCAAATACACTTTGGGGTCTAACAGACTGACAAAAGCCAACTAAATCAGATCTAAAACTGAAAAGGTAGAAAAAACTTCTTTTGTGCTGATATGTTTAACTCATACAAATTACATGATATATTTGAGGTTTAGAAGAAAACTTGAGCAAAGAGAAATACACAATGGTAAAAGACTCCTATTCGTACTCCCTTGTTCTATTTGGCTAGTAAAGGTCTTTATGCTAAAATACATACTTCTCATTTCACGAGAGCTGTTCTCTTTCTCTTTTAAAAAAAAAAGAAGTCTTTAAAAAGAACAATTCCCTCAAAACCTAAGCACACAACCCATGAACACAAGCAGCAATTTACGGGATCATTCAAATAGGTTTCTTGTACTAACAGGTCACGCAAATGCTTGTAAATAAAAACTGTATCATTAGTTATATAGCACAATAAAATGTACTTTGGCAATTTTAAAAACTCTTAAAACACTTATCAATAGACAATAAGCAAACAGGGTTCAGAAGGCAGGGTCTGGGTTTAAACCCCCTGAGTACATAATAAACAATGGCAGAGCTACAGTGACGAAGGAAAGCAAGGAAGTCAAAACTAGAACTATAATTGTAGTCCTTGGGGAGGACAGCGAGGTGTCAGTGTCGGAGGATCAGTGCAGCTAAGAGTGGGAGAAAAGGAGCAGTTAGTTATGGCTATGTTAACATTTCTGGTGATGCATCCGGGAGGAAATATCGGACAGACCGGCTGAGGTGTATGGCTGGATGAAAGAGAATAGGTAAGAGGTATGTTGGGAACAGTTTGGAGAGTAAGCAGCTCCAAGCCTCCTGCGTGCTCTTTCTATCTAGACAGGTTTTGCTGGGCAAGTGACTCACACTTGAAAGCATTTCTTTTTACATCTCTCCTGCGTACAGGAACGTATTCATGTCCCAAAATACAGCTGAGGAACGAAGACCTGAAGAAATTAACTATCTTGTCTAACATCACTGAGAAAACAAGAAGCAGAGTTGGAAATTGAGACTTAAGCATAAAATCAGAAAGCATTCCTGTATTGAAACATTTTTTGCTCAGCAACTGCTAAAACTTCTCAACCCTCTCTTCACTGTTCTGAAATGCCTCTGCTCTTCTGTCATCTTCAGGAACCTTTGTTTTTGATCTTTTTGCCAAACAACTTTATCACCACTCACAGTTGACTCCTCCACTCATTTTAATTGTGGACTTATCAAAAAGTAAAACCATAAAGAAAGAACAGTTCTTCCCCCGGTTACTTCTACTGTTGTTATAAAAAATGCAAAATGTAAATCCCTGCAGACAATGCCCAAAGTAGCTGTAGCTCTGAAAGGTTTCATAATGTATAGTCTGTGAACAAAAAAGCCATAGCCATTACAGTGCTCTCAGCAGTCACTCCATTCAGAAAACACCACAAATAATTAACATCGGATCCTAGTGATTCTCTGCAACACTGAGAGAGAACGATGGAAGATGATCCCCATCTAAAGAAGATTCACAAACAGTCCGACTATGCTTAATATAAATGAGGAGAAAAATCCCATGAAGTAAAAGATCTATAAAGAAAAAAAGAAAAATCTAATTCCCTTATGGAATCTGCAGACAAACATACAAGCTTTAGGTCTACCATATCAACAATAAAACTACTGTGTAAGCAACATGAGAAGGTAGGTATCTTACCTTCTTCTACAGTTACATTCCCTCTGAAGAAATATTTTCCGTGTCCTCTAGAGAGAGCCACACCTAAACTGTGCAGAGAAATAAAGCAGACTTTGAAATCTGTGAGACAAACAATAACAGACAGCTCGGCTGTATTTATGTGAGCTTATAGATGCAGTAAACCATTATTCTCTGGCAAACTAGTACATGAGCCCCTCTAACCTCACTGCTGTTCACCCAGCATGAGATTTCTTCAGCTGAGCCTTGAACATGCCCATGGCCTTACAATGAAGGAAACATTTTTTTGTAAATAAGACCAAGCTGTTGAGAACCTACATAAGCATGGGAATCAATGGAGCTACTGAGAAGAAAAGAATGTCATATGTGACAACAGCATCATGACTCCTCTTGGACTAATCTTTCTGTGATTCATAATTTTAGCTAGTTTTGCATTGACTTCAGCTTCATAAACTCTCAACGGTTACATTCCCAGTTTTGGTTTGGCTTTTAGTCTACCACTTAAACTATTCAAGTTTAATGAACTGGCTGGGGGATCCCATGCCTCTTCCTATTGAACAAATACACAGAATACCTTCGAATGTTCATTCATTCAAGGGAATTATATCAGGCTAGGAACCTGCCGGTAATCAGTAACACGAAAATGCATGGGCTGATACTTTAAGCACATGTAGCGGCAGCAACTCCAAGAGCACACATGCTGCAATCAACAGCTCAATCTGGAAATGGGCTGAACAGTAAGCATCATGGACACTACAATGTATATTATAATAAATGTTGCCCTCGCTGTCTTCCTGAATCTATACTCCTACCCATCAAAACTAGATACAGACCATGCTGAAGAAGGCAGAACAATTTTCCTACTATATTTTTGTCCTAAGAATCAGAACTTGCACTGCATGCATATATGTAATCCCATATCTGTTTACTAAATAGAGTGAGAATGACAGTGCCACAGGAAAAAAAAAAACAAAACAAAAAACAAAAAACAAACAACACCCCCCAAATTAAAAAAACAAAACAAAACACCCACTAAGTTTTACCATCCATGTGTGAATTTTAACAAGAATAAACACATGCATTAGAGATCAGAGAAATGTGCCTATATTTTCTCTATGGAGAAATATAGCTCAAGTTCTGTGAAATGGTTCCATTGAAGAAAATTCAGTTGAGTATTGCAAGTATCATCCTCCTGGTTTAAGCATAAGGTACAGTTGCTATTCTTTTATTAATTGATTATTTCAAATTCAAATATGAGCATTTTTAAAGTGACTTCCTGTCTGTCTTCTCTTTTTTTTTTTTCTCCTAAGATGGATGCCAAAATAACATGGCTGACTTACTCAGTTTTAGTTATACAAATACACTGAAGGTAGTTCAGAGAAACAAAATATCCAAACCTCAAATTGGAAGTGAAATACTGTCTCATTTTACACTACATTTTTGTTGTGGAAAAAAATCAAAATGGGGCTCAATATGTAGTTACTTAAATGGATTATAGTATTTATAGCTCTCCAAGTACTTGCGAAAGCCTTTCGTTCAATGTAAACCTCAACTGAATATTTTTTTAATGAAACGTAAGCCATGACAAACACTGCGAGTTTGCCTGTGTGAGCTTGCACAAACTTTCCATCCCTGGAAAAGCTGAAAGGAATGCTGGTAGGCTCCTTTTCCTTGCCATTTTCAGCATTGTCCAGGGATATTTCATTGTCAACTTTTGCTGATGAGCTTTTAATGAGTTCACAAGCTCTGTATAAATGCAAATCCAATGAGTCTGATGAAACGTCCATTTATTATGGTCGGCTCTACCTGAATGGAGTACCCTTGATGTCTGTATAATAGTAGTCATTTGTCATCACCAATACCCGCTTCTAGATTCAGAACAAGAAAGTCAGAAAGGGAGGGGGGGAAGAAGTTAGTTTGCTATAAGAAATGCATAAAAGATCAAGCGGTTAGTCACTGATAAAATTACAAGCAATGCTTAAAATTCGGTGAGTGAAAAAAATATACTGCAGTGAATCATATGTATGGCAATCTTAAAAATTGTTAAAAAATGAGCTGCTTGCTTTATAGTTAGTTGGAATAATATTTTATACATTGTACCCCTTTGTCCACTGTCTTCTTCACTTCCATGGAGAATTTCCCCGTTTTCCGATTCACCATTGCATTTCGGAGCTGAAATGAAGGAAATATGTGTCAATTCCTTTATTTGCATTTTCTGTAATTCTTTCAACTCTCAGCTCTCTGGTACACTCATTTGACCTAAGCAGTACTTACTTTTCTTCATGTTCAGTAGTTCTACTACACACTGAACAACCCCCTTACAGGTTTTATTATTGACTGCGTAGGCCAAGACTCCTGCCACACAACTTTAGGCAAGTTGCTGAGGTATATAAGATAGGAGCTCTCAGCATCCGCCATGGTAAAATAGCTCTTTGTGTAGTAACCTGGATCTTACGTGGGATAAACAGTGTAATTGACTACTATTCTGCAGTTACTCCATAGGAAGATAAAGACTAAGCTCCCAGGTGGATTTAGCTGAAGTTAGACCAGGGCTCAGTGTCTAAATACATCAACAATTATACATATAATAACAAAGCAAAAAAGAGAAAACACCACTTACCCTACACTGTTCATTCTGCTTCTGCTTGATACTCTACATTGGGCTGCATCCTAAACTGCATCAGAAATCAGAACTAGCAAAAGAGTGACAGCCCATTTGATCCGTAACCTGTTTCAGTGGGAACACAGCTGCAGTGCTCTGTGACTCCCTCTGGTTGTCCATTGGTGCCCAGGCACCCCTTGCAAGGTAATACATTTTGTCTCTGTAACGGAAGCCCTAGGTCAGTCACAGCTTTAAGAATTGGTCTGGACCTCTACCTCTCAAAGTCCTCCAAAAGACTTTTTAAATCCCCTTCAAAACCAGGTTTCATTACTACATAAACCAAAACCTCAAAACAGCTAGGGAGGACAGAAAATAAATGAAAAAGGGCTTATGCACAATGATTTACCTGCTGCTCTGCAAGTTAAAACTGTTACTTTTTAGATTACCACAAACACTGTTTTTCAGTACCTTCATTCTAGCCTCTACATTAGCTGCAGGCTCCCAAATATGTGCTGCCAAGTCGCTTATCCATCACCTCTAAAAAGTCTTCCCTTAACACACCTGTTTGCTCCCTAGGAAAGAAGAACCTTCCTCCCAGAGGACACCAGCTGGCCCAGCCTCTCTATTGGGTGAATGTGCCACGGTGATGAAAGGAGTAGCAAAACCCCCAGCTGTCCCCCAGCGCTGCGAGCCCAGACGACCTGCAGCGTCCCTAACGCCGCACGCACGCCACCCTGACGCAGCCGGGCTGCGAGCAGGGCCTCTGGCCTGAAACTGAAGAACGACAAGACGTGGTTTAAGAAAGTTACTGTTTGGCAGTTACACCATCCATATATGGAAGTATTTTATTTGAATGCTTTTAGATTTACGAATGGAAGAAGTGACTTTTGCTTATATTTTTAATTAATGGCACAGATGCAGAAAGCTTAAGGTGGTTGCTTCAGTTACAAAGTGACGTTGCTATACTTGTGGGATTTTTTGTGGCAAGAAGCACCGATAAATCTCTCGCAGCTGTAATTTTCATTACAATAGGACAATTGCACTACCACTAATCAATTCACACTCCCTCTTCAGGGATATTCAAAATGCAGAATAATATTGACAAAATGAGCATTTTTATGTCTCTTCTATTGCTTATCTATCTGAACACAATTTTGGACATCGTGTGCTTGCTGAATAAATAACTCCCGTTCTCCAATGCCTCATGCCAGATTGGGCAATTCAGTGAGACTTTAATGAAAAATTGTGGGGATAGTCGTATCAATGCACTCTGCAGGCTTTTTGAGTTAGTATGGAGTGACAAGAGAATGACCAAACTTGCCAGCGAAATATCTGGTTTTATTCTCATGAACAAGTTGAGCATGGCTGACCTATCAAAAACTGCAAACTTTGCAGCTCTTTAAATTTAATTCTGAGGCATCTAGATTTGAATTAACAGTCTTACTCTTCTGTCAGTGAGTGTAAAAGAATAATTTTTAGCTGGAGGCATGTATAAAATAAACCATGTATTTTACTGTAGATTTTTTTTAACAATACATAATAGGCAATTCTGGAAATATTTTCCCATTTTAAGTTTGTGGTTTTGGACTTGGAGAGCTGGTCTTAATTAACCATCTACTTTCTAACATTTACAGAACAGTTCCATTTATCTTTAACATGGTTTTCATTTTTCTCCTATTGGTGCCTGCAGTTGTCTAAGACCCATTCCTCCCACAAGCCTCAGGCAAGTCATAGATTTACTAAAAGGGCCTCCAAACTCTCAGTAGTGTTTAAGATCAAGTCTGCATGTGGGATTTAGAGTTTTACTTTTCTTCTTTTTTTTTGCTTGCTGTGATTACATTTCTTGGCTTTGTAATCTGGTTTCTCAGTTCTTCTGCAGTTTCATCTCCCTCCTTAAATGCATAAAATAAGTACTGCCTCAGTTGGCTTCAAGCCCCAAAACATTCATTCATGGTCTTTTTTATTTGGAAAAAATATTTCATTCAGCTAGAAATTATAATAAAAGAATTTTAAGAAGTGAGTTAATGAGAAAAAGGTTTCTGTCCAAATTGAAACTTCTTGTCTTTGGTACTGCGTATTCCCAAACTTTGCTGGAAGACACTGTTAGCTTAATAAGCTCATGCCGAGATTTCTATTTCTAATAAAATGCAGTAATGGCAAGATAGCAGGTACTGTTAACCTGGAAAATGAACTGATGAATATGTATTTACACCAGCTCTATTTTATGGTGAAAAGAATTCTAACCTTAGTTCTGCCACCTTTTCCTTATTGGATGACTAGAGAAAACGTATTTCTTCACCTCTTCAGAGTAATACGCATTATTACTCCTTCAACCAAATATCTTCCAAGCAATTGCTAACAACCCAGTTTCACTCCTATAGTATGAGATCATTCTATATTCTTGGAAAACTATGTAACCATTAAATTAATATGGTAAAAAGTAAGAAAATGTCTTAATCAGCCTCCACGTGTTTCATGGAAGAAAAATATACCAGTAGTCTATGTTAATAAAAGCAGCTATATGAATACATTAATTCTTTCCCTCTACAGTTGAATAAACAATGCTTTACTACTCAAGCTTGGAAAAAATCAAGAACATCAAATCCAAGGCCTTGGGTGAAGCAGAGCCATATGTAGCTCTTGAGTCAGTAAGTTACTTCACAAAATTTTAAATCTCCTATACAACATTTACCATTTTCACTCAAAATCAACAATATTAAGGAATTGCCTATTACAACAGATCAACAAAAATAACACACACTTTCTGGACGCTCATTTGGATCCTCACATCAGAAAAGTTACATAAAGAGATGGATTTCATTACAATAATCTACAGAAATTCCTTCAAATTCCATTCTCATTCTAGCTCTAATGCCAATAATGACTCTGCCTGTAGCTCCAATATTACGTTATTTCATATCTCCTTCTCTTTCATTCTTCTATTAGTATTTCTGACCATCAGCCCCTCTGAAGGTCTTAGTAACATCGTGTAAATGACTTACATATTATTTCACACAAACACAAAAAACTTATAATGCTATACCAGGCTTACTTTTAAAAATAGGTGTAAAAATATTATTTGTTTGACATTGCATTTTTTCCTATCTAGGCATTTGCATGAAGGTCTCCCCTTGTGTGTGGCATTGCTGAAGCATTAGGACAACGTTTGGAATGTTAATACATTTTTCTACAATATTTAACCTGCTGTTTTTTCAGATAACACTTGGTCACTAATTATCAAACAGCAGATTTTTAGGCTGTTTTACAAAACCTATCTATTGGGGGATTATTTATCAAAGAATGCCTGCTTATTCAGGCATGCACCAGTGAATTATCAGCATTGATAGATGGGGATCACTCAAGGAAGTCACTACAACACACCTGTATCATACACAAGTACTGAAAATTGTGTTTACCACTGCTCCAAAGCTACAACAGAATATCTAGGTTTTTTCTGTTATATATCAAATATTTATAAAAAATAATTTCACTTATGATTTATCCATTTTTTCACTCTTACACATTGGGCAATGGATCTGGTTCTTTTCTACAAATGCAATGCTCAATTGAGTCCATTTGTAACGTAGATTAACTGCTTTTCTCCTTCAAAAGATGAAACAATTGGAAAGGCTGCTTGTTTCTATGTTACAATTAAAAATACTGTTTAACAAACTTTTTTTTTAGGTGATAGGGAAAGAGTCAGATAAAATGTATGCATGTGTCTTTCATCAAAATGTGAAATAAAACTTTTTGCAGCTTACGGATAGACAAAACTCGATTTTTGCTAGAAATTTTGAGAAAAAGTGACAGAGCTTAGGGGTCTCAAACAAAAGAAATAGAGCTGAATCTGGACTTTTTGCTTTCATGTGTATTCAAATAGAATCTCAATTATAAATAAAACTTAATTTTCAATGTCATAGAAATAGTTCAATGTTACATTAACTGAACCACTGAATTTCTACTAAGATATGGTTAAAAATGAGCGATTAAAACTGTACAAATTAAGCAGAGAAAGTACTGGAAGAAATAAAAAGAAAAAAAAACCAAACTGAAAAGAAATAATAAGAAAAAAAATCATAGAGGTTTAAAAGCTGTACTTAACTACAGCAATAATATTTGAAAGGAGGGAGGAAATTTTAAAAGTTCATTTGCAGAGGAACTGGTTGAGTAATACGTGATCAAAGATAAGAGAAAAGCCAAGGTATAAAACATGAAGTCAATGCGATTGCCAAGACTGCAGAACGCTGTTACAGTATATGAAAATCTAATGAGGAAGCCTTAAATAGTGTATGCATAGAGAACGGCACAAAGCTATACAAGAAACATCAAAAAAAGGTTGAGTGTGCACTCCAACACAAAACTTTAAATAAGGAAGTAAGATGGCCTCCTAGGAGAGGATGAGGACAATCTATCACCTGATGACACAGACATTGCTCCAAACATAAATGAACTGTTTCACTATTCACAAAGGGGGTGGAGACAGGGAGGAATGCAAGATATATATTTTGTAAGAAAGAAAGAAAATATAGACTTCTGTCAGAACAGGGATCAAGAAATTAGTACATCTGAAGGCTGACAAGACTCCAGGGGCAGCTGTACGTGATCCATCCCAGATTTCGGAAGGACATGACAAAGTAAATATGGGAACCTTCAGTGGATATATTCAAAACCTCTACGGAAAAGCAGAGGTATGAGGGACTTGAGAGAAGCTAACACAATACTGATATTTGAGAAGGGATCGAGGAGACATCTAAAAAACACAGACATGCAGTCGTGACTTTGGCAGTAGGGAACTTATGGGAAAAACTAAATTACAGGACAGAAAGGGGAACACCTGGAAAGTTATGATTTAATTAAGGACAGTCAGCACGGATTCACACAAAACGAATCATGCCTAACAAATCAGATTTATTGAGGAAGTAACAGAAAGACCAGGCAAAGGTTAAGCCATGGACATAAGGAAAGCTTTTGATACAGTACTGCAGAAAAGGCTAAGCCTGCAAGGTAAGAAATAATAAAATAAAGATTGAACTACAGAGTAGGTGGAGCACTGAAAAATGAGTTTAACGGAAAGGATTGTGTGCATAACAGCTGACAGACATAGAATGCATAGTTCTGCAGCTACCCATGTCTGAAATTAGGAGTTTGGAGTGAATCTGTGCTCTGAACAGAGGTCAAAGGATCCAATTTTGTTTATTCGTCTGCTGTTTTTCGGTTTTGTACATTAAGGAAAAGAGCTCTCATTAATTCCTTAAAGGAAAGAAGGACCTTACGGAGAGGAGTTAAACTCTTTCCTTCATTTCTGAGTTTCAGCAGTTGTCTGGGCCAGCCCTAAAGAGATAGTCTGTTCCCTTCTCTAGCACTCTATTTGCTATCCAGCAAAAATACACAATGGGATGCATGGAGAACGCTAGGGTGACGAGTTTTGCCAAAGCTACAAAGAGTCTGTGTTTGTGATACATGCATATGTAAGGAAGAATCAATACAAAACAGGTATAAAATTCTGAATGAAGTAAAAGGGGCTATTGTCCTTCCCTTCCTGAGAGCAGTCAGGTGGCCTCTCTAATGACTACTTAAACAGCTTCCAGGTACAGTAGTGGGATGCAACCATGTCTTCTGACAGGGCTTTAAAACACATCACTTACCACATCATCTCTGTCTTCCCATTCGACCTCAGAAAGATCCACACTGCTGTAGTTGGGCTTTCTTCGTTTCTTCCCCTCTTCATACTGGCATAAAAAAGGTGAAATATTTAGCACATCCTGGTTTATTTGCATAAAGATTTTGTACCAGAAGATTTTAAAAGTTTGCTGGGTGCGTGCTGATTGTTTGCAATACACGTAACTAGGTAGCTGAATTCATACAAAGTGCACCATATTGCTGCATAAATGTTGTGAACTAAAAACGTATACCACACAGGATTATTTGCACGATCTCTTGCCACGATACAGAGCTTTTCTTGACAGTCACACTGGGAAGTCAAACTCAGCAGTTGTACCTTCTTCAGTCCTTACGGAAAATACATGAGACCTTGATCTTGTACTTTATGTTAAATGTCTCAAACTAGCTCTTTCAGCTGTACAGGAAGTTATATTTACTATAATCTTATCAACAAAATGTTTACCCATTTCTCTTTAAACAAGATAAGATGCAAGTCTTGGGAAGTATGGTGTTAACATTTGCTGATACTACATTTTATCTACTACATATTTACAACTTCACGGAGGAAAAAGTAATATACTAAAAATGATAATTTATAGGTTTTTATCACTAGTCACGGTTACACTGTAAATTGCACGTTTAAAATAAACATTCTAGTGACAAATTGATTTGACACCGAGGTGCTTATAATGTAGGAAATTCTGCCCTCTGCTGAACATTCAAAATCAGAGAGCCTACTAGTGTAAGAACAAAACCCTTGCTCAGTGGAAGAAGAAGAAAGTATTTAGGAAGATCTGTGAATAAAGAACCTAACTTTTTAAGAAAAATTCTGAAAATATATTTGAAAAAAAAATAAATTTGGGAGAGGATCAGCGTAATGTGAGATCTGGTCTTTTATCTTTTATGATGCATGTAAGTGGGAGGGAAAGCCACAAGTCTTTCTATGAAGTAAGACAGGAGACATTGGGATACTGGGAAAAATCCCCAAATTGCTTTTGTGACTCCCCAACAATAGCATCATAGAACGACAGAAAATGTACCCATAAGGCAGTATATATAGATGATTCTCCTCCCTCAGGGGAAGACCAACTATACCATAAACCAAACCTGTCAGTGCTTGAGACAGCCCGTTCATCACCGGGGCCAGTAGGGCAGGAGCTTTCAATCACATTCTGCAGATTACAGAGCGACTGGAGAGGCCAAAGAAAAAACTTGTTCTCTGAGCATCAAGAAGGTTATTCCCATCCTGACTTTTTCCTCTCTAAATTAAGAGATTCTCATGTGAATCACACAGTTGCTTTTGTAGACCACAGTATTTAAATATAGGCATGACAAAATCTTCCTGAAGAACAGCAAACTTTTACAAATATTGACTACTGGATCATAATCACAAAGAGATTTTGAGATACTGGTAGCACTGTAAAGTTTCTTCTAGCACAGGCTTCACTGAGCCTCCTTAATTCTTGCTCATAAGTTGGATACTCCAATTACTTCTAAGGATGATTCTTTTGGGAAACTATGTGGGATAAAATCCTGAATCAATTCTCATTCTTCTTTTGAATAACAAAAAATCCTAGCAACTCTGCTGATGTAAGTCTTAGGCTAAGTTCTGAGAATTCATGCAGATGCAATTGAAGAGTACTTTCATGTGCTTTTCTTGCCCCTCTGCTAGAAGCCACCATTCTTGTAACAACAAGGTTATCTACTTCTGGGCTGATGCTATTCAACAGATGGGTAGAGAGATGTAAAGAATTTATGCTTTCAGCACATGCTTATACACTAGACTGTGAATTCAAGCAGCCCAGTGTTACGATTAATTCTTTCTACATGACAGCTCTGATAGCCAAAGAGATAACTATAGCCAAATACTGAAGTACAAAACTTGCAGCCAATATAGTTAAATCTCACAAGAATAAAATATGAGAGAATAACATCCAGTTCATTAGCAGGGCTTGATTTTTGTGGCTATGTTTTGCAAGCCTTTCATTATATCTGCAGCTATATCAATATTATCTTTAATCTTTACAAGGAGTAACTATGTCTTGTCTCTGTGGCTGCACCAATTAACCAAGCAAATCTTTGATCTAATTTAGTCATTCTAGGATAGAAATGGTTACAGTCAAGCTCTGAAATACTGAGAGCTGAAAAGTGTTACGTAGAAGTTAGCTGGGATCATCTGAGTAGAGCAAACAGCTCCTGTACTGGTTCCAATGTTTAATTACATCCTTACTCACAGATGTTGAGGAGCTTCTGGGCTATACTGCATTCTCAGACACATGTGCAAATCCTTACGTATGACAATAGGAGCTGATCTTGTGTGTCTGACAGCAGACGTAGGCTTCAAACATAAGGCAAACCATTTGCATCATATTGTTTATGAGGTTTGTATTTAATTTAATCATATAGATTCCGCACCTTGCACTCAAAGAGCAAAAACAAAATCCAAAAGCAATCAAATGAAGAGCTGGATAAAACATTCAAAGTTCTGCAGCAAAGCCAGAATTGGAAGCATTCATGTCTTAAAAATTCAGATAAGCAGAAACAAAGCCAGAATCCCAATGCTCAAGCAAGGGTTAGGCTCTATAAGCACTTGAAGGAACTGCAAGTACAGTTCTTAAACACATTTAGGACAGGAACTAATAAAGTATTGAGATGCCTAACCCCTCAGTCAGCTCTTACACTTTAGGGGCTACTGTTTAATTGCCTAAACAGGAATTCAGTAAGTGAAGAGTAGATTTATGTTATAGTTCAGGAAAGGATGGCAGAGAAAACAAAAACCAACTTCCAGCAAGGACAGGATACCAAAAAGTAGCAATTATTTGTACATCTGGGTAACTTTGCTTACAAATCTAATCTTCATGAAGATATTGCCTTATTCCCAGCAGTAAATTTACATATCTTTATGCTTATGTAATTAGGCCCTAAACATAAATGCAAGTAGATCAAATATAAAATATTTCATACCGTTACTGTTCAATTGGCCATTCTTCTCTACCTTCTTTCTAGTTTTATTACTTAACTAATTCTTAGTAAAAGTTATTCACAGACCTAGAAGCAATTCACCAGCCTTTACACATGGCATTCATCCGTATCTTTTTCTCCGGTAGCCTAATCTAACCTTTTATCTCTGAGACTCCTAGGTGAAGTATAAAACACTGATTGAAGGCTGAAGCCAAACCCATCTGCAAGGCTACTATAAAGCACTGAAACAAATTATTAAGGGACCCACTGGGAAAGATAGAAACTAGGAGCTCTACCAAATTACTCTGATTTAAGTGCATGAGAAAAAAGAGCTAGATTTAAACTGTGTGCTGTTAATCTACTTTGGCCAGTATGAAATGTGAGGTGATATTATAGAGTAGTTAACCCCGGGGCGGGAGGGGGAGATACTGAACATTTTTAAATATCTGGACAGCAATACAAGAATCATTTAGTCTGCTCAAAACTACATGATAGTTCCAACATATTTTTGTTTGTGGAAAGAACACAGGAAATGATTTTGTTTGGTAATCAGAAGGAGCTTTATCTTACCCAGTATCTTTTACTTGAGGCTTGGCCAAACTCTCATAGCACTGGATGATTCAAACAACATGTGACGTGTACTGTGTAAAGACTGAATCACATTTTCTCACCACCCCATACACAACCACTTACATGTGCCATTATTAAACTCTTCGATATTTTATTTATTTGAATTTTTTTTAACACAAGCGGTCCCAAACCACCTGCATTGAATATGACCTGCCACGTGTCTATAAAGTCAGAGTGTAGTGATCTGATCACGGAGGGAGCAAGCTACATCTTAACAGCTGCAAGCCTTGGGCCCAAGGTGACTGGAATTTCTCAGACGTGCTCCATCTGGACAATGGGGAGGTAGGAGAGAGCAAGTTGCTGTGACAGCAGCCTTGGAAGCGTCGATAGCTTTTAGCGAACCTGCTTAGACACACTTGTGGAATCATCTGTGAGAAAATATTATAGCAAGGAAGTATCTACTAAACAACAACCAAAAGCTAGAGAGGTAAAATAATTTAAAGGGAAAGCTCTTCCTTGCCAAACTACTATCCTCTGTACAAAAGCAAGGAATCAGGAACTAAAAAAACTCCTCCAATTTTAAAACGTAGCATCAATTGATTAAGTTTTCATCTTTTTGGATTAGTACTTCAAAATTAGGATAATGTATTAATCTAAACAGGATTTGAGATATGATCCCAATTTTTTTTTTTGTTTAGAGGAGACACACTTGAACATATGAATATATGTTTTGCTGAGCTTGAATTCCACATAATTAAATACACAATACAATTGCATGTATAACTGTAACTTACATTAAGCCATCCTGTAAAGGTATTCTTGTCTACAGAGTTTGATAGGAAAGGTTGAATGAACAAATATCAGAGGAAAAGCATCATTAACTACACACTTTTCCATACAGTTTTAAATGAAGAGAGACAGACTGAATACACTGTCATTACTGCAGTTCCCTGGTCTAGCCAGTTACTCCACTACCTCCCTGCTCTAAGAATCTGGACACGAATGTTACCACTTATTTATTGTCTGGCATAGCTCTGATCGGCATAACGCTAAGACTGCAGCTGTCTGAATGGAAACTGC
This sequence comes from Platalea leucorodia, assembly GCF_965183815.1. Classification (NCBI taxonomy): domain Eukaryota; kingdom Metazoa; phylum Chordata; class Aves; order Pelecaniformes; family Threskiornithidae; genus Platalea; species Platalea leucorodia. Next base: position 584,732 of record NC_138831.1, on the reverse strand, counting down.
GTTGAACCTGCCTTTACATGGTCAATGCAATGGCTGATACTGAGACCTTTACCAGCTATCCATCCTAGCATAAACTGCTACCGAGTCCCATTGTTCCTTATTGAGGCGACTGTGCAAGGGGAAAGCTCAGTTTATACCAGCTTTAGGAGCAGCATCATCTGTTTCTGTGTTTCTGTCACCAGTCCTTCAAATGTGTCCTCTTTGCACAGAATAAAGCGGGAGTATACCACTGCTTCCTCTGCTGCCCGCAAAGGGGGCAGGTCCCCGAGCGAGGCACGTCTCCAAAGAAAGCCATGCACTCTGCCACGTAAACGTGCACAGAAAGGAAGGGGAGGGGGGCAATTCCTTCCTGTTTTTCAGGAAGGATTGTAATATTCCAAATTGCAAATTCCTTTAAATATGGATTAAGTCCTTCAACATTAGTCCATTAATAAAATAATACTTCTATCATAAAATGCTTAGAGTTTAAATACTATGGGACAAAGACAAGATAATGGAAAATACAGTGGGAAGGCGTGAGAAGACGGGGGAAGAGATTGCTTCGATAGACTCTAGACGTCATTCTGCCTGGGGATACATGTGAAGCAGCATCCTATCTCAGTGTAGATCATTACTGCTTGGCTTTTAAGCTCTTTATTTCATTTGGATTTCCTTTCCCTGCTCACATGATCCTGATTTGTCTTTTGTGATACTTTTATTTCATGATTTGCATCTAGTTTGTGGCCTCAAGTGATCTTTTATTGATCTGCACTTAATACTGAATTTGTAGAATACTCAGAGGTGTCCAGTCAAAACCAAAGTTGCTTTCTATATAAAGCTCCTTATTTAAATATTTTAAAAAGTAACATCTTGATTTTCTTCGGAAAATAGGAAGAACAACTTCCCTTTCCAAAGAGAGACTTTCATGACAAGCCTATTATTTAAGATGTTAATCCAGAAGTTCCTAGGTTATGGTTGGCAGTAAAAACCGGTTATTTTGGACTGATTTTTCATGCCAGATGGTAGTGAAAATCTGCCAAACTATAAAATTTGCAGAAACACTGCAGAGAAAAGCTGACAACAGGAGCCATGTCATTTGCTAGGGAAAAGAGAATAACGCAATTCTAAGTTTCCAGGCAGAGAAAAAGTAGGAACAATTAGATGTACCATGTACACAGAAGAACCCTCTAGCAAAGTAACAGAAGAAAATAATTTTCATGCCACGTGTATTTAAATGATTCTGTCTACTTACACTCATTACATGTGTTTGCACTTCAAATGGTGCAGTACTGTTTAAACTGATGCAACAAAATATGGAAATATGCAGAGTGAGGGAAAAGCAAATAGAAGAAACAGCTCTACGTCGCACACCTACAGACTGGACAAAGGGTACATCGGCTGAGCTCACATTTTCAGGTGGATTGCAGTTGATTAGCAATGTGACACGTATGTGATTTACTCCACTGAAAAAAACAATCCCTCTATTTAGGATTTTATTTGCATTCTCAGGACTTTATCATTTGGGATTATGTAAAACTGGCAGCTGCTTATAATTATTTGGGATTTGAGTAGGAATAATTAAAAACATCTGCCTTTATCTTAATACTACCAGACTTAAACCCATGAGCTCAGTTATACCTAACTTCAAAGCTGAAAGCAAAGAATAAAAGCAAGCTTCACATATTGCTAACAAATTTTCAGTGATTCATTTATATGTACAACCAGTTATTCAACAGCCTTCAAACCTTTAATTATCTTTTAAAGATATGTAATTTTGCACTTCTAATTAGATAGTAATTTAATGCTCTCACAGGGATTCAGATGGGCTGTCTTTTTTGAAATGTAAACTCCAATAGGAATAATCATTGGCATTCAAGTGATTGAATTCTTCAGTTATTTAAATGAACGTGAGGCATTTACACTGTTCAAATCATTTAAATATTCTGCTGTCAGCTACAGCTGTAGAGTTTTATGGAGTCACTGAATAAAGCAAGGGTAAGTGTAGGTTATCTTACTTTCCAGGCAGGACTCCCCAGAGAGAAATGAGATTTGCTGCTTATGAAAGGCTAACACTGCTTAAGTGGGGCATTAATGTTTCCCCCGAGACGTGGATTTCTCTGTTTTTCTATATTAGGAGAAACAAATTTTCCCAGAATTTACAGCTACAAAAGACTTAATACTGATCTAGCAATCTTTAAATACTCCAGGTCCTTTAGCTTAATACAATATATTGTGACAGTCAACGTTCTAAGTTTGAAATGGTAACTCAGGCAGCTAAATCACCAATATGTTTTGGTGAGGGCACTGCGATATATACACAGGCTTCGATTTCTATGTGTAACTTTCCCTATTAAGATTGAGCAAATTAAAGAAAGATGCGTATTATTTTAAAGAAAGCAATGTATCAATTGGTTTACAGTGATAAAAAGAGCATTCACATACAGCCATTCGAAAAATCACCATTACTGGCCTGCCAGAGCTTATGCTGGAAGTATGAATATATGCCTCGATCTTCTCAGAGACAGAGAATTTTGATTTAAACTCAGAAATATTACAAAATCCCTGGTCATCATGGATGTTATCAGATTAATTCATAAGTCATAACACATTCTTAATCTTACAGTTATGAAAAAAATGGTAGAACGTGAACAAAAGATGCAATCTGATTCCGTAACATATGCATTTGTCTTTAAATGCGTATTTTCTTTAATTAAGGAACTTGAGCATCTTGTTCAGGAACGTCGAGTATTCTACCCTCAATGAACCTAATAATTACTGAAAACAAAAATCCCTCTTTACTCCCTGAACAAAAGTACAAATTCCATTGCCAACTATGAACCAAAAAAGCCATAGACTTCACAAAATCTCACATCTTGCTATTATTCACTGAAAACCACAGAAATATTAGGACTGAGAGGCAACAGTACAAACCCCTAACACCAGGTAAGATTCAGGAAGGTGTCAACCTGTGACTATGGCAGACACTAATCTTTCAGCGGCATTCCTTAATTTCTCTGCAATCCCACTGCACTTTCCTAAGCAAGAAGTATTGCTCTGGCACCGACATGTAACAGACTACACAAGGATGGTTACAGTCGTCGGCAGCCAGCCGCAATTAATATGGTGGTTGCTTTTAAGTGTATATAAAAAGTATGTATGTATCGCTTGTTTATTACTCTTTGTTTACGTTCAGTATGCTCGTTTCTTTGGCAAGCGGTAACATCAACGTGACATATTTTGCATTTTAAAATTTAATGGAGTAACACCCAGCACACTGCAAGTGCTAACAGGATACTGAAAAGTGAGCAATCAAACCTGACGTAACCGTTGCCGAGAGAAAATTTTTCCTCATGTACCCACTTCAAGCATGTGTACAGAGCCTCAGAAACCAAGTTACTGCCTTGGAAATCTCAAAATTCACTTTTGAACTCCCAAACGCTTCATATTTTTTCTAAACAGTAAGTCGTGGTTTTAAACTAAAGCTAAAATTCAGAACTACATCATACAATTTAAAATATTCTCTCGTGGAAAATAAAATACTAGTCTGTAAAAATACAGACTTTTAATCAAAACGCGGCTCATAGGAGCATTCTGATACGGCAACATTAAAAAACATTGAAGTACCATTACCATCAGCTACAGTTTCTTGAGTTACCACTGGAGCGTTTTTGACAGGAAATGCACCCTAAAGCGGGTGGAAGGCCTCACAACGTTTAGAACGTACTCATCCGCGACGCCATTACAAAACCCAAAGGCTCCGAGACGCGGCAGAACGCTGACGCGGCGTTTCCCACCCAGCCCCACCCCAGCGGAGCGCCCGCGCCCCAGCACGGCGGCCGCGCGCGGGCCGCGCCCCGCGCCGCACCGCGCCTCCGCCCGCGCGCCCTGGGCGGTGCTGGGGCGCCACCGCATGGCGCCGCCCCGCAGCGCAGCCGCCGCCGCCGCCCCCTGCCCGCGCCGCCCGGCCCCGCCGCCGCCCGTGCCGGGACCCCCCCCCCCGCCGCCGCTGGTGCCCGTGCCGGGACCCCCCCCCCGCCGCCGCTGGTGCCCGTGCCGGGACCCCCCCCCGCCGCCGAGGGCCGCTGCGGGAGCGGTGTCGGCAGCGCCGGGGGAAGGCCGCGGGCGGGAGCGGCCGGTCACCGCTGGGAGAGAGGGGTGGCACGGCCTAAGCCGGGTTGGGGAAGGAAAGGGCAAGAAGGGGAAGGGAGATAAAATCGGAGTTTCTGTGCACGTGAAACCTACGGCTAATTTACACTCGATCATTAAGTCGGCAAGGCCTCACAAGCGATCCCTTTTTATTCTCCAGAAGGAATTTCCAAGGGACTCCTCGCTCCCCGATTACCCTGTGTCATTAAGTCGTCCCTCCGCCAGCACCCGTGGCTCCAGCAGCGCCCGCCGCAGCAGCGGGTAAGCAGCAGGGCCCCGGCGGCGGCAGCGCCCAGCGCCCAGCAGCCGCCCCTGCGCACGCAACCGCTCGTCCCAGCTGAATGCCAAGTTTATTAAAAAAAAAAAAAAAAACAACAAAAAAACAGAAGAAACAAGACAGGACTTCTCAAAAAAACCCCGTTTTTAAACATAAACCCAACAGGATAATCAGCACAAAAATGTAGCTAGCTTAATGATTAAACATACTGATCAGCATGAGAGAGAAATCTGGAGCAAGAGGAAGCACTCTTCCTCAGCGGCGGCTTTGCTATCCTGCCCGTCTGCTCCGCGTCCCGTAAGGCAACGCCTGAGAAAGCAGCGCGTCGGCCCCAGGACCAACCGGCACGGCCGCTGGGGCTAGCAGCTCAGGAGCCTACAACAGCCCAGCTTTACACCACCACAGGAAAATACAACGCCAACATACGCCGCGGGGATCACGTCAGTCATCGATGGAACTTGAACGCAAACTCTAACCCGCCCAAATAATTTTAGATAATATCTTTGGTGAACCAGTTCCAGTCCTACACGCCTATTTTCACATACTTACTGTCACAAATTTCATGGGATGTTTTGCCGCTAGTTACAATGGTATCGGGATTCGGCCTGCAATATTAATCCACGGGCCCAAGCCAGCAATCACTTCACTCCCCGAACTCCACTGAAGTCAACAGAAGACTCCCATTACGCACTACTGACAGAACCCAGAGGTAAAAACGACTCCTCCAAAAAAATGAAATTAACAGGCCATGAATGTATCACAATGAGTTCCCTGCAGCTGACAGCTTATGGGCTACTGCCCAACATTTTGATTCTAAAAAGAGAGACTGTTGTATAAGGTAATGAAATAAGTGGCTTCAAGATGTACACCGGGCCGAGGGATAGTAACAGAAAACCACCTTTTGCCTCATTAAAACGCGCCACCATGACAGAAATGAGGAAAGAGGGTAACACCCTTTGTCAGTCTAACTTAAAGCTACCCACTGTGCCTGGATTTCATTACCTTCTGTTTTATTAAAGTATCTATTCTGTAACGAATAAACACTAGTATTTTTGAAGGAAGTAATTTGCCAGATGAAAAAGGGACAGTACAGCAAATGCACGTGTGTGCAAACTCTGGCCATGCAGATAGGGAACTTTCAAATATACATTCCCATGGCTTGCAAATGTAGGCTGTCAGATGTACCTGTCATACCTGAAGATTACAACAGTTTTTAGGAATCAAGACCAAGTCATGATTTTAGTATCATGAAAGTCGGGGAATGCTATAAAAAACAATGCATTTCTATCCAGTTTAGAATGGGATATTAAAAAAAACACATGGATTTTAATACATACAGAGATAAGGAAAAATATTCTTAAGGTAGCAGCCAATCATGAACTACAAACAATCCCCTATCACATTTTCCATTGCAACAGATAAAAATTTTGAAGACAACTTCTCCCCAAACTGGCATTTCCCACAAAAAAAAAAAGTTCAATATAAAAAGTTTACATGAAAGCACATTTCAGCATTTTAACCACTGAGGTGAATTAACGTAACTAGTCTAATATGAATTTTCTAATAGCAAATGGTTGGAAAAGAGAGAGAATGCTATGACAGCCAAATTTCAGATCTAGCCAATGTGCTTGTAGCTTTGGCTCTTTTAAGCAAGTTTTAGGTTATGTCTATGGTGCAGCTGGATGTGAGATAAAAGCAAAATTACACAAATAGTCACTTGATATGGATGAGCTAGCTAAGGTGGTAAAGCGGTGAAGAGGCGGCAAAGAGACCTGAAGGTGCATTAAAAATCTTTGTATATAATTCAGGTGCTCTAAGGAGGTTTTGTACAGCCCCTATTGCTGCCTCTTCTCTACTATGGTTACCAAATAAAGCTCAGCAGGCAATCTCGGTCAGAAAAGGACAGAACATGGAAGAATGGATAAATAAGGAGTCAGAAAAATACAGAGAACATGACAACAAAATGCCGAAATGCAAAAAAGTAAGAGTAGAAAACCTGTACAGCAAGAATGAAAATATTGGTTGTTTATTGCGATGAGATGATTCAACGAGATAGCAATCACAAATTATTACACAAAGTAAGAAATGGAAAAGAAAAAATAGATCAGGAGCTTCTGCTTTCCATATTCATAATAAGAACTACTTCTAATGGAATTTAAAAATCAAATTGAAAATAAAAACTGTGCATAAAATGGTTACAATATGAAAAATCACTACTATGTGAAGTCAAGCAGACTGACAAAAATGAGTATCTTAGTATGGATAGCAAAGTATCCACTCTAATGAGTCTTAATGTTAAAATGTCAGACCCAAATGTTTATGAGCAGCAGCCCATCTGAAACCCTAAAAGTTATACTGACTGCTGCGAGATTTTCCACATCCTCTTACTCGGTTCCTGCATCTTCCCCAGGGACAGTCCCGTGTTGGACACTGCTGGAAATGGGATTCTGGACTAGATGGGTCTAGGTCAGTCTCGTAAAGCCTACACTTGCGTACCTCTCACGTATGCAGTATCTTGTAGAGACAAAACACATTTTGACTGAGGAGTGAAATGCTTAGGTATCGATTTAAGAGTTTTCTATCTTCCTTAAGAGTAAACTGCTTCTGCTGAGGCTGAAAGTTTTTCACTCCCTAATATTTATATATTTGGGTAGCAGAGGTCCCAATTCCCATAAAACAAGAAGATACAAATTCATGGTTATGAGAAATCATCTGTGTGGAGTGTGAAGGTGGAAAAAACCAGTCACTGGAGCACATTAGTGTCACTGACTGGGGTCTGAGCTGTCTATACCTGGATAGCGAGCTTTAGTGACTCGCCAGTGGAATGGTAAAAAAAGCCAATGGGATAATTTGCAAGAGCCATTTCCGAGAATTATATTGCTTATTGGTCAGTAATGTGCCAAGTTCTCCGCATGTATTCTCTTCCCTTCCACAGTTGTGAAAAATTCTACCATCCAGAATCATGGGTGATATTTTTAGAAGAAAAATGATAATTAAAGCATTTATTTTAAAATTCCTTCCAAGATACTATAGTGGCTGCTTTACCATTAGATTGTCTGCCCATTTTACAGTGAAGTTACTCAGAAAATGTTTTTCCATTCACCCATGGAAGTTTCCCTGTTGAACTTTTCATAAGCTCTACCCCAGTTAAAAATAAATGGGGAAACAATAAGTGCAAATACAAACATTAATTGTGTAATTCCTAGCACAAATCTTAGAAAGACAATTTCTTTTGCTGAATGAAAATATCAGATATGCTAATGACTTAATAAATCATGCTTTTCAATAATTTTATTTTTAGATGAAATTATCCATCCAATTAATGTTTCTGTTTTCTACTAAAATATTGTTGAAATCGGACATTACTGGAAGTGCCTGCATGAGAACTACATATGGCCTCCATGTGTATCCAGCAGTGGAATTACTAATACCGACGCTTTGCTAGGAGTTGATAGTGATGGAACGCTTGCAAGTGCTGTTCCTGAACAATGATGCAATCAAGAATGTACCAGTTCTCTAGGGTGTTAAGTTGATAAACATTTGCGCAACAGGCGCTTCTATTTTTCTTGCTGTGATTAATGCAAACAAGATGATAAGGGAAACTAAAGGTAAAATTTGCTGCTATTTCTCTTTTAGTGCAAAAATCCCTTGTGCCCCTATTTTGCTTAAGAATATGCTGTATTGAAATTTCTGCGCATATATTAAATTAGCTTTAACACTTTAACATGACAAATAGGGGTTATTACATAGCAATAGAGCATTCTGGCATTCTGTTTCTATGTAAAATGAACATAATTATAGCAATTTTTGGCTTTGCCATTTTGCAGTAATGGAGACCTGCATCTTTTGCAGAAACAACTTGTATATTTATTTTCCTTGATTTTTTTCATGCTAACCTTTGTTTCCAGAGGTAAATTTACCAAGAATTATAATGTGTTATAAAGCAATATAAAGTTAACTGGTCTGTTGTAGTTATCTTTTTAATGAATATTACATTATTCACACCAAAAGAAAAACAATGCAACATATATAGCTAAATAAAATAGATCAGTAAATAGTATTCTTACCAAAGGCCTAAGTTCGGGATGAGTCAAAATGTATCCATTGTTTGTAATTGCAAAAGCGTATCCATGAATACCTAACTGTAAGAGTAAATGAGAAAGAAATAGTAATTGGTATGGTCTTCAGGAAATTCTTAAACAAAAAAATCAAGCAAGAATTTAGTTATCCAGGGCATAAAGCTGGCATTCATAACCCTTACGCACAGAGCATTTCATCATAACATATGCAAAGCTCTGATCCTTGACATTTTGTGAAAATGAGAACCTGTCATTGTGATGAATTCAGCATATAGCAGAATTTTAAAATGTCACACACACTTTGCTATCTAGGGCACTTATTTCTATGTGCTTTAGAGTCAATTAGGTATACACATATATATGAGACACCATGGCACGTGCCAAAGCAAAGGGATACTGGAATTTAGTAAATTCACATATTCCCAGGAGTGGCTGGGTTCAGCTTACTTCACTTGAACAAGAGATGTTGTAAAAGAATTGTTTAAATCAATGGTACTGAATGTACAGTTATAGTGAGCAAGCAGCGGCCCATCATATGTCATATTTACATCTTCCAGTCTTAAAGGCATTTTACCTCTCTCTTAATTCAAGTTCTTCTGGAGCCACAGAAGAAGGCATATTTCTACCAAAGAAACTCCCGTAAGTTTACATATTGGTAGCGAGTAGAGCTATGGGAGATCATTTGAGAGAAATTAAATGCTTTATGAGGCCTAACGATATATGTAATCAAATCATAGAATCATAGAATCATTAAGGTTGGAAAAGACGCTTAAGATCATCAAGTCCAACCGTTAACCCAGCACCCCCAAGCCCACCACTAAACCGTGTCCCCAGGCACCACATCTCCCCGGCTTTTAAATCCGCCCAGGGATGGGGACTCAGCCCCTGCCCTGGGCAGCCTGGGCCAGGGCCTGACAGCCCTTTCAGGGAAGGAGTTTTACCTAATACCCAACCTAACCCTGCCCTGGTGCAGCTTGAGGCCGTTCCCTCTCGTCCCATCGCTTGTTACTGGGGAGAAGAGACCGACCCCCACCTCGCTACAACCTCCTTTCAGGTAGTCTAGCGCTGTACTTATTTAAATAACAATATTACTCTTTAAACAATATGCCTATTGCACAGTCGATTGCACCCACTGAATGCAATAAACGTACCTTCAAATCATTTGTGTGGTCATTCGAACATCCCTTCTTAGCATAAACTTGCTGCTAATATAGAATCTTTCTGCAGCGTCAGTACGTAACTTTTACCATGCAAAGAGTACATCTCACTATACTTTCTCAGCCTTTTTTTTTTTTCAATTCTGAAGTAACGTAATATAAAATCCCATACATCTTTATTTAAGCATCTTGATGCACTGAGGTATTAAAAAAAACAACCAAACAAACAAAAACCCAAACCCCGAACTCCAGAACTATCTTGCTTTGGTATTTACTTTACATTTCTCACTACTAACAACCTTTTTATTTTACTTCAGTATATTCTTAAATGCTTTGCTGAACTGGGTCCTTAGGAATTTGTCTGGCATAAAGCAACATGAGCAAGGTTGACAAGTCAGAATAATTTCTAAGAGGCAAGTAGGACAGCAAGTCTGTTGGCTTCTGTAATTTTCTGGAAATATAAACCAGAGTGTGATATTATGGCAAGGTCATAGAGAAAACACACCAGGTAGATTTATACCATCTCTCTGTGAATTACTGTATATGGTCAACTGTATCTGCCATAGAGAAGATTGTTTCATACATTAGCGGTTTTCCTAAAGCAATAAACTTCAGTGAAAGTAATAGGAGGTGATATGTTCTTGGCACCTTTTCATAAAGGAGGGATAACCAAAATAATAACAGCGAACATATTTTACCTATTATAGTATGACAAGTGACCTAGCTGTTGGCTAAATATCAGATCTCAAGTGTAATTGTTTGTGTGGATAACTGCAGAATGACATCCAAGCAATGGAAGTCAGGTAAGGAAACAAATGTGGGTGGTATACTTCACAGGAAAAAAATATTTGCCTATTTGAAGCATACCCAGACTCCAAGGGTTCTATTTTATTGTGTGTTGTGCAATATGTGAAACTGCACACTCTCTTCACTTAAAATGCTTTGGTTTGAGAGGTACTACCACTTACATCAGTATTGCCATTTTAAACCTTGAACTCTGTCTCTAAATGACAGATTCAGAAACGAAAAAACTTTTTCTAACTGCTGTAAACAGCCACATGAAAGCCAAGTATTACTAAATCCAACCCTACCTTATTCAGGAGAAACTGCCACTGACATCTGGGGAAGTTTAGTCTAGATAATGACTGCTGAAAATAGCTTATTGTTATTATCCATCTTCCCCGGTATAAAATCTACCTCATCCAAGCTGAGAGAATTCCAGGTCAGCAGAATTCTATTTGCAACCAATCATTTCATGTCCCCGTGTGAATTTTATTTCACATGCTGCCTCTACAGGAATGGGTCCCAGGGGTGATTATGCTCTTGCAATTGCATGGTCTTTTTACTGTTCAGAAATGTTTATGGTATGTGAGACTGGAAGTTATAACTCAAGTGATTTCACTAACCTAACTCTATTGCATGGTATTGGTGCCTCCCGTAATAATCCTCTCTTGCATTACATCCCGCAATATAAAATGTACCTTCAAATAAGAAGTCTAATATTCAGAAAGAGGATCGTATATTACTTCCACAGAAAACTAAGTCTTACAAAATATCGTATCATAAGACAAAACCAGAAATTTTAATTTTCCTGCCTATCTTCTCCTTTCTGAATCACTCTAACTCTGCTGCAATACCTTCAGGCCCCACACTCTCTCTCTAGGTTCTTGTATTCAGACTATCTCCAAATCTTATAGATGACTTCTAAATAACATCGCTGTGATATGGCCTTTTCTGTCCGGCCTTGCACAGCCAGGCTTTCGTTTCTGCAGTTACCACGTTGTTCTTCCTTCTTATTACAAATGAAACTTGCTCTACCCATAGCTCCTTAGAAGGCTGCTCCAAGGATTGTTTCCATTGCTGCAGATTTTGCAAAGGAGCAAATTTTGCTCCTTTCTCTTCTACCTTCTACTGATTCTATATTTCTGCATACACAAAAGCATCATTATAAGCTGCGGTTAACTAACTTTGGTGGTTAGTGTGCTGAGACTTCTGTTGTTTACCCTGACCAGCAATGTCTCTGTTCGCTATGTTCTGATACCAGTGTGTAGTCATCTGCTGCCTCTTCCCATAGTCTGCAAACTTTTTTCCAGCTGGGACAGCCTTTCTGATCTGTGTTGGCAAAGCACCTAGCCTAGTGGGGTCCAGGTCCCAGGAAATTACTCAAGTACACCTTATCAACACTATTGCCAGTATTTTATGCATTATTTTTACCAAAGTCTCGTTTAAACGTTCCAGTTACTGCACATTGATCTACAAAATCATTTGGTAATGGCTAATGTATTCAAATTAGAATTAAAACCGATAGGAGGATTATTTTTTTCCTCCTAACTAGAATTTACAAAAACATGTAGGAATATTCAAAGGCACTCACAATTCAGCTTATTCCTCCACCCTCTTAGAAATCAGTAAATGAGAGCATGGCAGCCAATTAAGAGGAAAGTATGATATACGAATTTATGCTCGGTACAGGTACGTGTCAAAATGTAGCTATTCCAATAGCTGGCCTCTTTAGTAAAGGCTGTCTATGGTATTGTGTTGTGCTTATTTGTCTTACAAAAAAATTCCGCTAGGAGTTACATGGAAAACATTCATTTCGTTTTCGTTTGTGAATAAAACAGCACTATAGTAAAGCATTTCAGACATAGAGAAGTAGTGAAATACTAATGTATTGCATCAAATTTAAATGAAAAGTAACTATAACTTTGCATTTGCCTGAAGCCTGCTTTTACTGAGTTACAAATGTTTCACAGTAGATGAAGTGCATCAAATTTTGAAAACTTCCGTGATAATTATTTTTTACGAATTTCATAGTAGATTTGTCTTTGACTTTGGAAAATTAAGTAGAGGGAAATACCTAGCAAATACTGGGTAGGAGAGAAGGAACCACTAGTCTGGTTAGGCAGGAACTTGCTGAAGTTCCTGAACTGTGCCACTTGCTTTAATTCAAGGAGACAACTAATGTGGGACATGGAACTGGGACAGGAAGAGCTACACACGGGCAGGAAGCCTAAAGCCATGTCAAGGATAGGTTTTCATACAAAGTTATGCAAATTTTCAGCATGAATTTCTGGTTATATTGTGTGGTTGAATCATTTCATTGATTTTATTACAGACAAGACTTAATATTACCTTCTAGAGCACACTGTGATCTGCAAAAATGTGAAGATCAATCCATATATTAATTTTGGTACTAAAACTGCACTTAATCCCAGGTCCAATGGCATTTGACAATATTAACATGCTAAATAAATTATGTTATATTACAGATATTATACTGAGTATAAAGGACATACGTTTGTGTATTACCTTGTATTTTGGAATAGTTTTTAAAAGCTCTTTTACTGGAACATCGGTGCCAACCACTCCCAGAAGAATCCCTTTAGATCTCTGAAAAGAATGATAAAAGATACACTCGGAACAACAATAATAATGAACATTCTCACCGCTCATTTCACATTGCAGCTACTCTGCAGAAGTGAAGAGATAACAGACAAATCATTTAAAAAGTGGGGAAAACGGACGCTGGTACAACTCATCTGATGAAATAGTCATTTAATCAATACTATTGCTCCTTTCTACTTTACCTGCAATTCACGTAGAAAGGACATGCAAACTTTAATAGCTATTGAGTCCCTCAACAGAAAACTTCCTCATGCAAAATAGTTTTTGAATTAAAAACCACTGTTAAAAATGTTACTCCCTTCTCTCCCAATTTCTCCTGCCATTTGATAAACAAAAGAGAAATATTAAGCATTAAGGGGAAAGTACATGTAATTACCACCTGTTAAATTAGTGAAGATAAACAGATATATACATAATATACATATGACTAATTAAATTCTGAGTCTATGGAACAGGGTATCAGTGCAAAGAAGAAAAGAATATAGATTATTTGCTGTAAAAAGATAATATAAAAGTAAGAGAACCCTAAGCCTAGCATCATCTGAGATTTTCTCTTAGACATAGTATTTCATTATTTTACTATGGTTTCTAGAGTATAGTTATTTGGGATTATTTGTCCTCATTTTTATGCTAACAAAGGGATACTAACTGCAGACAAAATAAGAAGAGGAGAAGAAAAATCTTTAGAGTAGGCTAAAATCTTACTAGGTCCCTGCAACAACTTCACTGCAGTCACCCCACTATCACATGACAGAAATAGTCTGAGTACTTACAGTCTCATTTTGCTTACTAAATACTGGCATGGCAACAGTTGTCATCAACACCAATCCCTGATCATCAGCAAGCTATAGTTGAAAAAGAAATATTGTCTCTAAGAACTAAGGAACAATTACAGACATGTGATCACATTTTTCAATGACATTCTCCATTTTAAATGAGATACGGCAGTTTATCTAAATGACGCTTATGTAGTTAGACTTGCAGTCAGTGCAGCCGAGCCCAGCCCCAGCCCCAGCTCGACTATACCGGCTCTGCCCACCCCACCATCTGCACTGGCAGGAAAGATGTCTCATCTTCATCCCTGCTGCAGTCTCCCATGAGATACACGAAGGGGCTGAAATGTGGATTGTGGAAGCAGCATGTGCAGTAGCAAAGCAGCTGGAGCTCTGTTCTACATCTTTCCCAGCGTCAGCTCTGCCAACATTGCCTCAGGCTGTTTTCTCGCAGCAAGAAACAAGAGGTCATGAGCTGCATGCACTTTGTTCTGGTCCAGACTGAGATCTCATCACCTAACGCAGCGGCAGAAAGGATGACAGCCAGTCAGGATCCCAGGAGCATCTTTGCTCCAGCCAGTTTCAGTTTTCTGGACGAAGAGGTGGCATGAAGCATTAGCTGATTCTGCACATCAGGTTTCAACATATTTCGTCAATTTAGGGAGAAAACAGGTCTCCTGACCTGGGTTCCATTCAAGAGAAACCTGTAGAATGCTTATCATTGGCCACAGGAGAGTGACATTGCTCAGCCTATTGTCTCTTCACGCCCTGGGCCAGAGGACATCTTTGCCATAAGGCGGAGGCTACCTGTGATGCTCAGGACAATCACGGCTCTGTGGCCTGTAGACCTTCACCATCTACACATGAAAGATAGCTCAAGCAGGAAGCCGAGAGTTACTGTGAAACTCTGTCTGCCCCTGTAATTTGGGAAGAGGTTTAAAGTGGAAGAGGCTTATCTAACATTTAAAAGCATGACATATCTAGTTATAATCACAACTGGAGATTTTGTAGAACAGAGTTAAATTCTGCTTTGTTGCAACTGTGTTTAGCCAAATGGCCAAGGCAATAGAGATGATCTTCCTGAGAAATACTGTAGGTGACGGTCATGCCCAGTTGCAACTGCGATATTCTACTACTACCCCTACATCAGTATGGCATTTTCTGTACTCAGGCAGTATTTCTAATACCTTTTTTTGAGAATTGCTGTAAATTTGATTTTTTCTTAATGAAGCTTTTGTTATAAATGAAGCAACAGCTATCAACTCCCAAAATATTCAGAACACAAGTCATATATTATGACCAAGATATTTTATGAAGCATGTTTCACATTGACAAATTGGACAAATAAAATCTATAACATGGCACGCCTTGCAGCTCCCAGTCTGCTTCAGGAGGGTTTCAGTTTCCCAAACAAGCTTATTTCCTGAAGCATAGCACTATCTCATGGTGAGGAGGAATGTTTGCAGACATCGGACAGGAACACAAATGGGGTTTAGGATCAAGACGGTTTACATCTGATAAGGAACCAATAGGGACATGAGGTGGAACCAGCTTGTGATCATGTTTGCTGGTTTTTGTTGTTTTCCTTTTTAATAAGAAGAGACATTTCCAGCCCCAATATAATCCTTGATCTATTAAGCAATAGTAAGTTATTAAACAAAAAAACCCCAACCAACGAAAAACCAAAAACAACTCAGCAAAACACTGGGATTTCAGAGGTTGCACTTGAAAGTCAAATGTGGCTGAACTAGGGTAAGAATTTACTCTCCTTGGCCAGAGTAGTACAGTCAAGCAGGCTGACATGATTTGTGTGGAGAGGAGCCTTCTGTGGCATGGCAGCCCACAGTCCCAAACACATGTACACCGGGAACTGAAAAAGCATTCTGCTGATTATGGGGTGACATCTTGGAGCATTTAGAGATTTTATATGATTGCCCAGGGTTGTTCTTCTCTGACATTATGTATTTGTCAGGTATCACTACAGTGTTATTTTACGAGTCCACTCACTCTCAAGAGATTACTAGAAACAATTTATTGGATAGGATGCCAGCCAAGCGACTGTCAGTAAAGTTTTAGGGTGTTGGAAACTCTTTAAATGGAGAAAAAATAACAGTCTGGAGTTCCTGGGAAATTCTGAGAGAACAGGCCATTACCTCTCAAAACTAACTATGGAAGCACGCAGAGAATGATTACCCTGTAATTAGGATATCTACAAGTACCACCAAGGGTCGGCTGCTGCAATCATTTCTATAGAAGTGCAATCTTATAGTCCAGCCTGTTTGGTTTTTTGTTCCTTGGCAGATGAACAGGTTGTTGGCCACTTCCCTAAGTGGAGTCAGCAAATAACTGGATGATAGATGACTCGTATTTGCGATGTTTCCCTGAGTCACCAACTCAGGCTGCGGGAACAGAAATTGTTAGATTGTGAGGAATTATCTGCTGGGGAGGAGCAGCTTTATTCCCTGGGCAATGACATTTTGGCAGAAATACTTTGAAATAGTAGAATCTTAGCCACTGGGTATTTCTGCTAAGACAATTAATGCTAGAGTCCATTAACAAATTGCAAAGGAAGCCATGATCTAGGTATTTTGCATTGCTGCTTTGCAAGTCTGACAGTTTCTTACATATAGTGGAACTCTGTAACAGCTCATCCAAGTGTTTGAAAAATGTAGTGATTCTGAGAAAAAAAAAGTACTATGCTCTCTAATCGCTGATAATACTTCAGTTCACATTAGTTACATTCAGAACGAACATGTATCACTGATACCCCCAGGACTGGATAGGATTTTTTTTTTTAAGTCATCAGCAAATACTTAATTAGAAGTTAACACTTAATGAAAAATGTTAAATATCACCAACACAGAATAACAAAATCAAAATATAATGTTAAAGTCTCTGAATGACTGTCCTAAATTTAACAGTTCAGGTTATTGTGTAATTAGTAATAAACTCTTTGGTTACTCGATTATTATTTGTTTTTCCCCAAAAGAGAATGTAGACAATCCTTATGATTCCCAAACTCATCAACAGGACATCACAAAGCCGTAGGCTCAGAAAAGAATTACGTAGGCATGTAAAAAAGTAGTCAAACATTTCTTAGAGGAAACATGCTGAAGAGTGATTTTTTTTTTTTTTTAATAAGCACAAAACGCATGTTTCTAAGCAGGCAACAAATAACTTGGTTACACATAGAATCAGGGGCTTTTTTTAGTGCTATTGGGAAATACAGAGAATGATACTTATCCTAATATACTGCAATAACATCACCAGATGGATGGTTACTATTCACATACAGTGAAGGGTCCGCGGGAATGACCACAACGTGAAGCACCATGAATTTCATCTCAGTCTTTAAATAGGCTGTACTTTATCCAAATTTGTCCTTCCAGCGTCTTAGGAGTAACTAATGAGAGTAACTAATACTAACAGTTACTGCCGTTTTTACAAAGGTATGCTTTATGTGGCATAATAATTCCCCACCATCTGATGATCCTAAATTGTTTAAAGCTACATGCTAAGCTTACTTGGTTCATCCGTACCAACCCCCACATATTCCACGGGTTGGCAGGGTTCATGGGAAACAGAGTAAGGTTTGACAAAAATACATTCACACAATATTGTGTTTGTTATATATATAATTACTGCTGAAGCAAAATGTTGCTGGCAGACCAACTGTGTTCACAAATAAGGATTGATTTGGGCCAAAGTTCACCCAAATGTTAGAACCTCATCTAAGTATATATGCAGAGCCACTAATAACTTTCAATTCCTCCCAAACCGTTTTCAATTCTTGTTCTGTTCTCAAAGAAAACCCTCTATTTCTTTTCTTCCCCTCTACTACTATAGTGTTGTTTTTTTTTTTCCCCAGTGCTTAATAATGTCTCTTTACACATCGGTCTAAGTATTAACAAATAAAGCTCCTTTCTATTTCTTCAATCTTTATATCCCTGATAAGTGCCTAAGCTTATTGTGTACCTGGGGCACCATGTTAGTTAACACACATAGGCTCTGACTGCCGTTAAAAGTCCGGTTTCTTACCTATTTAGCAGCATATCAATTACTGTGTTATGATTTCCTTCAAGTGGTTACACAGTATCAAGAAAAAGGCAGGGAAACAAAAGCTGCTTCATCCCCAACCCTCCAGGAAAATAAAAATTCCACTGGCAAGCTCCAACACTTGAGGCTACCAACAGACGTGAACTAAGGAAAAGGTATGTGCTTTGAAGTGCCTTTCGAAACATTTTATTGCTCAGTATTTTTTGCTATAAAATTAAATGATATAAGCAGCAGCATTCAAATACATCTAAACACTTCCCAGATTCAGTACCACATCCTGCAGGGTCTAAGAAGGAACGAAACCAAAATTCGTGGACTAGTACAAAAATAGTCTCATATCATGGTTTTGTTGGATATTGCTGCCGTTTCCTAGGGATGAAATTTTCAAAGATGCTTCAGGAAGTTTAGTTTCCAGATACCACTGACCTCTGCCAGGACTCGGGAATCTCATTTTATCAGGCCTCTGAAAATTCCAGACAGCTATTAATTGTTGTTGCCTTTTTAGGAATATTGGCAAAATATAACTGTAAAGTAATCACTGAAAACCAGTTTAACAGTTTTAGGCCAGTGGTGGTATCTGTGCACGAACTTAGAATTTTGTTCTACTTCAGCATCTCTGCATAGACGAGCTTGTTATGGGCCCTTGCAATTTTGAAGAAAGTACTCCCTGGTTTCAGAAGTGGATGTGAGTTCCAGTTTCTTCAAATTTTTGGGTTTGGATTACTGGAAATGGAAGGAAACTAACACAAATGAAAGGTAAGAATTGAAGAGCAATGCTTAAGGCACTGTGAGATGCTTCAGTCAGCAAATTAAAATTAGTCAAATGAAAAAAATAAATATAAGGATCCAAAAATTTTGGATAGAAAAATAAAAATGGAAAAACATGCGATAAATTACTCATGGCTTTTTAAAAGGTATTACAAGTATCAAAGTCACTTTCTTAGAGAGTAATTTCTTAAAAAAGGCAAATGGGGCCAGGCCTGTATTATTTATTTATATTTATAGAAAAATATTGATATTTACATATACTTTCCTATATTTATTTACATCTGTATTTATAAAAGCACTAACCATCTTAAATGTCTGACCTCAGCAAGCCTCCACTCTTGCAAAGTCAGTCATCTTCATGCTAAACAATCCAGAACTCTGATTATAAACAGTATGGCACTAAGTGCCTGTCCTTCCAGATTTTCCTTACTCTGCTAGATATTTATTCTCCATAGAATAGCAAGAAGTTCCTGCTTTTTCCAGAAGCCAAATTAGCATGTTTACACGAGCCTTATGCATTTCAAAACAAAACCCTGAGTTTACCTTATCACAGAAATTCTGCAAGACATTTTATTCAAGAAACTGTTTATCCATCCAAATATTGGAATGTTTTATTTTGCAAGCATGGAATGTAATATTGGGAAGTAAGCTGCCCCATAAAACACAGTGGTCACTGTTCAGGGGGAAAAAAAAAAAAAAAAGAAAAAAAGAAATGACCTAAAGTTTAGTTCTGTTTCTTCTACTCCAATGCAATTAAGTTGTTCTCCGACAGATTCATTTTGATTAAAGACTGCAGTTGATGAGTGCTGCAATCAGCATCTCCCTTAATGAATCAGGAAGATGCCTTCATGAGAGGAAACAGATTGTCTAGGCCAGTTCACATGCAAAGGCATCTTCCTTCATAAACACAATCCCTCTGTCCTTTTCTCTAAATTCAGTTCTCTCAGACCTCAGTAGTCTTCACTATTCTACCAGTCAGACCAGTTTGTTGGCCAGTATTGGTCTGCCTGTTTCCTCAGCCAGGATAGGACCAGTGGCTGTCTCTGGGAGTCCCCAGCAACGTATGAGACTTGAGTGGCTTCTGCTGTCTCTACCAGTGGTTTGAGCCTGAATAAATTCTCCACAGTAACATGAAAGCAACGTGAAGGCAGAGTTCCTTTGCAGTAAGGGGTTTTTTCATATTCAAGTTTGTCCTCTGAAAACCAGAAAAAAGGACTCCTCCGTATGCTGCATGAGCCTCTCTTTTTCAGTACTGCCAGTGTACAATTAAGTTTTCACATTGCAGCAGCTGTTGTTCCACCAGCCATTTCAAAAATTCTTCCATTTTCTATCTTTCTGCTGAGCTGTTAATTTCTGATTTAGTTCTACATTTGAATACACTACAAATTTCATCTTCTGCTAAGAATATCAATTCACAATAACATAATTCCCTCTAGGGTTTATTAATAAACCAAAAGCAATAAAACAAACCTCAATTTAATCTCCTCTGAGCTTAGCTTCCACTCAAGATCTTCATTAATTCATTTTCTTTCCTTCTTGCCCTTAGCAGAAGGTATTCCCATCTCTTTTACATCATGAGTGAAACTAGACGACCTCTTCTGTCAGGTGATTCTGGGAATATTTAAGCAGAACTCTGCCACCATTTAAGCAGAACCACCATTACAAGAAAAATACAAGGTAACTCTGGCCTCAGAGAGCTCTGAAATGCCAGTGATTTGACAGTGCTTGAGTGGATAATGAACCTACAAAAATGTCAAATTGGTGCAATAAGAATTCATGGGAACTCGGTTCAATGAAACATTAAATGTGTGTGGATTCATGTGTATGGGTGGGAGACTGCTGAACTGTACAGCCCCTCAGATGTTTCTTATTCCCTCAAGTCTGGAAAGGTATCCTCACAGAAACACAAGTAGTTTAACTGTTATTATTCCCGTGGCTCTCTAAAACATGGAATTACAATGGTACAGTAAAAATACATGTATTTCAATGCTTGAGTTCAGCTCATTTGAAGTTTGGATGAATTATGCTATGGAATATTAATTTTTCAACATGTTCATCTAATAGTATTGCAAAAAAAAAAAAGTAAGTTCTTGTAGTTTCTCCAACTTGCTCCAGTATGTTTTGTCTCAGAATTGCGAGGGTACTTTGGATGACATTGGCAAGAAAAACCAAAACTAGACCCCCAAAGAAAAACACAGAGTTTTCATCTGGATCCCAGGATTTTGTAAGTTATCATCTACAGTCTGAAATGATGAATGAAAGAGACAGCGTTAGTGGTTTGCCCCAGAAAGTTGCTCTATTGAAAAGACCTAGTGGTAACACTTTTAGGCAGGAATCTATACAAGGGCCATGGACACTCAGTTTGAAAAAATGCTTAGCAAACAATAACAAACCTTTAAAAATCATCTCAAGAATGAGGAAAAATGCATTCCCAGGCTAAATGACTCTTGGCTGTTTAGAATAAAGAAACAGAACTTACTCTCCGAGAAAGTCACAGATCTGTAATGCCTAGCAGTAATAGTTTTATAATAGGAGAAAAACTCCTTTTAGAAATAGATTTAACTGCTACAGTTTTCCCTTCAACGCCAAGCGGTACAAGGCTACCCTCCTCAGAACAACCCCAAACAAATCTCCAGAAACAACAAATAAACAAGCATCCACTCGCTCCTCACGTGAAGCATATAAAGCAACGAGAGCTTAGCCTCACATCTAGCACCAACATCCATCCCCCAGGACAGGGATTGAGGCAGGCTCCAGAATTACTCCGGAAACACATATGCAGGGAAGAATATCCATTTCCTTAGGTGTTTCCATTACGGCCACAGGAATTTGAGAAGGATCCCCGAAACATTTTCCTTAGGAGTGCATTGTCAAGAAGAGTTACAGTAGGTTGCCCCCAATTTCTGACACAGAGCTAGCAGTGTCCGTGTCTGTTACTGTTAATACAATGTTGTTCTTGTCTACAGAGATTGTGCAATGACTGTAGTGCAGCCGGGCTCTGCCAGTGACAGACCAGTGGATGTCTCCTGAGATGGAAGAACAAGTAAGGACAGTAACAGAGCCCATATCATTTTTTAGATGCTATTCATGATTTTTCTCAAAGACAATATGCAATATTGTTTCACTTCAGTTGGCTATGAAGTGCTATTTTTATATTTTGTTAAATATACATATTCCCTAATTGTTACTGATGGGGAAAAAAAAAAGGCAAAATAAACAACATACAAATTAATTTAAATAAAACACAAATTTGTTGGGCAATTCTACTTTTTGTTGCTAATTTTTGAACTATAATTAATCACAGAAATGAAACAAATTTTGTGATCTAAACTCACGTTTTTTCCAGTATCTTTCAGACTTTAGACTTTGTGTTTTAGACAACCACAACTTGTGTCAGGGTTTCTAGAATTTTTTCACAAACTTTCACCACATTAAAAAGACATTAATCCAAGAAAATATTAGATCTGAAACGTCAAAATATCTTTTTTTTTTAATACAGATTTATTGTGTCTATGATATATGTCAGGAAATCTGAGCAGGACTGTTCAGCTCAGCTCAGAAGTTAACTTCCATAGTGCTAATTCTATCCAGTCTTCATTTCCCAATTTAAACAATGCCTAGCAAAAGAAAATAAGACATTTTTTTATGCTAACTTTTTCATTGCTTGACATATTCCTCATTTTTGCACTTACATTGGACTGTAATAACTGTAGTGCATTTCCACAGAATGGGATATCTGTTGCAGCAAACAGTGTCAAGTAAAGTCAGATTCATCTCCCACCAATTCCGATCCATGGAAACTACCAAATAACCAGAATGATGCCCAGATTTGCTCACAGACTAATCTCTAACCCAATAATACTCCTTTGAATTCTAATCTCTCTGGATCTACAGTGTTCCTAGCTGATTTTTCACCATTCCACAACAGGAGCTTTGATTTCCACAATATTTCATTAAATTACCAACAGGCTGAAATGCAGAAAAGGTCCGTAGGCCATTATATCTAGGGGATAGAGCTTAAAATTGGAGCTAACATTCTGACTCAAAAAATGAAGCAAGGTTAGGAGATACGATGGGGCTAACCAGAGGCACTCGAGCAACTGTTTGAGGAGGGCTGTGCAGCCATGCGGGCATAGGAACCTTTGGTCTGTAGCCCTGGAAGGAAATAGGACTCGAGGGACCCGAGTGAGGAAAGAAGTCCAAGTGCAGGTCTGCTGGCATAGCCTCTAGAGCCTTGTGAAAACAACAACTGAAAAGTAGGGGGAAAACATGGCTGTATTCAGAGAGGCTGAAAGTGGGGTGAAACTGTGGGGCGTGGGAACACTGCAAACCCTCTGACAAGGCACCAGTGTTGAAAGTGGTTGCCACAGTGCTGCTGCCAAGACTTTACCCATAGCAGACAGCAGTTCCCTAGGGGTGTATTTGAAGTATGAGGTTCACGCTGAAGCATTTGTTCTTTCTTCACTACCTTGTTATAACTCTGCCACCTTCCCAACCCACCCCCCTTCCTCCTTTCCCCGCTCCACATGGGCTTGCTTCATGAGGTGGTGTCTTCTCCTATGCCTACTGTGCTTTTATGTGCTACGTAGAGTCACGAGGCAAGCTGGAAGCACCAGAGAATTGGAATTTGATCATTTAATTGTGTTTTATATAGACTACAAGAATAAGGAATAGCTATTATTCTGGTTTAAATTCAAATTGCGGCCTGGGACAATATAGGAACCTGTGTGAGTGTATTAAGTTAGAGAGACATTTCCCTGTTTAGCACACAGAAATGAAACACCGAAAAAACTCATATTGTAAAATAGTTAGTTAGTTAGAATTTTCAAGTTGCTGACTCAAAAATGTTATTAAAAGTCAGCTTTCTTGTTGAGGAGTGCGAGAGAGAAATTTGGAAACTAAATTTAAGATTGCGATTAACATGTAAGTGAAAATTTTCATGGGGTTTTCTGAATGGATCACTCAACTTTATATACCATTATGAAACTCAAAGACAACAGCCTCTCGTCAGCAGGAAACAGATCCAAAGGAATGCTAAATCAGGGCCAAAATGTTTACTTCATGATTATTTTGTACTTCATTAGATTCAATTTAACTCCTGTAATTTTATAAAAATGCTAAAATCACTAGTCATGCACTTCGATGAAACAGCAGCTTTGCAATTTTTCTATTTTCTATTCCCAGTGACAGTTAATTCAACACTTCAAAGTATAAGAAGGTAAATGATGCAGGGAATGATAAATGATGCTCCCAAATGGCTGAAAGATGATAGCATCAAGATAAACGGAGGGCAAAGCACTACTTACAGAAGTTAAGGGATAACACAGAAAGAGAGAAGAAAGATGTCAAGAACTTTTGGGCAACAAATATCATAAAAACATTTCTGTATGGAGGAAATATGATTCCGTTCATGAGAGAATCATTAAAAAAAACCCACTTTCCTAAACACAACTATCTGCTTCTGATTTTTGTGTCTAATTTATTCACTTCTACCTCTTCACACAAGCTAAATAGAACAAAACATCACAGCAGGAGTAGAATGACAGATTTTTGAATCCTGCTGTGTTTACTCAAGAAAGCAGGTAAAGCTTTCCTACTAGGAAACAAAACACCTTTTTGAGCTATTAAGGAAGAATAGCTTTTGCTCATCGATGAATACAAAAGCTCCTTTTCAAAGAAAAAGGTCATTTTGGAAGCCAAACTGAAAAAGACTGGAAATTGGAAAATTTGAGTTATGAGTTTGTTTTATCACTATTTTCACAGCCGTGTGGGATGGTTACCTAAAAACATGCAGAAAAGCAACATAGAGGACATACAAAATTCACATAAATTTGTTCCATTTGTCTGGATAGTGGCTCTTTCTTTTAGACACGTTATCTCTTTCTAGACACATTTTCTCCTGAAAGCTACATAACCATATTACATCAGCATCTCTATCACGTGACATTACGGTGGGTTTTTTTTTTTTAATTTTGTGGTATTTTCTATTTTAAGTATCGGGTATATCACGAAGACCTTTTCAAGACAAGTATAATGGTGCAGCAGACATCCACCTTAAACTCGTCATACTTCATTTCACCTGCACGCCAATTCCGAATTTGCAACAATTGGATTTATAGCAGATAGCATAACAGTAACAAGTTTTAATTGTTATTTAGCTGGCGTAGACAGTTAAGAACCTACAGGTCTTCAAAATCAATAGTTAATCACCGTAGAACATTGACTAAACACTGAGACGACTGTAGCCAGAGTGTTTCACATAAAAGACATAATGCATTTCATCAAGATGACAAAGTATTTATAACGGATATAAAATAGTAAAGGTAAACTTGGAACGCCACATTTTTTTTTTCCGATCAGTCAAAGATAAAAGTGAACATGTTTAGAGAGACATGATTGTTTGAAATGTTTATAGAGAAAACATTTGCAAGATGATTCCAACAAAAATACACTACAAGGTCAGACACCATATGGCAAAACACGTACACTAGTGACTAAGTCATTCATAAAGGCATGCACCAGCCCTGTGCTGCTTCCCTTCACCTTGCAGATAGCAAGAGATTCTCTTATTCTGTTCATAAGCTATCAGGCCATGCTTATGAAAAGGCTTATTTCTTAGCTGAAGTTATCAAAAGCCCTTGTGGATTGCTTCTATCTGTCCTCCCTCCCCATCCCATTCCTTCTTTCCCACCTATCTCCTCTTTCTCTGCATGAAAGTAGCATACAGTCAACTAGACATCATGCGTACATATACAAAATACGTGGCTCTAGTTCTGCATTAGTTTGCTCAAGGGGTAACCACACTGAAAACTGGCATTTTTGACCTTCCTTGAAAACTGTGTGCTTTTTTGCTAACCTCCAACTTGAGTAATTTGTACCAGAACATTATTTAATAGCTCAGAATTGTGGACATCAGAACGTATAACACAGCACCACATGACACAAGCTGGTAAACAGCCTGACTGGTTATACCTTTCTGCACCAGCCTATTATAACCTCACTCTGTCTCCTTCTACTGCAACCTGGTAAGAGAAGCATTTGGCATAAACTTTTAGACAAGCAGGTGAACGTGAAAAAGCCAAAGTTAGCCAGTCTAGCCAGTCCTTTAGTCCTTCTGCTTTTCCAGGCAGCTGTAAACACAAGATTTCTTTAAACCATGTATTTCCAGAAGGAAAAAAAAAAAAAAAAAAGCGCAACAATTTTTATTACTGTGTCACATTTGGTAGGCCCTGCAACTATCAAAACACAAGAACAAACTATGGACACAGTCCAGCGTCACAAAATAGCATATTACCTGCAGATTTGAAATAAAATTTTCTGAGCTCCACGAGCAAGAAAATTTCAAATATACATAGCATCATAAAAATAAAAGCTCCCATGCTCATATTTCTTGCTTTTAAACTAAAAAGTGGATGAGATACATTAAATAACCATTTTAAGGTTTTGCATTCCATGGATGCCCTCACCATTCTACAAAAGCTATTCATTGAAGATCACTTAACCTATAGCTTTCATTAAAAACTGAACTTTGATCATCATCCAAGACTGTTAATAACAGTGATGTTTAACTGATTAATTGCTATGACATTTCTTATTACAGGTGCTTTACCTAGGACAATAAGAATGACTTGGACAAGCAAATATTGCAATTTCCCTGTGTATTCCATACATTTTTTCATTTCAATATTTTTTCACCGCAAACCACAAAAGAGCATCTAGATTTTCTGTTTTCTGGAAGCTTTAACTATTGTGAAGTATACACAGGTGATGCAACATGCATCAAGCAATTGTTTGAGTCTGCCACAATCATTGCGCTATCATGATGTGCAGTGGTGACTCTGGTAACGCACCACATCAATGCAGAAGTTGTTTAAAGGCAAGAGCATATTATATGAAAACAGTATGCAACCTATTAGAGAAGTCAAAGGTTGGATGTATTCAAAGGTGTGTTGATAGATACAGTGGGGAGCAGTGAAAGGGTACCAGCTATACCATGGGTTCTGCAGTCTCTGCAAGAGAGACAAGATCATCCAGAGATGTTTCACATGGAGTAATGGGGTGATTTTTTTAATCCTTACTATTATTTCAAATTGTTGATAAAATAGCTTCCCTGTTGTTTTAAAGTTGTAGGCTACTATATGCCTCTCATATTAAAATATCTCATATGTTTAAAGAGCTGCTCTCAGCACGTAGCTTAGCTGGCCTTGATGTCAGCTACCCTTCTTGCTGCTCAACTCCAGAGCCCCCATTACAGTGAACTGTTTCACTGATCACTACTGTACCATACTCACAACACCGTGGAAACATGAAGGACTGGTGACTACTTTGAATGACTAAGATTTGATTAAAATATTTTACCTTTTGAGCCTGAGGGAGCTGGAAAACAACAAAACAGAACAAGCAATCATTATACATTAAAATAATTTGAACAGGTACTTTAGCTGTTGTATTCATAAAATCACAAACGTAATATAAAGCAAAGTATAACGGAAAGAAACTAGAGAGACTAGGTTTACATTGCCAATTGATTCAACTTATCGAGGGCTTATTAACTTAGTTTATTATTTGGCAGCTTCCCTACTAGGTATCACAAAAGCACCATGCAATTCATTAAATAACACGATGCTAAGAGAGGGATTCTTTTCTCATCAGATACGGTATCACACCTGAACTGTGAAGCAGTTCCATCTTCCTGTACACAAATATAATTCAACATAAGATAGTTTTAGTTTTAAAACCAGCCATTCTTGGTTTGTAAACATCTAAACCTACACTTACTATTAATGAAACTGACATTAGGAGTGGTTAATCGTATTAAAGTAGAAGGTTGTATTCTCTATGACAGAGGAAAGAAAAACAAAATGGTAATAGAAAGTTACTGACTGCTTCTGCAAGCATATTAGCATGTATGCATAATATACAATAATGTATGCATAGAACAATACACTTCTGTACTGTAAACACAAGTATGCTTACATGTACATATATGCAAATAAAAGGTAAGTGTTGATGCATATATGCGTATTTATATCACGCAGATGTTCTTAGACGAGATTAGCCATACCTGGTTGCGTGCACAGTATTTACTGTAAGCAACAACTCACGTAAAAAGGTATGGAGAGCAGGCAGTAGACTCCATGACATATAAAATACCTTATTTATCCACAGTTGAAAGATGGGTTCCGTTTTCACTTTAGGAAAAAGAAAACCCATTGTAGGTAATGGAGAGGAACTCAGAAAAATAAACTATTATAGGCACAATCCAGTTTTCCCTTTTTCTGAATTCTTCTCCTCTTACTTTCATACTCATAGAGAAGTTCACCATACACAGCAATTTAGCCTTGTGCTAAATCCACCTTCTCAGAAAATTTCTTTTTCCGATACAAATTGTTTCTTTACAGGTATCAGCTGAACACAGAAACAGGCAGGTGAACCAATACCAAAAGCAAAAAGACCTTCAAGATCTCTAGTGAGCTTCTGACTGACCTTTTGTCCTTGCTCTGAATTAACAGAGAGAAAAAACAACTTCCATGTAGTACTCTGCTAAAAGCTAATGTGCACATTAGTGTATGTCATGAACGAGAATTGTCACATGATCCCTAATTCACAAATACTGAAAGCAACCAGCCACGATTTCTCTGTTTTCACAATATAAAATGTAACAAAATTCATGGCAGGGAGAATTGCTGCAAGTAAAATTCTTTCACCCTGAAACTTGAATGATCCAATAGCAAAACAGGAGCCATGATGACATTGAAGTATGACCTATATGTATTTCTTTAAAAGTCTGTTGTTTAAATAATTGATTATATAGAACGATATACAAGGGTTGCTGCAGAAACTGCAGATACCTGATGAACTGTAAATACATGAGCTAAATCCTGTATAACAGGTTAGAGCATTACTTAGAGCAGGTTGGAGCTTTTCTGAACGATGATCTACGTATTAGTCTTCGACTTGGTTAACTACTTTGACAAGTGGAAGCTGCTTCTTTTTTTCATTCAAACAGAAGGATAAAGATGCAATATGAATTTAATTTTCTATTGTAGCACTGAAACTGGTTTTCTTGCTAACGCTGTTTTTTGGGGGTTTTGTTGGGGTTTTTTGTTTGGTTGGTTTGTTTGTTTGTTTTTTTAATGCCACCTTCTTGCTAAATACATGTAAAAGCTACAAGCATCCTTTCCTTGCTATCTCAGATAAAGACAGGTGCAGTAAAGAATGATGTCCAAATTTCCGCCTTTGGAATAAATACTAAAGAACTCTACTGGTTGCCCAAGCCCACTACACAGAGCAAACTCATATGTTTGCATAATGAGCTAATTTGTATGCCATATTCTACAAAACAGTACCTCAAGTACAGTCAAGGCATCCAAGGCAACATACGCAATGTTAGGTACAGAAGTATCATTGCAGAAATGCTTACTTCCAGATAACACTGAAACTAAATTAGAAAGCTTAGAGTCCACATACAGTGGAGAGAGGATCAAGGAAAGGGGCGGAGGGGGTGGAGAGAGGAGAACATTAAAAACCTGAACAAACACAAAAACCCAACACACAAATCCATGCACACCCACACAATGCTCTATTGGGACTTCAAATTTAAGTTGAATCCTTATACAAATATTAGTACTCTCTGCTGTAATTTTTACTGCTTGTTTTCAGAACTTAAGTTCACTCCTATTTGAGCCCATCCCTTCAGATACATATGGTTTGGTCAAATTCTGCCATGTGAGGGAATTACAGTCAGATGGAATGCAAGTGAGCATTTCCTATTAATAATTACCACACAAATTAGATGCTACATGCTTTTGTATATGAAACTATCCCTATTGCTTTACTGAGATTATTTTCAAGAGCACGTTAATAAGAGTTTACAAATCAGAGTTCTATATTATCTGTTGTTAAATTCAGTTTGTCAATCCCATTTATAGCCTTTCATAAAGTCAAAAATATTTCCTTACTCTGAAATACTAGTAGTCAAAGCCTTGATTAAAAATAATAGGGTCAGCTGATGAGATTTACATTCCATTAAGCTTTTTCCTGGGCTGGCATTCTTGTTACTTTTCACCTAAGCTTCAAAATCCAGGTTCACAGTCTTTTCCTTAAAAAAAAAAAAAAAAAAAAAAAATCTGCCTTTGTTGCAGCCACACAAATTTTCATTCTGTTGCTGATTTGAAACTTGGCTGTTACAAGATCCTATATGTCAGCAATCCAGTTTAGTAATTGCTACAAATTCCTTTGAAATAAACTATGGAGGTTTGTCTGACATTACCCCTTCTGGGAGGCCATAGGAAACAAATAATTTTCCTAACAATAACAGTAATAGTCCTCTGGTCTGACCCTTTATTACATAGTCTAAAAACTGCCTGTCTCCGTGTAAAACCCAGCGGGTACCTCCGATTCCTGTGGTTTGCTTTATACACTGCCAAGAGGGAGTTTTGCAGCAAGCTACGTGATGTTTCCCTGGCCCTCAAAAAAAAAAACCTGCAGATCTTTCTATTCTACTTGCATCTATGGTAAACTATGCCATTTTGGTGTCTTTATTCAGCTCCAACCATACTAAAGTACCTCCTGTTCCTATTTATTTTCCACTAGCGTCTCTTCCTCCCTCTGGTGACTGTCTCTAAAGAAGATGCATGATAGGGCATTTATCGGTTTTACTTGCTCCTAGTTTACCATCTGGGTAATATGTGTTTTGTTAAAACGTCTGTGGCTGAGGTGCAGGGAGGACGCCTGGCCATTTGCTGTCTCCAGGTTGTTGCAGGTTGGGTTAGGAGGAGCCCTCCGAAGGGACGTGTACCTTCCTCCACACAACTGCTTAGTAAGGAGAGGCTGTTGCAGTCCTGCCAGGTATGGCAGGGACAGGAGCCTGCAGACCTGTAAGCACCAGGGAAAACCCAAGAGGATTTTCTGATGTAGAAAAGCAGACTTGGGGATCTTGATGGGGAACTGTGTAAATTTTGCTGCAACCTAAAAAAAATTGATAGATTAAAGAGCAAGATTAGAGCATAGGGCCTTGCAAGGACACAGCGAAGAAAAGGGCGAGGGATATGTTTTCAAACTCTTTTCTTTTGGTTTATCTTTCCCAGAAAACCCAAATTTTCTTTCCCCCCCAGATTTTCTTATTCTATTTTGTGTTGTAAAAAAATACCCTTCAGAGAATGCAAGCCCCCTGAGGTTCACAGTATGCTCGATTCCAGCGTGTTGAGAATCCCACCTCTAAATTCAGGTCAACTTGGGGTCCTGTCACACAATGGAACACAGAATAAATAACTGTCGGAGGTTTTTCAGTACTGTTATTGCACACAGTGTCATGCCTTCCACATTTGCAAATAATCTAGTATTGTTTTGAGCCCTTTATGGAAATGTGTTTGGTATTATCAGAAAAATTACAGACACTACAAACGTGGTAAAACAAACTAAGACAGGCAAAGGAGTCCAACATCAAGGATGTTGTACTATTTCTTGGATCAGATAACTGTGAGGCCAACGTGAGTGAAACAAACAAAACCGCAGATAGACATGAAATACTGTCTTTCGAAGGAGGCGGTGCATGTCACAGGACCAGCAGTTCTGCAAGTACTTCATGCCAGACCTCATAAAAGTCTGTCTCCTTTGACCCTTAACAAAAGTAGTTCATAAAGACTGATTTTGTAAATGACTTCATGATAATTCCAAACCAAAAAGGCCATACGCTTCTAAAATATTTTACAGTCATTTCAACAATTTATTCAAAACATTATGTAGCTGTATGTCCTAGATTTCCAAGAAAGCAAGTCTATAAGTCTTAAAGGAAAACATACTAGAATTATAGTTATTGTTCTGTTGGATCAGAATTTAACCGTATGTGTCTTTGAAGAATAGCAAAAAAAAAAGTCTCCTGCAAGAGTAAATTATACTCTTGTATACACTTCTTGTTATACCAAAAAACTATGATTTCTATTATCAGAGAAACAAAAATAATATAAATCACTATGAAATTAATTTTGTTTATAATGATTGCATTATATTATCTTTGTCAAAAAAATTACACTGTTGCAATGTATTTATGTTAAAGCATTCAAAAACAAAGAAATAACTCTTTATTTTACATTCACTGACCTCATTTCCACAGTCCTGTTCTCCTGCCAAGCATTTCAATGTCACCAGTCTCAGAAAAAGGCTAACAACCCTACCGACTTGATTGTTCCGTAATAAGATGCAATACAAATCAATAGAAATTAAGAACAAACATGCCAGTAAATAATCAACAAGTATGAATACATTTTTGATAGTACAGCCATTTCTGCAAATAGTTTCTGGGCTGCACCAAATTTAACAACTATGCATAGCCGAGTTTATGGTGGTTTGCAATGTTCAGACTCATCCTGTACATGTCACATACTGACTCTGAATTTGGCATTCAATGTATGTATTAGAACTTCTACTTTTTGGAAATACACTTTCAGGAAAGGTGTGAAATATTGTGACAAGCATGTAGGTCCTGTACTTCACACCACAGCAAGGAGGAAGATGTCACACATATCGGTGAAGCTCCTCAGGAAAGAATGAGACAAAAAAAGAATAGAACACTTGGTGCATACGTATGCCAGGTACTCTATAATATAGGTTGTTTGTTTATGGCGTCATATAATGTAATTAAATGTAGGGGTAGATAGTGGTTTATTTACATGTATAAAGAAATGCAAAGCATTTCATACATTGCTAGGCAAGCTTCCACAGCTCTTCCCAAAAATGGCAAAAACTTGGGAGAGAAAGGAAAGAACATTCAAACTCTCGATTTTTAGGAGAAAATGTAAATTTTCTGCTTTAAAATCTACTTATTCAGTTGTTATAAGATACGGCATTTAAATATTACAATTTTGGTGATTTTTCTTTTACAATCTATGGACTTGTTCTCCACTTCCTAGACCCATGTAAGTACTAGAGGCATTATAGATAATTATATGCATACATGGAGGAAAAAATAAAATTCAGCCTCCTAGTGGAATGTTCCTGCTGTTAACATTTCAGTATAAATATTAAAAGAGTGACATTAACCTGCAGCTTACTGGGCCAACATCTGTAAGGAAAATGCACCTGATTTTTCAAGGGATGCAATACCAAATCCTTTTTTGTTCACATAATTGTTTTACTGTGCTACCACATATTTTGCAGTAACTACAGCATTTTTGTCAAGGATGGACTGTGCACTTCATGCAAATTATACCAGAGGAAATGTAAATGTTGCTATGGAGAAGAGAGTCATAAAATATAGATGAAAACTACAATTCTAGTTCTCTTTTTAAAAAGAATTCTATAAAGATGACAGAAAGGAAGGAAGTTAGCTCTTGTGAAATATGCAAAAGAGAAAACACAGGGGATGCAAAGGTATCAGATTGTAATTAAGAAATAGCAGAACACACTAAAAAATTACGTATATACTCCGAACATCTTTGTAATCAAATTGCTCCACCCTTTGAAGATTTTACACATTTTCTAAAATACATAACTTTATTAATGTAAATGACTGGATACTTTCTAATGCACTGTCTAGCAATCTTGTTTCTAAAATTAGAATCATTAACACAAAAAAAAAATCTAAATATGCTCAACTTTTAAAACGGTTAATTGAGTCATTTCTGTCTGCGTCTGCTCTCTGAATTGCGTGTTGAAGTTAACAGAAAAGAAATCCATACTTGTAGGGATATTCTTACGTTTTCACTGTAAGAGTGATTGATGAAAGACTGGAGCACACTGCCCAGAGAGCTTGTGGAGGTGTCCAGGACCCAGCTGGACGCAGTCCTGGGCACCCCTGCTCCAGCTAACCCCGCCTGAGTACAGGGTCGGACCGAATGATCTACGGGAAGTCCCTTCCACCTCAGTCATTCTGTGAGTCTGTGACTGTGATTCTTCTAATTGCATAAACTAACTGTTCTCTCTTTCTAATGAATACAAAATATTTACGGGAAAGATTGTATTTAAATTACCCAGCGTGATTACTTTAAATGCAAAGTTTGGTTAGAAACTTCAGTCATAAGTAATTAATTATTTCTTAAAGAATTATGCTAATTTTACAAATAAGCCACATGACTAAAGATCAAAGTAGCAGAACTCCTTCGTTAAATCAGACACTCCATGAACATTCCACACACCATGAACAAAATTTTGGCCTCATGCGTGTGTGTTTAAAGAGTGAGTTCTACTTTCATTATGACATCAATAAAGAAAAACTTGTTACTGCTCTAATAGATATCCATGGTTAATTCTGTTTATATATGCAAACATATATCATGTACAAACATTACTATATTTATATTTCCCTATAGAAGTTACTGATATACCTACTCTCTTATCTGTTATATAATAGATCCTTCCTTCCTGATCAAAAACGGTACAAATATTCACGCATGGAATTGGAATGTTTTTCTAAATATAGACAACTCCAAATAAAACTAATGGTTATAAGATACACATCATGTAATACTAAGTTACACAATTTACATTAAAATCTGCATATTTAGTCTTTTTTTCTCATACAGAAAACACTGAAAATAAGTTTCCAAAAATGGGATCATCAGTATTAGAGTGCTACCAATAACAGAATAATTAAGAACAGTCTTTTCAAAATGTTACAGCTATTTGATTGTGGGATTATTAAGTTTTATGTTTTGAGGGTGACCTTCTTCAAGTTACGGAGACAACTAGTTAAATTGCACTTCAACTGTGGACAGCATGAACAAGAGAACTAAACGTGCATAGTACATTTTCATTCCACCATAAAGAAATTTAATGCTGTTTTGTGAGACTGTAAATAAGTTTTCTCTAAAAGTTGTTCTATTGGGGAACACATAGACTCACCTTGCATAAAGCTGGATAATATTTATTTTAGGGGCTGGTGGGTTTGATAGTCCTTGTTGTGTCTCATGTAGTATCTGTGCACTGACTTCAAATTTCTACAAGTTCCAGCTCTCAAGTTGTTGCAGATATTCTGGGTTACAAATACACGAAGGGTCTAAAGCTAATTACTAATCTTCTGCAGTATCACTAAACGTGAGCTCCACAATTGACTCTAAGAGGACAGATACATAGACGAGCACCAGCAGTGAAGAGCTATCCTTCAGGAAGATCTCCTGTGCTTATGTAAACCTAGCGCCTGTATTTTACTGGTTACCAACACTTGGACTGCATAGTTATTCTGGCTGTGAGTGACTTACGAGTAGGTTTTTTAAATTCATACAGTGCTCGAAACGTTCCCATCTCTGAGCAGAGCTTCAGAACTAACGGCTAGATCTAGAGGCAGAGGTCCCTAAATGTTCCTGGCCCTGAAAATTATCAGAAACTTCCAAGCTGCTTAAATACATATTATTATAAAATCTGAAGTTGTAATACAACTTAAATGACATGACTGGTGATAATGCTCATGTTTCCATTAATATAGTTTATTTAAATTTTACTAAGATAATAGGGTTCAGGTTTGTTTGATTTTGCTTTAATCAATGCTAGTGGTCAGTCAGCCTGTCTCTTTATATTACCGGTACAGAAGTGAACATAGCAATGTAAATAATTTGGAAGTATTACTCTAACTTCTATTGCTACTGCAGAAATGTATAGATATGTCCAGACATGACGTTAAATTTCATTGATGATCATATTTCACACTGCACACTAAGTTAACCTGAAAATAATTAAAAGAAATTTATATCTGTATTATTGGGTTTGGTTGGGTTTTGGGTTTGTTTTTGGTTTTGTTTTGTTTTTTGTTTGGGTTTGTTTTTTTTTTAAACTGTTTTCTGGTATAACAATTGTATTATTACAGAGAAATCCATGTCTTCTGCTGCCTCCAAAATGATTTTATTTACACTGCACGTTGTCTTCTTTTGATTGCTTGTTTTGAACTACTGTTTGGTTTTGCTTTCGTATAAGTAGTAACTTACATTATACCACCAGATCAGAGTTTACTACAAAGGTGAGAATACGAGCTTACCTACAGTGAAGTATCTAGTTTAAGTAAAATTTTGAAGATACAGTAAAACAGTATTTTGAAATTTTTCTCTTAATTTTGTTGATTTATTTTAAAGTATTTACTATGCAACGTCTTTTACTGTGCTTGCTTTTAGCATTAGTTGATTTGCTAAAGCACCACAAACAATTTAGAAAGCTCACAATTTAAATCATATAAATATTTATTCAAAAGATGAAAAATTATTGGAATCCCTGGATACGAAAAATATATAGGTATGTGGATTAAGAACTGGATATGGATTGTCAAATGATAACAGTTCTTTATCCCTTTTGTAAGACCAGAATTTATAAGCAAATTTATCTCGAACGTTTAAATAATAGCCCTTCAAAAACTTTTAGAAATACGAAGTGAATAACCAGGGAAGCCAGAAAAGGGTGCAGAAGTGAACTAAGCCATAAACTGAGAAAGAGCTTCTCATCATACCTCTAACGTCTGGTAAAAAAAAAAAACCCTCACGCTACATTCCAGTTAACCACGTACTATTCAATCTCAAGAGCACTGAAGAGGTTTCACATTGTATAAGACACTAATACAATGGCAATTTTGTCTACGTACACAAGAGAACTGAAAACCAAGAAACCTATATTCTAGACAGCAAGCATTTTTTTCAGCCTTGCTCTTACTCATAATATCAAAAGGAAAAGAAATTTCTAATACTGAACATCATTGCACATAACATGACATCCAACATACTTGTAAGATTCTGGTTCCCATCCATATAAAATGGCATCAAATCATATGGTTAGGCTCTTCCTCCTTGTATACCCTTAATACTCTTTAGTATTTATTAACAATTGTACCACCTCTAGAAGAACAGATAGTGTCATTTTAATTATTACTAATGCTAATTATTTCTAAATGAGGCAAGGTCTTTGTACTGTAAAGACTTGTTCTGAATTACCAGGAGAGAGGGGAGGAAGAGAAGGAAGGGAAAAAGAAAAAAAACCAAAACAAAACCAAGCAAGAGCCTTACCCAATACCTATTAGAGTCCATGAGAATCTTGCAATGAGTTCAGTGGGGTTTTGATCTTGCTCTCTATTAAATCTTACTTGCTCTACGTATCAATGGAAGACCAACACCTAAAGATAACCACTTTCTGAGGAGGGATGAAAGTGTATTTGACTTAATGAATGTGTAAAGCAAGCCAGAATTTCTTCTAAAACTTAGATTTACTAATTGTGTTTGGGATCTTTACCATGTTACTCTGATTGTATTAAGTGGGATTGCACTTCTAAAACAGATGTGTTTTTCTATAGTCTATTTTGTAATCATCCAACATGCTCTAAAAAAGGGAATGGCTGTAAGAACATGTATAGTTGAATTATCCCAAACCACTCTTTTCGCCGTCTTTTTTCACAAAGTACCATTTCTTCTGTGTGTCCAGAGCCCTGCTCTGCCAGAAGAAGGGGAGGGTGTAGCAAGACTCTGCTTCCGTTCCCTTACTCTCTGTCCCTCTCCCTTACTCTCACAAGCAACCCGTGCATTTTAGGGGTACAGCTGAGAGATCTGAGAATCCTTTCTCCCGTGCTGTAGTTAGTATTCACAACCTAAGAGGAGTGAAGGAATCTACCATGATAAAAGGTTTTTAGGACCTAGCTTTGAAAGTTAGTATTAAGTGCAATTCATACCAGATATTCAGTTTAACCTTGTGGAACGTGCATTTAAAAAGGAAGCAGATACTTCTGCTGACATTTACTCTATTGCATGTAAACAGCATCATTTCAAGATCAGTACAGTTTGGACTGTGACCACAAAACATGCAATGGAGAAACAGACTGTAAATTACTTGATGTCTAGCAGTTTCCTGTAGAAGGAAACATTTTCTTATTTGCAGGGGACACCACTTACAGGTGTGAAGGCAAACC
Organism: Platalea leucorodia; assembly: GCF_965183815.1. Lineage (NCBI taxonomy): Eukaryota > Metazoa > Chordata > Aves > Pelecaniformes > Threskiornithidae > Platalea > Platalea leucorodia. The sequence goes on along the minus strand of NC_138831.1, from coordinate 547,221 downwards.
TGACCTATTAAAAGGTTTATACGTCATTTTGTGTCAAGGACACAGGGTTAATAATAAAAAGATTTGTATTCTGTATAAAACCTGCCCTGACATCAGTGGACTGACAGAACCTATTTACAATATTTAATTCGATATGATTTTCCTTTCCATTATCTTTATTTCAGCTTCTTTTTGTTGCAGTTGTTGATTTTTTACTTTATGATGAAAACAATGAACGTGTAACTGAAAAAGGAAAGCTTTGGCTAATACCGGGACAAAGCAAGGCACTTGCAAAACTACCGTGGAATGTTTAACACACAAAAACAGGGGGAAAAAATAGGGAAAGTATGGATTGACTTCAAATGACTGAAGTTCAGCATGCAAGAACGAGACCAGAAGAATCAGGCATAGGGAAAAAAATCAGTACTAAGAATCTCATCAGTAAGACTGTTACACGCAATAAAAGTAATCTATCTGCTTTTGATAGCTAGAGGACTAAATTGATCTTATAAGAACATCAATCTGTGATGCAAAAGGTTCTAGGAATGTCCAAGCAAAGAAAAATGGAGCTGAGTTTGGGGGAGGGGAGGTTGTAATTAACTGGACTTACTCTTTCTCTTTTTTTACTTGCTTAGAAACAAGTCCTTCCAAAAATATTTTTAAATCAACTAGTTGTTTTTAGAAGTCTGATGCAAATACTGGAACCAGTACAGGCCCTTAAGTGCTGGAACCAATTATCTTTTAGAATTAAAATATTGAATGTTTTTCTAGAGGGAACAATCTGCTTTGTTAGTTACCTAACAAATACATTCACAATAATTATTATATTTTATTCTTTTTTCCCATTTATCACTTCTGAATGAGCAAAACTCGTGTTCAAATTTTGTATTTAGCTAGCACAAAATACCTTGAAGGTTATGTCAGTAACCAATGGCCCAGAACTGCTCCGAATGGAGCAGTATGCTTGAGGGCATAATGAAATAGATACAGTACGCTCATAAGATTATTTGAACTGATAAACAATAGGGGATGCATTTTAAAGGAAGAAAGAAGGCACAAAAATGTTAGCACAATTTCATCCCCTGAGAAGTCGTCGTCCACAGGTATGATAATAGATCAAGGGCACTGGAAAGCAGCAGGAAAGGCAGCTTATGCACAACTACTAAATGAAAAGCTTGAAATGGTTTTTCAAAGGGAATCACCTTTTCTCTTGTTTATCAATTTGCCTCCGAAAGGGCAAAATACTGACGGATCCATCTTAAGGCACATCTGCACAAGTTCAGATGAAGCATAAAGAAGGAACAAATTGCGTGCGAAAATACTGCATAAAAGCTACAGTCAGAACCCCAGGAACTGAGCTCAGGTAGATGTGTAAATGTACTGTTTTGCTCTGTGAGGGAAGAAGGCATGCTCCCTACACCCAGAAAACAAATCTCCATTAAAATTGTGTCTAGGCTTTGCATAAACATTTGAGAATCAAATGTCCAATGTGTATTTTGGAAATAAGTTAACAATATGCTAAAATTCAGGCATTGGACCAGGCTGCCCAGGGCAGGGATTGAGTCTGCATCATTGGAGGTATTTAAAAGACGGGCAGACAGAGTGCTCAAGGACATGGTTTAGTGGTGGACTTGGCAGTCACAGGTTAACAGTTGGACTCGATGATCTTAAGGGTCTTCTCCAACCTTAACGATTCTATGATTCCATGTTTCTAAAATACTATGCTCCAGGAGAAGGTGGCCATCATGTATCTCCAAATTAGAAACATGTGTGTTTCAGGTTCGCATGCATAAGCAAAGCAACTGATTTTATTAGCTAACAGAGATGTACAAGATCAGAGGGCAGGTTTAAGTCTCTACTTGTTACAAGCATTATTTTTAAAATATATGATAAAACAAAGAATTTTTTAAAAAGTGTAGAAAATGCTCCATCATTTAACATTGTGAAATCTCTTAGTTGGATAAACTCCTAATCTAACAATACAGTCTTTCTCTTTTCTATAATATTTTTCATATCGGTTTGTGGGTAGGCTGGTACCACAGATCTGGCTAGTGCCACCATTATAAATGATAAAATGGCATAATCAATGCTGCTTCTTGTTCATTAGCTCTGTTTTGAGGAACAGGTTCTGTTTTCATACCCTTCTAATAATTATGTAGCTAATGTATCTCATTCTAGTTTTACACCGAGATTTTATAGGTGCACTTTATCGAAAAAGCCGTGGAGCATTTTATGGACTCTTCACACTGCAAGCTGAATTCATCAGACTCTGTAAAGATTCACTCCCGTTGCAGAAAGAGCTACATTTTCTCTTGCTTTTTTATTTTGGAAGCAGCTTTCTGTTGTTACTCTGCACAACTTGAAAGTTCAAAGCTTCCTAAAAGCCAGTTTGACCTTACGGCCAATAGCTAAGACTGATTTGTTGGAACATCACGAATTTGAGAGCGTTTCTAGATATCTAAGTTAATTTCAAATATGCAGTTTCTCATTATTTAATAAAATGCTCGTGAAATCTAGTTCAAGGAATCGTTTTGGCCTGAGGAAAATTTCATCACCTTCTGCTCTTTTCCCCTTATTGCATTATCCAGCAAGGCAAGAAAATTTTACCCCTACTTCACTCCTTCACTGTAAGAACTCACAAGAAAAGGTCTCAAAATTCTTTCATCTATCTCAGAGCTAGAACTGTTTGCAGACATTAGGGTAATTTTTAGGCATGCTAGGACCTAAAATGTGATAAATCCCATTACGTTGTAGGTGGCTACACAGCAAAAATTTCATGAACATAAAAAAACCTGATTATTGCAAAATCAGCTTTCCCTGTATCTCCATTTTCTTAAACTGAACTGTAACACAAAAAGGACAAGGTGAAGGAGCGAAGAAAAATTAAACCTTTCTTTCTTATAAAGGCAACTTGCTGTTCACTGTAACTCCTGAATTTTTGAGGGTTTAAGGCTTTAATCCAAGAAAGAAAATGTTACAATTGTTCCATCGGTCAATAGAAATATAATCCAAGCCCCTTAAATTGAGAGTTAATACAATGAATCTGTCTTCTGTTTTACATCAGTGTAACTCCAGGTACGTAAATGGAGATACTACTGATTTACTGCAGAGTAAATTAAAGAAGAAGAATAATCAACAAATGTAACCCATATGGAATGCAAGCATATAGCTGACTTAGGTAGTTGGTTTTGGTGGGTTTTTTGATAGTTTTCTGGAATAAACCTAACAATATTGAAAACTGAGGCCTTTATTATTATACAGAGGTCATTGGCTGCAAGAGAACAAAAAAGACATTAGAAAGCTCTGTAAGTTGTCTTGTTCCTTGGCATTAGTATACTGTTTCTAATGCATATTCTCTTGTAGTATTTATGTGCCACTATTGTAAAAAAAAAATTCTTCTTTTACTTCTTCTGTAAAAGAGGTCCTTAAATGGAATGGCCCTGTAGCTCCTTGTGTCAACCCTTAGTATAGAGTCCTTAGGGATTTTAATAGTTTACCTAGAACGAGGCAATGTAAACTAATATTTAGGGGAATTACATTTTCTTCCCACTTACATCAGTGCAGGTGAAATGGCTCTTATGAATTCCAGAGAAAACATTTACAAGCGTTCTAAGCTTTCTCCTGCTGGTACTGATGTTGCTGCAGATCACGCATTTACCAACTAGTTAAATCATCTTTCAACTAATCATTAAGGGAAATGCCTGCTCAGAAAGATCTGATCTGACAAAATACAATGGTGCGGACAAAGGTGGAATGTCGGGCTGTCAAGCACCAAGAACATCAGTAGGAAACATCCTATTACTCCTTGTAGAATAAAGTTTATTTCTGAATAATTTATCCAGAAATTACTAACTTCAAAGTAAGTATTAGTCATAAGGACTGTGATAAACGTTAACTTTAACGTGTATACTATATTGTGTGCATGACTGGGTTGTATGTGAAATCTCCTGATTATACAAAAAGGAGAGCTATAAATAACTAACAACTTCAATATCTGCAGAACAATAGACAAAAGAGAAGATTATTTCCTTTTATTCTCTCTTCTTCTTTTCCTTTTTGCACTGAATTCTGCCACTGCAGCAAAGCTTGAATGGCACCAATAATTTAAGAAGTCTTTCTTATTATTTCAGGTTTTCACTCCAGCAGTGCAGATAAAGTGTATTTCATCTTCACTGTCCTCTTTCTTCCAGAAAGTCAAAGCATGACATATATGAGATCAAAGGATGGGATTTAGTACATTATACTAAATTAATTGCTTTCCTACATTATAATTTACCCTAAAGAATCTGTTATGGGAAAACTAAAGACAAAAACAGAGAGAAAAAAGGTAATAGATCTGACAAAATAGCTACAATTTCCTTATAATTAACTCAATTTCACTCAGAATGGAGGCAATAAGATCAAAGACAGACCAACAGTTATCAGCTGTGAATGTCTTTAAGTAGTTATTTTCACTGAGAATAGACATATCCTCCTAAATGTTGGATTCACCATAGCATATAGATCTAGATGTCTAGAAACAAATTCACCCTCTAGTTAGTGACTTGTCACCTTTTGATTTTATTTCTGTGTCACAACAAAACCAGAAAATTCCCTGGGAAACAAACTGGAAATGAAAAGCATTTTCTGTCCCCTCACCTAAAGGCACTGTATGTCATTGGCAGATCGCAGCTGGAAATGGTCCCAAGCTGCTCCATCTCTAGTGTGCAGGTGTCTGCAAATGAGACCAGTACCCTTTTGGCAGGAATATTCCTGTTAATCAAATTCAACAGCAGAGCAATTCTCTGTAATTTTTATGTAGTAACTGGTGCGAGAACATCCAGCAGGCGAAACCTACAGACATTTGTAATTCTGTGGATTCTTTTTCACATACATCCAAATCAGTTTTCATAGAAGAAGAAACAGTAATCCGGTGCAAAGCAATCATGTCGGAAGACACGCCACGTTTACAGCAAAAGCGGCAAAGAAAAGCTTAACGATTCACAACGAAGTCCTAACATAATATCATTGCGCTTGACAGCTCTCAAACCAGCAAAACGCGTTCCTTTAACATTCAAACCTTACTGAAATTTCTGATTTCCAAAATTTAATCACAAAATGTGTTTTGTGAATGTAACCGCTTTGAAACACTGTTAGAGCTGTAAATACTGGATTGCCCAAATAATTCTGTGAAATTAAGTTTAACCAAACACAAGCAAGGACTCCGTGATTCTTAAGACCTGGACAAAGAACACTTGTGTGGGAACCCTGTAGAAGCGGACACTACAATCTGAAAAACTTGAGATCACATACTGCCCTTCACACTTCAGATCTCATAGACTGCTAATTGCTCATTGCGTTGACCTATACTGTCTTACTGTGTCCTTACACTCTCTGCCCTTTCTAAGCAACTGGTGATTCTTACCTACTACTTTGAATGTAAATTATATGAGGAAGGTATCATTATTTAATCCTATCATCATACATCATCTACTGTAGTAGGCCTTTAGTGGTTTATTAAAATTTGCAGGTCTTGATAATAATATCAGCAATGGTCAGTGACAAAATTGGAGTTTAAGTCAGTGATGTGAAGAAGGGGAAAATCCACATTAAAATGGTCAGTACAACCTAAAAAAAAGAGTGACCTTAAAAAACAGTAAAAGAGAGTGTGGATAGTCAGAGCATTTTGTAGGAAAGGCAATGGAAACAGAAGAGCGTTATGGAGAATTACATCGTACAAGAACAAGCCGATGCAGTTATTGGGAAACTGGGTTATTTTTTGAAAAAAATCGTGATCAAATATGACAAAGTTTGTAAAAAAGTAATTCAGTTTACACATAAGAACATGTAAACAAAGAGGTGGAAGAATGTTAGACAGATGTTAAAGCACTTAAACATGGTAAAACTTTCCTGTTCTCATTTGAAACATCATTTAAATTCAAAAAGTAAGTAGCACTAAAATATTCCTTTAGCTATCAAATTCTGAGAATATTTTAGAAAGAGGTGAGTTTTTACTCTGTTTAAAACAATGTTTCTGCAGGAACTACTCTGATCTGAAATTACATATTTAATCACTCTGTGCTCCAGTGATGAAAGAAGAACAGACACCAAGGTCAAACTGTAGTTACCCTATCATATAAAATACTAGAAAAGAGAATCAATATATAGCTAAAAGCCAAGATGTAACACTGCTCTGATTTCCCTTCTATGGTTTAACATGATGCTTGTCTTATTTGCACCACACTGGGAGCAGGGCTGCTTAAGACCTAGCTTTGCTGTGGCATTACAGCTGCTTGCTGATGTCGCAGGAAGAAGATAAAAATAAGTTCTATATCAAAGCCTCCAAGTGCAAAGAACTGTAACATGCATTTGAAGAAATCAACGGCTTATCTCAAAGTCTGAAAAAGTACAATTTGCATTCTACATTTCTCATGTAAATGTACACTAGGAAAAATAATTATAATAGTAATCCGTTTCAATGGAAATAAAGTACTGTAATATTTATAGTCTGTGCCAGAGTTATAATGACTGTGGGGCGAGAAGTGAAATGTCTCAGCATGTTCCACATGTTTTTAACACTGTTTCTAAAGGCTCTGGAGGCTATTAAATTTAATGAACCCATCTGCTATGAAATAGAGGTCCAAACATAATCAGTTTTCTCAGTGCCATATAATACAGATGGCATTCCATGTTTCACATCCCCAGCAGGTAATTTTATGTTCCTCTTTAAGTGCAGGACTTTTGTTTTTGTTTTTGATGTTTTAAACATCTTTTTGATGTACCGCATATAGCATTTTATAGTGTAAATACCATATACAGCGATACACATGCAAAGTGTTAATTCATTAAAATAAATATTGCTATTTCCTTAAAACATTTTTTCTAGTGACTTTGACAACTAGCAATTAGCTCTCTGTAGTAATATTCTTTACTTAATGGAATCACTGAAAATTGCCCTAATAGCGTAAGTTCCAGCACTAGCAGTGGAGTAAAGCAAACATGTCATTTATCAAACGAAGTAGTTTACTTCAAAAGCTGAAAGGTACACATATACATACATATGTGTGCATAGATGCTATCTATGCTTATGCACGGCCTTATTTGTATATGCGTGTTTGCATGGAACGATGCACAATTCATTCTTATTTAAAGTATCCATATTCCCACTAGGTCGTTATAGACTTTATTTTCCTTTGCATGTCCCAATTTTCATTTCAGGGGTCTCAATTTGTGTGTTTTATTGGGACACACTGCACCACGACTCTTGAACTGGTGCGTGAGCAAGGGCTCTAAGCTCAAATTGAAGTGGCACAGCATTCCTTGCTCTGATTAGCACCCTGCTGCCTAGCATAAGTAAATCAGATGTGCGTTTTCTAAGAAAAAAGAACATCCATTGTTATTTTGAGCTGCATCTGAAAGATAATGAGAGTGCATTAATTCTATTCAGTTGAGAGGTTTATTCATTTACTATCTTGAGCACTCATTATGTTTTGACAGTTGACACAGATCTTACTGAATTTGAAACAGTTAATGCTGTTAATGGTAATTCATTTATTCTAAATCCAGCAGTAAAACAAACAGATTAGAACTGTTAGGAGAAAACGAGAATACTTAATTATGGCAACTGGAAGTTTTGGGCCACAGAACTCATAAAAGTCATGGCTCAAAGGTTTTTTTTATTGGACTGTCAATGAAGATTTCCACAGACAGCCCGCTAATCATCAGCATAAAGGGATGTGGCACCTACATATAAATACGTCCATAATCCTTTTTTATTGTGTGTACAAGTAGCTGCATTGATCACCATTGTTAATGTTTCAAGCACTGTCCCAGATCTGTAAGATCCCAGTGCAAATACAGCGGACCATAATTGCTGGACCAGATGGTCTGCAACTTCAAACTGCAATCATGCTCTTATAGAAGCTTTGAAAAAAGATGAAATGGTCAGAGCTGTTGTATTTTTCCAGGAAAATTAATCCAGACTGAAGTGCTGATAAGAAGGCATTCCCTGAGCTACTTTCTACTTTTTCGCCCATATCAGAGTCTTCAAAAGACCACTGCAGATCTGTAGGAGACAAAGCAGAGCTTGAAGAACCTTATTTTAAGAACAAACCTACCTGATGGAAGGCCTGATATCCATGCATGGGATTTTCCTTCCCTAACCCAATTCACTCAAATGTCAAAGCAAGAAAAGGAAATTCTCATGGGGACCTCAAAGTCAGTCAGTGGTGATGACATTCTCTGATAAAGAGCTGTAAATTATTAGAGATTAAGAGATGCTGGCCACAAAGGGAGGGTAAAAGCATGTAACCAAGTCCAAAGTGGGACTAGAAAAAAAGCAACATGGATTTCTAGTTTTTAAAACATTCTAATAAAATAAATGACTGCCTGTGTGTAAATTTTCTTTTCACAGCTGCTGATTAATGACATTTCCTGACATTCAGTTCTGCAGTGATTACCAATATTTACTTGCTGTAGACATAAATGAGCATTCTGAACACTCTGATGCATTTTAATGCATACCAGTACTACAATCTAGAAGTTAGTTTTGAAATAGAGGCCCAGGGAACCTTTTACTGTGATAAAAATGCTAATTACACCCACTTATTATAATAGCACAATTAACTTGTGCCACCAAAAGTATTTGAAGGTATCTCTGGGAATAGAAGCTAGTGGAAATGGGGTACTATTTAATTTTTGTTACTTCATAAAAGCTCTTCTGTGCATTGAACACAAAGAAAACTGTGTGAGTGGAAGAAGCATAAACAGCATTTTTATACCTCACCAGAAACTCCTGGATGGAAAAAATGCCAGTATAATAGCTTTCAATCTGTAGGACTTTCTGCTCTATATCTCTGTACATTATACACAGGACTTCACATACACAGCTTCCCTTGCTTCTCTGGAACTGGCTCAGAATTCATTCTTTGACAAAGAACTGTATCCCAGAATTTAAATTTCCATACTTAAAACATTTGGATTCTGATGTGACAGCTACCTGAGAAACATGAGCTTCCTATACTTCCTACTGAATTTCTGCAAAGAACCTGAACTAGAGTCAAAAGTATGCCTACACAGTACTTGATTTTTTTTTTTTTAAGGATGAAGATGATTTAATTGAAATTGTTTGATCATATATGTAATAATGTAATTGTAACATCTATCATAAGCATTTCAGAAATATTTAGTCTAGGCTGTAGCTCAGTGGAACTACCTCAATTTACTGCCCCCCTAAGGGGAAATAAGGTTCTTGGACAGGTTGCCTTACTAGCACACTATCAGCTTCTTGATCAGAAAGTATTTCCAAAAAACCCCTGCTTCAAAAAGAAGAAGAAAAGAGGTTTGGGGTTTTTTTATCATTTTTTTTAGCAATTGTAGAATTGAACTAAAATCCATAATTTAATGTATGTCTATGAGAAGGTGGGGGATAATGCAAATGAAGAATCAACATGTAGTACTTTCACACTGAAGAAAAGTATAAAGAGTAAAAACCACTCACCATTCATACTATGACGAATCATGACCTGTAATGACTCAGAATGCTTTTTTATAAAATGAATTCTTAAATTCTGAAGCATGGGACAGTCATCTCAGAATATTAAATGAAATAATTATTTGCTCTTTTTATGCAAAGGAGTCCTCCAATTGGAAGCTGAACAAAGCCAACATGGTAACGTATGCCTGAATCAGCTCACAGCTTGAAACTAATAACCTGAAGGAGATGAACTCAACGGTGCGATAGATCCAGAGAATATATTCAGGTACACTTATGAGAAACAAATTTCACCAGGAAGAGTCAACAAAGGTCCAAGTAGGTCAAATTATACACCCCAATAAACAAATTCTCAATCACAAGCTTTTAAACAGTGGGAACTCAGGGGCCAGTCCAGTCTCTTTTTTTTATTTCCTGCAGCAAAAAGTAATGTTTCTCCACATTCCAGATGTTACCGTAAGAATGAGTTAAGGGCTTCTGTACTTTATAGACGGTTACCCATAATCCCATGAGACTACCTCTATGCATTACTTCACTTGAGTATTCTGATGGCAATTTTCCTTTTTCCCCCCAATGTATTAACTTGTATTGACTGGCTATAGATGCACATATGCTTAAAAGAAGTCATTGACCACTTTAAAATTGTTCCGTCCCTGAAATACATTCATACTTTTGGAATTGTTTTCTGCTCAGGAAGGAGTACCTTTGGAAGCTTTCAATTAGAAATCCAACTCTGTTTTTAAGCACCCATTAAGGTATTTTATTTTCTGAAGCATTACGTACTTGTAGACCTTAGTGATGTTGAAGCAGCGATATCAGATCCAAATGTGACCTGCTTTTGAGGCAGAAAAGTTATGTTGAGACTGGTCTGTTGGAGTGCTGTCCAGACCTCACCGTCTAGGGCCCACCCTGCACGTGTCCCATCTGCCACTGTCCAAGCTAGCCCCTGCAGCACCTCTGGGCTATACAGCTGACCATGAACGTGTAGCAAGACAACCTCTTCTCCTATTAGACTCCACAATCAAGAATCATCTGCCTGCCCCATCACTCTTGACAGCCCAAACACCCTTTCCCATAGAACTGCACAGATCCAACAAAGCTTACTCACTTCTAGTGCATATCAAACTGCTGACTAGAGAAGTACAAACAGAAAAGAGACCAAGCCTAGGAAAAGGTGTGAATTTGGGATCAGAGGACTCTGAATCGGAAGACTAGACACTGGCTGGCATACATCACATACTTCAATCCCAACATTTTAGCCTAAAGGTATTGGCAGCTACTAGCCTGTTACAGGACTAGCACTCCAACTATTGTGAAGCTGACTTTAGAATTAGCTAAAGACTGTTAGTCTGAAGTGAATGACTAACCCAAGTACAATGAGCAATCAGCCCAGTTCCCCACAGATCTAAGTTCAAATGATTTCAGACACCTGTTAAGTTTCTCTGAGAGTCAGTGACACCGCTTAAGATTACATCACTCCTAGGTCAAAAGACCTTTTTTTGAAAGAAATGAGGCTTTGAGCCACTGATAATAATGTTTCCAACATGAAATCCTGTTGAAGGGAAGAAGCGCAAAGACTTTTCGGATGGAGGGTAACTAAAACTGGCCCTAGGAGCTGGCTGGTTACCTCTTCAGAAAGGCCAGAAACACTGGGGGGAGAACAGAGTCTAGGGGCAGAAAAAGGGAAGGCAGTTCAGCTGCTCGCGAAGCGAGGAGTCACCCAGAGAGGCCTAGTCTCCGTTGCGTTATAATCCCTTCGGCTGTCAGAGGGCGTGATCCTGAGAGTGCCAAAGGCAACACAGACCTGACATACATACAGGTTCCTCCATTAGGCATTTTCTGCATATGGTATCTTGCCAGGGATTTCCAGTGCTATAAATGCTGTACTTTTTTTTCTAACAGTAAGTGAAGCACCTCGGAGTGTCAAAGCTAGGCTGAAGAGGCTGCTGCATGAACATTTTGCAGACATCCTCTTACAGGAAAGGTGAACAGACGCAGGAATTAGATGCCTTGTTTTAGTAACATTTAGCAAAATTCTTCTGGGAATGTTCCTAAATGGTATCAAACACTTAAATGACCTAACTTCTGGCTTTCACAGATGACTTTGTCCTGGACAAATATTGGATAAGAACAGGCTGGGGTATCAGGGGAAACATTTTGTATCCTAAGACTATTCCTGTCCAGCTTCATTTTGTCTGGATCCTCGTATGTTCCAGCCTAATTTTGCTTGCTCAGAAACAGCACAGCTGGCCAATTAGCTCTGATACTTGGTGAGAAGGGAATGGGGAAGCACACTCCATGCTGTTAGGGCGCAGTGACACTGATTACAACCATGTACGTATAGCCCTGAGAATCTGGCCGTGGCTATCCTGACACAGCTGGGTGATGAGAACATTTAAGCTGCCTGGAAATACACTACTATTTCTAACCAGGCAAGGTCCAGGCAGCAGCCACGGAGGAGCAGGGACACAAACTAACTGTGCAAATCAACAAGTTATGGGAAGGAGAGGATTATTTAGATGGCACTGCCAATGTCAAGACACCAGAGACGTCCAGAGAATCTGTCTCTGAAAATAGCGCTCAGGCAGCTTTAGCTGAGACAGAAGCACATCTGGTTTGTTACAAGGTTCCCTTCGTTGCTATTTCCAGACTTTCGTATGTGACTACCCTAATTTATCCTGTTCCTTTGTCTATGTGTTTTTTTGAGGGGAGGGAGGGAGGAGAAAGGTAGTTTGCAACTAAGCAGATCACAGTACTGTATTTTTAAATCCTTTCTTATAGCATCCAACCCCTTAGGGTCCCGATTGGAGTTTTCAGACACTTAAAAAATATGTGTGTGCATGTAAGTATGTATATGAATGCGTGTGTGTATATATATACACATATATATGTGTGTGTATAGTGACATTAATTAGCCTTAGTGAAGAGAGTGAGAAAAGAAGAGAAAGAGAAGAATCTGGAAGTATTTTATTTTGATTGTAGTAAACCAGTTTTGTTAGGATTTAAACAGTTCCTTTATTCAAAAATGTAACAGCTCCACTGTTGTTTATTTTCCTGTTTTCTCAAGATTCCTTCTCTACGCTCCCTCTAGTGTTCTTAAATTCACTTGCATTTACTCACCCCTGCTGTATTCACTTAGTATTTCACACAACATTAAGTTGTTCATTTTCCTTAGCCTTTCCATAACCTACAGAAGAATCACTAAAAGTTAGACTAACTTTTCTGAGTATTTTTCTGCCTGCAATGATTGAAGAAATACAGATTAACAGACGAAAGAGAGAGTGTAAAATTAATTCTGAAACAGCATTTTGTACTTTGTTGGTGGGTAAAGGAGAAAGGTTGAGAAAGGAGGAAGATTTTGTTTGCAACACTTTTAATGCAAGATTCATAGGCAAAGGACAAGGAGGAGAGTTGGACTACAACACCACTTACATAGATCTCTTCCTGCTACTCTCTCTAGCAAATACAAAAACTCCCTTCAACATACATACACACTGATTACTTCAAGCATATAAAAGCAAGAAGTGAATAAGAGCTAGGTTTTCCTATAAAAGCAAGAAGTGAATAAGAGCTAGGTTTTCCTAGTCATCTCCCCATTTCATGGGATGCCCCGAAGGGACAGCGATAACAGTTAGTTTCCGTCTGTCTCATCCTTATGTTTCAATAAAAGAAGAGAACCAAGGGGAGACTGGACTAATATGTTCTTTAAGAAAAGGAAACAGAGATAAGTGAATTCCCTCCAAAGCAATATTTCCAAGCAACTTTTTGTTTCTCCATCATAACTGCATTTTGAGTATTTACTTCACATTACTCTACCCGTGGCCACAACTGAAGAATAGAAAAGACCTAAGGAGATGTGAAAATGAAGCAAACTCTATTCCCAGGGTGAGTTTTTTCCTAGAATATTTTTGTATTGATTTAAAACTAAACCTTCTAGAAGCATTACGGACTCAAAATGAAAACAAACAAAAAAACCTCCCAAATATTAAAGTGAATCTGATGAGATTCTCCCGCCTTTCCCCATCTTCATGAAAGTAAAAATTGAAAACAAAAAGAAACAAACAGCTTTGCCACTAGTCATCTGTGATCTTCTACTCATTATATTGAATACTTGGCATCACTTGCACTAAATGACAGTTATTTGCTACAAACGGATAATATACAAACCAAAATATTTTAATTGGATCAAAAGAAACATAATAAGAAAATAGATAAAAAGCTATTTCAGACCAACCCATGAAAATGAACAACCTTTATCTGCAAATACAATGATTTACCACAAATGACACAGAAGTATCATGAGCGCTCAGTCACTGCATAACAGAAAGTTCTGCTTCAACTCTACTGTTTCACAAGGATGTCAAATTAAAATTGGATATTTATGACAATTTTGTTAGCATATCACCCATTCAATCCACTTTAAAAGGCAGAATCTTCTCATTATTCTTCCCCAAGACATCACAGTTGTCCCCCTGATGTTGACCCACCTTTATATACTAAAAATACTGATTCTTGTCAGTCTATTTTTGATTACTAAAAGAAATGTACATTTGGAGGTCATAAATTTTAAAATTATGCTGTTACTCATGTTTGTTTCATTATTTTCTATGTAATTTACAACGTATAAATACCTGCTAAAGCTCAGTAATCTTGAATTATTTACTTGTAACATAAAGATATCAAGTCCTGATTCTTACACGGAATTGGCACGTTCCAGCAACAGAAATCAGATGCACAATTAGTGTTTCTATCACAACCGTTTTACTTCTAATTCCTCATTATATGCACTAAGCCTATATTAAATGCTTTATCATGCAGACTTACAGTGCTGTCGATATATGCTTCAGTCCATACTACATCATGCTCTTGGTCAATAACCTTTGGTCGGCTAAGAACATGGAGATATTCCATGACGTTCTCTTGAACATCAGCTAAAGTAGAGATCTGAGTAAAAAACCCTGTGAAAACACACAATTCCAAGTTATAAACCAGACAGAACAAATTAAGGAAGACTGCAACAAGGAGTAGGACTGGTTTTATTTCTGTGATGTTTTCTGCTTGTTTATTTCCAAAGAAGAAATGCAAAAAACGAACATTTCATAAGCAGCAGCCTCAAACAGTAATAACTGGTGAAAACAGAAGGCTGTGAAACGTTTGGCCAGTCTTGAAGGACTGTGTTCCCAATATTGCTATGAACCACTGCACTGCCTGTCCTAAACTCTCTATTTCCAGAAACCTTTTGTTGTTTAATGGTAAAGAAGTTTGTTTTTTTTTTTTAAATGCTGCATACTTTAAAAGTTAGAACTGGTATTAACTTTGTCCAACAATGTCTCATCCCGTTTGTTGAGTTTCAACATTACAGATTAGAACTACAGTCACAAAACAGAAGTTGCACATGCTCTAAAATTCTCATCCTTATAGAATGTGACTAAACATCAGAGAATAGCAACATGTTATTTACAAATGGCAGGTCGCAGAAAATGTGGACTACAGCTAGAATTGCTTGGCTTAGTGATCACAGCTTTGTTAATTCTTTAAAACATCTCCTACAACCTGACAGCGTTGAGAACCGCAGAGGCTACAGCTATTTGAGCTGTCACCACTTCCTTTTCAGTGCTTAGATGTCAAGTATCTTTATACATCACAAACTTGGCATCTGGAGCCCCCATCATGCAAGGGTGACGAAGGACTGACAAATTTCAAGGCTACAGTTTCACCAGGCCTTATTTAAATGCATCACTTCCCCTTCATATACTTTCCTTCTCTTTAATGAGAAAAGACCAATATGGAATTTTCATGAAAGAGGCCTTGCTACAATTTTAGTCTTTTGACAAGATCACAACTTTTGTGGCACTGGAATATTAAGCTTCAGCAGAAAACATGGCAGCTGCAAAGAACTTTTGAGCTGTGTTTATTGCCAATTTTGGTAAGATTGCAAGGGCACTCTGTAGTCTGAATGTTAGAACTTTCTGATTCAATACACCTGCCAATAATTCATGCATTACAAAACTGATGTTTCTATATACATTTCCTCTATGTATGAATTAAGACACAGTGTAAGAACAGATTTTATAGCAGAGATCTATAAAATGAAAGAAGTCATAGTAGTAGCTTAATGCATATTTTTTTACTGAATAAGAAAAAGCAGTGGTGGTGTTTGTTTGTTTGTTTGTTTTTTTAAACTAATTTGATTATACTATGATCTCAAATATTCCTAGTAGAGTATTCATACTCATATTATAGTATTCATACTGTTCAAATATTCAATATTCTGCTTAAGGAATTTTATTTATCTGATCTTTTATTTTTTTCTATTAAGTCCAGTACTGTGTGAGGACATTAACTGACTACTACATATACTATCAAGGTTTAACTCTTGCTTCAAAACAGGGCTACTTTTTGTCTAAGGTTCTGAAAGCTTTTTCAGCCGTAGAGTAAAATGATTGACATAGGTTTAATTAGGAAATCTGTACTTGAGAAAGCAGAATTCCATGTATATGGTGAAAAAAAAAAAGAAAATTATAGTGTACTTTCACAACGTATTGGATTAGAACACTTATGGGAAAAAGCAATGTGTACATTACTCTTTCTGAAATGCTGCCTGCTCCAATTTTGGGACCGCTAAGTCTCCCAAGTCAAAGTATGGATTTCTCCCTCCCATGAGTAATAAGGGACACTTCACTATCTGGTCCTTTTAATTTGGCTGAAGTGTCAATACATAGTCAAAATATGATTATTTGCCAATATGAGCTATTCACATAGAGAGCCTCATAAATCATATATATACATGTATGTATGTATGTATACACACTGTGGTTTATAATGCTTTTAATCAAGGATTCAAAATACTTGAGAACTGTGTGGATCACTCATTTTACAGGTGATGACCTGCATTTTTCCAAAGCAGTTCAGAGTGCCTGAATTTTGGCATGTGTCATTTCAGAAAGCTTAAGACAGAACCAATATTCAGAGGCCATATTCAGCACTGTTCAAATGTTTCATGCATGTTATGCCAGTACTTGCGCTTCTCTTACAACAGTGTGCAAAATTACTGGTGCTTGCACTGAGTAGTGTACAGTGAACAGTAGGACAATGCCTGCACTTAAACACTTTAAAAATATATAAAAGCATATTAAATAATGCCTGAAAAGTCAGAGAAGACTAACTACTTGAAAAAATTTGTATTGTATCTAAGCTGATAGAAAGGTCTTTTTTAATCAAGCAGGATTTTCTTACCCATACAGGTTGAAATCACAATTAGTTAACACTTTTTAATGTCATACTTCATTAAAATCAAAACCTTAAAGACTCATTTAAAGACTCATTTAAGAAGCTCCTGGATGTCTATGCCTGGAAAATCCTTTAATCACAGCCTATACATTACCTTTGAGATAAAGAATACCTTGCTGTAAAATGAGTTCTGATTGCCTCCTGAAATGTTTTTATGTCAGGTTTTCAAGTGAAAAAATTTAGCTAGATTACTGAAACAAAAAGAAAAAAAAAAAAAAGAAACAGAAAACAGAACCCAATCTGAAAGAATTCAGTGTTGTGCCATACAGGTTTATACATGTTACAAGACACTGACCATGCTGAATATTTTCTTTTTCTTTTCTTTTCTTCTTTTCCTTCATTTAGAAGAGATCCATCTGGACCAGGTACAGCCAACATGAGCAGAGACACCTACTTGAGCACTTATTTGTAACTATTCTTCATATGGGTGTGTATTACATCAGGTATTTCTCTTTGTAGTATTTCTGAGAATGCGTGCTGTCATATCACAACTGACACAGAACTCTCCAGGCAGCACGCTACAGACGAAGTATTTATTTGTTGTTGTAGTATTTGCAAACTGTATCTCTAAACTGCACAATAGAGAAAACAGTTTTTAGCCTCATTTCCTAAGACTAAGAGAGAGAGTGAGTAAGTCTGAATCAATTTCATATAAACTTAGAACAGAAATAAAGGTCTCAAAGACAAGTGAAATTTGTGACTACCCCGAGATTGAAAGAAGTGACATTGAGCATCCTGCTCGGAAGCAGCCAGACGGTAAATCAGCACATGCATACTGGCATGTGTGCAGTTGCAGGCTAGCCATGCAGTGCTCCTTCCCAGTGAATATGACGGCTAAAGAAGTCAAGGTCAGCAAGTGGAAGAGAAAGGGATTAGTGTGAAAAAAGCCTATTTTTTTAATCATATCTGTGTTTCACAGATTTATTCACATATCAGTATGCAACAGATGAAAAGTTGAAAGAAAGAGTGTGTTAGAGACTTTATTCCTTTTAATCAGGTTGCTTCAAATAACTGAGATTAGTGAAATGTAAAAATTGCTGCTGAAGATATGCAAAAGACAAGACTTAGATGAAGATGGTGTCATAAGACACAACCATATGCATTCTCTCTAGGTTTTTTATAATGTGATCTCAGGAGTGGGTTTCATTTGTAATTTCTGGGAAGAGTTCCTTTCTTGCATTGAAGATTTTGTCCGGTTTATTGCCTTATAAATATGGTTTGTGCTTTTGTAGCTCACATTAGAAAAACCTACAGTGATTTTACGGTTCCCATAACTCATGTAGTATGAACAGTTACCTATCTTCTGTGACCTTATGGTTCATCTATTTACTTTGTTTCTACAAAAAGTTGTTTTCCTTAAGTTTTAGCTTTCTTTACAACAAAGTGAAAGGAACTGCAAAAGCTACGTGAATGATATTTCCCATATTTTCAATGCTTGTTCTAATATTTATTTTTTAATCTTCTCCTAATGGGAAAACTCTACCAAAAGTTACTATATTATGGCTAGGGACAGCATTAGGTAACATCCTCTTAGTTCATTTTCACTGTATATTTAGACTTTTTGATGATTCATGTGTTAGTAGCTATGCATAACAAATGTCGAACCTCACAGGAATTAGCTTCCTACACTGCTAAATTTATCTCTCTTATCTAGACATCAGAGGTACCCCATGGATTTAAAAACCTTGCTCTTCCTATACCAAGGTTTAATCATCAGATAAAGACACGCTCTGAGGTTCTTGAGCACAGCTGCTGAGGCCATGTAAGCAATAGCAGCAAACCCCTCCCTAAATTTTAGCATTCTAACACCTGCTTCTCAGCTCCCTGCTGTGTGAATTATGCCACCTTAGAGCCCCTTGCAGTCAGAGCTACTTTTTTTTCCTCCCCAGCAGGAAAAAATTCATGAAGGAAATGGGTAAGATTTGGTAATGACAAGCATGAGATATGTATAATAAAGTGGTTAAAGACAGACACTTATGCTCTGCAAGCGGGCTGCCTTTCCATATTACGCAGTCCTTGCAACGTTTTTGGGTGGCTTGTTTTTCTCTAAAATGTCTGCCGTTAGACTGGTAACTTTTCAAAATGCCTCCAAATGGATTTTTACATGGAGTGCAGTACTTTTCGTTTTCTGGACAGTGTGCAGAATAGATGCAATATTCTTGCAACTAGTAAAATATCAGAATTAAAAAATCCTCTTTGGGTCGGGACTAAGGAGGGAATTCATTGTTTCACTGCAGCTGTAAAACTCCCATGGAGCATACCCCTGCCCCCCCACCTACGAGGCCTCTCGAGCAGGTGAACAGTGTCTGTAACTGGCTGCCTGCCACCCCCCACAAAAGCCCGCAGCGCAGGAGGTGCTGGGGTCGTGCTAATAATGGGACTGGATGTGACGGGGGCTTCCTGTGTGCAGCTCTCCTCTGCTCATACAATACTCTATAAACTGCTACAGCTGGGGCACAATTCGCCTCAGGGCCGATCTGTCCTCTGCTGGCAGTTAGAGAGGCGCACGCAGACCTCCGCTATGCAAAGCGTTTTTCTCTACATTGCTTTCTCAGCCTCTGCTCCTTTGCAGTGATGAATCCTCTCCTTTGTCCATTTTACAATATGCCGACCACAGTGATGATCCGTAATAAAAATTTAAAAAAATAATAATCATTAAAACAGAAGCTGTCAAATTACTAATGCAATAGAGAATTTTACTGAAAAAAAAGTTTAATCCTGGCTGTTCTGTCAGTAAGTAATGCATTAACTCCTCTCTTTTATCTTTACAGCTTACTTTAAAATCTGGCACATGCACGCTAAGCACGAGGAAACTTTTACCTTTGTTCACTTCAGAATCTCAGTAAATCTTTATTCTTTTCCTTTACGTGCACTTGCTTATGATACAGAAGAGTAAACCACTGCAAATTTCACAAACTGCTCTAGAGGGACTTTGGGGTTCTTGAATGTTTTAATGTATTTAAAATGGTTTGGTGTTTTGCTTCATTAAGCCAACTCCCTCTAGATATGCCCTACTTATACATAAAAATGTAACAGAAAAACATGCTTGGGGTTTTTCAAGGTTTCAGCATCAGGATCTAGAAGCTAAAGAAGTTTTGCAAGGTGGTATGAATTTCCCCTGTGACCCATTTGGAAGGAAAGGACTGCTGTCCACAGTCCAGTCAACCGGAAACTCTGCAAACAGCCTTCATCTATGTTGTGCTTCCAAGGGGAAAATCACTGCAAGGAAAATTGATTTGAGGGTCATTGACCCTCAGTGACAACAACATACTTTGACCCACCCATGCAAGTAGTACCCCGCAGTCCAGCCATTCAGCCAATCTTTAGCCGGGCTTCACTACGCTCCTCATCTGTTGTGCTGTAGTCTTTCATTTCACTAAAAGAAAATGGACGAGCCATAGCTGAAAACTGTAAGAAAAAGATCTAAATCCATACTGTCTTACATCAGGACTTACGCTGTTTCCAATTGTGATTTTCAAAGCTATGAAAAAGTATTTAATTACTGATTAGAGGTAGGAGATTTTTGCATTGTAAGCTATCAGAAAGCAGGTATTGTAACTATTAAACTGAGAGAAAAAAATTATAGAAGAAACAGACATTAAGCTGTTTAGTTGATTCATGTGAGTAAGATTCTGACTCAAAGCAACATGGCTCTGAAAAGAACAAAGTAGTCCTGAAGAATGACAAAGGTGACCACTTTTCCCCTTCTGGGAATAAGGAAGACATGGACCAGATGATCTACTAAGGCAGTCTCTATTGCCTGGTCCTAATTTCTGAGTTGCTGTACTTAGATCTTTATGAATCTGTAGAGCTGGGCTAAAAAGCTAAAAGATTTTGTTGATTAAATTGTCTTCAAAAAGATGCTTCAAAGGATTCTTATACTATTATTTAAACTAAATTATGGTGTACTATTAGCTGATTAAGACAAGACTTCAAACTAAGTAATTTCCATCAGCTGGACATAACGGTAGTTAAAGAAATAATGACTAAATGGATAGCACCTGATGCAATTCATCATAATGTAATGTGGCACAACAGAAAAAAGAACTTTTTTTTTTTTTCCCCCAAGAGGAAAGGAAAAGGAAAACCTGAAGATTAATTAGGGTTTGGGTTTTTTTTCTGAATCATTCTTCTTTAGTCAATCTTTTTACTGTAGCATCTCAGCATCTTACATGTTTTAATGCTCCTTCCTTAAAGAATATAAAACTGTTTTTTCAATTACACTGTCAGTTCCTCAAGGGACAGGATGTCTGGTGTTTTACATACCGTGCCTAACTCAACAGGACTTGTACCCAATGTTCTTAGGAACCACACTAACTCTGACTGAGTAAAAACAGCTACAATAGAACAAATGCTTTGAAAGCGAAGTTTGTTCTCTGAACAAAAATTTAAGATCACATATTTTAAGAAAAAAAAAATTCAAATTGTTTTTTGTTTCTCTTTTTCTTTTTAAATTTTATGCTACAAGATAAATAAGTGTTTTCCTTTCCTGGAAAAAAACAACCCATCCTCTCTGATTAGTTGTCAGTGACACCGTATCTGTAGAAGGGTCAGATATGCGGGAAGGCTCAGTAATAGGGTTTTGAAAACAAGGCTTTCACAGTTGAAGGTTAACTAACCTTTGTTAGCACAGGCCATCCACTTCAGGTTATCAGCAAAAGCAGCTTCTCTTCCAATCAGATAGGTAAAAATACGAACCTGAAAGGACAATGCAAAAGATCAAGTCAACTAATACTGCATTTAAAACTTATACAGACATGTAATTCATATGGAGAGACCCTTTTTAAGAAAGTATCGCTGGTTAAACAGCGCAGTAGGTTTAAAAAAAAAAAAAAAAATCTCTGCCAGTAATGTCTTCATACGAAAACGTGGCTTTTGTTCTATGTAACAGAACGGCTGATCTCTTTGGGTGTTTTTAATAGCTGACATTTAACTAAAGTTATGGTTAAATGGTTAAAGTGTAAGTGAGAATAAACTAAAACCACTGGGGTACCAGGCAAAACGGTATGTTTCAGACAAATCTGTTCTGCACTTACGAATTCAGAAAATTGCTATGGTGTGGAGGAAGAGGCCCTTAATTAGCAAGTACTTCTGCACATAAAGGATCTGAAACACCAGGGAAGCAAATTCCCCTCAGTTTTCAAGGTTCATATGACACAGCATCTTTGTCAACTTAGAGACAGGTACCCACAGGTGGCACTTGTGCTACCAACTGATAAACAGCAGAATCACGTGCAGGGTTGCCACATTTCCCATACAGAAATATCTGTGCAAAAAGCTGTGCAGCTGGTCTATGCGTATGCATGAACAGACACACACACAGAGACCTTCGTCCAGAAATCCTAGAAAATTGCCGCTTTCCTTAAAATTCTGCCCAGATAAAAATTCTTGGCAGAGAAGAAGGGCATACTTTGGAAACGTTGGATGCAGGGGCTTGGACAAGATGATCTTCAAAGGTCCCTTCCAATCTAAATGATTCTATGACATTAGCAATATTTTACACAAGAGATTAAAAATTTGACTGATTTTCTAATGAAATAACTTGTTCTACATTTTGTGGATTTTGAAGATAAAACAAATAGATGAAGTTAGGACTGGAAATTGACAATCTGTAGCTGCAAACATGGGGCCATCATTATGTATTAGAAGAAAGAAAATTATGAACTCCGTATTGTAACACTAAAAATTATAACTAAACCCCACATCAGATCCTTTTATCTTTTTATCAGTATACTTAATAGAATCATCATTATCCAAACTTTTCTACAGAAACTCTGTTATCATCATTAAAAAGCTGTACACAACAAAATATTCCCTGGAACATTTTGTTCAATAGCTGATTGGGTCTCACATTCACAAAATAGACTCGCTTAAATTATACAGAAAGCTAATTACACAGAAAGAAATGTCAGATGTGAGAAGTTTATGGAGACCTCTAATTTAATTAATTTGCAATTAAAAAAATAATCAAAGCATTGAATTTCTCAGTTTTTTCAATTAGCACTTTTTTCTCACTCACAGTGAGACAAAAGAAATTATTTGTAGACTATACCAACTTTATATTAAGTTCCCATAGGTTTTTTTCATAGAAGAAGCTTTAAAATGTCTTTGGAAGTTTCCCTCTTTGCTGTCAGTTGTGATACTATATTCCCTCACTGCCCTTTTGTCCATTTTCTTAATGGCCAGATCCTGTTTCTCGGCATACATGGTGTTTTGCATTATTATCATGCCTAGAGACCAGATTTCAAACACAAAACTTCTCCCAGTCTTTCAAACACAAAACGTACATAGAACTCAATCATGATTTATATCGTTTAAAAAGTATACACACTGATTGTGTAGTGTTGTTAATTAGTTTGAATCAAACAGTATGCATAATCCTACTCTAAGACTAAAGAGCACAGCATTAAACAAAAGAATGGTACTTTTATGCTTTGTTGATGGCTACGAAAAGCATTAATAAAGAAAATCTTTATTCTCTAAACATATGTGAAAGGGCACAGTGATATTTATATCCTCAAAATACAGCATAAATCACTGTCACGGTTACTCTTCCTGAAAATGATGCTCGACTATAGCCTATGATGAGACTGAAGACATCTGAGAGATTTCTATTTAATGATCTGCTTTAATCTATAAAGAATCAAACTACATTGTGTTCCTAATAAAAGGAGACCAGCCTTATCTAACAGGATGAGCAGCAAGCACGATAATAGGCGTAGACAGCAAACTAACTGCATGAAACCTACAAAAAATAAAATTTCAACAAATTGGTATCAGAGATCATCACGAGGAACGGGCTGCCTCTGTGACACTGTTGCAAGGATTTTAATGATTTTAGAGAAGTAGAGAGCTAGCACTGAAGATGAGTGATCGGAGTTTATTAAGTGCTGCTTTCCTTCCCTATCCCAATGAGTTGTGTAGTTTTCTCTATGCAGTTTTCACGATGCATGTTATATAAATGTTTACCAGAGTCAACATGAAGTATAAAATCTTTTATAAAATGAAATATAAGGTAAACGATAGTTTTAAAATACCTTTTCTATACCGCTCATTAGTTAATACAATGACTTACTATTCCTAGTAGCTTCATGAGAAAATAACTATGTAAGGTCACAGGAAGGTATTTTAGTTAAAAATAATGCCACTGATACATTACAGTTTTTCTGTTACATTGACCTTAAAGATACATTAATAGGTATTATGAATATTGTTTAATACTCTATTCAGAATAGCGAGAAAAATCCTCAAAATCGGCTCTGATGGCAAACAATTCTGATTGCAGCTCTACTTCTAAAAATTTCATTTGATCAGTTCATTGAACCCACCAGTGTAAAGTTAATTCACTGTGAGCTTGCAGTGGAAAACACTCATGAGTGCCTAACCATTCACTTTAGAAATAATTCTGCAGAACAAATGCTTGCCATATTATTCTCTGTTTTCAGAGGTCACAGCAATGACTTGGGTAATAAACTACTAGAATTGAAACTTGCCTGAATAAGTCTACATTCTAAATCCCATTTTTCAAAACAAACTTGGATCTACATACCTTTTATACTAGTTTTACTATTCTGGACAGGTATTTTACGTAAAAATAATTCTGGATGTGCTGGTACCGTCCATGGTATAATACCAATAAACAGGGACAAAGTTACTGTGGTCATATACCTGTTTTCTGCATCTCCATAAAAATACAACCAAGTTAATATTATAGAAGTGCTATATTAATTTAGCAGGATGAGTTCAAATTACTTCAACTTCTGCACATGGACAAGACCTATGCAGTGATGGGCTACGTATGCTGCAAAACAGGACACGCTGCGTCACCGTTACCACTGAAATTGTCATCATAAATTGACTGGACATTAGGTACCAGATTTAATATCCATCCATATTCTCAGATACGATGCAAGATGAATGCTGTTAGGTAAAACCTGTTAATGGTGACCACCAAATTTCCTTCTTCGTACATCTGAAGTAACTGAATGGAAATTTTGTCAGAGCAGTTCTGCTCTGCAAAATGATTGCATGAAATGTCTATTTTATTCAAACAATCCAGATATAGCACTAATATCGTATAGTCTACTAACAAATATATATAGTACTGAGGCATATGATTGAAATCTCTATAATTTACAGTAAATGAGGAAGTATAAAGTGTGTCTCATTCTGTGGTTTGTATTGGACCTTGAAGAAAACACCACAATAGAAACTATGAGCTTTAATAAGAATATAGACTATATACATCCATATACACTGATACACCTATATCTGTATCTTATGGTACAACACTTAGTGGTAGGACACTGAAAATTCTTTCAAATCCATATGAAGAGAACATTTTAGTCAAGGCAGACTGAATAAATTCAAAGTTGTTATGGGCCAGTCCCAGAAGACCCAGTAACAACATTTACATAGTCTACATATGCTCTGGCTAACTGAGTATAAGCCCAATGAGAAAAATACCTTTCAATATCCATGCGCTGCGACTGAATCAAGAGACCATTTTTATCTGAGAAGGAATCTGCATCAGAGGGTGTAAGCACCTCTCTGGCAAAAAACATATGACAGAAAGAGAACCCTTCAGTTCTGGATACTTTTGAAAGCTTTGTAAGATATTTGAGAGAGATACCTGAATCAAAATATTTTCAATGTCTGACCTGTAAAATATGATAGCAACTATATTAAGGCTTAACACGAACTGTTAGCTGGGGAGAAAGGAAATATTCCCAGGCAGAAGCACTACTTTCGAATTGTTATATCCTATCTACAAAAAAGAAAATTGTAGATGTTGTCAGATTCACTGAATGCAAAGCAAAGCTTACTCCAAGAGCAAAAACTATAATCTCTGGAACTACATTTGCTATTCCTGCACAGTATATAGCTCCTACAGACGTGCCATTTTTTTAAGCCAACGTCCACAGAAAACGGAGAGCTCCACAGTAACATTACAGAAACTGAAAGGACAGTGGAACTAGAATCTTTAATAGAGCTTGTGACTTTCTCACTTCGCATTTTTCTACATTTTTCTAAGGCGGGTGTTGAACGGCAAAGAGTACCATTTGAGATTGATGTATTTTAATTATCTTTAAAACAGCAGCTGTAGAAACCTCCCATATATTACCTTGTTATTAGGTCTCATTCCTGAACCCGAAGGATCACCGCTGGGAAAGAGCACTCCATTCAGTGACTATTCTTACTAAAAGATTGCTGCATAAGCTCACATGATTCTGAACTGTAGAATCCTATTCATATTAAGCAACAGACTAATTTCAACAGTGCATTTTATGACGGTCAGCTTCTACGTGCGAGATTGTGGATTCTGGTCCAAACCACTAGTCCATAGCGAGCTAGTGAGAAGCAGCACAACATGTCAACAGTTGTCACAAGTTGTGTTGGTAACTACTCCCACATACAGAGCAGAATTAAATATTAAGGCATTGAACCACCAAGCTCAGTAGCTCAGACAAAACTGAACACAAATCTTACACTGAGTAAAATACTGAAATCAACAGTAGATATTTAACTGCATATGTTATCATTATTTTTAACTTGCTTTCTCTGTGGTTTTCCAGTCTCTGTTTTACACTCTTGTTGCCTTACCTACGCACAGATCATGATTTGGATTACACAGGTGGTTTGCTCTTTCTTCTTTGTTGCATCCCCTCAATGTTTTAAAAATAAGAGAGTATTATTAAGTAAGTTTCTTGCTTTTACAGTTAGGGAATATTCTGAAGTTTGAACCTTTAAACTCTGGACAGACGGCTTATATAAAATCTCAGAGATGCATACACTCAACCACTAGTGAGGAAACCTAAGAATGATGATTTAAATGACAGCTATTTCAGTGCTAACCACTTCATCTGAAATATCCACTTAACAGTTTCATCCATTATGCATGGGCTAAGCTGCAGTCCCTGAACTGTCCTCACCTCTCAAACTTCATTTAACTAGCAGCACAGCGAAGAGAATGGGGACCTTCTTCTATCTATGTTAAGCAAGACGAGTCAATCTGCAAGATTCTACACACTGGAACTGTGAAGTCATATCTTCATGCCAAACAGCTGGTAAAATAGTATTTCCAGAAACTTAAAATACAGTGTGGGAGGGGAAACGGGACTTCTGCTTGCAGCTGCCAGTGCAGACCTCTGTTTGCAGCTGCAAACTATTTCACAGACACCTTCAGCAAAATAGTCTTTCCTTTCTGGCTCAGCAAGAAATAAAAATAGTCCTGTGGCAGGAGCTATGGAATTTAAGTTATAACTGAGATATAGGGATGAAATTCAAGTTCCCATAGTTATAAGTTATGGTGGTCAAGGCATGCCCCAGCTAGTCTCTGCATAGATGAGCGAATGGGCTGATTGGGAGCAACAGAGCAATGTGAGACTAAGTGATTGCCTGAACTCTTAAGTAGCCTCACCACAAAGAGCTGGCTTAATTGTTACAGGAGCTCTCAAGGTGGGATTTGGGACAGCCCTGGAGGTTTTCCCAGGCAACTCATGCTATGGCTAGACTACCCGATAGGCACTATTTGTATACTTCAAAGTGTTAATTAGCGACTTGGTTGGAGAATCTGGCCATCCCAGAGACTTCTTCAGGCAATTCCTGCTGTAGAATTGACCAAACTGTACAGAGAAAAGATATTTGCACAGTATCATCGTAGAAAGCCTGAGGAACAGTCACATAAGAGAGTCTTTTGAACATACTCAATATAGTTAGGAAATGTTTTGTACATAATTTAAGGTAATAAATAGCAATGAATCATCCCTGTGCTGGAGTAGGGATATACAACCACGGGCCAGCTGGAAATAAAGATTCAGCAGAACGGCAATTCAGAGCATCTCACTCAACACAGCTGAAGACACTGTTGCAAGGACCCTTACCATCTAGACAGCATGTGACCATCC
This sequence comes from Platalea leucorodia, assembly GCF_965183815.1. NCBI lineage: Eukaryota > Metazoa > Chordata > Aves > Pelecaniformes > Threskiornithidae > Platalea > Platalea leucorodia. Next base: position 519,573 of record NC_138831.1, on the reverse strand, counting down.
TGTTCAAGATGCTTGATTCCCCACTTGAATATTACCCTATCCAAAGACTCCCCCAAATGGTTGAACATTCTGGTCTTTGCCACAGTCTCAGCAGCACACTGATCAAAGCACTTTGATTTTCATTTGATCAACAGCTAAGAAAGTGACAGTAGGAGCAGATGAGACCAGAGCTGGTCCAGATTTGATTTACATGCTGTAATACAAGATTCACAAAAGCAATTCTCTAATTGCCTGAATTTTGTGAACCTAATAATGAAAAAGGCTGCCATTTATTTAGGTCTCTTACACTTGTTAATAGAACTTTTCAAAAAGAAAAATCACTGGTCTCCCTTAACATGTTTTAACCTGTGCTGCATACTGTCATCTGAAAAGTGAAGATGGGCATCCGGGAAAAAGACGACTCATTTTTGTATTGACATTTCTTTTCCTACTCTGCCTAAACATATTCATGTGTTATCTAAGAGGCACTGAACATTTACACAGGTTAGTATATTAAAAAAAAATATATATATTTAAGTGTTTGTTTATCTTTGATTAAAAGCAGAGCAGAATGATTAATAATTTTCATTAAGAGCTGATGCCACTCCTCTGAATACAACCCCAGAGCTACATTCTCAAAGTCTGTTGCTGACAAAAAGCAAAGTTCTGGTTCCCTCTCTTTGAATACAATCAAGAGAGCACAGGGGAAGAATACAGGGAAACTTAGCAGAGCTTAAGGTGGAAAGAAAAATGTTCATTTTGAAATTCTCATGTGCATCCCTTCCAGGCAGTTCCATTTTTCTATTCAGAAAAATAGCATTAGGGAGGTTCCCCATTCTTTGAAAGTCTACCAAGAGGTAACAAAATAAAATGGGGGGGGGGAAGCAAAAGTTAACTTTACAAGCTGTAATTTTTGGTGGCAGAATTGACAATTATGTCGCATTCTAATTTGCCAGGCTTAACTTCTGATTCTATTCTTTTCTATTTCAGTTTTATGTTGTAAATTACTTGTCTCTTCAAACCAGCTTCTCGTTCTGTTGATTATGAATTTTTCATGCTCCATTTCTTCTTACCCTTTGTTATAATGGAAAAAGTCTTAAAATTAGTTACCCAGGATAAACTTATAAACTCTTCATCCTTTAAGCCTCAATAACTGGTTTCTCTTCCTTGGGGTCCTGCTGCTTTATGATTTTCTGATGTCTTCTTTAGGTTCAAACTCCAAAAGTAAGTAACCTAAACTTACTTCCAAATGTAGAAAAAGCTTGAGGTTTTACTTATGCTTCCACTGCTTTCCTCCCAACACTACACTGTGCCTGTTGCCACTTCAAGATTGGTCTTCAATATCACACTTCCTTACATAGCCTCATCCTCCTATTCCTCTCTTCAGCATCCTCTTGTACAAGTCTACCTCGGAAGTCACCAATGGCAAAAGGGGAAATCGATGCTGCAGTTGGTCCCGGTGTTAAGGAGATGGCATCACCCCGCCACACTTGTCAGGAACAGTGTGGATGCAGTCATAAAGGGTTTTGAGAGTCATACTGGATCCATTCATCAAGATCAGTAAGATTCACATGCAAAAAATCTGAACAGGCCACAGGTCTTTGCACAAGTAACTTTTCCAAATCCAAAAAGGGAAAAATGTTGAGTTTGTAAAATCTATTGATTTTTGAGATGTGTTATAGCTCCTAACTTTAACCTACACACACACACACAAAGCAATCTGAAAATAATACACGAATTCCAAGTGTACTCCAGCGTATCTGGTTGTTGCAAAGGGCATAACATACAGGGCAACGAACAGGCATGGGAAAAGAGCAGTAGAAATACAAGGTCACTCTACAAACTTCACCTTATCCCTGAATGTCTTCGTAGCTTTTTTAATTTTAGTTCTTTTCTTATTATGAAGCGGTGAAAAAAATGAGTTAAGGGTATATTTGCATTGATAAGTTAGCAGGAAATTCCATGAAGACAATGCTTTAAATGAGCACACTAAATTCTACCGATGAGGGCTACAAAGCCCTGTGATACAATGCAAGATAGCACTACTACAATACCTTCTACCCTATTAGAGACCTTTACCCTGTAAGGTGCCGAAAGACTCAACTTACGTTGCACTTAGTGCAAGGAAGCCATGAAATGGAAGCCATTACCTCATGAAATTGAATCCTTAAACACTATGTTACTCTGTAAAAGGTTCTTCATTGTTAATCTTTCTCCTGTAGTATTTAAAATACCTCTTTTGGAAAAGTTTGTTTTTATACATTTCGTCATGTTTTCTCCTTCCTGCAATTGCACACTGTACCCAGACAATTTTATGACAGTGTTTTCTAGCATAGTGATATCTGAAACACTGTGCATTGTACCCTAAATACGGATGGGACAGTTAACAGAAACAAACCCCAAATACTTAATAGGTCTATTTAACTGGAAAACAAGATGTTTTAAGCAAAAACAGTAACAAAGAAAAACACTTAATTTATCTGAGGATCATCAAGCAGCTGAGCCCTGCTTTCCCAAACATCCGCATCCCCAACAGCTCGTTGTATAGACCTACCTCGGAAAATACATGCAGGAAAAAAGCAAACTGATGCTGTAGTTTATTCCTTTGTGGTGAGGGGACAGCATTACTATGTCACACTCGCCTGCAAGGAACATTTTTAGATCCACCCTCTAGGTCTAGGGCTGCTGAGGGTCACTTTTAGAAAATTCAAAGAAGCTACATGTTTTACATGAGACATCGAGTGAGGATATTTCTTCTGGCACTGAAAACGTATTGACATCTTTTGTTGATTTACAGAAAATTATAATGCAACTCAAGATTTATGAAGAATAATTTCTCACTGTCAAAATTCACCCAATACATCAGGAATATTATTAGCAGAGGAAGATGAGATTATGCTGTATTACACTGTGCAGGGATAGAGCAGGTGATGAGAAAGTGTCCAACACCATATTAGCACAAGGCTTACTGCTTCCCTAAAGGAGTCTGATGGTTGACATGGTTCTGAAAGGAACAAGGCATCTCAGGCCTTTCACATGGGACACAAGTTCTAGCTGCTCTACACACCCTGAATTATTGGTCACAGAGAACAGCAAGATCAGTTCCCTCGCAGGCAGATGAGCTTTGAATGGCACAGCAAGATCTTATCGCTAAACAATTACATGTAAAGATTTGGGAGAGCAAATAGTTTGTATTAAATAACCATTTAAGATTTGGCATTTAACAGCAAAACAAAAAACCCACAAAATAAGTCTAAGCATCATCTAATTCTTCCTAGCTTATCTTTCCTGCTTAGTGTGCAGCACGTACAAATAATGTTAAATAAGCAACCAATAATGTACAAAGTGTAATGCAACAGTATATATCTTGAATGTACTAAATTCTTCTTAGCAGTTTAACAGCTAATTCAGCAAAGAAAATTTTCACAGATTTTGAGAATATTAAACTTTTGGGCTGAGACCATGTCTAGAAAATGACATCCCAAAGACACCTTTTCAAAAAGTTCTGATTACTTGGAAAAAAAAATACGAAACAAAGCAACTTGTTACCTTCACTGTAACTTTTACTTTCAGTACAAGCTATAATATTTCTCCTACCTTTACAAATTACTTTGAGACCAATTGGTTAAGTGTGTTATAAATATTTCAGATATATCTATAGAATGCCAATAAAATCTTTATACAGCACCTCCAAATATTGTGTATATATTACACACTTTTACTGGAGAACTATTTTAGATATATTTTACCGAGTTTTAGAAAATTTTATTTATTCTACTTTTTATATTCTTCCACTGGTAAAGCCAGCCATGGTAAAATGAGTTCAACTATACGGGGTGTAGAGGGAGAGGAAAATTTTAACTCACACTTTTATAACTTTCAAAAATAACCTGACATCAGCTTTCTATCATAACAATGTTACTATTTCAAAGTAAAATATGATACTATTTATTGGAGCTAGGAATAAGTTCTGTGCTCTCATCTGAAAAGCTAAAGAAATGTTTGTTTCCAGTCCTGATAGGCAAGATTCCAGATCAGTCATTGCAAACCATTAACAGCCGAGCCTAGATGAACTACTTCAGGATAATCCAACTATACCTATTATTGCCATTCTTCAAAATGCTAGTGGATTTGCTGAAATGTAGAGCAGATATTTTCTTCCTTAAATGCAAAATAGCGGCCTAAACAAATTAATTTGTCTGAATGGAGAGGAGGGGAAGGGATTAGAGCAGAAACCATGACATAAACAACTTTCTCAGATCTAACTGAAGCTTCTGTGGAAAAAGCAGGCTCACATAATTTCTGCTACTACACTACTTAGCTTTCTTGTAGATGAACTAATATTTTTTGCAAAAATCCATCAGAAAAGGTCAAAATCGGACTAAATTCTAAGTAACCCAATACTGCCAACGTCTCCACTGCTGTTATTACGTAGTTCCAGGATGTAGCACAGAACAATGGTAACTCATTTGCAGTATACTCCACTGTGCATGGTGCAGACACAGATTAGAGGATGACATAATGGATAAAGCACTGGCCTTTCACCCTTGGGATTTTGTCCAGCCTGCAGTCCTATCAGATAATGGGTTTGGCAATCTCCACTAGTCTCTTTTGGACACTAATCCCCACTACAGAATCTCTATAATTCATCATATAATTTAATACACCTGGCAACCTTACCACCGGTTCATTCTTTTGTTACGTAATGGCCCAAAGTGAAGTCAAGGGTGGTTAATGCTCTGACAACCGGCTATTATCTCCCATAACAGCTGATTTTGAGGGGATTATTGCAGTCATAAACCATTTTATAAAAATTGACAACTGGGAAAGCAGTGTAACAAAATAAGGTGATATTCAGAAGTTTTATCACTGATTTTCTACCAATCTGTAATGGAGTTTCTAGCATCCAAAAAATGCTGGAGAGGAAACTTGAGATTAAAGGTACAGATCGCGAGCCAAGAATTTGAGGCCTGAACAAGCTTATAGCCAGAAAAGCTTGACTATTTTGAGCTTACCGATGCTTTTTTGTCTTTTTTTCTGTCAAATGGACAGTATATTTCTTCTTTATTTTGTCTCAAGTATTAGTTCACCTCTTCCCTTTATCAGCATTCTTCCCTTTTCGCTTTGAAGTATTTCACCACTGTTATTACTCCACTTTTAGATCCACAGCCTTGTTCACAAACGAACGAGGGACTTCACTGCTATCAGGACCAATTGCTGAGGATGTAAGTGAGCCTTCAGGCAAGACAAAGGGGAGCTGTACTCAGTTTATGGGATAAGAAATCAGCTCACTGAAACTGTGGGAAAGGTTAGGAAGATGAGCAGTTGAGACTCCTGTCTAAACTACGGCGGCATTAACATCCAAGCAAACAGACAACAGTACCAAGGTACTCATAGTCAAACAAATAAGAGTCAAATCAGAGCATGCAATTGTTGTCTGAGCACTAAATTCTGTCACCAAAGTCAAAATTATTTGGTAGACATCGAACTGTAGAAGGGTAATTGGAAAAGGTATCATATGCAAGGTCCTTCTGGGCTCTCTGGTAGGTCCACCCAGCTACATCTGTGCAATGCCATTTTATATGGTATAGGATAGTAGCATTAGTTGCATGCTATATATTTAATCAACAAAATTGTTTTATAGAATAAATTTCTCACAACGAAAAAAAAAACCCAAACCAGTAAAACAAAGCCAGAAAAATCTGAACCACAGACACTCCTGCTCTGACTGAGAGCAGCCCAGTTGAATAAAATGTGATCTGTTTCATGGAAGCCATATAGAATTGTGTTGAAGTGAGCTGCTGTATTTCATGACTCAGGATATCATCCACCCGTCTTTTTTCATGCAGACTTGACTTGAGCAAGCTTTCCTTCAGTACAAGGAGATGTAAATCCCTGCCTGCGCTTTGAACCAACCATTCTAGGTAAAAGTCAATGTGGTACTGAGCTCAACTTTGTAAGCATATGTTTGGTTCTCTACAACTGAATTTTATGTTAGACTTTATACTAACTTCAGTGGCAAAAGGTTCAAGTTCTAGAAATCCAAGCAGCAACTGGAAAAGTTTTATAACTTCATAAAGCACAGAAAACTGTAGTGAGGTCTGCTCACAGAATGCAAAGAATTTTGCAAATTACGAGCATAATAGAATAAAACTGAAGGCTTTATTTACAAGAACAGGAAAAAAGTTTGCACATAGAATTTTAAGATTACCTTACTAATTCATTGAAACCAAAAATCAGCCAAAGCAAAAGCTGCAAATGCAGATACTGCTCTGACGGAACAGCAGACCCACTGTTTGGCAAACTCCGGTAGGAACGTGTGTTTATTGCCGGACTGCCTGTGAGTAGAAGCACTACAATTTCTTTAAGTAAGTCTTTCTGAAAATGCTGAGTTAGTGGATAGAAAAATAAATGAGATTTTACATAAAAACTGTCTGCTATGCTAAAAAACATTTAATCCTTCAGACACTGTGTATGTACACCATGAATTGTTTGAACCATCCAAGTGTTGCAGCAAGGACATTAAATGGACATCGTATTCCTTTATCTTGACATTTCAACCAACTGAAGGCAATTGCTGCTCAGACTGTCATAGTATATAGTATACCAGTCAGTATTAAAATTACTATACAGCCTTTATTTTTGATTAAAAATTAAATTTAGCTCTACTTTATCACTTCTGTAGCCCTACAGCATCCGTGTGTTCTCACAGCTAAGTCAAGTCAAACTAAATATTTAATACACTGTTCTAATTAGCTACAAACTATTACCTGATTTAAGTCTGTAAATGAATGTGAAAAGACTCTGGAGGCCTAACGTTAACCTTCATCCACTCCAGTTATACGAGAGAAATTACAGGCTCTAATTAGACTCTTTAAACTGCAAAGAAATAGAATTTTCATAACCAGCTTATTAAAAAACGAAGGCCCCCTTGGGACAGGGCAAATTGCTTCTACCCTGATCCGCTTATCCTTGTACAACACCATACAGAAGACTCACGTTGTCTGACTTACACAGCTCATATTTCTCCCAAATTAATGAGCACTCAAATTATTCCAGCTGCCCCCTTGGCACGGGGAAAAATTGAAAATCCATGGCTGCCAAGTGACGTGTATAACCCAGCTGCTAAATAAAATGTGCTTAAGGGGACACAGCTGTTGAGGTGCCTATTTACATTAAAATAAGTCCATGGATACAGAACAAATGCCTAAAGACAGCAAACAGTGTATAACACTTTGTTTAACCCTTTCATTAAGCCAGGTCACAAAAATTTGCCGCATCATTTATAGGCTAGATGTAAAAGCATGGCCTTTTCACCTTATGATTTCTTTCTTCTAATTTGTCTAATCTTGGAAACTTTCTGATTTTCTTTTGCAGAACTGGTAAATTCAGAGGAATCACATTAAATAGTACAGTTCACACGTCAGAAAGAGCAGCTGATTTTTCAAAACAACTCTACTTGGGAAAAATACAGAAAATTTCACTCCATTCCCTGCTCTCCAAACATGTGTGCAGTGTGATGATAAGCATTATCTTTGAGACAGCAGAACTTCTGAAAATGATACTTTCAGAAGATTCACACAGACTTGTAGAGTCAGACCAAAAGGAGACTATTACATTTTTGTGCCTTAACCTACACAGGCTGCCAACTCATTTCCACATGAAATTGAAGATACCAGGTATTATCTTTAAAATGCTAAATAGTATAGGAATTCTGTTCCATAAGAGTTAACTCTCTTCTAAACAAATTTGTGATGCTGTGATTCATAGACCACATTTTAAAAATGTTTTATAAAACATGATTGTAGTCCAACTGACTTGAAAATTACTGTGCCAGCTGCAGAGCCATTGAAATAACAGGGGCCAGTGCAACGTTTCTCTTTACTAATCAGGAATACTTGGCCAAAGGACACCTTAGATCTAGCACCAAAATCCAGTTTCAAATTCTCACAGTTGAAAACGTTTGCTTTATTCAGTAAGTACGTATGAGCTTCAAGCCATAAAAAAGCGTATATGCAAGCTAACTCTAACAAGAAGCGTACAAAAACCAGCAGATAATGTAGAGAAGGTTCAAGTAGTCAATGGTTTATTTATCTGAGCCTTCACCAGAAAGTTTAACTTGAGCAGTCACTATGACATTATTTTTAACTATGGGATTAGGAGCTGAGGTCATATTTGGAAAAGAACGGTAGATAAATAAGATGTGTTTAAATCAATGAAGCCTGATAAAATTTCGCAGAGAGTATTCAAGGAACTAATTAAATGAATCTTTAAACCATTAGTAAATATTTTCGAAGATTTGTGGGCAGCAAAGGAAGTACCAAGGACAAGAAAAGGGAAACATATATTTTCTTTTCAAAACCCAGAAAAAGGAAAAAAAACCTGTAGAATTACTTCCTAGATTTTACTACCTAGAAAGACACTAGCAAAAGTGATTAAACAATCAATTCACAAGCATATACAACATAATATCATGGAAAGAAATAGCCAACATCAATCTAAGAGCCATTCTGTCAAACTAATCTGATTTCCTTTTATGACAAGTATCTTTTGTACTACATAGGAGAAAAGAGAAGGAGAAACATATCTTGGTTAAATTCTCTAAGTCTTTTTAGGAGCAGTATGGTCACCCAGACCAGTCTAGGACTCATAGGCAGCATGTCATCCATGAGAGCTTCCAATTGGGACTGACAGAAAAATAAGCCACAGCATGTTATCTGCTCAGCGGTGTTGTCTGCCTCTAAGGACTACCAGCCTAATGAAATGAACACAAGGTGAACGCGCTTTTCAGACAGCTGTGCTCTCAAAGTGTATTTATTATTGTCGTATTAGGAAGAGAATTTGATGGAGGGGGGAATGATCTGGCCTGGATCAAGTGCAATTTAATAATTTGATTCAGGATTTAGATGACTGACTAAAGAGAACACTTAAAAATCTGTCAAATGACATGAAGCTGGAAGTCATTCCAAGCACTTTGGAATACAGAAGGAGAACTCAAAATGGCATTTTTGAGCAAGAGAAACAGTCTGAAATGAACAGGATTAAGTTCAGCTCAAATAAGTACATAACTAGGAGGGAAAGTTCTAATGCATTGACAGAAGATGAGGAAAATGTTAGTAGAGCACCAGAAAAAGATCTAGATTTCATGAAGAACCACAAATTCATTGTGGGTCAACAATGGCAAACTACTGCAATAAAACCAAGTATCAAACACTTGCTGCATATGGCTGAAAGAAATGGCAATACATACTTGACATGAATGCAAGATAAAGGAGGTGGTTATTCAGCTCTACCTGTGAAAAAGAAAAATGGAAAAAAGCTTTAGCTAGACTTTGTGTTCGTTGTTGGGCTTGAGACTGTTAGAAAGGTCTGTGATAAAGTAGGGACCATGCATGTCCACGAGATTTTTTTTTTTACTTCTCAGTAGCTATCCTAGCTAATTTTATAAGCACTGTAAATTAGAATGTCATCCAGCAGTAGGACACATTTCACATAAGCCTACATACACTGTAACGTAATGGTCATCCTAGTCAATTAAATATTAAATACAAAACCCAGGTTTGCTTCATCATAATTGTTAATTCTTTTCTGACTGCATCCTGAACAAGTCATTTAATGATTTTACCTGTGGCTGACTCCAGCTACTGTGGTTACTGAGCTAGATATATATGTCTTCTTATTAACCCTTTTACAATGTTGACAAAACATTGAGGGGTTTTACCTGTCAGTTTGAATTCGTTCATGTTCAAACACTTGTTAAATATCAACAACAGCAATTGAGGTGTTTGGAAAGAACTGTTTCGACTATTTTAAACCTGGTCCTAGAAAGAATTAAGAATGAGGAGCAGAACTTCTTTGGACACTAAATATGAAAGCTCCAACTTAGGGAGGTCCATCCTTTGAGTTCAGAACTAGTGACCTTTTTTTTTTTTTTTTTAACGTGACTCACAAGCTATGCTCTAAGTCTGTAGTTAATTATAAAAACATGCTCTGTTTGCTCTCTCTGTTTTCACTGCTGGTTTTGCATTGTCCAAACCATATAAAAGTATGCAGTGATGTCACCATATGTATCATGGACAAGAAAAACAGATGAATGCTCTATAAACACTCTTTGCTCTTAGAACATGTAGCCTAAACAAAGGGCTTCCTCCTCCTTTTAGAGAAACATGGGAAGCATGAGAACTGGGAAACAAAATGAGGACATCGAGCATCAGCACGCTTACATTTGACTTACATTTGACATTAAGAAATACAGGAAAGTTAAGTTAGCGGTGAAAAATAGGGAACTCCACCAAAGTTAAGAGATAAAAATAATTCATTTTGCTGAAGGAGCTTTGACGCTGAGCAACTCATTTCTTAAAAAACTTCCTGACACACATCATCACTGTAGGCACTGTTCCTTGTGGCAATCTTTTTCAGGAAATAATTGAATCTGTTCAAAGAGCACCTATTCTGGCTTCTTACTGCCTCCATCACTATGCCAATTACAAGATCTAAAATCAGACCCGTAATTCAGAACTCTAGGACATTTTTAACATGTAGAGTTGTTTTAAGTATCTAAAAAATGCCTAAACCTTCAGTAATTTTTTAACACAGTTGCTTGAGGCTGCCTTTGGGGCCCAAACACAAATAAAAAACATTTTACCCCCAAGTAGAATGATAACGGCCTGTACAGAGGAAATATTTTCAGAAGGTGACTGTCCCTTCAGCACATAACAAAACCCACTACACATGAGTAGTAATAAATCTCTCTGTGAGAGGTGATTTCATAATCCAGCTAGACCAAAAGACAGTTTGAATTCCGGTCTGTGTTTCAAAGAGTGCTCAGATGCAGAGGAGACGCGGTACCCTCCCGCGACAGCTTCCCTCGATGGCCATGCGCTGCAGGAAATGGCATCCTCTTCACCAGAGTGCAGAAGGGAAGTAAAATATCACATTTCTCAGGAAACAGCGAATTGCCATGTATGTTAATATCACTTCTACATCGCAGGCTAACAGCAGCTAATGATGGAGGAAATACTACTGAATTTCAAATAAGCTTTCAATACACGAAATGAAAACCCAGGCATACCGCATCTTGCATGATTTCCTTAATTAAGTGAATTTCAGCTGATCATTACAGATGAGCCAGAACAAACCACCTACAATTCTGTTGTCTCCAGAGAAATCACGAGTGCCTTTCTGGAGAGACAGCTGTCTGTAGATCACAAATTTGTCCCTAGGATCAATTATCTTGAGTTAGGGATAACATAAGTGCTTAGCATTTCATATCACTGCAATCATATAAAAAGCATACTTTAGAAATAAAAAAGGCGATTAAAAAAATAAAGAAATTGAACAGAAAAAGAGACTATTGGAGTAGGGAAGTAAAGACAAAAGAACAAAGTAAATGCCCTCGGTGTGAAATAGAAGACAAGAGAAGCAAGAATGAAAGTAAGTTGAAAGAAAAGACAGAGACAGCATTCAAGAAGAAAATAGCTTTCAATAGAAGGAAAACAGTACTTCTGAGAACTGTAAAGGGCAGAGTTTGCTAAGCAGAGAAAATGAGTTTTCAGAAAACAGGGAGTGTAACAAACTGCACTGAAAACTAGACATTGAGAGCTCTTAGTGTCATGAAACAGAATAAACATCCTTAATGCAGTGTCAGGCAACACAGGGAAAAAGTGCCCAATTGAGACACAAGGGGAATATAATAATAATAATAAACATTAGGAAGTCAAGATATGAGCCTAACATTGTATCTTATGATCTAGTAAAAGGAAATATATGAATGCATATAAAATGAGAGCAAGAAGAAAACAGAAAACACAAAAATACAGAAGAGAGAACACATGCATGTGGCAAGTTCTCTCTGTAAAAAGCATGCCTCAGGAAAGGGAAATCTAATGTGCAACAAATTAAGGCAGAGATTTTATTAAACCTTTTAATGAGACAGCCAAAAGAGAAAAAGTGGTTATTCAATCAAAGGTAGAAGAAGTAGGTTAATTAAGCCAGACAACATCTGACACATGGAATTGAATGCCTGCGCAGCTGAGCCTTAGGGCCCTGCAGCAGGGACAGCTGTCACAGAGGGAGGGTGCAGTCCCCAGCGCTGATCCTTCGCTCTAACCTAGGGAGGCAAGAAACGCGGGTGGCTACCAGAGGAAAAGGAATGGCCAGCTGGGGGCAATGAAACTCCAGGAATCCTGGCTGATGCCAGAGAGCAAGAAAACAAATGGAGCTCTACTGAAATCACTTGCCTATCTGTCCATCATCCCCTTCCTATTCTTGTGTCCAACTCCGCAATTCCTTTGGGTGAGCCACTGCCTTTCCCTCCACAGGAAAAACATTTGGTGTCTGTGCTATTTCCTCTTACCATCACGCACAGCATTTAAGGACTGCTATATTTAAACACTGATCTGAAATAAAGATATGTGTGAACTGAAACATAATGTCCATTCCTGAATAAATCCATGAGGGGACACTTAATTCAGAGCACAAATGCTGATGTTCTTATCAGTTTAATCTGTTTGGAAGGTATGGGGATAAGAATACCTGCACGTGGCATTGAGAAATACTCGTTCAAATTCTTCATAGATACTTCTCAATGTTGCCATGCATAGGCTATAATATGTGGTGCTCTCTGTGCTACACAGACATGAGACATACTTGTATAATTCCACATATGTCCACTGGAAAGAAGAGAAGAGGAAGGAAGAGGAGGCCCTCGACAGAAAAGAGCCTTTATTATTTAGCCTTTCCCTTTGCAACGTTTACTCTGACATCAGCCACACTGTTGAAGTGAAGCACACAATTATGTTACTATTAGAGTCACTGAAATTAGAATTTGGTTTCCTAGTTTTTTCTAGAAAATTCATTTTCATTTACTCAAAGTAAAAAAAAAAAAAAAAAAAAAAAATTACTTGAAGAGTATCCACTTTAATAAAACTTTATAATTTTTTAAGCTACATACAAGAGCTCCGCCATGCTGAAATCCAATAAATGACATGTAGATACAGTGTTTTTCTGAATCACAATACTTATACAGCTAGCTCTAATTCAGAAATCTCACAGAAGAATAAATACAACTTTCAAATAACAGTTCATTCATTGGAAGTAAATAGCACGCAGACACTATCATCTCTCAGTTTATAGCTATCAGCTTTGACCCTTCAGATTTCATTCTCGGATCACCCCGATAGCCCTACAGACGCGGTTTAGAATGGACATGAACCACCCTCCCCATTCAAGCAACACCTACTGCAAACACGATCTACGCACCAATCTGCAAGCACGTTCCATAACCTTTTCTTCCTTGAAAGCTATTTATGAGCTTTTACTCCCAAATGCCTTCTCTACCAGCGTTCCTGTTCCTACCTCTGAACTTCATGTTTCAATGATATTTGGTGTATCTTTTATTCACTGCCAGGCATTTTCTTTATCAAGCCGAGGTACGTTCTTAGAATGATGTAAATTTCCCATAATAGCATACTTCCTTAAGTAACCTTTTTCGGAAAGCGGAGTGATAAATTGTACCAGGGTTTTATTTTAAAGCATCACTAGAAGTAGATAACATATATAAATGTAAAACACAATTCAATGTATTCCTTAGACAAGGAGACGTACAGAAGGTCTCTGAACATCAAGAAAATGTTAGTACTTCAGATGTGGGGAGCTGCACATGGATTTCTAAAGTGCTCTTTGTTTTATTTGTTCTCACTTATTGTGCATATGGAGCCATTAGTCTCAGTAAGCCTTCTCAGTCTCTCCTCATCCAGCCAGCGCTACTGATTATCTGGGCCACTGTCAGAGGGAGATTAGGGTAAGGCTGATGGTTAGCTGGCTGATGTTGAACCAGGAGAAAACTCAAATGATGCCAGTATACTTGAAGGAAGAAGTCAGCTTATATACTGAAAAGGATCTCTTCCCTTTTTATGCAGCCTGTATTCCTACCATTTGTTATGCACATTAATTACTAACACGGGAGCTGCACCAGATCCCCCAGCTGCTCTGGAACCAGCAGCTGAGCCCAAGAAAGCTTTCTACATGGGCAACTAGCCAGGGAATTGCAATCATTTATTTCAGATGTCATCCTTTCTATGATTACTCTTTTTCTCAAAAGCAGGTTATGGCAACATATTCCACAGAGAAACATAAGACACTACAGAATATAATTTCTACATTAACTTCAAGATGAAGGTTGAATCTATCAATCCCAAATAATCTGAACAATGTCTATTTGAGAGTCTCATCTGGATTACTCTACTTGTAAAACTACTGAAGCTGCCTTGTCCTTAATTTAAAAGAGGATGGCATTAGAGCATCTTCCATTAGAAACTCTTCATTTGGGAACAGGTTTCACCATCTGCCTGAAATTGTCCAGAATCAATGACCTTCATAAAAACATAATACAAGAGCCATCTTTTTACAGAGACTCAGAGCAAAGCAAGTCCCTCAACAAACCCACATAGACAGGAAAAGAGTTTATTGTTCCACTGGTAACTTAATATTGTTTTAGCTATTTTATGCAAGGATGCTCAAGGCATTTTACTATTACCTATGTAATAAAAAAGTAATAACAAATTTATAGAAGGCCCAATAATAGGATAGGTGAATTCATTAATACTTTGCCTCCAGAGATACTGGCTGAACTTCTACATCACTCAGGAAACTGACTGTGGCTGCCACCCAGACAGTAAAGAATAATGCCGGGATCTGGGATTCAAAGACCTGAAATCTGCTCCTTTCTCTGTTGGTAAGGTACAGAAAGTGTCTTTACATGCCTGCCTAATATCCTATTTGTGGTCTGACTGCAGTAATCAAAGAGCAAATTTTCCAGTTCAGGACTGTCTTTTTGTATGCATACACATCATTACTAACACCACAGAAAAAAACAATAATATAAATAAACATAGTTTGGTTGTGCCTACCAGGAACGTTTGTGACCATCAGAGCAGCGTGTTAGTATCAAAATGAAAATACAGCAGTTTGACATTACAAGAGAGAGATGTACGACGAGAAGTAGTTGGTGTTATTTCTGGCTTACTCCATATGCTATCATTGTTCCACTTTCATGCACGCTAAATAAAACCAAAGTAGTAACTAATGATGTTTTAAAATAATTGTTATTTTAAAATCAAGAGGCTAAAATTCTTCGTGGAACAGTTAAAGAACACAATTTCACTTGAAAGGATTTAAGCAAATGACAATAGCCAAGGACAAAAGCACTTCAGAGTCTGAATCTCAGTCTGACAATTTATGTCTAGATACTGCTACAGAACTCGGTACTCACCAGTAGACCTATATGTGAATTTGCTATACAAAAATTCAAATTCTTCTGTACTATATTATTTTGCCAGCTATTTTAAGGAAACAGTCATGGGTTCATGTTATTTTCTTACTGAAATTTGTTACAGTACCAATAATTTATCTGATAAATTTTATTTCCACTGAATTTAACAGAGCTACTTTAGACTTTAAGCTATCTAATAAAGTAGAATTGAGCTTACCATCTGATTGTATGCATCTTCGGTATTTTTATTCCAGAGTTTTAAAAAGAAATCCTTAATTCACTCTACTTTTCCCACATTCTTCAACCATTTGTTTACTTCCAGAATGTCAAAGCAGATTTTTTTAATCTCATCCTGCTTATCTCTTTACAACTTTGCTTCGGTCCAGTCCATCCTACGTAAACTATTACCTCTAATTTTACCAACAAAGAAGAACTTCACACTTACTGTACTCCTTTATTTGCTTGCTGCTTTTATCAGGACAGACCATTTTCTTAATCTTTATTTTTGCACTAGCTCTATTGTTTCACCTTGCTAAAGCCTTTTTTTTTCACTGAGGTAATTCTTCTCTGTTAGCATACATGATATTTCTGTCAATGAGCACTCCGTAGGACTACTTATCTGCTTAAGTGCTTGCTGTGCTGACCTGGATGGCACAATACTATACTTCACAAAAATCAGTTTCTAAATAGGAAAATCACAACAGTACAATATGTCTCACACTAGAAAACTGGTCAAACGTCCTAAGGTCTTTTAGGAATAAAATTCACAGTCAAAATTACAATTCTCAAAAAATATTTTAGATTCAAAAGATAACCTAAAGCAAGATTATCAAAAGTTAAACAATGCTGATAGCGTAAAGCAAAACAAGCAATAATTTTTCAAGTGTACATTTTCATGTCAAATTTTACTTTATATTTTCTGGATTAAAAGCATCACTACTATTCCAGAAAACCAACTTCTTCCATCTAGTGAACCATGCATTATCTCCATACTAAAAATATTCCTTGGTCAAAACTTTAACTTACCAACATGCTTTAATTTACTCACTCCAGAGCCACTTCACAAACAAAATGTGTTAACAGCTGATTTTTACTCCAGGTTTTACTATTGATAAAACTACCAAAACATGGCAATTGTTGATCTGTAATACCTAGAGAAAATAATGGTAACTACTCTTGGTTTTTTCCTTTTTCAGTGTCTTGTCTCTTTCTTTAAATAATAAGCCCTTTTCACCTTTAAATTTTTTTTAGGAGTTTAGGAATCAGAAAGGTAAAATTGTATTTCTAGTTAAGATTACAGTTCAACCATGACATTTTGCCAAGATCTATTTATTATATTAAAAGGATTCAAAAATGTGTTTGAATAAATCAAACTTAAACCGTGTCTGATCTGAAACTGAAAGAAAGGCTACATCACCACATCTCCTTACAGTCTATAATTAGCAGGGGAGAAGCATGAATTTTAAATGCTCAACCAATTCAAAAGCTACATGGTTGAAAAGAAATGAAGTGCTGAAGACCTAAGAGAGTCTGTTTCAAGGTTGATTCCCCACTAAGAACGCACTGGGTGGATAAAACTTCGGAATCTCTTGTGATTGAAATGTTTAGGTTATGTCTTAACTTACAAACATGCATTTTAAAGCATCGTGTCCTAAAAGATTTAATTGATCTGTCCCCTGTCTAAACAGCAGTCCCCACTTTCTTGCATACTTTGGCATACGTTGGGGGTGCTAAAACTGTACCTTTCATGCTCCTCTCCTCAATCAACACATAACCTATTATAAACATCTCAAAGTTCAGCCTGGCAGTTATCCCAAATGCTCCAATCAATGAGATTTTGTTCAGGTTTATCCATTCAGTGTCAGGTTTATTTTTGTTATTTTTCTGGTCATTTTTGTCTTTAGTAGCTGTAGAGACCCAAGAATGAAATGGCCCACTAATCTGAACTTTACAGCCAACTCTTTATGAATTTCCATATTGTATTAAAACTTGTATGCAAAACTTTGGTTACACTGAAACAGACCGCACATACCATTTCATTTATAATAGGACAGACCCTCCAGATATTCCCCATTCAAGTGGGGTACAAAGCAGTTAAATAAAATGAACTTATGCAGACAGAATTGCAAAAAATGTGGAAATTTCGTGGGTTTATTCATCTCTCCATTTAAAAAAGCCAAGATATGCAAAAGCTCCAGGGGTCTAAGCAGACTAGCTGTTGGCCTTAAAACAAGGCAGGAATAGAATTCAGAAGATCTCATTTTTGAGCCATGATCTTCCATGCCTTTTATTTCTTTAAATATATTGTGTTTTAAGCATAGAGCAGATTTGATGCACGCATACAGTGTTTGCAAACGGAGATTCACAAGTGAACGTCTAGGCTACAATAGACAACATCTGGGCCAAGTCAGGGAGCAGAACACATACAAGTGAACCGGGTTAAGTTTTTCACGAAAAAAGTTCCTCAAAACAACCTCTCGTGGTAACTTTTAGTCCCTTTACAAGGCAGATCACAGTAACAATGTATCACAGGGGAACTTTAATGAGAATTCTCTCTCAAAATCTACAGGTTGTGGTTCCTGGCTCTTGAATAAAGTTCATGAAACTAAGTAGATGAAACTCCACAGAATCTTTTGCAGGAAATGGAGATTATTAAACCACAACGAAAGCTGGGAAACTTTCTGAGAAGTAGAAACTCATTTTCTAGTGGGCAACTACCTATGTTATGTCAAATAATTCTTACAAATAACGACCAACAGCACTGCTTGCTTTGGAGACAGTAGGACAAGGTCTTTATACCTGAATCGATAAACTCAGGTCTTGCACAGATATAGGCAAATACTTCATTTTATCTCCTAGAATTTTTTCACAGCCTACAAAAACACTACAGAAACCCAAATTCACCACTCAGTCTTCCTATCTGACCATCCAGGAAGTTTTTTGGGCACAGTCTAAGGCCATTGAATTACCACGTTTTGCAGCAAAAATTCAGGGTGCCCCATGAACTTTTAATGCCAAATGGGTGCCTTCTAGCACTCACTGCCTGATTTGACAATTCTTATCTGTCCTCATGGTCACGTTGTGCAGATATCATTAGGAAGACAAGGGTACAGAGTGCCTCATGGACTCTAATAAGGATACGGTAGTAGAACCACAGTATCAAATGATATCAGAATTATTAGGTACCACCATTGTCATGCTGCATGAAATATCAGTTTAGTGCCCTACTATATACGCCTGCTATGTACCTGGTTTTTGACCCTCTTTCTAGAAGTTAGACAGAAATAGTACATGTTCTTTCTTCCAAAAAGCTGCTATTCTTTAATGATTCCCAGTGAAGAACGAGCAAAGAAAGGACATAAGCTGGCCTCAGATATTAACAGAATCATAAAATCATAGAATGGTTTGGGTTGGAAGGGACCTTAAAGATCATTCAGTTCCAACCCCCCTGCCATGGGCAGGGACACCTTCCACCAGACCAGGTTGCTCAGAGCCCCATCCAGCCTGGCCTTGAGCACTTCCAGGGATGGGGCATCCACAGCTTCTCTGGACAGCCTGTGCCAGTGCCTCACCACCCTCATAGTGAAGAACTTCTTCCTTAGATCTCATCGAAATCTACCCTCTTTCAGTCTAAAGCCACTACCCTTTGTCCTGTCACTACATGCCCTTGTAAAAAGTCCCTCTCCAGCTTGATTGTAGGCCCCCTTCAGGTACTGGAGGCTGCTATAAGGTCTCCCTGGAGCCCTCTCTTCTCCAGGCTGAACAACCCCAGCTCTCTCGGCCTGTCTTCATAGGAGAGGTGCTCCATATTCCATATGCTGAGCAGCTAGTGAAGCAGAAAAAGATCCCAGATCCCACATCAATTTCTGATGCAATCCCCATCCTGAGGGTAATCCTCTGGAGAGAGTTCCCAGTGCCTTCATCCCATCATGAGGTCAAAATGCTAGTGAGGCATGGGCTAATGAAAAATTCATAGTCTCCTGACAGACAACTTTTTGTCCAAAAGGTTCATTAATGTCACAATATTATTTTTAAAAATTTATTTAATGTGGAAGATTCAAATGGTTTCACCTATCACTGTCTTCCAGTCATGAATATGTGATGCCAGATTTGATTTCTAGGCATCCTGAGCTCAAATGAAATTTAGGCGGTTCATGAGGGCAGTAAGGTTACAAGGCGTCAGGTCTTAGGGAGATCTGCTCACAGAAGTGGCAAACTCAAATACAAGTATACAGACAAGGTCACAAATTAAAATGCTTTTCACAGAAGACTCTCAGAATATTCCCAGCACATAAAGCTAAGCACATACTTAAGCCTTTTCAGGATCACAGCTGCATCTTGACATGAAACAGAAAGCAATGTCAAAAGATAAGAGAATTAAAAAGAAAGCTGAAACTACAGCAATTGTACTCGTTTTTGTATTTAATGTATGCCTCATAGTGGTGGTTAACAATCATGAGTAATTAATGAACAGTAATTGCATTTCTCTCCAAATTACTTGATGATTACTTGATTAATTAATTGAATTTACAGAGGACATTAATACCTGAACATTGGGTAATCTTCCACTGACTGCAGCAATGTAGTAGTATCTTTTAAGGTACATCTTCACCTCATTTTGGATTAATGAACCATAATTTTTTAATAACATCCACTGTAAAGAGTTCTTGACTAATACATTTCTGAATAATGCCTTTAAAGCAAAACACATATGTAAATATTTAATAAATACTTAAGTACAACCAGTAACTAATATGAAGAAACAAAATTTTGAAGACCAAATATGTAAAAGTTACATAAAAGACAAAGAGCCATCAACTATTTTTACTTTTTTTTTTGGTAACTCTAGAGAAGAAAGATTTTCAAGTAAGCGATTAAAAAAAAAAAAAAAAAAAAAAAAAGAATCTGGAGGCTAAGGAAAGACTTAGTACCTACCAGCATGAATCCAATCCACAAATGTCCAAAATGACCTGCCTTTAAAGTCTATAATTCTCTTCACTACTCTGCATATCCCCTTCACTTCTTCCTCCCACATTCACAATGTGACACAATACTATTTGTTCCATAGACAGTATTTATCTGATGACCAATTTACAGATTAAAGAATTAGAAAAACCACTTTGTACCCAATCACAAGAACATTATTTTTAGAAAATCTCCTGCTAAGTATGTTTTCTATTATCACACAAATCTTCTGTAATTAAAACTTCCAGACAGAGAGGCTCCTGTTCATTTATTTTAGGGAGCCACTAGAAAAATGCAGTTCTCCCTCCACCCTTTATGAACAAAGTTCTTCTAGGATAAAGCCTCCCATCAATGACTGTTAAGTGCTAAACCAGGCACTTCCTTCTGCCCTCTTACTCCTTCAAATTGCCAAACATGTAATGTAAAGTTTGAGCTCTACATTAGTAATACACCAGTGAAAAATGTTTTAATTTATTATATGTAGTTTGGGGTATTTGCTTTTCCTCTGCCCTATGCAAGTCTGCATTATCCTCATTCATTATCAAGGGAGCAATGACCCCTATCAATTTTTCACTTACTGCAATACACCATATATACACTTTCTATATTACAGACGTTTCCAAAGGTTTTCTCCACCAAAAAAGAAATAAACTGTCCAATGGGGCAGCAGACCATAAAATCCCAATCTGGACTATATAGAGTTTTCTAAATGATGACAGAAAAACAGAAGCTGGAAATTATATGGTGCAATATCATAGCACTTACAGTAGCTAGTGGAAACTATCCAATCAGTATCTTGACAGGTGGCATGCTCAAGGCTGCTCAGGGAACACAATGTGCTGACTAGAGAGCATTAAAAGGTATTCCTTCATTGATCATCAAACGCGTGACAGTCTCCTCTCAAGTCTCGCTTGTTAGAGTTTACACTGTTCACTGACATCAACTCAAATTGGACTGAGGCAATGCATAGGAATGGACTGTAAATCAGTTAGAGAGAACAGTAACATGCCGCCTGGCTGCAGCGGAGAAAACTTTAGGCCTTAGTTTAAATCACTGCCACACTGCATGCAAAAGTAGTGAGACATATGCCCGCTCTGGGATCCCCCATTACTGCTATAAATAAATAAAATACATAAACCCTCAAAACTTAAAAATGAAATAAAAATAAATCAAACTTTGCAGAAAATTCAAAATACTGAAAACCGACAGAAATACGCTCTCTTAAAGCCTTTGGGCTCAATCAGATTTACAGATATAGCTACCCTATGTGTTTTTAAGAGAAGTAAACAGAAAATCACCTGCCCCTCTGTCACCTACCTACTATAGCTACCTTCTTCTAAATAAAAAGTCAACCTAACAATCAAGAAAGGAAGTAAAACTTTCCCAGAGTACAGTTACACTTCAGGCAGAGCAGAGAGAGTTGCACATTAACATAAATACCCAAGTACCTTTTTATCTACCAAGGTCAATGCACAGTACCAGCAAAGACACTGGTAGAAGCAGGAATGCAGCCCAGCTGCGTGAGTCAGCCCCAGGCTCCCCAAGGGACCTGTACCACCCCGCTAGCTCCGCTCGTCAACACCCGCTGCAACACACGCGCAGCTTGGCCAGGGAAAGGAGGCTTCTCACCTGCCTTGCACCGCCTGCGTGCAGCGTTGCCAGTGCTTGCGTCCTCACAAAGCACCACAAGCTCTCTCCTAAACATCAGAAACGTCATGGCATGACACAAGGGTTTTAAGTGGCATCATTGCCACAACAGGGAAGCGACTGATAAAGTTAAAGCCGTGCCTTGCAGCTGCAGCAGGCAGTGCCACATTCTCTCAGGGGTTAGACGAGCGCTTGCCTTGCTCAGGTAGGACAGCTATTAGTTAAGCAGGACTCCTCTGCAACCACAGCTATGACAGGGGAATGGCATACCTCATGATTATTCTCTCTGCTCTCTATTTTTGTTGCAGCCACCACAGAAACATCTTTGTGCATATAAATGCTTAATCACTTCGTACTCTGAGAGAGATTGCCAGTGTTGATGGGGTTTCCATTAGGCTGCAGGATTCGGCAAACCGTAGGACTGAAACCATCTAAGTACACACAGTTAGAAGAAGCTACTTTTAAGTAATGCGTTTACTTAAACAGCTATACTGTCTTCTGAATAGTTTTCTTTGTTCTGCAACTAAAACTGTAGTTATGTTGTATATTTACCTGTATTATTGTTGTATAGTCATTACAAATGGAATGTGATCCTGGCTATATTACCAGTTCATGAATTGTGAACAAATTATTCTACCTCTCTGCAATGCATTTTCCCTATCCATAAACTAGGAATAATAAAGTATTTTGAGGACTTCGGATACAAAGCATTCCGTAAAAGTGAACTGTTATTTATTATCATGACTATCATCTGGTCAACTGTGAAAATTTCGAAGGCAATCAAAACATTTAGAAGATGTTTTAGCACATTTAGAGGATGTATTTTATGAAGTTTATCATAAAAGCCTAGAGTGAAAAATGTTTCTAATAAAAATTTATAATATGCACAAAACTTCAGTTGTACTCAGAATATAATTTTAATTGATCCATTCCAGTGCTCTTTTAAAAAAGATGATTTTGTATGTGACATTCAAAGAATTTCATTTTAGTTTTAATTTTGACATCCCTATTAAAATTTGAAGCATTTGACTTTTACCATTGATATGCCTCTTACAATATGTTTCTCTTTTAATGAATGCATATATATCAAACAGACAAAATCAGAAACATGACAAAGAAGGATGGTGAGCCAAATAAAACATGTGTTGGTCCTGAATATAATTGTAACATCATGAACTAATGAAGAACAAATATGAATTGAAAAATTCTTTGACAGTGAGCAATGTTCCAACTGTGGTACAGGAAAGCGGTATCATGCATCCACAGGCAGCGAGGAGCCTGTCCCTACAACTTCGAGCACCTCCCTCATGAACCTAAGCAAATTCAGGCTAATACAGAAACAGCTCCAACATGAAACTTCAAACCAGGCTACTGCCAAGGATATCCTTCTTTTGGCTGGTTGCAAACCTTGTACCCTTTTGCTGTATACAACAATAACCCAAAATCTACTGCAAGAATTAAAAACATTATTCTAATTTAGGAACAACACAAAGGTATCGGAGAAACAAATCAATGCCTTGTGCTACTGTGGAGAGAACTAGAAAAGGTTTGCACTTACTAAATAAAAAAAAAAATTCTGAATCTATATTCAAATTTTTATATATATAAAAATTACAAGAGTAAAATACACTATTCAGTCTTGTAAATTACAGGATAATATAGACTTGCAGCCTGATTTACCAGAACGGTATTCCAGGTAAATGCTTGTGTAACTCATGTGATTTCTAGCCAGTTACTACTCAGAAAGAACGGACAAGAAATTGTGACAAGCTATGATTTGTCACCTCCCTTGACCATCCATGTATTCACTACAGTCTGTTCATTTTAAATAAGATTTCTAAATTACAAAAAATAAAAAGGTGAATTATTGACTTTATTATTACAACTCTGCATCTGCGCTGGTGTAGAGAGATGTCTCTCAATTTTCCTTGGTATTTCTCTATAGGAAACACTTTCTGTCAACTACCTCATCTTTTTCCCTCCTTTTCGTTCTGAATAATAGGTACTTCCTGTAACTAACACGTTTTCTTTTCTTTAAAAATGTTCCTCATGAGAAGATGTATTATATTTTTAAATCATGAATTTCCTACAGCTCATCTAACTTTTGTTTGTGCATGTTCAAATTCTAGAAGGAGGGTGGGGAACATTATCATACTGAACATCAGATTCTTCTAAGCAGAATCCTCAACATATTACTAGAAGGGTTGGGGCTCTTAACCAATTTTTACTGGCAAGCACAGCAACAAAGTGAGTAGGAAGATTATGAAAACAGATACATTCTGCTGCATTCTATTCTTTTTGTAAGATAGCCATTCCCTTCAATATCTTCAAAGGCAAGCTGCGTTGTGACTCATCCTTAAAGCTACCCCAACCCCCCAGAACCCCTGTGTGTCAAAATTTAACTTCTCCCTTCATAAATTTGTAACATAAGCTGTTATTGAAAATAATTTAGATATCCCCTCTGGTGCTCCATTTGTTGAGTTTCTGGTACCTTATTGTTTATTTAGCTTATACCTACCCCAGTCTCCAGTGAGGCTAGAATGAACAGACTGATAAATTCTCATTTTCAGTAGATGACAGATCAAAGTTATAGTAATATATTACGGATGTAACTGTTTCTATAGAAATTAAGCAATGAAACATGACAATGTCAAAGTAAATGTAATACTATAGGTTACATAATTCTGATTCATTGCTGTAGTACAGCATTGCATGGAAAACTATGCTATTAAATCTATAGTATTATATAAATGTTTGCTTACTTTATCAATGAAGAAATATGATTTGCCAACATAGGAAAATGGTTTCCCCCTATTCACTTAAGCTCGATTTTGTTCCTAGTAAGAAAAATTGCAGTTAAGAATATGAAAAATATGTGAATCTACAAGGTTGCTGCTACATCTTCAGAACATTTAAGAAAATACCACCCCTACTTCCCTTCTTGTCCTTCAACAGTAGTTCTGATATCTTTTAAAATGTGTCACTTGAACAAACTGAGAATAGCTCTCATATATTCAAAATTAATTGGCCTGAACATCTTTGTTCTTAGGAATGCATGAAGAACGAGTGAAGTTCATGCTATTTCTGTTCTTGAAATTGAGAGTAAACACAGGCACGCATGTGCACGCACACAAACTACTTGAGGAGGTACTCAAGACAATAGGTCAAAGGCATCACTCGTGCTGCAAAGCGAGCCATTTTAATTCTATGCCAGGTGACTGTTACTCATCAGTGAAAGCTGGTAATGACAAATGTTCACTGGGATCCTCTACAAAACTTATTTTGCTAATGGACTGAAAATTCTTATTAAATTTTCCATGTGGTCACAAAAATAACATCAGAAAAATTCCCCCTTCAACAAAATATATCTAATTGTTTCAAGTCAGCAAATCTGGGAATTTTTAAAAAGTTTTCTATTTTCCTTGGTTTTTCAAAACTCAATTTGAATTAGTAGCAGAAGATAAGGTACATAGTCAGGTCTTCAGGTGCTGCTGATACACAAACAATGGTGCTTAGGTATGGCTGTGCAAATGCAGAATTAATCCTTGCTGTTTCTAAAATAAGTCCCTAGACTCAAATCAGAGTGCCATAAAGGAGTAACGTAGACTGGGTATGTTCATATATATATAGATACATGGAACCAAAAACTTTGCCATTGATGATTGCACCATAAGATTGTACTGCCTGTGTCCTTCCCACATCAACTAAGGCCAGTTTTCTCTGCCATTGCCAAAGAGAGGAAGAGAGCTGTACGAAAATCTCTTTCAATTCTATGACATGCCGACACTCCGGGTAACTGTGAGACAAAGGTAAATATGCAAGTAGATTTCCCTAGAAGAACTACAAATTTGTGCTGCCCTGTAGAATAAGTCCTTTACACATTATTGAACCTTCACCTGCTCAGAGTTCTTTAAAAATAGCAACTAATTATTAATAAATACTAACAATTACTAACTAGCCATTTCTAACAAATTGCTACAAATAGTAACTTGGCAATGGCCAGCTAATGCCAGTTTCTTTAAATAATTCTCTAGTTTACAGATGCAAAAAATAGATACTGACAGCTTGCTTTTCTATCAGGACTAAATGAAGCCTGGCCATAGTAAAATGGAGAATAGACAGAAGGGAGCTATTTTAAGCTGCTGGCGCTGACGATATTACTGTTGCAAAACCTCATGCTTGTTAAGAAGTGTGTGAAAAGGAGCTGTACTCTGTCACGTCCCTCTCGCCAAACTCTCAGAACTTTACACGGTCTCCTATTTTTTTCTGCTCATACTTAGTTTCACTTGGAAAATGACAAAAAAGTTATTTTCAAGCACCACTTTTGCACTCCTGGACTCAGTGCAGTGCCGGTCCACAGAGCCCAACCCGGGGGGATACAGAGCACTGATTTTCAGAGAAACACACACATCTCTAAGTAAAAACAAAAGCCCCTTTCTTAATGCATCTTCCTCTAGGTTTCTTGCTTTTTCTCTTGTTAATACTGCACAGATGTGACAGCTCAAGTGGAATTCCTTCCTGGATCTCTCATTGTCAACAAAGTGATGCCTGTGTGTTCGATCCTTCTTCCCCTATAGTCATGATGACTCTCTTATTCCCTTTTTTGGATTGTTCTCTCCCCTTTTCCCATTTCAACACTTCTCTTTCAAGTTTTGTACAGCCACTTCAGTCAATTTCTAGCATGTCTAGTGGCATGCATATATTTACTATTAATTTTAAATACCTAGCTTCCTACACAGTAGATTCAGATAAACCCCAAGCCAGACCACAAGTCAAAGAAACTGAATATTCAAACACATGTATATTATTAAAACAGCATGTGATGAGGTACAGGATTTTTCTCTATAGTATGATGCTTTTGCAAAAGGAATAGAAATACACTGCTGTCAATTAATACACTATGTTCTAAAAAATTCTGAAGTAATTCTGAAGTTGCAGAAACTCAAAACATTTGCAGCTAAAATACATCAGTGCCTTAATCCTATGGTATGAAAAGAAAGATTTTTTTTCATTTGACTTACAAGAGAAAGATGCAAGAGTGTTAAGATTTCCCACTCTGAATTAAGAACTGCTTTTTAAAGGTACCTAGAGGTACAGATAGGTGACATTGTGACTCTCAAAAACAACATCCACTGTGTACAACTCCTGGGAGCTTTTGAAAATGCCACTAAATACACATTAGAGAACTAATTAGTCGCTGTACAGAACTGTGAACATGGTAAGCATTCGTAATTCCTAAAGACTGTATTCTCTGCACCAGCATAAATGTTCTGCATAGTACTGCTGGGGAAGACTACCCATGGGCTAACTAGCCCAGGCGGGTTAGCCCACAGTTCCAACAGGTCAGTGAGGAATACTTCTGTCACTGTCACTCTTTTCTGATGCATCAGAGGGAAGCGAGCTTAATTAGGAAAAAGGAATAGGGGTAAGTCGACACTGTGTCACAGCCTTATTTGATGTACTTTTGGCTTCTGATACCTAAACGGACACTGAGATGCCTGAACCATGTTAAAAATCTGATCGAAACTTAA
This sequence comes from Platalea leucorodia, assembly GCF_965183815.1. Taxonomy (NCBI): domain Eukaryota; kingdom Metazoa; phylum Chordata; class Aves; order Pelecaniformes; family Threskiornithidae; genus Platalea; species Platalea leucorodia. The sequence goes on along the minus strand of NC_138831.1, from coordinate 492,180 downwards.
AGCAGTAAGATGCAGCTGTTGACATCTCCATTATATTACAGTGACATCAAGAAAGCATTCCTCTACACCTTGGAGTGAATCTTTGTGTACTCAACAAAACATACACAAAAATTCTATTATTCACGTTCCTTCAAGACCCCTCCTTGCACACTGGGAACACGCTTTATGGTTAAGTCTGTGCTCTATATTCAAAAGCAAAGCACTTGCCAAGCACAATAGAAATCAGTTCAAAACATAAGGCGTCTTACACATCAGTGTAAGATAACACAGAGAACCAGCAACCTGTCATCTAATTTCCTAGACTTCCAGATACATACCGCATAGCAGTGCTCTTACAGAAATGTGCTCGACAGCCATATTTAAGATTCTCACACTGCACAGTGGCACTTCAGCATGCTGACATCTATGAGTCTGTTACCACTTCCGTATGCATCCTCAGCTCCAAAAACTGAGGAAAATGGAAAGCGTTTGAGGACTTCCCTATTTAGGCAATTCTTCCTAAGCCTTACAGATGGAAGATAAAAGATAATGCTCTTATGTGAAGAGATCTAATATAACTATGATGCTGTATTCATGTGTATTATTTCACAGCCAGTGTACTATATTTGAAACCCCTGGCACTGGTTCCTGCTCTATTTTGTTTTATGACTGTGGCTTGTCCCAGTGTTGAATTAGATGTCTGTTTCTCACAGAGGATGTAATCCAAAACAAATCAGAGCCAAATCACTGATTTATAACAAAAACTGACTAAAGTGCAAGACTTTTTGTGCATAAAACTTTCCCCAAGCTTGTATCATATGAAAGGGCATCACTTAAAAAAAGTATCAACAGAATGCTTTAAGAAGCTTGCTCTCTACGAAGTGCAATGACTTTACAAATGCTCACCTGAGCTAACAAGAAAAGGAGATGGCAAGTCTCCCCCTTCATTTAATATGAAGTAATCCAGCAATGTTTCCAACATATTCTGACGTGGGAGGAGAAATGACAGAACTTGTACATCTGTTATGACAGATACTTTTACATTCTTGAGAGGACCTGCCTTGGCTCCATCCCTCAGTATTTGCACTTCTGTCCCAAGGGAAACATTACCCATTTAAAGGTTACAAAAAAGAAAGGCTAATGAAGTTTATACACTAGCATGACCTGTTTATGTACATACTGTTTTATTTATTGCGCAATTTAATTTTTCACTTTAGCATGCATCACTCATGATGATCACAAATGTCTATAAACAAAAAGCAAACTAAACTCATCCGAAAAAAGAAGTCTGGAACAAAAATGTTGTTGGCTCTGAAAAAACATGCAAGAGAACAGATGTACAAAAGCACACCTTAAAGCATGCACCTATAGGTAACACAAGAGTAATTGTACTTCTATTAATTAAAGTTAAACCAATGCTTTAATTAAATAATGGTGAGATGCAGACACAGTCATCTCCTCCACCCAATTAAGAAAAAAAAAAGTTTTGTGAGGGTTACCCAACGGAAAAATCAGATCAAATCTGAACATTAATATCTTAGTTTGCATGCAAAGTAATTTATTAATAGATTAAAATTTTTAAAAGCTGTTCTAATTAGATGCAGCAGTAACCCTCTGATATGCAAGAAGTGCATCTGCCTTAGTGTATTAACTTCTTCTATTAATGTTATTTGAATATATGCTTTGAACTGGAGATTATGAGCATTAATTCTGCAGAAAGCTTTCTTTCAGGAATGTGCTTCTAGCTTCTTATTTTTTGTATTATACAATATACTTGGTAATCACCAAGGAAGCTTTTCTAGCTGAATACTACAGTAGAAGACATGCATCTTCTTCCTTCTTATTCCAGGTGGTTTTGTAGAATTGCTCTACTGATCAGGTAACTTATCCAAGAAACCCTTCACCTACCTGAGGTCATATTCAAATGACAGCTCAGAGAATATGTGGCTAGTCAGAAACTGGAAATAAAAGACTTGGATGCTTTCACAAATTTGGTAAAGTAGGGCTGTAGGATCAAAACCTAAAATAGCAGGCCATGCAGAGTATCAAATCTGCTACAACTAGCAAGCATAATACCTAACACACCTACAAATAGCAGGTGGACCTGATGATGTAAACTTGTCTTGATCACAGGTAAAGATGACTTTTATACCCCTTACCTGTGTGATACCTCCTCATGTAAAAAACAGTTTTCAGTATTAAGAAGCACTCTGAACAAGACTTTGTAGTATGGCTTTCCCAAGCTGGAAGTCAGCTTCCATCTGCTGCCCACATGCACTAGCATCTTCGCATTGTTTCGGCTGCTGGTCACAGCCCCCTTCTTTAAAAAAACTAAATCAAAGCGCACTGCAATTCAGTTGAATTCTGCCCCCATCCACACAATTCCATCATCAGTACTTCAAAGAAGGGATAAGAGACGGAACACGCACTGTCTTTGCAATAGGGGCACAATCTTTCACTGCAAAAGAGATTCTGCTTTTTTGCCTCATTTTGGAGCCTTTTCTGCCTCCAGTCTGGCATAAAGGAAGCAAAAGACTCCAACCTGTAACATCTTACTCAGTTGTTGATAAATTACCAAGGGATTTATTTAATCTTCCATGTATTTAGAGATGTTTTCAGCATTTTTTAAAGACTTGTCTTGGGATAAAAGGATTTTAAAAAGTCATAAAACATTATGAAACAGAAAAAGAAACTCTGTATTTGTTCTATCGTAGAAGAAGGAGAGGCAAAGTTTAGCTTTTTTGCAAGCAAATACAAGTTATTGAACTGTAAGCACAGCAAACAATGTAGTTATCATAAGAATTAAACAGGGAAAAGGAGAAATATTTTTAGGTTGCCAATATTTCAAATTAATCACCATTTGATCTTAGCTTTATTACAATTACTGCTTTACCTACTACTAATTTTCCTGCCAGCTGGAAAGTACAATTGATTGAAGCTACTAGTTTTTTTAGATTTGTTAGGTATACCATAATGTAAAGGACATCACAAATATGTATCAAAAAGAGCTCTTTGCCAACACGCAGCTCTGAACACAGAAATTTCTCCATGATGTAGCACGATTAACCTAATGCCCTCAAACCACATTTAGAACTTGTGTTATACCGATACACATTTTAATTGCACTTTTTGACAGGGTATTTGTTTCTAAGTGAATACTGACATCCTGATCTCCTGAGGACAAGAGGAATGGTTTTCCTGCCAGCAGCCACTTTAGATAGGGTATGCAAACATACACTGCTGTTGTCAAAATCTTTGCATAAATTTCCAAACATTCTTACAGTGAGAGTTTTGTTAGACATCCACTTTCTAATTTGGAATAAATACCTCTAATAAAGACACACTTAAACCAATGCATATTTGAAACAACTAAAATATTAGGACTAACATTTCATAACAGAGATTAGTACAGTATAAACCTCTTTCAGAAGGTCATATTGTATAAATCCTACTAATTTAAATGGAAATGTTATCTTTGAACTGAGAAACAATTTGGCTTGTGAAACCAGTATACACTCCAGTTAGTATGTAAATTTAGTATAGCATTTACTACTAATGCTCAGCGTATGTTTTGAGGCACGTTACCATATAGATACAGCCCAGAAAAAAATCACATTTGAGTGCTTCGTTAGCCTGATGTCTGAGAGCATCATACTTGCCCACTGACAGTTGTTTCTGAACTCACCTGGGCATGCCTAAGGATATACCTCATGTATCTCTTCTAAGGAATAAAGATGACTCCTAGTCAGCTGTGGAAAAGCTTGCTTGTCTGCCGGTAGGAATTTTGTAAAGTCACTGTATCTGGGGATGGTTTAGTATCTAACTTCTCTGAGAAGCTGGCTACCTTCAACCCAGGCTGAATTCAGATCCTAAACCAGAATGTTCTGCAACTCAGCCTAGGAAGAGGGGATGGGGCCTGGAACCCAGATACGCCAAAATCATGATCAGTTATATGTGTTGTTAATAGGATGGAAATCGGGAATGAGAAGCAGCTAAGGGAGTTACCTGGAAGACTATCCTTAGACAAAGGCCACTCAGAGGGTAGAAACAGCCAGAGCTGTGGAACTCTACTGGGCTAGTATTAAAGGATCATGCTTTTGTTTTAATTTTTAAAATACATTTTTTATGACTCTGCAAGCTCTGTACTACTTTTAAAGAGCTTATCAAGTTAAATTAGTTTTTACAGGCTATGGGTAAACAGGAGTTAATCAAGATACATGAAGTGCAAGTGCACAGTCTGTGGTTAAAACACTCATGAATGTAACACAAATGGGAGACAAATAAAGCTTTAAGGCTCTACAGCATTCTATAGTTTCATATTTCCACTCCACTTGATTTAGACCAGAGAAATGCAGCTATTCACATGCAAAGTGCACTAATTGACAGACAACTGCAACCTGAGGAGGATGCTTTCATCATTCCTATCGGTACTGTTTCTTCACGTTCTATAAATCACGAAAATATTTCTTGGAGACCGTACATCTTGGTCTCCCACTTCCCAGGCGTACATCATATCATTGAAGTATATCCAGACACACACTCCCTCTCTTTCTCTTGCTGTAAACTAATGAATTATTAATTGTATAAAAACAAAACAGCTCTAGAAGGGAAGATTTAGCCAATACTATACTTGTGTGGTGTCTAGACTGTACTATACCTGGGTTAAATCAGAGACTTTCAGTTTAAAACACCCAGGATAAAAACTGGTCACAAGAATAGTGAATAAACTAAATTAAGTGAGTTTCTCTCCCACACATCACTTTCATATATTCCTGCAAACAGTTTCAGCTTTGACTAATTTTATTTTACCATTTCTTAATTACTTCATTAAGTAATTCCCAAACAGGTCTTTTAAGGTAGCTGAAAGCGTATCTCTCAGTATCAAAAAAAGGTAAGCATTCTATTTTTACTTTCAGGTCTTACAGCATAAAACAATGTAATGCAACAGCTGCACATAACATTTTTCTTAAGTCAACACGGACATTATTAACCTTATCAACAGACGATTTTTCTGTTCAAAACCATAGCCTGCCATGAGTAACAACACACTCAAGCTAAAGGGCATCCATTATACCATAAAGAGACTCCCAAATTATTATGCATTATTTGTACATGAGACTAAGAAGGCCTTCAGCTGCTATTCTTTCTTCAAATTTGTATACCATATTTTATTTTAAAAATGTGCTCCGTCTTGAAATGCAAGTGTACTAATTAATCCAAGTTTATGAATGGGTAAATTTGGGTCCCAAGTGTGACTGCAAAGAAATGTGACTTAAGTCAAGTGAGAGCAAGATCGAGTCAGAATCAATATCACTACCACGAGAAGAATCTTCACCCAACTAATAGCACCATACAATAACATGGCTTTAATTTTCTTGTTTCAATGTTGCCAAGCTGTATATTTCCTCACACATGTACTTTATTCAAGAAACTAAAAATAATGTAAGTAATCAACACAGAAAGAAGCAAACATGAAAACCACGTGGCAATGAATCAAGTTATTTATACTGAAGGCATTTTATTATTACACAACCTAAAACATGCTGCCCCACCCTCTTTGCTTTTTTTTTGCTGCCATTCTTTTTCTAAATTAATATTCTTCCTCCTTTAAGTATTATTTTAATGTAAAAATTCTCAGAAAGTTTCCCCTGAACATTTTTTTGTAATACTGAGTAGAATATATATATTTATATATATATATCTGCATTAGAATATATATATATATATATATATATTTAACTCTGCATTAGAAACGGGCTTGCCTATATATCAACAAAAACTTTCCAATGAGCACTATGGCCTTTAACCAGGAAGAATATTACTGTTACTGGTAGAATATACGGCAGTAGTTCTACCAGAATGTATAATGCTACTGAACAAAAAAACTCTACAATGACCAGGGCTCCCCCCACCTTTTTTCAGTAGCATCTACCCTAGAAATTCTGCTGACCTAAATCCATTAGTTCAGCTTAGTTTCTCAATGAGGACTAAGCCAGTCCAACAACCTGGCTGCTGCCTTCTGCCTACCCGGTACTGCCTCTGGCTCTCCTCTGACCCGCTCCGTGAGACAAGTTCAGCTCTCTACAGTACTTCCTTCTTTTTGCTGGGTTGATTATCAGCCTGCTCACTCATCTGAACTTGCTCTCTGAGCTGCCAGGGCCAGCTCAGGAGCATGCACTTGAAGGGGGGGCAGGAGGGAGGCAAAGGAGGGGACGTCCCTTCAGCAGCAGCAGAAATATCTGCGTTAGGATGCACAGGCAGCTGCCACCTCCTGCTTGTTGTATTACCCTCCCTGCTGATGGTGCCACTGCTTGCCGCGCTCCAGGGGCACCTGCGGCTGCTGACAGCTTCCCTTGCGCTGCCAGAGCAGGACAGAATATGCAAACAAGACAGGGGTGGGAATGGGGATCAAGCCCACTTCCCTCCACTGGCCCTGGCCCTCTCTGCTCCTTCTGACCCAAACTCTTTTGGGGTGGAGAATGCTGGGGCTTCAACCGGCGACCAGGGGGCCGACGGGCCACCAACCTGCTCTGGCTGCTAGCGCACAGCTCCTGGGGGCACAGCTCCCCCCGCTTGCCCACAGGCTGCTTTCTCCTTCCCCAGCACCACCTTGCTCCTCTCCTCCCCTGCTCCCTCAAGCCCCACACATCATTGACAGTTTTAAATGGGCTCAGTTGTCTCACGAAACCTCAGCCAGAAGGATATCACAATAAGCTTAACACAACTTTAAACCACGGTGCTACGCTCTTATGTTCTTGGCATCAACCACATGGCTTCACTCACCTTCTTTGGCTTCATCTTTCATCTGATTGGTCTGAGTACAAATTTTTTTTTTTACATAGGTTTTTTACTGTAGTAGGCACACAAAACACTAGTGACAGTAAAATGGAGATGACGTGACCATACAGTGGTACTGACCGCATTACAGTGAACGTGACAGCAGGTGGCACCACATGTTATAGTGGCACCACAGTCTTGGATTGGTTTAAGCTGCTAATGAAATGGTAGCTAAAGATATCTTTCTTTATTGCATCCGAGACACACACAGGCATGTTGGCAAAATTTCTAAGCATAGAAAGTGCAGACTTAAAACTGCAAAATCTGCAGAGCTCAAATTTATTCTTGCTACATCATATCAGAGAAAGCAATATATATTCACCTCTGATCTAAGAGTAGCAACTTCTAGGAGAAAGGTCAGCTGAGTTGAACTATGCTGACGATAAGATACAATATGTGACAAGGAAAAGGACAAAAAGGAGAACTGCTTTGATTTAAAATACTTTTTGAGAAATTAACATTTAAGAGCTGTAATTAACAATATGCTCTTTCACTAAGGCACCAGTGCATATTTTTTCAAAATAAAAGAAACACGTTTCTCACTCAGAATTGGAGTCTGCAAATGGCAATACTTTGGCGAAAACCAGAAAAGATATAAGTCAAAGGAACTGACACCATATTAATTTTACTTACTTATTTGATCCTTCCTGTCAACTTTGTAACTGAAAGAGCTAAGAAAAAGAATAACTGAATTTACATAGAAACTTCATAACCAGCTTATTTCATAGCTGATGAAATAAGCACCACCAATTCTATACATTTCACAAAGGCCAGCACGTTATCACTCAACGTATAAAAACACATGGATGTAAGAAAAAACAGATTCAAGTGATACTGCACTATGAAAGGTAGCTTGTACATCAGCAATCAAAATTGTTGCCACGACACAAAAACTGTAAAAGTATTTTTCCTTCCCTGCATTTCACAGATGCTGGCACAAAGCTAGGGCAAGTTTGTAGTGACTCCCATCACAAGACAGACAAAGTAAAACGCACAGATAAATATCTGTCAAGATGGCAGTTGAAAGGTATAATCTTTCAACTTGTCAGTGTTCAAGTATGGAAAGAAAAAAAAAAAGATAAAACACAAAAAGCATACAAATAGCCTAGGATTTGTACATTTGATTCTTGTTCTTAAAGAGCAAAAAGATTGCCTGAAGCTTTTCACTGCTCGTATAAATTGGGAAAAATTGTATGCTGATACTAAAGGAGAACTTGAGCGCTTAATTTTCCTGCTGTCCTGCAAAAAATTACTTCGCTTTATAATAAATTTGAATACAAATATGATTGCAGGAGGTCTTTGAAAAAGTGGGGGGGGTTAGGCAAAACAGAAAGAAGAGGGAATTTTGGTGATGAACTGAATGAGAAAGGACTTCCCAAAGAGAGACAGTAGCAAGGGAGACAGGAAAGGCATGTAAGAGGTTAGGAATCAGTGTGCAGTTGTGCTAGGTAGAAACAAGATTCCAACAGAAAGCAGAAGAGAAGAATTTTAAGCACTGGGGAGTTCAATGCAGGGGCAGAATAGGATGAGAGCGCAATCGGTGAACGGAGGGCACGACAGAGATGATGAAGGCAAAGAAAAGTTTGCAACCAAAGGTGGAAAGGAGCAAGATCTCTAACACTATTACTGGTGCAGCACCTTATTCAGTCTATAACACTAACTGTGCCACCTCTATTGTTTTCCTGGACCACCAGCTCACCTTTTACAAAAGAGATTACTTGTTTCGCCATCTAGCTCAGGAGTTTTACCACATGTAACAAAAGTATTACAGCACTTCCTGTACGTAACACTTCCACGCACCAGGTCCGTTCACATCTACCTTTATTCTCAATTGAAGAAAAATATTTTTGCTTTTAAAGTTTCATTTTCTTCTGTAATGAATATTATTTACTCTCTGAACTGTAAATATACACCTAACCTCCTCATTCTTACATGTTACTTTTCACAGATGTCATCCACCTGCACCTCAAGTCTCATTGAAATGTACTTCTTCCTTCAACTTAATTATTAGTATTCTTCAGCATTAACATTTCCTGGGTTACATTTTCAGTTCAATAGTTTCATTTCTTCTTTTCTTCATCAAAATTGCCCACTAGAATTGCATTTGTTCAAAAAGAACAATCGGCAAGAGGCTTGCAGTAGTACATAAGTAATCTCCAGGAGCATTTTACAGCCAAATTTTACAATTTTCTGCTTTAAACTGTTTTGTTATAAGCTTTCTACACTGAGCAATTAGCTAGTACTCAGGGTCTTCTCAGTCTCTCTCTCTCGTCTTTTGGTACTGCGATAAACTTGAATTTTTTTTTTTTTTTTAAGTTGTTTCTCATCTTTCCATATAGAATAATAATTCTCTAAGAATACGGCCTTTTGGTGGCATTTAGTTCTCTCAGCCTGCCTGGTTCAAGTACTGCTGAGCTGGCCTATGATTTTGTTGCTGACTAGGCTATGGATAAGAGTGAGGACTAAGCTGAGAGATATCCACAGCAAAAGCACTCGTAGAAATAATGAACCTCCTTGTTTCAGCCTACGCTTTAACTATTATATTTTGCTTCCTCATTCAGTAAAATTCATGTGTGCACATTGTTGCCTTAACACCATTACAACTTCTTCATTGTTTTTGGTAAGGCATAAAACTGTGACCTATTAACAATACAATTAATAATAACAGCCAGATGAGTGATAATTTAGTTTTAAAAAAGGAGAGATATCCCAACACTAGCCAAATGAAAAACAAGCTATAAGTGTTTCTTTTAATAGGAAAAAAATTACAGTTAACATCACATTGAGGGTTTCCGCTGGTCACTTACTGAACAACGAAAGGATGATTCCTACTGTATCACTTTTCTCTCAAGCTTTAGTGGCAGCCATGGCTATCAGTGAGAGACTGGAATAGAGTACAGCGGTACTCCTGACAGGACAAAAAACAGCCCACTAGAGGGTCTGGCTAGTAGGTTTTGCTCTTAACCAAACATCAGATTTTCCTCACATCAGATTTGACAGGACCAGCAGTGAATCGCTGCCTTCCTGTGTAGCACACCACACCGTCTGCTTCCTAGCATCATTCAGACACTTTCACCTAACAGTCCTGTGCCACTGCTAGGACTCTGAAATAAAGCTGTCTCCTCTCTCTCGCCCTCTTCCAGTGGCATGCAAGCATTTCAAAGCATTCTGGTATTTCATAGCAAAACTTTGCATTCGTCACAGGATTACATAGACTGCAAATGTGTATGGAGGGAGTATCGAAGTACATATTCTTGTCAATTCTTCTGACCACCTTTGTGCAGCCAGACCCTCACTCACTGCTTCTTCTCACCATTCCCACACTTATCTTACTCAAAACTGCTCCTTCTGGCTCCTTTCCCTTCCCTATAGTTGTTCTTGCCTTTAGTGACCAAATTACTCTTTGTCCCTTTCCCTTCCTTTAGTGGCATCAGCAGGGAACCCAGTAAGCCCAGAAGAATTTTTTAATTTGAGCAGCATTTGACCCAAGCTGTTTCTTATAGACCTACATTCCTATTTTAGGATCAAATATAGTTTTCATTATGCACTTTTCCACGCTTGCAATTTGGAAAAAAAAGGGAATACCGTAGATAATAAAAGATAGAGATAACTTTTGTAAGGGTAAAAAATATAATTTATGAGTAAAAATTCAATAGCATTAGCATGGAGCTTTCCAGTTGTTAATAATGATACAATTATGTAAAATTATAAAGGTTAGAAAAATAAAACTGAGTCCCTGCTTACCTGTGGTTATTACAGAACACTTGGTACTTCCCCCAAGCATGTTACTGTGTCCATATTCTGGACAGGTTTGTACTCAGGCAATTGCATTCGTGCTGTGCGACATAATCCTCGTAAAATATCAACTGGAAAAAAATCGTTTTTAGACTTTCCCCCTAAAAAAACCTGATGTGTCATGGTGTTGATGCAGAATGCGTATCTGCATTCCTGAGATGGACGAGTGATCCCTAAATATACAGCCTGTAAAGGACACCTGTACTTTACAGTACAAACTTGTACCGTAGGTGAAGGGAAAATTAGTACAAAGCTTGCCACATTTCAATTAACTTACTTGTTTTCTCCTCTGATACCTTTTCAATTTGCTGCTGAGTTATGCCTACAGAAACGATAGAATTTCAGAATTGGAAAAAAAAGTCAAGGCAGAATAGTGAACAGATGCATCTACAGACATTTAAAATATGTGGTGTGCAAAAACAAAACGCGAAGAGCCATGAGCCGTGAGGGAGATTTGGGTGACAGCTACTTGATGGCACTTGGTGGCGCTGTTAGGAATGCTGGCTGCCCAGGTTTTCGATGCTGTAACCACCTTTTCTTATCATGCCACTTTTGCAGGACTACTGAAAAGGAAGGAAGAGGGTACGAAATAGATGAAAAAAAATATAAAAGAAAATGAATAAGTTAAAGCAGCCCTGAACTCCTCCTCAACAGAAGAAAACCTCTTTTCAATTCTATTGTTTGATGCAGTGTAGAAACCCCAAACTAAGCCAGGAGAAAGTACTTAATCTTACAGAAGGAAGAAATCAGGCACAAGAGTGATATCAAGCAGGAAAAAGTCAGGACGGAAGAAATACGCTTTAAAATAGAGATGCTGTGGTACTGTTGAACATAGAGCTGCGGAAGTCCAGAAGGTGGAAGGTGGTCTGTGAAGGGCCCTGGAAAAATCTTCAAGGCTACTTGGTGTGTATCCAAGGTCTGTGCTGCAAGGACTGTATTAACAAGTGAATAGTATAACAACAAAGTCAGACCTAAGAACCGAGGATTTTAGAACAGGTGGAAAGATCCCCTGCTTACATACTGCCAAAGGCTAGGCAGCAGGCTCAGTGGACCCACTGGCCAATCTGAGATGATGTCCTGTATTTCTGCCATATGTTCCTAAAGCAGAGTGAACCTGGTTTATCTATTTGCTTGTAACTAGTATACAGCACCTTTTGTCAGTTCTGCTCTTTCAAGGCAGCAAATTTGCAGATTTTTTTTTTTTTTAAATTACCATGAGAGACCTTAATAATACTATTTCAACGGCTGATTGAGCTGATTAAATCGCTTTCTATGCAATAACTAACCGACAGCTCTCCAAATAATCTGCAGAAATCAGTTAAGGCAGCTTTTGATGCAAGAGCACACAGACTTGGTAGAAGGGCGGGCAGAACCTTGGCAGCACAGCTAATAAATGTAATTATAATGATAAAAGTTCACAAATGGCTTCATTCTACACTGTCACTCACAGCACAACCTGCTATCACTCACTCCTGCTGCACACAATGACCTTTGTCATGCTTGAGAAAACAGCTTCCCACTGTGATTTGACTCTTACTGAGTGGCCAGATGGGGCAGTTTTGCTTCATTATTTGTGTCTGTGAAGTGGAAATGCCAACAGAAAGATTCATTACTGTCAAGATCATCTCTGCAAAGCTCTTCTGATTTATTAGGGCATAAACTGCTGTACTGGCTGTAATGAGACATAAATGTTCTGTAAGGCCTATGAACTCAAGAAGGAAATACACTGCCATCAAGAGGCTATGGGCCCAATTTATTAACAGCTTGTGCCAGTACCATCACAGAAAAGCATACCAGCAGCACGGACTGCAGCAATTGTAGGAAAAAATGTAACAGATTAGCCAATGACGTGTTTACATAAAATAATTTCTTTCATTCTTCTGAAATTTGTACAGTACAGACAGGTGAAATGCAATGGAATTGCTAAATACATTAAAATATTAGCATCTCTCAGATTCTTTTTAATTAATGTTGAGATTATGATCCAGACTGATAAATCATAGCATAAGAGAAATTAAGTCTCAAGTTATCTTGCAGGGAGACAATTCCTTGTTCAATTTAAGAATATTCTAGATTTTTTAAGCCCTACATTTTGTTAGGCAGTCCAGATTTTCTTACACTTTTATTTGTATCATGGGTCTCGCCTACTTTTGTAATTAATGCAGTACAACACTCCTAAAATATTACAACTATTTATGATGACAAGCAAGTGTCAAAGAAACACTAAAACTGATTATTTGTGTCTGCCCTGAAGTATATGCATTATTTGAAGAGAATACATCAGCTACTTCATCCACTTTGAGAGCATGTAAAGAGTGCTTCACCAACACAGGAATAATTTAATGCTACATTGACAAAGGGCTTCTAGTGTGGCCACAAAGATGCTAGCAAGGCTGCACATATGGTTTTGCTAGCACTGTTCGCAGTTTGGGTTGCTAGCATTCAAAAGGGTTCAGAGGCCGTGGTTAAGGCTGGACTACAGGCACTAGAGGTGCTGCTTCTGGCATTGTCACCGAGTGACCTTACGCAAAAGTTGCCGGAGAGCTACTAGAAATGGCGTGGCTTTCTCTTGGCAAGTAAGGGCTGCAGTCAGGAACGTGGTGGCAGTTGCATCAAGCTACAAGATCACACAGACCATTCCAGGGCAAGATCCACTCCTGACTGTGACTGGAACTATCCTTTACAGCCCAGCCCTTAGGATTCTATGGTTCTCCCAGTCACTAGTTCCTCAGATAGTTAAAAACCAACAACAAAAAACCCCAAACAACAACAAAAACCAAAACAACACAAAACAAAACAAAAAAACCACACAAAGTTTGCACAGCACAATTTAAAACTGAGTCCAAATCTGCAACCATAGTCAAGTCTCTTCTGCACTTTCAGAAAGCATGGAACAAATTATGTTTACATTCAATTAACACATTATAGGATAAACATAAACTTCTAACTATAAATTTACAGTTTACAGAAAGAATTGTACAAGTTCCGTGCTGAAATCTCATTCATTTTTCATGTACCTCTTCCAATATTTAGAGACATAGATGCACATTATAGATCAATTTTTAAAAATTTCATTTCAAAATGTTGGTTCAGAAAAATTCTTACGAAAAATTATGCCTTGAAAGAAACTTCCCTAGTGGGAAATATATCACAATCTGAGCACTCATACACAGACAATTAAACCCACATAGCACTTTTTACACTTAAAATATCAGCAAAATTAATTAAGCAAATTAAAAGTACGAAGATATCTGCTTATGATGGCACGGTAATCTTGCCTCTGCTTCTAATTTAATAATCCAGTCTCACTCGGAGGGCAAGTACACTTTGTACTGACACAGCTCCTGTGAGTAGTCCTGGGTCTTGTAGATACTGTAGTGCTGTTAGCACTTGATTAAATATTAATGTGGGAATGAACACCAGGTTCTTTTGCCACTCAACAACCCATTAATAAGTCACCCTGGAGAAAGGAAGACACGACACACGTTTTGTTGAGCCACTTTCTTTTGGGAAGGCTAAATCCATACACTAGTAGAAAAAAAAAATAGTTCATTAGTAGTGTTTTTAACATACCTATATGGCTTGCTTTACATTACTATTCCCTTACGGCTATTAAACATTCTGACATTTAAAAAAGCAGCAAACTAAACCATAACTAAACCAGGCATTTAGTCATCTATTTCTCACTAAATGATGGAAAGTCATCTCGATTGTTTTCTGCTAATTTGTATGTTATTTCGCTGTTTGCTATGTTTAAAGGTGTATCCTATAAAAAGTGATCTTAATATAAAAAATACAGAACAGTAACATTGAATGCTGAAATAGTTATTAAATTTCGTTCTGACTCAACTTTCTGTTCATTTCTAGTGATTTAATAGAGAATATGCCTTTTCGAAATGCTTTTTCACCGATACACTGCATCATACATGTTTCTTGGACAGACAATATGGCATTAACAGTTCAGTGCAAATGCGAGAAAATACCAATTTGCCTGGTAAGTCAAAAGAAATGGTTTGTTTTTAAAAGCCAAAAATAACCTTAATCGAGTCTCTTCTCCACAAGCTGAAATGAAAATTTAAGAATCATCCTTTTTGTTTTCAACGCAGTTTTACACTGAAGTTCAGCCCTATTTTACGGTCACGGCTTCCCACAGGGAACACTAGTGAGCATTTAGCTGCAGAGATACCAAAGCTTTCCAGTGCCCCTTGCAGCAGAGAAGGAACAATTGCCATGAAACTCCTCCAAAATTTACAGTCAACTGCTCCCCTTCCCAGGATATTCTGGAGTACTGTGCACCTGTATAATTAGAGATGGAGCAGCTGCTGTATCCATCTTGTGCAGAATTTATACAGAAAGGGCCAATAACATTAGGCTTGTATGAATGCAGTAAAAGATCTTAACCTCACCAGGATGTGAAGCCCATTTGCCATTTTCCTCCTCCTGTCTCCACACAAATATAGTTCAAGCAAGACCATACTGCCACCTTCCACCATTAACATCTACAAGGAAAACCCTCTCAGAAATAAAACAAACTAACAACAAAACGAAACTTTAAAAATGCCTGAAAGATGGCAACATTACCATCCCTTAGAGGCTGAGGACAAGTTCTAATTCCGCCCCCCCACACTCTTCAGCAAAAGCAGCTGTGGTTATTTACACAATATGAGCACTTCCCTGCTATATTCCTCTCCTTTTCCTGAGAGTCCCTGGTGGTTTACATCATGTAGAGGTCCCGTCCACCCCTGCTAAGCAGTTAGTCTTACAGGTAATACTTTGCAGTTAGGGAAGTGAGTATCTGGCACAGAAGAGCGTATCTAAAAGTTGTGCTGGTGCAGTGGCACAATACTTCCCAGAGTTCCCTAGATGGACTGAGGAGACTGATGGATTTGCTAATTCCCTTAAAGGTTCAGTATTTGTCAACTGAGAAGTTTGTTCTGGCAGTTTGGCAGTGATTAATGACTGTCTTCTCCTTGCCTGGGAGAAGAGACACCATTCTGAGCAACCTTTGTGAAGGCTGCAGCAGGGGGACACACATGTTCCCTACATCCTTGCTGCTATGCGACCGAAAATGGACTGACCTCAGTCTAGTCGTGTCTACTAACATGGGGAAAGTACGTGAGGATTTTATTATGAACCAAACTAAGATTTTGAAAATTGTGTTTATTGTTTCCTATTGCTAATGCAAGCAGAGTGCAAAGACTTCGTTTTGAGTTTCACCTTTGAACACAACTGAGTATTGTGTATAACACTGTTATAACCACAGGGAAAACCCCACCAATTATATTGATCTAATAGCTTATTAGATGTCACTCTTGCTGCACACAAATGTAGAGCCAAGTGCATTTTTCTGGCTGAAATTGCACAAACATGATGTACCACAAAGGCATCCTCAGATGTCTGGCTCATCTCTAGTTTCCATACATGACCTTTTAAGGAGAATTTAGGTCAGCCTAAATAAAACAGTTTATTTCAAAATGCGGTGCCATATGTCAAAATGTACTTAGTCAGCCAGTATAATTTTTAGCCAAAAATTCAGTATTATCAGATGCAGTGCTAAAATCTCTGTACTCACAATTTTCTCATGCTGTTTGTGTACACATTTGAATATTTTGCACAAATTTGGTTTTGGTTGCTTAAATGAATCAAAATATTAAAAAAAAAAACTATCATAGTTATTAGAATCATACTGATAGGATTGTTTGTTAAAATCATTAGTAAGTAATACTGCTAAGTTTCCATTACTTTTTATGGACTAAGTTCTGTCACTCTTTTTTTTTTTAAATTCTAAATAGTTCCATTTGCTATATAGATATTGTGGGTACTACTCATCATGAAATCCATGATAAGTCAGGGAGGTAGTCCCAGAATAGGAGATAACTCCCATTTTGACAGGATTGTACTGAATAACACACAAGAAGGAGCCATAAACTACCTCCAGCTAAGAAAAGGAAAACTTATTTCACAAGGCAGCTAACAGGTCCCTTTGTCTTGGCAAATATTCCCCCCTGTGTAGGAGACAAAGAGAGAAGGAAAATCCTATTGGTCTCTTAAGTAGAGCTATTTTCTAAAGCAATTCTTCTAGCAGAGAGGAACACGACAATATTGTGATACTGACCAAATCTCAGGCACCCTGTGCTGCCCACATGCCAGACTTCCAGGGACAGCATGGCTGAGAGCACAGATTTTCTGGTAAAACAAGGTAAACCCGGCTAGGATACTGGATGTCCCGAACATAGACCCATCAGAGACAGAAACACTGTACTAAAAAAGTCTGACCTCTGATGAGTAGTCCCCATCAAAGCTACGAGGAGAGATTTTTAGATCCTCATTAATCCCTACCTGCCACACAATGGCATGATGCTGCCACTGGCTATGTCCCCAACACTGTACAGAACAAATGTACTGACACTATAGCGTAGGAACGGGAGAAGTGGGGGAAGGAGGG
The DNA here is from genome assembly GCF_965183815.1 of Platalea leucorodia. Classification (NCBI taxonomy): domain Eukaryota; kingdom Metazoa; phylum Chordata; class Aves; order Pelecaniformes; family Threskiornithidae; genus Platalea; species Platalea leucorodia. The sequence continues at coordinate 475,124 of NC_138831.1, read as the reverse complement.
GAAAATAACTTGGTCTCAGTAAAAATCCATATTCATTTCTGAATGCTGGGCTGATTATGCCTTTTCAATACAATATAAACCATCGGATCAGACTCAAATTCTACACAAGAAAACAATGGGAATCTCAGGCTATCCATACTGCCTAGCCACATTCAAAATTGTCCCCACTCAAAACTGCCAGCAGTACAACTGCAAAAATGCTACACTGATGATGCTCCCACAAATTGGTGACTGATGAGGGGCTCTTTTTCAATTGCAAATGACAAAAATGGACAGATAGAAAGATAATCTAACCATAGCCATTTTTGCACACAAGATGAAATTCATCTTCCATGAAATTTTGTGCCTATAAAACTCAATAGCGTGAATATTTGATGAAAACTCACCCCCTAAATGTGGTGTAAACTTAGCCAAAGCTAATGTTTACAGTTTTCACCCATCTCTACCACAGACATTTCAGTATTTAGACAAAACTCTCATTTTATGGAAAATTCAGCCATTTCTTTTTCACAGTGAGAGCAAAACTAATAAATGTATACTCAGTTAATTTCACTCTTGGAGGTTAAGTTAATAGAGTACATGAACTGCCTAGGGATTTTTCCCTTCATTCGTAAAAAGAATTGAAAACAACTGCACACCTACTGCAGGGCAACTGCAACAGTAATTTTCAGGCTGGTAGATGTTTGTACATACTGTGAAATCTGGGGAAAGCAGGCACCTCAAAAGAGGCAGACAGGAATCTTGAATAAGAGACATGCTGCAACTAACCTATAACCCAGCATTACATGAGGAGTACTTCATGTATCTGGGACCATAAGGCACGTTGGAAGGGGAGGTCAGCTGCAGCCCCCAAATTTTACAATCAGTTTGTTGGAAATAATATTCAGTGGCAAGACCAGTCCACAGCTTGGCGACACTCTTCTTCCAGGCTTGCGCATATTGGTAATTCACCGCTCTCTGCTGCCTTCCATGCAATACCACAGAAGACTTTTTCCGAGAAGGAAAGAAATCTGGATAAGACAGTCTGAAAAATCCCCTTTTGATTCCCATTTCATTTACTTCCTCTTACTTCCTTCTCTCTCCTATTCTTTCCATTATCCCTTTTCCTTGTAATCTTGGGCATTATTTTTTACTGTTGGAAAGTCTACTAGGGAGATCGATCTAGAAAATAACAGAAGTTAACTTTCAGATGGTCCTCCATAATTTACAATATATTGCACCTATTCCTTTTTTGCATGAGTTGGTTTATTATTTGGGGGAAAAATGTCTACAAGAACAGGAGCTGAAAACCTGCTCACAGCTTTCTACCTGACATACTGAATATATACTTCAGTTTATTTATTGAAAATGCATATTTGTTAAAGAGTTAAAGATTTAGACTGATCCAACGTGACTGAAATATAAATGATTAATTGAAAGACCAGTATTATTCTATCTTTTGTCTTTATACTTAGGAAACATTCTTCATGGTTCTACTAATATCTTGTATTATTAAATCAACTAAAAATCACAGAGACAGACCATATCTGATACTCCCTTGGACATTATTAAAAAATGAAAAGTTCTCCTTCATCAGAAGCTGAAAAACAGGATCACGTGATAGAAAAATTCTTGGAATAACTACTGTTTATAATTCCATTGTATTTTGTTCTTACCAAGAGGAATGCCCAGGAGCTTGCCTAGCAGATATGCCTTGCTGTCTCCATTCATACACACTTCCAAATTTTCCTTTAGGCTTCTTGACAACAGAGAGCAGTCATCTTTCTGAGGGTGTTTGTGGCAATGTTTTTCCTCAAACAAGGACAACCTGTTTCTATTCATTTTTAAAATAGGTGAAGTGAACATAAAAATGTTACCAGAAGTCACTGAATATTTCCAGATCCTATTGAAGCATAAGAGAAATGGAAGTTGACTGTACATTTTCAAGACACACAATTTTCCATAAAAACGAGCCCTAAGTGGCTTCTGTCTTGATTTGTCCAGAAAAGCCAGAATTAAAAAACAAATTCCTATTTTGTATCCAGTAGACTGCTCTCTCTCATTACCTCTCTCTAGACATACCTAAAAATACACAAAGTGATTGGGTTAAACAAAGGTGTGCTTCTGATCTCTCTTCCTCAAAAAAAGGCCTGTTCCAAGTTCATAGGCTCTGTAGGTGTTCTATTTCATGAACCTCAATATAACACAAATTTCAAAATGTTTCATAAATAAGTATTTATAGCTGCTTCTATTTTCATAATGACATGCTGAACAGCAGCCATTGGGACATACACTTTACTACTACAATGGATTTTAAAGCCTTCTTCAATAACGAGTCCCGGATGATTCAAAATCCTACATGTTTTTTCAAGATACGAATGTCTAATGACATAAGATGGCAGAATAAGGACTTCTGTTTTCTAACAATGCACTAAACTCAGCTTTAATGTTAAAATCCAGCAGAAAGGTTTCAAGAACTCGTAAGGGGAAACCTCTGTGACCAAGCTTAAATCTTAACACAAGTCAGCGCACAAGTGTTATCCCACAGAAACAGAACATACTTATTCAGATGTGCAAATCTCATTCTGTCAGTTTTGCACAGAGACAATTATGGTAAGAGTAGTAGAGAGGATTATGAGATGATGGCATTTAGAACCTCATAGAGAAGAATAGGTTTTTATCAGTTTTGCAGCAGATGTCTGCACACGGGAACAGAACACAAAAGGTAAGTCTACAGAGACTGCCATGTTTTTCAGAAGTCTCAGAATGTAGTTAATGCTGTTATGCCAGTTTAGAAAAAGTAGGTATAAATACAGCGAGATAAACAAACAGTGCGCTCTGAATGGGTATTCTATAAAATGCAGAGCCACTAACACAGTTGAAGACTGAACCGCTCAGAAAGAATCAGCAGACCCACAACAGAGTTCTAAAGATGGGATTGTTTGGATAACTTGTTTAGTTCTTAATTCAGTAAAGCGCTTTAATGTATGCCTGAATCCATTGCTTTGGTTAGCAGAGATGTAATAATTCACATATGTAAGCGCTTTGCTGAAATGAATACTAAACTACACATACATGATCCCCTGCATGTAATGAATCTTCTGTACTGTCTTGATATATGTGCATGTATTGCAGGATTGTTCTATAGCCAGACACCACAGAGGATAAAAGAGGTACTCTAGGAAAATGGTATGTATGAATAATAATTTCATATAAACAATGTCTGTTATACTTCCAAACCAGCAGAATTTGGCCTCTCAGAGCAAAATGAGCAAGAAATACCATTTAGTATATGTAATGGGATGCCAGCAAGAGAATACTATACCAAACATTTAACTTCCTCCCTTTGTAACATTCCCTTTCCAAACATCTCTTGAGATTTGATATTTAAACATGTAATTTACCAACCTTCTCAGCTTAACGTAAATATCCAACAGAAGTTAACTTAAAGCCTCAGTATGTAACGAAACAACACACTATGGCTTATTTTAATTCCGTGAGAGTTATATAAAATAGAAGTATATGAAGATGTCATTAAAAGAAAAGCAATACAGGAATGAACCAAGAATGGATCATACAAACTAGGTAGAAATATAGTTCAGTACTCAGATGAAAATGTCTGAGAACAGTTATTCTTTGTGCTGGTCAATAGTTTTCCAGGGTGCTTACCAATTACTTACAGGCTACTGGAATTGCCGTACCTCATCTGACTAGCAATGAATCTGACCTATTGGTTAGGAAAAGACACAATAACCCATTTTCCTATTTAAGCCTCACCATTGCACCGTCTCCTCTACTTGTATTACCACATGTAACTGTGAACATTCTTGTTAGTCATAAAAATATCTTTAATCTTATTAATGTGTGTCCACTACATAATACTGTGTTTGATTCAAGCTTAACCTTGCATTTAAAAAAAGAAAAATTAGAAAATTGAAATTTTATTGGAGTATATTCTAAAACCTGTAACAGAGGCCTAAAACATCATAAGGACAGCTTTTTAAAACTTACTCCGAAATACATATGAAGTTTTCACTCTTCCCTGTCTGTAGAATCAGTGAAAAGTTTTCACTTAGTTTCTTGTACTCCACAGAACAGAAAGTACCTATAAAGCAAACAGCCTTGTAGATCTATTATATCCTTATTTCAGGCTATTGTTGAAGGAAGCAGAGATGACCCTAGTTTTGTCTCTTTCACCAACTTATTTTTCACCAAGGCTCTCCTCTGTAATGTAACATTTAATATAGATTCAGATAATTTCAACTGCTTCCAGAAGCCAAACTTTAAACAGGTACTTTAGGAAGACATTCAGTCCAGCATCATCGTCACTTTTTTTTACTATCTGTACTTTTTTTTTTTTTTTATTGTTAATCCAAATTAATGGATTGGAATACTGTGTTCTCTCCTTATTGTCAAATGCAACCAAATGGGTTTCACATATGCAGCTATGGTCACCTTTTTCTTGGTAGGTTACTCTCAATTAACAATATGCATACTTGATATCTTACAGAGACTGTAGATACTCATCTAAAATAGAACAGCTCTGTCAGCTGTTAACATCTCTTTTCTGCCTATCGTGTTTAAGTAAGAAGATGCATACGTTATAAGGAGAAGTAATTAAAAACAAGCAGACTATGAACTGTATCCTGGCTTTTAGTATAATTGCAGTACTGTTCAGTTTAAACCACACAAACTAAAATACATTTTTTATCATACTGTTGAAGAACTTCAAGAAGTAAATGATCTCACTATTTCCTTAAGTGGATGACATAATTCTTCACAAAAAACACTACCTCAAGAATAGACATAGTCCACAGAATGAAATGGGCATATTTGTGCAATTACTATACCTACTTTAACTGTCTTGCTTCTGGCATAAGAACTCCACAAAGATAAATTTTAAAAAAATTAAGACCTTATAGCACTTTAAGTATCAGGTCAGGTTTTATTATATTCGTTTGGTGGATTAATAAACAGAATCCATAATATATTGGGTTCTTATTATGATACTTACAGTACTTTGGTCTCTCTTGTTAATAATGGCTTTCAGCCACATATTTCAGTGATACGGAGTTTATGCCAGATGCAAACAGTGATTACTTGTAGTCATCTAAGCATGTTTTAGGTACATATATTTTTATCTTAAATTTTGGAACTCTTTATGTCTACACACACTACATAAAAATTAACTTCTTTTTTAAAAGCAAAAGTAATGATTTTTGTGTTATTGATACTCATTAGTTCCCAAAAAGTACTTTGGGTGATCTATTTCAGATTGTGGATTATTCTCCATTTTTATTGCCCATTGTTTATAAGGTACTCAGTATGACTCCTAGTTAATTTACTTTTGTATCTATTTGTGATTACATGACAAACATTAACAGGGTAATGGCACTTTGGATATACATTTACATTGTGTATAACTGATCATCTCAACAAAAATTCTTAAAACATTCAGAAAGCATTAGCCACTACACAATTCTAGACAACCATACAACTGTACAGCAGTAATCCTTCCCTTGGCAATCCGCATACACCCTGACCATAAGATTCAATTACCTTTATCTTCACAAAAAACACCTCCCCACTTTCTGGTTTTAAGCACCGCAGAAGTAGTTTCTCCATGGCAAATTAAATTGACATTGGCCTAGAAAAGAAGTCTTAACTACTTTGACTGTCATATTAAAGAATACAAGTAGAAATACTAGTTACCAATTTGTAGACAGCATTCTGGTAGTTCTGACAAAAAAAAAAAAGGCATTCACTGAAACAGAAACCTACCTGCCTCTTTTTCTCTTTAAAAGGGAGAAGTAATAATGCAGAAAATAATCTATTTTTAAACTATTTTTTTTCCCAAAAAAAAATGCAGATGGGGCAGGAAACTAGGAATACAGCATTTCTATGGGAAGTTGTTTCTCCTTATTCCCAAATCAAGAACTTCTGTTTGATCTCATACCCCATCTTTCATCATACTGCAGGGGTGCCCAAAAAGATAGCTAATTAATGTAAGGTATGTCATAGCTTGAAAGGCCTAAAGTGTCTGGACCTTCTTTTGTTCTTGAGATAACCAGTAATAAAGCATACTGTTTGTGTAGCAGTAATAACATCTGCCTCTAAAGTACTTCAAGTCTTTTTAGAAAAAAAAATCCATTTAATAACATCCAGACAACATAGTACACCAGACATTTAATTTGCTGTGCTGAAGTTCCATGTTGCCAACATCAGCAGGTTCCTAAGCTGCAGAGACTTGGTTAAAAATCTGCAGAAAGGTTTGTAATCTTGTGGATAGCAGACATGAAGAAAAAGATGATTTGTCACCAATGCAATGCCACAACACAGCTACCCATTTTCTTGTAGCCTGGTTTCACAGCATGCACTTGATTTCAAGTTTGTCTTTAGGATAGTTTTCAGACACAGAAAGTGAAAACATGTCATGTTTCCATCTTCCTTTGTTAAAGGAGGATACAGCAAGCATTCTTTCCTGTCCTATGGCAGAAACTAAATGTTTGGGGAATTTTACAGACTTTCATTTCATATACAGCATTTGAAGCCAATAGATTGTTGCTCGGCTTCAAACATTTTATTAAAAAAATAAAATGCAGAATTACTAAAATTAAATATTTATTTCACAGTTCTCTAATGTAAGTGAGCCTCCTTCAGGCATCCCCCTGCTCGGGCGTGGGGTCCTCCACGGGCTGCAGGTGGATCTCTGCTCCACCGTGGACCGCCATGGGGTGCAGGGGACAGCCTGCCTCACCATGGCCTTACCCCGGGGCTGCAGGGGAATCTCTGCCCCGGCGCCTGGAGCACCTCCTCCCCTCCTTCTGCACCGACCTTGGTGTCTGCAGGGTTGTTCCTCACATATTCTCACTCCTCTCCTCTGGCTGCTGTTGTGCAGCAGCTTTTCCCCTTCTAAACTACATTCTCCCAGAGGCACTACCACCATCACTGATGGGCTTGGCCTTGGCCAGCAGCGGGTCCGTCTTGGGGCCAGCTGGTACTGGCTCCACCAGATATAGGGGAAGCTTCTAGCAGCTTCTCACAGAAGGCACCCCTGTAGCCCCCCCGCTACCAAAACCTGGCCACGCAAACCCAATACATGATGATATATTTAATATTAGCTAACATTAGATAAAGCATAACTGAAATAGGTACTTTGCTGACAGGGTAACTGAGGTAAACAGAAACTTAAGAACTTTTCTTAATTAGAGCTATTACTTTGTCCACCACTGTCCACCACAATATCAAAATGGCAGGAAAAATATAAATGATAAGAAAGATGGCAATGCAATGCATAGATGAATAGAGGACAAAAAATGTGAGGAAAAAAACTACTAAGCAGTTCAAAGGTATGATTTATAAATACAAAAAATTGGCTTTGGAGAGAATAAAGATGGTGTAATGCAAAAGCATCTTGAAGTGCACCGCATGCATAATTTTTAGGCACACTGATGCAAATATGTAGGATATTGCATTTTCAATAAATCTTCCTTTCTAGAACAAAATAATCCAACAAAGAACACTGAAAGCTCTAATACATTAAAGCATACATATGGAAATCTTTTACATCTTTCATACTGCAACATTTCAGGCTGAAAAGAGGACAAACTGAGTTAATTTTTTTTCTCCATATTTTCTAATATACAAGTTAGAAGATTGTATAATACATTAAATATTTTATAAGAGTTGGATAGAATATTGCATATTAAGTAAAACGTACTCCCTAAACACCACGTCCTTGCTAAACAAGGTAGCATTCTTCATGCTAGGCCTTTGCAGAAGTATACCCAAAGGGAAACCTGTTCTGCTGCTTATTGCAACAGCTGTGCTAAGTGTTGTTATCTCAAATATAGCTGCTGATTTGCACACGAAAGATATACAGCACATGGTTTTGTGAAAATACTTAGCTGACTGTTTCAGAGAATTCTTTCCTTACTGATTTCATATGATAAAGAGAGTTTCCCCATGGTCTCTTTCCATTTTTAAGAGAGGAACTAACTTCATAGTGTAAGAAAATACAAGATATCAAAGGCACATCCTTCTGAGAGATTCTGGAAATCTCCGTAGACATCAGTGTTTGCTAGATAAAGCACAATGTTCTCATGGAACATTTGAGGACTTAACAACTTAAATCAGATGATACCCCATTGAATAAGAGAGGAAAGAATGGCCACAAGACTTTTTTTTTTTTACTTTTGTCTTTTTTAAACTTTTAAGCCTCCGTTGCAGTGGAACAAAATGAGTTATGTTTTCATAAAACAGAGCTAATGCTAGCCCACAAAGTCACTCGATCATATCAAAACTGGAAAGGAAATAAAATTAGTGGGAGGGGGAAGGTGCCAGAAATACTGATTGAAATTCCAAAGATAATTTAAGATTCAGTCATATTCCTCATATCCTCTATTTAATTTGTTTGAATTTAATTTGTTTACATTTATATATTGCTTAATGAAAATTCTTCATACATCATCTGATCATGGAAATCTTGAACCATTACAAGATTTAATTGACTGAATTATTAAGAGTAAATACTGAAGCCTATAGCTGAAATTAACATCTCTCAGACCATTTCTATAGGGATAAAAGTATATGCAAACATCTGGGAATTAGTAAAAAAAAAAAAAAAAGAAAAAAATTGTTTGTTGTTTATAAACATTTGTGATCTGAAGCAACAGCTATTGAAGTGATAATTTCACAATCAGGTTATATTTGTCTTGTTTCTCTAAGAAAACAGTTGGAAGTAAGTGTCAATAGAAAGAAGAATTTAAGAGATATATTAAGACTATATTATTATCAAGGATTTATATGAGCACAGACAGCTGATAAAAGACTTAAGCCATATAATATTAAGGAGTTACACTCATTTACCTAGGAAGAAAAATATAACATATGACCTGTCTCCTAAAAACAGATTCCATTTTCAATATTTAAATATCTGAAAAACAGATTTCCAGAATTATTCAGTAATTTCAACTGACAAATATATTTTGTAAAGCCCTAACTTTCCGTTTGATTAATTAATGAACAGAAAAATCAGTATAAGCTTTGCCCCTGAAGAATCACCCATCTTCAATAGTAAATACAGAATAAGAAAAGGCAGGAGATATTTTCATGTCATTAGCAACAACAAATAATCTCAGTGAAAAGCAGTGAAGAAAAGCAGGGAGAGAAAGATCAAAGGTCACATATTTTCCTCCAACTTATAGGTAGTTGATCACCACATTTCAAGGAGGTACTTCTTGTATGTCACAGGGTAGAAACAAATATTTCTGCTGTATTTCAACAATATTGCCGTTGCCAATTGAGATGTGACCCAACAAAGTACAATAAATACCAAAATGGACAAATGCTGACATCCAATGCAACTTCTCTCATAATACCTAATTCTACACCTTAATGCATTAATTAAATATGGAACTTCCTCATCCCTTCCACTACACAAAGGCTAGCATCAATTCACACGAAAAATACTACAGGTCTCCTCAGAAAGTGCATTCTTTTAAAGATGACAGACTTCCTGGCATGTCCTGGTCAAATCACAAAAAGTATGACCTTTCTTTTAGAGAATGCAGTCACATAAAAGGAGCGAGCGAGGTATCTCTAGTTATCACTCTACATTATCACTCTACATTCTAAGAATAAAAACCTCTTAACCAACAGAAAGTAGAGCAGTTGTATGTCATTTTTACTACAAGAAATGACAGTAATTGACGTAACATTTTCAGAAGGTCAGAAGAAAAAAAATCACCAATTTCCACATTTTCTCTTGCTCACTGATTGCTATTAGGTGAGGTTTGGTTCAGGTAAACAAAAAAAGGGAGAACAGAAAACAAATGAAATTTTATAAATGAGAGCACCGTGACTAAAAACTACAAATCAAAACTAGTACTTTTTTCCACAGAATACTGAAACCCCACACAGCACACTCATATTAACCAATTACTTGCTCATATTGCACTTCCAAAAGTGAGGTTGTTGCTTCCACAGGCATATAACATGGCAGTTATCTCAAACTACAGAAACTTCCTAAAACAGTCCCAAAACTTGCTTTAGCAGAAGATAAACAGCGTAAAAGGAAATTATTTCACATCCAAACACAAGGCCTACGAGAACTTCCTCATCAGGAAAACTCAAGGCTTTTCTGCACTACCATATAACATCCATGTGTTATGTAACAAGGTAATTTAATTCTGGGCAAATTTCTTTATACAGATGGATAGAAACAAATACATTTTTAATAAAACCTCACCAATTGCAAACTCTACCCCTCACTCTGCCAAATAAATTAAAAATAGTGAGTACTACATCTGCTGCTTCTCCAGTCATAATAAACCGTTCACTGTCCACAGTACATACCCTTCTTTAGCTTCAAAAAGCACTGAATTATTAATGAGTGTTTTGGGAGAAAGAAGAGAAAAGTTTTTTCACATTTAATGATGTCTCATAGGGGAAGCATTATAAAATGGTCAAAAACGTACCCTGGAGGGAAGTATTTCCTTAATATCTTATTATCCTAAGTTCATGACTACAGTAAAAGGCCATCTCTATCCTCGAGCAATATCACATAAGCATCATTTTTGTCATTAGTGAAACATACAGTTATCCAAAATCATTTTTAGATCACTAGAAAGATTGTTACTGACTTTTCAATAGGCACACACTTTATATTGCATATGAAGGTTTGGGTTTTCCATCAAATAAAGGTGATAACATACTTACTTTTCTGTCTGGCCAATTATATTTTGCAAATATTGTATCGTATGTGTCCACAGCTCCATCAGTAATCAGCATTATGGCTTGGCTGCAAATACTTCCTTGTCCTGTGTGATTGAACTGTGAAAGGACACAATCATTTAGTTACAGCACATTTCTGTTGGATGAAGATAGTCAGGATTGCACTGGATAAACAAGGATCTTGACAAATCTCTAGCATGCTTAGAAGTAGGTGAAAAAGTCTCAGGTTGAAAACATTTTATCATAGACATTATGTTCTTACTGAACTGTAACTTTAGCTGTGTAATAGAATCAGGATTCATGATATATCCCCATTTTATCAGCTTGAAAAATAAGAAACATACATAAATATAGCACTTCCCCAAATTAAAAGTGTATTCCCCTGTTTTAGATAGATGATACATATCGATGCCTCTACATAGGGTTCGCTTTGATTTAAATATAATTTTAAAAGAACAAGCTACACAAAAAGAAGAAATGAATGAATGATAACTTTACTGCGAAGTACGGAAGATACACCACTTATAGAGAGACATATATGACATTCATATTCACTCAGGATTACATTCCATATGTTATTTTTCATAAAATGGTTATCTGTGAGAACCAAGTTAATATCTATATATTCTCAGATTCTCCTATTACTTGAGCACAGGTACTTAGACAGCAATCAACCTATCCTTTGGAGTACGCAAAGAAAGTTTCATCATTCCACAGACAGGATTTTCTCCTGGTCAAAGAGCAAGTAAATTGGACTGAGTCATAACATAAGGTTTGATCCCTCATTTCTGGAGTTGGTGCCTTAATTTTATATCCATGTGTCTCCATACGCTTTTATTGCGGAATAGGTTCTTATTTGTCGGTGTATTATTTTATATATTCAAGGAACTTATGTGAAACATCTGGCTTTTAGCAAGACAATGCAAATTTGGAAAATTATTTGGTTTTTAATTACTCTGTACGAACACTAAAAAATATCTGTGAAAATATCAATAAACTGGGGCATTACATACAACTCTTTATAGATCGGGCTAAGATTTGAATACATGCTAATGAATGAACAATCTCCTTTTGTTCTCTTCCTATGTAGTTTTCAGGTATATTACCAACTTTGAGGTCAGACAAGGCCTCATCCTACCACCTTTCTCTTGGTACTGAGAAAGCCAAGCAATAATTACCTTGTCCCACCTCACTAGCCTATCTCTGATGAACAGTGCCCAAAAAAGGGTGGTCCCATTTGAGAAGCAGTATTTAAATTTAAAGGTGAATTACCTTGCAGGGACTCTGACTGCTTCTGGATTCAACAAAATTTATTCGGAGCATTCTAGCTTGATTTGGGCTAGCAACTGCTCTGACTTTAAGCTTTTTGCAGCCTACTCACCCTTACATATTCACTGTTCTTCCAAAAACTCTAAAAACTGATTTTCTACAAAAAGTTCTTAACTTCTAAAAACGTCATCTTTGCAGACATGCCTGCAGTAGGAAAGGGAGTGGATGGTGGGTTCCAGCAGTGCTCTGTCCTCTTCTGCCTTCACATTTCTGTATCTGAGTAATCACATCCACAAATACCATTCAACAATCATTTTTATCATCTGCAGCTCTCCTCCAGATCAGTTTCCATTTGATGTAACAGGTCTCAGCAAACAGCAGTAGAAACAGGTTACTTAAAAGGAAACTAATGAGGGTTTACAGAGTTAGCTGTATTCTGGTCACTGCCTGAAGACTTTTATCTGCGATACCTGCAAGGCAGTCTATCCTTAGAATTCTTCAGTCATGGCAGTTTTTCCAGTCTTAACCAGAATTATTAAAGTGGGATACCTTCATTAGTATGATCTTAGATGCAATATTTTCTCATAAAGATGAAGTTACTTTGCCAAGGGATATATTCTTCATGTGGACAACATATTTTGAAAGAGACAAGGTATATTAAAAGGGAAATTAACAAAGGGGGATTGCCTTTATATATTTTAGACCATCACTCTGTATGCATCTGTATTATTCTATGTAGTTATCTGTTCGAATATTTTGAAGAATGAGATTAAATTCAAATGCTTTGATGAGTAATATCTTCTCATATTTGTCTAGAACTTTAATTTTATTGAATAGCAAGAGTGATGAAAGTGTTTTCCATAATAATAACAATGACAAGGGCCTTATGATGAACTACAATTAACTCAGTGATTCATCAGTTAGTAGCAAAAATTTCAATGCATCCTGACATTTACAGCATTTGGTTGTGATTAACAGTCTTTGAAATGTCACAGAATTTTATTTAATTGGCTACAATTTTTTTAAAGGTAATCACTGCAAAGACCGCATTTGTCACCAAAAGAGATAATTGCATTTGTCACATGACATAGTAGGTGCCTAACTACCGCACCAAGCACTTCTATATTCTTACGCTGTATAATGAACACTGCATAAATCGATGATTGGAAAGAATTTGGGAGTGGATTTTTAAACATGCTTTTCAAAGACATCGGTATCAACCATCTTCAAGGCTTAACAACCTAGGCAAATACTGAAAGGTAATTGCAAGGCAAAATTAACTGAGTTTAATTAGTGTAACCCGTGAACCATTCTAAAACCCAACCAGAATCTTAATAGACTATCTGTGTAAAACAAGCTTTTTCATTTTTTCCTTTCCTTTTTTTTTTCTTCTCTCCCCCCTTTCTTTTTTTTAAATATAGACGAGACATCCTTAGCTAACCTATAATTCACAAGAATAGATTTCTGGCACATAAAGGTCACAGCCTGTAGACAAAGTGGAAAATGGTTAGCTGTACTCTTTTAAGGAGAGATTAAGTAGCTTTTTCTCTGGCCTAGGCTGCTTAATAGAAGCTCCCAAAGACTTTGCCGATACGCTTGTATATAATGGAAAAGATTTTTATGCTGTCAATTGTGGAAGTATATATGCAGGAAGGCTTGAAGCTATTACACTCGCTTTTATAGTATAAATAGAAACAGTTATTACTCCACCTTGAAGAGATCTGAATGTACATGTAGCATGATCCACCATGACCTTACAGATCAAAAAACTCTCGCTCATCATAGGTACAATTCAGTACATGGGATGTCACTTCCCTTTATTCTCAAAACTACCAGTTTATCTAATGAGATTTTTATACCACATTCATCATTATAACTTCAGTCGCCTCACAGATCTTAAAACAAAACAGAAAAATCTCATCTCAGGTCTTCTTGATCACTGTCTGTAATGTCTTTTTTCAATTTACACAGATTTGGAAGACTAGTATAGAACATCTCCTGTATTGAGGCTGGTTTCTATTTACTGTTGTGTATCTGTTTCCTAAGACTATATTCAGTGCCCGTAATGGGATTCTTAATAAACCCTCTACAAACAACCTTGAGTGTTCTTTACTTCCTGCAGCTTTTCCCATTGTCACTTTTGGCATGCACCACATGAAGGAATTAGTTCCACACTGTCTGGGTGAACACGTGGGCAGTGGGTGGAAGAAGATCCTCATCTTTTCATCTTAGGATTTTACGCCCAGAAAAGAACCGATCAATATTGTGCTTCAAGATGAATACAAAGGAATTGGAACCATTAGTTAATCTATGATCCTGCAGTATAAAGGAAGGCACACTTGTCAAGTCAAACCCTTTGGAGAATATTTTGGTTTGAGGTCTCATTTGCAAGGTACATCCTTCAATCAAAAGACAGTTTGCTACTTATTTTAGACGAGATTTTCTTTTTCCAGCAGACTAAGAGATTTTAAATTTTTTCCCCAAAAGAAATGACTATACTTAAGGAAACACTTTAAAACATTTTCATTAATATAAGCTCAGTTGAAAAAAGGGAAAACAAGGAGGCGAAAAAGGAAAAGGACTGGGGTGGGGGAGAAAAAGAAGGGGGAGGGGGGGAGAAAAAAAGGGGAAAAAGGAATTTGCTTGTTGTATTTGTGACTGAAATATTTCTTTCCAAAACAACCCTAGTAAGTGTGAGTGACAAAAATAAAGTTTCTAAAAGCATCAGTTGGCATAGCTCAATCTTTATCCTATCATTTGTTAATTCATGAGTTGTGACTAGTTTGTCTGTATTCTTAAAGTCCAACTGAGGTTAGTTAGGATGCATATTAATTCAAAAGGTACATGATTTTTAAGTCACGGGATCTACTAAGGCTTGATAAGCTAAAAAAGAGATGCCCTGGGAAGCGTTAGGCAAAAAGAGAAAAAAAACTGTATTCATGACATGAATCAGACATTTAGTAGAAGAAACTGATCATCTAAAAAACATAGTCCATACATTTCAATCCAATAATTTGGGCATCAAATCACTACCTTGTGTTTGAATCGCATTGCAATTTTTTTGTTGCTTCAAAAAAGCTTTTAAAAGCCTTTAAGTAACCTTGTTTGAAAAACTCAAAGATCTTGCATAATCTATTTTAAAGGCTACTTAATGATTAAAAGTCCACATAATTTTAATTCACCTGCCAGGAATTTTAGGGGTTCTAAGTCAGGATCAAGTCACCTCTTAATTGATTTAGATTATTAAAAAGAATACGTGCATAATCTTCAAACATTTTCTTTTTTTTTTTTTTTAATAAAGAGAAAGCTTTTCTGGAAACACCAAAGCGTTTTCAATCATATCTTAAGCTGCTAATATGAACTTCAAAAGAAAGCTGTAGGGAATATTTTAATAGGTTGATGATGCTTACTTGTAACATCCAACCACTTAGCAGGAATTGGTCCTGTTGGAAGGTGTTTAGTCACTTTTGCCGACTCACTAATGCAGTTCAAAGGTTACCAACAAGATGCAAAGAACAAGGATTTGGCCTGCTATTAAAAAGAGTGAACTTTGGGCAAGACAGAGCATTCTGAAAGAATCCACAGAAATAGAAATTTTCTTGCCTTAGAAAATGCTAGGTGGGGATTACATGTAGCATCATTTTGAAATAACTTTACCGCTAATATTCCAGGGAATGCTCTGGGATAAGAGTTTAAGTTTTCTTTAGGACTCATTGATTGCTGATTGCTGGTATTTCACCTTGGGGCTCTTGGCACTTGGACAGAAATGAGTGTTTGGGGTTTTTTAATCAGTTTCCTGCTTCCCTCGGTCTTGAGGCTAACTGAAACACCTCACATTTCCCCCCTCAGTATCTGCCTCTGGCCTTTGACATATTTGGTGTTTTAGCGCTTCACAATGGCATTTGATACATATACCTTGCTTAATGAACTTTGCTATAGCTTTGTGATAGAGCAGTTCACAATTTTACAAGTGCTCATTAGTGTAGATATCCTGGAGAAGAGATCTGCTTGTAATTAGTTATTAAAAAAGTGAATGCTCTCCTTTACAGAAAACCTGTATCTAAACTGATATTAACAGAAGTTGTAACCAATGGCTTTAGTCCTACCACACTACCTAGGGTTTTCATTCATATCATGAGAAATATTTGATGGAGCATTTTATTTTCATTGGTTTGCTCCCTCGTACTAATTCTCTTTCATTACTACTACTGTTCACTTTTCTCCTTCCTTTCCTTGCTTTTTCCAATATACATTCCCAAGAAACTGTATGGTCAGCTGAATCAAAATATTGCTAAAATTATTCTTTGCTGGAATACATATCATGACAATATATTTAACCTTTGCCAGAAATGACAAAAAAATATCTCTGAAATACATTACATGAGATCATTTCATGATAACCACTAAGACTGATGCGCACCTTCTGAGGAAAAACATTTCGGGCAAAGACAATGGGTCTGATTTGGATTAAAATATCCTTTGCAGGATAACTTCCTGGACAACTAAGAATGCTACACTGATTTTATGTGGAGTTTGGGAGGGAAAATAGATGCCTTGCACTAGATTATCTCCACGATCATGATGTTCATCTTCTAGAGACTGCATTCCTGTTTATAGACATTATTCACAGGAATGTTATCAGAAAGCTGGCCTCATGGTTTTGGCAGATGAATAGTTAAAATAATATTAATACCTCTGAGCTGGTTAGACAAAGCTTTACATTTCTCCTTCTATCTTAGAGTATTACAGAAGCAAGTACAAAAGTGTTCAAATAACTTTTTTGTATAAGCTATAAGAGATATTGACAATGCCAGAAGTCAAATCAATGAGCAATCACTTCACAACTCTAATAACAGTGTGTATTCTCAAAGTCTTTATGAATATACAAATTCCTGTCATTCCTAAAACGTTAGCCCTTCCAAAGAAAAAAAGAACAATCTAAACTGTGAAATTTGCATGTTACCCTAGTATTTTTTAACACCTAGAACAGTTACTGAAATAAACTTTATTTAATGTACACATGTATGCATAGGTGTATCCTGTACATACAGACACAAAATACATCAATATAAAATGTATACATATAAAAATGTAATTTTTTTTATATCTTTCACCACATAAATTATATAGAATTCTTGGTCTATAGATAATATTTTACTACCATCACACTTTTTGAGTGAGTTCGAATTTATTAGCTTAAAATTGACAGTAATTGCTAAATAGCAAGAAAGGTTTCAGCAGCGTAAATCTGAAAAACATTAACTTACTTCATTGAGCATGTTGAAAGCTTCATTTAAAGCAATGTCCAGCATTCCAATTCCTTTTGCAAAAAGTTTGTCAAGGTGTTCCCTGAAATGCTGAAACATGAACAAGCAGCTTTTATTTGTCAGTATATTGTTACAACATACATGTTGATATCAATGATTAAGGATTTCTGAATTCTTCTTTAGACCTACTCCTTAAGCTTAAGTGACTGCATACACTAATTCATAAACCAAAGTAATTCCTGGTTAATCCTTTTGACTCTTGAAGTCACACTAGACTAAGGATGTGTTAGAACAATAATAATTTTTGGGATCTGCTACTTAATAAAAATAATTCTTTCTGAAATTTAGATCTGAGGTTCTATTTCGTGTTATGATTCCTCCCTAAAAGATAGTAGACCCTAATCCTTAAGCCATTGCAGTTTAAATGCAGTTTATCACTGTCAATATAATATTTAGACTGATAAAGAACTACTCTAACACAAGAAGACAGACAAGGCTAACCACCTGCTAGCTATATGTGACTGTCTTCAATATTATGTTGAGTAGTCACGATTAAATCATTTTTTTTCAGTTTTAAATGGCTCATCAATTATGCACTGCCTTACTTGTTGGCCATGAGCATGGGTGAAATTTTATAAGAAGCAGTTCTTAGAGGTTGACAGGTCAGAATTCATCCTGTATTTTCCTCTTTCTAAACATATGTTATTTCTCCAGATATGTCAGAAGTTTGACAAATTTCACAAATTTTGCACTGAACAAAAGTACAGGACTACTATATAATATGTACATTAAATTGTAGGTTTTTTTAGAGAAAACGTAACCTATGAAGTACTAAGTAGCACATTTGCAAAACAATGTTAGCACTACTTTCCAAAAATAAAATGTTCAGAGGAGAAACAAATTCTCTTACGTTTACAAGAAGGCGCAATATATCATTAAAAACAGTATCATGAACCATGCTATCATAAAGGGACACTGTATGCAACATCAACAAAGTAGTAATTCACTCCCCTGATTTTCTATGATGGAAACACTTTTTTTTTTTATTTCAGAAAATAAAAAGATATTACAGCCATATATTGGAAGGCAGAGAACTTCCTATTTCATTATTAAATTTCAGTACACTGAAACAGGAAAATTTACATCCTAGCCTCTAGGCAATTCTGAAGCCACAAAAAAAAGGGATGCTTTTTCAAAACAATTACTTCTTAGTGACCTAGTAAACGTGGTTCATCGCAGCTCAATACTTTGAACAGCCAAAAGGCACAGTGTTGTTCATCTAAATAAGCAGGGATAGGTAAACGCCCATACAGCTACACTGCAAAATGGTTCTTTTTTCCCCCAACTTAAACATAGCTAACTTAATATTAGTCAGTATCTCCATAGTACTAGTAATTACTCTTTTAAATACTTTTAAAAATATAATAATTAACTTGTAAGAAGAAAATGAATACATGTGGTGGGAAACAGCAGGGGAGGCAATGCTTTTGTGAAGCATTATTTCAGTCTCCCCAACGGGGTAAAAAAGTTACTTCAATAGGTTAGTAAAAGGAAAATTCTTATTTATCAGTTGTCCATTGGTCTTAAAGCATTATTATAGGCAAGAAAACCTAATCAAACTAATTATCTTTGTAGAAGAATTAATATACTACTGTCCCTTGAATTGTGCCTTTCATATTTTTTACAAGTAATAATGAAAATAGGAATGAATACGAAATACCCAAATATTCAATAAATGCATCAACCTCTTGTTACTCTGTATTCAACTTGTCATTTCAAAGTATCTCTGAAATGTGGGTCCAAATTGATCAAAAGCCACACTGGCATATTCTTAACTTCAACTAACGTGGCCTGGAAATCAAGAGCGGCAATGCAAAGGTGGCAGTCTCCCAGACAGTTGCTACTTCAACTGTCAGCAACACAATGCAGTATATCTTCTGTAGCTCTTTCAAAACACAATAACTGACCAACAGTCAGATTCAGACACTACTGACTTCAGTACTCAGGGTGATTTTAATACATGTGACCACCACTCCATATACAAAAGGATTAACTACAGCACAGGACTGTTACAGTCATTAAAGCTTTTTAGAAACTCAGAAAATACAACCGTTCTTCATGAAATATGTAAAGTTCATACGAATTTGAAATTGTTCATCGGAATTCTTCCAAAACTAAAATATATCATGTTTATAAAATTCTCCAGGAAACATCTTAGCAAAACCAGTTTTATGTATAGCTGATCTTTTTAAACAGAAAGTGTTGTTAACAGTTAAAAAATATGGAAAATGAGCAGTTTACTATTGTTTCATCAATGTCAAAAACAATTTCATAATATCAAAGTTACGTGTTGACCAGAGGTTTTCAAGCTGCTGAAGCAGTCCTATGCTCACAGACCATCTCTCCCAGATACGTGAAACTAAGGGTAGTTTACACTTACCACATATGCTTCCCTACTAACACAGGGATTCACCCCGAAACAGAGGAGTTCTCTGAAAATTGATAAAGCCAAATTTTTGTATTGAAAATAAGTTTCTAATCTTACCTTTTTATAAATCATATATGTTCAAATCAATATTTATTACAAATCTTATTTCTCTTTGGAATACATTACTGCTTCATAATTAAACTAGAATTATTTTGTATTAAAAAACCACAATAGTTTATAAAATCTCTGAACATTCCAGAGACAAGTACTGTGAAATGTTTATTACAATGCATATACATTATTAAGTATATACAGTATAAACGGGTTACCAAAAATTACTAGTAAATGGTATAATCCCTAGTGTGTAATTCACTTCACGTGATCTGTCAGGGGAACAAATATTTTCTCTTGCCATAGCTATATATATACAGGTTCTGAAAAATACACTGTTGAGATATGAAGAATTTTAATAGTGACATTTGTTTGATACAAAATAGTAAAAATGTTTAAAATCAATTTAATGCACTATGAATTTTAAAAACCAAATGTTTTCTGCCTCCAGGCTTCAGAGTGAACTGATGCTACAAGGTGACTTTGCAGAAGGATTAAATAACTAAAAGGCATGTGTGGTTTGGTCTTTGTTTGGAAGGGGTTTATGGCGCTTTTTGATTTGTTTTTTTAAACCAGCTCCTTTCTCTGTCTTGTCTTTTGGTTTTTTTTGAGAATTTCAGCACTTTGTATGTCCACTGGAAAAATCAAACAACAACATGCAAATTAACATTTCTTTGTTTCCCTTTTTATCATACCAGATGCCCTGGATGTGTGGCATTAATTGGATCCATGCCAAAAGAAATCATGTTTCATTTTACAGGCAGCACAAAGAATAGCTTCCTCAGATTATTCATTCTACATCTAGCTGAGGCTGTTTATTATTAAACAATCAAAATGTACTGTTGTACTTTCACAGAGACCAGTTCTTTACTCTTTTAAAGAGTGGTACCTTATTCTGACTTGAAAAGGCATATTATTGACACAACTATTATCTGTCAGGCTGTTGTTTTAAGGAAATTTAGAAGAAAAAAATCCAAATCTCCAAACACTAATTTTTTCCTATTTCACATGTCCAGTCAGTACAGCAATGCCCCACCAGTCATGCTATAGTGCCCCCTTTGGTACTGGAAAAGGCATTTTTAAAAGCATTGTATTCTTTGCATATGAGAAAACCAAAGTTTCAAACTAGTACGCCTCTCAAAATTTCTCTATACCTTGCCCACATGTGTGTCCAACTGCCGCTCCATAATTTCATCCCTTATAAAAGCACTGCAAACCAGAAAGCATATTTCAACCCTACTAGTAGTGAAAAAATGTCAGGGCAGGACATTAACCACTGAAACATCAGTTTAAAGAAAAAGAATAAATGATTTTGGCATGAGGTAACAAACACCTTAATTCCACTTTCAGTAACTTTCAGAAATCAAACAGATCCCAGAAAGCAGGAGTCCCCTGCTCTGAATGAGTCAAAAAGCATCCTTTTATCTTTGCATCTTAAATAGCTCTTTTTAGTAATAAACTGCACAAGAAATAATATTGGCACATCTCAGCTTCTCTTTACTGTCCTGTTTGAGCCCCTGTAGATTAATAGCTGAATTTCCTAGAGTTTGAATTGGATATCTGTCCAACTGTGTGCACAAACATTCGCATGCAACTGTATGCCTAATTTCCATGTGCAATTACCAGAACGTGCAATATCTAATTGTGGACTCAAATACCTAATTGACATGTATAATCTTGGTAATTCTAAATGCAAATTTGGCACACAATTATGACAATCAGACTCTGATGTCTGATTACACAATTATAGGGCCAGAACTCATTAGGAGAAGTTGTGTCTTATTACAGTGAGGAAGCAGAGATATGTTCAGCTGTGGAGGTATCTATGATCTATTCAGAAGTTGCTGAAAAAGATGAGCTGAAGAGAGTGAGGATACAAATCCGCCTGTGCACGTCAGCCAGGACAAGGTCTTTGCGTATATTTACAAGGGTTCAAACCAGAACATCAGCGATGCGTACACTTGGCCCTGGACCCTTGCATGCTGCGGATTTTTCTGTTCATAAACACCATCCATGTATGCAAAACAAAAATGTTCTCTCCTTTTCTTTTTAAAGCGTTTAAAATTTGTTAGGACCCTCTAAGTCAGAAACAAACCAACAAATACATTTGATGGACCTAGAATCAGGGAATGGGTTCTTGTCCTAGGTATAGTTACAAGTATGCCTATTTGAAGAACAACGGGGTATACTGAACAGGGTATACCAACACTGTTTTTCCAAAGATGAAAAATAATATTCATATGCCTATTTCTGCTTAAAAATCAGGTGGCCCAACTTGACTTGGACTATTTCAGAACTTAAACGAGGAGGAACATAGAAAGAGTTTTAATGGTCTTCATATTCTATGCTTCATGGGACAGCTATACAGAATATTAAAATCACACCACTGTTGCATATGACTTTGGCATAACTGAGCAAGAGGATAAATTTATAACCATTCACCATGATTGAACTTGGAGTTTCTCTTCTAATGAGATTATTGAAAGTGTTTTTTTTAGTATACCCACGTGTATTCACCTTTTCTAGCCTCACAGCTTAATCAACAATTGCAGGGATTTTGGACCATACTTGGTTAGATGATTACATTAAAATTTCAGACTTCAGGGATTAAGGTAAAATTGTCTGGCAAAATACGATAGCAAGTCGTACTTCTGCTACTTCTTTTTTCAATTTCCTACTTTTGATTTATTAGGGTTTCATAGTTAATAAATTTAAATAATTCAAGTTAAGTAATAGTAATTTATTTCAACAAGTCTGTGCTTGGGAGATGATGTATGATTTTGCAAAGATTCAGAGCACTTTTTCATGATTTGGAACATACAGGAATTTAGGGAGGTAAGGGGGCTATCTGAATACAGGTGAGAATCTCATGTTCCTTTCCTCATTTCAGGTCATTACAGGCAATTTAAAATCTCTTCTGAGATGAAGGCCAGAAAACTGTGAAAATTCAATTTTCCTTCATGGCAGAAGCTCCCAACTTTGTAGCCAAAATGACACACTGGTTTACCTAGCCCATAATAAAGCTGCAGAATAATTTACTGATTTCGAGGCAATTCTGAAGAAATTCCGAGTTGTCTCTTTTTATTAGTCTCTTATCTTACAGGCTGTTCTAATGGCTTCACAAGGTTTACACTCTGAGATTATAAAAGCTGACTAGTATCTATAATCACAACAAGATGACAAATTTTTACATTCTGGAAGTGAACAGAATCTGGTCACACTCCTAACAAACGAGAGTCCCGTGTCTGTGCAACAGTCAGGGAAATTTTTTGGCCTCCGTTACAATAATATGAGGATATTCCGTAACTTCAAGGTTTTACCCTTTTTAAACATGAAAAAGAAAGGAGAAAAAGAAAACAAGACAAACAAGAAAAAGAAGGTACAGCCATCTTCATTCAACATCTGAGGAAACAAACACATCTGAAGCCAAGTAATGATACATTAAAGCAGAGAACCGAGTTCCAACTCTCAAATGCCAGGTAAGTGCTGTAACAACCATGTCATCTCAGAGATACACAAAAAAGAGCAGATACGTTGTCAGGTAACATAATCCCTAATGTCTGGCATTTATGTTTTGGTATAGCTTCTTTTTACCATAGTAAACATTTGCAGAATTTCACTGATGGATTTTTCCCTAGCATCATGACAAAGCTAGTCACAAATAGCAGCACGCTTGGCTCAAGTTTTAATTGGCACACAGTCTACAAGACTTCACAGACTGTTTTAATGCATCTTAACATGAGGACACTAAAGCCTCACAAATAGAGCTACATCACCCACCAAGTTCAGCTTGCTATGGCTTATAGCAGATCCTTTTTCTGGGAGACCTGAAAACCTGTTTGCCTTTATATTACATTTCTCTACCACTGACAAGATGGAAGTACACTGGTAGCGAGTTTACTGTTGTAAACTTCTGTCCAAATCAAGTCCCCATCTCTTATCTTCCTACTTACCTAGCTAAACCAGTCACTTTTTTTTCTATTTTAGGGCTTCTGAATTAATAAATTGAGTTATGTCCAACTTACCATTTATACAGTTTTCAGCATTTTTATTACAACCAACAAAGTTTTGATTTCCTTCTTGTTAAGGCAATATGCTACACATTAGTCCCAGTACCCTGTACAGATACATTTTATTATAGCTTACTTGCGATTACCAAAAATAAGGTACCATTTACGCTGAGTGGGAATACCCAAATTAGATGGGGTACAGGATCATGGATTCAAGTCTAAGCATACATGAATAACACATTTTCCACTGATTCCAAAGAGGGAAGTTAACAGTTCGCAACTGATATATGAAGCAGAGTTTATACAGTTACACTGAAAAACTATGATATTTGCTATTAATTGTCTGACGAGGGTGATCTTCCTACAGAAAAACATTGTTAATAGGTTCAACATTCCTCCAGATTTCTGTCAGTTTTAGTGCAAGTCTTTGCTACTTCTAGTATTAGTTCCCATACTCATCCGTGCATGCTGTAACTCCAAATGTTCCTGAGACATACTTGGCAAAGGTTTATCAGATGAACTACATCAGCATATAAACCAGTAAAAAAACAAAACAAAAAAACAAAAACAAAACAAAACAACAAAAAAAACAAACAAACAAACAAAAAAACAAAACCAAAAACCACCACCACAATCAGGAGGCCTATGTGTGAGGTGGGAGAGTAATGTTTACTGATGTGTCACAGGGAAGTTTACCCACATGTACTAACAGTTGATAAATGTGCATTCACATCTGTAAAATGCATTTAAGCGTCATTCCATTTAAAATCCATTGCCAGGGCAATTACAGGTTAGCTTGGTGTTGATGATTATTCAACCACTTGTGTTCCCTAGCATGTTGGGTTGGTAGACTGGATTTTTTTCAGGAAAACAATCCTGAAAACTATGCTGAACAAAGAGCTCAAGATTCAATATACTCAGATTAAAAACAAATTCTTGTTAAGTAAATTAGTTGCTTGCGGCTGCAACAGAAATCTTCAGACCAAATTTCAGTGGTCTGGGGCTAGCTGAAAGTTTTGGAGGTCTGTAATAGCTAGCCAGTTTTTAAAAAAGTAGATTTCAGTGAGACTTGACGTTTTTGTTTTTGTTTTTGTTTTTTTTTAACGGCAAAGCAATGCAGTCAACAATCTTTTCTGGAGACCTGACAGAGACGGATAGATAAATATATACCTACATAATCTGCTTAAATAAAATTCAATATGCAAAATTTTATTTACCAACCTCTTATTGGCAATTTCACTCAGCTTCATTGCTGAATCAGTCTTCTGGTTATTTAATTTCTGGTAATTGCATACAAAAATGAAAGCTCACTGGAAGTTATGCACTACATCTGTCTATTTTTGTCATTCTAATTTACGCAGGGGTAAGTTCTTGATTTAGTTTGGAGTTACTGTGCCTATCTGTGCATCTAGAAGATGATATATTTCATCTGGAAACATTTACAGAGAAATGTCCTCAACCCATATATAGTACATTAAAACAACATATAAAAGAGGAATGTATATTGTAATATTGTTACTTTAAATCTGGAGTTACATTAAATCAGATTGTCATCCGATTCCTTTGGGGTAGGTAAATTGTAACATGGAGTTCTCAAAGATGAAAACCTCTTGGCCCAAGAAAACTACTATTAAAATAGGCAGTTCCACATGTTTGTAATTTGTGGAGAAAGTGCAGACGGTGACAGAATAGTGTCTGAACTATTTCCCACTCTTTTTTAAATTTGTGTATAGCAAATTGATACACTTCAAGGTAGCAGCTGTTTAATGCTAAAGCCAAATTATAAATTAGTCTGGTAAAATTCAAATATATGTTACATATTTTATATTACTAAACCACATTTAGGATCACAGATTAATTTCAACCTCATTTATGCTACCCAGTGTAATTACAGATTTAATCTTTGTGATAAATGAAACTTGAAACAAATTCTGCAAATTAGGGACAGCTTACAGCATTCTGAAAATATGTCTCCACATATCTAAACTGAACCTTCAATGCAGGTATGGGCTGACACAAAAATTTTATGACAAATGCTAGGCTATGAAAAATTTTAGAAATAAGTGGATGCAACTTGATGCCTGCCATATCACCTGAAATTATAACTATTCTTTAAAACAAATCACTATATTCTCCTATTGTAAAATTGAAAGCAGAAACACTATGTGTTGGAAGAAATCTAGTACTGGGATGCCTACATTGTATCTCAGTAATACTGGTGGCACATACATTAACACCACACCCATCAGTCTGTCCTATTTGAAGTTGTAAGTTTGTCTTTTATAAATACATAAACCAGACTTGATTCAAGAAGGTTTCTCAAAAGGAGTATGCTTTCTGAAGTTGTATCTGACAGAAATTCAAGGTGTAATTAGATCCTCATTGCTCTGAAAGCTACACATAACAAGCTTTTAGAGAAGCAACAGTTTTGCAGAAAAAAGAATACTTGATCAAAACCTGTGGAAATTTCTAAACATATTATACTAGCATCTCTTCCTTGTAGGTTGTTGCTAGCAGTAAAAAAGTAAGTTAAATGAAGATTTACAACTCAAGCCTTTATTACTTTGCTGTTCTTGAAGGTGCGAGGGAACAGGTTTACAGGTTGAGAATCATCACTTTTTTCAATGTATCCTCACTCTTTCTTCAAAAGAATGTTACTCGATCAACCTGCTGGAGATTCAGGGCTGAAAACCTGTTTTCTCCAACCTTCATTCCTTTGCAATAACAAAAATGCATGAATATGTTAAATGTTTAAATGCTTAATTATATTAAGCTTAAACTTATTTGATGTCCTTTAGAAATCTACTGTAATGCACCAGACAGATATTTATTAGTGTTTTAATCAAGGAGTGATCTTGATCAAGTAACCCCTACAGGTATGATGAGGCTTTTTCACACAGACACACACAGACACGCAAAAATCTACCTTCACTATGCCAACCACTACGAAATCGGTACCAATCTTCAAAACACGGATTTGGCTAAGTTGAAAGTTGCAAGTTAAAAGCACCCATGCTGTTTTCTTTTCTAACTGCTCTCTTTACTTAACAAAACAACGCAGGATCAAGAATCTTCAGCTCCTGTATCATATAAATTAACAAGTAAATCTACCTTGTCACTCCTTACTAAAATGGCTGAGAAGAGAGACCTAAAATATTAAGTACAGGGGCAGGGAAATAATAATTTAGGTAAAGATGCAACCGGAATACAGACTGCACATTGCAGAGGAAACGAATGCAGCTTCATCAGTAATAACTGGGTTGTCATTCAAAGAGAAATGCAACTTCCTTGCTCTGCATGCACTTTGTACAGATTTACGCTAGCGTCAGGCCTATGGTCCCACCTGAAAGAGGGAGAGAAACAAATGGCGGGGGGGGAAATGTGGGCTTTATATCATCTTGCCTGACACTTGGAACAGAAAACTGAGCCACGTTGTTTAAGGGAGGGTGTCACCACAGAGTGGATATAAGAGGGTTACAATGCTTTAAATGCTTTTTCATACTTTAATGAGTGGATTTTTTTCTTTTAGGTAAGTAGTTCCCACACTGTGGTCCAGAAAATAATAGTAAGAGGTCTAGGGCCAATGTGTGGAACTAACACTGTGTTTACAATACTGTTTCCCTCCCAAAAGAATAAGAGATGTTGGGGGGGGGGGGTGGGGGCAAAAAAAAAAAACATCAAGAGTCACACTGTTTCACTGAGAAAATGTGTAAACCAGACACCAGATAGCCTCTTTTTTTTTTCCCCCCAAGATTAATTGGATTTTCTGAAAGTCTGGTTCTTTAGAAGCCTGTTACATTCCCTGCACATTATAGAGAACTTCTGCAACCCATCCCTGAATGTGAAAGAGCATGTTCATTTGCTACCCCGAATCCCATCGAATATTCAGCACCAACACCATTAAGAAGCACTCATTTCCCAGGCTGCTATAAGCCCTAAGGCTGAAGCAATTTCCTGTAGCCTACCAAAAAAAAAATCCTTATGCTCCATTCCCTGAAGATACTCCCAGGTTTTGTCTTACCTAGACAGGCTGTGCATGGGAACAGACTAGGCTCTGGCTATAGCCCAGCTGCCTGAGGCAGCAGGCTGCTGCTGGTGGCAAACCAAACTATTTGACTTATGCCCACGCCTTGGAAAGCCAGGCTGGCTGCTACTGCAGCTGTGCAAGGGGTCAGGCTGAGCGGGGCAGTGTCTGTGCTGGCAGAAGGGAACCCTCTCAGCAGAAGCAAACACCACGCTCGGCTCCCCAAAACAGATGACCTGATCTCTCCCCAGGTCCAGCCCTGTCCCATCTGCCCCAAGTTAGTATAATTTAACCAGATTTATTCTACTGAGAAGCTGATTTGCCCTTTAGCTCACTACAAATGAAGTGCAAGTAATAAGGATAGCCTAATCTTCTAGATTTTCTTTTTCTATTTGTTTGTTTTGTTAAAGTTTAGAGATTAAAGAAAACTCGATTCAAAGACAGACATTCAGCATGTTTAAGTGACATCCTCAAAGTAGAAAGATTCCATTTGAAAACATCTGAGCCTTATATAAAGACAGCAAAGAAGTTCTTCAATAAATACTTTCAAGACAAATGTAGACTGGGGAACTGATCCTGTGAAAGCAGTTTTTATTTGGAGTTATTGAAACAGCTGCTTTCCTCATGAGATAAAAAGCTCCAGTCAAACATCTCAAAGTAATTTCTTATCTCTGCTTCTAAAAACCGTGTTTATTTGCTACATGCGATGTCCGATGAACCTAGCAAGACACAGTTAGCAAGAACTGGGGTGTGCGTCTGTGTATGTTGGGGTTTTTCTTTGGTTTTTTTTTTAAGGGTCATTTAATGGGAATTTTTTATATTGGCATTCATTAATTATGGGTGAAAAAAAAAAGATAGAGAAATATACTGCCAAAATGGTAGAAATTTAAGTTTACTCAGCATAAATTAATAGCTTGGTAAAACTGGGTTTACGCACATTTCCAGCAACAAATGCTGCATTAAGAAATACCTGTCCTTAGTAAGGTCAGGTGCATATACAGCAATATAAAAGAGTGGTACAGTGAACTGTTAAAAATTCAGTCCCTGCAATCATCAGCAACATACATCTCCTCTTTCCACACAAGGGAAAACTGTAGCAATATGAAATACCATTACAGCAATTTCTAATTGTTTCTGCTTCAAGTTAGCATATGGGAATAGACATCTGCTAGCTAAAGAAAAAATGTTATAACGTATTTTAAAATGCTTGTATTTATTTTGGCACTAATGAAGCTTACGCTGGTAGTAACAGATACAGTCATCCTTGCTCCCATTCAATTGAGGAGAGTATTTGACATTAAAAGATAAAGAATAGAAATTTCTGGAAGGAATACATAGTTACATCGTCAGACCTATGTTGGACTTCCAAAAAATCAGGCATATGTATACACCGATAAACTGAAACAGCAGCATATATTTTAAAACATTGCCTGTCAATCATCTGCTCTACTTTGCCAATACAGAAACTTATGGTTATATATTGATAATGGCTGTTTGAAAAAATACATATTACAGTGTTTGTTGTGATATGTTTCTTGTTACTACTTTATCATTTAATAAACAAAAGAAAGAGCTATTATTACCAGTGAACATGCAAAGGAGTATTTACCTTGTAAGACTGGTTGAGAAAGTGTAATTTCATCTACTTTCACCTGATATTGCAACGGACTCTTGGCAATTACACAGAAAAAACTACAAGAGAAGCCTGGTACATCTGCCAGGCTCGCAGACATGAAAGTAACAGCCCAAATAATTGAATTCTTATGATGAGTTCCAAACACAGCTAAATACTCTGATAGCTCTTGACCACTTTTGGAATATGCATAGTAACATTTTAAGACATCTTTTTTCTATGGACCTGACCAAAAGCCTATGAATTCAAGAGAAACTTTTCCAGGAAATTCAGTGAGTTTTTTCATGAGGCCCCCAGGTAATTTCGCTGTGTCGGTATATTCAAATCACACAGTATCAGATCTTACGACAATATCAGACAATTCAGAAAGCTGTTTGTAACTATGAATTCAGGAGCATGATAACTGAATTACTCTTTTAGGATTAAATGATTGTCCATCTTCTTGACAATCTTTACTTTATACTCTGAGCTATACTTCGGACAATGGCACTTTTGTGCCCTCCAGTGTTTAGGCAAATAGATTGTTAACTTCATTACACAAATTAGAAAAATAATAAAAACTTATAAATTCACAGAAGTTAAGAAACAAATGAGATTGACAAAGTCACAGTATATAAAAATACACGGAACTATTACATGCTACCTATCCCAAGTTTATTCTGTAGTTCTGGCCTTTCAAGGAAAGAACAATAACTAGCTCGCTAATATGAATAGCTTGAAAAAAGGTCATATTTAGTTATTCTCCAAAACCTTGGATGTATTATTCAATTTATAGGCAAAATAAAGCACAAAGTGATTCCAGAAATAAAAAAAAAAATTAAAAAAAATTAACTAACTAGAAATTATATTGAAGCTTACTCTGAAAAACAAAATATGAAATTGTACTTCACTATTTTGAATAATTGAGCACTGTTCATAAAATCTGAGCATCATCTGAGCGGCATAAAAACTTTTTGATCAATTAAATTAAAACAAATCTGGCAGTAAATAACATATGGGTGTATGGTAATCTGCATTTTGATCAGTTGCAGAGTGATGGAAAGGTTAACAGTAGGATTAATTCCAGACAGTACATCTGGACAATCTATTTGAATCTTTAGTCTTAAGTCTAGAACTTGCACAGCTTTCATATGGCTCATTAGACGCACCCACAATAAAGTGCTCATTTAGAAAACTGCATCACAGTTCACAAATCAGGGTCTTCAACACTAAATGATTAGAAACAATTCACGCCATTCCAAATAGTAACCAAATGATATTTAGATAATCTATGAACCAACAGTGGAGAACATCAAGTATATTAAGGAAGCAGCCCATGAAGAATAATTCCTGTAGAAGGTAGGTGTATATGTACATAAAATGCAAAGGACTCATGTGAATAATACAATGGAGTAAATAAGGTTCAGCATAACGAGATCAAATTCATTTTGTCTTGGTGTATGTAAAAAGACCTAACATTGGCACACTTAGAAGTGTGTTTTCAGAGCTATGTTTTCTACTTCCTGTAACATTTAATTGACTTCTTCAGCAAAAATGTTCTACCACACTGAATGTTAAGCACAATTCAGTTCTGAGCTGAAACTCTTCTGATTTGCTTGTAGTAAAAAAAGAGAGAGAAGTATTTAAAGAAAGATGCAAGACTGCTGCCCTCTCCAGCCATAACCAAGACGCAGTATAGGTGGACAAGTCACTTTAAGAAGAGAGGAACCTTTAGCAGAGAAGTTGTTCGACAATAATACAAGTGGCTTATTTTAACAGGCCTTTCCCTCTACAAGAAACACAGGATTTTTCAACTATCTTATTTCATAATTTTACATGGCATAAACAATCTTACCTTACCCTTCTAAGAAGTGTGATGGAGTAATGCTTGCACAGAGCAACTACATTCGGATGGCAGGCAATAAACTAAACTTCAGGTTGCACATTCATACTGCAATCTCCCTTCAAATAAATCTTTCACTGAAATCATTCTAATTTTTTTTCTGAAAAATGCCAGGATGTAATTAATTTGAACACTTTCACAGAACTTTCTTGAATGAATGCATTATTATTTTGACACACCTGTTTGGAATGCCAAATTGTTTTTTTATTCACATAGTATTATATTTGTTTTCATCTGTTTTGAGATTTTGTTTCAACTTTAGTGTTAGTTTGACTTAAGAATGCAATCTCTTCCTCAGTAATTTTTGGTAAAAGAATCATAGTTCGATTTAAAGCAACTGAGGTATTTTACTTAAAATAATTACTAAACTTTATTAACAGTATTATTTTCAGTGATTTCTGTATTTTTCCATTAAGTTTATTCAATCAAATTGACGAGGTTATTTCTTTTTCTTCCTACTGAGTCGCATAAGACTCCTTTGAAATAGCATAAGGAGAATAATTAATAAATTCTAATAATGCAATGCATTGTACTAGGAAAAGACCATTATAGCACATTGTTACGCACTGCATCCTATCTCTCTGCCATTTTCTTGCTTTCATTCCTTACCTCTTTGTTGGCTCTGTCTGCTTGAACTAATGTTCCATTCAGACACGGCTCTACATAGTGAAGTTCTTCATTATACTATAGAGAGAAATAAAAAGTATGATGAAAAATTTAATTAAAAGATACAATTTAATTTAATGAGTTAGAACTACAGTGAAACATGCACATAAAGCAAGAACAAAAGGATTCAGTTAATTTTTAAAAACTGGCTGTGGCATTTTTTTTCCTTTTACATGATTCTTAATGTTCCAGAGGTTTATACTTTTTAAAAGGACCATTTAATTGAATGGATGCCAACACTAAGGTGGAGTTAATGGGTACTATATACACTAGCTGGCATGAATATCCTTCGAGTTGAAATCTGGATAGTATTAAGAGGTCATGTTTGATACATCACAGTCCCAACTCCCAATTCTTTGCTACATATAAAAAAAGTCCTGACAAATATTTGAAGCACTGGCTAACATTTTGGAAGGCTAATAGTGGAACAACTATGCCAAAAAGTCTGTAAGCTTGAATCAGTCCTGGACATGTCTGACAATAGTCAGAATTTCAGTCAAGCAGAGTAGTTTATTATACACTAACTCACGAAGCTGTGACAAACCTTTAAGGAATTATCTGCTTATCTTGCAAGGTCTAAGTAAGTTAGATAGATCAGTCCTATTTTCAGAAGCATCTTAAGCATTAAAAGAAACTACATCTCATCTGCAGTCAGTACATCTTGCAGACTCGTGGATGCTTAAGTCACTTCATTGAAAATTGGGCTCGATGGTTTAAATCTTTTAAACCTTTCAATACAGGTCAAATTAATACAGATGTACCTTCAAAAAGTCTTCACTAGTTGTATAGATAGAATTTTAAGTTAATTACTCCTCTCATTAATTTAATCTACTCTAGAAGTTATCTCAGAACAAACTATAAGGCCTTTGCATTTAGGCTTTAAGCAGTTTCACCCTTTCATAGGCATTAAGTGAATCAGAACATCCATAGTAAACAATGAAAGACAACAGGTTAAGACAAGTCAAAAATAATCAGGAAAAACATTTCATTAGATTAATATATGCATTTTGCTTCCTCCTTCCTCCACCTCACTGGGAATTAAAAAAGCCTTACAATGACTCATTACAGAACGCTGCTTAGACAAGGTTCTCTGTCACTTCAAGTTCTCACTGTCTCTGTCTGCCTGCAGCTCTGAATTTGTTCCACTGTCTTCAGTTTAACACCACTCCCTTCTCCACACATACGCCTGACCATAGGCCCCTGCAACCTGCTCCACTTTGGACACCTGCCATCATCATTCATTTTAACAGTGCACTACCCACCACACTCGTAATTACATAATTACTGTTGCATAGGGAATAGTGTTTAATTTGAACTGCATCAAGTTATTCTTGAGGTATTGTGCTAGACTCAGTCCTCAGCTATAAGGAAATACAAACCCAGAGTAACTCTACTGCTGGTTATACAGACTATTTACATCAGCATCAACATAGTAATTGGTTGACTGTATAGAAACAAACAAAAATGCTCAAGATATTTACACATAGTTTCTGCAGCAGATTTGCATGTTTCCCTAATTATTTTATTTCCATCAATGTTATTCCAATATATGAGAGCCTGTGGACACGTCTATTGCTCCGAAGGTAATATGAAAAACAAGGCAAAGACTTCTAGAACACTTTAGAGTCACTGGGAGTGTCCCAAGTGCATCTCCGTGCCATAACAGTTTATTGATCTGATCAATGATGTACTTTCCCCTGTAGTTTTTCTCTTCAGACTGCTTTCCAATCTATCTCCTGACAGTCATTGCAAAATAATAATGCCAAATCTACACAGCATGTCTTATTATAGGCCGAAGTCAAGACCATATTCCATTCTATTGTAAAAAAAAAAAAAAAAATTGAAAATCTGTGACAGACACCAGTACACCAGCCCCTACTCCCAAGATTTTTCCTGTCTTCACAAATTTTTTTCAGCATGTGCTTTAATCAATATACTTTCTGGTTAAGCCTGTTCTTAGCTTGATTTCTCTAGCTGTCATTGGAAACTATATTAACATCCATACTTTTCTTTATATGATACCAAGCACAGTGTCTGTAATTGCGCAACATGGAACAAAATACTAAAGTCTACCTGCCTCTCAGTCATGATCTCAGTTTCAAATATCTGCATGCAAGCAAACTCAGAATTTCCTAATGCTTTAGTAGTACCCACAGGTTTTTCTTCCAGGCCTATTAACACCAGCAAAGAGATGAAACAACTTCCTACTCTATCAGACCTTGCATCTAAGTAGCATAATTTCCATTAGATTTCTGTAAGATTTATTTTAACTACTGTTTTGAGTAACTCATATCATCAGGCTATTCCCACAGACACATAGCTTGCCTGTCTGCTAGCTGCACCACAACCCAGTCAGACTCCCAGTGGCTTCCCACTACACCTTCAGTGTTATTCAGTTGCAGAGTATAACGGATGCTCACACTTTCACAGAGAACATGCCTTAAAGTCCCCTAGCAGCCCCGTTTTACAGAATCAACCTACTTCAGAAAAGGATGAATAAAAATGTTCATTCTCACATAACCAGCACAATTACACAGATGGCATGTGGAAAAAGCAGTTCCGTTGTCTCTATGAATGTAAGAAAACGTAGATATTCATTATTCTGAAACCCAGCCAAATTGTGACACTATTTGCATTTGTGGCATCTAATTCACCTTGAGATTATTACTATCAAAAATATTTTAAGTAATCTCCTATGTCTGGCAGAAGAAACTGGATTATGCCAAGGTGTATAAATGAGTATTTTATGTAATGGTGTTCTATGGATAACAAGCATAACCTGGAAGTGTTCTGCTTGTTAGCAGTTCTTCCTCAACTGTACAGATACAAATGAAAACACAGTAAGAAAAACCTTTATATAAAAGGTATAGCAGCTTCTGATTGTTTGAATTCTTGCAAGGGTGCATTTTTATGATCTATTTTAATTTTTATACGCTGCTAACTGTATACACTTTCTTTTCCTTTTTAAAAAACTCAAATAGGAAGAGATGGAAAAATTCACTGGACAAAATTATTTCAGTTCCAAAATAAATTCTCAAAACATCTGCCTCTCTAAGTCCAGGAGAACTGTAGAAGTCTGATGCAACATGTGAAAGCATTCAAGCAGTTTGCTGCTTAAACTGGCATATCCACTTGGTAAGATCTTTAGTACAACTATCAGCTTCTAGCAAAATGCCCAACTTGTGCTTCATAGCATATATTCGATTTCTTTGTCCTTGTCATAGAGTGATTTGCAGTGTTATTGGTGATGCCTTTCTTTTAATTGTGCCAAACCTTTAAAGTGGAAAAGGGAAAAAATTCTCCCTCTTCCCCACCAAGTTATCGGCAATTTGAACTCAGTTTTGCAGCTTTCCTATGACATTTAAAGTATTTTATTTAGTGAAATAGCTTCTGGGTCTTGAATCAAAAGGCTGATTAGTAACCGCTGACTTTGCCAGCAATACCCAGTATAGATCTCTTGTTAATTTACCTCAGTAAAAGCCTGCATTTTGCTTTTCAAGAGTCTTGCATTACATTGTTTTCTGATATTTCCTAGTGTTGCATAGTCGCATACCCCTACACTCTGGCATATGACATCTTTGCATGTTATAGTTGTGATAGCTGTGATGCGATAGCTGAGCGAGCTAATACCTGTGCAATAACTGTGAATAGCCTGTGTTTTGCTGAAGGAGGGAGGGAGAGAAGTAAAAACCAACTACCTTCCTTTCTGAGCTCCTCTTCTAAAACCTCGGTCTACTTTCATCTCTCTTGTAATTTAAACATTTGATGACATTGGTTTTTATTACTATTTACTTAGTTACATTTATCTGGTTTATTAGTTCACATTATTTTGTCCCTCTAGTTACTTCTTTGCACAACAGACATAAAATAGGCTAAAATGTGAACTAAGAGGAACCATATAGCTAGTTAGCTGCTGACCTACACTGTATAATCAGATACTATTCGTATTCTGAAAATGTGAGATGTATATGGTTCTAGCACACCTACACAAGTAATTTACATTTACCTTAGCTTTTGTCATATTTAGCCTTTGTCATATTTAAGCTGCCTGGAGCAAGGTCCACAGAAACAAATTAAATTCATATCTTGTTGTGCAACAATACACAGATAAAAGATTTCACACTATATTAGGCATACTCAGATATCCAATACAGCCCAACCTAAGATCCAACAGTGAAGCCAATCCAGGAAAGGAAACAAAGGAATTGGAATTTCCAAAGTTCCACTAGCGTTACCATGCTCAACAAGTAGCACGCAAGCATAGCCCACTGCTTGGAGCAATCATACGCAGGTTAGCAACTGGCTGTCTTTCTCAGCCTGCTCACACGTTAGCTGTACAGAATCTGATTATTCAGGCAGGCTGAAAAGTAAGTTTATCCATAATTTATTCTGTATGACTACAAGGACTCCAAACAAGAGACTACACAGAAACTATTTATAATGGAAAAGTCTACAAATTAAAATCAGGGAACTATACTACTGTGCTTTGAATTAACAAATACTTTTATTCAAATCAATTTTGTTAAAATGGTGTGAATAAAGCATTAAAATTAATTTAACATTCTTGGCTCGGTTAATATTTTGTTAATTTAATGTAGAGTTTAGATTTTCATAAAAGCATTTTAAAAATTTCAGCATTTGGCAAAATTAGTACTCATTTTATGATAATATTGTTAATTTAATGCATGACTTGGAATTATATTTCAAAGTGAATTGGAAAAATATGCTTTTTATTTTGTTGTTGCAGGCATCTCTGTTTATGCACCAGTGAACTGACCTTAAATTTTAACATAGGCAGCACAAAATCGCTCTTGTATTTCAACAATTTTTTGCAATTCAATCATCTAGTCCATCAATTTCAGATAGATTTTGCAACAACCCACCCATGAAAGCTTAAAACGATTTTTAACATTATTCTTTTATGTTTATTCTCTGGAAAGACCTGCATTGAATTCTGCTTTCTGCTATATATACATATAAAGTTAGAAGTATATTTAGTGAAAAATCAAATGGATATGAAACAACCCAGCTAATGTACTGCTAGTGGCTTTGGGGTTTTGTTCTTGGCTGAGTTATGGTTTGTTTTGGGTTTTTTTGCTACCCTGCTGCGTATTTCTAAGTGTTAATCGAGTTTTTAACGATGTTAGTATGTAGTGACTATAACTCTCATTACAGTTAATGAGAATCCTAAATTTCTTTTTGTGTAGAGAATACTGAAACATGTAACAACCACCTGAAAAGCAAACTGAAGAGCTTTTACAAGTTTTTGTATAGTGAAATATTGTAAAGGGAGAATAAAAAAAACTACCAGAGTTGATGACCACAAATTTTGCACAAATGCTTTTCAGACTTCACTTTTTGATGCACTAAGTTCTCTTTCCTCTTCTTTCACTGACACAGATACTGATTTTCTCAATGCTCAATTCCCTTCCATCCTTGACCCCCACTGTCAACAGAGCGCTGTCTTACACTAGTCCAGCTTCTCTAACCTCATGTTCTCTTTTGGCTAACGTTAAAGTGCTCTTCCTTCTTACTGTAACAAACACAAAAGTTTCTCATCTGCTTGCATAACCTTTCCACTTGCTTCATTCTGGCTGTTGCTCATCTGTAAGTCCTCTCCCACATCCTTCATCACTATTTTCCTTGCACTTCCTTCTTTTGCTCTAAAATGCAGGCATGTTTTAGGGTTCTTCTCTCTTGTGAAAATGAGAGAGAGAGAGAGAACAACTTAGCCTATTTGACTCCTAATTCCTGACCCAGTTCCTCACAGAAGTCTCCTGTTGCAAGTATTTGTTCCATCAATCACTGTGCATAATAAAGCCACACTGACAATCACTCAGGCTCAAAACTTTCGCTTCAGCTAATAAGTCTATTTTTTGTTCAGATTTCCCACATAAAGCTTTTATTCCACCTCAAATTTTGGTCTGGGAAGAGAAAGAGGTACTTGGTCATTTGTCTCAGGCTTCCACATGTTCAGCAGTCCTCACAGAGCAAGTTTAGACAGGCCTTTCAGAAGAACGATCGGTGTGAGCAAGTATCAGCTACGTGCTCCGTGAAGAGTAAGTCTTCAACATTTAGGCACGGTGGATCTATTTTTGCACACACTGCACAGCTGGCCAGTTCTAGATACAGAGACTTGCTATATATGCACAGATCTATGTTACAAAGGGGATTTCTCATATGGACATGTGTGTATCTTACCTTCAAATGAAAGCAGTTTCACATCACCAGGCTATGCCTAAATTATAAAGAGCAAGATATAATCTCATTCAAACATTTGTCTATAGATAAAAGCTATACAGGATTTTCAGTGCTTTCACAACAAGAAGCCTCTATCATGGGCTTTGCTGTCTCATGTTTTGATCACTGAAACATCCTCTCCAGTCCTGACAAAGATTTACCCTGCTGGCACTTTTTCAGAGCAGTGCTTCAGAAGTAATTTTTGCTGATCATTTAGACCACAGTAACCCTGGCTTTACTGTGTACCCTTGCTATGTCTTCCTCTAAGACATCAAATTTTAAAAGGAATTCATAATCCAGATCCAGCCTACCTATGCCATTCCTCATTGAAACAGCCACTCACTTCTCCAGTGCACCAGTCTCTGTTACCAGTTTGATACATTTTCAAGTGAACAAATTTTGTGTTTTCTTTACATTATTTTTTTTTTTACCTTGTGAGACAGCAATGATTATATTGTGACACTTAGTCCAAAACAACTGCTTAAAAACTCTTCTTCCAAGATACCTTCAAGGTGACAAGACGGCACTTTACCCACTCATTGTCACTCCTGTCATGGCCGCCTGGTTTTCCCCAGTGTTTCTGCAGTACCTCTTTCAACGCAGTGAATAAATTCAGACTCATATTTGCACAGTAACTAAACCATCAGTGTCCTAATGAAATTAAACAGCTGAGCTGGTAATAAAATCGCGTTCTCAGTTGCTCTTTCTACTTATTTCAACAAATAAACACATATTCATCCTAAAAGAGGTCATAGAGAAGAAAGAACCTTCAGATGAAAAAATTACCTCAGAAAAATGCTACAATTACCACAGTCATTACCTGTCTTTCTAAATATTAAGAATTTCTTATACTAACCAAACTTCATCTTAGCGGTAAGCAGGAGAGGGCTGCAGCGGCGACCTGTGTGGGAGAGGGCCATGAACCGCCCTGCGCCGGTCCCAGGCGGCTCCAGCTGGCGCCTCAGCAACCGTGAGGCGCCAAAACCGCAGCGGCAAGCCTGAGGCGGCCGCAGCGTCCTCACGCAGGCGGGCGCGAGGAAGACGACGACTGGAAAAGTGTCGTGCTGAAAGGGGTGCGCTTCTGGACACCGTGGTCTGCAGGTGACCCGCAGCACGGCAGGGACGCCCCTGAGGGACTGCGGCCATGGGCGACCCAGGCTGAGGTGGGGGCACCCCTGAGGAACTGCAGCCCGCGGGTGACCCACGCTGAAGGGAAAAGCAAAGAGCAGCAGAGGAAAACCAGTAAGCAGCAAAGAGCGGCAGTAAGAAACTGGTAAGCACAGAGCTGTTGACAGAGGCCTAGACAGACCCTGACCTCCTGCACCGCCCGGCACCTCACCCAGGAGAGGGGAGGGACCGAAACCGCAGCGAAGGTAAGGGGTGCTGAGACGGGGGCGCGGGGAGGGGAGGTGCGGGACAGGAGGCGAGCCCGGGCAAGCGGAAGGAAAGGCTCCGTTGGGTGCTTCCTCCCTTTTCTCGACACCCGAGTCGGTGATCAGAAGTTTGTGTTAATTGGCGATAAATGGCATCAAAATTCTGTGACTCCATGCTGGTTTATGCACAGCTCAGTTCATTTTCAATTAAAGTTTAAATTGAAAAAATGACATTTAGTTATTTCGTACTTACTTTCCTATTTTTTTGAAGTATTTATACAGTATTGCTGTTGCATTACCTAGGTAAAATCATTGCTTTGGATTCTAGCTACCTACATTTTTACATCTTTTGTTATAGATGAGCCTTTTGGTTTTCCCAAAGTAAAAAACTTCACTTAAAAAAAACACTTCTCTTTTGTTCCTACATCATTCACAGTAACTGTCACAACTACTGATAAATGCAGAGATTATACACTGAAAAATGGCTGGTCAAGTGTCTTAATAATTACTTAGCTGAAACATTCTTTCAACTTACAAAAGTTATTTAGATTATACTTATTCACAATTTTTTTGAAGGACAGTAAACCTTTTTTGATACAATATGTAATTATGTCTTTCTACTACATGAGTTTCTGCTAATTATGCAATTATCACACAAGAAGATTAGTATGAAAGACATTCTGAACTAACTGCTTGCTGTTAAAAATACAGTAAATGCACGTATACGTCAGGCATATATACTTCATTCTTCATACAATCTCAATGATTTGCACTGGCGTCACTGGGGTCATTTATTTCAGTGCACAAAGGGCACTTCCCTTGTAGCAAAATAAGGCCAAAATCCTCCTTAACATTAACATTTTTACTATTTATGCATATGATAAAACTACATATTTATACAGTATTAGCAAAAGAATAGCAGCAAAGGAGAATTTGTAAAACCACCAATTCCTCTTCCCTCTCTCCCTTCCCATCCCCCAGCCAAATCGTAGTTTTGATGTCAGTTTTGCACTTTTTAAAGCCATCCTTACCTACATGACTAATCCCATTAAATACTGTAAAACTATCCTCTTGTCATAGATTTAAAACATGTACCTGTACGATGGAAAACTAACTACCATACACAAATAACAAGAACTACTGATGATCTAATTTATCACTGTTAGAAAGCACCGGTAATACCTCTGCACGACTTACACATGCATACATTTCAGATTCACACAGAGGAAAGCATGAATAATGAGGAGCTATGTTGGCATTTTATCATGCCATACAAGCTTCAGCAAAAGTTAAGATCCGGTCCTATTAATTCTTATATATGAACCATTTTGTAATTTGCACTGTACTAAAGAAGCTGTGAGGGGGAAAAAAGGCGGAGAGGGACACACACCCCGAAGTTAAAAATTAAGGTAATGTAGAAAGTTCAGGCAAACTACAAAACAGATTACTATTCTTTGCAAATCCCAAATTCAAGACAACTTGTTCAAGGGGTTTCAGATTTCAACTCATAGAAAAACAATTTGAAAACACTGTCACCTGAAGAAGTTTGCACTGGAAAATCACAGGGCCTGTCCAGTTGGTTCAGATGTCATCTTATATCCATCACCTGCCTGCAACATTTTTCAAGTGTATTGTGTGATGTAAAACATGACAGATAGCAACAAACGATGAAAGAAAAAAAAGGAATAAAAATCCTGAGACACTCACAGCAATTATATTGAAGAAGTCATCATCTCCGAGGGTATCCAAAATAGATGAAACTGTCTGTTTTGCAATAGTCAAGCGAAGCCCTTTCATACTGCCACTGACATCTACTAAAATTACCACATCTTTTGGAGAAGTTGCTGCCTGGATGTACCTAAGACAAAAGACAAAACATCTTGTTCTTTTAAATACTGAACTTTTCTTCCTTTCAAGTTTCTTAGACACTGGTAGTCAACTGTTGCCTACCATTTTCTATTTCTGCAGTCAAATGCAATGACTCCATTCTCATCAGGTTCCCATTTAATTCCTGTTTAAAAAAAGAGATAAAAAGATTAAATTACAACATTTTCACAGTACCTGTTCAAAATATATCTGTGGTATTAGGGTAAAGTAGCACTTAATGGAATTTCATACTTTAATCTAACAGGCAATGGTGTTATAGGAAATGCTGGAAAAATAATTTAATAAAATAGGACCACCAGAAACAATTTTTTTTTTCCTCACTCCTTTTTAGCCTACTGTAAGGTGAAAACCTCTTCAAGCCTATTTGTTCATCATACTACTGTCACTAAAGTATTGTCATACTTGGTCAGTGGTGCTGGCAAGCTTTATCACATGCTTGCCAGGTCACTTTCAAACCTTGAGCACTTACTACCCATGCCTGATCTCCACAGGTCCTGTTATGCTCACTGCTTCACTCGCAGGTCATACACCTGATGCTTTGCTCACAGAAAAGGTAATATCTCCCGGTCGTGGGTCAAAAGAAATATGACACAACACCTCCAAGCAAAAAAAAATGACAGGGCAAACCTTCCTGCTTTTTACACTCACTTTCTAGCACAAAACAAGAAACAGCCTTTAAAATAAGGACTAGCAATTTTTCTACCCTTGAAATATCATGGGGCTTGAGAATTGAACTATAATCTAAAACTAACACTGATATAGTAGCCATTACTTTCAGTCACTTTCAGACATACAGGCTTATAGTAAACTTGCTCACATTAAACTCAAGACTTTAGACTTGAAAAAACATGGGTTGCTAAACCATGTCAGCTAAAGGAACAGTTCCCACTCTGGGCCTGATCCCAGGTTACAAAAGCTGAGGATCAGTTTATTTAATTTTTTAGTTTATTTAATATGTAGTAAATTCGATATGTGATTAAACATAAAACTAAATAAGTAACAATATATATTTTAACCTATTTCTATAGAAATAATACAAGTGATCTAATTGCATTTTATTACAACTGGTGTGAAAGTAAACTTTAAAACAAGTTTTTGAAATCTTTAAATGTAAAGACATCAGGTTAAGTGGAAGTCTAAAAACTGAACAATATATTACAATTAAGTCTTACTGTATGCATCGAGAGAGCACGTTATCTAAGTTCAGTACTATATGAAGGGTCTAATCCTTTTGCCCTCCTTCTCCACAGTCTGTGTAGAAGTTATTTTTCATATGCCTGTATATGTATATCTGAAGAGGAACATATATGAGCACATGAGTTATCTTGGGGGCTTCACCCGCAAAAGAAAATTGGTAGAAAAAACTCAGAACGTTGTAAATGTTGATTAGAAATATCTCTCTGTGAAAACTAGATAAACTAAAATCAAACCTGCAAGTATCTGTGAAAGCCATGATTTGTGACAATACTCAGTGGAAATTTGCAGCCACAGCATTCTTGATTGTATTTCAAGTAAGAAATTGTATTCTTCTTACCTGGATATTGTCTGAAAAATCCTTTTGCACTTCCAAAGTACTGCCAGATGAGAGAAGGGTCACGATCAAAATTATCAACAAACACCTTATTTAAAGATTCTGACCAATAAACTCCATTTACAATGGCTGGATCTAGGGGTGGGGGGGAAAAAGAGAAAAGTTATTTTCCTTAAATAGAATCCCTTGAACTCTACCATCTTCATCTTATTCAGTACCCAAAAATCTAGTGACTGCAAACTACTGCAGAACATCTTTTGATTTCCTTTATCAATTAAGTGATTCAAAATAAATGATACACTTAAATAATGAAAGCATGGTTAAAACACAGAAGACACACCAGGTACATTTTTTAGATAAGTTAAAATTGCTTATTAGACCATCTATCTGTAACTACTGTATTGCTTGTTCTGGAAAACATAAATGAGTCAATCTAATAATAGGTTATTTACTCAATTTGCTTTCCCTAAATGCATGGAATGTCTCATGACAACCCTTTATGCCCCCTCTTTTTTTTTTCCCCCAAATCTTCAACTTGGTAAGACCATTCTCACTGTATCTGAAAGTTTACGTGTGGGAAAAGAAAGGGAAATACCTTTTGTTTCACACTTGAATGAATCATGATATACATACAAACACAAAATCTCATGACAAATAACACTAATTGTTATTTGGAAAACACTGGACCCAGATTTCACAACAATTACCTCATTATTTTGGATTCCCATAGAAAGAGAAATACGAAGCAAATCCTTGATGTTGAAAATGAACTATTTCTGTTTAAAACATCCTCATCTATCAATTTCTAAAAACCCAGGCTGCCCGAGTATGTTTTTAAGCTGCTGATTTGGTTAGTGGGAAATCAGAAACAAATGAACATATCTTAAAAAGTTACTCAATTACAAACTGTGAATTTTGGAAGATAAGAAACAATTAAGATATACTATATTCCCAATTCAATTGGTATGTGAAGTCAGCAGTATAGAAAGGAAAAAACAGAACAAAAATCACAGATGTATTATTTCATTTGTAAAAGTGTGCATACATGAATACACAGTAACATTTGCTCAAGCATTTGAAATAATGCTTCCATTAGCTTGCAAAATAATGTCGCTGTACTGATTTCAGAAGACTGCTTAGAATGTGATTTCAATAGAGTGGAAAAAAGGTGAATCGTTATCTTTCCTTACATTCATCAAGAAAAACAGCAGAAAAAGGGAAATGTCTCAGCTACACATCTTTGAATGGTGCTTTCATCTAAATATTTAGGTTTACACAGATGGACTGCTGAAAAAGCAAGGTCAACAAAACAGATGTTGTTTTTAAAACATGTCCAGTATAGTTACTTGTTTCTCTAGAAGATGAAGTATACATTTAAAATCTGTCCAACCAGACACACATCAAGCAAACCAACGTCACCAGTCCAACTGTACTACTTCAGTTCTGCCGAGCTGGCAAAATCCATTGTCCGGTCGTTTGCAAGTCTGCAGTTACTCCAAAAACAAGCTGTGATTGAGGCATCACTCGTTGACTGTCAAGACTGCCTATCCTGG
Source organism: Platalea leucorodia (assembly GCF_965183815.1). Classification (NCBI taxonomy): domain Eukaryota; kingdom Metazoa; phylum Chordata; class Aves; order Pelecaniformes; family Threskiornithidae; genus Platalea; species Platalea leucorodia. Next base: position 430,537 of record NC_138831.1, on the reverse strand, counting down.
CATCTATCATTAGTCTGTAAATATATGCTCCTATTCCAGCACCCCAAAATTTTGATCCATTGTCCAGCATTTAGACATCACGTGACCAGTGAAGCACTAAAATGAGAATCCTATTCTCAGCCCACTGGAACTCCCCAGTACTAGTTCAAATACCGTTATTCTGGTTCTGCTCCTATACCCGAGTTCTGGTGGAGTATCTGAATCACTAAAAAGCACAGTGGCATTATTGACTCTGCATTACAAGATTGAGATAAGGTGATAACTTTAAGTCATCTTTAAAAAGAGCAACATAGTTCTGAGGGTTGGTTTTGGTTTATTTGTTTGCTCGTTTTTCCTTGGAAGTGTTGCTAGAAAAGCCTGTTTAGAGGAAAAACAAGGAACCTTTCCTCAGCCTCTAGAGGACAATAAGCTCTTCATATACCCTTCACTCATCAGGATTAGTGAAAAGCCAAACCAAACAAATAGAATAATTGTATCTTAATTTATATTTAAAATAAACTGTAGTGGTTCTTAGCAGCTCACATTCAGATCTCATTCCAAGACTGCACATTGTACCTTAGTATTTCATAATATCATCAGTTTATCAGATGTCTTCTATCCCCGATTCCTCAGAGGCTAATTTTTAATGCCCAGTGCTATGCTGCCACTCATCTAAGCAGAATCTTCACTCTGCCTCCCAGCCCAATGATAATTTCCTTTAAATTCTATATACACTCCAGGTCCATAAGGTCATGGGACAACTTTAGTTGTACACCTATTAAGCTCTAAACTGAATGTGAAATCCTTCCAGTGGCATTTGAAAAAATATATTTATATAAAAAAATACATATATAAAGCTACTTTTAAAAAGTTCATATTAAAATATCTGTGCCATCACAGTAGTGGATTACTTTTTTTAGCCCATTTATGAAGAGCCACTTAACATGTTTATATATCAGTGTTATAGGTAGAGAACTCCATGGAAATACAGTCAGGAATTTTTGGTTGAGTCTAATGATGATTGACTGAGTCTATATTCTGCATCAGGTTGACAACACTAATCACTAATCATCCAAATGCTGATCACCATAAATATTAATCCAGTGACTCTGAAACTAATAGGAATTTTTTAGCTGAAAGGAGCATTAAGCAGGCATTTTACAGAACAGGGCACAATTAAAATGTGATCTATGATGACTGGGTTCCTTCAAAATTCACAACCTTCCTACGCCCTGCATATCTATTACACTGGCTGTTCTTTCTACAATATACCAAGTTACATTTTACGCACCAACCATTTTTATAAAAAAGCAAATAAGGTCACGCTCAGTTTAATCCTTGGAATACAAAGAAAAGTGAAGTAGGGAAAAAAATGTATTTACAGTACAAAACTGCAGGCCTACAGACTTCGTGTGGAAATCACATCTCTTTACTGGCTACGGTATCTTCTAGGCAGAAGGATTTCAAACCTGAGCTCCTTGTTCTGAATTTGATAATGACTGTCATGTGGATGCATCTCTGTCCACACGTACCATCCTAAATACAACTGAGCTCCTGACCATATATCCTCATGAAAATTTTACAGTCTCATCTTCTAATAACCCATATGTTAAACTTGTCATTCTGGGCAACTTCCATTTTCAATAATTACACTAAATTGCTTAAATTGCCCCAACTACTTCATTTAGAAACAGTATTCTTAAGTTTTCATATTACTGGTGAACGTCATCTGCATCCCCAAAATAGCTATACGTCAGTAGTGGCAAATTGATGCTTGTGAGTATTCAGAAATTTGGGGAGGGAGAAAAAGAATAGAAGATAAAGCTTAATATAAATACAAAATCATTAACATGATGTTATGGAGCTCAAAGACAAGTAGTGTAAATAGCTTCTGCCACAATTCTTGAAACATCATTTCTGCTTTTGCTTCCTGGCATTAACAGCTAAAATATAATTAAAATATTCCCTTTCCCTTGCCTTTTAGATGGGCTGGCTTGCAATTATATGGGATTTTGCTCCACTGCTGTTTGTGTAGCTGCTACCTGTTTTTTTTATTGATATTTAATAAAAAAACAGCCCCCAGGTAAATAGGTACACTGACACGAATCTGAAACATAATTGCCAAGGAACAGTACAAATGCATGTAGCAATTAAGTTGCTGTCATAGATACTGCTGACCCAAAGAAATAGGTCTGAAGTCTCGACAAAGGCAGCCAAGGTGTGCAGACTGAAAGATGCGCAACAGCATGCCAAAGGTTAGCACTACAATGAAATGTATTTTAATTCACAGAATCCATAAAAATATCTGGAGAAGAATAAGTCTATGGAACAGAATTAATACATATAGGACACATTTTGCTTTCTAATTATTCCAGCAATCTTTATAGAAAATAAGGGAGACCACTGAGGAATTCAGCGACTATGAAGAAAATGCAGAATACTTCTCTTGCTTGCCATACGCTGCTTTATTACCAAGAAAAAATGTTACCAATACTGACAACCTCAAGGGCAGCCCCTAACATTGCAGAGCAGTACTGTCATACAACAAAGCAGTATGAGCACAGCCTACAGGACCAAGCACTGCAAAGGAATGCAAAATCCAGCACCCTTCTGGCTCAACGATAGTAACAATATTAGCTTAGTTTTGATGACACTGACAACATATTTAGTCTGGTCATATTTTAAAGAATAACAAAATCACATACTTGCTGGGACATACACCAACAATCTAATAATTATACTACTCAACACTTATATGAATGCTTTTCAGGGTGGTCCAACATATTCAAGAGCTGGGGCTGGATGCCAATTTTGGCAACTGCCTTTGCTTTTTTCTCTCTCTTCCCCTCCCTCTGCCTCCACTGGGTAATGTGGGTGCACCAGCTCACAGATCAGGGCATCTGGCCATCTGTAGACACAAAATAAGGCGTTTGTCCATCTTGCTTCATGTGCTGAGAACCATTCACCAATGTCAGAAATCACATTCCCTCCATATGGGGTGGTAAAGACTTCAAGTGCATGACTGTATAGAGGCATAGTAGTAGGTACTTAGTTGTTGCAGCTTCCAACATTGCCCTAATAACATTCCCCTTCTCCTTTGAAGAGGCAGCAGAAGAACTGGAGTATGGCCAGATGTGTTTATTTTTATGATAAATTTCATGAATGGGTTTGGGGATTTTTTTGGGGGGCGGGGTGTGAACAAGGTGGTCTGAGATTCAACTGTAGTTCATTTGAAAGCCAGAATTACAGCTGTGAACTCCTCACTAACACCATTCTGAGGCAGAGACTCAGTTCTGACTCTGCCAAGAGCTTGCCATCCAATGAACTATAAAAAGTGTCCTGCAGCAAATTAGTGTACATTTGAGGTCACTCATTTGGCCACTGACCTGGTTTGACCCTGTTTAACTTATCAGATGTAACAGCTAAAAGCAACCAGTATGTGGGCAGATCTGTGAATCGGTTAGGGCAAAGCTCTGGAAACAGCATACAAGCAGGATCCATGAACATAGAGCATAACTTTTTTCTTAAATTAAAGGAGGAACTTGAAGCAAAAGTCAAAGGCTTCACTTACTGTCCCTCCCAGGAAGAACTAGAAAGATGCTGCCTTAACAGAGCTGTTGTCACAGGAGCCAGACACATGGGGCAGTTACACCTATTACTAACACAGTCTAACAAAATAGGATTGCCTACCCAGCAATTGCTAAGAGGCCTTGAGCTGAGGAGAACTACAGACAAAACCCAGTAACCCTGACAGATGATCACAGCTTAAATTAATATGACCACATCTACCTGGATATTTCTATATTTTCAGAAAAACACACTCATTTCCACATCTTTGCAAGACACGAATTGAAGACTATGAAACCTGAAAGATCGGTAAGAAAGTACCACGCCACAGAACTCTGTGGTGCTTTATAATCCTTGTGTAGAACTTCTTCCTTGCACAAAAGACCACTTGCACAATTTAAGTAGAACGGAAGTTTTACTCAAACACAAAATAGTTGGAAAAAGCCTCACAGATATGAAAATGTTCAGCTGGTTCAAAACCTCTGAAGCTAGTATTCAAACATACTGATAACACTGAGCAGATGCACAAATGCATCTTGGGATGAATATATTACAAAATCAGTTATGGATTCTTAAACACTATTTGCTGCTTCAGGAATGTGCCAAATAAAATCTGCAAGAAAGACACCTAGCTAAACAAAGTACAGTGTAAAAATGTATTTGTAAGTTTTTAGCCAAACAATATTTAGAAACAGTTTATATTCTAGCCAAGCATAGTAATACTTGACCAGAGGAGCAAGCCTTCTTTTCTCCTCTTCACACAACACAGATCCCAGAAAAATCAAAGAAGGGTCTGTGTTATGTAGCAGGATGGAGAGACAAATTATTACTGTATCCTAAAATAGTAGACAAAATGAATAAAATGTCTCTTTAGATAAACTTCAATGATTTTTTGTCAAATGTCAATCTTCTCCACTCCATACTAAATAAAAACTACATTTTTTACATTTGCCATACAACCATTTAATCAAATGTTTTTGCATATTCAATTCTAAAGGTTTTCAGAAACCCAGAACTATTACATCAATTACCGCTAAGTTTACAGATTAAGAATGCTTTTCCAACATAGTTCATGGAGAAGATGAAGTCTTAAAAAATCTTTAAATAAAGCAAAATAAACTGAAAAACAAATAAAACTCCACAATGCATTCCTAGCATATAAACTCAGTCCATTAAAAACAATCTTGTAGTGAATCGTGAGGTTTTTTCCATTAATATATTCCACACTAACAGATACCCTGGGTGCTTTTCCATTTGTTATTTTAAGTCAATAATAGAACATACCCTGATTCCCTGATTGCTTTTTCTCATTAAAATAATGAAATAGACACACGTAAGGGAAGTTAGCACTTTAAGAGAGAACAAACCAATTATAATTAATTTTCTTTTTTTTTTAAAGGTATATGACTATGGGAAAAGAGGGAAACAGTTTGCACACCAGAGGCTAATGATGAGCAAAAGCCTACAAGAAATTCTCCAGGCACAGATAGAAAGTGGAAATAACTGCTCTCAAAGAATAGGTATATAATACCAATAAAATGTTTAATGTATAATATATATATTTATACACACACACACACCCCATATATAGCTGTAGATACTAGATGTACAGTGGGGTTTTTTTTGTTGTTGTTGGTTTGGAGTTTTTTGATAGGCTCAAACCTTTCTTTGGGTTACACAGCGATTACACAAAAAGGGAAGCGAGCACCAAGAAAACCTCAAAAACAATGTTTTTCCAGACTCAAAATGCAGAGAATAAAGGTAAGGAGGAGGACATCTTGTACGTTTAAAGTGCCTAAATTTCTTTGCACTTAGTGCGAGACAAAGGCAACTGCTTTTGGGACAGGACAACGATGCCTTAATTGGTGTTTCTTAAACCTGCTTGGGTGGAATTTATTCCTATTGCTGCTGAAAGAAAAAGAATCATGAATCTTTTTGCAGACGCACACATTAAATAAATAATGCCTGGCTTTGGGCACTGGCTTCTGATCCACAAGGCAACAAAAAACCACTTTAGTCTCACAAAAAGGAGGAATTATGTTTATAAATTATTTTTGGAGAAAGTGAATTTCAAACTTTTCTTAAATTTAAAAAATGTATGTCTAAATGATAATTCATACCATTCCCTTTTTATCCTGCAATACAATGTATATTGCATGTAAGAACTTTTCACCGTTGCATTCCAGACTGACCTTTCAAAGCAGCAACACATTACCAACACATCTTTAAAAGCCAAATGCAGCTGGTGGAGGCAACACTAATTAAGCTACTCCGATGCGTCTAACTGTATCCTTACTGCTTGTGCAGTTGTGACTGTCTGGGACGGATTCCATCATTTCAGTGCTGACATGCTTGAAGTTGTTTTTTTATTCAGTGATGCTAACTGTAAACAGGTGAGAAGAGAACTCATGTCACCTTAAGGGATGCTTGGGTAAAGTAGGTAATCCCCAGGATAATCAAAAATGAAGCTGAAATAATTGGACTTCTATTCAGGTAAACGCCCCAAACACAACATGTCTCCAAATCAGAGAAGTTGAGAGTATAGACAGTAATAATGCTCGGGTTAAAACTAATAAAAAGTCTCAGTTAACTGTAGATTAAAATGTACTCTTTTCAAGCTCACTAAGTTCACTCCAATTCACAGAAAGGTTGCCATTGCCTTGCTTCTTATTCATGTTCTCAGTCTAACAATACTTTTGCTTTTGTGTTTCATTTACTTCATTCTTGAAAATTTTGTCTTTGTAGTCCACGCTCTTCCCCTACAGTTCAAAGGGTTCACATGCCATTTCTCTCGTTGGCCATTCCCACATAACAGCCTTAAAAGTAAAACAGGTGAGTTGCAGCAAGTGAGGACAAAATTCCGTTTGAACATACAAACCTGAGACATCTTCTAGAGAGGTAGTTGGTGGGACCCAATGTGAACTTACGCTCATGGAACTTGAGGCAACAGACCTCCCTGCCTTCGCACCGAGCCCACTTACGCGTATACCCAGGGAAGCGCAGCGCGGGACCATGCTGAGATGCCGATGCCAGTGCTGGAAGTCACAGAGCTGAACTAGCACGGCAGCAAGCACGAGCTAATGAGCAGCCTTATAGCAGGATTCATTATCTGCAACTCCACACTCTGCAGCAGCCGCCTAATGCTCTCAGTTGAGCTCCAGTGTGTACTGTGGATATGCCTTCATACGCGCCTATAGGGGTTGCCCAGTACCTAGGCCCAAGTGGACAGGAGGAACAGCATTAAACAGCTGCTGCTTCCAACCCTTCACGATGGGAGCTGCAACGGTGGCTCCACAGCTTCTCATCAGTCATCAGAGAAGTTAAGACAATAATACAGGAAAAGGGAAGATAAAAGAAGAGACAGAGTAATTTTCCACCACTATAGGCCAACGGTAAATTATTGTCACTTTCTTGCCCCTGGAAGCAACAAGGAAGGAGGGGAGGCATCATGATTAACAGAGGTGTCTCAGGTCAAAAAGCCTCTTGCTGTTATACCTGAGATAGTGGGCATTAACAAACCTTCACTGGCTCACGTCTGTCAAAAGGCAAAGCCCAACCCCAAGTAACTAAGCAGCAGCTGCTGAATAAGGAGTGGCAGAGAGTAGGGCTTTTTAGAGGAAAAACTTAATGATACCGTGTAGCCTGTATTTGACATCTAGTTGCCATGGTGATGTGGATGTATTAGAAACATACAGATTAGATCCACAGCCAGAGACAGACTAGGATGCAAGAAAGATAAAGCACAGTACACATCTTGCATGGTGATGCCAACATTTCCAAAAGGCTTGCTGTTAAAGGCAGAAAACTGAAAAAAGAAAGAGAGAAAAAAAAACAAAACAAAAAAAAAAACCAAACCAAAACAAAAAAAACCCAACACCACAAAACTGTGAAGCTAAAGCCCTTTGCAAGAACAAAGCACCAGCCTGAGTAGACTCTGGGAATCAGATCTGAGGCAAAAACTTGAGCAAAACCAGATGGAACAAGTGGAGAAGTCTGTGCATCTTTGTCCAATAGCCAGTAAGAGTTAAAACAAAGAAATATGGGAAGATAGGAAATTCTCTGTAATCTTGACTAAATCAGTTAGACTAAGAAAGTTCCTTTTAAATTAAACAATGACCAAAGTTAGGAAGACAGTGCAAACATTGCCCTAGAGATCTTAAAATGTGAAGACAAACAATTCAGGGGAAGGATTTCAAAATATAAATATAGTGGTCCAGGACAATATGTGGCCATGACTATTTAAATAACAACTCCAGGATGTTGAATTTTCAGAAGCATAGTCCATAAAATCATATACGACAGTGACAGACAAGATTTTATTTCTTAATTTCACACCTTGCAGGAAAAGGGTTTTACATATCTGCTAGCTGCAGATTATAATCTTTCTGCATCACTTGAGAAATGAATTTTTTTGGTTCTAATATTCTAGAAAATAGGTAATCTCGATTTTGACAGCCACTTGGAAGGCACTGATAGGAAAGTATGACTGAATGATATTCATAGCTCTTTTTAAGTATCAAATTGAAAAAACCTCACTTAATCAAAAAATGGTTGGGGTTCATCACGTTTCAATATCTTTTAGAGGAGGCTCTATTACATGCAGCAGATTTTTCTTCCTATGCAAGCAAAACTTTTGATTAGAGTCTGCATTTATTGACTTGTAGTGCATAAACTCATCTTACAACATGCAGTGAAAATCATGCAATGGAAATGCCATTTGACACAGGTGATATTCTTTACCAGTCTCTAAATTGTTCAAGCAAAACTTCAAGATAATTTGCGAAGCCTAAGATCTACTTTTGCAATGTTTCCCACGTTCAAGAAGTAAACATGGTAAGCAGAAAAAGCACAGACGAAACCTGGTGCTTTTGCTACTAAAGACACCAAGTTCAGAATTATTCAAAGCTGTATTGAATTCATACTGTTTGTGAATTGCTTCTTAAAGTATTAGTGATTATGAAGATAGAAAAATAGGAAGGAAGGAAACAACTGCAAGAAAAGAATGAAAACATCTTGCGATAGGACGAGAGGTAATGGTTTTAAATGAAAAGAGGGTAGGTTCAGACTAGATATAAGAAATTTTTTACATTAAGGGTAGTGAAACACTGGCAGGGGCTGCCCAGAGAGGCAGTGGACGCCCCATCCCCGGAAACCTTCAAGGCCCGGCTGGACGGGGCTCTGAGCAACCTGATCTGGTTGGAGATGCCCCTGCCCATGGCGGGGGGCGGACTGGAGGGCCTTTAGACGCCCCTTCCAACCCAAAGCATTCTGTGATTCTGTGATCTACAACCTAGAGAATAATATGAGAGCACACAAATAACTGATTGCCAACTTTCCACAGTAATAATAATCATAACACCAAACTTTTAAACAAAGGTTTAAGTCACATGATAAAATCTATACTTTCAACAGCCAGTAAATGGTAGGTGACAAGAAAGACAAAGACAGGCACGAAAGACAGTACATGCGTGCTACAAATAATCGTGTTGTGAGCAAAGCTACAAGAGAAAGACATAAAGCCTGCTTCTGCCAAAGAGTATCACAAGCTTGTGAAAAAAGACCAAATCAAACATACTAAGTCATGGAAGAATGCTAAATATGGCGTCTCCACACGGAAAGCAACTGAATTGTGAAAATAATGAGAGCAATAATAAAAATTGAATTGAAATCCATAGGAAAATATAGGATATTTATAGTCATCTTCACTCTGAAATGAGTGAAGTCCAAACATACTACAAGACTGGTAAGATACTTTTTAATCACTTCTTTTCTAAATCCATATTTACTCAGAGTGATTACTGTTACAGAGTCAAAACAGTTGCTAATACTTGAATTTATTTCAAATCCAATGGTGTGGAATTAGTCTCAGTGTGGTATTAAATTAACAAAAAATGAATTTAGACTATTATTAATGAAGACTTTATCTTTTTACATATTATTAAACTCTTAATTGTATTTTACATTCACGAACCATTTTTAAAAATGCTGATGACACAGCTTGAGACTCTCAGCAACATATTGTGTGCCTTATGTTCGTTAGTTGAGTTGACATAAACCATATCTCCTGTTGACAGAAACGCTTGAAAATATTCATGGACTTCAGCATCCATCACAGAAAAACTCTGCAGTTATGGAAAGCACTGATAAAATCCCTTCCTGTACTTCAAAAACACCAGAGCAGCAGCTATACCACAGTATGAGGATGGAAAGAACAGACGGAAGACAGTCAGACAGACTTCTCTAACTTAAAATTTATATTATTGATTTTATTTTTCAAAGCAGCAGATTAACTCTTGGACTGTAAAACACTGATCATCAAATTTTATTTTCTGTCTTGGTTCTTCTGCTCTGCCAGTAAAGACACAGCAACATCTTGCACTCAGGCTACTACTTCATTATCTAAATATACCTGGATAGATATCTGACAATCTGCAATCCAATGTCATCTTTTTCTTTTTTTCCTCTTTTTTTTTTTTTTTTTTTTTTTTAACATCTCAAACAAAAACGATTTGGAGAAATTAATTTTTCACCTGCCCATGCCCACACTATTCTCCAGCTTTCTTAAAAAAGGTCTTCCCCCTAACATACCCATATTTCCCAATTTAACAGAGAACCAGGCCCTATGATATAAAAATGTAAAAGTAATTTACTAAGGCACCTGCCAATTTATGATAGCAGAGATTTTATAAGCTAACCAGTCTCTGGGCTGCCGATAGGTATTTGCCAAAGACCAGCCAATCTGATAACAAGAAAAAAATCCTTCCCAGCGTCAAAACAGCAACTAGCAGAATGCACGTATCGCAGTCTAATGTCAAGGGTAGGAAAGTGGGAACTGTTATTAAGAAGAGATTTTTTTAAAGTCTATTATGATTATTTGATTTAAACCATATTGTTCACCTGCTCCCCTCTCAAATACATTATAGTAGGCAAGACTTAGTCAATTACAAAATTCAAAAAAACATGACTGTGACCCCAAAATGTATTTCCAAATCATGTGGCAGTACTATGAAATATAACCTGCTTGATGTAACAACGGATGGGAAAATTCAGTCTTTTGTACTGGTACACATTATGAAATGTCAAAGTTGCAGGAGAATGATAAGAGAAATGTATTCAGTATAAATAATGTCAACATTAAAAAAAAAAAAAATCAGTGTAAGCGCTGTGCTAAAAGTTCACGTAACTTCCTTAATTTAAAACGTACTCAATATAATGAAAAGGTTGAAAGACGGTTCAATAGTATAAGCCCCATTCTCCATTATAAATGAAAGCTGGGAAGTAACTTTCCAGACCCAGCACTTCTGAAGAAATTTTATGCTTTATTTTGACATATCATTGTTAAAATCAGTAATTGATTCTAACATATTTTCTTCTCCCAGCACTGAGCATACTTCCTCCCTGAAGCAGACTCCATTGGCTTTCAGTAGTTATGGAGTAGTTATTGATATCAAGTTTCTAAAAAAGGAAAAGGCATTTGAATAACTATCTGCACATGCCCAGACACTGGTATTTTAATTCAGCTTGAGCAACAAGTAGGAAAGCGGGAAGGCGCTTCAAAGTGCCCTCCTGACTCAGAAAGCCATTTATGGAAGACAGTTATTATCGTACGCTTCACTGTATGTAGTCACGTTACCGTGCTCCTTTTGTGCATTACCCACTACATCCTGCGTTTCCACATTCCAATCAACATTTCACCTTGGGCACTTCAAAAACAAGTAATCAATTCTTTTCACGGAGTCTAAGAATCCTTCCAAGCTAAGAGTAGACGTTTCCCTGTTTAAACTAATTTGAACAGACATCATTGTAAATGAAACAAGGAAGAAAAATTTCCAAAACTGAGTCTGTTCAGAAGCCTACTCATTTGTACCAGCACAGTGCTCCTGCTTGTGTGCACCTTGAATGACTGGCATTTAAGTATTTATGCTATATTCACCCCAGGACTTTACTAGGAGTAAAGCGCAAAAAGCCCAAGCTAAAAGATGTAGATGCCGTTTCCACAGAACTTTGAAGCATAGGCTCGCACAGAGCACAGTAGTTCAGCAAGCGTTAAATTTTAAGACAATGAAAATCAATGAACATAACTGTTTGTGGGGAGGTGGCATGCACTTGGTGCTGTGCTGAAGAGCACCAGATTGCTGAGCCAGGTCCAAAACTCTCCAATAGTGACAGAGGTTAAAGTGAGAAGCTGTGTCTCAGGCTATACAATGGAATCCCACTGGAAACGAACTCTGGGAAAACAAGCAAGCACTAAAATATCGGCGTACAAAAATATCATGTCTCTCAAAAGCTATACGTCGTATACTGTACGAATGGAAGACGGTGCAGAGCTGCAATCTGGCTATCTCTGGATGAGAAGCAAAATAGAGACATTAACCTTGTGCTGCACCTTAATAAATTAAAATTCTTCTGATCCAGGACTTGACAACTTAGTTGCAGAACCATGGTCACAAAACTACCTTGCATCCGTAATATTTCCATGCCTAACTCCAGTGAATCATGCATATATGTCAGCACCCTTTGGGGTAAGAACAGACCGCACAACTTTCCACCATGTAGCATAGGTGTGCCTATATGTCTTTTCCTCTGACATTCACTAGCAATGAAAACAAAAATACATTGAAAATAATTAAGAGCATTTAGAATTTGAAATTCTATTGTTTATCTTGTAGGAAGTTTGGACTCTCTCCTCCGTGACTCAAGAAGTACAAAAAACTCAATGGATAACTAAGTCTTGCAAAGCTGTAGAATGCATTTCATTCCACTGTCAGCTGTGTTAATAGGATGAAGGTTTATCCTCTAGGAAATATTCCTCCATTATCAAACTCAGCAAGTAAAACAAGATTATATACATAGTAAACTAGAAATTACAACAAAGGAAAAAACTCCCATTAGTTTAAATCAACTTATGTAAGCCTACTTCCCTTCTACTGCCAAGAGAAATTATTTTTTCTTCTCTCTCTCTCTCTCTCTCTCTTTTTCTTTTAAGGCAAAATCAGACATGTTGCTCAAGCTGCATCTGATCTGATCCCAGTAAAGAGATGATCTTTTTTCCCCCATCTACCTCTATTAGCACATGTCTACCTCCTCCACCATCTCTCAGAGACTACTGTCCAGAGCTGGCAGATAAATTCACATATAGTCACCCCCACTCTAATTCTGTCGAAATTATTCTGTTTTCAAACACTCTGCTAGGAAAAAATGCTGATCTGATTCCTTTTACCAAACCAGTTTCAGGAAGAGCTTACAGAACAGCTTACGACAGCTGGTTTGAATGGGACAGTAATGCCCAGCAAGCACAAGTGGCAAGAGAGCAGTAATTTCTTATCCCCCAATAACCTGCAGCTTACATCACACACCCAATTGTGCCGTCAGACGCTTCACAACTTCTTTATAGGTAATTCATCTCCAAACAAAGGTACAGAAAGCCTTGTCCTAAGCACAAAGGAGATCAAGCAAGAACTAGCTCATACAGAAAATAGGTTAGTGAAAACTAGATTTTAGTGAAAAATAGGTAATATATTTAGAAAATAGGTTTAGTGCTAGGTTAACAGTCAGACTTGATGATCTTAAAGGTCTTCTCCAACCTAAATGATTCTATGATTCTACAAAATGGAGATATAAGCTCAGGATTGAAAGTAGGAGAAAGTGGTTTTTGGTAAGCAGGAAAGAGAAATGTAATAAGAAAAGGAATACAATGTGCAGTTGTCGAAGTGTTAGTACAGGCCTAAATGGAAACAAATGAAATAGTCAATGTGAGGAGAAAACTATGCAAGCTCACCTAAGAGTTAGTACAAAACTAGGCCTAAATAACCACACTCGTTCTTTGTGTCTTCTTGCGAAGACAAAGAAAGGGAATGAAGGTAGCAGATATCCAACTAGGAAAGTAAAACTGACCTCATTCGAAAAGGCATTTTTATTTTTTAAGAACATTTAGAAAGGTTTTCTTTGTCTGTGTAATATTTTAGTCCAGACCAAATCTGGAGGCAGAACTACAGTGAAAATTTTGAGACAAAGTTTTTAGAAATAAATAACATTTTTATACTTGAAAAAGCTCTCAGGCACAGAAGTCTCTCTTTAGATCTAAATTTCTTACAGTGAAGAAATGATTACACTGAGCACATTTATTCTAAACAAAGATTCAGTAAAGACAGTGGTTTTTTATATCCAGCTGTGATTAGAACCCATTTAGTTTTGTTATTCTGTTTCTACTGTAAAAGGCCTGCATCACATCACTTCTCATTGTATTCATTTCTATCTAGAGGTCTGAGTGAGATCTTGTTTATGCATGTAAAAAAATAAATTATTCAAGGCAATCAAATTATAGAGGTATGTACCTAAGAATCTTACTATCTACCCTTGATTCCCAACTAGAGGCTGTAGACACCAAACTTCTTAAAATCCAAAATTCTAACTACTTAACTTTTGGTAACAACAAAAGGTAGTTAAACAAAAGACTTGACACTTTTTGAGAAAATATATAGTGCATCAACTGTCCTTATAAATCTCTCTGAATTCTTACACTTGACAGTTATCCTGGAAATGTTCAAGTCCCAGAAATATTCAGGAAACACTGGAGTAATTCCCCAGAAAGGGAACAGGATTAAAAAGTCTTCCAGATGGGCAGGTGCCTGCTGCGATGTATCTAAGGAGCTGCCTGCTCGCATTCCTAGGGATGGAAGAGGCAACTGCAGTCTACTGCTGATTTTGCAACAATAATGTCATTGACTTCAAGGAGTCCAACCCTCTAGTTTGCACCAGTACTTCATAAAGGAGAATTTAGTGCCAGCTATATTAGTCAATTATGTTAATTAGTGCATTAGTCTAACTTTTTCTAATGATTAAAAACACAGGGAGAATGAGAGAGTAAAAATTGAGAGTAAAAACTGCAAAATACAAAAGCCCACAATTCTGAGGACAGAAAGGTACAATAGAAAGACAGTTTAAAAGCCAAGGAAAAGTGCTTGCATCTAGAAATTTCTGAAGTATTAAAGAAGAGAACCTGGGCTTTTCCCCTTTCTACAAACTACAAATGTAAAGTTTACCCTATCATATAAACAAAGAGTGACTGCAAAAGCTCAAAATAGGAGTTGTTTTCAGTTGATTGTGGGATAATGTATTTATCAACATCCTTTTGAATTTCCTAGAATTTATGCAACGCTAACATAAGCAGATGAGATCCTGCTGTGTGTCACTTCTGGTGCTGTGCTACACTATACTTCACTTCTCAACAGGTGCTATATTTTAGAATTGTCTGAGTGTATGTCACCAAGACACATTCACCCTCACCCCAGCTTTGGTTTTCATCTACGTTCCTTTGAAGTCCACATTTAGCCAAGTACTCATAAGCTTCTTCCAGGAACTTGCAAAAATGTTGGGTGTAAACTCAATAGCAGAAAACATGTCATTACTGTCCACAAATATGGGTAAATATGAGGTGACACAGCCTTACCAGAGTAGTTCTTCAGCTCAGATACAGCATGTACTTTGGACAAAGAATGTAGGATTTTAAGAAGTTAAGACTACCTACATTCTCATACTGACAAAAGGAAAAATGCTACTCTATTTTTCTTAACTTTTATATGCTGTCAACATCTGCAAGATCAGATTTGAGTGTTCTGAAGCATTCTTTTATCATCTCCTTTTGTACATCCATTATGGAATCCTACTTTTTCCCAGTGGCAATCCTACTGCCGGAAACTGTGTTCTCCATGGATGGTTGCCAGAAAGCCAAGCCCACATTCCAACTGCCTACTTTCTAATTATATGCCACATTCCTAGTTCTTCTAAATATACTACTAGCATCTCAGAAAGTAATAAAGCTAATGTTGAAACTGTGTAAACTTTAAATCATTAATCATTTCTCATTACTACTCTCTTCCACAATAGCTGTTTAAAATATACCAGTTGATATGTAGAAAGGTATATCTCAGTATCTTTGGAAGGTATACTTATAGACGCATATATGCAAGATATGTCTGAGACAGTAGCATGTCCCAAATCACTTACATTCTAGAATAATAGGAGAAAGAGAAAAAATAAGAAATATGAAAACTCACTTTGGTGCTGATAAATAACCCATGTAGATAAACTTTATTGAAAAAACAACAGCAGCTGAATCAGACAGTGCCTGATACACACTTGTTCTCATACCCGGACTTCTGCTTTGGTACTGCATCGTCCAAACTGGATTCAGATCGATTCTCTACTTTCCAAAACTAAACTTTCCTTCTAACACGAAAAAAGGAACTGTCTTCCTCCCTTCCTTTTTCATCTATGAATATACCTGTATGATTAATTCACTAACCCTTTTCCCTACTTTCTATCAGAAATCTCTACACAGCTGATAATTGCCAGTCACGAAATTTGTGGATGGAAGAAAGAGCTACCGCTCGCTAGGACAGTCACCGCAGAACTTCTTACCGAATCTTCATTATTTATTCATTGTTTAAAAGAATACTGCCTTGCAAATCCTGTGGCTATAGGCAATGAATATACTTTGCGCTTAAAGAGAAGAAACAGAATGCACTGACAGATTTAGAATCCCGATGTGTGCTTAAACATTTCAAAAGCAAAACATTATCATAAGCAGTCACTTTCAGGAGGAATGAAGGAGGCCAATTCCATCAGGATGTTCTGCAGTTTGGATGGACCGCCAGCCTTGCTGTGAAACAGCCCAGAGCCGAGAGGTCTCTGTATTGACAGACAGATAAGCACACTTATCTGTAAAGGACAATCATCCCCCTTTTTTTTCCTGAATTCCTTCAGTATGTGAACATTATAGGAATGCTGAAATAGTGTTTTCTGAGCTCCATAGGCTTTATATTCTAAAGATCAGTAACTTTTCTATTTTTAACGTTAATTGAAGTGCACTGTAAGATACGGAGAAACTGGGGGATGAGGGTATGCAGAAGAAGGGAATGAAAAGAGCGCATCGATAACCAGATCAGCTTTTTGTATTTTACAGTGATGATCAAGAGTACTGTAAATGCAAAACTGTGATTCTTTATTAAATTCACTAATTTACTTTTCCTTCTGCATTTATAGTACACGCATGCAATCTGTACTCAAAGATGGCACTAGAGTTACACGGATGCTTACAAATTAGGTTGGCAGCCTTTTTTATTGGCTCTTATTTTCCTTTTCAAAATGTTCCATGTTAAATTTTAATATCATAGTTTTGATATTTATGGTATTTCAACTTTCATCATTTCATCATAAGTGTCACGAAATTTGCTTTTGCTTTTTTTTTTTCACATTCTGAACTTGGTGGTTTCCTTAGAATGGGAGTTATTTAGTCCTGTTGTTATCATCAATATTTTTAAGCTTTTCTATGCAGAGGCTGAAAGAACCAGAAGATATATGAAGAATAGCAATGTATTTATGTCCCATGATTTTTACGCCAATCTCATTTAGAGCCTAGTTAGGGACTGTGAACATTCACTTTAGCGATTCTACAGCTGGGAGGGATCGCTATGATCATGCAAGCTGACCAGGCCAATGTCTTTCCCCAAACTAATTCTAGAATATGTATTATTTCAAAACCAAACAAAAAAGAATCTGGTCTTGATTAAAGGCTTGGGGGGGGAGGAGGGACATAGGACAACACCCTTCTAATAGACCACTAACTAGCTTCATTTTAAAAAAAACAAAACCCAAACCAACAAACAAAAAAACCCCACACAACAAAAAACACAAACAACCCTCCCATGCCTTAACTGAGCCTACATTTGTGCAATTTGCAAAATAATGGAACCCAATTTCAGGCACCGGATCTTTTTAAACCTTTGGCAATCAGATTATAGAGCCTGGTATTAGTAATTAACTAGAAATCAACTGATTAATCCTTTAATCATCTCTTGAATAAGCTAAATGGACTGAGCTCCTGGAGTCTTGCAGCCTAAGGCACATTCTTCAAGCCTTTGATGAGTCCTGTGACTCTCCTCTGATCCCATTGCAAATTATCAGCATCTCTATGACTAAAAAACCCATAATGAAGGAACAACCTTAGAATTAGCTTACAAGTAAAAAGTTCATTTTTCTGTGCTGACTTAGAATAATAGAATCGTTAAGGTTGGAAAAGACCCTTAAGATCATGGAGTCCAACCGTTAACCCAGCGCTGCCAAGCCCACCACCAAACCATGTCCCTCAGCACCACGTCTGCCCGGCTTTTAAATCCCCCCAGGGATGGGGACTCAGCCCCTGCCCTGGGCAGCCTGGGCCAGGGCCTGACAGCCGTTTTGGTGAAGAAGTTTTTCCTAATATCCAACCTAAAACCTGCCCTGGCGCAGCTTGAGGCCTTGAGACTTGAGAGTCCTGTGTTTAAATATGCAATGATCACACTGTCTGTTTTCAACTGTAAGTTTGGGCTGTGGTTTTGCCTAGTAATTCAATAAAATAAAACATAACCTGGAAATGAACAACAGGCATTTTCTAGAGAAATGGTGTTGTGCAGACACTTGGTTGTAAACCTGTCAATATCTACTGCCTGTACCCTCAGGCTAGGATTTAATTAACTTGTTATCACCCTCTCCGCATCACAGAACTGAAAAAATGGGCAACAAAAAATGTAAGTATACAGGCCTCTTCTTGGTAAGAGTAACATTTCCAGACATTGTCAGTCTCCGAGCCGAGACTATCATGTCCACGTCTAAGGAAAATGTCAGCAGCAAACCGGATTTCAGCAGTTGGAATGCATTTAAATGATAAAAAAAAAGCTTTTCTACAGCTGCATAAAGTGATGGTTTTGGCTGGTTTGAATTAGACAAAGTGGAAACAGGAATCATCACAGAGCTCTATCTTTCCCATCCCTACAGGCAGTCCCTGTATTAGAGGCCAAAACAAAATGCAACAAGACCTCTGACTTTGGCCTTTAACTGTAATTAATCAGCACATAAAAATGTATTCTATACATAGCAGTACTACTTATTATGTAGCTGAAGGTCCTTTAGTTTTGCTGCTCTCACTAACTAACTACTCAGGTTAGTTTGCTTCTCCAGAAAAACATGATTGCCTGACCTCTATATCCCTTTGCAACCATAGGATTTTTTTTCCTTTTTCTCCCCTCCTTAGCAATTCTGGAATGAATTAATTTATAGACAGGCTCAGTTAAACAAATATTAGCACTTGCACAAAAAAAATGGTTTGGTAGCTTTAGAAGCTTTAAGCATTTTCCAAATCTTTTCAAAATATCCTGTAATTAATCATTTCACAACCTTTCAAATACTCTCTCAGAAGCTTTGTTATTTTGTGATCCCTAATTTAAAGCATTACTGTACGATTTTTGGCTTCTCAAGATTCTTAAGTCTGAATCATAACTTCGAAGAGAAGCTGTCGTATCAATTGCTTCTCTTACCAGCCAAACCTATCCGAATTAATTCTCCTTCCATCTGTGATTACAAAATATCCTCGCATGAATTATCACAATTGCTAGCCTGGAATGTATTCCAAGGAAAGCATTTAATGTCTTTTTAGCTGTCTTTCAGTATAGTTAAAACAAGGAAAAGGAACCAGATAATGAGATTAGGTGGCTCTCTGCAGACCAATGACATTGGCGCTTTCCTTCTTAATTTTTCTTTTATTACTGGCTTGAGAAAAATAAATAGATAGGTGTTGTATAAGCACAGTAAAATTACAAAATTCTGCTGTCTGATCTAAGGGAAGTGGCAAAAGGAGAATGAGTAAGCATTTACCTGAGTTCAGTTTGCATTCCCAATTTTTAGACCGAAGTCCATCACTCCTAATGTCTAACGTAGCTATTTGTTAGTGCTATGTGCTATCCAGCACCTATGACAAATAGTCAGGGGAGTAGAAATTTTAATGTAGTTTATTCCTCCTAAATATTATCTGAAAACTCACAGCAGCTGTGTACACAGTCATAAACAGCTAGAATTATTCCCAGAAGCTTGAGAGCATCAATCTAATAAGATATTCCCCTCCCATTTACCCCGTGTCTTTCACAGACAGTTCTAGCTCTCAGACAGTTCTAGCTCTCGGCAAAGACAGAATGTTACTTGTAATTGGCAATGTAAGGCCTGTTCAACTGATTTGGAGATTCCAGAAAGTAATTCATAAGAACAAACATATTCTGCCATATTCTACACTCTATGGCAGGATTCACACAAGTCTAATATGCAAATCATTGACCATATTAAATTGCTAAATTGCCACAGAA
This sequence comes from Platalea leucorodia, assembly GCF_965183815.1. Taxonomy (NCBI): domain Eukaryota; kingdom Metazoa; phylum Chordata; class Aves; order Pelecaniformes; family Threskiornithidae; genus Platalea; species Platalea leucorodia. The sequence continues at coordinate 410,819 of NC_138831.1, read as the reverse complement.
CAAAAGATAATCACAAAACTGTCACGCTTCAAGCAGTCTTCTGCTGAAATTTCGGTTTAATTGCAAACTGGAAGACACACACAATATAGAGTGAATCAACGGCTTCATTTTAAAAGCAAGGAAGCTCCTATGCTCAGCCAGTGGAACGATGAAACAAAACAGCTCTTTTCTTACCCTTATTGTACATATTGGTTGGTACTTGGACATCACTCAGGCTGATGTTCACAGGCAAGTTATTGAAGTGGTCATTTGGCACTAGAATGAACTCCTTCCCCAGCTCCAGGTAGTTTCCTTCTTCATCTCGTTCGTTTATGAGCACAGCATTGAAGTATTCATACTGCAACAGAAACCCACATTCAGCATAAAAATATGAGGTCTGAATATTTTAACGTATCTATCAATCCATTGATTAACATTTACATGTATCTCCATCTAGAATAGAAGAACAAGATATTTTTATCATCTCTCAGATTCCCTCTATACTCCCAGTACAGGTACATTTCTGCAACTAGATTTATCAATACTTCACAAGAAAACCCCGTCTTACCTCAGATCTCTGGCTGCCCCGAAAATGTTAAGGGCAGCCCAACAAACACCCTGAACATAAGCAATGTAGGCACTGTTTTTAAGAGAAAGCTCTCCAGATTTAAATAATTCCCTGGATAATTATTTAACGATGATCTCTGTTTAGCTTATTTCCATCCGTTCAAGAACTGCTATCAGTGCTGAACTTAGGCCTTGACAAACTAAAACTGTTTTTACTTCACAGGAATATTAACTACAGCTGTTGTTGCTTACCCAGTGAGTACAGATTGACATTTCTTAAAGAAAAGTACTGGCTTTATGCTGAATTTTACAAATGCACATCATAGTAGGCTTTGTAAAATTATGCATACTTTAATATGGACATATAAACTTAGCAGTGACTTATTTTGAACAAGAAATTATTGTCTGCCTGCTACAGATTCGTGAAGAGTATTTGGCTTATTTTGTACAGAACTATAACCAGATAAGCAAAAGCAATTTAGATAAAATTATTGATTTCTTTACGACCTAGTTTAACCAGAAATTCTATCAAGCTTTACAGGCAACAAACAGTGAAGAACACTTTTCAACCTCTTAAATAACCTTAACCCTTGGCAACAGTTTGTGATGTGCTTCTTAATAGAAAGAGACCAAAGTTTAGTGTCTTTGAAGAATCTCATTAATTTAAATATGAGTCTCTGCCCTACCTAAGCATTTGAGAGTATATCAATATAAATAGTATTTAGACATAAATCTATGCATTCACAAATCATATATATCCACACAACCTGTACAAGGATAAATATATTGTACCATTTGCAAAGCTAAAACAAACCAGCAAGGACAAAAACTGAAAAGGCTTTTCACAAGTACCCTTGTTCAGTGTGATATGCAACTCGTTCTACTAAACAAGAATTAGTTAAAATCTTGCAATCTATGCACCTCCATTAGAAGCCTTGATAATTTAACCAGTATCTTAAATGGAGGCTTACTTGGAAAGCAGCTTTCCATATCCTGCTCTTTCAGCTTTGAGTTTTTCAAAATGGCCAACTCATACTTTGCATCATAGATGAAAGCAGAATATGAAAGAAGACACTGCGTATCAGCTAGATTTTTGAGGACCTTCTGTGTATGACAGAAACGTTCAGACAAACTCAGTGTTCTACGTAACATTGATCACATGTAACAAAAACTGAGACACATCAGTATTTGAAAATCAATTTAACAGAAATTAATCTGACATGATTAAACATTTGACCTTAAAGTTATTTTACTTTAATTGGTTTATACTGAAATGAGCCAAATAATCTGCTGCATACATCTCATGAATATATACAGCTATCGAATCCTAAAGTGCTGGAAAAAAAAAAAAACAAATGGTCTTGTCTTCCCCCCCCCCCCCCCCCCCCCTCCAGGAGCCACAGGTAAAGAAAAGAGTAGAGATATAATTTGTCTAAAGTTGCAGTTTGATTAATTAATTAATTCTGAAAGTTACCAGAATTATCCAACACCCCCACAGATGCTACCCTTCTCTATACCATTTGGGTGATTGTCACCATCATAGATTTGATTCTTCTCATACCAAAACCAAAAGGGTGAAGAAACGTGATCATTTCCAAGAAACACCAGTTCTCGTTCTATTTGGGAGAAACCTTCTCCATCTCTGCTTATTATCCAGGTTTATCACAGATCATTAACTGCACTGCATGCCTGCCGCCCACATGTGACAGCAGCTTTTGCAGTTTACCCTTTCTGCAAAAGCCAGAGACAGCTGGCAGAAGACTTGAAAGCCCACCTCTTATTTCCCATCTTAGTAAGAAATAGAATATTCCTTCCAACATTAAACCATGCACTAATGACTGTTGTAAAATGCCACTCTACTCCAATTCCAAGCAAGGAAGAAGCTGTGTAGCTTTTCCATGATACATTTGATGCTACCTAGGCCTGGAAGAAAGGCTGATATTCTATCCCCTGGGAATACAGTGATAAATAAAATTATATATTTCATGCTTCTTTCTTGCCAACCACCTCTCTCTTCACACCCCCTGGACGGCTAAGTTCCAGCAGGGTGAGGATGATTGTTTCATCTTGTTTCCAAACCACCTCTTTTCTTGTCCTTAAAGGCAGGGTTTTGTTTTCTGTTTTCTCTGTTGAACATGACATCGCCTGCACAACCGCTGGAGCTACAGATAAGCCACTGTGTCACTTTCATGATGCTTCTTGGCTTTATAAGTCTTATCAGGATCCTCACAGAGAAATCAAAGGGGTTTGGGTTTTTTTTTCTTATTAAAGACCACCATTGAAAGCATTCACAACACATAACTCCAAATTTTAACAGAAAAGTTGTATTTAAGTATTACACTTCAAAAAAAAGGTGAATACATTTGGAGATAAAAGATTCTGTACTAAAATATGTAGCAATATACTGCTCTCCTTTAACTGAATTTAAGTTATGTATCATGGAATAATACCTACAGTAATTCACATACAGACTCAGTGATTTCAAGGATGTAAATTTACCTTGCCCATGGGTTTCATAATACTTTGGAAATGGTAGGAAAAATGGACAAATTTCAAATCAGAATATACATGGAAATCACCTCTAAAAGAATATTATTTCCTTTCATTCGGTGGGTTATTTCCTTTTCCAAAGGAGTTAATTAGTAATTATCCTCCTTCATCATGTTCTCTAAGCGGCAAGGCTAGCCAAGTATTAAAATCTGCTATATTCTAAATAAATGGAACCACTCGTTTCACAATTAAGGGTATTTAGGACCGATTGTTTCTTTGGTTGATTTAGTATTCACTGATTTATTGGTCTGAGTCTGTATTTTCTCTTTTCAATTCCACAAGTGTATACACAATAATATGATTTATGTGGGGTTTTTTTAAAGCAAATTGTAGCATAAAATAGTCCTTACGGTATTACAGACAATATTTTCCTGGGGGTTTTTTTCTGTTTTATTTGGGGGGTGGGGGTTGGCTTGTTGGGCTTTTTGCAATGAGAAGCCTACAAAAATAACATATTTAAGACAGTCCTGCCAACATCAGGTAATATATACAGCTCAAAAATACTACTGAAAAAAGATCAGCATTTAAGCAGAGCTGTTATACAGTGGCTTCTTTTGGGCACTTTCCTTCCAAGGAAATTATGGCGTGTGACAGCTGAAAGGTGACAGAAGGAAAATTAAAAATAAAAATTGGAGAAAAGAATATTGAAGTAAATCCATCTGGCATTCTGACACTGCATTTGAGAGAACGCCCAAGGGAAAGAGGATAAAGTCCTGTTTGCTGACAACACAAATACTCTACCTGCTAAGCTCTAAGAGAAAATGACTTCAATTTAATCTTGTCAATGGAGGTCAATCTTTGATGTAACCTTAACTTGGTGAGTTCTGAGTGTGCCCAATATAACATGCCAAAAAGTTATTAGTCTAATAAATAACAAAATAATTATCCAGGTTGGAAGCAGAGCCAGGCTCTACCGTGACTTGGCCAACGGGTGAGTTTACACTACATAGACACATACAGACTTGCATGGTGAGCAATGACCTGGAGAAAAGGCATCCAAAAGAAATCTTATTCATGTAATCTATTATATGCATCTCAAGATCTACACACGAACTTTTATACTTTTGTGCATTTAAATTTGCTCAAGTAAACACATTGGGGTTTTTTGTTTGTACGTTCCTTAACAGCATCTGCATCATTCTTAAAGTTTGTTGAACCATTTTGAAAGCCCCCATTGTATTGTAACGAAGACGACTTAGAGCAAGTCCATAAGAAGTGGGGACAAACAGGAATCTCGGCTTTCGTGTGACACTAATATTTTACCCTTGCGAAGAAAGCCTTCCCAATGCAAGCCAATGTAAACAGATCAGTAGTGCTCAATAGACACGCACTGGACCATTCTGCCCCAGCAAGCAGCTGACCACATTTGAGACATCCCAAAGGATCATATTGCTAATAGGCTGCAGAACCCTGGGCTGCTCTAGCACACTGGCGCCATCGTGTAGAAAGAGACTTACGGGGCTGTTAGGAGATTGATCACAAAATTATTTTACAGGTTCATTCAGGCTGACTAGCAAAGGCAAGCTTTGTTTTAAAATGCTGTAAGATAGCCACAATACAAAAGCGCGTGCTGTGTGATCTCTTAGGGTGGCTGCAACAGACACATGTTAACGATGATAAAAATTAATTCATTCAAAAGCTATCATAGAAAAATTGTGGGGAAGTGCAAGGTTTGTGGCCTGCCATGAGAACCACGGGGGTAGGTTGCAGGGGAGAACTGATCTGCAAGGTAAGAAGGAAACTTTGAAGCTATCTCTTCCAGTTTAGCCACTTATTCTGGCATAATGTCTCAACTAAACGAGCACCTTGATTACAGCGGATACTTTGCTGAGACAAGACATCAGTAACTTAGATATAATACTGAAAAGTATTGCGCATGTCTTGCATAATCGCATTGCGGTCAATGAGTGACATTCTCTATTTCTGTTTCCATTTACATTTATCTTATTGTAAACAGATATCTTGTGCTTGATGCTTAAATTATTTATCAAATATTTGTTAACATTTTAAACGGCATGTTTATTTAAATATAAATATTTACTGTTTAATTTGAAAGATACATTCTAATGCAAATTGCCTTTGCAACTTAGAGAGTACTTGGCACATAAGAGTAAACATGTATCAGTTGGTTTCATCGTATTTTAAAACAAAGTATTTTGTTTTAATGGCATGAAACAACACAAGCCACAATTTTAGTTTGATATATTTTTTTCTATAATATAGAAATTATTTTTACCAAGACAGCATAAAAAAAGTCCCATTCGCAGAGCTGCGAGGGGTAGGAAGGTGTAAGAACACAACTGGGAATGATTTGCCCTAACGGGTCAGCACTACAGCAGTACTGGGGTCACACTGGTAATTTTTAACTATGCAAGAACCATTTTCACAGTGGTTCTGTAACCATACAGCTCATCTAAAGACAAAGCCAGACATCTCTGGAAGACACTAAATCAAGGAAAGTTTATGGCATTTGCATTGAACCTCAAAATGCTAGAGCATCAGAGAAAATGAAAAAGTAGCAAATAACATGGAAAATTAAGGGGAAAGCAAAACCTAGCATTAAATAGCACAGACAGCTAAAAACGAACAATAATTTGAATATCTATGGCAGTTTCAGCAAAATAGCTATTACCATCAGTAAGTCTTAAAAAAAAAAAAAATACTCAAGACTGGCAAGTAGGACACATCTCAGAGGGCAGAAATGTTTGTGACATGTAAAAAACAAAATGAGAGAAAAGTTATCCACTCTGAGGGAGGCTTTCCGACTACAAAACACATTGACAACAGTCTCCACTCTGGTATTCACGTGTTAACGAAGAGGCAGATGTCTGAATGCATATCAGTTTTTAAGGCTCAAAAATGTCTCTTCTGACAGTTGTCCAGTAAGGAGAACTTGTGTTTTGAAGCATATGATTAAAGCTCTTTTATTCAAGAATTTAGATTGATGTTTAGCAAGCAAGTACAAAAGGTCATAAAAGCAAACAGCCTCACTGAATAAAAACTGTTCTGAATTTTAAAAAGCTTTTAATTTTGAGAAAACTGGCATCTCCTGTTGTAAAATACGATCTTTGTAATTTCAGATTATTCTCTGAAAGTTCTTACTTGCTCCTCTGTAGGAACTTCCAATGCTTTTTTTTCCCCCTTTTTTTCATGTCTTTATTCAATAGCAAGGCTCAGAAAACACCTGGGATTTGAAATGTTGTGATCAGTCCCTCTTTAATTATGGAAGTAGTACAGAAATGTTACTTGCATCATTGCAAAAACAACTGCTCTGTTTTCTACACAATCAGATTAAGATGACCTTTCCCCAAGGCTATCCATTCCCTCCCAATATGATTACCCTATTAAAAGTGTCTTAAAACAGGATAAATAAATAATACTTTATTATAGTATAAAATCAATTATGCCAGCATGTAAATTGATAACACATCAAGGTCTCAGAGGTCTTGTAAGGATTAACTGATCCAATGAAAGTGCCAAGTAGTAAGTAATTATGGTGGCTATTTTAAATCATCCACTAAAGTGAAAAGAGTCACTTTAGGTTACAAGTTTCAGATGAAGCCTCCTTTACCTTTACAGATAAGTAACTTCAAAAATATCTATTTTTACATACAAAAGCTCTCAAGATTCTTTTCTTTGTCACAACGTTGAACAAAAACTCTTTGGTCACTCTTACATTTAGTAAACACAACAAGGAAGGAGAAACAGGCTTCCATAATGGGCGTTCAGTTTGACATTTCAGACACCTGTGTGAGAAGCTTTGCTGGAGATCGAAGGATCTTCTGGGTCTAGAAATGCAAGTGTTCAGTGTGTTCATTTTCATACACGTAAAAAGCTCCAGGGAATACTTTCTGCTGAAGAGCAAACCAAATCCCTGCTCCAGTGGCACTGTGACTTCCCCCTTCTCCCAATGGACGCATGTTAAAAAGACACCAGTTACACAGACGAGTAAGTTCAGAGCCAGTTATCGTGCTTCTACAGAGCTGGAGTAAGCCATGGAGACAATTTGCTGAAAATTTCTAGAGCAACTTTAATCAAGAATTTCACAATTTAAGTGAATCATCTTGTAACCGGAATACACTAATGGTAGAGTCTATGCGGTTGTGAAGGTTGAGCATTTCAAGACCACACAGTTACCACAAATACCAGAAAGCCTGCATCCCAGTCAATGACCTTACACTCTAGTACTGTGAAACAATAAAAAGGCAAAAATCCCCAACCTGGAAAATCTACCAGAATAGTAGTGTGGCCCTTTGATAAGGCTTATCATCTCTTGCAAATATTGCTGAGCAAGCGTGGCAGGAATACTGCTGGGGCTGGGGCAGCCCCGTCTCAGCTGCAGCCGCAACGCTCCCTCCGGCACCGCGTCTCCGGCCTCGGCCCAGGCAGAGCTCCCTCGGCTCCGCGCTTCTGCTGAGGACGCATCTTCCCAGCTCCCTCCTGATGGACACCGCAGGGAACTCTACACTCAATGCTTCCAATTCAGAAATATACTAATAGAAGAGGTTCATTTTTCTTGCTAATAAACATGAGAAGTCTGTTGGGCTTTATTTAAACCACACTTCGGGAAGAAGCAGCAATTAGCCTAAAACTTATCACTCCAAAAGGACAAGCTCTGTGCAAGAGCAAAGAAAACAAGGGAAGAGTAATAAGCACTTCTGAACACTTGAGGATGTTAAAACATTTTTGAACACATTTGCATCAAACTTGCCATTACTTCCGTGCTACAGCAGTGATCCTCTGAAAACAGACTAGGAAAACTGAGATACAACATTACACAGTAAGCCTCGACTAGATTAATATTATTTTCAGAGCATTAAAAACCCTCACTACACCTCATTTTATTTTTAGATTAGAAGTAGTATCCCCCTGATGTGGGTGCGGCCAAAAGGCAGATGCAAGATACTTCTAGCAGAACCCGTGCCGACAGGTTGTCAGTATGCCGGCGGTGGGAGGGCTGTAACATCTCTAAGGCTTTGTTGAGCAGTTAAGACGCACGGACACATACTGGGGAAGGCTTTCAGCTACTCTTCTCTTGTAAAGTCTAAAGACAGAAATAGAAATGCAGTTTGACACATAACAGAAATAGCACCTTGATTATAAAATACCTGCCTTTTTTTTAAAAACACTTATTTAAAAAAGGTGGGAGGGATCATTCTTTTTCAGCAACTGGGAAAAGAAGCAAAAATCAAGTGTGTGTGATTTTTACAGGATTAACTACTGACTTCTACTGGACATGCTCTGGGCATAAGGTTAGGCATATTTTAGACTTGAACAGTATTGCGAAGGTACTTGTCACATTCAAAAGGTGCATCAAGTACAATTTAAAGTTTGTTGTATCTACCCTCACAGTCCGCTTCTGAAAAAAGTTGTGTGCCTCAAGCCAACAATCAATGGATTTCTTCCCTCTAAAGTCCACCAATTCAAATGCTTCCAAAGCCAGCTTTATAAGGCTGACCTCTTTAAAAAAATTGTATCATTTGCCTATCTTTATAGATGCAAAAAAATTGCAAGACTTTGCCTCATATTTAATACCATTTTCATTACTAGCCAGAACCACAGGACTCCTTCATTTCTCTTTAAACCCCTGTGGATCATATCAAGCTAGTGAACAGGCAGGATCAACAACTTCTATAAAGTAATCCTGTAAAAGAAAACATCAAAATTACAGACTTGCTTCAAAATCAGTACAGCAATACTGTCTAAAGTTTTCCATCTTGCCACAAGGTAACCAATGAATGACATTCAATATAGAATATTAAAAAAACTCTGCACACAGTTTAAAATGTGCTATAGAAATAGAAAAGCAAATTATTTCACAAACGGATAAGCTGAAAAGTTTTAGAGTGAAATCAGTGTAGTTCCATGCACGTTCAGCTCATCTGACACATTCAGGTTGATGACAACCTCAAGGCTGCTTCTAATTATCAGTGGAGGCGTATCTGACTTCTTTGTGCCTTTTTACAAACATATGCCCCAAGTGCCTCGTTCCTACTTCCAAGCAGGAAGAAAAAATATTTCTCAAGCTCTGCATCTTCTCTGTCCCCCATGAGAAGAAACTTTAACCCAGAATCTTCACAGTCCAAGGCACGCATATAACGCTGCTCTGTCCTCAGCCAGAGCCGTCCCGTCTCCTCAACACGATATGCTCAGGGACAGCAGACAACCTGGAGATAGTGTTTTGCTGGGTTCGGGGTTAATAACAGAAAGTAACAGGCAGTGCATATCCAGCAGTCGACAACATTTGAACACTAACTGTGGCTCTGAATGATGAATTAAACATGTACTTTACCAGATAGTTTTTTCATACCAACGGGGGATAATCAAAATAATTAAATACTGAAGAACTAGAACAGAACAAAATTTCATGGTGCTCATTGCAATCCAAGGTTTGTTTTGTTACTTCCAACCACCCACCATACACAGAGGAGGTTAAATTAATATTATTGACTACACAAAGGAAAGCAAAAGAACACGTGCAACATTATTGAATTTATTTGGGAGTAAAGTGAGAGATGAGATGTTGAGCAACTGAATGTATACAAATTCTCTTCAAATGATTAATGACTCTCTCATGCAATATAGAAATTTGGTCAGCTAAGCCCACAGATGAAATAACAAGACCACGATGATGAGTTAATTTAATAAAAGAAACACATGTCTCTCAAGTCACACAGTTGGGGGGGGGGGGGGGGGGGGACGGACACAAAGGCATCTATTTTATTCATGAAATGAATTTGAAGTGTTTAAAAAAAAATCTCACAAAGAAAAAAAACTGGTTATGAGAATAATTATTCAGGAGTGTGTGGGGTTGTGAAAAACCCTAAACTTAAGGGGACTTAACCCTTAACTGTAGTTATGTGCTAATATGTTGGAGTATTCTAACTTCCAAGTTACACTAAGAGAGAACTCTTCAAACCTGTAGATCATGCTAAGAACAGCGTGCCTTCTGATGGGATTATTGCCGAAATGCAAGTATCACTTCTCTGATTCTTTACAGTGCTGCTTTGCATTGATTGTGTGAATAAAGTTTAAAAAAAATATAACAGCAGCAATAAAGGAACACATTATATAAACTAACCTTGTCAGAGCAACATCATGAAACTATCCGGAGTCTGTACGATTACTTCTTTGCTATATTAAAGTCTCGGATACTCATAGAACAATTTACTAGTATGCTTACTGAGCTGTAGACTGTGTTGCTATTGTACTCCTACACCTAACTTCAGAGTTACGGTCAGACCACAGCATAGTGTAAGGCTCTGTGAAAGCAACTGAAGAAACTATTTCAATTTTTCAGACGTTACCATTTTCCATGTTCCATCTGTAATTTCTGTGGCACTTTTATCGATTCTGAATTGAAACAGATAAACACTTTTAGAAAAGATGATCAGGCAAATCAAGGCAACCAGAGACATAAAATTCTAGTCTGAAACCCATTGGGGTGATGGGATAACTGGTAGTTGCATGAATCGTGTACCCCACAATCCAGCTTGCTTCCCAGTCTTGTTTACAAGCATGAGAAGTGCCGGCTAAAGAGGAGGGAGAGATAACATCTTCCAGAGACTCCGAAGAACCCAAGAAACGTTCCTAGGAAGGGCCTTGCATGAAGCATCTGCTGAGAACTGAGGAAGGCAGCCGCGGACCACGGCAGCCCAGCCTGGGCACCGCGTCCTTCCGCGCTTCCCTCAGCGCAGCGGGACAGATCACACACGTAGGGGCCTCTCAGCCATCTAAACTAAATAAAATCCATTTTGCAGCTCTCTTTAGTTACTCTCTCTAAACATCCTAATTTCCTATTTCACTGCTCCCTTCCTGTCTCTGGTAAAGAATAAATTGAAAACAACAAGCCATGAGAGGGAATGCAGTATCATTCAGTCACAAATGAGTCTGAAATGCTCATCTAGTAAAAAACATGAAGAACCCTTCATTCCTACCAGATGTTTATCTAAGATTCTGCTTCTTTTGTTACCAGAACATCACATGAAGAATGACATTTTTAAGGACACACACATAGGGGTTTTTTTCTTAATTGTTACTATCTTCTTCATGGAAAACATGGTATACAGATATATAAATACCCATGCATGTGTCTACATTGAAGAAGAGCTGAATGTAAAAAGATTATCTAAGTTGTTAATTATGATTTGCAGGAAAATCCTACATTGCCTCTAACCATTTATTGTAGAAACAAAGATTAGTGCAAATATAATGTACTCCCTTATAGAAAAGATTTATCGGTTCTGTGTGTTGGCTCTGAGCTTATTGCCACAGCTAAAACTGTTCATAAAAATATAATCATACTTAATGTTTTGAAATGGTTATTTTAATGGATAATTACTATATTTAATGTATTTTACTTCCGTGCTTGCTTCATTTCAAGTCTGTGACAAAAATGACATGTAGTGCCAATAGCCTTCCCTGAAAAATACAGGTCGTAATCCATCTAACCGCTGCAATTCAATGTTGTCTTGAACAAAAGGCTTAACCAACAGGAGAAAGTATTTGAAATAATGAAAAATTTGTGAGGCTGACCCAGAGGTTATTAATTCAGGCTTCCCAGACGTAAGTTTACTACACAGATGACTTACTATACCTAGATTCCAAGGGAGAAATGACACTAGATATTGTTACATGAGCCTTCAACTGCCAGAAAAAGATCCTCCCTCCTAAATAAGGTGTCATGAAAGCACTTCATTAAGCAACCAGCTTGTCATTAGCTATTTCGTTGAAATAATATAGAGAGTGACTAGACCACACAGGGATCTGAACGCCAATACATACAACATATCATGACGAAACCCTGAAATGTAATACACATCTCAGCCATTTACTGGTCTGTAGTTTAAACAAACATAGCGACCTAAACCAGATTTATAAACTTTAGTGACAAAAAACATTTTCAAAGACAGAAGGGCTTATGCAACGGATACCATTCAAAATGCCTAATGTAACACACATCGTCTTTGACCAGCAATATGCTGCGGATAATTCCTCAGGAGGCATTCAGGCACTTAGAGTACAAATAGGAGCTTAGGTTTACCTGCAGAGTTTGTTTATAGTAAAGCTGATTGGGAATAATGAAATGGCATCCTTGAAATCTCTCCAATTCCCATTCTGAATATTACTGTATTTGGAAAGAGTTTTACAACAGAAAGACTTATTAATACAAGGTTATTTCCTAATCAGAAGAATGTCTCTACTTATATATATGCTGTACTTTAACCGCTTTACAAATGACTTGCATATTTGTCAGCATCTTGGGTTCAGTTAGACAGTGACAAGCCCAAAATACTTCAAGGAATTAAGACATATTCAATCAAAAAAAGCTTCTCATCTCTGTTACGGCTATACAGAGAATCAACGTGAATGGTGGTTACTGCAGCTGAAAACAATAGCTGTCCCTTTATCTTGAAACGTGTACGTGACTAAGGAGCTAATCTGATACAATACCACTTATACATACAGAAGAATTAAGAGGGTTTCCAACTCCACATTTTAATACCCACTCCCCAAATCCTCTGCATGAGTGTGCCTGAGAAGGAGAAATAGTCTTAACTTTTAGTGCTTCTTTGCAGCAGCAGTTTGTAACAGCTCGCAGGCATTCACACACGCAGCAGCGGCCACAGAGTAAATCGCCTTCCTGGTCTTCACCAGATATTCAGAAAGGCGGTGCTGACAGTTCAAGACCCGCACATTCAATACATTTTCCTGTGCTCCCCGCTCAAAGTATTAATGCGCAACACTGGCATCTTCCAGACAAAGTTCAAGTGTTAAGTTGGGTTTTCTCCTAGCTGAGCCTCGCAGCAATTATGGAAGGCCGGGACTTTGTCAGGCAAATATGAACAAATGGGAAAAGAGAGACAGCCCTCAAAGTACAGCCAGCCCTCTACGGTTCTCCAGGGAAAGCAGCAAGATTAGCTCACCAACATTTTTCCTGGTTAGCTCCGATATTCCTGTTTCTCAAACTTTTCCCAATGGCAGTATTTGTACGGCCCATCGCACTGCTGCCCAGCGTTTCAGCAGACCTGCTGCAGAACTGTAAGATGGTAACAGGTGAAGAGCTTCACCCTTTGTTTCTCTCTTATTCTATTCATTCTTTGTCTCTTTCTATTCGCCCTAGATCTAGTTTGTATGAAATGCAGATGAAACTGAAGCAGCAAACGTATCTATCACTAGCCTGCTAGAAGTAAAAACTTGAGAAAATTGGATAAAATGAGAAACTTCCTACTTTACACCAGCCTTGCTGCAGTTACAATTTGAGGCTCTGCTATTAACTACAAATTAGTAGGCTAATGAAGTTCCAGCATGAACTATGGAATTCTAAATGTGGTTTCTGAAACTCAAAGTTTTCTGTCCCACTTCAAGACAGCAATTTCTTTTACTTCTAACTAGAAAAGTCAAACGTATCTATTATTTCCACAACAAAATCTTGCTAAAAATTATTTGATTTTTCAATAGATACTAATCTTCAACCACTTCATTTAAAAAAATGCAGAAAAAAAAAACCAAAATCAACATTTTGTATCTATCAGGGGCGAGATCCATCTTGATTCCCTAGCTGCAAGATGGGAATTATCGCATTTTTCATTCTTGCAGGACTGAAACTGCCTGATGACAAACGCTCCATAGCATTCCTAGCCCTCCAAAGCATTACTGGTACGTCCGCACCAACAGATCCTCTATCGAACACAGACCACCACCAAGGATATGGAGCAGTGCTCCAGATTCGCCACCTGAACGCTTAAGTCCTGTTCAAACTCGCCGTTTCTGAATGCAGCACCTGCACCTGGTGATCAGGCTAATGCAGCCTCCCAGCGGGTTCCCCTTGGATGAAATCTTGGCGCAGCAGCTCGCCTAACGCCATCTAATTCCCGGCAAGAGCAACGCTAGCAGCAGAAAGAGTTTAGCTCTTTCTCAGACTCACCTGCTGAAATAATTTCACCACTGTAGTCAGGCCATGGTTCTGTTTTTAGCAGCAACAAAATAACTACCTGCCTGTATCTCAAAGCCTGAAAGAAACTTTCGTTTGACCTAATGTTTACAGGCAAGCTAATCAGGGCATCATTAATTCAGAACGGTAAGTAATAAAACAGCTTCCTAATATGTCGTTAGCATCTATGAATCTCCCTCCCTTGTGTGGATGCAGGCCAGAAGACATCCTAGAATAGCTAAAAACAAAAAAAAAACCAAAAAAAAAACCAAAACAAAAACAAAAAAACCCCAAACCTTGTTACATTTTATACCAAGCCAATAGCTTAAGCATCACCATGAGTCACAGAGGTTGACTAGCTGGTGACAATCATGTGTTGAAATTATAAACGTCAAAAGGCTGTGATTCACTTAAATCAAGCGCCTGTGTTTAATTTATTTATATTAAGCTTCCACGTTTCTGAGCCATGGTTTCACCCAACTGCTTCCCTAGGAGTGTAAATCACCATCAAAGTACAGAAGAGTAAATCTGCAGAACATAACTGGGTTGGAGTATGACGCACAGCAAACAATTGCAAAAGCACATATACGGATTCACTGTCAAAGCTGCTCCAGCCTTGGAAACGTCTTCACATTTTTCCACGGTTTATTCAGGAATTTAGAATGTTGCAAGTATATAATTAGTATTAGATGTGATTAATTCATACTGTGGGAAAATACAGCAAGAACTGAAATAGAGCTCTGCGCATCTCCTTTCTCTCCACCCAAACTGCAGTCGGGCACATGCCTGATCGGCTCTCTGAACATACCGCCAGAACGCAACTTTGGGAGCTGGCTTTTTTCTCCTCTGGCTGTAATACCGAATGTTTCATTTTTCAGTGTCACAGTATTTACCATGCACATATTTCAGTCATATCATTTCACAGTATGGTTCTGGGGCTGGCTGGCTCACAGGTTCTTTGTACCTATTTTCATTTATTCTCTTTTTCATTTCTTTCTCATAAGGCTGTCTGCCAAGTCTTTTTTGCCTGTATTTGTAAAATAAGAATAAACTATTGTCAGTCTTTTGAAAAGCACATAATACAGAGTTCTAGGAAAAAAGCTGCAGGTTTCATCCGCATGGTTTGAGAAGAATCAGTTTTGATTCCTACTCTGGTTCACTCTGGATTTTGCTCTGAGCTCTGTGTCAGGATCAGACCTAAAAATCTTCAAAGTTTACTTGTAACGCTGAAAACATGAAACCCAAACTTTAGAGTTTGATACAGAAAAATAAATCAGTCCTCAGATTACTGCAATGGGGCTCAAATTTGCTTGAAGAGTTCTGTGAACCTTAGCAAAAATCTCATGGAAATTTAGGTTTAACGATAGCTGAAGTCCATCAGTGCTTGGCATGGTTCCACAAGTTTTAACACAAAGTTTGCAAAGCTTTGGCAAGCGCATGCTTTCACTGCCGTTTACTTACCTGCAATAAGCAAGAGCGATACATTCCTGTGTATACTCCATTTCTGAATTTGGTGTGTATTTCACCACGCTAAAATTAAATGAAAGCAAGATGACAGAGAAAAAAAAAAAGTGATATAAGGAATAAAGCACGGGAAAAGAAATTAAGACTTTGGTTCTACTCTGCCCAAAATTGCACACGCCTCCTGAAAAGATTAGAAGTGAAATGGAAAATATGAATGCTTGACTGACTTAAATATTTAAGTTTCATTCTCAAGTCTTGCATTTGGCTTTAAATTTGGTGTGACCTCTGCTGCGTTTAACGGTAACTGTGCTGTACAACGCAGCCCAGGGCAGAAACTCTCTTAATTCAGAGACTAAAAAAAGTGAGCTGGAAGCTGTATTACCTTGCCTACACAGTACTATACCTGAATTAATTCGCATTATTAAGAGAAGAGCCCGTGACACCAGAGGCAGCCTCGTACTGCGCAGACCTCCTGCTTCCAAGGCCGCAGCTAACGGCCTCCTCGCGGCACTGCGTTTGGCCGTGCAGATCCACCAGCACCTTGCGCTGCGTGCATCGCAAAGGATGTCGCAGAAAAACTGGACTCAGGTGTTTCTAACCATTTTACCCAACAGTTAGTTATTAGGCTACCATTAAACTGTCCTGAGCTGCCATTTTCTTCTGCAGTCTATTGCCGTATTATTCCCTAAAAAGAAGCATTCTGTACATTGGAAACAGAAAAAATATGAATAAACAAATTGTAATATTATAAATGGCATATCATAATGCTAGAAGTTATAACACATTCTTAATTCTAATCACAACTTCCTACCCTGATAATAAGTATAATTGTGTTGATTTTAATATAAAATAATCCCTAATTCTTTACTATCTAGGTTATTGCTTGTGTTAGCTAAAAAGCATATAGATCATTGATTATATTCATAAACTTATCAATTATCATATTGCTGTCATTCTGTAGTAACTATTTTTAACCACGTTCAACATATTAAAGGGTGTAAAAACTCTGAAAATAAAACCTGTCTCTTAACTGTATTTGTAGGCATGTTTATCTGGCACTTATTGGCCTCTGAGTTATATACCTGCACTAACGGGGGAATAAACCTCCTTGTCCCGGTATTTACTCAAAAAAACATTTGATCTTTTACTCTCCCTTCTTCTCTTAAATTCAGTACATTGTACTGTATTTGGCTTTATTTATAAAAGGTTAAGCTTACTGCAAATTCTAAGTCTTGCAACAGACTTTATTAGATGAAAATGCATTTCCTTCAAAACGTCTGCCCTTTTAATCTGAGGAGAACACTCCGACTTAATATTTTCAGGGGAGGGGGGAACACTAGTTAATTAGGGGGAAAAATATGCCGCCACCCCCAACTCTGCCAACAGACGTACTTTCCCCCTGGTACAGCAGAGCCTTCTCCCGCCCCGGAGCTCCCCGCAAGCTCTGCCCGCGGCTTCCCGGGAGGAACACCCCCGCGCTGGCCGGCCCCGCTGCCTCTGCGGGCCGGGGCAGCACCGCTGAGAGAGGCGCGAGCTGCGAGCCGCTGCCGCCTCATCCTGCCTCAGTCTTTGCGTCTGCACTTCTCCAGACCGTGAGAAATACGGCAGGGGTTCGGGTGCAATTATAGGATTGGAAACTCCTGTGCCAAGGTCTGTCCCCTCTCCCTTTTAGCTGCCACAAAGGCGGCATCAGCAAGGCAGTTTATTGCCAGAGCAGAAGTTTCCTGACATGGGCAACTTGCCCATGGTTCAAGGTGGGGAGACATTGCTCAGAGAAGATCCTCCTTCACCACAGAGAGGAAAACGGTACTGGATACTCAGATTTCTTTTCTTCTTTTAGGGACAACAGCAGACATAGGAGGTTTCCAAACCGTAGTACAGAAAGCATTTCGGAGCAGTGAGGGGTTGCTGCCCGCAGAGCGGCAGCGCCCAGAGGAGCCAAGGCGTTGGCCATCGCAGCCGCAGGCAGAGCTGGAGCCCCTTCACCCCTCCCCAGCGCGGCAGCACCGTCCCGCGCCCACGTGTGCCGCACTTGTGCTCTGGTGGCTGGGAGAGGCCGGGAAGGACCCGGCGGGGAGCCGGGGCTCGGCTGGGGGACAGATGCTTCTCGGGGAGCACAGGGGGTGAGCTGCTCCGCGCCGGAGCTGGATGGGGTTGCGATGGGTGTGGGGTGAGGGTCTTGGTGTGGGGAAAAGAGGGTGTGTGCATGCTGCCCAGGAGCTGCTGCTGCTTCTGCAAATGGTGGCTCTTGAGCAAAGCTGGCATCTGCGAACCCTTGACGTGCAGCTCTCCAACCGAGGGCACAGAATCACTCTTGACAAAGGGAACTGGCAGCCATTGCCCCTTGGGGAGAAGCAAACTAAATGCTTCCTCACCTTTGCGTGAGCCAATACAGCTTTGTAAGAGATTTATCTTCTCCAGGTACGCTACATGAAGACACACTTTAGAGAAGCTGGTACAGGGATTCTCTTTTCACCACTGCCACTTAAATATTCATAGAAAAGGGAAGTGATGGGGAGCTTATGGGGAAGAGATTATAAAGGGAAGATCTGATAGTAGGGGAGAACGGATCTACAGAGTGATCTTTAATGAGTAACTGCTGTGGTCCCAAGCGAGCTAATAAAATTGCAGACTAATTTAACCACATCCCCTTAACTTGCCCTTCAACAACTGCATGGCCAAGACGATGTATACAAACAGAGAGGTCAGCATTTGCTAATGACCACAAAAAGCTTCCTCACTGCGGCACTGCAGACAGACTGCAGCTACGAGACTTGAGCGCTGAGTCACGGACTATACCCTTCCCTACATGTGTAAGACATTAAGCGTTCATCACAGAAACTTAAATAAATTAAATCATTCCATTGCAAATGACAAAAAGGGAACTTTTAAGTTGTGCAGTTATTATTCAGAGATATGGAAGCAATAAAGTTAAGGTTCCACATGCATCCTCAGCTCTGTGCTTTGGTCTACATGTAGTGTGGTTGTTAATTCCATAAACCACTAATAGGTGGCTTTTTTCCAAAAAAGAACAGAATAATACTTTTTATCCACATACAGTCTACAAACTCTCTAGAAAGACAGCTCTACTTTTATTTCAATAATCCAGCCTCCTCTTTACGGACACATTTTTATGCACTAAGATCTTTTTTCTGTATTTACACATTTTGACCTTCCAATCACATTTCTCTACACGGAGCCCCACCGACAAGCCTCGCCGCCAAGAATCTAACCAGGGTGCAAAGGCCTTTCTCAACGGATGTGTCCCTCTGCGTTTTTCTATCAATTCACAGCATTCCACATACCCTGGGAAGTATTCAGATAAATCTAAATCTAACTTAATTGAATGTGCAGGAGGTCTTTATATGCCTATAATTTTTCATCGTTACTCAGTCTTGTTATTTACAGGCTGTTGCAGGTTACTTACAAAACATATACTGTGTATTTATCAAGCAAGCGACTCCATTGACTCTTGCTGGCACACAAGTAGTTTACAGTATGTAGAAGCTATCTCATACATACATTTAAAGCTGCAATAAAAATATTTGATGCTATATGGAAAACAGTATTAAAATCACAGAACTAAAGGCTATATCAAATTCACACAAACAAAAGAGAACAGAGTCAGTCTTACCAACACAAGAGGATATATTTATCTCTACCGTTGATGTTTTCAACATCTGAGGCCTTACTTGTTCAATGTTACTGACGACGTAACAAACTTCTCTTGGTTTTCCTCTTCTTGTGAGACAGGCAAGTTTGTGAGACATTTTCTTATTGAATTTTGAGTGATCATTTTAAAAGAAATTCCAGAATATGGAAACATTTCTCTGGAAACAAGTGACCACTATATTCCACATAGTTTGCAAGATGCAGAAAGGAGTGATTCTTATACAAATATTCAGAAGTCCACTGTATTTTCTTTAGCAGATGTAGAGGAATTTGGAAGAAAAGCTTAATATTTTAACTCTGTATCCGTTTAAGGTGCAACGCTTCCTTATATGAGATTAAACAAAGAGATTCAAATGTACAATATTGAGGCCCAGGTCTGTATTATGCCTTGTGCAGATGAAACATTACAATCTTTTTTTATTTTGAAGGTTGTAGGGATTACTTTTTTTTTTTTTTTGGTCTCAAATCACTTGAGCATTTTTACACTTACTCTTCACCAATTACCTAGCTAAGAAAATCCTGAAAGACGCAAACTGGGGGAAAGGCATCTACAGACAGGCAACTCGCATGGAAATATCATGACAACTGTAGCAGAGAGGTTGCCAATGGCAAAATCTGAATATACAAGAAGTTCAAGAGCTTCCTACTCTATCTGGTAGAGAAAAAATGCAGAGGTGAGGGTCTTTGTAGAGTTTTAAAAAAATAGATTGAGAGCTTCCTCCACCATAAGTGGATGCGAAATCACTCAGAAACACAGACGAATACACATGCCAGAAGTTGGTGAATTCCACCCAAGGAGCAAAATGAGACATAGCACAACATAGCTATGCAAGAGGCCTGCGACAAAAAAATTGTCTAGGGATAGCTTTGAAATATTTATAAACAAGTGTAGCATTCCTGAGGAGGGAAGGAATACTATAAACAATAGGGTCATATTGTAACTTTAATTTAAAAAACTGCAAAATAGCTGAAATACCAAAGGAACATCTTTTAAGGGGCTTCGGGGGTGGGAGGGCACAGTTGGGTTTTTCTAAACAATCATAAATGCTCTCGACTCGGACGGGGGTGAGACAAGAGTGGCATCTAGTGGCTCCCAGCGTTATGGTACCCACTCCCATCCAACAGCTGGGACGTGTTCCAGACCTGCTGTTCTGCAGTATTCATTACAATTGTCTGGGCTGTAACTGAGTATCTGGCGAGTATCTTGCTAGGAAAACCTGGGCGGGGGGAGAAAGGTTAACATGTAGAGGAATAAGTGAAGAGGTCTTATTCTCTGTTTATCTGCGCTTTGTTAGCGACTTCGCTTAGAAGCAAGTAGATGGGAATTTTTTTTTTTTTTATTTAATCTGGCAAGAAGAAATTGCATAGTCTTTAAGAAAATATTTAGTATCGCTATAGGACTAATAGCAATCTGTTCTCTATGTATGCACATGTTCGGTTACCACTGACTTGCAGCTATAAAGAATATTAACAGAGCACTTTCATACATCATATACATCATGTTTGGTGACATTTTCCAAAATTTACTTAATACTCTTTTATGAGTTGCATATTTTTACTGTGAAAATATTGCAATGAAGTTCCCCCAATTGGGAATTTTGGAAATTCCTTACGAGAGGAGACAGTGTATTGAACGGGAACAGATTTCCTGAGAGTCATTGAGATCCCCTGGGGCAAGATCACTTTGCGGAGGACAGGGTACAGTATTATGGTATTAGGGAGACTTGATGACTTCTTGGTCCAGGTTCCATTTTAATTATGTATTATTAATCATTTTGCAGTTGGAAAAATCTAACATTGTCTATGTGTAGCTAATTAGGAACTCATGTTTTTTAAATTAAAGAAACATGTAGAGGTTTCTTTTGCAGTGCGGGGTTGAGCTGAGAATATATAGCCCTAGAGCGTAAATTTTACTTCACGGTTCAAAAATTGTTCCTCTAGAACAGCAAATAAACAGGAAATTATGTATTATATTCCAAAATTAGTGTGAGATACTACAGATGTTCCTGATTCCTCAAATATCACCACTGAAAAGGCCATTTAAGTAACCTAATCTGCTTTGCATTTGCAGTTCTTATCTTTTTGAAACTGTTCTCTGATCGCAAAAATAATTTCTCTAATAATCCCTGCACACAGTAACCACACGAGCGTAAGTACATATTAATTGATATTACTGTTTATGACTAGGATGGCAATGAAAGTGGATGTTATAAATGCTGCTATTACTATCAGCAGTTCAGAACAGCATGCGAGGAAGATTTGAATTGCAATCAGTGTCATACACAAAGCCATTAAACTTATATTTATATTTAGCCTGTATCTAACAGAATCAAAGTGTTGAATGTTAAAACAAATATGAACAACAATGTAATTTAAAAGTTTTAAAAATTTATGTAACACAGAATAAAATACAAAATCTGTGTGTGGTGGTGATTCATCGCTTTAGAGTTCAACTTACCAAAGCATCTATATACTTCGGAAGTGATTCTTTTTATTTTTAGTTTTCAGATTTTAAACTGAAATTTAAAGCTAAAATTTCAGTTTCAAAACTGAAATACAAAATTATTGCAGATTTTCAGAAAGTACTTTGATTCTGCCAAACATTGACATTCACCAAGTCCAAACAGCAGTTGGTTTTGTGTGTCCGTGTGTCCGTCGTCCCCCCCCCCCCCCCCCAACTTTTGGTTAAGAAAGCTCACACTAGCTTAATATGGGTGATAACGTGAAAGCTTGAATTTAAATCCCTGGAAAATAAAGGATTTTGAAAGTGAGGAGAGTGTAACCCTTATCCATTTTCTATCATTTCAATAATATAGCTGCTGACTTACAATACAATAAAACAAATGAGATTTGTTGGCACAACTCGCCAGAACTGTAAGCTTTAAGTACAATCCTATTCTCAGTAAAGAAAGTTTAAAATATAGGCAAACGCAAAGCCTTAGTCAGTACACTATCTTACTATGTTGTGTACTTCTCTCTAGTATTTCTAACACACGTCACCAATTTTACATCATTATTATGTTCTAGCTATTAAGTTTCCCGTATCTGTCCTTTGAGTACTTAGAAGACAAGAGCTGTATGGCTTTTTGAAACACCTGCAAAACTCAACACTTATATTAGCTTTTTAAAATTTATTTTTCCCACATAGGCCAGCTACACGTGCTTGATCACTGATCAGATCTTCCCTGTACCCTTTTGGTTAGGACCGGTCGTACGCCCCAGAGCCAAAGTGCAGGGAAGCGGCAAGTGAATTGCACGGTTTATCGGTGGAAGGAAGGAGCAGGCAGAGTCCGAGTCGCGGGCCAGGACTGGGATGTGCTGACCGCCGTTACAAACGCACAGGCGATCACATGCACACAGGCAAAATAATCCCCGCTGTAGAGTTGTCCATCTAAACTCGAGAGGTTTATACAGATAGGCAGGGGACATCAGTAAATAATTAGGTGACATGATCATGAAGATAAGCAACACTTTCAGATCATGAACCCCCTTATTCGCCATAGCGATTCGGGGCGGGGGGTGGCGGGAAAGAGAAGCAGAGGATCATTTGTTGAAAAAGGACGATCAAAAAGAAAGAAAAAAGTAATTAAAGTGAAACATTTGAAATGTAAAAACAGTCCACTCCCATCTGTAATCACCCGTGAAACCCAGAAACACCGATTGCACCGCTCTCCAGCAGCACTGTCTTTTGCCAGCTCCAATAAGCTGGAGGAACTGACCATCTGCAAGACATGGTACCTGCCCTGAACGTGTGAATGACCGCTTTCGTTGAAGATGTGAAGACATGGTTTTAGTTAATGCAAGACAGCTCAACTGGTAAAACGTTACTAAATCAATTGCATATCAATATACATTCTGGTATCACGGCAGTTACAGTTCAGCATGTCGGGTAACAATAATGGAAAACAGAACTTGCCATTATGTATCATTAAAGTATAATCAATTACAGGAATCTGTTAGTGCTTTCCTTCAGAGAATCAATCACGAGGAAACACAATCTACTTAAACGTGCAGATAACAAATGGAAATTATTTTTAAAACAAGGTGATTGGGTTGAAAACATTTTTAAAGATAAACTCTAACAGATTTCCTGACCTCATTTTATTCATGCAAAAGTCAAAATAGACAAAAATGCTGGCTTTATATTCCAAGAATGGAATATGAAAGTTCCTATTAAATCTGGGCCTGGAGCGTGCATTTTCCAGCCAACATCCAAGACTGCATTTGCTGTATTCCTCATTATATATTTGTGTGTATATACAATGATGTCACTGTTTATGGCACTATAAAGTCCAATTCAAAAACCACAGTTTTTACACCGTCCTTCTGGAGTTCACTCATACACAGGCTGAGGTGCAATGCTCACCAAAGTCACACGTTAATGTCAGGCCTTAGCTGGAAACAGGAGCACAGAGGTGGCTGTCCGCAGGGGCGAGCACGCTCGCGGCCAGGCAGCCATGGGAAAAGCTAAGGAACCCATCAGACACGGCCGCGGTTGTGCACCGGAGCCTGTGGCACTCCAGAAATGCTTTACCAGTCGAAAGTAGAGCTGAGCTGAAGAGAACGGGCAAGACAACCAAGGAAACAGCTTTGTATCCCGTAAATTCTCTCCTCGCATCCCTGTCCAGACTTACCCTGATATACCAGGATCACCCGTGGTTTACGCAGGTACCATGGGTACGAGTCACCCGTGTAAGACAAAACTGAGTCAGCTGAAACGCTTTGGACTTGACAATTCTGCTTCTCAGTTTCGTCCTCTCACACACAAAAGGAAAACAGGAAGATGAGGTGAACACCTGCGTTGGGATAGGATGAAGAGAAGGGAAAACACTTGACACATTAGGGGTGGGAGGAAAAAAAGCTCACCAATGAATGGGAAAAAAAGCTATCGAGGCCGAACAGCTTTCACTCCAACCAGTCCCAAGTGCTACTGAAAAGTATTACCTTTAAGTTAAAGCGAAAGCAAGCAACGTGTAAAACCTGCCTTACCGGGACTGCAAGGGGTCCTTGTCTGAAAGTGCTCCGTCTCCGCCGCGTAGCTCACTGCCTCGCAGCAGAATCTCCCTGACCTGCCATTGCTTTCCTCCGCAAGCCTACCAGCCCCATCTCAAGAGGGACGCTGGTGCTGCCAGTATGTAGAAAGGTCAAGGACTGGGACATTATTTGGAGGAAATATATAGCAAGGTATTTACCAAGAGATCACAAGGAATTGAAAAAAATAATTATTTACCTACAGGTATAATTGTGGATGCTGATTGGGCTGCTTTTTTATGGAATTCTGTGCAGAACTTGGACAAAAAATGATGAACGTTTTGGGATTCAAGTATTTTTATAGTA
This sequence comes from Platalea leucorodia, assembly GCF_965183815.1. NCBI lineage: Eukaryota > Metazoa > Chordata > Aves > Pelecaniformes > Threskiornithidae > Platalea > Platalea leucorodia. The sequence goes on along the minus strand of NC_138831.1, from coordinate 386,317 downwards.
CATACTACACATTCTTGTGTTCTGAATTTCAATTAATCTGTAAGAGATTTCCCATTCTATAACCTGTAATAGATCCCAATGAATATAGATACCATAAAATCTGCAGAAAATTACCATTCTGAGAGATGGAATGCAGTAGGGGAGGGGAGCAGGTATAGAAATTGAGTAATTTTTCATAACACCACCATCTTATATTTCACCTCCTTACTATGCCTTTTCATATCATTGACATTTTACAGGTAGTTACAGCCTGGAAATTTGGGTCTTTCCAGGAGAACAACAATCACTTCACCTCTGGAGAGCTACTTCAATAGCCATTTACCTGTATGGGAATTTCAGTAAAAATGGGGACAATTTTCAAAAGGCAACATAGGATTTACCCCTTCACCGAGAGGTGTGCACTTAACTTTGAACATCCCTACCACCATCATTAATCAGTGACACTAACACAGCGATACTTCATGGGACAATTAATTTCCTAAGTGTTTGCAGGAAACAGCTGGATCCCCAGCTACTACATGAACGCACTAGAAGACACGATGCTTGTGTTGGGGAAAGATTTAGAGGGATCTGAAGCGATCGTATGAAAAATAGTACACAGCTTGCTACGAAAGACCCTCACGTAAGACACGATCAACCAACAGCCTGGCACTGTGCTGGATACCGGCAAAAACGTCCAGGGCAGCAGACTGTCTGTGTTGCCAATGGCAAGAGAGCGAGGATGAGTTTGGGTAGCACACGCTTCCACAGAGCAGATCCCCAACCTGCCTCCACAGCCCTCTGCTGCTGCTGCTTCCATGGGGGCTGAATTTGAAGCAGGGGAGGAGGGAACCGAGATGGGCTCCCTGGCGAGGAGGGAAGTGTGACAGAAAGGAGAGGAGACCACGCAGTTCAGAACTGCGCTGGAGTGGCAAGGTCTACCGGTGGGCAGGGGAGGAAGTCTCAGAAAGCGCTTGGACCCTCCAAGACCTTCCACAGCCTTTTGCAACCTCAGGTGACCTCCTTCCAGACCATTTTACCTCATCACAATTCCATACACCCATTCAAAAAAAATCCACAAACCAACATAAGCTCCCACAAGCCCTACAAATTGTGCCAGATCTCCTCACCTTGCTGCCAACCAGCTGGCCTTCGCCACCCCAATACCCAAAACCTCCACTGTCCCAACATAACGCGCCTCCCCCAGCTCGACCCTTCTTTGCTGCAAAATTCAGTTTTGCATACGATGTTGAAAGCTCTTGAGCTGCCTTTGTCAGCAGGAGCTTCACACAGGCACAGAATACCCATTAAACCTGTCACTAATATCATTGATAGGCACATTTTGGATCCCCCGTAATACTTCTCTGAACACATGCTCCTCATTTCAAAAAGCTAACTGGATGCAGAATAAGATTTCCAGTCCTTTTTTTACAGCTAAATTGAATAGTCTGAAAGCTTTAGCTATATAGCTGTTAGTTTAAATCTGAAATATGAAACACAAAACATAACATTAAATCAAATTACTGTTATTGTAATGTTGCCTTTTTTTTTTTTAATGAACCACAAACAAAACACTTATTTAAACTTGGCCTCTCTGATTTTTCAAGGAACATACCATCACTTTTTCCAAGCTTTTCCCACAGGCAAGTACATCCTCTATTTTTTATTTCATCTGTTTATCTATTTGTCCATTGCGCTTTGTTGCAATACCTTGGGCCTGACCTTAGACATGTTCTTTCACCAGAGGAGGTTTTTGGTTTTTTAGGGTTTTCTTCCTTTGTTTGTTTTTTTAAGCAGGATATTTACCACAGCATGACCCACAAAACCAATGATAAAGATGTGCACATCAGGCAATATACATAAGGTTGAAATGCAGAGCTTTGAACAAAATTATTAAAACATAAATATTAAGCTATACATGCATAGAAATACGCATAATTATTTCATACTATCAGTCATGGCCAAAACTGTACTAGTATGTAGAGTACAGCTTAACAGACTGTACTTCTAAGTCTGAAGTTTTTATACGTCATCATAGAATTGTCATATTTTAAAATTTTCAATATTTATATTAAAAAGACCTGAAATCCATTAACTTGATATTGATCCATCTATTGTGTTTTGCACTATTACCTATTATTTATAAAAAAATAATTGCTTTTAGTTTTCCAAAAAAATTTCAAAAAATCTGAGTTTAAAAGTCACCAGTGACTATTTCACGAGCAGGAGCTTTCAACTAACCATTAAACAAACATGCAAGTGTATTTCTATGATTTAAAAAAAAAAAAAAAAAAAAACATAGCTCACTGACTTCAGACAAATCCTGTATACTATGAATTGACCAACCACATGATGGATGAAATGATGCGTGAAAATAGAGGCAGAGGCAAAATAACCTACTTGAACCCAGAAAATTTTCAGACAATAATCATTACCAGCCTTAATTAACTTCAACACAAAAGCAGGGTCTCCTTCTGTTTCAAGTTAATGAAGCTCAACACACAGACACTACAATTAGAGACAAAGCGTAAGTCTAAAGCAAGTTGTATCTTAGGACTGAAATAATGAGCTTGGTATTTTAATTTTGTAGTCAGCAATTATGTGAGATTCAGAAACAAAGAAACAATACATGCAGTTGAAATGTTAAGGTACAAATGTAGCTGGTTTTCACTCAGTATCTTTCTTATAAGCCAAAGGCAAGAAAGTCACTTTTTTCCTACAATAAGCAGTATGTACAATACCCTGGAAATATTTCCACTATGATCTTCTAAGATTTACTCACTCTCATACTACACAAGTCTGAACTGCGACCTCATCTAAAGCTATGAACTGCTTAGTGACTTCTATCTTGCCTTTCTCATATATATTCATTAAATCTTTATCAATAATACTGTTATTTCCATTTAAAATGATTGTTGTGTAGCAAAAAAGCTGCTCTCCCATAAAAATGAAGAAACCTAGATTACTTCCACCCTTTTCAATAATTTGCCTATTCCTAAATACCAAGTTGGAAGAATACATGACCTTTAACTTAATCTCATCACCAAGCACCTCCAAAAAAAAAAGCACAAAAAGAGAAAAGATGGTCTGCCATTTATTTCTCCCATTTATAGTTTATTAAACCTAAAGATAATAGGAAAAAGGTGGAAAAAAGCAGAAAATGTCTGGGCTGTAGTATCAGATATCACTGCTTATTACTGGCTATCTGCCTAGTAATCATAAATCCATAGGGTAATATTCTAAAATCTTTTGCTTTTCAGGTAGGTGTGAGCCAAAAAGAAAAAAAAGTTTAATTTTCTACGAAGAGCAGAAAACAGCAAGCACAGCACAATTGGGTACCAGGATGCATAAATATTCCTGATTACAAACCCTTTCACATAAAGCAAACAGGAAGAGTTTGAAGCTAACAGTGTGTACATCATGCAAAAGGTATCTCTGTTCCAAAAGATAGATATCGCATAGACTATGAATGAACTGCTCCAATAAATTATATTATTCCTCAGAGGGGAAAGGAGAGCAATGTTATAAACAGTGACTTCAGAAAAGCGAGAACAATAGGGCATTGAATTTTGCAAGAGTGAATTAAGGATCTTTTTTTTCCTGGAGGAGAGCTCAGTATCACTGACCAAAGAGCCGTATAAATAAAAACATTAACTCCAGCACTGCCTGCTCCTCGAAGCACCTTAGCATCCCATCCTTTCGACATATCAGAACTAAACGTAGATACAAAATACATACAAGTACATACAGAACTAGATAGATGTTTCAAGTAGATTCTTCCAAATATACTTTCCAGGCAGTTCAGAAAGCACGTGATTCTGGCAAAACGCACGTCTCAAACACACTGCTTTGATGATAAACTGCGTTGTGTATCTTTGGTGTAGAAGTCTTAACAAATCAGAAGACAACAATCGCGGCACATCACCTCCTCCTTGTGCTGTCTGATACGTAGTGGATATCCATGGATAAAGGAAAGCTAAGCCAGAGCAGCATTTCTCAAAATGAATCTTAATAGGATCAAACCCCTCAGAACTGTCACTTTCCTTCGGCATCGCTTAAAGCAAGGACAGTCGTTTTGTTAAAACATTCACCAAGATCTTGACAGGACTAAAGGAGCGTATGAGTAAATCTGACTCCCAGGGGGAAACTGCTCCGTGCCGCGGGCAGGGCTGCTGCTCGCCGGGCAAAAGGCACGGGGCGGAGGGTGCAAGCCGCCGAGCAGCTGGCCTTCTCTGCAGCAGGAAGCTAAAAGCGAACTAGAAACCGTTTTCAGAAGGTGACAAGCTCTGGTTTTTTTTCTGAGAGGGGGATGATCACTGATTTCTGGGCTACAAGTCTTGACAAGCAAGTCAACTGCCCTCTATGAAGTGATTTTTAATCCCAAATTCCCATCTGCTATCGCCAATACGCCAAACATTAAGCACTGGCAACTTCTAACTTCATCTTGCACAGCCATTTCTCCTTTTCTCTGGCCCTTTAGCTGCTTTCTCGGTTAGTTAGAACTGGAAATTGATAGTCCCATAAACGTCTACTAAAGACACGTTTTTAAACACATCATCTCTGTCTGCTCTGACAATGATGAGACGAGTTTCTCTGAGGTTTACGGCAATCTCAGGGAGAATACGTTTTTCAACAACACTGGGATATTTTTCCTCATCTCCTATGCAGCACTCCTCCCTCACTCCCTACCCATACTTGTTTTGCCAAACTTCTCTGAAACCCATTTTTAAATGGTATTTGAATGTTACCTACTCTTACTCCCTCTGAAGGCTCCTTTTGTTTTATAATGAAGCTTATGTCAGGCAGCTTCTTATTGTTTATATAACTGCCTAACCTGACACAGAAGAGGATGGAGGAAAGAGGGTTTTGCCTTTTTTTTTTTTTTTTTTAAAGTAGCTGAAAATGGTTTCTCCATTTTAGCCTCACTAAAAGCAAAGGTCATGGTTTTAGAGAGACTTGCAAAAAGATTACTATCAGTACTCTTGAAACACAAAGATATTAACACTTAACAGCTTTGCTTTTACGCCTTATTTAGTTATTTCTCCATTTCCAGCCTTCTTTCCTGCACTTTACAGTCTTCTGACACCTAACCTTTCACTGCACTGTCCCTGCCTTCTTCTGCAGCCTCCACAGTCTTTCTTTCCCAAACCCCAGTGTCCCCCTGCGTTGCTCACCTTGTGCTGCCTACTCTCCCGTCCCTGCCCGGGGCCGTGGACCTGCCGTCCAGGAGGAGCTCATCTTCCCAAACGACACTCTGCTTTGAAAGGCCGGGAAAGGCGCCCACTTCTCAATCATAAACTGTGGCGTGCGTGGATCACGTGCTGTTTTGACTGTGTGGAAAGGCAGAAGCTATTCTGGTTTGGGCATTTTTTGAAGGAACGCTAGGCATTTTGAAAGAGGAAATTTTTTTGAAGCCTCAAGTGAAGGTCTTGCAAGCTTACGCTAACTCCCAGCTCGGTAAGACAAATTTCCATCTAATTTTAAGGCTGCGGCACTGTTATTGATTTTCTGCTAAAAGTTTTTGGTTGGTTTTTTTTTCTTTTTTCTTTTTTTTTTTTTCCTCCTTGAAAGTGAACATACTTGTTTTCATTTGACTGGCTCCTTCTGGTACATCATTATCCCTTTACCTGAACTATACCTGCTTATTCCTCTACCTGTTCTATTGGAATAAGTTAAAGAATCGCCTCGCAAAAACAACAAAGGAAAGAATTCCGTGTTGCAGACACTGAGTTTTATCACTATTTTAATGAGAATTTCTGTTTTACTTATAATCTTAACCTGTGAATTTATGTGAATACGCAAGAATCTCAGCTTTTATTTCTTTTAAACATGTCTCTAATTCTTATAAGATGCTTATGAAGAGCATAAAAAAGCAACCTGGAAATACTTAATGATTTGAGCATGGGAAAGGAAAAACTGTGTATATGTATTATAGGTACATAAATACTCTCTGTTCCATCTTGTTATCGCTGTTAGACCTGACCTGTGACTCTTAGCTTTGGAAAATACATTTCTTTTTTGCAGAATTGTGCCAGAGAGGAAAAGCCTTATACTACAGTTCAAATCCATCCTCTGAATCAAGCAGAACAGAAACTCAGACTAGAGCCTCTGAGATCCAAAGCGACTGCCTCATCCATCAGGCTTTTCTGCGCTGAGCGTCTCGCAAACTCTTCTGCTGCAGTTGTTTCACATCATATAAATAATTTAATATTCACTAGAGAAGCAACTTGAACAGGCTTCTCATATCCTAACTGAGAGCCCCACCTATTTGATTATGAGGTTTTCCAAAGCACAGCTTTCTCTTGCTCAGGAAAAGCTTTGGGGTATCTCAATGTTTAATCAGAGAACTTGAGATTTTGAAAACACTCATGGGATAAGAAAGCTATTTCCTTCTCATTTCTGGTAGCAAGCAAACACAATAAAGGGACAAATAAATATAAAAGGAAAAATCTCAGGAAGCCAAAATTATCTGCTCAGTCATACAATTATTTGGCAAGTCTAGGTTTCAAGCTTTCTATAATTATTTACAGCAGATATCACCAGGCAAAAAGCACTGTGTCCATATTCAATGGGTAGAACTGAATTTATAGTGTGTTCTTCAGTACACACTTCACATGTTTCAGATAGCAATTGCCATCACAAGAGAGGTAGGCAGGAATAAATCCAGACTGTCTGAAAACTACTTCTGGTAGCTCTTTAATGAGTCTAACCTGTTAAGGCTGAGTCCTGTAACTGCAGTCAGAAGAATGAATCTCTGGAACTCCGTGCCAGCCCTCTCAGAAGCAGAGCACGTTATTTGCAATAGCAAATTCAGACCATAGCTGCCGGTTCCTTTGCTGTCGAGCCCCGTGTAGGTAGAATAGCTGGTCAACTAAACAGGCAGAGAATTACTGTGCTTTTTTGATGGCTCCCTTATATAGGGCAGAATGGCACCAAAAAGCCAAACAATTGTTTACAGCAGAGAAATTACGAATTAGCTGGAAAATCAACTGCAGCTCTGCTTCTGACACAGTTAGACTCCATGCACTTCCGTGCTTAGCTATCAAACTCGCTCCTTGTCAACAGAAGTTATGAACACACATAAAAATAAAATAGTTCTAGTAATTTACATTTGGTTTGTTTGTACTAAGAAAACTTAGAAATTCTTAGAATGATACATGTGTTGAAGGGCGAGAAGTAATGAAGACTATCCACTTATCATAATTGCTTTAAAAAGCCAAAAATTTCCCTCCATTCTCAAAAAAATTCTACAAAACTCCAAAGTGAAAAAAGTTAATTTTTATCATTAGGCGAACTAAAATACCGTTAAGCATTTTTTTTTCTGCCTTCATAAAACCTTGTTCTCCTCCTGTTCACCTACCACAGAGGCAGAAAACAGATATCATCTTGGAGAATAAAATAACCCAAAAGGTGCACGGCTCGTCTTTCTCTGGACGCTCTCTTTCTGATGCCTAATCCCTGCCATGCACGCAGAGTGAAAGCGATGTGAAAGTCTTCCTCTGAAGGTTACCTCACGTGCATCAATTCTAGAGAATTTTGAACCAGTAACATCTGAATTCACTGATGTCTCGACAGTTCCGTAGTCATTTCAGTTTTCCTCTTCCCAACCTCAGCAAATAAATAGGAAAGAGCAGACAAGCTAAAGTGCTCTCCACTGAAAGGGCTTATCATTAGAGCTAAAAAATCTGGAAGTCAATTTGTTGCAGTTCTGGTATTAGAGCACCTGAGAAGTCATTACTTTGAGCTCACAGAAATCAACAAGAATAATACTAAACTAAGAACCGCAAAGCTGAAGATTTTTTTTTTCTTTCAGAAAAAAGTATAGCAGTGTTTTCTGAAAGAAAAAAAGAATTAACAAAGGAAAAACTAAAACCAAATAAAGACTCTAACAGATACTTTTATCATTTAAATGTGTCCTGTTGTGCCTTGTAGTTCACTAACTCACTAGATGCTCATGCTTCTATTCCCTTTTTCCTTCCTCTTAGCCCTCAAACTGCAGTGTAAATCTTGAGAGTTTGGGGCTTTGTTGCTGCTGTTGGTTTCTAACAACATCCGAATTCTCTGCTTACTGTCTTTCCTTGATCTCCCTTACCTTTTGATCAGTACTGAAAACTTCAAACTGTTCAGAAAACTCAGTAACAACAAGACTTCTGCAGGTGCTGGCAGCATTTCTACATCATAGCTGTATCCAAATTATGCCTTCAGTTGGATGCACGTAAGCACATAGAAGAACCTGTTGCAGTATCGCAAGTGTTAGAGGAACACAAAGACAAAGCCCTTGGGAGCAGGTTCTGTGTGAGGCACCTCAGCAAATAGCTCCAGAGGCAGATTTTACAACCGAATAAACTATAATGTTTCCAGGCTTTCTAGCTACTTCTGCAAGACTTGTACAGGGCCATGAAAAGTTAACAGTTTAGATCGGTGCTAGTTAAGGATCTCTTCCTCATGCCTTCTTACAAGCTGGTACACTGTCTACATCCCATTCAAATACAGCTAGAGCACTTTGGTCTGCAAAATATTTCAAAGAAAGTCTAAAAGGAATTTAGGCTGTCAGATCTCACATTAAGTTTCCAGGCTTGGAGTTTAGAAAGATTGGTTTCTGATTTAGAAAGTAAGCAGCTTGGATACATAATCCATGAAGGACATCAAACTTCAGATGCTCCGCTGCTATTTTAAATGTGCTTTTCAAAGTCATTTCAATCACTGGTTCTGAGTGCTGGAAGTCCAACAGACTTCCCTTTCCATCGTGGATGTTCAGGACCTTTCAAGAGCTGACTTCAGTCTTGTGGACATTATTCTAAAAGCCAGAAAAATATTAATACCCATAGACTGTAAATCTAGTTATTATGTGCCTCATTCAAAATTAGTGAGATAATAAATATGCAAACAGACTTTTCTGAAATATTAACATGAAAGTAACGCATGTGTTATAAAAGGAGTTTAATAAGATTACATAGAGAAGCTATTCTCAATTATCTTTTATCCTTGTATTTTCCAGTAACAGGTATCAATGTAATAATCATCTATTTGATTAAATTTTAATTAAATACCTAAGCATTTAACAATCCATCATAATAAATTTTTGCATGGTATCATTACACTAAACAAACATTTCGGTCAGAATTTTAAAAAAAGTAGCAGCTATTTAAGTTACGCTTTCATGTCTTTATTTAAGCTCTATATCTAGCAGTTGAATTTCAAAACTACTAAAAGCCAGGTACCTCCCCCTGAAAGACAACAATCTACCTGATGTCTAGTAACATTAACAGTTGAAGGATTAGACCCAGAAGCTATAGAGTTTAGGAACTGGACTAATTCTGTTCCCCAGCCTTCTTTGCTGTTTGTGCTTTCTCCTTAAACCTTTGAAGTCTCACTTTTTGTAGACTTTCGAAAATCATTAAATATGTATAAAAAAGTACATCATTCACCTGTGTAAACCACTGGAAAATCCTTAACTATCCTCCTGCTGATTTCACATGATTTTTTTCTATAGCCAACGTATATACTCTAAGAGTAAGGATGAGATTTTCAAGGACACAAAATGCAACTAGGAGTTAACAGCCAGCAAAATCTGGCAGACAGGTACCTAACTCTGGTATAGTTTTGAAAACCTCTTCCTTAATACTCAGCCATATGTTATAGATCTGGGGGGGGGGGGGGGGGAAAGAATAATGAAAAGCAGCCTTATACCATTATTCCTTTTTTATCCCACTAAATTAACTTTAAGAGTATTCTTAAAAGAAAGTAATCCATTCCTAAAAACTATTTGATTAATCCTCTTCTAGTTTTGTGACATAAAACTGAAATAAGGTCAACCTTCTTAAAGTATTGGCACTTGAACCTCTCCAATCTTATATAGAAAGTAAAACTACGATCTGAAAAGAAAACATCTAGTAATTCAGGTGACATCAACTATGCACTAGCCTTGATTCTATTAAAAAGAAAAAACCTTGCTTTTTTATTATCACATCACACACACACAGAGAAAACTCAACTGGAATATAAGGCGAGTGAACTAATGAACTTAATTAACACACAGAAAACAAAAGAACTACCCTGCAAACGTGTGTGTATAATGAAGCGGTTCAGCAAATGAACCAGTAGTCATACCGAAATTTTGCATGACTTCCTCCTGTCATTGGGGTCAGAGGTGTGAAAACTGGGTAGGAACCAAGCATTATAAATCTTCATTGGTCCTAAAATTATTTTTTTTTAAAGTTTGTAAGAAACAAAGTGCAAGTCACATTTACTGCTCCACTGAGAACTCCAGCATCAGTTCCTCTGCTGAGCACCCACCTCCTGAGATTACTGAAAATCAGAAATCGAATAGAATCATAGAATGGTTTGGGTTGGAAGGGACCTTAAAGATCATCTGGTCCCGACCCCCTGCCATGGGCAGGGACACCCTCCACCAGACCAGGTTGCTCAGAGCCCCATCCGACCTGGCCTTGAACACTGCCAGGGATGGGGCATCCACAGCTTCTCCGGGCAACCTGTGCCAGTGCCTCACCACCCTCATAGTGAAGATCATCTTCCTTAGATCTCATCAAAATCTACCCTCTTTCGGTTTAAAGCCATTACCCCTTGTCCTGTCACTATGCTCCCTTGTAAAAAGTCCCTCTCCAGCTTTCTTGTAGGCCCCCTTCAGGGACTGGAGGGCTGCTATAAGGTCTCCGATAACACAACACTATAATAGATCTTATCCTCGCTCTGTTCAGATGGCAACAATGGTCTATGCATTTCTATCCTAAGAGCTCAGATACAATCACCTAAATAGCACGATACTGTAGAGGAGTCAGGTGCCAACAGCGACCACACGATTGCAGTTTAAGCGGGCTTACCACCTTGCTAGTAACTGCCTAAGAGCAGCAGCTGGGTATCACACTGGTGTATTTTTACACAACAAAATCTGTCCAACTTCTAGTGGTTTGAGGAAATGTGGTGGGAGGGGAAAGCCTCTAAACCTATATGGTTGTATCTGCTGCATGTGCAACAAATTCTTAGGTATATGACAACTCCAGGGAAGAGTTTTCCACTTCAGAGCCTCTTCCAGGGGTCTGAACGCAAACTACACCACAGTGTCTCTGTGAATCGTAACGAGGCAGTTTATATCTCAGGAAACACATACCCAAGCACAAAGGGAGTAAATGATCAGGAGGCCAAATTTCAGTTAACAGAAAGGATTATAAATTATTTGAATTTTTTTTTTTAGTAGCTTGCCTCCTAGCAGAAGATGTTAGCCTCTTTTCAATCTTTTTCCAAAAATTTTTCTCTGGCAAACAATTAAGTCAACAAAACTAAAAGATCACTTCAAAACCTGTAACACCCAATACCCTTGCAGGGTCTGCGCTTGGCCCCTATATTGTTTTTTCATCATGTTAAAGCCACAAAATCAGGAGGAATTACTTCATTTTAAGCAGAGGCAAGCACAGAGACAGTGTCCCATATAAAGCAAGATGAGCGGTCCTTTAAGACTATAGCAATATTGTGACAAGGCAACTTGCTGTAGCAATACAAATGGTATTTTATCTTATATCCCCAAATACATTATTAGGCATGATTAAAGACAGTAATTTCACTTCGCAGCAATTTGAAGAGAGTCTTTAATAAGACAAAATAGCTTGAAACCGTACCCATCAGGTGAGAAAACCCTGGATTCAGTTGAAGGTTCAAGTATAAGTAACATTCAGAAGGTCGCTTCCTCTAAGTTGCTAAAACTGCAGCTCTTGGTTCACATCCCTCACAGAAAAAAGAATCTCCCAAAGCCCAAATACTGCAGGGTAAATCTTTAAAGTCACCTCTCACCGACTCTTAGTTCGGCCATTACTCAAACATGTAATATATAATGCTGATGAGTTAAACATCATATCACCCATTTTGATTTACTGGTAATTTTATTTATGTTTATAACTACAATTTATTGGTGGTGCCCATAGATTCAGTCGAGGGATAGACAGTTGAGCGCTTAGACCATTATACAGCATTACAGCATATTGATTAGAATACCTATAGAATAACTAAGGACGAAACTAATAACTTTACTAAGAAAAATGCCCAGAAGGGATCGGGTCTAGCCTAACAAAATAATGCAGTTTCAGCATTGCTGAAGAGAATACCAGCAGTCTAAAAGATGAACTCTTCCAGTTATTATTTTCTTTAAATTGGTGTTTTTTCACAGTCAATAAAAATATTAATATAATTTTATTTCTCCCTTATATCATTTTTATGTACTGACACAATATTATCTATACTGTCCTCAAGACATAGAAGGTGACGTTGGACCAATAAAAAGCACAAAAGCACTTTCTTTATGTGCTTTCTGAATTTCCAGAGTATCTGAGCACAAAGAGGGGAGACTGGTGCTGTATCACATACCACTAATACAAAGCATTTAATCCTGTCTTCCACACGTCTGCCAAGGCAATACAAATGCCAAAAAATTCGTCTTTGATAGCAGAATTATATACACTGTATATTATACAAGCCTTCTGTCCCCCTCCACTTGAATGTACGCTATCAAATCATTCCAGCCATTATTTTATATTGAGCAGATGGTATTATGAGATTTTTGATAAAGAACAACAATCACCCAGCAAGGGTTGCAAAGGGGTCGCTGAAACCAAGATTAACAATTGATTAGCTTTAATGGACCGTGACAGTAATAAACAACGGAGCTCTACACAAAGATTTGATTGTCCTGTTAATGCTGCTGACACAAACAGCTTTAAGTGGCTTCCTGAAAGTGTTAATATCTTCAAAGCCTCAGCAAATGAAGGACTTTGTCAAAGCGAGAACTACCCTGCAGTGAAGAAACACTTACTCTAGGCCTCTCAAAAATCTTCTATGAAGTATGTTTCTGATTTATTCAGACAATAACTCCTATTTCTCCAAGGCTTAAAGTTCAAGAAAATAAAATGCAGCACACCTCTGCAAGGCTGAAATGTAACAGAACTCTGAAGCATTTGAATACAGAAGCCAGCATTCACCGAATACAACAACAATATAAATTATCACTTTCAAGGCGCTCATTTTACCCTTACTCCAAGACGGGCTGACAGATTTCAGTATCACAGCCTTCTAAAGTCCATTTTTTATCCTTAGCTCTGAAAAGTTCACTGTTTTGGGTTGTTTTTTTTTTTTCGTTTCTGCACAGAAATCAGTAATTTGCATCATATTTTCACTAAAATAAAATGTTTTGTGATTAGTGGAAGTAACCATGGTAAAATCTGAAAATAGACCTTACAGATCTGTTTATTTCTTAGATACACGTATGGGAAAAAGTCTATGGAAAAAGTCTCTGTTTCCCTTAATGCTTAAGCTCAAAATTTCAATGGACATATGGCAAATATTCACAGAAGGTTTTAAAATGAAATCTAGATAGCTGGAGACAAAGTAAACAAAGCTCCACCTTACATGACATTCAAGAAACCAAGGATATAGGAATTCATTAAAGGTAAGGAGGTATTTACTCATTTAAGTATTGCGTAATGCTTTCTATTAAACTTTCCATTTTAGCTTAGATTACTTGGTTTCTAAATTAACCTGTTTTTTTAATTCTGTGTCTTATTTAAGGAAAGGTTTTTCTTTTAAACATTTTTAACTGTGAGCTGCCACAGCGCTTCTCCCTCCCGTGTTGTTCCTAAAAGCAGCATTTTGAGACAATAACGGTATGGCTCTAATGGCTTCTAGGTAAGAGAAAAAATGGTGTCTGCTCTGGACTCGGATCCAAACGCAAACCATTTGCACAAATCAAGGTCATACTAATCCCATCCCTGCGGGTCCCACCCCATCTGCAAATTCAACTCTCTATAGAACAATTCCTTGCCAGTACACTGCAACGATGAAACATGCTGCTAATTACTGTGTTTAAAAATCTTGACCTAAGCAGACATGCAGGGAATTTAAATGAAATCTCTAAAAGAGTAAAATCCACCTGCTTGGTCTCCCAACACAAAAACACTGAACGCGTAACCTGCCAAATACTGAGCCAGCCTTCATTAATTCCATTTTCTGTAATCAGCATCCTTCTATTCCTCACATGCTTGGCTTTCTACCTTCAAGTAAGCTATTGTATAAACTATTATAGTATACTGTGACGATAAATATTTAAGAAAATAATTACTAATTACCTGTAAGTCAGCATCAAACTCATGTTTCAGGTAAGCATCTTCTGCAGCTTCAACAAGACGCTGAAAAAAGAACAAAAAGGTGTATTTTTGAAATAATATATAACATCTTTAAATGTGAGTGTTTCTTTCAGTATAACAACAGGGATTGTTTGAGAATTGTGTACTTCACTGTTGCCACATAATACCTGCTATGATACTTCACAAAAATAGAAATGATCCAGATTAAAAAAAAAAAAAAAAAAAAAAAAAAAACCAAACAAAAACAAACAAACAAACAAAAAAAACAAACCACACACCAACAAAAAAACACACACACAAAATTTTAAACCCTCAGCATCCATGATTGGTGGTACAAAACTCTCAAAACAGCTCAACTACTAATAAATGAATTTAAAAAAAAAAAAAAAGGTCATTTTTTCCACTGGTGTTCGGCACCCTGCAGCTCCCATTCCAATACTGATTTTTGAAAGAACACAAAATAAAGTTGCTTTCACACTGGACCTTATTTTGCACATAGGAGCCCTTTTAGAAATCTTTCTTAAAACTAAAATAGGAGGTATTTCCTAATAATGCACATGATTGCAAGCAACTGAAAAAGGACTTCCTAAATAACACATCAAATAGAAAACATTAGAAAAAGGGAGATTAGGTTTGTTTACTTAGCAGATTTGAAGTGTTGTGCATACTACCTTTACGTGGTGCATAATGACAAGAAGATTTTTCTGCTATTACAGAAGTAATGTTTACTGAATGACAGCAATTCCGTAGTATTTTTCCTCTTAATAATATTCAGAACTCCCTATAGCAGTTATTGTTCCTTGCCGCTCTCATCTGAAGGAAAAAAGGGGTTGCACTAAAACACAGCTACTTGAAAAATTTAATTCATACAGGGGTTTGCTGCAGACATTCTCCTGTGAAAAGACATTGTATCCTTTCTAAGGTTGTATTCAGGGTTCTTTTTAGTTCTGAATATTTTAACTACGGAAGTAACTCTTTCCAGTTTTTATTTATTCTACCTGAACATTCAGATATGTACAACCCAAAATTAATCAAAGAATGATCTGTCCCAGAATATTCGATATATTACTTTTATTTTCTTTGATCTATCAGACACTGGCACACATGTATATTTTCAAATATTTTCTATCATGAAGCAAGTGAGCTACAGGCTCTCATTAACGATACACAGAGCGGACAGCCACGCACGCTTCCTTCCCTTTTCAGAACCATATGCACTTCTAGTCTTTGGATATAAATCAAAATGGAATCGGAATTCATATCGATTGCTATACAATTTGTACTATAATGGAAACTAAACCAAGAAAAATATTTCTGGTTGCCAAACCCGTCAGTTTAAGGCAGAGCCTCGTTGGTTACAGGGCACGTTTCTGTTCACCGAGGTCTGCAAAGCAGCAGCACGTCATGGCCTTTCCTTCCACATCTCTGCCCCATCGCATCGCGTACCCAGGGGGAGCACAACCCTCACCGAACCCTCAGTCCTCTGCTGGGCTTCTGCATCTTCCCTCCAGACCCCAGTGGGAAGGTTTCTCAGACTTTTTTCCTTAGTGCAGCATTACAGATCTCAAAAATTTGATAAAAACCTGGAAATACTACTGGTGCCTAGGTTGATCCAGAAGAGCAAGAGAGAGCAGATGAAGCCCACCTTCCCAGAGCCCTGTGCTGGGTGTACACCCCTGTCATTTGACTGTTTCCCCCTTTAAAAATCTTGTCCCATATACACCCAGCTGGTTTTAGCAAACCCTTTTGACCTAAACTGGAATTGAATTGAAATTGTTCCAACCCTGGGCAAGTCAAACCAGAACTGAACTGGAAAATGTACTGGCTCACCTTCCTGCATACACATACACGGGTAAAGAACCCAACAACTAACGCTGCATCGCAACAGGCTACGTGAGGGGAAGCCATGAGAAAATATTTCAAATAAAACAGTGAAGTTCTGTGGAGCTGTTCCTACTGCTCCTGTACTGTATGAATAGGAGTAAAAACAGACCTTCCAATTTGAAAGGTTATCAAACATTAATTTGACCCACAATTTTTTTTGCATTTAGAATTTAAAAAGAGAAGTAGCACAAACTAACTATTCTGAGGGGGAAGCCTCACAGGAACTGAAATAGGTTCTTCAGCATTTGAATGGTCTCAGAAGTCCAGCACGTTAGTGACCTGCTGAAGGTATTTTACAAATTTAGTCCTCATTTTGTAAGTATGAAAAAGGCATTTGATATAAAATAACTACTCTAATTCAATGCATTTCTGCAGGTGTGTACTCCTTTATATTGAAACCATAGTTGCATTACTCCTCTGTGCACATCTAATACAAAAGATCATGACTGATGAATCTGAAGGGGGAAAAAAGTGAAAGGGTCAAAAAAATTCTTCATACAGAAATGAATACAGGTAAAATAGAAATATGTTTTTCTTTCTGTGCTGAAATATTTACTTACTCACCAGAAGAAAAAATATTATAGTATTTCATGAGATACCAGTGCCTAGATATTAGTACCTAGTGGGCTAGAAAAATAATTCATGGCTTCTTATGTAGTTTGTATTGATCCCAACGTGTTTCAATTACATTTTTGCCTCAGTGAAATAAATTTAGACTAAGATTTATCCCCCCGCCATGTAAGAAATAGCTGGAGAAGCATAAGATGGGTAATAGTAGAAACATCTCGTAAGGAGGGCAGCTCAGAAATGAAAAGTACCGATGGATACTTTATTGATTTATTCATTAAGATTTCAGTTGTTACGTTTGTTCTTTTTAAAAAAAAGTTACACACATTTCAGCAACATTCTCTGCAGGAAACAGAACAACAAAAAAGTAAACGATCTACCAACACCTATTTTTCCCTTGAAGATGTAGACACAAATACAGACACACACTGTGAGCTTCACCCTCACACATCTAATAAGAAAATTAAAATGTTGGTAGACAGAATGTAGACGACACAAGCATACCCTGCATTTTCTATGTAATAGTCCTTAGCCACAGTTTGCTTTCAGTCTCTCACTGCCATTATGAAGGAGACTGAGAAATCTGGGAGAGCTACAGAAAAGGTAATATAGTAATAAGCCTAAATCCACAAAATGACATATTAGTGGATATACACAGATGATATCAGAATAAAGAAATCGCATACAAATGTTTGGGGGTTTTTGTTGGTTTTGGGGGGGTGTTTTTTGTTTTTTCTTTGTTTTTACTTTTAAAAAAAAAAAAAAAGTAGTCCCGAACGGGATGAAGCATGATGGAAGAAATTCCTTAACACTCTGGAGGCAAAAATATAAAAACCACATGTAACACTGCAATATTTTTATATTAAGACCAAAAGTCCCTTTTAAAATATTTTAATGACTGAACAATTATCTAGCAGTGATTCTCAACATTAGCATGATTAGCGATTTTAACTTAATAGTTTATAATGGCACTCTTAATACAAATGCCAATATATTTTCATTTGTGTAAACATGCTCTCAAATCATTGCTGTAGCAAGTAAATGCTTACCAAGATGTGGTTATCCTGAAGGGAATTGTGAGTTATCTATATGCACTTACACGGAATGAATTACAAACACTGAGTGAGCACTGTTAAGAGTTACACCATTTAAGGGTCTGTGTTTTAGGAATATTTATCTCTACAAGTGGAAAGGTGTTTCCATGTGCACACACACACAAGTCAAGGGCAGTGTATAACCTTTAAATAAAGAACAGTTTTTACGTTCTATGACACAGTTCAATAGAGGTTCCCCCCAGTTAAGGAACTAATCCTTCTAACTTTCCCAATATGGGTAAATATGAGAAAGATTAATTGACTTATCTAGCATATCACAATGCAGCATGGATAAAAACAGGGCATGAGCCAGGAGATGGAACAAATATCACACCCAAAAAACCCCAAAACGATCATCAAAACACAATGACAATATTTGGTATGTTTAGTAGTACTGGTATCACAGATAGTGTAGAAAAGGCTAAGAGAAGTAAAATAAATGTTTGTTTCCTCTCAATAACATTTAAAAATAAAATCACTGAGCTATCTCTGAATAGGCTAATTTTCTTGACAAGTGGTATTTCAATTTCAGTGAGCTGATATTTCTGGATAAATTCTCATTCAAGTGAGGTTGTTATAGAGATAGCAAAGGAAAGGTGAATGAAACACAATGGATGAGGGAAAAACAGAATCCAACAGAAAGTACAGGGAAAATGGAACAGATGGGCAGAAAGGTGAAAATAAATGAAGACAAAAATAACAATTTCAAGGAAAAACATCATGCAAGCATCCAGAGCATAGGGTACCCATTTTAGCTTCTGAGAAGATCTTTACTCTTTCCATGTGCCTTGTAAGGGTTTCAGTTTACTTTTCAATGATTCTTCTTCATTAGAATCCCATTTTGAAGTCAGATTAAATAAATTCATAAGCATAACGAAGTTTGAAACAGTTTCTGAACTCCTGAACTGCAGAGGCTCACTAACCTTTATCCATAAATGCTGACTGAAGTTATGTTCCTCTCTCTCTTCAGCTATCAAATCTTGAAGAAGCACATTTATATTCCATTGTTTCCTTTCTATTTTTCTAAGATAAACCCACTGCTACACATAAAATCAGAAATGCTGCTAGAAATTGCTCTTCTCCAAACCAAACTGCTACAAATTTCAAAAAAAGATAGAAGACCGTTCTACCTTAATTACAACTAGTACCAAACAGGTACTAATATTATCTCAATCCATAACATTAAAAGTTTATAGTCCATAAGATCAATATGATAACATTTAATTTCAAAACAGCAAAAAGAAGCTATATTGTGATGTACTTAAACAGAAAATGAAAGATCTACCCTCTCAATTGTAGATGCTCCTTCTTTACTCAGTCCCAGGCTCATGTCTCACTGCTATAAAAATAACCAAGCACAGCTTCAGTTCTGTTGGTTAAAAAACGTGAGCTTGTCAGTAGCCCTTCTACTAACGCATTCTTCCCAAACTCGCGAGATTCTGCCTTAACATTTCTTTCAGTACATTATATGAACCTTGCCAGTTTGAGCTGTTACCTCCGTATTGTCTTGCGCAATGCAGAATTACCATTTTAGGCCTAGGAGAATTTCATCCAGAGTACGCCCGACAAGGGCCACCACTTCTGACCCTGCTCTCAGCAGTGGGGTATCACAGTCATTAAAAGAAGTGTAGAGAAACCTGTAGGAGGCTCCCACATCCTAACATTGCGTTCAATGCATTCAGCCAACAGCAAAAAATAACCCTGAACCCTAACACACTTTCCCATCGTTTTCCCATGACACCAGATCTATTTGAGGTTCACCTCCTATACAAGCTTTGTATATGTCTTCAAGGTTGATTTGAGATGTGTTTTGGAAATAAAAAATAGTTAAGAGTCACTCTTATTAAAAAATGGCAAAAAGTCTAAACCCAAGAAAACCCTATGGATATACTGCCCTGGAAGTTTGTCCTGAAAAACAATAGGTAGGAAAAAAAAAAATGAGGAATTTATGTAACTTTGAAAGCCTGTCTCCCAGACTTCTACATATGGAACTGTAACAGGGATTTCTATCTTAATCACATGTAATCAAACTTTGTCAATAAAGACAGCAGGTAGTAAAACAAAAGAAAACAAATCCCTGTTTTTAAGAGCTTATTTCTTTCATATTTTGTAGCAAGTTTTCCGGTACATTACCAAGCAAAAACCAGCAGTATTCTGTATACGGAAAATACTTACAACTACCAATAGTTACCCTTCTCCAGGTGAAATACTCAGTGCAATTTTAATAACCTTACTATTGATTTGAACACCTAATTTCCAATCAAAATTTATAGTAATTGAGCTGTAAACATGCCAAAAATATTTCGTAAAGGGCAGCCAGATAACTATTTAAAACATAGTTCAGCAGTTGCGTATATTCCTGGGAGAGAAACCAGAACTTGTGTTTCAATCATCAGAGCAATTTTCTTTACTGGCTTCTTCATGAGAAGGCTATGCTGTGCATGTGGGAGCACTCACTAATAGATTACCAAACTTTAAAAACATTACCCAGGTACCTCCCTATGACTTCCCCATTTCAGGGTTCGTTTCAGAAGTGAAAAAGGGATTTCCTTTCCAGGAAACCTGCAAGGCTGCAGGTGCTTTGAAAACTTCTGAAGAGGTTGGGCTGATTTGGGAAAGAACAAGATTTATTAGCATTAAGTGAGCTTAGGTAATATCCTGGCATGGGTGGTAATTCTGCTGCAAGTCCTCCTCACTTCCATCAGAGTTCTGGGGTTTGCTTCTTTCACAGTTCATTTAGTGGAGAAGGTAAAGAAGCCAACAGAGAATATTTGATGTCGTTCGTCAGCATCCATATTACTTTCTGTGCTTGAAAACAGTATCGTACAACATAGCAATAAATGCGCCGATGTGCAAGCAGGCCTCTCGGTCTCACTTATGGCAAATAGCTTTGCACACCTTTGCCGTAACCAACAGAGAAGCAGTGTAGATCTCAGAGACTGATGCTGACCTTGGAGAAGTATTTGCTACCATCAGAAACACACGAGCTTTTAGACAGGCCAATGACAACAGACTTGCAATTTGGCTTGTTTTATCCTTGAGACGACACACAGGCACGAACAGTTTTTTTCAGAAAGCCCAGCATATTTTATTTCCCACTCTGTTCTCCGCAGCTACGAGGTATTTTCTAGGAAATTCTATCACTAACATTACTGCTGCTGTGGCTAAGATGCACTGAAAATTATTTAGCTCTTATTATCTTGATATTAGAGTTCCTAGTGTTTGTAGCTTAAGACAGATATCAATCTTGCAACTAATGCCGTACAAAAAAATGACTGCTCTATGACTACTATCAAATTCCACTACAACTCACGAGACAATGCTCAGTCACAGTAAGTGCTGCATCAAAGCACAATCAAAGCACAAATTATAAATAAAAGATAAAAATAAATTAAAAGCCTAGCAATTATTGTAAATAACTTCAATTATCCACTTATATTCATTCAAGACTGGCAGATTTTCAGGTTGATCGTTGTTACGAGTGCTAGTTCGTTTTTGAAGCAACATAAAGAGTTCAGCTTGGCAAAGAGCCGGACAAACAGAAACAAAACAGTAAATGGATTAAAGTACATGAAACTTGCACGTTGCACAACAGTGGCTAAGACAATCCTGGAGTAATGAGATGCATTTCTAAATTAACTAGGTCAACGCTACATTTAGCTATGGCATCTGGAGATTGCCATGGCATGGAAGAAAGACTGCAGATGAAGAAGGTAACACATTTGAGTTGTACTGAGTTCTGCTGTGCTCGAAGCTGTGCAAAGCCAACATATCCGATGCAAAATATGCAGATTATCAAATCTGCTCCTACCATGTCATTATGTCTACCACAGAGCAGAAAGGAATGATGTGCTAAATAAGGTTTTATTCCATACTTTTAATTCCACATGTCCCAGCCATCAAAGAATCAGTTCAACTGCAGACACAACTTAAAGCCGTTTCAGGGCTATTTAAAATGTGATTTGCCTGCCTGGGGTAAAGCAGCGACCAGCTCCTTCAGCCACCTTTCCTACCTCAGGGCCAAGGGGAAGGTTCTTCAGCATTTCACACCAACCATGTACTCATCCACGGCTGGGTAATTCTCTGGAAATACCTTTGTGTATCTTTTTAATTCCACTTGCACCATGGCAACACGATTTGTAAAGGTTTGTTTTCAATGAACAATTCACAACCGGTACATTGCTCTCTTCCACGGAAATTTAAAAATCTCTTTACAATGTTACTTTGTAAAACACCTTCCAAACTCAAGGGAAGCAGGCCTGTGTATGTGCCTAACTATGCACCTGTGTACGCGTACATTTCTATACATTTATTCAATACTAACCTGTAACTATCATTACGATCCTTATTCCTGTCCCCTTGTACCGAAATCACTAGATTAAAATATCTGATTTATTAATCTTTTTCACACATTTAAGCTACCACAGGTCACACTCTTTACCTGACTGTCACAACCACTATCCTGTTCGGATAATGCCAGACTGTCTGCATTTGAGTCTAGCGAAGACTTACACAATTTCTGAGCAAAACCAGCTTGCCCTCAGCTCTGACAGCTCTCCACACCATTGCTGCATGCTTGGCAGATATTGCTGAAGAAAGATTTGGGATAACTCTTTTCATGCAAGTTCATTTAATGCAAAATTCTCTATTGGTAGGATTTATCTCACCTAACCTCGGCTATTTCAAAGCCAGTCAGCTCTCTACACAAGTTAACTAAACATCCTTCACATGTAGAGACAGAAAATTCCAAAGGTGCTGTTTGTCCCATTCTAAAATAGCTTATAAGATACCAGGAAGAACTTCTGAGCTTTTTCTTCACTCTTTTCTTCATTAGATGTTTAACTTTATATGAATCCCACGCCGTACGTGCAACATAAAGGAGCTAAAGAGAAATGAAAATATTCCCGTGCTCACTCAATAGGGGAAGGGAGTCTTGAGGCAACACTTTGTCCTGACCACAGTCCTGGGACTAGTCGAGGTGTTTCTGTTCTGGTCACATTTAGAAGCACCAAGCGAAACCAATTGTCTTTGCTTTGTTCCTTCACCTCTGCACTAAGGCTCAGTCCCCCAAGTTAATTCAAATTCAGCTTGCAATTTGTGGTCCAGTTCAACATCATCAGCTGTGATATACTGTCCTTCTTCCAGTTTCCAACCAGATTACTATCACACAACAACAGCAAAAAACCCTCAAGATTTATTACTCAAAACAAAGGTCAGTTCCAGAGTCTGCAGGAACTTATTTTCCATTGCCTAGCCCGGCACTCAATCACAAGACACCGAGCCCTGTCTTGGCTTTCAAATCAAGCCATGAAAACAGTAGGTATTACTCTCTCTCAAGTGAAGTCAATTGGACCATTGTTTTTTTACTTCCCACAGGGTCAGAATTTCAGTTGCCAATAGACTAAATTGAAGGGAAACTTTAAAAAAAAAAAAAAAAAAAAAAACACAAAAAAAAAAAAAAAGGAAAATTGAACTCTGAGTTTTCTACTAAAACCTTTGCAACTCCCTATTGCAAGTGGAATTCTCTAAGATAGGTATTGAGGCAAATAGAGTATTATTGCGAAGAGGTGAAGAAAGAAGTACTTCATAAAGTAAGGACGTGGTGTCTCTTCAATACATGGACCCAGTTTAAAATGGGGATACAGTGAAGATACTGTATTCCAGCAAATATTCCATCTCTCACAATAACTGTCCTGAGAATTTAAATAAATCAGTATTAGCATTATTATATTTCTATAATCTTATAACAAAAACATTACGCTAAAAAGTTCAAAGACTATTATGGATGCAAAGCCAAAATAAGCCAGGAAATGCCAGATTGAAGTTGCCTCTAACTTTAATCCCAGTATTATAGTATCATTTTATCCATATGATGATTATCCATTTTATCCATATGATTTTGCTTGGTTAGAACACTGAAAAATACCATCTAAGACCTTCGCCGTCCTCACTAAGAGAGTGATGGCAGTTGGTATCCATTTCTATATGTATCAGTAATGGATTTTGCAAGCATTCACACGAGACTTAGAAATCCAGTGTTACATCTCAGGTTATACAGGTACGGATTCCTTGGCCCACTTCAACGCTGCAATGTACCCAGTTCTGCCTTCAAACATAACCATGGCTTACTCCTGTTCCTTTCCTATCTGACCACAGCCCTAGACCTACTCCTATTTCTTTCCTACCCCTGTCTCCACACCCTGAGCTCATTAAGCTCATATTGCCTGTCCCATACTCCAACGCTAAGGGTTTTCATACTACTCTCTACCTCTTCTCTAGCACCTACCAATCATCCTTCTTCATACCAGCCTTGGCGTCCACGTTGCCAAGCACGTTCATGATCAGTCTTTTCCAGGCCCCTGCCAATACCTCATTCCTCACTCTGCCAACCTATATTTCCAATTTTCCCTAGTCCTTCTGCAATCTCATTGACCTCACCTAGAATATCTTGTACCATTTATATTTCCAAATCCCAGCACAGTCCAATCCTGTTCCCTTTGTCTCCTTAAAGCATCTCATTGTTCTCCATTCTCTGTTCTCCTTCTGCCAGTACCTTCCTCAACCTCTCCTAAACCCATCAACAGACTCCCTTAGCCGCTGACCCTTCCATTTTCCAATGCCCTAACGTGAACACAGAGAGACATGAGACAAGAAATGTCTCTCCTTAAGTCTCTTTAATCTCTCTCTCCTGGGTCTAGAAGGCACACGGATGCACTAACAGTGCCTCTGGAGAGAAAGACACTGTTTCCCCTACCTGCTGCTGGCTCAAGCCATAAGAGACTAATGGTGCAACTGCAGGAAAGTCTCGTTCAACCATGTACTGAAAAATCACAGTGCAAAGAATTTTCAAAGGTTTCACTTACAGACAGTTTTGCTCCGATACGTTTGTAATGGTCATACGCCTCTATGTGCAGAGTTTCCAAGTGATAACAACTTGATCCAGCTGGAACAGACTTTCAAAGAAAACCTTGTGTCAAGGCCACATCCTTGCCAATTTCAAGAGCTGGTTCCCAGGCATAGGAGTGCTATAAAGTCTTAATTAAAAGAACATCAGTATTGTTTCTAAAAAAGTAAACCAATGCATTTTCCCCTAGCTTCTTTCTTAGAAACAGCTGAAGTTCAAAGATAAAATTCCAACCTTTTTTGGTCTCCTGGACCATACTTTTATCATTCTGAAGATTTGATTGCTGTTGGAGATGCTGGAATTAATTATGAAAGCAACTTTCAGATAATTTAGTCTTTTCATAATTTTGTATATTCCGGCGGGTCTGGTAAAAAAAAAAAAAAAAAAAAAAAGGAAAAGAAAGAAAAAAGGCTGCATTGAAACTCTCTGGTCACACATTTATCTAGCTGATTAATCCTAGGATTTATGTTGACACTTAGTAACTAGACATTGGTTCCATGTGCCTAGAAGGATTTTCTGGTACACTATGAATTAATGCTGAAATCACAGAATAATATAGGGGCATCACTTTTCCAAAATCATGCTTATATACAGACTTACAAGCCTATATATAGGTATAGACTCCATCTTTTTTTTTTTTTTTTTTTAAATAAAACTTTTTATAATAATAGTCAGTATTCTTTGCTCTATCTCAAGAACAATATTAAACTTTGGAATTAAAGGAACATTTGCAAATTCCCAAACCCAAAGGAAAGGCTGCATTGCATAGTCAAAACCTTATCTGCTTTACTTTGTAAAGGTAATGAGTTCAAATCCAATGGGTGTTTTGTTTTTTATTAAGAAAAGTCTTGTAACTTTTATTCTCCTAGTAACTAAAAGATTGCTATACTTTCACCTCTTAATTAGTTTTTATCAACTGAAACATTCAGCATTTAATTATTGTATGTAGGTTTATTTGGAAAACAAAGTAAAATATGCAACACAGCACCTCATTCCCATTAAGTCTGACACACCTCTAGATTTTGCTATGACCTAGGGAACTCATTTCATACAATACTCCCATTTTTCCTAATAATTTTTCCTCTTGACTCTCAAAGTACTTCCAAAATGCACTTGGGGAACAATATCACTCTTCACATAGCTAACTAACACCCACCAGTTCAAAAAGTGACAACCAAAGACTGCAACCAAGCCGACAAAAACTAATACCTTATGTTTTCAGAGGCAGTGAGTAAATTATAACAATAGCTTTCCACTTATTTTGGATTACAGGAAAAGAGCGAACCACCCCACGCTGCTGGCAAGGCTTCCTCTATTGGCCGAACAACTCCCTTACCCACCACCACAGGCTCCTCAGCCATACATTCATCTACAACCAGCAAGTGTGCTCCAACCTTCCAAGTCCTAACAAGGACAAAACCACCAAGGTCATTAATATTGCTACAGGCAGTTTTAACTTCCAGCCAACTCTGATCCTGAGAAACACGTGCAAAACACTTATTTTCCTAACAAACCACAAAGCCCTAAAGACCTGTAACTGCTGATGCTCTTTACCTTCTCTGGTTTTCCAATCTAAAACTCACACACTAGGGTAGGAGAATCACAAAAATGA
Source organism: Platalea leucorodia (assembly GCF_965183815.1). Classification (NCBI taxonomy): domain Eukaryota; kingdom Metazoa; phylum Chordata; class Aves; order Pelecaniformes; family Threskiornithidae; genus Platalea; species Platalea leucorodia. The sequence continues at coordinate 360,130 of NC_138831.1, read as the reverse complement.
GACACGCAAAGGGGAAATGAAAGATCTAAGATAGCTCTCTGGTTCCACAACAAAAGGGAAATCTACCTTGCTAAAACCTTATTCCGTGAAGCTGCCTACGCTTTGCAGGCCGAAGCCTCTGTACACTCCAATAAATCTACACATGGCACCGGCAACTGCATGGCCAAAGCCAGGTATGAGAATGGGTGTCAGTTCCTTCAGCTCAGGGTTTGCGGGGCGATAGCAGGAGACTGCCTTAAGTAAACGCGCAGGGCCAGCCTTAGACGTTGCCCTCGTGTAACCCCACCGACGTCAGCGAGAGGGGTTTATGATTGACCTGGTGTATTTGTGCAACGTTAAGATTCCGAAATTTCTCATCCACTGGTAACTAAATCTGTTCGGCAATCTCTCTCACGTATTAGGCTTGGCTCTTAAATAGTGTCTTTCACGCCCTTTTAGCAGTTACAACCCATTCCAGAGTAATAAACTTAATAAAGTGATTTGCAGTATCTATAATGAAAAATATGTAATACTATTGAACTAAAGATTAAATGAAATATATTTTCTACAACAAAAACATTATAATTATTGTTTTTACTACACCAGGATACAAAGCTGAGTCAAACATGCTCAGTAATTAGGCTTTCATCATAGACCCTTGAAGAAATAAACACCGAATTACAATGAAGAACACTTCTGTGTAACACTGAAATGTTTCAGAATGAGTTCTCACCAACTGGATTTTTTCTATTTCTGATACATGACACAGTCCATATAAACTATATAAAACCTCAATTATATGAGTAGCAATAAATAGTAATAAAAATTACAAAAAAAGACAGAGCAATGACTTCTTGCATCAGAAGATTTCTTGGTGGTCTACTGTAACTATTGGTAGAAAACCTGAAATAAGAATTGACTGAAAAGTCTTAGGAGAACAATTCAGCGTAATTACAGCAAGAGTATACAGAGATAGCGCATATATAATAAACACAAATATTTATAAAAGAAATTACAGCTCAATTTACACTCTTTCTTTCCATGGTTCTGTACAATCTTCAGTTGCTTACGAGAAATTTGCCTACCACACTTTTGAATTCAAAGTATTACACTGGTAAGTTCTCTTAAAATTTCTGCGTTAAAAGTGAGGAGAACTAAATAACGTAAGGTCATTAACAAACGTTGGCACGTTACTAACTTTCCCAAGCTTTCTAGACTACTCAGATATCTTTTTGAACTAACTAAAAGAAACCCTTTCTTTAGTACAGGTCTGACAGAGCCCTACAGAAAGCCCATCCTCTCGGCACGACCTGCTTGCCCAGAGAGCAGACAGCATTTCAGCACTTTACTCTCTGTGAGGAGGTTCCAGCACAGAGCTACCTGAGGGCAGAGGACTTTTCCAAGTTTTGCTCTTCCTTCAGCAGTTCTTAAGGACACAGGTTTCCTCGCTCGAAGCCCGCCCGCGGTCCCTGCGTCACAGCGGCACTGGGCCGCCGGGGGGGGGGGGGGGGGGGGGGGGGGGGGGGGGGGGGGGGTGACAGAGCCGCCTGGGGCCCCCAGGAGGCAGCGCGTGACACAGACACGTGCCATCAGCTGTCATCGCTGCACCAACGCGGCGTATACGGTTGGTTATGATGTCATCGCCCCGAACTCTACCCAAAACCATGCTGCAAGTTTTACCCGTAACCATAAAGACAATAATAGTTTCATATCAAATTTTGGTTACTTTCTAGTCAATGGTTTAATATAGTATTTTATACAGTATTACAGTATTTTAGCCTTTTAAGTGTCTGTATAGATACGAATAAAGGTAGCTAAATAAGACTGCAAGGTTGGAGTCTTTCTAAAATTAATAAAATCTTTTTACTTGGTACTTTCTCCAATCATTAATAAATAAAAAAAAAAAACCTCGAACTACTATTTAAAATGCAAAATATATAGCCAAGTTTTTTGCAGGCCTTTAGCAAAGGCTATCATTTATCACCAGATACTTTTTTTTTTTTACACTAATTTGTAAGGAAACGAGCTGTGCTTTGCTGGGATCTACCTGAACACTTGGAAAGGAAAATCAGCTACTGTACCATGAATTTTTGTATAAGTGGATTATTTCTATGCATTTCATCGTGTTGATTGATGAACACAGCAACCTACCAGTCTAATGTGCCAAATCCTAATTACATTTCCAAAACCTGAAATACTTAAAGCACTAACTGAATTTGAAACATAAGTAGTTCTTGCTCATTAACAGTGTACTTGTGAAGTGCTCTTTCCCCATCACTGCTCTCTTCCAAGCCTTGTTATTTAATGTTCCACTGTCAAAATAAAATATAACTATAGCTATATCACCCTTAAACGTTCAAATATAGGGGTTTTTTTTCCCCTCTATGTCTACTTAACAAGTAATTTTTATTATCTAGTGTAGCTAGGAATAAATTATGGTGGCCGTACATAATGTTTTCTACACAGCACAGAATTTTGGGGACAAAGACTGCCACCTTTTGGCAACAGCCTGTAACAGAAAAACGCCTGCTTATGCAAATTAATACTGTTCTAGGAAACGTTTTTATTGTATTATTTTAGCAACTTATATCCAGGAAACAAACTGAAGAACAAAACATAGGGTTCAACTGAAGCCAATCTGAAAAAAAATAAATAAATAAAAACCACCATTAGGCTTACAATACACAAGGTTTCTTAGCATAAATCAGACGAATCAGATCTAGGGTTTTTTTCCTGGAGGACACCATGAGTAGATAGCCCTGGCATACGATGTTGACTATTATAAAGGAAAACTCATTTGTTTAAAGATAAAAAGATGAAGGAAGGCACATAGGACTTCTTTTATGCACAGTTTTGTTTTCCGTGTAGCACTGATTTAACCTTTGGGTAGGTCTATGCTGTATGTCAGAAGACCTAAAGAAAAGTGATTAAATAACTCACAATTGTATCATAATACAAATAATATATCGCCAACCCTAACTCTGGTAATTCCCACGTTTTCTGTGCTTGACCTTGGAAACAATTATTTTCATTTGGGTTTTTGAGTTATATTTTTTTTTAATAGCTGAAATAAAAAGGGGTAAAACCAAATTCCATCATACAGCATGACAGTTACACTGGCTTCAGCACAAAGACCTTTACATCTGGTAATGTATTTGATGGAAAAAAAACCACCAGGGATGGTTGAGTCACCGATCTCTGGAGATATTTAAAAGGGGCATGTAGACATGGTGCTTAGGGACATGGTGTAGTGGTGGGCTTGGCTGTGTTAGGTTGGACTCGATCTTAAGAGTCGTTTCCAAGCTAAATGATTCTACGATTCTACATCAGTATTTTGCCATTGGAGCAAAGTAACTGTAACAGCAAGAGACTGAGCCGGCATCAGAAAAGGAAAGGACAAAATGGATTTCCTAGGCATTTGCTGATGGCAGAGGACCGATCAGGAGTTATACTGCATTCTCACTAGAACTGTTTCATCACACTTAAAGACGTGCACATGAATGTACAGATGTACCCTGAAATGACATTAGTGCCACAGCTAGGCATATCCCTATTGCCAAAGAAAATCCCCAAAAGTGATTATCTGGGACGAAAAGAGCTTCAGGTGACCAGCCTAACTCATAACTACCATCTTGACAGAGCAAGGTGAAAGACTTACTGTAATAAAGACATTAACAGAATGGATGAATCTTTGATTGCTTCTGAGAAATGCAAAAAAAAAAAAAAAAAAAAAAAAAGAAGTGGAATTCTCCTTTACAGGCAACCTAAAACATGGGCAGATATTCTTGTGGAATAATTAGGAAACAGTTTGAGGCTTTAGAAGAGTACATAGAAGCCTCAGAAACTACTGATAGCAAATGAACAAACTATCCCACGTGTATGAAATACGCTGAGAGGTCCAAAAGAGGTAAGAAATACAGAAGACAAAGGAAGGGCCAAAAGAGAACAAGAGAGGGCCTAAGGAAACTTTTAAAAGTTTGTAAGTCAGCAGCATGGGGCGGGGGGGAAAACCACCAAACATTGTTCTTATTTTTATTTTCACAAGATAATGTGAAAAGCCAGAGCTTGCACACAAATGCAGAGAAGATGAACTAAGATAGCGCTAATAAAGCAAGACTAATTTGTAAGGATATCAATATGTGAAGAAATCATATTAATAAGTTAAAGAATGAACACAGAAAAGACGACATATTTTTGTTAAAATAAATGCAATTATAGAAAGATCAAAAGAGTATTTTACTGAGCTCCTCGATGCTGAAATTCACAAAAGCTAACAACAATCGGCCTTTTTCCAGACAGCTGAGCCATTTGTAGAAGAATGAAATTGTGAAGAGCTTCAAGAGGCAATCAGAATACTGCAGAGTAACAAAAGCACCAGGTGTGAGTAATCTTGCCACTGAATTATCAAGAAAAAGAGGGGAAAAGGAAGTCAAACACTTTATAGGGCTATTTAGTTGTTTTGAGTTTGGGGAAAATTTTCAAGCATAAAAAAAAGATACATGCTGTATTCCAGTTTCAAAATTTAACAAAAAATAATCTACTCATTTTACAGAAAACTAATCTGCTATTGGAGAATAGCATTTAGAAGCTTTAACTTAAAATGCTATTTTGAAAATCAGTTACATTACACCAGCATGTTAAATATGTATATATCTTCTACAAATGTTGGAGGGTTTTTTTGTTGGGTTTTTTGTTGTTGTTGCTGCTGCTGCTGTTGTTTTTAATCGTATTAAACACACACAAGCTATTAAAACTGGGAACTTAAACAGAACTCTACTTCTGATTTTAAGAATCTAAATATCTTCATAATTAAGAGCTCACCCCCTTTAAAGGCTAGCTGTATCGAAAAGAAGTGACTAACCTCATGCCATATGGAATTTCATTGATTTAACAGAATTTCAGCAGTATAATTCTGCTTTTACTAGTGGGAGTTATGAAAGCAGATGAAGGGTAGCAGAGCACAGCAGAGCCTACTACCTGTCTGGCACCATAACCATCCTGCACAGATGGAAGAGAGATATGGTACAGGCTTCCACATCACACAATTCACAGCTCTTTGGAGCAGTGTGACAGTACATACTGCTTAAAAAGTATTTTACTACTGTCAGCAGGACTTCCATATGGGGACTGCCATGTTCCCAATGCATATATTACACCACTTGCTGAAGAATGCGCCATTTACAGTCTTTTCAAAATCATGTCCTGGTGGTCAGGCTTAATGTCTTTAATATCATTCCCTTGATAGTTTTCAGCTGTCTGAGGAAGTAAAGAAAAACATTTTTTAGGACTCTTCGATATAAAGGCTAAGTATAGGGGTGTAGAACAGTATCGTTATCTTGGCAGCCTCTGAATTTCTGTTGGTGTTTAGTTTTTGGGGTTGGGGGGAGCGGGGCTGGAGGTTTTTTGTTGTTGTTTTGGGGGGGTTCTGCACATGCTGCGTAGTCTGATTCTCATGAGTTATTTAAGCCTCTTTTTTTCCAGTGTGTGTCTGGACTATTTGGAAAAGGATATTCAAATAAAAATATATATGTCATTTTTTTCCCCATGAATCTTTAACAAGTATGAATTATGGCTAAGTCATAAACCAATAAAACTTGCAAGGTCAATTTTATTACAAAAACATGTAACAGACCGTGTAAATGGTAATTAAATCCTTAGTTTTTGGAAGTTGTGATGTTGCTTTCTTCTTCAGACATTCAGTAGGGATTTCCAAAAGCAGACACTAAACCCCAGAGATCTCCACTGATGTATCTAGGAAAATACTTCAGTCCCTCATTAACACAGTCAAACAGGAAAACAATAGAGGATAAGCGCTTATACAGTAGTATCCTGGTACAGCACTTCTAAGTACAGTAATGCCACACTCCTGTGTATAAACATGGGTATTGATATATTAATTCAGACCATGCTTTGATACAAAGGTTACACTGACCACCATCACACTTAACTATCTGATGAGATAAGGTACATGGAAGAATAGCAAAATGTCTTAATTATACTTTATATATGTGTGTTGTATATATTAACTTTTAACATCGGCAATAAACACAGTCATGGGAAATTGCAACTCCAGCCCGTTTGCCCCCTACCCTGTTTGCGCAGGCATCATACAGAGAGCTGCTTGATGACCTCCAAAGTTAGAGAGCGATCGTCCCGTAGTATTTTGCCAGGCAGGTACTTTGTCTTTAATTCTGCTTTCTTGTTCTGATAAAGTGAATCAATGCAACAAAACCATCTGAAAAGAATGATTTTTGAGGAAGATAGCTAGGATAGAACCTAACAGAAAGTCTCAATATGATTATTTTGAACATTTTCAGTCCCATTCTTATAAGCAGTTTCACAGATAATACTTCAATTTATGCAGACTATACTGGTTTGGGCGAGTTTCCCAGATAGTTTACATTGTGATACAGGTTTGTACTGTTTTTAAAATAACTTTATCTCCATTTTGAAAGACTGCAGAAAAACTAAAGAAAAATTTACCACATTAAGTGAGCCAACATAGTAACAATGTTGTTTTGTTTATGACTCCCATCTCTGTTTTACTTTATGTTTATGTTTTTTCTGATGCCACAGAAGTATCAAAGGATATGCTAATGGTAAGCCATAGTGGCAGTGACAGATAACACTTTAAAGGTGAAACGCATAATTCTCTCATAACCTTGGTAGCATAGTCACCTTCCCTGAAACACACAGTGCAAAGCCACTCTTTTTGCATCACATTACTCAGCCTCAGAAATTAAGAAATAGTCCTCAGGTGTTGGTCTTTTTTCTGTTTTGATTTTGGTCTAGAGCTAAAACTTACTTGGAAGTGTTGCTTCTTCAAAATGGATAGTATTTTGTTTCAGGTTCAACTGTCAAAAGGATAAAAAAAAAAGATGCCTCTAGCACTCTAAGACAGCTCATTTTTTCTGCAGGTATACTGGTAAAGCTGCACAAAAATATCTGTTCAGCCATTTTAAATTGTAGTATTAGAGTCTTGAGTTTTGCATGGCAATTGTTATATTCAAATATTGTTTTTGCATAAAGATCAAACCACCTACATGGTTTGCTCTGCTGAGATGTCTAACTATTTACATCCCCAAAGTAGTTTGGAGTCATTCACTTCTCAGCTCATTTAACAGATTTTACACAGATTTCTTCCACCTCAATTAATATTGCCTAAAACATTACAAATTGTGAAATTTCTCACATGAAAGAGAAAACAAATATTAGAAACATTTCCAACAACCTGCATCTAACAGCTACCACCTTTACATTATACCATGAAACACTACACTCTCTTCACATCGCATTTTGCAACCAGAAAGCATACTTTAATTCAGTCCATTTTGTCTTTGCACATTATTGTAGGGAAATGTTTTAAAAAGTTTTTCTCTAAAAATCCAAACGCAGAGGAGCCCTGTGTTTTCAAGCCATGTATTATTATTACAGCACAACTGCCAAGAATGAGAAGTTTACATACACTGACCAATTTGTGTTTAAAAATAAAAAAAACACCTACAAGAGACATTCATCAGTAGCAAAATAGCTTAATTTCAAATATGAATAGGCTCGAACTGCACATTTCAAACCTGAATCAGGATATTATACCACCTTTGACACCATCGAGGAGTGTCAACACGCTAAGTTCCAGCAGCACACTACCCTCCCACTTGTCACAAATACGCCCTCTTCCTCTTCCCAAAAGAGGATACATATGCAACAGCTTCTTTTTAATTTTGGTAATTTTACTTGAGCTGGTGTTGCTTTTTAGCTGTTACTTTTCAGTCATTCATATGCTTTTCTTAACCTAGACATTAACGCTGTGTACAGCGGAGAGAGCAAGGAGGAAGGAATGTGCTTTGTACTTGGAGTGGACAAAAGGAAATGCGGGGTGTTTGCCATGCATTCCTGTTAGAGTGCATTCCACTCTTGTGAAAGGTAAATCCTCCTCCCACCAGCTTTTACTGTGGGAAGTTCCACTGCACCACAGAGATTAAGCCATTAATGACGCTTTTTAATACTGGAATTGCATATTCATTCGCATCCATTTGCAAATCTCCCGTGGCAATCTGAAAGCTGTTTTTCCAGAGTCCCAAGTGTGGAATTCACTCAGGGATCTCTCTGGAATGGTATCTGGCAGAACCCAGATTTCTCCTTCCCAGGAGCGCAGATGGCATGTAGTCAGCGGTCAGTATCCGCTACGGTACACATTCATTCAAAAAGTTCAAATTCATACTTTGTCCAAATCAGGATTTAGAAGTTTGGGAACACCAGACAAGACACCACCAAGAACCCCACTACCTCTGAGTTCAAGAGAATGAGTTTTCCTGTCTGAAAATACCATGTTTCAGTCAAGTTCCCAGAATAAACTCCTTCACATCATTCACACTGCCCACCAATCAAAAGTCCACTCAGGAAAGCCAAACATAAAATCAGGTTCTCAAAAATGATTGTGACTCATTTTTTAAAAGCTCCAAACTTCGGTAGGGTTACGACAGAGGAATCTGCCTGACGCGTTAGCGGGCACCTCTGTGTCACCAGGGTTGCGCAGCTCCTGCACGCCAGGGAGTCAGCACGCAGTTGTCTGAGCGTACAGACTGCTGCAAAGGCTTTTTGGAGAATTCTGCGTGTTGGGGTTGTTTCACTTCATTCCTTTTCGTTCCCTAAGGAGGCAATAAGTAAATAAATACATGAAGATTTCAGAATATTTTCTATGAGCGACCAGGATAAAATAATCACCTGCACAGATGCTTTAACAGCACTGAGAGGAGCCAATTCTGTCAGAGACAGGGAAACCATTCCAATTTCAATTCCACATCAAGTGCCAACGGAGGACTTCAGAGCAGCCGTCTGCGACCCAGCCAGCACCGCTCTGGTTTCAGAGCGATTTGCCTTCCATGGAGGCTCCCTTTCACAGTCACTCGTGGTAGATCTCTTATTCAGAGTACAGGTTTGGGGACTTCAAAGCCAATTAATTCTGTTCTTTAGTCTGAGAGAAAAAACACAAAGTCTCTACAGCCCGACTATGGATATAGGCAAACAAAACAAAATCAAACAAGCCGTCCCTTCAGCTAGCGGAGAAGGTGCACTGTGGAGGGGGAAGGTTTAGGAATAGTATGCCTTGCTCACTAAAACGTAGGAAGATCAATATCCCACGTACGTCTTCTGTACCTGTATTCATGGAATTACCAGCAACCGGCCAAAGAGCGAGCGCAGAGATCTGTAGACCCCTCCTGGGTGTAAGAGGGCTAATATCAGCCAGAGGAGAGCCACAGAGAGGGAAGAGACCACTGCTCACAAGCCTCTCTTCACAGAAGGCACCTACCTAAGGAAAGCAGCATGGCTATGGGAGGGAATGCTAATTCTGGGCTGGTTTATTATCTGCTTGAAGTAATGAAGTGAGCCAGGGTGGCATTTCATCCTTGAGTTTTAAGGTTTATTTTCAAATCCAAAGAAAATGAAGCTCAGGGATACCATGAACTCAGACTGACAGATTTCACACAGCTTACCTCAAAATTAATAAATGCCTTGGTGGTATTACTTCCTTTCTTTTTTAATTAAGTGATTCCCAGATAGAGTAGATTGGAGTATTAAAATTCAAGGATACACCAAATCTTATTACAAGTTTCGCTGTTCCGCAACTCCAGTGAGAATTTTACCATTTCTAGAAGCTCTCTATATTTCTGCTTAGTTTTTGTCTTGTTCTGAGGCAAATTTGATGCCAATTCCAGAAGATGGGGAAAGTGCTATACAGAATTAATTTCAGCTGCAATTCCTGTTTCAAAGTATCTCTTTGAAGGTAGTGCATGCAGCAGATTTGATATTCTCAGAACATATGCATCACTGCATATCTACTTTGCCTGACAGTTTAAGTAAGACATTTAAATATTCTCTCTTGATTGCGGTATTCCACATTTCACCTAAGTCCCACAAAATCCTTTGCTGTCAACATTTCCCTGCTATATCACACGGCGCCTACCACGACACATTCTGAATGGTAAGGAACATCCACAGAGCAGAAATACTAGGTATGCCCTATGGCAAAAGTCCGATTAATTGCCAAAATGAGAAAAAGATCCAGAACGCTGCCTGGGGATCACTTTGCGACAGTATCTCTTGCAATCACCAAAGATAGGTTTTCTGGGGGAAAAAAAGGTCCTTTATGAACTCTTGAAACTATCAGTACAAGAGCTGCACATACATCAAAACTACAGAAAAGGAAATAGCCCTCGGGTTTAAAAATAGAGCTTGATTTAAAATAAAAACAAAAAGCACAAAGCTGACTTTTGTCAAAAATTAAACTCAATTAAAAACTTGTCAGGTTTTTTTGTGTGTGCAAGAAGAGAATGGCATTTCCAGCAAAAATGAGAGAGACTGCTGAATACATGACAGCCAACCAGTGGGGGCTCTCATCCAAAGATCTGGCAAACTCCATTCATATACTTATATTTGGGCATTATGAATTCTAGATTGGAGCTGACCTTAAAAAACACGCTCCCTGCAACAGAAATTGATGAGCTCTGAAATTTTTCTTAGTTTGTTGTAGCTTAATTAGCTGTCTGCATAGAAATCTATCTCCTTGCTAGCAAGCTGCTGAGTCTCGGCTTTTCAGGCTCTAACTACTCCAAAGCCAGCCTATACACTTCTCCTCCTACACCTGAGAGCAGGTATGTGCACTCCGGTCGTGGAGTCCGTCTAGACCAGCACTCAGTCTCAGAAGTGGCCAAAACAAGAAATCCAAGGAAGCACAAAATAACAAAGTAACTATATATGATAATGCTCCAGAGTACCCTGCCAAGCTTCCAGTCCGCACTTCGGGGACTTCATGAGAACTGAGCACCCCCTTAGGCATTGCGTTGGAAAACAGAGCAGCTGCTTGCTCTCCAGTTCTCCCTACCATTTCTGATGTTACGGACTCTTATATACCCCCGTCCCTCAGTTCTCTTTTTTCCAGAGTGAGAAATCCACATGCATGTAATCCACTTGCAATAAAGTCATTCAAACCTGCAATTGTCTTTGCTTCCCTCCTGTGGATTTAAGTTTACTGCCTTCCTACGACAGAAAGACCTGAACCACGCGCTGCTGAAGGTGCGGCTGTGCTGTAAATTATGTTTTTCCTTGGCAGACAGCTTACGCAGAAATTAGGGTGTTCACAGTGGCCTTTATCACACCCGAACGCATGAGGTGAAAAGCCTCAGCATAAACCAGAACACAGCAACCAAATCGCGAGTGAGACCTTGAGGTCTAAAACGTGATCGTATGGACTGGTCTGATGAAGCCTGAAGGTTGAAGACTTGAACCAGCTGGCTGCCTGTGCTGCATCTCTTGCTAGGACCATAAGACCTTGGCCACTGCTAAGTGAAAGCTTATGATCTTTTCTGTTACATCACTCTTGCATTGTGATGTCATTCACTACATCATGATACCATTTGCACTCACCAACTAGAAATATATATATTTATTTTTTTCAAAAAAAAAAATCAAATTTCAAATATCAGATTTCAAATGTCTTCCCTGAGTTTCTAGTTAAATGAGAAATCTGAATTTTTTTTTTATTTCATCCCCCACCGCCACAAATACATATCGAATTTGACCATCTCTAAGGCAAAATTAGTTTCTTCTTACTTTGAAGGTGGGATTTTCCCAGTATTTTTCGTGTTTTAAAAACATATCTAGCTTTCTATTATTTAACATCTCAGAATCCCACCATTTTTTAAATAAAATAGTTGTTTTCTCTTCTGTGCTACCTATTTTGACATCAAAAGGAATTAGAGAGAACAGAAATATTGAAAGTGCTGTTTAGCACTAATGGGCAAGGAGGAGAAGCCGCAACAGGCGAGAGTACCGCTTCAGACAACTGAAGCACTCAAAAGGCTTCCCATGCCCCATAAAAGGGATGGGGAGCTCTCCAGCTCTCCATTAAGATACTGAAAATTAAGACATGGAATTTACTTCCTTTTCAGTTGTCACACATTTACTGTGTGACACGGGACATTTTAACTTACTCCATCTTACAGCTTATAAAATAAAAATATAATTTCTCTATTCTCTTCTCCTAAAAAAAAGGAATAAACTGAGAAAACTCTGAGGTTCAGAAGAAGCCTTGAGATCTTTAGCGATGAAGAGATAGAGATGCACAATTTGAGCAGAATGACTGAGGACATTACGAAAGCCAAGAACATCACCTTAATTAACAATGAGATTATATTAAGTTTGCAAAGTTTAAATCTAACGTAACTTTTATGTGACATTTATAGACCTTTTCCTCAAGACCATAACCATTGCCCAACTGCCTGTGGTATCAGGTCTCAGTGGAGCACTTAAGAAAAAAAAAAAAAAAAAAGAAGAAGAAAAAAAAAAGAAAAAACCCCCACAAAACTGCATCTTATTATGGAATTGCCAATACCTGGGAAAGACCAAGTTTATTTATGCTGGAATTTGATAGGACAATGGAGCACCTACTCAGAGACTGCCAAGTTATGATTCACTAAGCAGAGTCAAGGTTAGACCCAGATGCCAATAAAGATTCATTAAGTATGAAATATAGTATCAGCAGTGTCTTTGTAATGACCTGAACGCTAATTTTGGCTCAGAGTACTCAAATTCCCCAGTGAAAGAAAGGCAAAGGGGAACAATTCAACAGCTTTTAACCACAAATCTGATACCATGTGAAACATTTGAAAAGATATTGGGAGCTATATAAAAGCAAGAGTAGGCAAGTCATATACAATGTTGCAAATTAACAGTGTTTACTTAGACTGTTATTTATTATAGGACAAAGAATGATTTGTTTTCCTAGTTATTTTAATGTTATTATGATTACTGCACCAAAAGAATACATTAAAATTATTTGCATCATCTAGTTCATATACTGTGCCATACCAGAAAACTAAACCAGTTTGCTAACACAATAGCACCTAGAGAAAGGAATAAAATTCATGCATAATTTGGCTATTCTCAACTCTTCATAAATCAATAGCATGAGAAATAATTAACTAGTAGAAAAGGAAGGTTGGATTTTCAAAAGCAGCAGCATTGTGTGGGAAGAAATACTGAGGTTGATATGCCCTTTTTAAAAGAAAATGGAAATAAAAAAATAAAACAACAAAAAAGTTTACAAAGTTGGTAGATTAATAGCTTTGTGTTCTTATTACATTTTATAGGCTGTTTTCATACCAGTAGGTTATACTTGCTTGTCTCCCAAGAAGCACTATAAGCAACCAATAGTGAAATCAGACTGAGTGAAATTTCATCCTGGATGAAATTTTATGCTCTTCTAGTTTAGACTGAAATTAAATTTTCAGCCCACTTTAGACTGCAGTGCAATTAATTTCTGGAGTAACAATCACCATACCACTTTCTCATATCACTTTTTAAAGCATTAGTGCTTTGTAACACAAATAGGGAAAACCAAATAACAGACATTTATAACAGATAACAAAGCCTTTTCTCCTCCAAAACACTTTCTTAAATTCAGTCCCATTAGGAATAATTCAAAGTTATCACTGCAGGCTGGTCAAAATCCTGTGTGAAATGAATTGCTGGTCCTAATAATTTCTGACTGTACAAACATCCACATCGCCATCAGTATGACTAGGTAAATATGTTAGCTTCAAGAGACTGCATTCTCACAAAGAATATAGAATTCTAATAAGATATGCTATATTCATAAATATAATGTACAGCTCAAAGATGAAATAAGAAAGGCAATGCTGATTTCATTAGGTTTACAATAGCAAAGATAAGTAACTGGTTTAACTATGGGAGAAAGGAAAAAGTACATCACCGTAGTTTTAAAATATCTAAGGAGCAAGGCAGTGGGTAAACAGATCAGAATGTAAGATGAAGCATCACATGAGTAACCCAGCACTGCAGACAAAGCAGGCTTAAGAATGGCTAAGAAAAAACAGTTTAGAGGATCGAAGATAAAGAGGGAAGAAAATCAACAAGTAGTCCGAAATTAAAACATCCAATAAAATGTTACAAAAGCAAGAGAAGTTCTTTAAGAAGTAGGAAGCATGTTATCAGGGAAGCAGTCAGACCACAAAGGATCTGGGAAGAAAGTGGCTGACAGTATTGATATAGCATGGGAACAAGTGAATTAATTGCCTCAGAGTTCAGTCCAAAAGCCACAAAACAGCAATCAGGGTTGTTTTTTTTTTTCTTTTTTAATGACAACACAGGCTTAAAAAAAGAGAGGGAAGAACCCAGGTAATTAAATAATTTCTATGAAACTCCAGAACCAAGCGTTACAATAGCTGCTGGCTTAAGGAAGTCTATCAAGGCACTGATAATTCCTTTGGTGCAGACTGTCACTTGGAATAGCCTAAAATAATTAACTAATCTCCATTCCTACAGCTTCCCAACTACACACGCCATCTCCTTAGCCATGAAAAACAACAAGCAATTCTGTGAAGTGTTTATGTGATATATTGCATTATAGTAACCAGGAGAGAAATGGAGTAATAAAATGTATTTCTACCAGTTAATCATGTCCTCAAGGGAGAACAGGGTACTGGGGAAAAGTTCAGAAGTGTCACCTGCAGCCAGGAGCAGAATGTAAGATACTGCCCAAATTCTCACAGAGATGTAGATCTGGTTGAAACTGGTGAACAACGTTTTATTCTAATTACAATAGAAATATACCTCTTTTTCATCTGCTCACGTCCATCAACATTCATGGTACTATATGCAATGAAGCTCAGTTTCAATGTCCAAAGAAAAGACAGGAAAAAAACACCAAAAGACCTCGCACTATTTTAAACCAAGCGCAGCTCTCTCTTTTTGTGTTTACGTTTTATACTTTGGGGTTGCGTTGATCTAGTTCTGAGGAACTTTTGTTTCACTCTTATCACGCAATACTCTGAGTTTCTCCTGAACATTGCTTTGGGTTTGCACAAGGAAGTGTCAGGCCAGTGTCATCTGCGTGGTTCACACAGAAAAGTAAAAGCTGAAGATTCAGCACATGGTTGTGTCTGACACCATATCACACTGATTTGAGCTCAGAAAACAAAATAATTAACGGGGAGAAGACAAAAGTCAGAAATATGCAGCATTTTGCAAAATAAAACGTAACTGCTTAGTTAAAGGTTATACCAGCTCCCAAAGAACCACATCGTAAGCTCAGCAAACTATTTCGTCTTTCAAAAGCACAGCGTTCATCTAATAACTTTTTCAGTTCAGCTCCAAGATGTTTACAGAATCACAGCAATAGGTCTATGTTATCACACCATATAATGTCAGCACGTAAGAGACAAAGACACAAGACAGCTCCAACTCTCTCTCCGGCAGTGGTCAGCAGTGCATGCTGAAGAACAGCACTTAAGAAACAGGAGAAATTTTTTTTTTTTTTTTAGTAAACCATTCCAGCTTATGGCAGTGTTTCACGAGCTTCCTGAGTTAAAGGTGGTCCATCAGTACATTAATTAGCCACCTATGGACTCATCTTTTATTAATTTTTCAAATCCCTTATTGAACTTCAGTCAAAAATAATGATCAAGAGGTTAGTGATTTAATTTCTAGATCATGAGCATGGAATCATCTAAAAGCAAAAGGAAAATAACTATTCCCATTTCTATAATGATTCATAGTGACATTTAAATAAAAATTGCTTAATTCACAAATCAAGGCTGTATTTCCATTTTTATATGTCAAAAATATTTGCATTAAAATAAGATAATTGAGTCCTCTTAGAGTCATCTCAAAAATAACACTAGTAATATTTTTCAAGTGTAAAAAAGTAAAACTCCATAAATATCCATAAATGTAACACAATTATGATAAATGAAAAATTAATTACTCTAGAATTACTAATTTACTGGCACAAAGTGCTAAATTACCATATTCACCATAAGATATGGGAAATGAGTGATAAAAATATGACTTTCCTGACAAAACTCAGTTTTTTCAATATAATGAAAAATTACAAGAGAGGCCAATCTTTTTTAATTATAGATTTTATTCTAGTCTGCCTAGTGTGTTAAGGAGGACAAAATCCCCTTATTGTGCTAGCCCCAAAGGGTACCAAAACCAGAAATCCCACTGTTGAAACAAAGTGAGGTATAAACTAGCAAATAAAAACGTTTACCAGTGTTCTCCCTTAAAGTGTCCCCTGCCTGTGCCAAAGATTTACCATTTGAAGTGGTTTTAAATAATGTCTTATCCTTACACATAGCAACTAAAGAATTAGCCTCAGATATCCCGCAAATTTTTTCGGACACATATAAAAAGTTGTCCTGTAACCTTTTTGGGGAGTTTATAGTGTATAGGCCATGCTATAATAAATCTGGGAAGGGTGATGTGAAGATACGTGAAATCTCTAAGTGCACTCTAAGTGCATTTTTCTGCAGCACAGCTTGCTTCTCCAATTCCAGATTGTTTTTAAAACAAAGACTCACCAGTACAGAGCAGTTATTTCCTTTTTTCTTGCATATAGTGTTTTTGTTGCATTTTCTCATCACACTGAAATGACCCATCAGAAACACAGGGCATAAGATTTTTCTATAATGTAGTATTTCTGTAGTGCTTTGTGCCACAATGATTGCTGTAATTTAACCCTTATAATAAAAAACAGATTAATCAATAAAACTTCATCTGGATGACACTGCAGCTAACATACATAAGAAAGTGATTATCTACAAATGGGGTGGAGGAGGAGATGCTCACCTGCAATGGTATGGAATGCACCAGCAAAAAAGATCTAGCACAGTAAGACATACAACATCAGACCTGAAGCACACTTACACACACGTGATTAGACAATTTCCCTTAACAGCTGTGCAGTCACCACAGAGCTTAAAAAAAATACCCAAACAAACAGGAAGATGGTTCAATATGGTTTTAAAGCCATCACTGACACCTCCACAAGAAAAAAAGAAAAAAAAAAAAAGCAGTGTCCATCATATGATCCAACTCATTCCTGTCTCCTGTCTCCCTCCTGTGCTTTGCTGTTACAAGTGTTTTTCATCCAATGCAATGAACAAAATCTTAATGAATCTAAGGGAAAGAAAGCCTCTCTTAGGTTTTTGTTTTGGGGTTTCTGGCGTGGATAATTCTTCAGTCTGATAATTCTCAGACTTTACCTTGCACAGCCACACAAGTGTTTGCCACAGGGCGGTGGAAGGCAGGGAAAGGAGACGATGGAGAGAGAAGCAAGCACCTGTAGAAGCTGATTGGGTGACAACTTCTTCAAGAGCCAGTGCCAACTTGCGAGCACATCATCAAAACTTGAGCCTTTTTCTTGGTATTCATCAAAATTAAGATGAATTTTAAACATTTGAAGTTCTAGTTACAGCATCAAGTCTGATGTTTTATTACAGTTGCATTTCACACAGCTGTTAAAAAACAGTTCAAAACAAGAATGTTAACTAAATGCTTCAGTTAACTCACTCTCAAAACCCCCCTGCTTTTCCAGGAAAAAAAGCAGCTTCTCACCTCACTTTCAATCTGCTTTTGCCTCCCAGAAGTGTTTCTCATAGCAGTAGGTTGGTCCTGATGATCCTGCACTCCTGATTTACTCAAGCAGAAATTGTGACCACCTGAAATTCAATGCTGTTGTGAAGTTTCTTTACCCCCACCCTCACTGGAAGCTGCCTAGAAAGCTTAGAGAACCTGTGCGCTTAAAAAGCACACTGCTAGAGTCCAGTTGGTTTTCCAGTCTTAAAGAGTCAGCTGGGGGAAGGAGCATGATGGGTTTATTGTGTAAATCTGTAAAGTATAAATCTATGGCAAAGAAGACAAAAGTCACTATAGCGTTCAGGGAAAATCAGATGAGGCACAGTAACTTTTGAACCAGTAACTGTAAAATTTCCAAAAGGTGAAAGTAACTGTGCTGACCAGCGCTGTGTACATTTGGAATACATAATCAGCTGTTAGAGACGATATAACAAACTAAGCTGCAAGTATTTCAGATCAAGCAGGCATCTTCCTACCTGATTACACCGAAGTCAAATAAACTCAAGCAAGGTGGGAGTGAAGAGGATAAATGGGGTATCTGCCCGCAGTTATCCGTGTGGGAGGCTCCTCTCTCTCAACGGTGCTCCAGTGGCAGTTCAGGCTAAGCTAGCATACCTGACCTAGCACCATCCCTGCTGGAAGCTCTACCACAAATAAAGAGCAGAGGGAAGAGTTAAAGCTCTTAAAAAAATACTAATGAATTCTCTTTACAGCTCTTTTCATTGAAATGCTTCCGAGTGCTTTAAGAGCTACTATGGAGAAGACTGGCAGCCGTTTTAGGCGGACGCAAGACTTAAACTGCAAACAACTGCCGAACTGTTCTTCCACCAGTTTATTTCTAGCTCAGCACAGTCACCCTTTGTGCAAATAGTTTGAAGTCCAGCACTTGGGCCCTGCTGTACGTCCTGACCCAACTACGGGGCGAGGTAGGACAGCTGGTTAGCTAGGCGTGCTGGGGAGCCAAGCAACAAACTACCCGTGGCTGTAGAAAGCAGTAGTTACCCAAGGCACACCACGACAAGCCAAGCAGCGCACTTCAAAAGCATTGCAGAGTCAGGGCTACACCATTTTGTTCATTTCTCAAAATGAAGAATCACACAGAGATGATAGTCTCTCTCCTACTCCAAATACTGATAAATGACCATTCACTAAATCCCTCCAGGAAAGCTATTAACAGGCTCCTCTTTCCTACTGCTCCTAGCGTCCCCTCACGCTCCACAGACCCAACAGCGGAGTTTGGCATCGTTCATGCAAGGAGAAAAGGAGGCAGCAGCTTGAAAGCCCGCTCTGTACGAATGCAGGTTATGCCAAATTGAGCATTCTCTTTAAGAAGATACCTTTTGTCATTATCTAAGCCTTAAATTGAATGTATGTAAGGTTTCGGAAAACAGGCTAATGTTACACGAATAGCAAGCAAGCTATAGTGCAACTTCTCAAGAGAATATTTAACATAGTCAACTAATAAGTATCAGTAAACACTCTAAAAGTGAGCTGACTGAATTTTTTTCTTTTTTTTTAATGACATAGAAGTACCAGTATTTATAAAATTTGAGAATAATTTTTATTATTCCAAAAACAGATGTAATGATATGTATTTACAATATGAAATAAGACTTACAATTGAAAAATTGAACAGGTGAGAGTTGTGCAAGTGGAATTAAATTTTAATTATAATACATTACTATTTGAAGTGACTAGTTTAAATCACACATTAAACAGTAAGTTGGACAATATAACTATTTCTGTTAAAATAAAGTTATGTAAAATATAAAAATATGCTAATACCCTAAAACAGTGATAAGAAAGAAGGATACATGAGGCTAATTTATCTTACTTCATTCTTCCAAAACTACTTTACTGTTTTATTCCTGCTATGTGGAACGCTATTTTATGCTGTTGATGGCAAAGACTGAGTGTTATGTACTTTTGCAATGAAGTCTAATACAAGAATTATTCTGTGAAGTGGCTGGTTTGATTTTCCTCTCTGCCTGTATTTTCGGATAAGCTTCTATATTTGAATGTGCTATCTTTAAATACTTTTCACTTCTTTTCTCAGTACTGAAGATGAAACGGTCATAATCATCTCCAGCAGCAAATGCTTTCAGGTTTTCTCTACAAGTCTTTATTTTTCCCTCCTTTTTTCTTAAGAGTATTTTTTCTTTTTTTCTAAATTTGAACTTCCAAAAGAAAATCACTAAATTTCCTAAGACTGCCTAGACTGTGGGGACTTTTTTTTTTTTTTTAAACATACAAACATGCCAGAGTTTTAAAGACAGCCAAAATTCAAAGTATAGTTCAAGTTGCTTCATTTTTTGTAGGTATTTATTTCAAGCTGTACCAAGACAATGAAAGATTCAAATTTGCAGAGCCTTAAAAGCGTGCACTTAGGAAACAGTAGTTCCTAGCTACTGCATGTACCAGGTTCTGTACATAACTCCCTGGAAATCTTGACAAATACGTATTCCTGAATCTCCTGAACATGATCAGCATGAACTACCGCCCCTTCCTCAAAAAATGTACCGAGCAAGTTTGTTTTCTGTATTAAAGTTTTCTTTAATATGTATTAGTACTCAGAGACTAAAAACCAGAAAATTCATTCTGAGCAGAGAAAAAAAAAGGTTGATTTACAAAATTCTTTTGCTCTAATTAAAGTCTTGGCAATAAAGGCATTCCTGAACTGTTAAAAAATAAATGACCGAGCAGCAGACGAAAGACCTCCCTGAAGTTTTTGCTGGCTTTCTTTTCATTCTGTAGAAGTTAAACACTGAGGAACTCAGCACGTGAGAAAAAGCAACAGAGTTTTTCAGGTTTTGCCTTCCCTCCCCACCCCCCCCGAAAGAATAGCTTTCTGTAGACTCAGCTAACCTGGATTTTACAACATATGAGAGTTAGCTAAAGGTTTGATCAATGCACTTGGGCTCCCTGCTATGATTCAGAGAGGTCCACAGACAAAATCCCTAAGTTCCATTAAACCTATCTATTCCATTACACAGGTAGTACAGGTATGAAATAAACAGATTGCAGCTTTTCCCTTCATTTCTTTTGTTCACCAGCAACGTGCCCAAGGACAGTCTGAGCCCTCATACTGCAGCTATGTGATGGGAATGAAGGCTAAGAGAAGCCTACCCACACTCCAATAAAAAACTTTTTTTTTTTTTCCCCTCTTTCAGAACTCATAGCATTGTGTGTTTACAAACATACACAACTCTTGGGAAATTCAAAAAAATACAAAGCAAAGCAGTAACAAGTGATCTAGCTGATCTGCACTAGAATAGGTTTCACTAATGCTTCATTTGTCAAAGATCATAACTTCTACACATTTGGCAAAAGCAAAAAGAAAAATATTTGCTGTGCCTTTAAATATTCTTCAAACTATGCCTATCAAGGTTATGTATTATGCTACTGAATACTCCACTGACTGTCAGTGGATTACTAACCATCTTTTCATTTTCCAGTGTAGTCTAATTTTGCCAAAAAGTAAATAAAGCTCTTAATGCTTTCAGAACAGAAATTCATCCCTTACATATAAAGACGACCAGTGGAACTGTGAGCAAAATTCAAATGATACCAAAAGTAACTAGCAACAATTACAGTTAAAATACTAAATGCGAATACAAAAATATTGCTGAAAACCTTTAATTTGTTGGCAGTAATTAACACAATTGTAACCATTTCTCCTTTATTCATTATGTCTTTATTCTGTCATTTAAAACCCTTTATAGTGACACTGGGTTGGTTCACCATAATTTCCTTTCACCCACCCACATTTATAATTTTTTCCTTCAGTAATTTTATAAACTTAATGGTTTTTTTTCATTTCCATCTGCTGACAAAAAACAACCTGTCTTACCATAGAGAGAAAAAAAAATCAGGGGTCAGAAAGCACCCATTGAGCAGCACAATTTTAAAGAGTGCATGTTGATACCCATTTTCCTTCCTTGTAATTCTGCAGATGCAAATTAGCTCAATGAAGGAACAGTGTGGATAGTGAAAGTGTTTATTATACATCTAAAAATAGTGAGCCTAGCAAAGTAATAAGTTTTGAGACATTTAAGACCCATCTTCTATTATATTATATGAATATGAAATGTGAATGATTATTTGCTTCTCTTCTCAAGAATGCCATTCCCAAGTCTAGCCTTGATCAAAGTGATAGAAAATCAGAATATAAATACAGTGTAATAAAAATACACAGTGGGCACTGAAGATAGTGTACATTTAAAACAGTCTCAAAAAAATCAGTTCAAAATTCACCTGGAATATTTTTCCCCTGTTGCCTCAATTTTTCTTTAGGCACTGTGGGAAGCCACTATTTTTCAACTGCCAAATTAACAAAGTACTAGACCCCACCATGCAAAAATGTTCTGTCCTCAGTAAATGCTCTTAATTGGCATAATGACACAGCAGCAACAACCTCAACTTCCCTGATTTCATAGGTTTTACAAAAATTCTCCACTATGCAGGAGTGTAAACTGGAGATTACATTCCAGCAATTCTTAATTCACAGATGATATATGAAGAAATAAAAGGTAGAAAATTACGGGGATTACTATTATTTTAAAATCCCATTTAAAACCATAGTGGAAGGAATATCAAACAGCTTATTTTGTACATAATGATGTCTGCACCAGAGATACCTGGCTGTAAGAAATCATAATACACAATGGACCTAGGACACTGGCAACGTCTTGTAGTACGTTATATTTTTATATATTTGATCTTTGATACCAAAGTAGGATAATGATACTGCTGGGAAGTGTTCTGAGCTGAAAGGTGCACAGAAGTTCCAAAGCTTTGCAGGTCCTACGAATGTCTAGGCAACAACACGGTTACCCTTGATCAGCTAATAACCTACTTAGATAACCCTGTAGATTAGTACTTCCACTTAAGAGTCAAATGCTCCTGCAATATGTGTTAAATGTACTTTCAATACAATACATTAATTCAAGCCAGACTTCCTTTAAATTTAACGGAGTAAAAATGTTATTTTATCTAATTCAACAGATACACTCCCCCTGCATTCAGAACTCTATCTGCTTTGGTCACAGACACACACACACACACAGACACACACACACAGACACACACACAAAAAAAAAAAAAAAAACAAAAAATGGCTCAATGGTATGAAGAACATAGATCCAAGACTGCTGAACAGAACGGTGCATTTCTTTGGTTTTTTTATTGCTTTGGTTTTAATCCTTCATCAGATTCCCATTTTCCACATAACATCTTTTGTCTCTACCTTTCATCCATCAAATACACCTCCCGTAATTTATTCAGGTCCCTTCTATATCACCCCTAGTGCCCTTTCACTGCACTGTGTTCCCCAGTCCTTTCTTATGACTGAGCTTTCTCTGCCTTTTCTCAGTGAGGATACAGACTCTCTTCCCCGTAACCATTCCCCGATCCTGATGACACTCGTAGGGAGCTAACCACTGGCAAAAATGACAACAGGTTCAAATGTAATTGGGGGGAAGGAGAGCAGTCAACAACCTCAACTGAAGAACACGACAAAAATTATCCGCTCTAAGAAGAATAGAACCCCCAAAAGATTATATAAAAACGTTCTTATCAATGTGAACCTTTCTAAAACTTGAGTTATATTTAGTTTGTTTGCTGTGATTATACTTTTGTATGAGTGCAGTGACATCAACTGGAAGCAGCAATCTTTCAGTGAATGACTGAAATAACTCCTGGTATGGAAAGGCATTTAACAGTGGATAAGAAATTGGTCTACTTAAGCATCTACTTTAAAAATTCAGTTCTAAATGCCACCCTCAACCAACCAGAAAACAAAACCTACCTTCGGTACCACTGCGTCTGATCAAATGGGGAAGAACTTACCCTTAAGTTACACACCAAAAATTAGTTAAATGCCAAATACATCAAAAGATAACAGTAACCTACTTGCTTGTAAATAAAAGCGACATTCATTGACTACAATATTCAGTATCAATTCTTTACTGAGCTTTCACAAATAAGTCTTTTCAGAACACTGCAAAATATTCTTATGGAGAAAGAAACTTCCTCTCTTTAGGACCTTTCAGGCTCAGCTTTGGATTACTTGCCATGATCTCTGTGTTCATCCAACCAAGTTCATTTTGCACTCATCAACATAGCACTTTATTTATTTTAAATAAAAATTCATTTATTGATCAGAACACCAATTTACCAGTATTTGCTTGGAAATCTACGGATGCAGTACATGTAGTTTAATACTTTGCTTATGTATACACATACATATATATGCAAAAAGTCAACAGTAAATGGCATCTCTTGATATTATGTATATAAACCTCAATATGCATATGTGTAAAGATATGTACCCATACGCATATATATCCACATACTAAAACATGCAAACACAGACATGTTTATAAATAAGCACAAATATTTCAAACACATACATTACACTTTTTTAACTGTGCATAAACAGTATCATCCTAATAGTTTCTGAAAGCTGGTGTGAAAATCATTGGTGGAAAAAAATCCATTTCTCTTCATTGCAAATGTTTGTTAAATGTAAATGCTGACATTCTACTCCTCGGAAGAACGTTTGTCTGCATGTGGAATTTCATGATAAAAAGCTTTAAAGCCCCAGGTTTCTCTAGATAAACCCCACTGGCTTACTGATGCATGAAAGCACTGAAATTGAATTACTGTACAACAGCAATTACTTTTCACAGTACAGTTATAATGAGAATCAGCTTCACAATGTACACCAGGTAGCTACAGTAGGAACAGTTAATAAAGAGAAATCTCTTTTATTTGCCTTTTCCACTGCAGCAATGGTAGTTGCCTTAAGGAAAAATAATCCTTAACACTTGATTTGCCATCTCACAAGTAAATCAACAATCATTTTTACGTGATTCTCTTTACTTGCAAAGAAACACTAATGAAAATGGAACATTAACCGCATAGCTGAAGTTTAAGAATAGTTTTTTGAATATTCCCTAATAACTTATTTATCTTTCATTTTGCTTTCTTTTTCACTTCCCTCTATCTTCCTTTGATTTTTTTTTTCCCTATTACATCATTAACTAGGAAAAGTAAAAGCACCAAATGAACAGTTTTAATTCCACCTCTTTTTTACTAGCACGTTTGTTGCAGTTGTCATTTGTTACTGAGCATTATGTCATTGTGCTCTGTTCTCTTCAGTTTCAAATGAGTGGAGTCACTAAAGTATCAGAAAACCTTCTAAAAAAAATAAAAAAAAAAAATCACAGCTAACTTTAAGACTGATGAGTGAAATCACTAAAAGTCCAGGAAAAGCAAGTGAAGCAATACCACAAGTGACAGCAGACTACACAAGGCTCTCAAAGGGATTATTTGGGTTTGGCTGTAAAATCAAACCCACTGCTGAACAACACAGGAAGCATTTCCACTATCCCATCTTACGGGCAGTACGGTTTTTCCCAACTCGAATGTCACAGTCTTAAAGGTAAATGGATACATCTACATTTGTCACAGCTAGAAACAAAGCACCAGCGACACTGAAGCAAAACCACTCTTCAGTGCCTTTAACTTAAATCATGTCACAAAAGTTTCAAAATAAAATCTGAAGGTGCCTCTCTGATATTCAGTCAAGTAGGGCAGTATTAGGAAGGAAATGGTTAACAGAATATCCTGAGCCAACATAAAGCTAAGGTAAATAGTGAACACTGGGGAGGGGGAGGAAGAAAAAAAAGTTGCTTGCACGGGTTTCCATCAGTAAGTAGATGACAAAAGGTTATATAATTGGTTCAGCACTTTTAGTTTTCCATTTATTTTATGTATCTGACAGCACAAAAATAGGACATTCTGTGATAGGATAATTGCATACTGAAGGGTAATTTAAACAGGGGATGAATATGATAAAAATCACACCGAACCAACTAATCACTATGAAAAGCGATGAGACAGAAAGATAAAAATTCAACCAGAATATAAAGGGAGAGGAGGGAGAAGAGAGTTCAGATATGATTAGTAGCTTTGAACAAGTTAATGTGTTTGAGAGCATAAAGCAAAACAAAAAAACCAAAGGCCGTTCCAAGCCACCCTATTTCTATATTTCCAGGTTTTTCTTCTTGGCCTTTTCTACAAAATAAACATTTTATATACTGTGGCTTTTGGAATAGTTGTCACAGACTGCTACATCTGCTAGAACCGGATAAAGTAGGTTGATTAAAGTGTTTCATCTAAAAAGCATTTTGAATTAAACCATGGATTTTGATGTCCACTTGAAGCTAACTCAATGAGCAGTGTAGGGTAACAATTTGGGGTAACACTGGAACATGCTCGCTTGGATTTGAACCCTTGCAATGGTCACCCTACTATTTCTAGGGCTGAGAGATACTTTGTAAGGTACTCTTTGTTTAGTACTTACCCCAATATTACCACCAGCATATCTAAAATATTACTCTGCATTCTAGGTTTCAGTGCTCTTAAAAGTTTCCATGAAAAGCTTATGTCAAAATTCTATTATTTTAGAGGCAAAGTGACACAGCATTACTTTGTCTCAGCATGAAACAGAGGTCTTAGGTCCATACGAGCTTTGTAACTCCTATCTCACCTCTCCAGACACGAGGAAAAAAGTAGCTATGATATACCAAAGATGGAACTCATGCAAAACCTGCGCTGTACCAAAGGATTTTGTACTTACCGGGACATAAAATACTAAGCGCTACTTACCACCAGAACATAAAAGGTCACTCATTACATCTCTAGCAACCAAGAGGGACCACATTATGTAATTATGCAAAAAAGAACAACTTTATTGAAAGGTACACTAGACAGATCATTTTTTAAAAGACATGACCTTGTCCAAACCAAGCTTGTAGCTTCCTTTCCAAAGATGGAAACCTTCCAAGGCAGGCTCTGGATTTCAGTCAGTTTTTCCAGCACTAAAACCCTTTCAACACAATACTATACGCATAATTTAACTTCACAGAATTTGGGCTTATTTTCACTCAGAGCATGGTGGCCTATATTGGTCCTATATTTTTCTCCTCCTTAGACAAAAACACCATCTGTATGAAGAGGCCAAATCAGTTCTAAACACTCACAGACGTTAGTAAACATTCACTACAAAGCTCTAATTGAGAGACAGACTGCTCTTCCCCAAGAGCCCTTCACACCGATGGAACAGAGCTCCGCTTTCCTGGAGTGCAGCTTGCCGGTCACTTCTTGCTCTAAACGAGTGCTGCTCTAAGAATCTTTTTTTCACATTGTTATGATCTCAGGGCAACAGTTTTCTCTGCTAAGGAACAAGGAAAACACCCCCCACGCCCCCCGAGTCAATATTCTGCAGGCTTCTGGAAGCTGTTGCACACGTCTTCAAGTACAGTTTTTCTCTGAAAAACAGACTGTAAAAATAGCATTGCGGGGTTCCATGTTTATTGTCTTTCTCTGCTTCCCTGCCAAAGTGTGCTCAGTTTACAAGCTGAAATATGTTTTACTTCGTTGCCAGCCCAGAAAATTCAACCTCTAAAACACAGCCTATTCCTTCCTCCCTTTTGCACCGTAACAAAAAACAAAAGGCTGAAGGCAAAATTGTATCTACAGTTACACAAATGGAATCCCTGCCCTTGGATGATGCCTTAAGCTCCACAGTTGAGACACAAAGACCTTCAACTCAATTGAGCAGACACTTCTGGCAGAAATAGAGTAGCTGGTGGTAAACAGCATCACCATAATGTCCTGTTAGTCTGTTGATAGAGGTGATGTAACACAAACTACTGTTACGGGCAGCCACCTAAATTTCTAGCAAAGAATAATGCAAAATGAGAACTACAACAGGAAGACCTGTTATTCTTTAGGACGCATGTAACTCATGTTACAATTAACTCCTATTCAACACGGAAGTCAGAACACCTTTTTTACGGTAAATCTAATCTAATAGGATGCCAAAGCTACTACAAAAGAAGCATCAGAATGGAGATAAAAAAAAACCAAAACCCACCCAAAACCTACAGATGTACAGAAAGCTCAATGTAGCTACTTAATGGTCATTAATAAGTTGGCTTTAGAGTGATGTAGTACTTACCACAATCAGGGGAATTTTGGATTTAGTCCCATTTGAGGCATCTGCACCTTCCAGATTTGAACTAAAGGACAGTTACTGAACTCAGAAGATTCCCTGCAATGCTACTTTTGTAATAGTGAGCAGTGAAATTAAGTTGCTTTGGTCTGATACTTTGAAATCTAACATTTTAACGCACAACCATACATAGTTATGTTTTACTGAACACAAGTAATACCTTACAAACTCCTATAGGAAACTGGTAGTCCAAACCTAGTTACACTATCTTGCATTTATCTATTGATGGTATAAATAATTTATATCTATTCTCTTAAACACTGATCTTAAAATACTTCTGAATGCTTTAATATTTCCACTTCAGCACCTTCAATCGCTAGTACAGCCTTCAGAGCAAAGCCTAAATTATATACTTTTTTCACATCATAGAATGAAATAGCAGATTGATCTGCTGCTTACCCGTACAGCTTCAGACTTTTTATGAAACATTTCTTCCATGTTCTTTGCTAACTTTTTCACAAGCTGAAGGCCATCAATTTCTTCTATTGCAACATCCTTCTCATATTCTTTGTATTTCTGGAAGAAAAAAAAAAAAAAATGATAAAACAATTAGGGAAAAGTTATTCACAGTGAACCAGCTGAAATTTTGACAACTAATTATTAGTTTCATATTACACTTTTGCTGACATTCTTCATTTATTTGACGTTTATTTGTGTGACAGAAGGCTGCTTTGTGCCAAGATGCTGTCACAGGGATAGAACAACTGGGTTAGAACCAGAACTCTGTTAAGAAAATAGAATAGAAATATTTATCCCGTATGTTATAGGAAAACGATAATTCCCCCTCACAACATTTAAATTACCCCTCCCTGCAACGGAACAACAGCCAAAGAAAGTAGTAAAAAATCCTCATATCCCATCCAAAAGTCATTTAAAACCAGTGATATGCTTGGCAATCCACTGTGCCTTAGCAACCTAGAATCCCCCTCCTCAGCTGAACTTGTAGATGTCTGTTTCACAGACTTTATACAATACTCACATTATGAATACTGATACCACAAGCTTATCTTTGGAGTCAATCTTCAAAACATTTAGTACTGAGAACATTCCTCTTTCCCAAGTCATTCCACTATAGCCGTACTCTTAAGAAGTGATGGCTTTCAGTCTAGTTATTGTTTGCTTATCGCTGTTTAAAACATCTATGAGTTGTGATGAACGACGAATCACTGCCCACTACCGAACCCTTAACCTATTCACATAATTGTACCTCCATGATACTGCAAGGAAGATGAAAACCATACCTGGCTTCTGCCAGCTTTAGCCCTATGTGCAAAAAATACCTTCCCAAACTGTAAAGCAGACTCTTAGTGCAACCCACAGCACAATATTTGACTCAATAAAATTAACTGGATGTATTAAAAAGATTTATCAATAAACCTTGCTTATAGAATTACAGTTATCTCCAAACCTTATAGAACTCCAGAGAGAGAAGAAAGAATAACAGCATCAAAAACAGTGGCTCAAAGCACTTGGATGAACACTAAAATGATCCAAACAGTGAATAAGTCAGGACCAGTCATGTCCTGGCTGGTCATGGAAGGAAGGACTCTATTGTAAGTGAATGCCTGCATATATTGTGCCCACTTCTTCTGACAAAACTAATTTCCAAGGGAAAGTGACAGTTTGGATTTGCTTTAGTCTTTATACTTCACTGTAAAAACTTGTGTGAATGTTTTGATAGGCAAATAATATTTGATAAAACATCATTTGCACACAATTTCATAAGGCGGTTAAAATATACAAAGTTGCCTGTAAATATGTAGGACAATTTTTTTTATATTCTGTAACTTTCCCATTTCAGTAATAATTTCATTTTTTTCCACACTATTTCCAGTTATGAGGCTCTACTCCAGCTGAGATTTTAATATTAGTCTAAGTAATCTAAGAAACCTCAAGGAGACCACCTGCATTTTGCTCCCTGAAGGCAGGAGGGGAGATTTGCTTTTTTCCCCTTCTTGGTCTGCATTTAAATGCCATACGCAGAGTTCCGATTTCAATTCTGCAAGTCCATTTATGCCATTACTAAACTCACTACTCTCCACTCTGAAAAAATAATTTAGGATAGCACAGTGATTTGTCTAAAATAGAAAAATATTGGGTTTTTATTTACTGGAGAAAATACAAGAACACAGTAGACAAAGAGATAAACGTTATAGTAACAAATACCAACTGTGATAAAATGCAGTAAATTAAAAGTAAATTGAAAACATTCCTAGTTAATTAATGATGTCAAAGTCTGTTCACATCCCCCAGGATTTGAAGCTTTGGAGAATTTAAAACAAATTAAACAAAATGCAGTGTCATGTACAACTATTGTATTTATTATGTCAGTAGATCAAGTACAAATTTGAATCACTTATTTCAAGCTGCACAGATCATGTTCAACATATCAAGTTCTGATAAAAATGGTTTCCTTCAGACTTGACCTTTGAGTTCTTGGAAAGTATTCTAAAATGTATCACTTCAAGAGACTGTTTTCAAGTCATCAGATTTATTGGTTTAAGCTTTGCCGTGAAGTGAAGAAAACCAGCAGATTATTCACTGCATTTGTCTGGAAACTGAACGGTACAGTTGAAGTCAACAAAATTTTCCAGAATCATATCACAGAGTCGATTAGGCTATTGTGAGAACACACTGAAAAGCCACCCTTCTCAGTTTTGAGTAACTGCCTCTTTTGAAAATTAGTAATAACTTGCACTCAAAATAGATGGGAATGATTTATTAACTGATAATGTATATATTATGAAATAGCATAATTATAAAATCATAAACTCATTTTTTCCTAATTTAAATGCCAAATTTCCAACACAAAAAAAAAATTGGAAGAAACAGAAGATATTATTTAAGTTCCATTTGAAAAGACCACACATCTTCACGGTGCACGTCTAGTCAGTTGTTAGAAACCTTCAAGAACATTTGTGACAAACTAGGAGCATTTACTTGATCTGCAAGTCCTTGGCAACTAAGAGATTTATATTATAAGAGCTTTACATAATATGTATTTTACATTCGATATTTCATTGCCATAAAAATACTTCTATTATTTTTTTTCAGCCATCAGTGGAAGGTTCCAGAACAGGAGAAGTTACATGGTTGGAAAAAACACCAGCTGTTTTTAGTACCCTTGTGCTCCAGTGATTGTGTCTGGAGGAAAGAGGGGCCAGCCTAATCTACGCGTGCCTGTGCAATTCCTCTTAGTGCTCAGTGTGCGTCAGGCTGGGAACTTAGATTCACCCTAGAAAGGTTGATT
Organism: Platalea leucorodia; assembly: GCF_965183815.1. Classification (NCBI taxonomy): domain Eukaryota; kingdom Metazoa; phylum Chordata; class Aves; order Pelecaniformes; family Threskiornithidae; genus Platalea; species Platalea leucorodia. The sequence goes on along the minus strand of NC_138831.1, from coordinate 329,381 downwards.
TTATAGTAACTATCAATGCAAGAAACCTGAATCACAGCAGATAGTGAGAAAACAAAAACACAATAAAACTGTAACAAAGGACGTCATTAATAATGGATTCTCTTCCTTTCACTGCAGAGGCTCTCTGACCTCCAGGCTCTCATCATTTCCCTACCACTAGATTATACATATTAAATTTGGTTTTAATTTAAATAAATTAGCTAAAACAGCAAAGACACAGTTCCTTTGAAAGAAATATGAAATAGTTTTTAAATTAAATTATTTCTTTTCTTTTAATGTAATCTTGAGAAAACAGCAGTGTGCCACTAAGGTTACAATTAAGCAAAATGCTATCACAGACAATGGTGGGAAAACCTAGCTTCTGGGCTGGGCTGTCCTTTATATTCCGGACTTGCAAACTACCTTGTAGGACTGCTGCTCTGAATGGCTCTTCCAAGCAATGCTTAAATAGCCATTTCCCTCCACTGTAAAAAAATGAAGTTGATGATAAAGAAGTAAGTTTGGTTTTAAATAAATAAACCCTCGATTTTTTTCAATAGTCTATAATTTTATTTGTTAGAGATACTGAAAAATTACCGTCAAGATTTGTAACATACATTATTTAAAGGAGAGAAAACAGCCTTAACTTTGCTATAAATAATTGAATTGCATAACAAAGAGGTATGAAAAGTTAGAGTCACAGTTGGACATTTCTTTAGATAACTGGATTTCTAATTGTCTAGAAGATAGAGTAGATACAACTTCTGGTTTGCTGTGTTACACAAAAGATACTTGAAATGCTGATTCTTGCTGCTTACAAAAAATCAGCATTTGGTAAGAAATTCTCCAGAGAGACAAGAACATTTATCATCTGAGAAAGCACGCAAAAAAAATACATTATTTCTTCAGTATCTGTTTTGCCAGATCATTTCACATAGGCACCAGGGAAAGACAGACAGCACTTCACTGTCAGAACTTTTAATGCTGTTCATGGATTTAGGCATGGGGCTCTTCTCTTGCATGGTAAATTATCATCTAGAAATAACATACCAAAAAGCAATCTATACAAAACTCAGGTCTGAAGCATTTAATGCAATCCAAGTATTTGGCACTGAAACATCGACACACAAGAAAAACAAACAAACAAACAAACAACACACACACAACAAGAGACCCCCAACAAATAAAATCCAAACCTAACAAAAACAAAAATAAGAAAAAGAGGGGGGGGGGGGGGGGGGGGAAGCAAGCAAACAAATAAAACCACCTCACCACAGTCCATGCAGCTTGGGTGACCAAGGCAGGAAAAGGAATACCCTCTTGAAGCAAGACAACTTCAGAAAGATGCCATACATCAGCTACAGTTTGAATTTTTACTCCTTGTTTTTTTCTCCAAAGAGAAACACGATCATGTGTTCCTATTTGTATCTACTTCTATCAACTCTTACCAAAATCAAGATAATTGCCTTTACCTCATATATAAAAATATTTCAAGTTACTTACAAGTGTGTAAGCAGAGTCTTTAGTATCAGTCTTTCGACAAGTCTGTGGGTGCTTTGTACATGGCCCAGAACAATGCAACCATTTATGATGAAAACTCTTCCCACTCCCCAGGAGTTTCAGAGCCAGTAAATATCACTACCATCCTGATCCAAGAAATTTCTTTACTCAACATTGTAATAATCCTTTAAAAGTAATCTGTCGGTTTGTGTTGCATATTAGGAACTGATATACGCCTCTGAGGTGTATTCACAACTATAGCTTGCATAGTTGTACATACTTTATAAATGTTGCTATTTGAGAGTGGTTTTGTAACTATATATATATATATATATATGCATGTATACAGTTTTTTTGTTTTGTAATGAAAAAGCAGAACCAGCACGCAAATGAAAGATCAAATATCCATTCAATCTATCCACTGTTCCCATGAAAATGTCTACCCCATGCCATTTGCAAAAAACACCAACCAAAAAATCACTGAAAACACTTTCAGATGTTCAAGTCTCAACATTGCAAATGTAAACTGAGATTACAGAAACCTACACTTTTGATTAAATCACCAACTTTTGATTTCAATATCTGTTGCCCAGTAGAAAGGTTGTGCTATGCATTGCTTGAACTATTTAAACTTGCTTCAGACACCCTGCCACATCAGTCTTAACAGTAACTCCCTTTGGCATAGAAGTGCTGGTTCAAAGTGCCACATGAGCTAATTAGCTCATCGAAACTATTTTAATTCTATATTTGAGATGTCCCTACAATCAGATGTAACCAATGAACAAGTCTGCAAGGCTGCAAAAAGCTTACAGCTAATAAAATTTGCGGCTCTTAATGTGGTTTCTTTAGTTAGAGAGTCAAAAGCTACATCAGTCTTAAACAGGTCTGTCTCGATTAAGTCTTAAGCCCTAAACTCATGGATTTCTTCACTAATGGTGACTTTCCTACACAAAGCAACCCTAGATTTTTAGGTCAAGTTCTTCTAGAGTGTAGGGATCAGAAAGTTGATAATATACTGCATTTTTATGTATCAAGAAAAATGTTTTTTCTTTCACTAATCTGTTCCTCATCCTAATCAAAAAATTAAGTTCACATTTATTTTTTATGCTCTTCTTACTATATTATAATTTTTTATTTATATGTTATTAACAGCACTGCACAAAATTTAAAATGAACGGCATTTATTCAGGGTGCTTTAAAAACACCTACTCCTTTTTACACTTGATGAGGTTTGGTTTGGGGGTTTTGGTTTTGGGTTTTCCTGGTCTTGTTTGTTTGTTTTTTTAATTATAAAACCCCAAACCTATAATATATGTGGACCAAACTAACAATGTAGTCACATTAGGTGTTGACTTACACCATTACCAGTTCTGTTGAAATTAAAGGAACTATGCACAACACAAGGCATTCCACTATTATCAAAATACAGCTCTGAGCTTTTGAATCAAAACTAAGAATATAAATTGCTCTTGATGTGGAAAATCTATTGCAGCATTTTATAAGACAATATTATTTTAAAACAATATCCATGTTCAAATTGATGGGACACAAACTGAAAATTCCAACCTTTTGTGGCTGGAGCTCTTGCGGTGCTCTACCACAGCAGCGCACATCGCTTCCGCACACGAGAGAAGGCAGAGCAATTCCCAGCAGAAGATTTTAGAAAAATATACAACGCAGCCTCTAAATGCTTCATCAGAAGTGAGGGATTGCTAATTATATACGCACTGTTGGAATAAACCTGAATTTGAAGCCAAATAAAAAGCAGTCTCCAGGATTACATGTACATGTGAGTGGAAATCTGAGCTTTTCCATTGAGCAGAAGGGTACTCAGATGGCATTACCACAGCAGAGATATCAAATACAGATGGTGCACTCCTCTGATGGACTCATCTGTGTATGTCTCCTTAGTAAAAGATTTTGTATTTTCTCATCACATTGACCCTATAGTGGTGTAGGTTTTTTTAAACTAGAGTGCCAGTGTTACGTTGTTATTATCTGGTCCTCCTTACTCTGAAATACATTCAGTAGAGCAACTTGAAAGGCCTTAACAAAATAAACACTGGTGAGGCCGCCCCTCGAATGCTGTGCTCAGCGCTGGGCCCCGCACCCCAAGGCGGCCATGGAGGGGCTGGAGCGTGGCCAGAGCAGGGCAGCGAGGCTGGGGCAGGGGCTGGAGCACAAGGCTGGGGAGGAGCGGCTGGGGGAGCTGGGGGGGCTCAGCCTGGAGAACAGGAGGCTGAGGGGAGCCCTCATCGCTCTCTGCAACGGCCTGAAAGGAGGCTGGAGCCGGGGGGGTCGGTCTCTGCTCCCCAGGAACGAGCGATGGGACGAGAGGGAACAGCCTCAAGCTGCGCCAGGGCAGGTTTGGGTTGGGTATTGGGAAAAACTTCTTCACCGAAAGGCCTGTCAGGCATTGGCACAGGCTGCCCAGGGAAGTGGTTGAGTCTCCATCCCTGGAGGGATTTAAAAGACGGGTAGACGTGGTGCTCGAGGACATGGTTTAGCGGTGGCCTTGGCAGTGATAGGTTAACGGTTGGACTCGATGATCTTACGGGTCTTTTCCAACCTTAACAATTCTATAATTCTAAGAGTTATTTTTATTTTATTGATGATGGCTAGTGAGCATTTATAAACAAGATGAGTTTCATTCAGAGCTGGTATGGAATTTTTCATCCACAGAGCTCCAAAGACTTTATAGAAGAAGTATCTATGATAATCTCCATTCTGTACGTGAGGATATGGAGATATAGATAAATTCAGTGACATACCCAACGTCACAAAACAGTTCATAACTACAAACAAGGTCTCTTTGTTACTCTTCCAGTGCCCTGTCCAATAGACCACAGATAACTTTGTTAAGTTCAGCTCAATGCGTAGGGAAAGATGAGTCACAACGGCATATTTCTCCTCACCTTGACATTAGAGAACTCCTTAATAATTGGGAGTTTGTGTTACACCACATTACACACTCCTATTAACCTTTACTGAACCTCTTTGTGTTGATGAAATCCATCAGCAGTGACCAGTGTGATGGCACACTCATTTTCTTTTCTGCAGAGAAATTTTTATTCACTTCATCAAATGACTCCAAGGAGCTCTACATTAGCCTGTTGACTCTTGCCACACACTGGTATCTAAGGAACTCCTGTTACCTCAAAATCTCGTTTAGTTACTTCATAAAATACACTTTGAAATGTGAAATATTGAAATATTTGTTGCATACTATTTTACTATGATTAGCTACTCACAGCTGTATCTGGCCTATTATAGCCAAAGATCAGCTGTCCTGGGAAATTTATCATCAGCAGAATTGACAAGGATAGTTACTGCTTTCCTTGCAAAATAATTTACACACAATCTAAGTGTCTTACAGTCATTGCAAGGGCACTATATCCCCCGGATATTTAATCTTTCGTAAAGATATTTACTTCTGACCTATTTTTACCTCATTGCTACATGCAAGTGCTACAAAACCAGATCAATTAAAGCATTAAGCTGAATGGTAATCAAAACCAACCAAACAAACCCAATTCCTGATTTAGCAATATTCCTCTGCCCTGTCTGTGAAACGTGTCCAAACAAGATACCTCCCTCAAACCTTTGTACAACTATTTATGTAGAGGTATACCACATAAACAGCGATAGTGGGAAGAGTCTTGAATACATACCTGGTTAAAACAGCTGAGCTAGTGTGGAAAGATACAAGCTGCTCTACAACATACAGTATTTCTCATCACAAATAAAATTTTAAATAGCAGTCATACTGGTAATGCATAAATTCTAATATTCTCTAATAAATAAAAAGATAAGAAAACACACTCCATGAGTTTCAAATGCTTGCCCTCTAACACTAATTCAGTATTGCAATTTTTACTTGAAGTTGTTAATAAGCTTCCACATAAACAACCATCACCAAAAATGGGTGATCCAAATAACAATCTAGTTAGATCTCCTTCTAAGCAGTCGAACAGCGGTCAGCAATACACTCCCATCTTTCCCTTTAACAGAGTTGCTTTGGGTCAGGGCTAACCAGAGTAACAAAAAGTGTTTGAGAAGGTTCGCCTTGCTGCTGCCTCCAGGGTCCAGTAGCAGAGGCCCAGGGGACTTCGGACTCTTTTGCAAAAGGGCGCCAGCTCACCGTCTTTCCTGACTATAAACTCAAGCATACTGAAAATAGTTGAAAAAGCAAATTACTATCTTGTAAATTCTTTTAGATATCTGAAACATCTTTACAGGCCAGCATAGGTGCTTTAAGAGCCGGTTAACCAAGACTATTGAAAACTGCTTTAGAAATATATTTTACAGAAGTTATCTATGTTATCTATCTATCTATATATCTCTGTTATCTAGCTAGCTATCTATACATACCTTTGCTTCTATTTTAGAAGATAACATAAAGCCCTTATTTAAACCAAAAAAAGAACATTCTGGAACTGCCCTGGAGGCTCCTTTTTCCATAAGGACATACCTGATACTCTCAAAAACTCACTACAGTATTTCACATGAACTGCTTTAAACACTGAACAAAAAACCCATAGGCATAAATTTGCAGAATCACAATATGACCCAGAGGGCATGTTCATCCAAGGCAAAGCCATCACTGTATTTTCAGGTGAAAGCAAATATATTAGAAGCACGCACATCTGATTTGCTCCTCACAGAAGTCTGAAGAAGTGTGAGAACACAGTCCTTTCATCCTGGATAGCTGTTCCGAGTCACTGAAGATTCAGAAGTAGGGAACCTGACAACTTACTACGTTCACCAATCTCTCAGCTGGGATGAGGTACTACAACATTTTCTTTTGTACACCAAACTGCATTGGTCTTCTCTGAAAGCCTTTATGGTTACTGGAAACAAGGACAACCAAGAGCAGACAGCTTGTTTTGTGCTGTGAGGTCACAGGATACATCCACAAACTAATTCTTTCAATCGGGCTTTCTTTATAATGGTTTTCTTTGATCATTAGACTTCCTTTTATCACTGTGTGTCTCTCTCTCCCTCCTCATTGTTCCATTTCTGAGCTCCTATGCCTGCCTTACACCCAGCTGTTGTTCTGGGTTTCAGTATTTCTACATACTTTTATTAGACAATGCTTATTTTCCATCCCAGAAAAAAACAGACAATTGTCTCCTCACCTTCCATGGGTGCTCCTAAATGAGCAATAAAATAAAGTGAGCAACAAAGAAAGCTAGAGACAGAGTGGAGTATAGATACGAAAACTGAAGTGAGTTCTGAAGACAAACTGTTGCTTAGCAATACCCGTGTCTTGTGACAAGATTTAAAAGTACTTCTCATTTAGAATAGCTAATGGTTATTGTTCCTCAGAAAAAGAAACATGTAATCTCATCTCCTTGGGACACAAACTGTGTTTGCAATTTGCAACGTTCTCTATAACTAACGTTCATCTGCTTGGATAACACTCCTAAGCCTTTGCATTGCGCAGGACCTTCAACATTAACTCTTAAATGGGCTTTATTTTCATTGTTTGTCACTATGAAGGACATGGCATTGATCCCTGTTGCTATATCTCATCATTGCACTTTTCTGTATCCGTCTGATAAAAGTATTTATATTGATTCAGGGTTTTAGACAGGTATCAGAACACTATCAAAGTGGACTTGTAATAACAAAAGCATAACATCTGAATATCTGAACTCAGGCACCTAAGTTCAGGCTTCCAATTCTTCATTTCATCACTGAACATCAAAAATCATTTTATTTTCAAAAATCTAAACTCCCCTCAGTCACATTAAAGCCAGCAATGTCAGTATGTTCGCAGCATCTCTGAAAATCAGATCACCTGCACGCGGTCTGTGTGCAGATGTCTTGAGAAGAATTCAGCGGGCTAACCATAAAAACAAAACAAACAAAAAAAAAAAAAAAGAAGAAGAAGATCTGAAAGCCAAACTAGAGTATTTGGCACTGCCTGGAAGTGTGAAAACACATTTGTGTTTTTGCCACACAAACTAATGCTTTTCAATTTCATGTGTGATACTCAGTCACTTATGAAACTTCACAAGAAACACTATAGAATGACCACCCTTTCTGCACATTTAGGTAGAGTAGTATATTCACCATGACTTCTTTCAAAGCCTCATAAAACAAACTGGTAAACACACAAGGAAAAACAAAGGGTTAACAGTTTGATTGCCAAGCCACGTTCAATCCAATATTCAATAACTGCTTTTGAAAGACTGTAATATGATACAAACTAATGCCCTGTGCAACAGAACTTGCCCAGGTCTTTCTCTCTTAGGACCATTTAGCTATAATGCATATATTCTTAGACTGGCATCTGAAATACTGGCACGTTACTAGCTCCCAATGTTTTTCCCCTCAGAGTTTTTTTCTCTCTCGCACTTTTAAAAACGAAGCTTGAAACCTAGTTAAGAAAAAGCCCTGTGCATAAAACAACGAACACCTCAAAACCACAGCCAGAGCTCCGGTTGAAGCTCTGGCCTTTTCTTTTTTTTTTTTTTTTTTTTTTTTTTTAATGAAAATTGGATGAACAACCTACAGAATAATAGCCTTTGTATCATATCACATCCATGCTATATTATAAGCAGGTATTCAAAACATCACTGCAAAGAGCAAACACACGCACTGAGCAATTTAAAATTTTGTAGAGAAGGGTGAAGAATATCAGCCTCAATCTCAGTCCTTATTTTCCCCTGAAACTGAAAGTACAAGACACTTTATTAAAGCGTACATAGCTCCCTAATGATAGCGCCTTCATCAAAACGTAGGTCAAAAACTAACCAGATTGGGACCTTCTACTTAGAAATTTGTGTACTCTCATGCCTGTATTACAGCCTTGTTCTTTTTCCCTCTCCCAAAATAAAAAAAGACCAAAGAAGAAAATAAGCTGACTACCAAGCTAGGGTAGATTTATTTTTTGTGTACTTACATGTCAGTATTTGATCAGATTGGAAACATTTCAACAAATCATCAGTTTAGTGCTGTTTTTGCAAAAATCAAAAAACTTCTGCCCAAATTTAGCCAAATTAAATCTGAACCAAGCCTATCTCAAGGTAAAGCATAGGGCACGTTCTTTTTCTATTATTTAGAGAGGTCACGTACACAAACGTGGAGATGCCGATTCAGCTTTTGTCTGACTCTCAAAGGACGAGAAAGTTTTTGTAATTTAGGAATTCATTACATTACCAACAGAGTTCATCTCACCAAAAAATAAAGCATATTACATATAGCACCACAATAGGTCATCGCCACAGTGTAGAGAAATAAACCATCTAACTCAAGAGTCTATAACAGACTGCGTAAGCTAATACATTTATCAGAAAAAGTACAGAGCTTTTGCACTAGAAAGGACCCAGCAACAGCTTTGTTTTGCTTGGTCAATAAGCCACTATTAATGATAACGTATCTATGAATTAAAGATCCATCAATCTGCATAGCAGAGAATAGAAGCCATGAATAATAGCCAAATCAATACTATGAAGCCGTAAAGAATACAGTGTGCTCTCCTTCAGGCTAATGGCAATTAATTTACTTTTGCTCCCTTCACACATGAGAGGAAGCTAGTAGAAGAACACTTTAATCACATAAAAGTTGTTAATTAGAAAAAGAACACACAGTTATCTCCTTACTGTATCTTTTCTGTTCATATGCTTATAGCATTTAAAAAAACATTACTATGTTTGCACACAACTAGAGAAAACAGCTTGTATTTTATGAGCATATGCATATACTGGCTGATATTTTCAAGTACTACAATTTGAAAGTTTGCTTCTTAAATAAAAGATCGTGTCCTAGTTGGGATGTTCGTTAGTATAAACGGCTGATGTCTAAAATCACATTTCTGCAACACAAATACCCTACTAGGGAATATATGTATAGAAATGTTTTAAGCTTTATGTGGTTCATTATGGAAAGCCTTAGCACTGAAAAATTATGTTTGTTTATGTTGAGGCTTAGTTTATTTGATTCAACTCCACTAGTTAATTAAATAATGCCTTTTTTGCAATTAAAAAGAGACCAGGTTTAAACGATCAGCATCTAATGGAGGCATCCCCTTCTTAGGAAATAAAAAAGATTTGGTGGTCCTGTTACTGTGAGGGACTGGCCCTAGACCAGCAAGCCTCTAGGAGAGGAAACAAGATCAAGCTACTGGTTCTCTGGTTTTAAAAACAGTGCCACCACTTTCTGAAGAACGGAATTTTAATATTCATTGTGTTTGAATTCTTTTAAGTACTATTTTTGCACAAAGGAAACTTTAAATTGCTGCAATTAATAGTGCATTTTCACAAAGACATTGACTTTAAAGTTTCCCTTTATAAAATGTGTTCCTCACGACAACGTTCAGCAAACTGCGATCAGGAGACTGCTACTGTTTCATTGCTTAATAAAAAGACACAATTTTGCTAAACCTCAGAACATCAAAGCAAGCCACCTGAATCACAGGTTACTGCTAGTCCTTCTATTGATAAATTCTGCTCACCACAAAGCTGTGACCTTCTTGGTGAACTGCATTCAAGCCTCTAAGACAGCAGAGTAATTAACATATACTTAAGTTAAAAATCACAAGTGGTCCTATTGAAGCGGGCAGAACAAGTCAGCACTTAGAGCTCTCCATATGTGAATTAGGGTTCCCAGTGGTCATTTCTGACTCTCAACACATCCTTCTGTAGTTCTGCTGAACTCATGTCGTCAAGCTCAAAAAAGCTAACTTCTGAGAGTGGGCTTGACCTTTGGTTGTTTACCAGCAGCTGTGTAAAAGATTCATAATGTAGGGTCACAACTCCATCTCGCGAGCTTTCTAAAATAGTTTTGCTGTGAAAGAACATAATGCATGTAAACCAAGGGCAGAATACTCCCTTAATTTCCAACACCGGATTTTGTCATGTTAACCTACTGAAAAATTATAATATTTATTTTGATTCTTGTCAAACTCTACCCTGCAATGTAAACACCCTGAATTTACTTGCAGGTTTCCTCCTTTCACAAAAATACAATTTGTCCCTTATTGTTACGAATGTACGAAGAGCAGCGTACATCAATAAAACATAATTGCGGCAAGCGGACATTCTGTTTGCATTCGGCGGTCGAGCAGAGCCTGTGCTGCATGCGCAGGACTGCCAGAGGCATACATCTGTTTGTGCAGTTCTAGTTCAGTAGTTTAAGGAATGAAGTATCACCTCATTACAGAGCTGCCATGTATGAGTGAATTTGTGGAGCTTGCCCTCCTCACAGTCAGACAGTTCTAATCTCCTTGCAAACCACAGTGGCAGCAGAGAGATGAAGTGTTAAGCTTATCAGGCCTCATCTGTACCATCACCTACTTAGTTAAGCCCAGGCCATCCATTTCTCTGTCGTTTCTTTGTTCCTGAGGTGCCTGAATGCATAATAGCCACTAGCAAAAGATATAAGCTATCTTTAAGACTTCGCAAGAACACCACCTACGGTTTTTTTAAACGCAAACTGAAAACAATTCACAAGCACTGTTTTAATCATAGGTTGCACTGCCTGCATTTTTTTCCTACACCAGAATTCTGCCTTGTACTATCACAACATAACCTGTTACAATAAAGCTATTCATTTCTTTTATATTACCTTTCAATGCTTGTGTAAAAATTCCTAACTCTGAAAAAGTCTGTATTCCTATTACAGTGTAATAATTGGGAAGGGTTCTGGAAATTGAAAATCTTATGGCATAATAAAAACAAATTTGTACTCAACCATTCTTTTTGGGCATCATCAAGCAAATAAACAGAGTTTTGTTTCAGTCACAAAATAAGGATTGTTCTTCAGTGGCTTTAAAAAAAGGCATCAAAAAAGGTTGCCTTTAATTCATTCAAAATTAAGTTCCCTTTTAACCATTTGTTCTTAGTAACACAGCTCTGCTTTCAAGATCATGATACCTTATGGATTTTTATTTCGGGAATAAGGTCCAAAACTTTACATATGAGCAACTGCACTCAAGATATCCTGAACACTTGGCAGGAAAAACTTGAAGTGGCCTCTAGTGAGGTGCTCTGAGCTAGGTAGAAGACTTGCCCTCAGATCCAAGTCATTCTGCTGTTTCAGGACGCCTGAGCCAACACAGTAATCTCTTGGTGAGAGGTTTGACCACAAGGGACCCCTCTTCCTAAGCACTTTCTGGAGCCAGGGGACTGAGATGGACGAACCTCCAAGGCTCCCAGTCACCAGCCGAAGGAGACTCCTCCTCTCGCCCCAGCTATGGTAGAGGGACAAGTAAACCAGTTTGATTAGGCTACATCTCCTTTTGGTTTAATACATCTTCCAGATTACTGTTACAGGTGTAGAAGTGCTACTGAGAGACGCACAAGAGGAGACACGGATGCCATTCCAGACCCGATGTCACCGATAGCTATCAGCCACAAACAGGGAAAAGAGTTACTACAGTTATGTCCCGTCCCCGTGGTGCTGGGAATACGCAAGCAGCACGTTGCTTATCCCCATGTAGCCCTGTACAAACAGTGCAGCAGCGTTCTGATCAGATCACATATCATCTACACCAAAATTTATCTAAAGGGATTTTGAAAGTGGAAAAAGTCCTTTTGCAGGAACAGTCCAAGCCTCCATGCAACACTTCACTAATTCCTATCTACAGAGCCTGTAAGGGTTCCTGAGCATTATTTATGCTTTAGAAGTCCGGATGGTGCCATCTTACATCTCTAGATGTCTCTAGAACACCCTAATCAGGCCTATGTTGAAAGATGCCTTAGTTGAAATTGGAACGTTTTCCAGCCTTTAAAACAAACAAAAAGCCACACTGTTCATAATCAGCAATTTGCTTTTGGCTCATTCTTCAAATTTTTCCTGTTCCAACTGGAGATTAAAAGTCAAACCACAAGAATACTGCCAATCACTTCATCATTAGCTTCTTGCAAGTCAGAAAAATAGAATTATACATTTAGAGGAGAGAGAGAGGGAGGATTTATTGCAGTAAATTAGGTAATTTTGCAATAACAGTTTACATTAAAGACTGTTAATTTCATTCCTGTCAGTTTTACAGCTTTCTGTCAATACTGCATTTGAAAAAAAGTCAAGGAATAAGCATGCAAATATTCCAATCACACTCCAGCCCATTTATATCCTTGCTTCAAACGAAGAGTTTTTGGTGGTAGCTTTAGAAGAGATGTGTGGTTGATGGAAGCTCATTCCCAAAACAATGAATAGAAAATGGCATGAACCCACTTGCTTAAGTAACTATCTAAAGATCAGAGCTGCCACAAGGTATGAAACAGTATACACTATACACAAAGCCACTGGGAGCCCCGACAAGACGACATTACTCAACAAAACAGAGCAGAAACCGAAGATGATGCAGGATATCCAAACGTGGTCTTTCTCATCTCTGGTACTCAGTACTGGAAGTGAAAACATGCTTCTAACAAACTAACCTTTTATCATATATTCATGCTTTCTGGTAAAAAGTAATGATCAGTTACCAGATTTAGACCTCTCTGATGACCCTGATAGCTGGGAAGATATCCTCCACTATACGTTAGGGTCTCCTGCCAAAACAGACTGAGGATACCCAAGTTACCACCATGTATTTTTGAAGAATGACTCACTTCACCATAAACCATTTATTTCACCATTAGTAGTTAAAAAAAAAATCATCCATCCTCTACCACTTTTGGTGAACCATTAACAAGCCACTAAGAATACCAGCACTGGATTATTTTCTTCTCCCCATCTGGTTCTGCTGACCCAGTGTATAAGATTACTCTCCGGAAAAGAAGAGCCACAGGGACAGAATGAGGCATGTTTCTGTGAGGCCCTCATAAAAGTCTCTGGTTACTGTGGGATGACAAGAGGAGATGTGCCAAAGCACACAACAGCACAGCTGACAGGAAGATAATGTCCCCATGCAACTGTTCCTGGATATTTTACTGTTATTGCTTCTGTAATCCTCATCTCTTTGTTCCCTTAATTAGCATGCAGCAGCTATAATCCTGCCCAGAAAAAGTCTTTGTTCCTAGATAATAATTTAACTAACAAGCAGAAACATTTTACAAATTTTGTAACAACAAATGAGTCAAGGTCATAATCAGCTGGTCATCTTTGGCTTTCCTTGGAATTCTTCAGTAATCCAATTTCTAAATAATACCAGTTAGCTTCTAATAGCATATGAAAGGATCAATAAATTTAGAAAAGATATCCAATTCCATGACTCAGAGCTTAACTTTTGTATATTGTCCATAAAAACTAGTAGTTCACTTCTCTTCTGGTTTAAGAAGTTGGAGGTGGGTTCAAGGATCATATATAGACAAAAAGGAAGGATAAATAGATCCTCTTTTTTGCACAGTACACTAAAAGTCAAAACAAAGCACTTGCTAAACGACAACGGGGAAGACAACACAAATCTAAGCACTGCGGCTGTCTTCCCAGCACTGCAGCAGTCTTCTGACGGAATTATTTTAACTTTTCTGTGTCTTCCTTTCCTCACTTGTAAACAAATTAAACTTGTCTTACAGGAGCAGTTTGATGCTGAAATTGCTATCATTCTTCAATATCCTTGTACAGAAAGGATGCATAAACATTTAAAATATATTATTCATTCATTCACTAAAATATTTACAAAGATCTTCTGAAGATGTTTGAACTTAAGACCTTCTGAAATAGTTTAAGACGACCAGGTATTAGCATACATCATAGAGCAAACTGAATAAGAATAAATAAATATCCAAAAGTACAGTTAAATTTATTTCTACCCCGGTAGGATATCTTAACAAACCAGGTCTTTGAAGCTGTATCTGAAAATTGAGTTCCCTTGAAAATATTTTGGTAAATAAAAGACTAGCTTTTTTCCTAAAACAGCACACTCACATTAGATATACAGTATTTGAGACTTACTTAGTATTTCTGTTTCTTTCCCAATAACTTGTAGTAAGCATGTTTAGATTCCTAATTATTTATTGTTCTTCCAGTTACTGGTCCTGGCTTGTCACCCTTGGCTGAATTGCCAAAAAAAAACCAAACCCATATTATTCCAGGTTGAGTTTCATAAGTTGCATTTGAAGAAATCATCGTTTTGCTCTATAACAATCATCTTCTAGACAGGCAGCATATACTCATGCTTCATTTTTTTTGTCTGGAGTATGAGACTTTTAGTTCTTTAAAATGAGAGCTACAATATAAATCAAGCCTGATGTCAACTGTCCCTCTAAAGAGGCTTTAAATTTTAGAACACCGAACTGTCATTAGTAATTTCTTCAGAATTCAGCTTTCATTTTACATATAAATATATATTGAGAGAGAGTGTAAGTGTATCAAAACTACACTTTGTAGTTCAAATATTGCTGAGATAAACATGATCTGTCTAGTTTCAGGCAAAGGCTACAGTACATAATAAAATGATCTGTAATGTTAAGGGACAGAGGAAAGGAAATCTCACAGACAGCATAAAAAGTCTTATTATTTAAGCTTAAAGACATTTTGAAAAATCAGTTGTTTTACCAATAAATATAACTTAATAATAGTCAACCAGACTTTGCAGAAGCAGTTTTTAACTCCTTTGTTACTTGAGCGCAACTATGGAAAATTTAAGTCAAAGGGATTTTGGTTTTGCAGTAAAATTAGCATATATGAAATCTGGGGTTATAATGAAGGCTATATTCTTAGAGGAAGAATGGTCTGGTGGTTGAGATATTAACCTTGGACTCAAAAGAACTGGGCTCAGGTCCCAGCTCTGCCACAGAGTTTTGACTTGAATTAGTCACTTAATTCCTCAGTGCTTCTCTTCTCAAGGTATTAACAAGGATAATAACATTTCCATAGTCAGCTTCACCCTGCTCTTACGCTTAGTCTTGCAAATTAGGCAGAAAACAAAATCTGTGAAAAGCCCCCAGTAGTCTAGCCCCGAGAACAATTTGTTTCAGGACTGAGAATTAGTTTCTGTTCTGAAGACTTGGCATCAGTCTCAGTTTGCATGGTGCAATCCCAAACACCATCAAAAATCCTAGGAACTGCAGTAATAAAACAGCCAATAATAATAGCATTCCAGCAATAATATTTGTATTACATATACTGTATCTGCATAAAAGGCAAAGGCTTATTACATCGATGGCTTAAAACAAACAAACAAACAAAAAAACCAGAAACCTAGCTAACTTCAAATCAAATAAAAAGTCAGAAGAAAAATAAATACAGTACAGCTTTCAGTACACACACTTTGTGTGTGTATGTGTTTAAAAAGTGAAAAGAATACAGAATTTTGAGTAAAACTTGAATCTGCTGGAATGAAACTTACTTTGCATAATCCACATGCAAGGAAGATATACACAGACTAAGCAGCAACACTCCTTATGTAGCAAGAGCACAAAATACCTGTCATTCTGAAGTACTGTGATACACTCACACAAACATAAAAAGTTATTTGTGTGTTTATCTGCCATGAAATGTTTACGCACATAATCTGTTACTCAGTTTGTAAAAATAGTTATCCACTTCTTGAGTATATGGTAAATATCTATCAGGAAGCATCACACAGACTTTGTATCACTTAAAAATAAAAACAATAGCTTTCAATAGAAATGCCCTATTTTTATTTCCCCCATCAAAGAAGTCTTAAGAAATGCATTTCATAGAAATATTTTCTAGCCACTACTTAATTGAAAACCGCACAACTCCACAACAAATCGAGTGCTCAAGTAAGTGCAGTTAGAATCACAAAACAGTTATTCTCTATTTAGATTCCATAAAATCATGCACATATCAAACTAAAAGCTTTTATCAAACACAACGTCAAAGAATTTAAGCTGACTGATGAGCAATCAAACTTTGGACATTTAAAAAAAGACAACACGAAAAACATTCCAACTATAGCCGAGACATTAGTTGCAGCAGTTTGAAAACAAAAGCTGTTACTGTTCCTATCCATAAGCTTGCAAGAAAAAGAGAATGCGTGTGAGAGCGCTCACGCTGTTGTAAGACAGGAAGATGCAGAGAGACACTACTTAAAATGGGGAAAGGAGATGATGTACACGTGTTGAGTGACAAAAGAAAAATCACATGAATCTTGAATTATCGAGCTTGAACTGGAATTAATTCCTCTTCAGGGCTCCAGTGCCGGAGCATCACAAACCACCCGAGCTTGGCATTGGAAGTTTATGTCATCAGCAGAACTCCTCAATGGAATTATGGGTCTGTAATTCACAGTTGTCACTATTTATTCTATACATTGTAGTTGCCTGAATTTCATTTGCACAAAGCACACACTCACACACTCATTACCCCTGGGCTGTTATGTACTTGCATAAATCATCGTTTCTTTTCTTCTAAACTGGAGTGTGCAATCCATCCCGATGGAGAAACAACAAAATCTAACTGCATAAGCAATTTTCTTGTATGTCAGATTTCTCTAGTCCAAAAATAATACAGAGAGAGTTCTACACAAACTATTTGCTTCTCCTACAAGTTCCCACTCAGAAATACAAGATGTCTAGCTATACTCAGTTTCTTGGAAATTATAATAAATAGACCACATGGGGAGAAAAGATTCACATATTCTGCCAAAACAAACCAAAAAGTTAACAGATTAAACTTTTTTGTTAACCACAGGTAAAAACCTCTGTGAAGATGAAGTACAAAGGTAAAATTAGCGTTATTAAAACAGCTTGAAAGAAACCATGACTTTACTAACCTGTTTCATAATGCTAACGTGGGGGGAGAGGAGAAGGAACAAGGAAAAAATATATTTAATTAGCCTAAAAAAATTTCTCAGATAGGAGTGGATTAATCTTTTTTTAGGTTGTCTTTTTTTTTTCTTTTTTTAAATAAAGCTGGGGGAATTGCTTAATGCATTAGATGCAAGTGTTCTAAATCATTTTAAACTCAAAGAAATTTGCATACAGCATATGATACATTCCTGCAAACCTTCCTTCACCTACTTGATCAAACTGACATCAGCCCAGCTCCTACTTGTGCGACTGCTACTTACAGGAGTAGGAACTGCCGGACTGAGATCTTAAATTTAAAAGCATATATAGACAGCATGAAATAAAGAGTTCACGACACTGCAAAAGTAGTATGAACTATAAGAATCCATAATTCAAGCAGCAGCAAGAATCAGACTTACATACAATACAAATGCAATATAATACAAAGAGCAAAATACGACTATAACTAAATAAATGCTCTGAGTGGTCTAACACGAAGCCCCACAACCTGCAGAGGTCCTGCAGCAAAACAGTGCCTTATAGCACTTCACAGGGGGATAATAGGAATATTTGATATTGCTTTTATTTGATAAACATATTTATACTTTATCTACCCCATTTGAAGTTTTTTCTTATTGCAGCTTATGGAAAAGGTGAGAGGTTTCAAAATACAGTTATCCTATAATATCCTATAGCCAGAGGATATTGCATTCAATACTTCTGCTAAGACTGAAGGTGAACTAAACAGTGCCTTGACGTGATTGCTGTCATGAATTTCTATTGATATAGAAATACAGCACTGTAAGAATCCCTCACTGCATTGTGTATTTTGCATTTGTGTTCTATTTAATCAAAACATAAAAATCAGTTTTATCACTATTTTAAGAGCTCATACAACAATTACAAATCGCTAGTGAGGAACGTATTCTTTTTCAGGAACTTTCCATTCCTACAGTGGCTCCAATACTCTCACTGGCAATTTTGTTTGAAGACTGCAGGTCTGAATGTGTACCAAACCAGTCCTCTCCTTGAAAAACCACCGAAAACACAGATTCATAAAATTCTAGCTTGAAAATTCAGTCATCTGGATACAGACACTCATCTATATTTACTATACGGACTATTGATCCGGATCGAAAGAAGTGACTGCATTTTACCGTGACAATTTGGTGACCATGCCTGCTCAATAAATCCACCACTGAAATTTTTTTGTTGGAAACAAGCTCATGCACAGGCATGATGGCTGCTTTTCAAAACATAACAACCAGGTTCACTTCCACATATAGTTTGTTTATGTATTTCCTCAAATTTCCAGTGTAAATTGTCCATATCATGCACTAAGTCTTCATGTTTTCCACTCCAAAAAAGGAGAAATGGTGAAGTTTCAGTTTTGAACCATTTTTAAAACTAGAAGCAAAATACATTACTATACTAGAACCTGCTGCACTATTACTTTCAACTCTGATATCAAGTACATGAAAGCATCAAAAATGTTCAACTTATGCAGAGCAGAACACTGGACTACACACATTACTTTCACTTATACGCATACAAATCAATTGAATCCAGGAATATTCAATGGTAAACTGGATTAGGAGAAGAGGAAAAAAAAAAAAAAAAAATTCAAGATACTTCTGTGGCACAAAGCTTTTTCATTCTACCCAGACTCCCACAGCTGCTGACTAGGCTCCACTTCACTGTAACTGCATCTGTGCCTTCCTCAGTAGCTCCTCCACCCGCATGGGTGCGCCTCGCATCCAAAGGAAGCGCTGACAGCGCTCCGAGCACGTCTGCTGGTGGGAACTCGTGGTAGCGGGACAGCTATGTCCCTGCTGTCTTGACGGGTCAGACCAGGGCAAGGAGCCCTCACCCCGGATCAGTCTGTGGGACGCGGTGCACAGCCAGGCTGTTCATGCCCAGCCGATCTGCCCCAGCAGGTGCCAAGTCTCTCTTGCATTTGTGCTACATCCGCTCTCGGCTCCTTTGCTCCCGATGCGTTATTACTATGTATTAACTCCGACTCAGGAAAACAAAACAGGAATGTTCTAGCATAAAGCTGAGAGTGTGTCCTGAATGCCTTTGAGCACATGGGAGCGTCTGAGCACACTGGCCCTGCTGTGACACCGCGGAGGACCGCCTAAGTGGAGGGACTCAGTCTCAGCACAGTACACGCAGTATGCAGCACTCCTGGATGGCATCCTACAGCAACCTAGCGCCCACAATTTATTTTGCAGAGAACAAGTTGGTTGCTCTCAAAGCCCAAAAACAAAGTCCTGGAACAAAACAGGTAGCAAAAGAAATTTCTAGTGTAGACAGGCCTAACGTCAGCAGAACACACCAGTGTCCGTTAGATTTTATAATACTAACGTGTTCAATTCAGCAAGCACTCCAGCTTGTCTCTTTTTCAAAATTAAGTCACTTTAGCTTTATTCCCAAAATGCTCTGAGAATAGAGGTACACAGAAAGAAAAAAAGTAATTCCTACTTATACGCTAAGCTTTAGACAGACAGGCAATTCTCAGCTGACAGTAGGTATTTTGTGGCCGTGTCAGATGAATAACCAGCACCTGTGTGAGACTGATTTATGATGGTTGAACTCAAGTGAATGAAAGCAGAATTTTGACCCATTTTTTTCTAAGAAGTTTTAATCATACAATGCATTATATGTGCCTACATTTATATTATCCAGGATTAAAGCACAAATAAGGAAAGAAACTACAATTTCTGAAAACTAGCATACACATGCAGACATATGGGTTTTTTAGAAAAAGTGTTTTCCAATTCCGAAACAGACAAATATAATCCTCAAATCTGCTGATCCGATCAAAGCAGTTACATACTGAGCACTTGCCAGTTCAAATATGGCTGTAGGGAATGGAGACAAATTTCTGGTTTTTAAAGGCAGCGTTAGGTTCAGTTTCAACAACACACTCGAGTTTCCTAACTGTACCAGATCCAGAGTGTCAACAGCCACAAAACCCCCTCTGTCCAAGGATTTCCCACTCAGTAGTATTCAGCTGTGCGTTTTTCGTTATGGCTACTTCCTTACTCTATCTTTTTAAAGCATCTTGCTCCGAGTAGGCAGTCTGCTACACAAGAAGGGTGAATTTCCACTGTGTATCAAAGTGCAAAATGGACCTCAGACGTAGTATTACCATATGAGCGAAGAAGCAGCCAAGCTACACCTGGCAAAGCTCTCAGAGAGGGAGACTCTGTTTTTCTTTCTTTCTTTGATTTATCAATTTGCTCTGGACAGTACAGAAATAAAACAACATATCCTACAATTTCAGTTTCACATAATATTTTCATTATGATCATATTTTAAACAGATAAATAGGTAACCTTCATTATAGAAGAGATATGAAAAGTTAGTACACAAATGTAAGAATCAATGACTATTTAAAACCCATAAAAAGTTGGGAAATTTATCACATGAAAATTTTATGTAAATGTTTTCCTGAGAGTAGTTGCATTAACACTAGCTACAAATGATAACATTTTTTACACAGCAAACAGCCATTAAATAAGTGGAAGTTCTAATGCTGATTTCAAGGAAAAAAATAAATAAAAAAAAAAGAACAAACCCACAGCATAAAGGTAAATTGGTTAGCCTGTCGATGCTCAGAAAATAGCAAGCTCTGTTTTTCTCATGTCTAAACTTGTTTTGATTTTCAATTCTTAAAAAGTCATAGCCAGTTTTTGTTAAAACAATACATATCAACATTTAGTAGTAAACTAATACAATTTTTTTTGTTTTTAAAAGAATACTGAAAAAAACCCAGATGCATACTGCTACGCACACGAAGAAGCACAACAACCTATATAAAAGAGAAACCGGAAGTAATAAACTAGCTGTGTGACTCTGTTCAAATACAAGACCCACCAAAAGTAAGCATCTCAGAATTTCAACAAGAAAACTTACTTCTGCCATTCAGAAATGGAAAGCATTACTTGGCATTCAAGCAGAGGGATATACTCTCTGCCCAGAAAATTTTCATCTCAGGTGAAGCTGTCCAGACTGAAGATAAATAGCTGTTGTCTGTATCTTCGGGCACCAACAATATACTTCAGCATGCTTGGTCCTACAAACCTATTATTCTGCCCCACAACCCTCCCTCCTTTGATCTCTAAAGGCAAACCATGTATTTTGATTTTCTTTTTCTACTTCGTGTAGCTGATATTTCTTTCCTACAAGAAACTATAGAGTTGTAAGACATTTATCAAGGAAGCAAGCTTTTGAATTTCTTCTCCTTACAATTTAATAAAACAAGCTAAAAATCAATACATGTAGAAACAATCTTAGAACTATAAGTGACTGAGGGTGTATTATATTTGATGCCATAGATAAAATAAAACTTGAGTGATCACAGATCACATACCATAATAGCAGCAAAGCAGACAGGATTTTTGTAATTAAGAAGTAGACAGATCAATAGAATATCTGTTATATTTTGGAAAGTCAGCAAGTAGCAGTTCTTTGAGTTTCTGACCTAGAGAACAGTCTGATACATTTTTTGTTGCCCCAGCGTAATCTATCCATCTGCAAGAAAGAGCTTTGTTGTGTATTTAGCCTAGGGATGAATTAAAGATACATGTTAGATTTCAGTGAGTTTATTAAAAAAACAATTTCAAGGAACCAGTCAAAGCTCAACAAAAAATAATGAACTTTAAAAAAAGAAAGAGCTGGGTGTTTTGGGGGAGGGTGTGGGGGACTGTCTGTTTGTTTGTTTTAATTCATGGAAGCACAAGAGAAGTTGATTAATCTGTGTGTGCATCTCTTTAGGAGAAAGCATGGTTTTGATAGATATATACACCTGAAATTGTATAGCAAAACACAAAATTCAATTGAATTTCAAAAGTTTTGTCTCAAGATATAATTGAAAGAATAAAATCCCTGCTGACTGTTGCAGCACAACTACCGGAGAAAAAGAGAGAGAAAAGCAAAATATCCCTGACAGTTTTTTATATTTGCTAGAGTTGAGCCAGAACTGGCCCTGGGCTTTCTTCATTTGTTTTTGATTCATGCCTACATCCTGGAAATCCAATTTAAATTTCAGATAGCAGTATAAATTTGAACTGGTTCAAGCAGAAAGCAACCAAAAATCCAAACAAGTAAAAAAAAAAATCCTCTCAATTAACAGAGGACAAGTTTTGAGCCAAATGTTTCATTAAAGATTTGGATTTTGCTTCAGTTATCTCATGCAACTCAAAATATTTTTTTTCCTTCCACATAGCGAAGTTGATTTAAGTAAACGACTTGTTCCAGGGTGTAACATTTCTTAATTCTACCTGATTCTCTGGACCTGCTGATGCACACTACTAACCTCAGACCTTAGAAGGTGCCTCTGGGCTCACTCACAGTAGCATTGTGTTCTACAAATAGTCCCTGAACACTTGTAAAACATATTAAAATTTTTGGTGGGTTTAAAAAAAATATGGAATAAAGTTTCAATTACATGTACCTTCAGTTATTTGCTTTACTTAAATATTATTTCAATATTGTATATAATATCCGTATTGTAAAATCATTCTAAAGAAGCTCTTCTGTTAAAAGTGATAAACAGTTAGAAGACAGTGGCAGGAAAATGATGCAAACGAACTCTGTTCACAGATCAGTTGGAAGTTCTCAACTTTTTTCAGACAATCAGTCTTCTGCAAATAAAAGTTCACTCAGTTATACCTATGTAGCAAATTCAATATTTGGCATTAAATTCTTTGCATTTTACTAATTACAAAGATGATAAATGTACAGCAAGGCAATGCAATGCAGCTACAGACAGCGTAAGTCAAGCGGAAGTGCACCTCATTTGATGCGATAGCTATGCATCCTTAGTCTATTTTTTATTCCTTTCATATTTTCTAACATGAAGTACTATTAGTGACTACAAATACCAGCTTTGTTGTTAGACAAGTGTTCCATCAATATTTTGTAAACGCTTACTCAGGAAATGCCTTTTCAGCAAAAACAGAGATTTTCAGTCACAAGAAACACCCATCTTTCCAGTCATTTTACACTGGATCATTTTCCTTTAATGAATCCTTGTTAACAGAGATGTCTAACATCAACGGGAATAGTTGAGAAATAATAATTTAGAGCATCAAAGAAAAAAAGGCTCAAGATGTTAACTAGAAGGTAGATTTAGACAAGGGTAAGAACTACTAGATACTATTTCCTCTTATTGAATTTTCCTGACTATTACACAATATTGACAATTATTTCCTCTCTGTCATTATTTTCAGGCACATGCAGCTAAGCCTAAAAAAAAAAAAAAAAAAAAAATAATCAAAATTCAACAACATAGCACTACCAACACCACTACATCACCCACTCTTTGTTTAGGGACAGACTCTGCTTTTATTTTCATTAGAGGGCCTTCCATTGACATTACAGTCCAAATTTGGAGGCCAGGCCTGAAAACCACCCATAAGCAAACCGCTCCCAGCCTCAGTTCAGCAGTTATCTCACAACGCTCCCAGGAGCATGCGGGCTGCAGTCTCCCTGGCGTCCACCACTGCCCTTCTCCCACTGCTCGGCACTGCCCAACCTGAATTACGGGTTTCCAACAGGCATCAACTCTAACCTCGGTCACTACAAAAGCAACAGAGGCATACACACACGTGAATACTTACTAAGCAAGACAAAGAGCAGCGTTGAACGGCGCAAGGCGAGACCAGACTGGATGACATGGTTCAGTAAGACATAGTATCCGTGATGTTTGTTGACAGACACTATTGAGATTATCAGTGCCTAATAATTTTGGTATTTAATACATGAGAATCACACCATGTGTTATTATGCTACTGCTCATCACTAAAGCATAAGAGATGACACAAACGTGGAACACATGGCACAGGGCATAGATGAGGAAGAAGAGGCCTCGTAGGATCAGTATGATAAAAGCTGTCAGAGTACAGCTCAAGTCCTTGAAGAGCTTTGTTGGGCAAGAAGCAAAGGTTTGTCTGTTACGTGATATTCTTGAAAAATAAACCATCTCTGCATCCGTTTAGGGTACACTAAAAACTTGTTGGTAGTGCTCCATCACTGGAAGACTCCGTGGGAAGACCATAGGAAAGCAATACAGTTGTAACACTGAAACAGGATGAACAAGTCACTCTAGAATTAGAACCTCACCACCACCACCATTTTACACAACAAAGCACTGAAATTACCATCACAAAAAACCCACTGAGGTCAACTAGATAAGCAGTATTTAAAAAGATTGACTGTCTCCTGTGTTCATGAGAGAATAGTGGCTTTAAGACAGGACTTTCCCCCCCCCCAATAAGCAGAAGAGACATGAACCTTTATATTTATGAAAATAAATCAAGGATTCTGTGCTGGGCTCTTCACTTCTGCAAGAAAGCTGTTCCCAGCTGTTCACAACAGAAATATTAGCATCATCCTCAAACATTTAAGTCTGATACTGATAGACAGGATGGTAGATTGAGAAATGGCTGGTGACTTCCACAGCTATTTCTGTATTTTCCATATTCAAACCAGTTTACTCATACCCAGTCATGACTTTAGTTTGTTAAATTTTAGAGAGATGCAGTAAACTTACATATGCATGGATGCATGCACACCATGCCAGTTTATAATAGACAACCGTTGCCTTTCCATTGAGAGAGAAAAGCTCATATAAAAGAGAAGAAAATGACAAAGCAGAATAGCATAAACTTAAAAACCTTTAAGTTCAAATATTTTAATAGCATGAATATTCTTTAACTAAACCTAAAGCTGAAACATAACATCCTTAAAGTGTTAACATCCAGAAAGTACTACGGAGAACACAATTTTGTGAACTGTACTAATAACCATCACTACATTATCACAATTATGTTGTATTACTTAGCTTCCATTACTCAATAAGCCATTTGTCCACCCAACCATCAATAGACCATAGTGGTATGGAACAGTACATCAATATTTATGGCTCTAAATATTTTCTTTCACTGAGTGTAGTCCCTATTTTTCCACCAAGGCAATTTGAAGAAAATATTTTCAGTATAAACATCCACAAAAAAATAAACTAGCAACAATGCAGCATTTCGGGGGGGGGGGGGGGGGGGAGCAGCTTCCAAACATCATCTCACTCTGCTATGCTTTCATGTACAAGGATTTGGGATTTTCTTGCCTCACTGTTACTCCTCTATTTTCAAACCTTTCAATAGCTTGGATCATCAAGCCTATTTTTCTCTTACCAAGGTATGCAATTCCTTCCTCAAAAAACCTGAAAGGATATGAATTTTGTCAGAGCCCTTGAGTCATGAATTCCTTTGCTTATGCTTAAAAGGGTGGAAGAACTGATCTTGTGGGGAAAAGACAAAGACCAAAAGCGCCACACCTAACATGGCACCGAGGCTGTACTGTTCCCAGGCTACACACAGCAACAAATTACTCTCTCAAAAGAAGAATGCAGGTCTTACATGAAGTGGAACAATTAATTTCACGCTTGTCAGCCCCGTCTCAATAGTGTGTTGATTTGAATCAGATATTTGTGGCGCATTACTGCATGCAGCGGACAGTCTTGATGCCTCCTGAGCAGACATATTGCAATGATGACTATCATTGTAAAACAATCCATCAATAAGAGTAATTACAGTATTGATCAAAATGGCTCGTTGTTTCGTATCAGAATCAATTCTCAGGAGTTGCCAGAAACAGAAATATCTAATGGAGTATTCCATCACTGCAGCAACTGAAACAGCTAATATTCCTGAAAGCTCTTAATAATTACTCATTGACTCTAGATTTCTGCTTCAGTGGTTAACTATACCCTGCTTACTGTTGCTTGAAAGTCAGTCTTAGTGGTTGAAATAAGATTCCAATGCAAATTCATAAAGTGCTAACAGCTGCAAAAAAATTCAAAAACACTTTATATAATTTCACTGTGTTCTGCTAATCAGAGAATCTAATTATATTTCTTATTACATTGTTTCTGGGTGAGAAACTGCATTCTGGACGCCGACAGCTCATTTTACAGTGGCTGCTCTTACAGTACTCTACAATAGGCAGGGTGGAATGCATTACGGCTCAGATTGTAAACAATAGAAAGCATAATACCATTAATGGGATATTTTCGTGTAAGTGTCACTCACTGAATTACAGATGGTGTTGAGATACCATCAGCTCTTAATGCTGCACTAGCAACCCTAGAAGATATCTTCATAACACGTTCCTGTTTCGTTTCAGATTTGTTCTCGCACCTAGACTGTCCTACTAGTGAACTGCATGTAATTAAGACTATATTAAAATACATTTGCATGCTGATATAATCTTAAATTGCCAATAAAAACATATTTAAATTAATAAACTGGCACATTACACAGGCACTGCAAGAGACAGTATTATACCATTTCTAATAAAATACTTTTATGTAACACACTAGCATTATCATCAATTGGAAATCACTAATATTTCCTCTGATGTTTGCTGAAGTAGCATTAATTATGCTCACTTTCTTTTGATATTCATGTACCATCAATGTAATTAATTTGGAGCTTACTGAAGTGTGAAATGTTCTGCCTGATAATAGATTTCCCAGAACCTCATACAGCAGTCGACCTTAAGCATTCCAGTTTTGCTACGGCTAAACAGAGAGGCTGAGTTCAATACTACAGTATCCTCAATGGTAAAGCAGCAGCACAGGAAATAACAGTGATCTGGAAGCCTTTTTTAAAAATATTTTCCTGATAAGGTTTAGCATAAATATTTGGGTACCTCAACAGAGGAAAAGGTAAGCTGAAATGTGGAAAGGCACCAATGCAAACAGCATGTTGGAGTTCCAGCTGCAGGGTGAAAAGAACTAGGGTTGCTTCAGTTTGGTTTTAATTGCTAAGACTACCTTTTGCAAATCATTGAAGGACTGGACTTAATAACATGGAGCATTTTAAAGTAAGGATGCTTAGGGCAAAATACATGAAATTTTGCAAAACTAAGAACAGCAAGGAACAAATATTAAATAACAGATCCCATTTAGTCTGTCATTGATGGCAATAAGGAAACTCTCTAAGCTTACGCAGGACCTGTTTCACACCCCACTGAAGTAGAGAGGAATTTTCTTTTTTACCCTCATGTGTTTAGGATCAGGCCTTATAATACATAAATATCAACAGAGTGAGAACATCAAATATTTTAAGTATTTAGATGTCTAAACATTCTTCTCCATATTGCTCTATTTATACCCTCTAGAGTTGTGCTCCACTTAATTCCACATTACTAACATTGCCTTGGTTTTTTTCCTCAAGGGGATTACATTTCCACCCTAATGATATCATCAGAAAGTTAATCTATGCTCATCCAAGATGCTTTAATCATTTCCTGCATCTAACAGCTGGCAAAGTCTGTCAAATGCAATACCAAAAAAGCCTAGGAATCTTAGTAGATGAGCCACCTGACACTGCTACTGCCACAGTTTTGTAAAGTTTACTCAGGAAAGAACCACAATAGCTCAGATACTACCAAACCACTTCTGATAAATACGGAGTTTTTAATAAGCACCAATGTATTTTTTTAACCCTACAGTCAAGGATGAATGACCAGCAGTTTCTACTGTTTCCATTCATCTTGCTTCCTTCAGAAAAGGAAAGCTCGGGAAAAACTCCTCCAAACGGACTGCCTACAATTTACAAAATTAAGTTCAAAAAATATCCCACAGAAACCCAGAATACAAAACCAGACAAAACAGATGGTACATCTTCTTCAGAGAACAGGTATTTTTCTTCCACGCTCCCGATACACACATACTTATCCTGTACTAAGGATGCAGAGTGTGGTTTAGTGTAGCAGGACTAGCTTTTACAAGCCCAGACTCCAGGTACAGGAATAAAAGCAGCCTAAATAAAAATGTTTATTCTGTAAATGCAGGTAAAATTTTATGACAGTATGCTTTCAAAATATGACAATAAAGAGCGTTTGTGAGATAGCTGTAAATTATAGGACATGTAGAACCTACAGGGAAACTCCCGCCGAGGCAGGTCTTCTCTAAACCAAATGCATGCACTGCACTCGGGATATACATCCTTATGCCTTTATAGTTTATACTTTTCATTCATCATAGTATTATCTGTTTTAAAAATTTTCCTTGAGCAAAAGCTATGCACAGCTGGTGAACGAATGTCATAAAATCCTTGCCCGCTCAAACTAGCTGACAGAGAAAACCAGCTAATGACGCCTGAGGTGTCTGTGTGCCACCATTAACACAGAATTAGTCCACTCTATTTCAACGAATCATGCTTTAAAAAAAATAATTTTAAAATGCCAGTGACACATGGTTTGCTTGCTATGCTCTAGGGAAAAAAAAAAATACAACTTTCCTACATTGTTTATATCACTATCATTTAAAACTGCATATTAAGAAACATAATAAAAATGCTGACAGCAGCATTTATTATTGATAAAGACAGATAATGCTATTAAGCAAGGAGATGTACTTTTCATAATTGGTGATTATCATAAGATTTCACCATGATCATAAGCCACCTTCACTAAAAAGCAGCAAAGGATTTCAGTTTGTTTCAACAGATTTGAAGCGACTCTCTCTGCCACAGCATTTCCAGTTTCTGCTTGTTTCAAAGGGCCAGAATTCTCTGTAGGTAATTAATGCTTAGAGACAATTTCATAATGTTACTACCTTCCGCTAGACTGCATTTCACAAGAGCCAGCTTAGACCAAGGTCTGCAAGCAAGTTGTAAGCCACCTATTCACATTATCCTGCCTGAACGTTTTACCAACAGATAGCAATCCAAAGCAACAGAGGCTACAGAAGCTCCTTGAAGTCTCCTGCAACATAGCGAAGTATTTGCTCTAAGAAGCTCCCACCTGGAGTCTATGCAAAGCTATGCAGAATTAGTGACAAATGATCAGAAAAACATTTAAGGATTCTTAGTTTTTGGACAGATTATTATTCCAATTCATTGTCTTGGTTCCACAGATTTTTATATTATAGATTCAGTTTCATATTATTGCTTCGGACAAAACAGACATGGTTTAATAATTACAAATTTTATCTTCCCACAACATTTTGTTGATTTAACCGTTGTTTAATGACACAATTCCAGTAGAGGCATGCACACTTATACTGACTGCTGATTTGGATTTAATGCTGACTAAATAGCAGCTTATTACATACAGAAAAATCCACATCGCTGCATGAAACCACTTGCTTCCTTGAGGCTCGAGACATACAACAAAATTCTGTCTTGTAATAAGTACGTCACCTTCTTATAGCAAGACAGCACGTCTGACACATCTCTGCTCAGCTGCTGCGTAAGCAACCTTCAAAACTGAGAAAGTCGCCAGCACTACACCTGCGAGCACTGTGAGACCCGATTATCCTCTTTGAAAACAAGAGCAAAATTAATCTGTTGTAAAATGGGCATAAAACACCACTTATACAAGAACTAAGCTATGGAAAGAGGTTAAAGGCTTGGCACAGCAGATATGACATCATCATATCTGAGTACGAGTATCTTCCCTGGCCTTGTTTCCTATGTCCATGTATACCAAACAACAAGGAGGCAAGAGATTGAGTGGATGGCCAATACTTCCAAGAAAAGACAGAAAAGAAAGAAAAAATTGAATAGTAAAAAGATAGCGTATTATTCAGATATATACCCACCAGCATTTTTCAGTATAGTCACCGTTAAAAGTCTTGGCAGACTTACCACAGATTTTAAAATGAGCATGTATTTTTTAAAAACTATATTATTTATACTAACAAGTGCAAAGCCAGTAGTGTTGTTAAGAAATACTTGTTCTTTGAGGACTCTTGCTTCATACACACGGAGCAAGGCTTGTTGACAAAACCTGCTGAATGTAGGAGATAGGCAGATTTTATTCCCTTCCCCATATGAAAATTAACTAGAAGCAGGTGCAGTAAATACAGTTGTCCAATACTGCTCAGAGTTACAAAAGACTAAAACCTATTAGAAGCTTTTATGCAGAAAGTCGAGTGATATCATATTTCATTATTGAAATTTGTTAAATACCATCTTCTAGATTCCCCTGTTTTGCTTTATCCTTATAGAAACCTCTACTTTTTTTTTTTTTTTTTAAGGATGGCATATAAAACTACAAGAGAAACATCTTTTTCTGAACCAATAAACAGCGGCGAGAATTACTTTTAGTTTTTTAATACAAGGATTACTATAAAACACATGTTTTTCTTTTTCTTAAACAGCCTGCTGGAATGAAATTTTTTTTTTTCCTCTCATCAGTCAAACGTCTAGTAAAGATGATAGGTTGAAATCATACACTTTCACTGGAACTACTGAAGTAGGTATAGCTTTTGGGCAGATCTGTCCATTCTATTAATTACTCTCCAGTTAATAAGGCAGCTGTTTATGTTTATGAATAAGGGGGTTATAAAATCCAATCCAAGCAGAAAGATTCTGAAAAATAACTTCAAGTTAGCTTATCTACAAACAAGGCCTGATGCAAACCCATTGCTCCATTTCTAAATGGCAACACAATTTCAATTTGGAAGTTTCAGCTCTTCAGTGTACCTGCAATTTCAGAGCTATTTCTACTTTTTCTTTCCAAGTTATATAACCTTTCACTGCTTTTTACAGTGCAA
This sequence comes from Platalea leucorodia, assembly GCF_965183815.1. Lineage (NCBI taxonomy): Eukaryota > Metazoa > Chordata > Aves > Pelecaniformes > Threskiornithidae > Platalea > Platalea leucorodia. The sequence continues at coordinate 298,676 of NC_138831.1, read as the reverse complement.
TAGCAGTTCCAGAATGGACCAGCTTTTAATGCAAGCATTAAAATTTCTTTTAATGCAAATATAAGCCTGTGAATCTAAGCAAAAGTGCAGAATTACTGTTTTGCACTAAAGGGCAACGTACTTTTCTCATCCGATTGTTCTCAAATGCCTCAGCATTTTAAAATTCTTTAAAAAAACACAGTACCAAACCCATTGAAGCTAAAATTGAAAATGCCTAAAAGTTTACAGTGCAAGACTTGCATCATCTTCACTCATCTTCCTACTACAATCAGTACAAAAAACTTAGAATTCAGGGTAGTGGTAATTTCTACTTGACCAGTTATAGCCTCATATTCCATATTAACATTAATGGCTTTTTTATGAAACTTGTGAAATTGTTTGGAACAAAACAGGTCATTCCCCAAAGCTAGCCACAACATGAGAAATCGTCCTTGTCCTTCACCATGGTGTTCCCAGTTTCCTTCTCTTGGGAAAAGGAGAGATACATAAGGAACCTATAGTTGGAATTCAGACTTCACTGACATCTGCAGTCCTGCTTGCTTTGAATTACAACGGGTAAAATTGCAGTCTTCAGCAGAAACAGTTGTAGCATTTAACCGCTCTGCTTTTTATCCCTACAGCCACAACGTCTTTACAATTTTTAGTCTGAAAGCAGCAAAAATTTTAATTTAAAGTATATATTGTGAATACTCATGTTAATATCTTTCCCTTTTCCCTATGTGACATTGCAATACACAAATAATCGACTTTTTGTAAAAAAATTTTCAATGCTCATTTTCACGGCACCATAACTTATCTGAACAAATTCAAGAGTTAGTTTGAGGCTGACATATCTTGTGTTAAACTGCTGTAAAAGGAAAGAAATTTAAAAAAAAAAAAAATAAACAACATTCCATTTGTCTTGTTACTACGCACTTAACCACACAAAATGTTTCTTGCTATGTGTGTGTTGAACCAAAGAATTTTGAAAGGAAAGAAATTATTAGTTCTGTAAGTAAGACTGTGCATGCAATACTATTTGCAGACACATGAGATGGAAGATTCCATGCTTCCAGAAAGCTACAAGACTTGCTTGTCTAAATGCCTAATCAGACATGCAAGCATAATATTTAAGACCTTTTAGTCGGTAAACTACTAAATTAATAGGAATTAAAATAATGTGCTTAAGGTAAAAAAAAACTAACAGGAATAGTTAGCAAGTGTCTTTTATGTACCTAGTGCTATACTCTGAAAGTTCAAGTCTTATTCATCTTCTATACAAAAACTGCCTATGTGGAAGAGAAAACTAACAACTGAGCACAGTGACACATAAGACACAGCTCTACAATGCATTTAATTTTGATTACATATGGATATTTGCAGATCAGACAGGGGAGAGACACAATTAGACTAATTCAAGACTACATTTAGCCTTCACCCGACACCGACAAATATACTTTTTTCCAGCATCAACAGCATAGGACACTGCCAACATAGGCACCTATAAGCATTGCGCTGCAAACTGCGGCATACCGTGCATGACAGCAAGGCTTTGCCTGCAAGTTATTTTTTCTCCTTCCATACCCGGAGCATTATGTTAAATAAGCTGTTCCATTACATTTAAGCCTACCCCTATATAAGAAGTCGCTCCAATTCCAGTTTTCACCATGTGTTACTATGAAGCACACAAATGCAGCTTAACTCAGCTAGTTCAAAGAATCTCTCTTCTTCCAAAGACACGTAACAGTTTTGTTTATTGTCATCTTCAGACTCTTCTCAATCACATCGATACATTCTCATGTTATTTCAGCCACTAATACCACCTCATTTACCCTCATTAACAATACCCTCATTTACCTTATTATTTAAGTAATAAATTCACTTCTAAGCTTTAGGACAGTAAACCAGAGAAGCTAAACTCATGAGTATCTAAATCCACTTTAAACTTTGCTTCATGTTGGTGAGACAGCTGGTGTGCTGTGACCACCACTTATTACGCTAATCACAATTATTTCACTCTTTCCTAGAGCGCCTGTGCTGCTGCAGTGTCCAGCTGTTCTCTCTCATGTTGTATTTAGACTGCAGACTTGTGGGGCTAGAATTGTCTTTTCATTGCCCATATGTAACTATACACAACTGAACTCTGAGATGCTCCAAAACAAACCTGTTAAAATAATTCAATAAAACATAGACAGTATGAAAAGTTTATGATTTTCATTCTCTCTCAGATTTGTTGCCAGTATTGTTATCCATATTATGGAAGTTATACAAACAATAGACTTCTCAGTTCAGTGGCTAAATAAATTACTTCAGCTTGGGTCAAGATGAGTTGTCCCCTTCCTGTTCTTTCATTTTGAAAAGGAAATACAGATGTCAGTTTTGAAACAGAAGTGGAGCTTGGAGACACAGTTTGAAGGTCCAATTTTGATTTTTCCAAAACATTCTGAAAATGCAAGAATTAACTGCTTTGCATTTTTAAGGACACCATCCCACTACTGAATTAATAATCTCCTGGGTACAAAGAGGAAAAAATCCAACTCTGCGTAAGAGGAAAAGACAGCAACCCCTATGTTGAGTTTGCCTAAATAAAAACCTCTTGTGAGCTTTCCTATTAGAACTGCTTCTGTTTGCTGCAAAAGCTGTTGATCTTCTCCAGGGACAAGAAAACAGGCGTTGTGCTAGTTTTTGCCGAGATACTACATGTTAGTAATATGGGAAAAAGCTTCTCCTTTCTCTTGCTTAGGTTTGTCAGAAGCATTTTACTTTGTCACCTTGTCAAAGTTAACACTGGAAGATGAAAACTGTAGATTTCTTGGGTAGTGGCTCCTAAGATCACCACCAACAGCAACAGCACTACCACAAAGGGGTTGGAAACACTTGGAAGGGACCAGAGCAGCAGCAAGAAGGGCAGAGAGACCCAAGGCTGGAGTCGCCCAGCAGAAGCAGCACAGGACCACAGCAGCTCAATGCCCCAGGTGGCATCCCCATCCATATGTTTTTCTAGGCTAATCATCTTCTCAAGCCACGGGCCACTACCATCAGTCCTAAAGATTAAGTACTCGCAACCAAAGCAGACGTTTAGATCCACCCATCACAAACGACATTTACAACTGGAAACACAAGAATCTGAGGCTTTATATCTTTAAAAATGGACAAAAACCCTCAGGGAAATAACAAATGAACAAGCTACACTAAAAAACAGTTTAGCTGAAAAGCTCAACACTTCTAAACTAAGAGAAGCTTGAGGTACAGTTGCAAAAGCATTTGAGCTTGCGTATATAAACACTTTATGATGCAAGCTTAACTCTGCTTGTGTTTCTTCCTGAGATCACAGTGACTTTCAGTGCACAGAATGGTCTCGCAATCTCACAAACTAAGGTTTCAAATGTACAATTTTGCAATTGTAATGATGCTTTTTATGCAAAATTATTATATTTAATTGCTATTTTATTTCTATTCAGTTCTAATGTTTTGCATCAAGGAAACATTTCTATGGATGCAGCAACATTTTATAACTCCAGATGTAGATCTGAATCATTAACAGAACCTCAGTAAACCAGACGCTAATTCCAACAGCTGAAAATTACTGTGAATAAAAGTGAAAGCTGCAGCCTATGTACTCCTATAAACCTCGTCAGAAAATATACTCCTAAAAAGACTTGCCTTTGCATCTTTGGTTTGAAAAAGAAATGCTTAGTGTTTTGATTCTACCCACTGAGATCATCTTCCACAATTTAACGTGACTTTCACATAAAGAACTTTCTACAACCTGTACCAAGGTAAATGGGTCGAATCTTCGATTTCAAAAGACAACGTCCACAATTAATCTGAGAATGCAAAAGACAACGTCCGCAACTAATCTGAGAATGTAAAGATGATCGAAAAGTGGCTTTATGCTCTTCAAATCTAACGCTCAATGTGCAAACTGACGGTGACCTCGTTTCTGGATGCTGTCTCCCAGTTCTGTGAAATCGCTCTGTGCTGGTAGAACTGCAGAAAATGCAACTTGAAAATTTTATACTTGTACAGTACCACAGGAAATGTCACCGAAGTTACTTTGGCAAGCATTGGTGCTCTCAAGGTACTTTCGTAAAAAAGCTAGATGTTTACAGATTCCCATCTCACTGACAAACTGACAGAGACATTTCAGCTACAGCGATTCTATTATTTAAACTAAAGCAAAAATCTCTGTGTTAATGAGATACATCTGGGAACTTGGGGTCAAACCCTACGACGGTTAACACAATGAAAAGATATGAAACATCACAAAGCACTTGAGGGGAGTTCCTCACAACATTAATTTTTAGCCTGGCAGAATTATTCATTATAAGATCCCACAGATGAAAACTAATGTACTGTGAATTTTATACCACTTCATTATAATTCAAATTACTTTTTCTTCCTTCTTACATTGTCATTGTTCGATACACTAAAATACCTCTGCTCCTTTTATAAAGCATAAGAATAGTGTCAATGTTCATCAAATAACGTATTAAATAAGTAATATTCAACAACTACATATGGCTGAATATTATTGAACTATGTTATACTACAAAATTGTCATTTCATATCAAAATCTGACTTATATAGCAAGGCAAAGAAAAACTAAAGACGCAAGTGTTCTTTTAAGGGGAAGAAAAAAATCAAACCTTCTATTAGCTGTTCACTGTTTTAAAAATAGATATTTATGAAAAGAATTTTAAAGACACTCTTTAACTTCTAACATTTATTTTCAAATCCTCAAGTCTTAGCTACAAAATAAGAATATTCAGTACATTAAGTCACACTCCATTTTTTTTTTTAAGGCACCGATAAAAATTAGCCCACTACCCACTACATTTTACACAATTTCACAGGATATCACACTGGACGAAGCACTTCTGCATACCCAATAGTTACTCAGCACCTTCCTTATTTTCATGGTAGAAAGTCAGTTTTGCTGGTGTTCTGAAACCAAAGAGACATTTTAAGTATTGGTCTCTTTTCTCTCTAGAGGCCTTAGTCTGCAATATAGGCTGCAGTCTATCATAAAAATATTAGCCTAATTACTATAACCGTAAAATTAGGTTGACAAACTATTTTCCTATGCTAATTTGCACAATCTCAGCACTTCACTCCCAGTATGTCAAGAGTGTAAAGGTACCGAGTTTCTTCCAGTGCTACTGAAAACCGAAGTGTTTCATTACGGGCAAAACAATTTCTGTATCACACCATGGAATGGCTATTGTTTTCAATGTCTTAAAGTCCTTCAAACTCTATTGCTCCCCACTTTAGCATGCTTACTGGAAGCTCTGGGATTTTCTGTACGAAAGTAATGTCTTTCATACCTCTTCAACTGTATACAATAGTTTTTCTCTTGCTTTTCAGGAAGTGTTTTTGAGCCATAAATATAAAAAAAATTTACAAAGGAAACAAAATACAATTTATCCCACAACTATGTGTTTGCTTTCACGCAGATTTTTTTTTTTTAAAGTAGGTCAAATCCTTTTAAACGAGTACTGATGACTCGGGCAATTTTTTTCCATCCTTAGGGTCCCTGTCTGTGCTTATCCATCAAAGTCCCAGTCTACCCATGAAAATTTGTCTGGGCAAGACAGGATTTGGCCTGACTCTTGGGCAGTAGTACAAGATCCAGCACTTTAAAATAATTTTCAGTGCTTCCTCAAAGAGCCTGCAGAGGACAACAAATCTGCAGTTCAGCACTCCCCTTGCACACTCCAAGTTTACCTCTAAATTCCAGTCTCTTCGACCAATGCTCTCCGCTCAGCGATGCACATCAGCATCATTTCCTCGCGGAGGGCCAGTGTTTACTGCTGTGACAGGCAGCGCTGCTTTGAGCAGGCTGTCTCGCAGGCTGTGTGCAACGTTCATTTACAAAAAGAACTGAGTCTGGCATAACCTGCTAACAGCTGGAAGAGAGACTGGGGAGGTGAAGGGAGATTGCTCCTTTCTTTAGGAGGCCACAGGGCAAGCAGCTCAAGAGGCAGCGAGTGGTTCAGTGGAGGTGCGAGATGGTCTCAGCAAGGAGCTCGTCGTTTCCAGCTCAACCAGACACTGCTGAGAGGAGGTCACGCTTACAAATCATTTAGTGAAATTCATAAGGGGAAGACTAAGCCATCAGAACACGTCAGAGTCCCATCATAACAATCTAGATAAAAGCATAAGAACACCTTGGTGATTTCGGAGCACATCAGACTGACTTGGGAATGCCAGCGTTATTGGGAGTTGGGAGGGTCAAAAATTCTTTAGAGGCAATTGATGCCTCTGTTCTGGCTCACATCTTTATTTGGGGGAGGAGGGGTGTTTACCTCAGATCACTGGATCAAACTAAGGGGCAGAACATGCAATGCAGAAGAAAGGCACTTTGCCAAGGAGCCACGGGGAGTGGCGCAGCAAAGGCACCTAAGAGTGGTGGCTGGGGCAGGAATCATCTAGGAGAAGGAGCTAGAGAAGCCCAGGGCAGAGGAAAGCACAGAGAGGACAGAAGAGGGATGAGGCAGTGCCAATGCCAGCCGAAACCCTCAGCAGCCGCCTGCCCAGTCTGCCTGCGCTGCCTTCATATACTTTGACCACCTCTGCCCAGATGTGCCCATACGCCTCCTTCCCACAGCTAACTAGAAATGCATTAGCCCTTAATAAAGGGCATGGTCTGTGCCTTTTACTTCACAGTTCTCTGGCTGCGCGGGACAGAGAAATAATACGTGGAGAAAAAGTTTAAGATTCAACGCCTTGGTGCCAAAATGTCCAGAGGAACGAGTTCTATCAGTCTGACAGCACTCGCGCCGGGAGGGCAGACTGCTGTAATGCTTACATTGCTACAGCTTACAGTCTGAAACAAGCAGCAGATAGGCACTTTTGAAAGTACCACCTTCTGCTTAATAAAACTCCTTTTCTCGGAAATTCATTTTCCTGCAAATTCTTGAAAATTGCTTTGTTCCAATGGAAATGTCTGCTAATGACACAAAACCTTTTAAAATATGCTGACCATGTCATGAACTTCATTTGCATATTAATAGATATCTCTCTCTCAAGGGATTAATTGCCTTCCCAATAGAATCAACACAATCCCATTTATGCAGGTTTATCCTGGCTCTGGGATGGGGGTGGGGACGGGCACTTCATCAACTGCAACTCTATTGTTTCAGAATTTGGGACTTCTCAGCACTTACCTTTTTATGTTCTTACATGCTTTTCAGTAATCATGGGCAGTATGATATAGAGATAGACCAAGCTTATGCAATTCAAAAATGGCAAATTAAATAATTCTATTATAGAATTCTACAGACTAGATAAATTGTACATTAAAAAGTAATTAATATACATTATTATAAATGTAAAAACTAGAAATCTGAGTACAGTGATAATCTAGAACTCCTTCCTGTGCAAAAAGAGAAGTCTATTGAGACTTGATGATGATGCCAGGTTATTCTCTCACACAGGCTATTCTCAACTAACACATGCTTAATGAGGCCACACATCGGTAGTCTCTCCTACAGTCAGTTAGGAGGACATTTTAAAGCACTCTCACAATATACTGTGACTGAAATTATCTAAATACGCAATAAAATTCATTTGTATCGGAATCCTGGCAACCACGGAACTCGCATCTTAAGCTAAGAAAATATCTAGCGTGCACAGTGTTCATGTGACAAGAGCTCATTAGTGAATATGACAGAGGCGACAGCAATACAAGAATCCACTTGGCAGATTTTGGATTCTAAACAACCTCTCCCAGTGAAAACCTACCTACTTTTCCCCTAAAAGGGATACAGAAGGTGAGGGGGGTAGACTAGAGCCCTATTTCAGACTAGACACTAAAACCTTTTCTATTTGAATTATTGTAATAACCTTGTATTTATTACAAAATTCTTGGGAAAAATATGTATTCGTCTTAGTTTACAACCTTTTTTTCCAGTGTTTTCCCCACTGACTCCTCTGGTTGATCCTTTCTGCAAGTAGATCCAATACCAGTTGAAACATTTCTCCACATGCACAGGAAGAATTTCTAGAATATTGCGCCTGGCACAGCTGGGAATACACTGTCTTTAATGACATTCATCTCTGTGCTTTTTGGGCCCAAGGATATGCAGATAATAATAGCAGAAAGTTTTAAAAAAACACCACCACTGTAATTACCATATCCTTTTCTCGTACTACTGCTGTTTCGAGGCCTCTGTCTCTGCTACTTAGAGCATTTCAGAGGAAGCAGATAAGTCATAATAAAATCCTCTGCTTTTGCTGTTCTGAAGTCAATGAGAAACTTTGATAGACTTCATAACAAAAACCTAAGATTTTAATCAGCTAATAATGAAAGTTTGACTGCGGTGCACTTTCTATTTATCTCTGATAGAACAGCGTAGAAATATTTAAGGGGACGAGGAGAAGTAAGCGTACAAAGAGAACATTATTCAAGATTCTAAACATAACGCCAGCATCCCCCGTGCAAACTTCCACAGAACTTATCATTTAGCCCAAGGGTGTCCTATACAGATGAAGAGCCAAAGACACACCCCACATTTTAGGAGAAGAATGCTTATTTTTCCCACATGGGAAAATCAGGTCAACTCAGCTTATCTTAAATATAATCCTCTTCGTGAGCAAAGAAGGTGCAAAATCCTTTCTTTGAACATAGAAAGAGTCAACCAACAGAAATTGTTATCCTTGCTGACCACTCCTTGATACCTTCTCCAAACATCAGACGGAATCTATCTTCTAAGCCTTCTTTCAGAACATGCCATCTCTGCTCTAACATGCCAATGCCACAAACATTCTCCTCAAAAACACCAGCCAGTGAAGCTCTCCACCCGCAATTTAACTCTGGGCTTCAGGGACCACGTGCTTCAGCACCTTGCCTCCAACTACATCTTACCATTAGCCTAAGTCATCTCAATGAGACCTATTCACAATGGGTAGGCCTACGAACTGAACCATGCTCAAGTGTAACTACAGCAACTTGAAATAGGTGAAACGTTGCTAACACCGTTTGATAGGATATAAACATTTAGACTTCAAAACTGGACCTTCTCAGGGCATTCGCACTACCCTAGGCCTGATTCTTATACATTAACTAGGATCTGCGAGTTTCTTAGAAGGATACAAGGCTCATTTTCTCCTCAAGCATCTGCCAAGGACTGTTCCAAGACTCCAGAAGGATTTTTTCCTCCTCCACATTCAGAGAAGCAGAGCATTTGATAGACTATTTTTCCTGCCCATTGCACTCTATCAAATGGCATTGCTTCCATGCTCCATAGGATGTCTCAGGGTTATTATATGGAAGGAACCTAGAAGTGGTTTTATAGTTCTAAAGTAACTTCTAAAATTTGCCTGAAATAGAGCAGAATTTATGTGGTCAAAAGGTGTGAAATTTCACACAATACTGATTTTATGACCTCTAGACTTTCCATGCACTAATTATCTGATTTCTCTTCATAATTGTAATAGGAAGCTTTTCAATCTGATTCTGGCCGAATTTTTCAAATATCTGTTTTAAGAAAATTTTTTAAAAGCTACTTTCTACCCTCATCAGAGTTTGTAAAAAGGAATGCACTGAGAACAAGTTATATAACCAGGTAGTTAGGGTACTTTTACATCACATGGAGAGCACATTTTTGCTAATACATCTACATTGCTATTGAAAGTTTATGTACTGTGATCAAACCTGATCATCAGGACAGATGGATCTATGCCTTCTTTCTAAATTGGTCCAACTGTATCTGATTTCACTGATGGGAGGAGCCTGGATGCGGTCCAGTCAGCCTGTTTGAAAGGGGACTGTGTGCTCACACCTGGTTATGAAGACAAAAATGAAGCTAATTCTTAAAGAAAATATTTGGCAAAAGCAGCATATCCTATTGTGAGGGACCACTTCATTATGTCTGAGACAATGTAAAATGCTCTGAACAGGACCCAATTTTGACATTTTGGCCCTGGAAATGGATTTTAATATACTTATGAATCTCAAAAATGTTATCTTAAATAAAAAACTCCCTAATGAAATATGACATAAATATATAGAAAATTAGTTAACTATAAACCATTACAAAAGACCACTTATTTACAAAAAGCATAATCCACACCAGAAATGTTGTGTTGGGATCTTTTCCTTGGTAGGAATGTACTTAAATTGCATCAAGAGACCACGAGCCAAATTCAGACAACCCATTTTGGCTTTACTACAACTGTAGCTTTAGTGAAGATTCAGAAAGGCTTGAAGCTTCTGATCAAAAAAAGGATTGTAAATCCTGTTAAAACAGATTAAGAGAAATACCGCACATATTGCTAAAAATATCAAGCATAATTTAAAAATTCTTCAAATGTTACCATTCCATTATGCTGATAATATTTTAGCAAAAAAAATAAGTTTAAAAAAAATAAAGAGAGAGTTGTGTTTCAATTTGAACATATATTTTAGATGGACTTTATAGCATGTCTCATCCATCCTACTGTCTTACATGCCTCCACGCAGTTAATGTTTTATCACCAGCAGCTTCTTTCTGGAGGTTTCAAACTGTTCCACAATCACACACCAAAGAGTTGTCTAATGTTACAGGCAAGAGGACTACCTACTGGCACAGGCACTGGGCCCGGGTTTGTCTGGCATTATACCATAACTTCAGGGAGAGCAAATTTCACACAGGGGCCACTGATCAGTTACTAAAAGCTGAGCACCCTGGGTAAAGCTAGGAAGTCTGAGATGGATCTTTCTAACAAGATCCAGTTTATATACAGGTTTTTCTTTTTCTACTTTTTGCATTTCCATATTTATGTAGGAAATACAACACACAGTTAATAAAGACTAAAGGCAATTCTGTAATAGGTTCATTTTGTTGAAATCAATTCAAGACATAGTAGGAAAGATCTTATCTCTTGTTATCTTATGTTGCTATTCCTCTTGGTAGTGCCTGCATGTTTTCCTCATCTATATTGAGCTACAGTAGGCTGCGGGAGAGAATCAGAAGAGTAAAAGTGAGAAAACTCATGGGCTGAGATAAAGACAGTTTAATAGGGAAAGCAAAAGCCGCATGTGCAAGCAAAGCAAAACAAGGAATTAATTCAGTGCTTCCCCTCTGCAGGCAGGTGCTCAGCCATCCCCAGGAAAGCAGGGCTCCATCACACGTAACGGTGACTTGGGAAGACAAACGCCATCCCTCCGAACGTCCCCCCTTCCTCCTCCTCCCCCCAGCTTTATACGCTGCGCATGACGCCCTGCGGTGTGGGATATAATATCCCTGGGGCAGCTGGGGGCAGCTGTCCCGGCCGTGTCCCCTCCCAGCTCCCTGTGCCCCAGCCTGCTCGCTGCTGGGGGGGGCAGGCAGAAAAGGCCTTGACTCTGTGCAAGCGCTGCTCAGCAAGGACTGAAACATCCCTGCGTTATCAACGCTGTTCCCAGCACAACTCCAAAACACAGCCCCATACTAGCTACTATGAATAAAAGCAACTCTATCCCAGTCAAAACCAGCACAACATTTCTGCTGGGGCCAATGGGACTTTTTATGTTCAAAAAACTGTGCATTTCTACGACTGTTTACAGGACAGAATTTAATACATACCAGTCCCAATTTTCCTCTCATTTAAAGCAGTGATGGTTCAGAATACATCTAAAGATTTGCTTACACTAGAACTCTAGACACACTAAATGTAGTTAATCAAGATATTTGCAATTATTTAATCAACATATACTTCATATTCCAATATAGCCGAAACCAATTCAGCCCTTAAAAATAGCAAAAGACAACCTTTGTCACCCTATGAAATATACTGAAAGCAGCTAAAAGACAACAGTCACGAAACACTGACAGTACAGTTAAAGCCAGGCTACCTCAGTTCTGCTGGGTTCTCCAGTTTCTGCAAGAGAACAGACGGTGCCTCCATACTATCATCCAAACACAAGACTCATTTAGACTGGCACTGCAAACAAGCCCTTAAAGAAGAGAGAGGGTTGAAGTGATTCTTGCTTCCAGCTGTCCACTCAGCTTCACTAAAGGGATGCTGGACAAGACATTTAAATACTCTTCAATGCCAAAACTTCCAGCGCAGGATTTTAATAGAGGCTGTAAATCATCAAGCTGCACAGAGGATATTAGGTGTTACTCCACTTCCTCTCTACCATCTTGCAGAAGCTGCAATTTCTAAGAAAAGCTAAGGGCACGGGAGCAATAAGAACTGAGCAATCTCAGTTTAATCTAGCACTGCACGCAAGGTAACCCTCACAGCCATTAGGAAGAGTCTTCTACCTGTCAATTTAATGATAATATTCCGATGTCTCTAATTGTAGTTATTTATGTCCTTTAAAATTTCTCTATTATCTATACATCTACTCAGATGAAGAATTAAAAGTCATTTTGAAAAAGCAGATTATAGTCTGCATTCTGTGGAAGAAACCAGAAGTCTTATGTTTTCAGCTTACTCATCAGAAAGGGTTATTTGTCCATATGCTTTCAAATATTTCACTACAATCAGAACAGCATGTAACAGGAAAAAATATAGTCCCAAATTTAAAAATCTATATTTTAAAAAATGTAAAATATTGGAATTATTCTAATACATAATTGCCAAAAGCAGTTACAAAATACTGTTGGTCATTCTCCACTATAATGTTTCAAATTAATATCCACCTACTAATTGAACAGATGTAAGTTAGGAAGGGATTGAAAATTAGGTAAAGATTTTAAGTTTCCTATATTTCTAACAGTACTGGAATCGTTGCTGAACATGAGTCTCCTTACTTTATATAATATGCAGAAGAATGGACATGTGTTTCTCTTTATAATGAAACTATTGAAATCAAAGAACTTTGTTAGTGAATGTGGTAGAAGCAACTTTCTGTGCAATATCCGCAGTCAAACCACATGGGAAATAGATACTTCCCTTTATAAAGCTATTCAATATCTGAGCTTTGGTCACCTGCATAAAACACAGTGAAGATTACTTTGTAAAAAGCATTAGGTTATGCTACGTGATGCTAGTTACAAACTTTTGCTTGAATAATACTACATTGACATCAGACAGATCTGGAAAATTCAGTACTTGTCAGAGGTAAACAAACAGTGTCAACTAACCAGTAACACTTGTTTAAAAAGTTGAGGCATTGAGGACTCAAAGTAATAAAAAAAAAAAGCTCAGAACAATTTTTTTCCTGCAACAGATAGCAGAAGCAAGTGCCCAGCCAGCATTCAAAAGCAGAACTCGGTGCCTAACTCATCTCCTGCTTAAATACCTTTTCTACTAAACACAGCAAAAGCAGAAGCAGGTCATTTGTTTCCCAAGGAAGGATCCGATCTGCCGAAGAAAGGGCTTAGGCGCACGGACTTCCAGTGAAGTAAGAAGCTCCTTCCTTTCTTTGGAAAGGATGAACGGAGCCCCTGCCGCCTGCCCTTCCAGCAGCCCTGGCCATTCGGCCCATACGGTGGCCAGTGGCAACCCGCGCCCGTGGACAGCAGAAAGATATTTGGCATTTCAGTGACACCGTAGGGTATCTGCCTGAACCAGTCTCTGACCAAGGGCGGAAATCACAATGTCAGGAAGAAATTAAATACGTAGCAAAATAACATAGCTTCTTTCCTAGTGTTAGCTTTAAACTGCTCTATGGGCAATATACCCTTGGAAAAGGGTGGTTGTTGTGTGGGGGTTTTTTTGGTTTGGTTTTTTTTTGTGGGTTTTGTTTGTTTGTTTTAAAGTTAAATAGCTAGCCCCATTCATCTCCTAATCATTTCTGTTCATTGTCACGATAGGATGCTTCTAAAGCCATTTCTTTCCCGGGACTTGGGGAACACTGAGAACTTAAGTCTTATTTCCTACAGTCACCAAGACACAGGGCATATGGGAGTTGGTTAAATTGGGGCTATATTTGGGACACAGGTGAGACCCACTCCTCGGCTGCAGGAGCATGTCACAGCCATCCCCTTAATTCAGCTAAGATTCCTTGAGCAATGTAAGTAAACAAACACATCTGTGATTATGGCCATGGGAACAGAAAAGGAGAAAGGCTGTTATCGTCTCTAGACAGACTCTTATCAACACTTCCATTAAAGCACAGTAAACTGCTACCAATGATAAAATTACCAGTAAGGAATTTTATATGCATTATTGATGTACTCTTGGGGGATAGAGAGAAGTTAACCCCTTGTGGTAAGCATAAGTGTAATACCAAGTGAATAGTATGCCACTAAGCTAGGATGATTTTTTCCATTTAAAATACTTTTATTTTCATTGCTAGCCATTAATATGCATGTTTCCAAACACACATCATGCTGGGTGCCTTCAATATCTTTTTAAGTAAATGAAAGTTCAGTGTAATCAGCATCTCATAAGTGATCCTCAGTATCTCACTACCTGCAGTTCCTGGGTTTTGGTGTTTTGGGGTTGTTAGTTTTCTGGTTGATTGGTTGGCTTTTGGTTTGTTTTATTTTTTGTTTTCTGGGGTGTGGTTTTGTTGGGGTTTGGTTTTTTGGTTGTTGTTGTTGTTGTGCTTTTTTTTTTGTTTTGTAACAGAAAAGCAAAAGACTGAACATATCACACCTCTTGCAGACGTTTCTGTTACTTTCAACCACAAAAATCTCCTTTGTCCTATTTCAAAGGAACAGCACATGCAGTTGCTTTTTGTCTTTGTAACTGGGCTTCTGTTAAAGCACAAGTTGACCATGCACAATAAATCACCGTTTGTCTGAACCTGTAAATATTGATAGTTGTTTAGTTTACAAACCTTACTGTAATTATTACTTGGTGCTGTTTTAAATCACCATGCCCTCTGGGTCCATTACTTCACCATTTAGTTTTAAAATAATTTTCCGGATAAGGCACCTTCTAAACATTTTAGTTTTCCCCCTAGATAAATCATTACATTAATTGTTTATCAGAAAACTGCAGGCTGCCAACGGATTAGGAGAAAACAGAGGGGGCAGATTTAATGCTATTTGTAGAACTCAAAGGGGAAAAAAAATTTATAAAATTCAAGACTAGAAGTTACCTTTTCTTCACAGGATCAAAATTTAAACAGAATAAACAGGGACACTTTAAAAAAAATCATTTTCTTGGCAAAATACAAGTTCTAATAAGCAAAATGTTAAATGTCACTAATCACCTTAAAATACAGTATGGATACAAAACGGCTCAGAATATTTAATTCACAACAGAATTTTTTTTTCCTTTTTTTCTGCAGCTAACTGCAGAGTGAGGATCTAGAAACCATTTAAATTCATAGCTTTTATTAAGCTATTAATGAAATTATAACCACAGTGACTTTTACCAATGTGGATGCACAAAATTGTCTTACTTGATCTTTAGGATTTCCAAACGAGAAAGAAAGGCCACAGAGAAAAGTAAATACCCCCACCCCCTTCTTTTCCTTTTTCCCCAGTAAATTAAGCATGTCTGACATGAAATTCAGAGAAACCTGTGGCAATGGTATTCTACAGCGTTTTTTTCAGGCTCTAGGAATATTTTCATACACCTACTTCAAAGGTCATAATTGAACATACATAAAAGCTAACACGAACTTCACCACTGCCCCCCCAGATTACATGTACTTTGAAAAAAGAACCTAACAAATTGCATGAACAGAATGACTATTTAGGCTAAAGATAACTCGCATCCTC
This sequence comes from Platalea leucorodia, assembly GCF_965183815.1. Lineage (NCBI taxonomy): Eukaryota > Metazoa > Chordata > Aves > Pelecaniformes > Threskiornithidae > Platalea > Platalea leucorodia. The sequence continues at coordinate 283,104 of NC_138831.1, read as the reverse complement.
TAAAGCACTGCTCCACTTCTTTCCTCTGTAATCAAGCTCCAAAAGTGGGCTTAAATACAATGCTGTAAAAACTAATGACTGGCACAAAATCTTTATGCTTTGATATCTAAACAAGTAGTGTAAGTGATGATAAATAGGCCATCACACCAATTGAAACTGAAATCCAGCATACTATCCATTACAGTGTGTTCATTTTTACACTAACACTGATTACCACCTCGCTAGCACCAACTTTTAGCCCTGGCTGGCTGAATTTGCTTTTCAGGCTCGATATGAAATGCGTTCTATAGCCTAGCAAGTATTTTGTTCTCTATTGTATATTAGATCAGGTTTCATAACTATTCTTTTTAATCACATCTGAAATTCAAGCCAGCCGATCTCCTGCATTTATGAAAAGATCACAGGGAATGAAAAAAATTGAACAGGCCAAGTGATGTGAATATGCATGGACAAATCACGATAATGACGTTGTTCTCTTATTCTTTTGGCAAATGGGTAGAGGAGAAACATAAATCATTGCTCGGCATGTATTCAACTAGCTCCTCTTGACTCATACTTCGAGTAACAGAACACCACTGTCTGAACAAGTGTGCGTACAGGAATTAGACTATTACACACCAAACCAGACTATGGCTACTTCATTTACTTGTCAGTTTAAAGGGTAAGAAAACCAGACTTTGGACCCATGCAGAAATTTATCTTAAAATTATATTAATTTAAATTAAGGCTGCTCTTTTCCATTTTTCCTCACAGATTTAAGTGCTAAGCATTTAGCCCTCTACCACTTTAATTGAATAAAATGCATATATTAACCTTACTTACAAAAGCTTTCCTGAAATAAATACATAGCTTGGATCTGGACCTGAAGTGTATATTCATCTTTTACAGAACTAAAGAAAAAAAACTTTCCAGAAAATACACCAGCTTTCATAATGCTTTATAAATATGGAAAAATAAAACCCTTCCAAAAATACGTGTCAGAGAAAGGATACACAAAAGGGCTTTCAAACATTTGCTTTTTCTTGCTAAATTCAGGGAAGAGAAGGGGGGGAAGAAAGTTAATCAACTGAAAGAAGAAAGAGTAACAGCTTACAAAATAGCCTAGCTGATAAGAAAGTTGTCTTATTCTTAATTTGACAAGAAAGACTGCTCATAAATATCTGGTGGCAGACACGTATTACCCCTAAAATTTTCTAACTAAACTTTTTCTACCTTCCACCAATTCTTTTTTTTTTTTTTCTTTTTTTCTTTTTTTCCCCTCCCCTTTTTTCCTTCTACACATCCCTCAGAAACATGGTGAATGTGAGCAGGGAGAATATTACAAAACAGTCTTGAACATGCTTACAGCATTTCTCCATTCATACCTCTTTTTGTGTGCTTTACGAAGTACTTAATTCAACCAAGTATGGAGAGAATGTTCCTGGAATTAACTCTCCCAAAGCTGCATCTCAGCACTGCAATGTTTTACAGCGGATTCAAATGTGATGCCCAAACAACTATAAACAAGTGAACTTTGCTATCCCAACTGGTGAAAAAAGTAATACAGAAAATGTATCAAAATAAATATGAATGGTTATGTAGAGCTTTAAAGATGCTTCAGTTTGAATAAATAAGTGGGCACGCTCTCTGTGAAAAATGCAGAATGAGACTTTAACACATAATTGCTAGCATAGCTTTAAAACGTGCAGAAGTACTCTCACAGCATGAGAAATACATTTTGCATGCTAAATAAAAACTGACAAAAGATGTATATGCCCACATTGTCAGCACGTTCTTTGCTGCCAAAAGCCGGTCTGCCGTCAAATAGATTATGTTCATTTGGCCTTTGGGAATGGTGGCATCTTAGAATTTCAATTTCAAAATATAATTAGAAAAAGAAAAAACCTACAAACATTAAAATGGCTGGAGGAGGAATACCTTGTATAGAATACTTAATTCAGGATTGGAATTTTTATTCGGAATTTTACTGGAAACCAGTGAGGCAGCTAGAGACTGGAACATACAGCATGTTTTGCCAGTACTGCACAGACCTGTTTTCCTCAAAAACTCAAGTGTTTCAATAGAAATGACGGCAATCATCGTGCAAGTCAGGGCACAAGATAAAGTACCAAACTTGAGCCACAAACCCACTCAATGACGAACAGCCATGCATATATGGAAAATATTATAAAGTGTGACGGTTAAAAAAAAAAAAGGCTTTTCCATACAGCACTCTGCTTTTCAGTTTCTCCATCTAGGTGATGACAGGATTACGAGGAATGTTATCTAATAATGCACTAATTTTTTATCTCAGAAAGCAGAGATAAATGTTGAAATATGTTTTAAAAAACCAGATGGCTCTAAGTGAATAACAGATTCACTTAACCAAACATTTTATTTCCTGTATCTTGAATAATTAACAAAAAAAGTGTTTACCAACAATTATATAACAGCTTTTATAGTAACACAAGTAGGAGAAAAACATTTAGCAGTGACTCTCATAAATAATTCAAAAGGTTTAATTTACCATAATCATGTCTGGCATTTATCTTCAGTAAATAATGTATTAGGCATATACTGTGCACTATTTCCTACAGTAACTACTAGAGCGCATTAGGAACAAACCCATCTGTGTTTAGCATTCTGTAAATCAGGCCAGCTCTTGCATGCATAAAATGATTGCTGATGAAGCCATTTACCTATGCAATGGATAGAAATGACATCTTTTAATGTAAAATTAAATAAAAATTATAGAAACTGCAACACAGATGAGGTTTTTTGTATACCATAAATATTCATAGCTTCCAAACTGACAAAGCATACCTCAGAAACCATAGGAACCACTCTAGGAAAAGAGTTGGGTCTTCCACATTCACTGTGCCACTGACAGGTTAATTTGCATAAGAGCAAATTAACATCTCAAAAGCCTTGTCTTGGCTAGCATTTTCAAGAAATCACCCACCATTACACTAAAACCACTGCAGCTACCTTGGCACAACAGGAATGTAAGCTCAGGGTGCTTTTGTTCGTTTGTTTGCTTGAAGCACCACCGTCCCAGCTCCTTCCTTCTACATTGAGGGCTCCTAATTCCTAATAAATGGAAGAGTACACCCAACCCCGACCAGGTTTTAAGGTTTTCTTCTCAGTTTTCGATTATTTCTTGGTTTTGCCTGTTAAGTCTGCAATTTACTTAATCTCTTCTGGAATTTACACCTTTTCACATATCAGAGAATTTGAATTTATCATAAATACATCTCTCCAGAATTAAGGAACTAATGCAACTACACTCAAATTGATTAGCCACATCTTTAGTTTGTGCCTTACCTACCAATAAGGCTAGAGAACAGAGTACATAATCTGCACATGAAACAAGGATTACTGTTCTGTTAAAAGATCGCTTCCGTGTTTTATTAAATTTTTTCCAACTTCTTGCAATATGTTTAACAGACATTCAGAATAACATAAGCAGAATCTTCCAAAACTCTTCACATGTTTTTGTGTCGTACATAGCCAGGACTTTGTAATACAATTCTCACATTCTGGAAAATATGTGCGTAAGTATGAAGTTTGATATATTAAATGACTCAAGTGAAATCAAGAGTATAGTTTCTCACATAAATCGAGGACACCAGGCAGCTAAATTAAGTGGTCTAATAAAATTTCACAGACCTTAATAAGCGCTATCCTTGAGATCTCCGAGAAGCCTACATTAAAGCACACCATGGAGTACATTCAGCAGGATTTTCTGTATTTTTCAAGAACATTTATGTTAATTTGTTTTGATTCCCTTTATTCCTTATGCATGTATAATAAGCACCAATACACACCACAGCCAGGTACTTGTCCACCCACCTCCTAGGCTTATTTCCTAATATAAAAGAAAGGTTTTAGTTGTAAGAAGTAGGTAGAATGTTTCACTTTAATTACAGCATATATTCTTGTATGATCCTTTTGCTGAGACTCATTTTCTGAATAGTAGCACTTTACGTATCTCCTATGAAACGAACCAACATGTGATCATGAATTACATAAAAGGCATTCCAGAAGATAGAAAAACATAGAAATGTTTCAAGAACTGTTGTTTTTTTCACATAATTTTGCATGACTATGTTATCAGGGGCCTCAGACAAGAATGCACCCAAGGACTGTAACTTTCCAACTGCGACTGGCGTATCCTGGGGGAGTGCAGATAAACCCACTGAAACCAAGACAAAGAACCTGAGAAGACAAGACCACATCTGGAAGAAAGGACTCGGAGTTCATGAAAGGAACATTAAGAGACACCTCTTCAATAACCACTAGGAACCACCAGGGACCACCGAAGACCCCCCCATGGAAGCCCTGGGAGACTCAGGCCACATGTGTGAAGACTATACAAATATAATAGTTAGTTCCAGGAAACAGAATGAATATGTATAGTCATTCCGGGAAATCCAACGCATATGTATTTAACAGGGGGATATAAGCTTTGACTGATGCAACATACGGCATGCACGTTAGGTGGAACTATCCGCTGTGCATCCAGCGCTGCAATAAAGAGAATGCCTGCTTCTTAATGCTACATTGGTGTCAAGAGGTTTATTCCCGATTTCGGTGACAACTACACCACTGAAATTAGTTTAAAAAGCAAGTACGCATTGGCAGAATAACTTTTTCTTTTATACTTATATGTATTGAGAGACCAGGAGAAAGTGGAATACCTGTGGTTTCCAACCATCTCCAAGTTTCTTCACAGTTTAGGTGGAAATAGGTCATGTTAACATGCCACACGCTGCAAAGAACAGAGCTCCGAAGCATTGCTCAGCTCACCACCTAATGAAACATAGCCGCAACTCAAGAGAAGGAAAAGCCTCGATGACAGCTCAGCAGGATGGAGAAGGCCGTCATTAATCAGCCTGTTTGAATTACAAAAAAGATACATGAAAGAAGATGGCCTGCTAGTTAGCCTTACAATCCCACCCTATTTTTTTCTGCTACTCAACACTAACATTGCAAATTGTCTTTTGGACATCAAGGCATTAAGTTTTGTAGGACCAAAACCAGTGTCTCCAGTGGGCTAACACATCAGATTAATGAGAACTGAATTCAAACCACGTTAAATAAAAACAAAATGTTGGCATGTAATAACCACCAAACAGACATGTGTTGAATGAAGCCTCCCACCGACAGGAAAACCACTGTTTTAATTGGAAAGAAATTCTTAATTACACTTCCTTACTGAAATCTTTAGGTCTCCATTAAGAAATCACAGAAGGATATTTTTAAAAATTAAGATAAGCATCTTCAGCAGTAGAATAAACAGAGCAAACTAGATGAACCTTCTGCATCTTGTCTGGAATCACACCTGCATTAAATACCACGTGGGGAGAGATGCACCCTCATTATGAAAGAAGGGCCCCTGAGAACAGACAGAGGCATATAAATACACATGGCTCCAAACACTCAAGTCAAAGAGCAAAAAGCATAAAGACACTTTACAGAGATATTATTGAAGGCAATACAGTTTGGATGACACTATATAATTTAATCACACATAATGCCATATCAAGGCTTCCATCAAAATATCTTTCAGTCATGAATCTCAACCAGCACAAAAATCCCAGTTAGTTCCAAGCAGTTTCTTAACCCTTTCTTGTCTAATTTCCCTTTAATTGTCAATGCTGATTGAGAAGCTCCATACGGAGCCCAACTACTAAACATTAACAGTGCAGAAAATACTTTCTGTAATATATATGTATTTCATCTGATGCTACTATGTATGAACCAAATAGAACTGCAAACACGTAAATTACTACATGTAAAATAGAATACAATTACATTTGTTCATCATAGCATTTTATAAAGTCAAACTAAGACCCATCTCCAGCTTCAGCCTCCTGAGCAAAAAAGGAATCGCCTTCATAGTAGAAATGCCTGCTGTAAATTTGTCAAGTCCAGATAAAACCTAATTTCATAATCCATGAAGAAAAGCAAAAACATTGCAGGAACCTAACAACAGAAAATTATACTATCAGGATAAGTGTCAGGCACTAAATAAGCGTGTCCATGAAAACTTCATGCTGTAGACTGCTGATATCTCCAAGCTATTGCCATATTCTCAAACAGAAAGACAGAGGCCAACGATTCTGCTGTCTAGACAGGCCATAGAGGAATTAGTGATTAGAGGGTCCTTTCACTAACAGACTTTCCACCGCCACAGCATTCTGTCAGTAAGACCCAGCTAATAAATAAATGGGTACTGAAGCCTCTGAAAGCCAGAAACAGTAGGATGTGGGATTGATCATGAATAGCACCGTTTTGGTAGACAAAAAAGTAAATAAAAGTCAGGCAAGAAATCCACTTGAATAGTCAGTCGTCATCCTTATAGTTGTCATTAAATAATTTAATTTTAGTCAATAAATGCATGGTACACAGCTCATTTTGTAGTTTTATCGTTACCGGTTATTTTTGGATTCCTATCATTGTATTACAACAGATCTTTATCCCTTATCACACAAAAAGCATACCTATTCACGCAACACTGAGACACCTCTAAAATATCCTTTGTACGCTCAAACTCACAGAAACAGAGCGAATCTAAGACAACTCTCTATATGCCTGCACGAAGAGGCATAAAGACTTGAAGGAGCTCTGATCCTCCTTCAAATCCTTCCGAGGGCAGGCAGATCAGGAGAAGATTAGAACTGGAGGCTTCAAAGAGTTTGGGATTTTTTCCCTCCACAGTATATAAACCATGAAATTACTTAATAGCTAATCCACACACAGCAGCTGCTTCCTCCAAATTCCAGATACTTGCTACCTATTTGTCAAATCTATTTGCATCTTCTCTTAGATAGGAACATGCTCCTGAAATTGCCTCTGCCAGGGTGGTCACTAAAACTTACATGGAAGTTACTGTAGAGTGAAAATTCGTTTTAAAAGACAATCCAAAACAAAGAAGAGAAGTGCCCCCCCAACTCACCTGTAATAATATGGTCCATATCAGGATTAAACCATACAGCTATTATAAAATACAAGTCCACCTATGCCATAAAAGACTAAACTCAAACCCAAAATTCCTCATCGTATTTCTAAGACCTTTTTTTCCTTTTTAGGGAAAATACTGGTTTCTCTGAAATAAACTTTTAGGAAAAAATTTTTCTTTTAAAAATCATTGCAACTCTAATGCAACTTGATTGAACTCACATAGTATCATGTAATTCTTTTTTAAATATGCCTATTTTACTATTCTGAAAGCTTTTATGTTTAAATATTGATTTATAAGAAAAAATACAGTGCAACAAAAGCAATAGATTCAAAATATAAAAACTAACAATATTCATTTATGCAAACTACATTAAAGAGAAATGAACTCACTAATTCAAAAGCTGAGAACAGTTACAGACATGAGGCAACAGCAACAGAAAACATTGGAAAAAAATAGCATCCTAAAATGTGAGTTGTAAGTTTATGTGACCTGAAGACTGAAAAAAAAAAAAGTCACCTTTTGTTTAATCCTTGTAACTCTCCAAGACATTGATTGCACTGCTGCTTTTCAGCATCGTACACATGCCACACATTGCCAAAATGTAGCTCACAGTTCTTTAACCTCCTTCAACAAGAAGTATGCGTCTTGAAAACTGAAGTGACATTCAAAGGTCAAACAATATTTGTATCATCTCTGGACTTCCTTTTTCTAAACTAAGTTCTCCTGCAACACCATAACTAACTCCTTTATTATCCCCTGTATGTCCTGGGCACCAAGCCACATTGACCGATCTGTCTTCAGCCACCTTAAAACAACTATTAATATCAAGAGTTAAAATTGAGACAAAAAAAGTTCTCTATTTGTGAAAATATCAGAGTAATTTGAGTACTCCACTGTAAATAATTACAGCTGGAAAGCAGCAATTTAATCCAGAATTGCAAAGCACTATACAACTGGATTGGAGCATGAGCTGAAAGAGATCTTCATGGAACACGTGACAGATCACACACAAAGATACATACAAACACTTTGAAGAAAATAGAAATGCCCTAAAGGGTTAATCTTGAGTCTATGACATATTTGCCCTCACTTTTTATCAGTTCTCTGCGAGCTACTCACAAAGTTCTGCCTTAGATTACAATCTGGCAATACAAACAGTAGCGTCAGATAGGAGCAGAAAGAAAATAGTGAGACCTTGTGGTCTTTTGCCCCACAATGAATATACTGAGTTTTTAAAACATGAAGTAAACTATAGTAAGTAGGTAAATACTGTAACTAATGGACTGAACCTCTCATTTCACCCCTCACATGCAAACCACGTGCACATATACTTGTTAGGACGTGAGGGGAGGGAAATCTGTAGAAATATTATTACTATATTAAACCTATTGTTTATTCTTCATCGTAATTACTGTTTTCTGACTTCAGTTTAAATTATGTTAACCATTATATAACATCAGGTCATAAATAAACGCAGTCTTACACAACTTAGTGTGGAGAGAGAAGTTAACACTTGAATATAAAATAAGTTTTGGAATAAGAAAAGTGTGTTGAAATGTAATTTTAACAACTATCATAAATGCGTAAGATCAGAGCTATAAACCACAGTATGCCTCCATGCATCTGCAAAAGCTGCTGAAAATTAAGCACATTAACAATTCAATCAGTAAAATACCTTGCTCACGTAACCAGAACTCATCACCATTCAAACAGCTCTGCAGATTGGCACTGCAAAAAAAGCTATACATTCTAAATGAGATTGTTTGAGTGCTCTTTTTATTATGAAATCCAATTTTATCTCTTTGTCCCATTTAATAACAAGTTTTTGACAAATATTGTCAACATGTATTATATGTGTGAAATATAGAAAACCGCCTTCTTAGCAAGACAGAGCAGTAAATGAAATTACAGAACTGATGCTGCAGTTCTTAGTTGATATTTTGCATTAAACAAGCACATTCTGTCTGGTTGTTTTAGGAGAGACAGCATTTAAATCAGACTGTATTAACAAATCAAATAGGTGCAAAAAAACACGTTCAAAACTAATGTTAACATAAAAAGGGGAGCAACAAGGATTCAGTAGTGACAAGCTACTAGACATCTTAAAGAGAATGGGATTTCAAGGAACAAAATTTATTCATTAAATGGTTGTGAAATAGCCAGACATACTTTTTAGTTTTGAACATAACTTATATTCATTTTAAGTTTGATATAGCTAAGTTTTCTGAAGTGTTTGACAGCAAATTAGCTTTAATAAATGCTGTGTTATAACACTGAACTCCTAGAGTTTCCATAGCAGAACAGCATCTGCCAAATTTTCTTATTCATCATTGCAAATCTTCAGCTGTTTTATGCCTTTTTAAAGGCTCATTTTCTGGGTAAAAGAAGTTATTACATATAAATTGAGTTCTAATTGAAAAGTGTATATATACCGATTTCATGATTTTGTAGTAAATCCTGAAAATCGGTCAACCTCACGATTAAAAGTTACCAGAGCAAGTAGGTGTGATGTACTGCCTCTATCCCTAGTACTCAAGCCCACCTCTTGTTTTAAGGGGACTGTTTCACAGTTTTTGATTGCTTAGGACTGGTAATGTTAGGACTGAAGGACACACTTCCTTATTGCTTGCTTGATAGCCTAGAAATAGATCCAATGGGTAGGACAGCAAGACCGGTCACACAAGCAAGGAACTCAAATGCTCCTTTTGCATTTTCTCACAGTGTATTTTGAAGCTTCAAATTCCTCTTGCTGCTTTTTCAAAACCAGTAAATCTTTCCCCCTGAGTATGTGATCCATGGCAGTTTTCAGAGAGAGCCAATTCTGCCATGACTTGGTTCCAGACAAGCAAAGCCATTAGATAACCGATGAGCAGAGCACATCAATATCTTCAGTTTGGCCTTTACATTCCAGAAGAGAGGGCTTAGCCTACTTACGTAACAATTTTTATGTTATAAACTGCCCTTCATACACTTTAATCGAATGAAAATAATCCAGTTTTAGGTTATGACAATGCAGCAACTGAGAAAATTAGAGTTTTGCTATTGGTAGTAGCTGTTTCCTCATGCTCTCTTTGTACATTCAAAAGCATTCTACTTCGCTCTATTTCACTTGCTATTTAGAGGTAAACTTACTGTTTCTCATGCATGCATAAAAACAATGTTTGAACTCAGAAGGCAGGGAACTTTCACTTTTAAGTTACTGCTTTCTTTTGTGATGACTACATAAAAGTAATATCAATCTCCAGATAACTTATTTAACACAAGAAAAGGAAACCAAACCTAAAAACCCTTCAGGAGCTAAGTGATAAATCTTCCCTTCCTTTGGTAACTAACATCATATGGTGTTTTTAAAATATCTATTTCACTTGAAAATACACTGTTGAATAAACCACTATTTCATTTAGCCATTCATAAAATGGCACAGAAAATATATCCTAGTTTGCGCTTTTCCCCCAAAAGCAAGAATAAATGCAGTTGAGGCTGGAACAGATGCTGTGGTCTAGTCTCATTCAGTGCAGCTGTAATTATATAATTTTAGCAATTAATTCTGACTGGGCTTTGCTCAGCTCTGACTGAATGCTCTGTGGTTTCTTGTTCAGAAAGTGGCCTCGTGTGATTCGTTTCCTCTCTACAGTGAAACATTCAGATGGCAACGTTTGCTTTCAGCAGCCTGAAAAAAGGACAAGAAATCCTGAAAACTCGTTAGGATTCAAGTGATAATTTGAAAAGCACAAGCAAAACAGCAGACAGGGTTTCTACTCAACTCCTGTTAAAAAAAAAAAAAAAAAAAAAAAAAAAGAAAAAGAGGATGGTAGAATACAATTCTGTATATATCAGGGTAAATCTGAACTTTAGATTTCTGCCACAGCTCCGAGAGTTATCTATGAAAATACTAGAGAAGGATGAAGCAACCAAACTGGAGAGAGCTTACATCTCACTATATTTGGTTTACAGCGCTGGTCATCCAAATAACTATATTTGTGTAATATTCAAAATATCCAAAATGAATGAGAATTAATTCAGAGAGAGAAATTAACACAAGAGAATTGCTTTCAAAAGTTAATCTTGGAGCAAAAGACATAAGGCTAAAATACGTATTATTTTGGAGATTAAATCATTTCATGCAGATCTTTCAAATGGGTGTAAGATCTAAACCATTTTGTACAGTTCCTACTCAAGAGGAAAGCCTTTCTTTTCTACGAACATTAAAGATTTCACAGCATTTTCTGAAAAATCTGCAATTTGCCTGTGAATTATTTTTTGCAGCATCAAGTAGAAAGCACACTTTTCATGTTGCATATCATTTGGACAATAGCGACTGCCTTGCAGTGTGCTACACAGCAATAAAGTACCCTGAGATCCACTGTCTCTATATTTTTGACTGGTGTCAAATTCATTAAGCAACTCAGATTTCACATAGAAAGCTCTAGGAATTACAGGAAATATGAATAAGACCCAAAAGAAGTATCTGTCACAGAACTATTTACAGAAAAAAATCCATAAACTTAGGTGGAAAAACTGCAAGTCACAATGATGCCTACCATACAAGGAAAACAATTTGTTACAAATGTATATTATAGAGATTAATTAAATAGCTCTGCAAAGATTTATCCTCCTTAATCAGTTAGAACATATATTCTTCACACATTACACCCCACTCTTGTCATTTGAAAGTGTATCTTTTTCATATTGAGAGTATACAATGAGAAATTTTCCAAATCCAGAAACAAGAGAATCTTAAGAATGAGTACTAGAAATCTTTCTTATAACATCAGAACTCACAAGGAAGGCAGCAAGAGACAGTGAAAGTCAGTGTGATGCATGTGTTCCCAGAGAAAATTTCTCATCCATCATGCATTCCAATAAGTGTTTCTAAGTTAACTTGGCAACATTCGTTTCTAGTTGTCATCTCATCAAATGAATGTTTAAGACTATAAAGCTCACAAAATCATATATATGAATGTGAACATATGCACATTTCTTCCCCGCGGAAGTTTAAGCTCACAGTCCCTAGTCTACGTTAACTATGGTTATGATGATTAATAGCACCACAATAATTGGCGTCCAGTGTCTATTCATCATAGGGGTTCCATTTCTTCATGGAGTTCCTCTTTATGTAATAAATATGGGACTTTCACATTGTACCTGACAGCTTGATTAATGATGCTACAGTTAGTTTCTCACACCATAAGCATGGTGTAAGTATTGTTCAGTTGTTCTGCCCAGTTTCAAGGCGATTTACTGCTCTTCGCCATTAACAACGGGTAAAAAGAGGTGAAAGAGAGGTGTACGTATTGTAAAGTGTTCTTTTAAAATTCATTTTAGCTGTACCCAGCTCTGCCATTTTAGCTATAAAGAAAAAACATAAAGAAGCTACTGATATCTAACGGATAAAATGTTATGACTTTAAATAGCCTATTTAGAGCAACAGACTACAAACTATGTTGATCATGTATCAAAGATTTCGCATGTCAGCTTATACTTTTGATTTTCTTTTTTGTTGTTTTACAACCAAAAAAATAATTCAAGCAATAAATAGTAAGGAACAGGTGGGAAATGACACAAGAAGAAACATTCAGACATGGAACTCAACGCATGATGCCTTGCACAGTGCTTCAGCATACAGAACAGAAGAGTGCAGGTTTCCCTTGCAAGTTCATTGCAGATGGAGGCTCCTGCAGATGGAGTTCCAAATCTAACTGCATACCCAGTTCTGTCAGCAATCAGGCACTTAATGCTGTCTTCAAACAGTTTTTCAGATGTCAATTGTTTTTTCTGTGGCTAACTAATTTTAATTGGCCTTTCCAAATAGTCGCACTAACAAATTATTTTATTAAGGAATTTAAAAGTAATTGAAATAACAAACATAAGCCACAATGAGAAGACAAAGTACTTGAAGAAGCAGCAGTAAGAAATAGTTTGGTCCAGTTGATCGTTGACATCAAAAAGGCAATACCTGTTTTATTTTCTTCCTTTTATGTGTTACAGATGCCACACAGTTCGAGAGATAAGCAACACAAATCATTCCTCTAGCCAAGTGTGCGGTGATCAAAGACCGCTCACACTAGAATGTTACCAAAACTTAAAATACAATGCTTAAGTCATACACTCCACAACTAACACACACACACACCCCACACACACTTATAATGAAAAGCCAAACAGTCAAGTTATAAATAAGAGATACAAAGATGCCCTGTGGATTTGTCTCTGCTCCACACAGGAAGCTGTTATCCCTAGACTCCTGGATTGTTCAGTGCCCTGAAGCAACCACGATTTCTGTTGTCACCCATAATTAGCATAAACGCACAAGGTATTCTTTATGTAGCCGACGAATCATCATTACGAACACAAGAATGGTCCTACTGGATGAACACAGTATTCACCAATACAGTGTCCAGCAGCAGACGCTTAAATAATGTGCTGGAAAGATGAAAGAAGTATGTGTTCATATTCTCCCGATATATTCTCCTAGGCATCAATGATCTGTGACTTAAGAACTTCAAGACAAAACTAGCATCTGCATCCATTTAATTTTTAATGCTCTTTGGTAAACCTTTCCTCTGTGCACTTGTCTAATTGCTTTTTGAACTTACTTATACTTTGGCACTGGTAATATCCCATGACAATGAATTACACAGATTAATTACGTGTAATGGAAACAGCGTCTCCTTTATATCAAAACTTTTAACTGAATTTCATGTCATGCTCTTCAACTCTTCTGTTAAGAGAAACCAAATAATTTCTTGATAATTTCTTTCCCGTCACCAGTGATTTTACACAGCTTTCAAACTACCCGTTCCTCCCATTTCTTTTGTATGGTAGTCTTAATTTCACCCCACAAGTGTCCTGTTCATCTCATCATATTAAAGATTTGCCTCTACCTTTTCTCATTCTACTGTAACCTTAGTGAGATGGAAAATCAGCACTGCATCTTTCATTCAAGATTTGAGTCCAACATGGACAAATAGCATAGCATGATAATTTGTTCTGTTCTCTATTCTATTCCCAGCAGTTCTTACTACTGTCCTCTTGGCCACTTTTGACTTCCGCTCTTCATAAAGCATGATTCTATAGCTCTCAGTTGCACCACGAAACTTGCTCTTTCCCTGTAAGTTCACAGGTAGTAGAAGGAATCAGAGGGACCAAAGAGAGATGAGAAGACGGCACATTCTCCCTTTGTGACATTAGTAGTAGTATATCCCCTTAAGAGAGAACATTTCCCCAGAGACACAAGTTTTCCTCACCTGAGAGTTAACTGTGTGGAATTTCTATTAAAAGGCAGAGATCAAGACTAACCATGTCATTTGTTGAACTGACTGGTGTTTGTATTACAAAGCCTGCTAACATCAACTCAATGTTATAAAGCAAACACTGCAATTTAGCAGAACATAACTGTAAATGTAGCAGCTTGCTGTTCTGGTTTTTCATCAAACTCCTGGACTCTAAGCCTAAAGAAGTAGTAGATACATGAACTAGGTCATACTGAATATATTAAGATATACCAGTGGATTGCACAATTTCTGTATTATGCTGCTTTCCAACTGTAAGGCATATAACCAACTGCACATTTAAAATTGCTCTTGGTCCCATTTAACCACATTCCTTGAAGGAGTTATTGCTTCCAGTAGTAATCTTAAGCTCATGAAAGAAAAGCATCCGCTTTTTAAATCTTTCAAGTTTAGAATATACTAAAATATGCCATCCTAAGAAAGAGTACTGTTTCAGTTTAATTTTTAAATATAAAATGTGACAGATTTCAAAAATTAGAAGGGCCAAAGTAATATGGAGAGATATTTTTAAGTTCATTTGACATTCTTTCATCTTTTCATGCGCTAACTTGTGCAGCTGATGGAACTCAGTCCACAATACAACTGAATGTCTAGGCCTTATTTCCATTTCTATAGAGGCATATTTTGAACCCAGAAACAAATAGCAAAGGATTTAAATTATTACATAAAATAAGCATAATTCTTTTTCTGCACATGGTCAACATCTGAATGGATCTCACTTCTAGAACAGACAGTAAAGAAGAAGTAAGTACAACAGAAAATATTAACCCAAGAGGAGACCAGGACAAAAGCACTATGATTATGACCAAATAGAGAATGCCCGATGTGCGCAAGCAGTACTGTATCTCCATGCTACAACTCAAACTCAAGGGCTGATACAAGAGATAAGTAAGAAAGTCTGAAACTAGATTGTAGTTCTTGGTAAGTGCTGCTGTAAGCTGTATTGGTGTTCCTGTAGCATGTGCCTTTTTCCAGAGATAGCGTGTTAAAATTTAAGAAGAAACAATGGCAACATTAAATCAAGCAATTAGGAAAGAAAAAAAAAAAAAAAAATATATATATATACACACACATTTTCTTTTTTAAAGGAAAACTGTTTGCTTTGAGTTTTAAGAAGAGCAAGAACAAAGTAACCAGTGTTGTCCTAGGAACTATTAAAATTGTGCTAGACTTCTAAAAAGTCTCAGCCTGATGACCTAGTAAGAGTCCTCAGATTTTTCAGCTGCAACATTCTCCACACATGTAGCATTAAATGTTTAAAAAACTTTTGCCCTAGCAAAGAACTATTAGTTTTAAATCAAACACTGCAAGCTTTATCAGTTTCTGATACACAACACAGAGAACAAAAATAGGATAAAATGGCACAAATAAGTTTTGGAGAAGAATAATATTTAGGGGGAAATTACTAATTGATTCAAGATAAGTTTTATGAAGTGCTACTAAAGAAGAGCCTTAGAAGTCCTTTCTATCTTCAATCATCCTGGAACCATGGAAATATCATTTTGAGAACTGTAACCCCTGGCAGAGCAGTCTGTACCTTACAAAAGATTGTTTCCATTGAAGTTTGCTCAACACAATCTCTAATTATTACAATGCTATCCTCAGATGTCTGAGCTATTTTAGTTGCTATAACATCTTACCTCAACCACTGTATCACAGGCCTTTCTTAGAAATATAGAAATATGTATTTCAGTCAAGAAAGTGCATGCCTATAAGGGCAGAGAGAAATATCGGAGTTGGGGTAACACCAGGCTATACCTCTTTTGTATGTACCACCTTTCCTCCTCCTCCAAAAAAGAAAACAAAAACTAAAATAAAAACCCCCACCCTTCAAAGCAAACACTGCTTTTCTCTCACATATTGAAAAAATTGCTGTAAATTCGGAGTTACTATTCCATTATGCAGTTATTCCAGTACAATAAAACATCATACCCTACATGTACATGAAAGACATTGTACAATCATGAGTATTAGAACTCATTAATTTAAATTATGTGAAAGACATTGCAGTTTGACAGAAATTAAACTGCAAAAAGAGAAAAATCCTGTTAATTGAGGATTTTCATTTAGAACCAAAAGAATTCTAACTCCAAATTTATATTCTGTTTAGAAAAGTAACTTCTAGATCTAAATAAAAACCTAAAAAAAAATTTAGTTTGAAAAGATTTAACTGTAAAATAATTTAAAATACAGGTTGTAAAATAATTTTTTTATACAAAGCCCATCTTTATCAGAGTTCCCTTTTTTATTATCAGCCATATTAACAAATCAGTAAGTTTATCAGAATGCCCTCTTCATGCTTTGAATCAATAGGCACATCAGCTGTACATGATCCTAATTTATTCTTCCCTAAGAAAATTCTGAAAGTTGATAAATGATGATGCTAAATTCTTCCTGTACCCACAACAGGGTATATAAAACGCGCATAACAGCCAATATTCTTTTCCTAGCAATATGATGAATTCAGTAAGCATTTTAGTTTCTAGAATCCAACATACAGTACTGTGATAAACTAAAGAGAACGAGGGATGCAGGGGTGCTGTCCACATGCTAAACAAACCCTAAAATGTCTCGGTGCATGTGGTGAAGAGGAAAAAAAAAAAGTGGGAAAGATACTCCCTTCAAGCTACCAAAGTGTATGATTTTATGATTTACTTCAGTTACTACATAACAGCTTATCTAAAGCAATACTGTAACTGGCATTGTTTCCTTTCTGTTAATGACAATTGCTGAGTTTAGCCACTGCATTTTCAATATGTAACGCTAGACATCAGGATACTTTTCGTTTTTATTCACAGGTTTTCAATGTGAACAGCTAATAACCTACAATAAGTTAAATCACTCACTTAAGTTTAACAGTATTCAGTGTAGAGTGTAACAACTTAGTGCTGTAATCCTATGGAATATATGGGTGAATGAACAAGAGAAGAAACCTGCCAATGGTCCTTGGGACACACAGACACACATGCTACCAAGAAGTGACTTTTTCAACCTTGGGCTTGCCCTTTGGAATAAAAGATGGTCGGTATAGAATATATTAATGCACAGAACTTGCATCCGCTTCTGCACTTTAGATCATCTATCCAGTAGTTAACAGCTGCAGACCATATCCATCCGGAGATGGTAATTCAGTGCTACTACCCTAAACACTACCATTCTTAATTTTTTTTTTTTTTTATGACTAGCTGAGCATGCTATTTCAGTAATGCAAATCAAATGACATTTTGATCAAGCAAATTTTGAACTTAACAGAAAATTTAAGAATCTGATGCAAAGTCCAGTGAAGTCACATGATTTTTGCTGACTTCAGTACCCTTGGATGAAGTCTATAAATGTTTTAATGGCATCATTAGTATTCTGCATACTCTAAAATCTCATTTGCAAAAAAAAATTTACTACTCACAAAAGTCATTGTTGTGTCTGGATCCTGGTGTAGAATGAACAGCAAGCACTAGAACTTGCAAAGTATTTCATGTCATGTAATCTACCCTACTGCACAGTAATAGCCCACCTTACAGCAGTTCTAATATTGAAAGAAAAAAGTGAAACATATGTTCTTTTCCACCCTCTATAAGCATTCTCATACATTGTCATATACAACAACAACGAAATCACCAAATGCTGTGTTTGACTGTGAAAGGTTAAACAAAGCTGTACACAAATTACAAACAAAATAAATATAATTGAAATATGATCTAAATATGATCTGAAATCTGCAGAATATTAATCTTTTTTTTGATGTTCAGCAATGAACTCCAGCAAGTTTAAACACTTGATTTGCATTCAGCTACTCCCATATATACAGAACTAGAATTTTATCCTTTTAAAATATTCTTCAAATTTAAATCAAGAATATTTGAATTCTGTATTTCTAGATTTATGAAAGTCATTTCTCTCTCTCATGAGATTACAGAAAAAGAAATCTTAGGCAAACAAAAAAACAGTTGCCAATAAATATCATCATAGATATTATTAGAAACAAAACTCCAGTTAGGAATGTAAGTATTAGACAGAGCATTCATAGTTTTCAGATCACTTTGTAGCAAAAATTTAGATTTCTACTGTACATTTCAAAACAATATTTTTTGTAGAAATTTGCAAAGAAATTTTGGAGTTTTCACTGTGTCATTTTTCACCTCCAATATTTTTCAATATGAAAAAATTGGCATAATGATACATTGAATCTGTTTTGCGTAAGTCTTTCACACCATTTTCACTAATAATTATCTTTGAATAGATGATCCCATTTGCCAATTTGTAACCAGATGTGAATACTCTCTAACATGAAATAATTTTTCTTGTATTTCAGGAAGAATGTTCAGGACATCTTTAACTGTAGCGCAGGAATCAACGCAACCCTAGAAGACAGATACATACATATCAAAAGAGAATCTCTTATTTGTAGCAGCTAACCGCCCCTGAAAAGACACGATAGCACTTACAAGGTTTTTCACTTACTTTTTAAGGTTAACCTGAACATAAATTCCACTAGGTATTGAGCTTCATTTTCCCCTGTCCTCCAGGGAGTCAATTTTCAGTTTTTATTTTATAAATAAATAAATAAATAAATAAGTAAAATAAAAAACACACACCAAACAAAAAAAACACTAAAAAAAATGTAATAGGTAACAAGTACCTTTTACTCATTTCAGCTTTAGGGGTTGTAAAGCTATTTCGGGAAACAGCAGCAAGAAACACTTAAAGAGCATTGACCAGCTGGTCACCACCTCACCTGTGAACAAGGTGCAACGCCCACCCTCCTCTACTTTGTCATTTATCCACACTCATAAATCCTCAGCTAATGGTACTGGATTGTTTCTCGAGTTAGGAAACTGCAGGAAGAAATGCATACTCATTTTCATACAAAACTTAGTTTGCAGAGGAAGGAGAGCAGTGGAGACTTTTGGGGCTTAAAGACTGTCGAAGGCAACATTTGGTAGCTTTTTATTGAAAAGACAAATGCTGTCAGTTCTATTGCTCTCCCTCACAGTCCGCTTTAAAGCTCAGCATCCCACTTTAAGGAAAAGAACTAAGCAACTCAAGCACTGAGTTTTACAGTTGTCAGCTGATGTGACAAAATGCAATATTCAGCTGTTTTGTAATACCAATTTGAATTTTTGTTTGTAGTCAAAATAGCGTGATGAAATTCAATATTTAGCCACCCATGAGTTTTTCTTCTCTATTTAATGTATGACTACTTTTAACCTTGTAAATTTAAAGTGCCTTCAGGAGTTTGTGCAATAACTGAATTGACTTCACTGAGCCAGAATCACATCAAGGCAAACATTTCCAGAACTCTGTATCATGAATTTCCCCAGTTCTCTCTGAAGAGTGAGAAGCTACACAAGCCTGAAGAAGATGCCCAATTAATATTCCACTTAAGTTGATCTTGTTCCATTTTGTAACTGTGATGTATTTGAACTATTTATATCAAGTAGCTCATTCACTAGCATATATATTACTAGCAGACACTTGTTTTCCTTCTTCTTTTGTTACTCTTCTTTAGTGATATTACTGGTAGCAGCACACTGTGATCCTGCTGAGGACTCCCACATGCTCACTGTTACATACAGTTGCTTCTGTAAAAGATGCAGACTTGCCTAAAATTCAGCTCAGGAAATAAATGTTAATGAGTTTTCATTCTTAGTTCTTGCCTTCAAGGGGATCTTAGAACATGGCATTCACTGCTCTCTAGTTATACTACATTCAGATCCCTTTATGTAATATCACTTATTACTATTAGAACCTTTAACCAAAAAGGACAAAATAAGCATAATTTCTCTTTCCTGGGATACCGAAAGCAAATCTCCTTATGCTCATACTTTGTCCAAATATGCAGAAAAAGCTCTGTAAAAAAAAAAAAAGAGACCAATAAGAAGATTTGTGTATGTATTCTTATCACTGTACAAAGCCATTTTTAGTGAAGGAGCTGGTACAGAATAACTAGAGATTTTAAAACTCACTCTCCGGTTGATTCCACACTTCTTCACATAGAAACATCTGGAGAACAGCCAAATACTTTTCGCTCTATTTCCGCTCATGATACCATGATGGGAAAAGGGATGAGCTCCCCAACATAGCCTGTTGAACTGCAATGGCATGACTTGCTAATGGCTGTGATCTACAAGTAAAACTAATGAACATAATGAAACCACACATATTCTCTGCTATTCACTGCATAAGTAATGGAAGTAATTGCTTTCAATTTCTGGTCGCTGCTAGCACAACATACAGGTCCTTGAAGATTGCAGACTCATTCTTATGCTGCATCAGCCTCACAGGGGAACGTGGCCACATTATCATTTGAAGAGGCCTAACAATGGTTGGGGGATATATTCAACTGCTACTTGTATATCTAATAGGCACATTGTACGGCATCAATAGATGAAATTGTTCACATGTTTTTCTGTGAATACAAATATACTACTAGCAAGAATGTCAAACAAATTAGAGCTGAAATAACACTCGATACACAGAAAATGAATAGGAAGGACATGAACCACTCACAGAATAAAATGGACAAAGTAACAGAGTTTGTAAATGTAAATCTGCATAGTGAGCAATATAGTTAAAGCCTCTAAAAATTACTGGCAGCTGGGAACACTACAGAGCAAGTCTGCTTAGATCCCTAGCAGCAGCAGAAAAGCACTATACTGCTGTCTGATGAACTCTCCACTAGACTCAGAACCAGCACCAATGGCATCTGGAGGGATAATGCTGAGCCCTCTTCAGCTGAAGGGGTGTCTTAGTTTGATGCAGGATTGGAGATTATTGTAGAATTCTTTGATGCTTTCAAATGGGCCCAGCAATTCCCAAAAGGAAAGAGACTAAAAAACACCACAGAATTGATCAAAGACATTGTTAGGTTTGTGGTTGATGTAGCTTTATGCCAGAGGATATGACAACTCTAAGTGGTTTATAGCAGAATTATCTGGAGGGGCAAATGAAGATCTGATATGAAAGAGGTCTGCAAGGAAAGAGAGACTACATGGTCAGAATCACACTAAGTGATACATTAGCACATGAATCACCCAAAACTCAAGGGAAGTCTAACATCCCCTCACCAATTCCCCCCCCTTCTATCCACAATGCCCTATAATAACAATTCTTGTTCCTACAAAAAAGAAAAGAAAGAGATCTCCATCTGTTGCATCACACCATTCTGCTTTTACTGCTAATAGCTATCTGGGAAAACAGTTATTTTGCGTAAATAAATAAATAAATACTAGGAACTACATGAACAGAGTTGGTTCTTCATATCATGCGCCAAAATTCTGCCTAATTGATTTTTTTCTTACAGTAACCCCATTCCAAAGTTATAACAACAGTTTTTGCCCCCAACCCAAAGCAGAAAGAAATAAAAGAAAAAAGGTCGGGGGTTTTGGTTGGTTTTTTGTTTTTTTGTTTTTTTGTTTTTTTTTTTTTTTGTTTTGGTTTTTTTTGTTTGTTTGTTTTTTGTTTTGTTTTTTTTAAAAAGATGCCTCTAAGCTTCTCAGAAAGAGAGGGAGATCTGCTTCATTCATCTCTGATTAAGAACATTATGGGAAGGGAAAAGATTGCACAAGATGACAAGCCTGTTTTTCCTATTTGTGGATGTAACATTGAAAATGCTTACTTGCTTAATCGGTAACTGCCACAGCTATTCTGGAAGTTGTATATCTATGATGGCAAATGCTGTTTTTATTTCAGACTGAAACTGCCTCTCACAGGCACAGATGAGCCCTCTCTATACCCAAGCCATGAACGTCTATAAGGCCTAGCACTGTGACATGAAGACGCATCCTAGGAACTTTGTATTGAATTCATCTATGGCAACAGGGAGAAGAATTCAGTCCACAGCGCAGAGAGCTTTCAGGAGGCAGGAGGAAGAGATTTTTCTTCATATCTCTCAAAGTTGGAGCAAGTGTTGAGAGTCTGAATCTTCAGTTATAAAGCTCCTAAATACAACGGTCAAGCAGGACACAAAAGCAGCAGAGAATGTAATTCAGAGGAAACTAAGACTGTTAAACTTGGAGATTTTAGATTTAAGTAACAGAAGTGAAGTCTAGAAGTATTAGGTCATGAAGAGAAGGTGACTTACCTCCATTCATATTCTACCTTTTTAAGCCAACAGTTTCAAGGATTAAGGCAATGGGTGGCAAGAAAAGCCAATCCGTAATTTTGTACGAATCAGAACACATATGTACACATTCAAGAACCACTTAATCTGAAGAACAGGTGCTTTTTCAGCTGAGAAGATTTACAGGTTCGTGTATTTTTAGAAATATGGTATACTTTTGAGATACAATCACACCTGAGATGGGGACCTAGCAGTAGTAGCTGTCCTACACAAACTACTGATTTCCTGAGAGCTCTTCCCCAGGACCCAGTTAAAAGCAATGATTAAATAACTCATTTAAAAAGTGGGTTTTGGCCTACAAAGTTCTAAGAAGAGCTAAGCTTCCCCAGAGTTTAAGGATCCAGGCATTTGGCTCAGGTATATATTTTATGAAATACGCTCAGAAGCCAGAAGTTTGTAATCTGGTAACAAAAGAAAGATTTCCAAATCATATACAAGCATGCTCAAAATGCACCCTGGATTCTAATCTGGAAAATAAAAGGCCAATAAATAAAAATTAAGTTAATACTATTTAAAAAGCCTGAACTGAATGGAAACCTCATCTTTGAAATTACTTCATCCCTTCATAATTTACTATTCAGATTATATGACTATGTACAAGCATTGGAAACTTAGATATTCACAGTCTTTAGAATGCAAAATTATATCTGACCCCTCCCCTTGAAGAGCAACAAAGCTAACCCTGTACAAATCTTTAAAACATGTCAAAAAGGACTCACTGCTATACCTTCTTAGGGTCTTACTCATGCTGCCATCCTGTGACAAAAAACAGTAAACGCAAGAAAAGAGTTCCACAGAAAAACCTCAGACCATTATCAAAATACTGCTGAAATTCCTTCCCATGTTTTAAGCTTAGAAGAAAGTCTTCCATTAAACATAAAACTTCAAATTACAATGCCTTAAAGGGCTGTGTAATTGCTTTATCATTTTCGCCCTGATAAATTGACACTTCGCCTAATCTCTATTACAGATACTGTCACAAAAGGAAGAAAACCTACTAAATGGGTCAAACTAATAAAAGTGCATTATGGATCCAGTGTGTTTTGGTTGGGGTTTTTTTGTGTCTGCTGTAACAGTGTAAACAGGTAACATTTTCTTGAAATACCTTGCCTTGTGGCAGAGAGACAGAAGATTAAAATGCTTCTCCTGACTTTGTGAAATAAAGCACCCCGTAACACATGAAATGAGATACAACTGGGCTCTAAGGAAAATCTACACATTAGGCTGAGCACTCCTGAAAAGAAAAGCATACAAGCCATTAATTCAAGTCAAAATTTAACTGAATATTCTTAAGGTGTTTTAATTATTCCTAATGGTAATAAATCCAAGAAAGGTAAGAGAGTTTCACAGGATTCAGATTTTTTTCCTCTGTTGACAAAGTACCAAGTTTATTGTGTGAAACAGGACCTGACAGCAATGCAGGTTACCTTCAAGTACCAGCACATTGACAGGGATACTAGAACAGAAGGAAAGGGGTAAGTGGTACAAGAGACTCAAACTGTATATCAGGTTTTGCTGTACCCTACAAAGTCATCAGAATCTTCAGTGGTTAAAAGAGGATCTGGGCTTAGACAAAAAAAAAAAAAAAAAAATACAGGCGACAATTTTTGGGGGAAACATCAGGACAAACTTAATGACACACCCAGCTTGTCTTACATAGGTCATGATGCCAGACACCCACTGAGCATGTTCTCTTGAGAGGTGACAAGCCCTCGGACCAGATCTCTGAACAGGCAACCTGAAAATCCAGCTGGAGAATGCCTTTGGGACTAGAGAGGATGTCACCCGCTTGAGCATGCCTGGCAGCTCCATATACAGTACAGTTCAGTAGCTTAATACACTGCCTAGGATTTTCGGACTGGCAGGCTGCAGGCAGTCTGCTTTCCAAGGCAGTCACACAAGTGGAAAATGAACAGATCGCAGACCATGCTGTTCTCACAGCCGCTCTTATGGCTGTCTGTCATAAGGCTGTATAGACATAGTCACTGAGTCTATACCTTATTTGAGAAGAAAGATTGGCAGTTCGCCTAGTGGAGTCAAAGCAGACTGAAACAGTCTGTAGGTATTTTCACCTGTACTGAAGACAGAAATTGTCAAATTCTACAGCCACTAGTCAGGACTAAAAAAAAAAAAAAAAAAAAAAAAGAAAATAAAATAACAGCTTATAAACAGAGGATGCTCAGGCAACTGCAGAAGTGCTGAAGGGTTTATTTTTATAAGTTGAGACAAGATGGATTAGCTAAAAAGTCTGGCTTGCATGTGGCACTGATTAAGGAGAACATCCTGAAAGATGGAATCCTTTGCCTGAAAATTTGCATCCTCTTAGTAGGCGGAGGAAGGCAAGTTATCTTGAGTAATCAAAATAGATTAATAAAGAGTTAGAAAATGAAATATTGATCAGTTTGCACAAAAATATATTTTGCATGTTCACAAATGTTGTAATTTGCATGCTCATAACTATCTATTGCTTATTACTCTACCCAGGTGAGAAAGGCTCAGTATAGAAACACATAAGACAGCGCAATCTAAATGCAGGAACTTTTCAAGCAGCTCACCCAGAAAGGAGGAGGGCTGAAGGGGTTTTTTTGTCATTAATTTGGTTCCAGGTATGAAGGCTTAAACTTAATGATGTCCAAGTAAGAACGTGCTCATAGAGAAAGCATGGGCTGGATTGAGAGCTGTACGCCAAGGATTCATTGCTGAGGCTATTAGTCTTACTGCAGTCAATGCAATTAAGATTCCCAGTGTGACTTAATATCTTCTGGCACTTGCAAGCTTTACCTTTTAGTATCAGCCGATAAACTAAAAGCCAACTGTTTACAAGATGAATACATTTTCCTTTGGAGAGAGGGAAAAAAAGTGACAAAACCACACCTAGACAAAGAGACAAACACCTATTGCTAGAGAAAATTCTCCACACTCCCCACAAAGTTCTCAAGTTAAAGCCTCAAATTCCAAATGAAAACAAGCAATTGGAGAGCAAAAAAACCCAGACAAGTAAAAAGGTATTGCATACAAAATACAATACTTTTTTTATTCAGATACCTGTAAGAGGTAGATATTGACAAGCATCATTGAGTGGATGGGCTAGCCACAGAAAAACGTGATTTTCATTTTTAGCAGCAAGAGATCCCTAAATTTCTTAAGCCATATACTAGTACAGTATTTTATACTAATCCAGTTTCTCTGAAACTTATATGTTTGATGGCTAAAAATATTTTTTCTTTATTTTACCTATTCCTCTTGCAGTCATTTCTCTTCAGAATATTTTAGTACTGCAAACAAGCTTTAGAAGACGCCTACTGAGAGAGGCATGAACAGTCCAGCTACTAATTGATGATTATAGCACACACAGCATTCCTCTTACAGAGATGTAATGTGATGTGGAAGTGAGTGTAGGGGTGAGGAAGGAAAAATCAAAACACACACAAAAAAAGAAGTGACTCTGTGCTACAATTTTTCAGAGTAGGAACAAAATTAACTTAACAAGGACCACAAAACAACGTACAACTAAGTGAACTTCAAGACCTAGAGACTCAGAGTCAAGAACATAAAGTGTCCAAAGGTTTCAGCTTATCTGAAATAAACCAAAATAACCCAACACATTATAGCTTTCAACTAGTCTAGCAATTTCACAAGACAGTCTTTTCCTACAAGGTTTGACTCCAAACTTGCACAGAAATGTGACAGCATCACAGCCTAAGTCTTACTGTGCTGCCATTCCCAGTTTCAGAACAAGAAAGCCAAGGGAATGAGAAACGAGTACCCAAGCAACACTCTGATCTTCAGAAACACATCTGTCTACGTGTCTGGCACACGATGGGAAGCATACATCAAAAAATGTGGTAAGTCATTAATAATCAGCCTTTGATTAAACCTTCAATCTTCATTTGATTACAGTTTTAACCAAAAAAATCACTCCCCTTTAAGCATTTGCTGTACATTCTTGATTCAATAGCATTTGGGGCAAAAAGACTCTTCAGAACCAATCTCAGCAGACTTGCTGAGAGAGAGACATGGCCACCCATGACACGTCTGCCTCTACACTTAGCTACAATGCCAACATTACAACCTGAAAACTCCTTAGGTTATAACTGTTTCCTTTCCAGTATCTTCCCTCTGAGGCCAGCTACACACCAAACCTTAGTAAGATGACAATTCCACAAGTTTTCTTTACAAGTTTCGATTTTAGCTTCAATTTGTTTAAACTGTGTACCAAACAAAATGAAAACTTCATATACCTATACCCCACAAAAATATACTGGTGAGGTGTAGACTAATGGAGCCCTCTCACCTCCTTCACGTTTTTTAGTATTTTTAGCATTTAGTTTTTTTAAATACTATTTACTCCTGAACATGTGACATAGTAGCAGCTCTAGGCTATGCAGTTCCCTAGACAGTAGCCAAGCACTACTAAAATACCACTTCCACATGGTACTTGATGTACTTGGTTTAAGTACCTAATTGCTACTATGTTCAATAGCTTAAAAAGAACTTTGGGCAAAAAAACCAACAAACACAACTAAGTGAAGCGAAGATCTCCTTCACAGACTGCTCTGGGGAAATAAGTTGCCCCAGGGGTTTTTTTTTTTGTTTGTTTCTTTCTTAACTGTTATGATTTAGTACGGGTCATTTTAGTTTTAATTGTCACTAAGTGTTTTATGTATGAGCCACAGCAACTCAACAGAGAATACAGAACCACATAGATTGGAAGGGAACTCTAGAGGTAACTTAGACAACAGCAAGGCCACCATGAAGCTAAGTCATGCTCCAGGCTCATCCCCAAACTGGTGAAGTTCTGGCTAGGGAGTCAGTGCCAGCCAAACGTGGCACTGACCACTCTGTTCCTTCACCTACCGTTATCAACATGCTTTCAACGATGCTGGTGTGGCAAATCACACAGGCTTGAGACCGTTCATCAGAAAGCATACAGATTAGAAAAGCACGTATAGTTAAAGCATTCTAATATTCTTCCACTGCCTCAAGGCAAGAAAAAAGGTCAGAGGACACTGTATTGATAACACTACCTCTACAAACGATTTTAAGTTATATCCAACCTCAAAACACTTCTCTGAGCAACTTTGCTTAGAGAAGTCAGACATTACGGATTTTGTCTTCTCTTTCAGCTCAACAAATTTCCAATTCTAGTTTTGAAACCATATTAATGTTGGGTATTTACATTTTAAAAAACGGAAGCCTGGCTCAACACATTTTAAACTAATGGGGCCATTCAAGAAAATAAGGCTAAATAGCCATTGTTATTAGTTTAAAATAATACATATTAAACCAAATTAACTTCATCTCCCAAATGGAACACCTTGAATGAGCTAAAGGGTAGACCGAGTTCTAAATAACGGATTCAATATTTTTCTTTTAAGAGGAAGTCAAAATACCTATATCCAGCTGATGATTGAAACCTTTTTGGTCTCTTTTAATACCTAGAATGTTTCTTGTTTGGTTTTTTGGGTTTGTTTTGGGGGGGGGGGGGGGGGGGGAAGGGGGGTTGTTGTGGGGTTTGGGGGGGGGGTGGGTGGTGTGGTTTTTTTTTTTTATCATTGCTAGTTTTGCCAAAAAAAATCTTAAAAAATTTCAGTGTCAAGAAACAGAAGCAAAAAGAATATTTTTCCAGGTGTATGGAAAACAAGTTTTCAAACAGCTTAACTCAAGAATCCTCTATTTATTTTTTTTACAAGTATGCAACACCTTTTTGGTAAGGGAGGTGCAAAGGTTATTTTTATATGCAAAGGAATTCTCCTTTGAAAGGTCAAAGGATCCAGATGATATTAAAAAAAAAAACAACAACAAAGATAAATGCTACTCTGAGAAGGTCAGACAACAAGAGCCTTGGCTTGGCTAGTACAATGAACCATGGTATCCAATTTCACCTGCCTTTTTCTTTTTCCTTTACTTCTATGTTTCATAATGGACTACCTATATACTACATAAGGGACTACTTATATAGCTCAACAGAGCTATCTTTCTTCACAATTTCTCCACATTCCAGAAAGACCAGAGTAAGGGAGATTTTTTTCATGCCTGGACAAACACCACCTGCAATCCAAAATCTTGCTGCAGTACTTGGGTATTTTTATCCCTGCACAGGTAGAGCAATCCTTGAATGTATAATGAATACATGGGACATTGGTGAATCTGTACAGGTGTTTTGTTGTTTTGGTTTTTGGGTTTTTGGTTTGTTTGTTTGTTTGTTTTCCTCTATCAGCTTTCTACTTGTTCTCCAATTATGTGGTTATCCAGGCTACAAAAGTAAATGACAAGTTCGTCCTGTAATCCTTATCCAAAGTTGGAATCATATCACAGTTTTATTATTTGATTTTTTAAGGACTATTTAGATGGAGGAAACAAAGTATAGACAACAGGGTAGGCAACACTCATTAGTGATAAATTTCACAATCTCAGAGAATAAGGTGTATTAAAATGGGCCTATAACTTTTATCTCTTCTTTTATCTAACCTCATAATGCTTTATACAGTTACATAACACAGACAGTAATACAGTTTGGTTTTGTTTTTTTAAGGATGGCATAAGGCCACCATATAGACATATCTTGTAAAATCTTTCAGTCAGTACCAATGAAAAAAAAAATTAAGACATACACAGGACAGGTCAACAGGTTTTAAAATAGAATTTTAAACACCGAATAAAAAAAAAGAGAGGCATAAAGCTATACAAAAGCTATTCTTACCCCTTTTTAGCACAGTAGTTAGCTCAAGGTCATACGAGTTGCACAAAGAAACCAATCCAATTACCTATTTTTTAATGGCAACCATGTTCATTTAAAGAAAAAAAAAAAAAACAACCACTTTTTATAGGGCTTTACAGTTGCAGGCTGTTTCATACATCCTCTATTCCCTTTTCTGTGGAATTCTGTGTGGTTTCTTACTCTTGCTCAAACACATACATGCTATTTCAATAATACTGTTTCAAAGCCCAGAAAAGTCTTCCACAAACATAGCCTAGGTTCTTAACAGATCCTGAAAAAGGATATTGTAATGTGACAAACACTCATCCAGAATAAATAAGGATCCAGTCACAATCATAACTATTGCAGATGAGAGACAGAAAAAGGGGTTCTTGGCCAGGGCGGGGGAATAGATGAAATTATAAGGGGGGGGGGGGAATATTATCTTAGTAAGAAACCCACCTTTCCTACATAAAACGAACTGCTTTATTTATTTAACTCAAAAATCTCACTACTATACATTCAAATACTTCTATGTTTAACCAAGTGTATGGTCAAACAATATGACCTATATGCCTGAAGAGGAGTAAGAACAAAAGAAAGCAAGATCTATGAAGAACTCTTGAAAAAAGCAAATTAAATTAGAAATATATATATATATATATATTTTGAACTGGTCTCTGAACTACCTGGAGTAACTTGAAACTAGTGCAGTGTAACTGTGGGTTTTGCAGCAAGTGGCAATAGGTGACAGGAATATCCTGAATGAATCGTGCTGGAGGACTGGGCTGCAATCCTCCTGGTAACAGAGCTGTAGGTACAATGGCAAGTCAAGAATAAACTTCAGATAGCACCTTTGCAACTGTCCAGTAGATGTACAGTACCAGATAGCTATTAAAACATAAAACTGAGCTAGACTGTCTCAAAGACATTGCTACTAGACAGAATGTATGAAGGAGAGAATCATTTGCTCAAGATCACCCAGCAGCCCTGGTGACACACACAGTAACTTGGGTCTCCCAAGTCCCATTTCCTTATCATCAAGTTAAAGAAGCCACCACACCAAGAAGCCAGTAGTGAGAGAAAACAGTATGAGAAATAAAGAATGTTATGAAGGTTTATCAGAATTGTCTTTTAATTAATGTCTCTTCCCGCTCCTTCCTGCCCATCCTCCTTTGTATCCCGAACAATTCTTCCAACTTTGAAAAGCTTAAAGAGTGGTAAATGAAAAATTAATTTCCATGTTTTACTATTTTTTTCACAATTTCCTTTGTCTGGAAGTATCAGTGGGGCACTGGAGATTACAGAAGGAATTTAGGGCAACAGCATGAAAAAAAGATGCACTATGAACAGAGTCATTTGCGCTTTGCAAACGAGATTGCATTCTGCAACCAAGGAGGAGTTCTAGACTAAATGTCGTCAAAAGCAA
This sequence comes from Platalea leucorodia, assembly GCF_965183815.1. Taxonomy (NCBI): domain Eukaryota; kingdom Metazoa; phylum Chordata; class Aves; order Pelecaniformes; family Threskiornithidae; genus Platalea; species Platalea leucorodia. The sequence continues at coordinate 252,618 of NC_138831.1, read as the reverse complement.
AAGGCATTTAAGAGGTAGAATAAGAGTGGTAGAGATAGAGAGGTCCATGTCCATCAAGGTTAGATATCATATTTCTTAAGAGTGAGGTATTGGGATATTTCAGAGAGCTGAGAAGGTACTAATGGAACAGAACTCATCAATATGGCTTTACTACACATATGTACATTTCTATCATTTCTTTAAGTTAATACATAGGAGTAAATCTGAAAACAGGATTAAGAAAAGCTGTATTCTGAAAAAGCCAATTATTAAATAATACGAGAAAGCTGAAGTGAGGACAGAGGATTGGCGGGGAGGAAGGAAATTAAAAAGTATCAGAAAGGAGAAAAGCAGAAGATACATTGTATATATCAAGCCACTCATATTAAAAAGGATAAAAGCAATTCCTCATACATGACATAATGAAGGAGAAGAGCTAGTGCCACAGAAGGATTGCCAGCTCCTCTGGAAGGGAATAAACAGAAGAATTAGGGAGTGCATATGTTGAAAGCACTAAGTGAGAGAACCTTATTTTATTGTTCACCTACAAGAAATGGGATTCTATTCGCGTTACTTTTCTTTTTAGGCAATTAAACACAGAAACAAAGGCCATCTTTCAATTCTAACCTCCTACCCACCAAGGAGAAAAAGTAAAAATCGGCAAAGTACGTACACTTTTGCAGTTAAAATAAATTACAGCTTGACTTAATGTGAAGCCATCAAGGAGATTTATAATTACTCTTCGTATTTAAGCCATAACATTTTTTCCAGTCTAAAGAACATTGCACCCTCAAACATTCTACACCTCTTTTCCAACAGAACACCATCTCATTACAGATAACAGTCTCATTACTGTGCATGACTATTGTGAATATAAAAGAAAAACTTCCAGATTGCAGATCCGATCCTTTTGCAATTTATACAATAGTCAGCATTTTAAGTACTGGTTTAAAGGCTTGCAAGGCAGCATACAATCACCTACTTACTCGTATATCCCAGATATATGAAGGAATTTTTTTTTTTTTTTACTTGCATGTACCTTAACTAGCTGCCAGTCCAGCAGCAGTTCCTTTCCTCAGTTTTCTTCTTCACATCATTTCTCACCAGGACTCATGACTTGAACCCTAGACAATCAACGCAGAATCAGCCACTCTTTTTACAGTATTTGAGCTAATCACCACTTTATGCAAGTACTTTTCATTAAAAGCATGCATACTATTACCAAAAATGACCTTATTTCAGGCACAAGACAGAGGTGCTGGTCATATCAACAAGCAAAGTAACTCCCATCTGCATTTGCCTCAATTGCTCCCAAACTGAGATGAATTTGAATGTTGTGGTAATCAGCTTTCTCTTAATTGAGATTGAAATAATACTGTTAATCCTGCACACACCTTGTTTTCATTCAAGTTTCTAAGCCTTTGGAAACAGATGCTGTATTATCCAGACTCCAAGACTGTTCTTTGACAGCACTGCTACTATATGGGAAGTTACAGAAAATTGACCTGTTCAGTCAACTAGATGAATCATTCATCAATACATACTAGTAAGTGATATTTGATGGCATTAAAAAAAAAAAAAAAAAGGCAAACACACAACAACAAAACCATAAAACTAAAAACACCACACCAAAAAAACACGCCACAAAAGAAAGTTTTACTCACAAGCTGTCATCAAAACTTCTTTTTTTTAAACTGCAGACAGTAAGCATAATTTTCCACATCTTTATAAATATGGAATCAGACATATATCAGAATTGATTTGCACAAGGTCAATTAACAGGTCAGGGGCAAAACCAGGACTGGAGGGTCTTTTGAGGCTTCTAAAGCGAAGAAACATATCAACATTTCAACCAGTAACTAAGATGTGAAAGGATCGTCTCTGCCCAGTTACAGAGTTGTCCTATAATATTCAGAACTGTACTGTAAGTGAAGTTCAAGCAGTACAAGCCGCAGTACAAGCCACAGGTGCCACAGTACAGTTGCCTGGATTTGCTGTCCTTCTAGTCCCACCAGAAAGCCATAGGTTTTTGCTAGACTCGAGAGAAAGACATCCGAAAGGCACAGAGGATTTGTGTGAAGAATAGGAATTCTGTACTTTTCAAGACAGTATTTTTTAGGTTGTGCATTTTACTGAAGATTCTTGAGAAGAGTTGAGTTAGCAGCTGGTTTTGTCTGACAATAATTAAGAGTTTTCAGTTATACAACTCCTGTATATTTATAAACCAAGATAAATAAACAGCATGCAATCAGATAAGTATGGCCATACATGAATAATTCTATACACTAACATCTGAATTATTCCAACACATAAATATAGGTCCCAATCCCACATATAATGACACTTTCTACCATTCTTTTTCAGACAAAATTCCCCAGATATCTTGTAATGCTGAGGAAGTTCTAATGAACAAACATATATTTACATTAATAACATGCTTAGGGTGGACAGACAGGATTAGTGCCAAGTTATGAATGTAGTTGAACTCTATTCTTGTTACACTGGGGCTGTACAGAATAAAGGACTTCAGCAGAGCAAACATCAAATTTTTAAAACATGTTAAAGCATTCAAATTTTAAGCATCACGGAAGCCAAATACAAAAGTTGGAATTAGGTCATTACTAAATACTCAGTTTAATTTCAGATGCCTCTCCTGAATTGAAATTTACGTTTCTTAGCATGTAATTTCCTCTTAATTTTAGTTCTTGGCAAAAGTTTTGAAATCATGCAGTACTCATGCATTTCAAAAATAGCAAACTTGACTTTCTGATTGTGGCTTATATATTTTTAATATGAAAATTATTCATTTAATAGATTTGTCAAAAATAATCACCACAATACAGATTTTGACTGAATTTCATACGAATACATTCTCCAATTGTATTAAAATACTGAGAAAAAAATAACACTTTCTTCAGTCATTCTGCTTCCTTACTCCAAATGCATTCCATTCCTCTTCATCTTACTACCTTTACGTGTCCCTGTTCTCGCCTTTAGCTGTTTTTAAACAGACTGCAGTAGCTTCCTGATACTGACTCCTCCCTGCAATTTATATTGTCAGAAAGATGCTGTAAACATGCCTCCCCTGCTATGACAGAAGATTTCCATTTAATTTTTAAGGGAAGCCTGTCTCCCTCCCTTTCTGCCTCCCCCCCACTTCCTGAACACGCCATCCAATGTACAACTAAGTATACTGGCTTTCACTGGGGAAAATAACAACCTTCTCTTTCCAATAATGTTCACAATGTGTAAAGTGCACTAGTAGATCCTAACGTATTTATTCTTCCTTTTAAAGGTTCAAACATCATAACTTAATGAAAAGATAATTTTAAGAACAGCACTTGTATTTGCATAACCTTCCCCCATTCTTATGCATTAAAGTGTTATTAAGCCATTACTCATTTTATTTCTGCGTATTTTTCTCCAGCTGACCATATCCCTCACTGCAGCATTATGATTACACTCGCTCAAGGCACTGAAAAAAAATACATTAATGCTAAAAATTTCCAGAGGAAAAAAGCAATGGCTATAAACGAGTAGGAGCACAGAGAAGGACAGAGTGAGAAAGTACACAGAAAATAAAACTTCTATGGTAATTGCAATATAGACAAAAATAATCAGCTACCCATAAAAGGATGAAGAAAATTGTTTGATTCCCAATTTAACTGCATTTGACATTTGTGAATTTGACTCTGTAACGAGTCTTATTGGTTGGATCTCACTTGGAAGAAAATCAGAAAAGGTCTGTCTGAAGGATCTAGATGAAAGAATAGTGTGGAACTAATAGTGTGGAACTGTAGTTATGTGGAAAACGGATAGTAAGAAAGAAGTACCAGGGTGGAAAAAAAAGCGCGTACAAGGGAAGGAAGAAAATATTTGCAAAATTGAAAATTACTTTCTAATATCAGCATACCATATCACTTAGCATTCAAAGCATAGGAAGAATTAATTATCTGACAAGAAAGGGTTCAATTTCACTTGCCAGCACAATGCCATATGGAGACTTATTGCCAACTACAGATACCAAATATCAACAGCAAAAATACAAGGGTTTCTATCAATTTTGTAGTTATTCAGGACTGTTACAGGAAACCATTTATCTTTTCAGTAGTCGAAGAACTTTTATTTTAAAAGTGTGTTAAAATTAATGCTTTGTAGCTTTCAGAGCTGATCCATTCCATGTACTCTGCTTTACTCACATATCCATATGCTAGTGCTGTTCTTCACCACCTGATCCTCTCCATATGCTGAACACTCTACAAAAAAGTGTTGCTCCTGATCCAAACAATTTCAAGGCTTAGAAATTTAAGGAAAAAGGCAGTATTACTAGGCTCATTTTACATGGAAAAGTTAGGCAAAGATGCCTCCATTTTTGGGGGCTAGAGGGGTGGAAATCACGTCTGCAGTTTTAACTTTCAATTCAAGGCTTCTGGCATGCTGGATGAAATCCTACCACCACTACAAGTGCCAGATTTGCATGTGTGACATTACAGGCTAAGTTAATATCATGCTTAAGGGCTTCACTGAGTTTTGGCCACGAAGATTATGTGGCTTAAGCAGACCATCAAGAAAGTTACCACAGACCTAGGATAAGCAGCCAGATATATCTGAATCTCAGTCTGCTGCCTTGATTTTAATAGGAAAATTAAAATCTGAGCTGGCCAACAGAGATCCTCCAGTTTTCTTTCATATCCCTCCCCCCCGCAACGTTTTTCACAGAAAGTTCCAAGTGGATGTCAGAACTGATCTCCACTTTTACTGCGAAATTGTGTTGCAGTTGGTAATGATAGGTGGAAGTCTGAAGTGTGAAGTGTGTACTCAGATTTTTTTTGTATCGTGCCATCTATATCATCATCTTTCTTGTACTTTGTCGAAGAAATGGCAGAAGATATTGTAAAAGGCACGATGTGCGTAGGGGGTAATAAATCTGTTGGTTGCAGATAGTCAATGGCTGCAAGTCATAACATAAAGCTTTACTCTTAGCCTCCTACCAGTTTTCACTATCAGTGAAAATTTCTATTAATGTAATACGATAGCATCATGTACGAACAGCTCGGCAGTCATACATTTTGCACAGCTGTCATAAAGATAGTCATTTAGCTTCAAGGTAAAGCTGAAGTTTGAATATTCCTGCTTTTCATCTTTGAAGCTTTGTCACTTTAGAAGATAAAAGATAATTATCTAATTTTGTGACCAATGATGTGTTCCCAACACATCAAATTTTAATACCCGTAGTATGTAGATCCTTTTTTTTGTGTCTTGAAAATCAGCATCTTAGCTTGACACAAAATCTTGGGAGAATATTGAATAGCCAAACATTAAAGTATGACCTAGAGGAACAACAGGAACACTATATGCTGTGGCCCTGACCAAAGTTTTCATAATGCCTTCCAAACAGCGTTTTCACAGTGCTCTTATCTAACAGGCTAGAGATACTATGACTACATAATTTTGACTCCTGCTTTTTAGGAAAACAAGTCACATCCTTGTTTGTGTATAAAAGCACAAAGCAGTTCCTTGCCAGCTACTGTAGAATAATTTAAAGTAAAAACAGACGATAAGACATAAAACCTTCTACCAGCTGACAAATTATTTCTGTACAACACTAAGTTCACTTAAGATACTGTAGCTGATAAACATAGTAAAAGAAAATAGCTAGTGAAGAAACAGGGAGCTAAAGGGTTTTGTTTAGCCCTAGATTAGAAGGGAAATTCCTGTGTTACCATGACAAATTAAGAAAAAACTTCTCCAATTCATGCAATCAACTTAGTGGAAATTACTCTTGCGACTTTGTAATTATGAGAACAGTTACATACTCTTATTGTGAGAACAGGAATGTCTGTGGAAAAAAGCCCACCTGAACATTAAACAGCAGAGTTCAGTTTAAGAACCTGTAATGTTAGTGCAAACTATTTTAAAAGAACGGATCAGAAAAGATAGCGTTGAGACCTGATGAAGCAACTAAAAGGTGGTATATTGTCATCTATGACTGGGGCCTAAGAGAAGCCTGCATGACAAAGTCTCGTGGCTTTCAATACCTACAAGGAGGTTATGGAGAAGACGAACCAAGGCTATTTATGGAGGTGCACAGTAGGAAAAGTGACAGATAGCAGTCATAAATTGAAATGAGAAGTTCCAGCTTAAGTAAGTAACTTTTCATCCAGAGTCAATCATTGGAACAAAAGAGGTTGCGGTATTTCTGTCCTTGAAGGTTCTGAAGATCAGACTCAACAAAGCCCCAAGAAATCTGTGCTGATTTCGGCATTGACCTCACTTTGCACAGGAAGCTGAGTTAAAAGACAATTAGAATGAATTATTCTACGATTCCAGAAATTATTAAAAACGGTTCCAAAGCGGAAGACAGTTGCGCAAAGGGGGAAGATGAGGGTTTTTTCCAGAACCAGTTTTGATGAGTCATTAGTGCCAAACACAGAAGTCTCAGTTGTAAGAGCACAATTAGAATTTTTAAATTCCATATCACTGTATTCAGAAGAACATTAATCAGAGGAGATCTACTCAACTTGCATGTTATAGAGGAACAGTGTTAACATAATAAGGAATCTGCCACCTGCACAAAATTCAGGGAAGCCTGTCAACTCCATATTTTGAGTACACCAAAGGAAAACATTTCATGAGGCTATTAGAAGCTCAAAAGTAATTTCCACCCTTTCCTAAAAACTAAGAGGAAAGCTTCAATAAGGAAGCTACTGTCAGTCATACATATAAACAAGCTAACCAATGAACAATCAACAGGATGCACACGTTAAGCCCTGATACACTGAATGAATTATACACACGTACTTCTCACATTATATCCCCAATCTTAAGAACTAGATTAGGTCACCATATGATTTGTTTTGTTAATGGACCAGAGAACAACTTTTTCTTGCATCTTTTACTCCCTTAACTTGGGTGCTTTAAGATCTCATAATCTATTTTGAAGGATAAATACTAATAGCTATCTTTTTAAGTGCCTCCTGTACTCTGCAAACTCATTTATGCAAAATCTTTGGCATCAGTCTGAGAAGAAAACATTTCTCTAGAACATCTGCCCATTTCAAAACAAAAAGATTCAAATATAAGATAAATAAGGTGGTTCAGAAAGAGGAGACAGGGAGCTAGAGACAACGACAACAATAAAACAACACGTCAAATTAAGGATGGCAAAAGCAGAACAGGAGTAGGGGCAAATGCTCCAACAAGGAGAACACCTTCTATTACTTTCAAAATCGTTTTGATCACCTTAGTGAAATGTATTGGTTTAATTCTTTATGGTTCTTTCAGGAATCTTGAGAGATAGAACAAATGGCTAGAAACAACCGCTTGCCAAACACTTTCCTGATTAAGAGTCATTGCCAGGACCTATGTGTCTTCATGACTCTATCAAACCAACCAAACAGGCTTTACCTAAAAAAGCAAAAGTTCAGCCTAAGTAGTGCTTAGGAAGGACTCTTGAAGAGTAAGAAGAGTTAAGAACAAACTTTACTAGATACCAACAATTGCTGATAGCAAAGCACTAGAATATGTGGCAGGTACATAACGAATAAGCCATTTCCTTCTCTCTCAATGGAACATCACACTGTCTTGTAAGAGATAAGATGATCATTTGATTGTATGCTTATGGGGGGGGGGGGGGGGCAGGGAGAAAGGCAAGCATTCAGCCAACCTGTACAACAATAATGACAGTGTTTTATAACCTGTTTCTGCTCTGAATGTTGAGGGACTCCCCAGCTGTGTCTTAAGAAGATAAAGGCACATAGCTTAACTGTGCTTAGATAAAAACAAAGAAGAAACACAATTACTTTCATTGCTTATAGTCCAAAATAAAGACAACTCCAAAACAAAGGATTATGTAGCTCATCTTCCCAATATAAGGCAGTTCAACAAGATCTACGTAATGGCAGGTAACCTGCTCTGAAAACCCACCCTGCAAGAGTTCCACACTATTCCAATGTTTTCTCTCAGTACACAAAAAAAAATTTTGATAGTAAGAATAACTAATTCTTCTGTTTAAAGACCAGTTCTTGTTCATCTACCATGGATAGCGGGGACACATTCATTCTTCTTCCTGGTTTTCTGCATGTGAAGAATGTTGCCATATTTCCTTTCAAGTTTTTACTAGCTTTGCTCCGGCACAGCTCGGCCCATGGCACTAAATCACTGTCTAGTGAAACAGACCTAGTTCTTCTTCCTCTTTTCCCTCCCTCCTGCCCTGTTTACATTTCTCCACACTTTCTTCCTCTGTACAAAAGAAAATACACTTTTTTTTAAATTTGGGGTTTTTTTTCCACCTCCAGTTTTCTAGCTTAATTGAAGGTTATTCTCTCTTTCACACAGCATATCTTTCTGCATCAGACACTGAAAGGTTTTTTTGGAATTCAGGACTCGTTGTCCCCCCTCTGTTTATGTGACATAAGTATCTTACCTTTAAAAGTTTCTACGGTTTAGAATATTTCTTGTCTCATAAATATGGATTTGACACATCCTTTACCATACATGAGGTTCCCAGTCAATTCTCAGCTCTCTACAGAGATTAAAGATAGCCACCACGAGCCATTTTACCAGAAAAAACAGCAGAAATGGGGAGCAGGTAAAAGGTAACAGATCGCACGAATCTTTGAGGGTAAAACATTCCTCATCCCCTCAGTATATTCACAATAGCCACAGATACCAAAAGCAGCAAGAACGCTTGAAGTCTGTGACTTCCTCTGCTGATGACTTCTGTAAATCAGTGTCTTGACACATCCATAATGGGTTATGAGGGGGGGGAAGGGGAGAGAGTCAATAGAGAGAGGAGAGAGAATAACCCTTGCTTGTAGTAAGTGCAAAAGGAATCAGTGTGAAAAGCAATACAAGAGAAAAACTAATATGTGTTCCTAGCAGGAACAGGAAACCTCAAGTATAACAGGAAGCTAGTGCAAGAGAGTTCAGTCTCTCTGAGGGCATCTATACAAGATTACAAATATCTACTTACATAGAAGTTAGTCTAATTAGTCTAGGAGTGGATTTTGTCATTCACTCTAAAAAGGTACTTAAAGTTTAGAAATGAACTGGGCAGATGCTAAATAGGCTCACAAAAACATCCATGCAATTTTGGAAAAACATTATACATAGAAAAAGCAAAATGGAACTTTATGAGAGCAACATCTTAATCAAAGTATTTCATGAAGACCTTTTGTTGAAGCTTCTACAGCAACCTAAAATACAGTCTATCCTATCAATATATAATTTGTGTTGTACAATGTGTAACCACTTATCAGCAACAAAAAAATTGTACCCTACAGAACAGTAATGACATTTGGAAGTGTAGAGTATTGATTAGCAGTTGCTTAAAAGTGAATCTACTACAATGCGGCATCTATTCATGGCTCTACATACCTTCACTGTCAAGATAATTTGCATGGAGACTGGCTCTTTTAACCTTGAAATGTAAGCATTTTCCAATACAGGATCCAAAAACAAACAATCATAAACACATTAAGCAAGGGAATTAGCATTCATTTCCTTTCAAGATCTGATGTTTTCCAGTTGGATTGTCCACTCAATAATTTCCATATTAAAAGACATTATTCAAAGTGTAACACATGTATCAAACTTACTGAAGCCATCTCATATTTCTATTACGTATTAACAATAGAATATATTTACTTTCAATAACAGAAGTAAGAGGATCATGCTGTGCTTGCAAAACCCAGAAAGACAGAAAATACTGCAAAATAAAGTGCTGATAGCAGAAGAGCATGAATTCACCATGGCTTAAAACAGGGCTTTGCTTTTAGTTAAAGAGAAATATAAAACATAATGATTAATATTCAGGCTGATTTAGACTACATTTTAAAAATACTACCAACACCAAGAAATTATTACTCCTGCCATAACATTCGAACGGGAGATGAGAATAAGACCACAGATGATTGAAAATGCAGTTCTAACTTCACTGACGGCAAAGAAAATTTTCCAATACCTTCAGAGAAGCAGAACTTTGTTACAAGAAAGAAGAAAAAAATATTCTCTGTTATTGAGAAAAAGACACCATGCTATTGGAAGTTTGATAGCACTGTGATATTACTACAGATCAATATGCTACCTGAAAATTAGTATTGGACCCAGCTAGTTTTTCCACCTAATACATTAGTAGCATATGAATGTGTTTGATTATATTTTTCTTGAACAAAGAAAAATCAAAATATCTATCCAAAAGATTTTACCTTTATGTCTGCAGACAATAACATTAAATACTTCACCAAACACACTGAAATGCTCCGTAACTAGTTTGGCACAGAGAATAACCTTGTGATTTATGTAGCCCAAAGATCTGTAAGAATTAAAGGGGATGGAGGTTGAAGCTCCGCAAGTTCCAAAACATCATTTGCATTAATCATCAGAATTAAAAGTGATTTAAGATTCTCAGATTCGTATTTATTTTTTTTTCTAATGCTTGATTTTAATTCAGTGCTAGGAGACATATTTTACATAATCCAGATTTCAGGACTTTAAATTATAATGAATTAACTCCGAATAGAGCTTTTGGTAAACTCTATACCATTTAGCCAGCTGGTGGTTTTTTGAGTTTGGGTTTTTTGGTGGGGTTGTTTTGGGGTTTTTTGGGTTTGTTTTTTTTTGTTGTTGTTGGTTGGTTGGGGCAGGTGCTACTGGTTTGGGGTTTTTGCAGGGGGTGATGGTTCTTTTTGGTTTTTTTTTTGTTGTTGTTTTTTTGGGTTTTTTGGTTTTGTTTTGTTTTTTTTTTTTTTTTTTTTTAAACAGTCATATGTCTACAGTTTTTTGACCATTTTTCTCCTATTTATGATGGAAAACAGAATCAGTATTATTTTTGCAGTTTTAGAATTGCTCAGCTGGCAAAAATTTAAATTGATATCCAAGATGCCAGTCTATGTCTATACCTTTAACTGCATGTCTCAATCTTAGCAACCCTTCCTTCAAAGCAGTAGTTGCAGTGTCTCAAGTAAAGAAGAAACAGCCTACAAAGACCAAAACCAACATAAGGCTGAATAAAAGAAAAGCAATTAATGTCAAGATGATTGGACTAAACTTCTCTAAGAATTTAAGTCACTGTTATACGATTTAAAACTAAAGATAGATGTACTGCATGAATCAGATACACCAGCTGAATGCTAATTGATCTAAATCATCCTGTTGTATTAGGCTTGCACTGACATTTCCATAGTTGTAAGAAACAAGATACAGCACCAAATCTAGTCAGTAAGACAAAATGCAATTCTGAACCTTTAAAAATAGGAATGCTATACTGATTGAAAACCTGCTTCGAGAAAAAACAATAGTTTGAGACTCCTAAGACAGTGAATTTGTTGCAAGGAGTAGGCAGATGCAGACTGCCGACTGCTTGAGACCACAGCAGTCAGTGCTTACATAACAGTGACGATTCAGACGACTTACTAAGAAAAATCTGAGACAGCCTTAAACAAGCTTGTCTTCACTAAGAAACCTCTAAGGCAGAAGCAATAAATAAAAGTTTCTTTTCAGTTAGAAACTGTTCCTACATTTGCAATAAAATAATATTGACTATTCAGGACCAAACCAAGAATTATCAAAGCTGAGAATATAAAAAAAAAAAGTAGGCTTTCCAAAAGAAATCTGAGAAAGCATAGACCACCCTGCATTTTTAGAGAATCAGACACTTTTTTGATATTAGAAAAACTTTACGGTGTAACAACAATTATTTTTAACACTAACAGAAGGCACATTACCTGCATTTTTTGCTTCCATTTTATTACTACTATTATTTTACAACACATTATTATCACAGACGCTGTAATGTGAACAGTAGCATTCCCCAAAGTCTCTTCCTCCAAACTTCTAATCACAGCAGCTGAAGTGAATGTCTTCCTGGCATCTAACCCTTGCTTTGTACCCTACACTTAAAGTCTGGCTTGGCCAGTGGGCTACACTCTCACATTTACTACAGTATTCACTAAACATAATCAGAGTGGTTAAGAAAAAAAAAAAGAAAAAAAAAAAGAAAAAAAGAACACAACACACAAACACACAACACAACACACACCCTCCAAACACACATGTTTAAAGAAGGGTCAAGATTCAAATCAGGCAGATGTCTTTTGAAAGTCTAAGGAAAAAAAAAAACATAAGCACCTAAGAGACAATTAAAATTGCAATCAATTCTTAGACCCCAGCAGTATTTGCTAACTAGGTAAGAGTACGCATGTGTCTACAGCACCAAGCACCTTCTTGTATGCTGCCAAATCTATATGACAGCTGTAAAACCTCCATAAATCAGATGAAAATAGGATACTATTATTCCTAAGTTTTCCGTATGGATTTTTGAACACTGATTGTTCTTCCTTCACTTTGAAAGCAAGTAGTAGAACATTAAAATGCTACATTTTTTAAGTGCTAATTTTGCTTAAAAGCTGATCATCATTTCAGAAATTATTTACTGAACTATTATTATTATTTTCTGAGCTATTTACAAGTGTCTGTATTTCACCTAACACCAATTTCAGGAAAAATAATATATCCCGTAGACTCTTAAGAGGCAGAACAACATACTTGGGTAAGATTATTATAATTCAATAAAATAATAAAACATTCAATTAAGATAAGGTAAGCAGTGTTTTTTTAAAAAAAAACATAGTTTCAAAAAGTGACAAAAATATTCTTACGCATTGTTTTGAAACTCAACAGCAATGCTGGTTACTTCATCTGATGTTCATAGTACAGCAAGACTTAAGAATTGCAATAACTAAATCAATATTCACAGCTATAACCTGGCAAAATTTTGCTTTACTGACTATCTCACATAACTTCATTGGCTCAATGGAATTTTAGTATGGGTCAAATGACTCTTAATGTGTAAAACATTTGGGCAGTAGAGAATATCAATCATGCCTCTATTTCAAACGCATTCCTTTGAAAGTAATGCTCCCTATATATGCTAACAAAATGAATCAAGTAACCTTTACATTAATTTTTCATTTGGCAAGCCTTTATTAAACTAAATGGCACTACAAAACAGTTGGTAATTGAGAAATCTATACTGCCCAGATACATAATTATACACACATTTTATATCTTCATTTGTTTAACGATGTTTAATTCATAATCAGAAAATGTGGATTCCTCCAGTAATATTAGAAGTCACACTGCTGCTAAAAGTGGAATCTTGACTTAAGACACTGACTCTGATCACCCAGAGCTCACAGTGAACACCAAATGGATTCTTGATGCCTGGCTAGTGGGGAGGCAGGGGGCAGGAAAAGGTGTTTGCATTTAGAGCCCTACTGTGCTATCACTTCCTTAATTGTCATGACAAATTCTGCCACTGAATTTGCATGTTGAAAATACTTGCAAATCTTGAAGTCTCGTATGTTTTTATTCACACAAGCTTACAAAAGAAATATACTTTATAACAATACAAAAAGATACATGTTAAAGTCATCTGTCATCCAGGCTCATTTGCCACGATCAACAGCAAAAAATAGCAAGCTTAAAAGGACAGAGACACTTGGAATTGGCAATAAAAAGCACCAGAGGTTTGCTAAAATTACTGTAACCAGAAGAGGGGGGAAGAATAGGGGATGTGACAAAGGAATAAAAATGCTCCAAATACCTGTCAAATCTGCATTTTGGTTTTCCTCTTTCATTCTGTAATGAACTATCATAACAAAAGCAAGAAACAAAGCCAAAATAGCTTGGAATGATCATACACCATCCACCTTCAAAAACAGGAGCACAGATTTGTTAGTGAAATAGAAAGGATGCTGATGAAAAGGTAAAGTGAATAGCTTCCAATTACCTACAATTATAACAACCAATAGGAAGAAACCTTGCTACTTCAGAGGGAAAAAATACATTACCGAAGGGATGACAGCAGTATCTACTATGGAGGAAGAAAAACGATTAAGAATCTCATACTGATTCTTTGTAGATTTTAGCACAATTGCAAAACACAGTATATTCCATATTTTTCTAGTAAATGTTGGACTATCTACATTTGATGGATTTTATTTTTAAAGCCATATTAGTGCAAAAATGGCTGTGCATGGAACGGTTCCGAAGTTAAAGGTACCTGTTTGTTAGGGCCCAATAAAAAATTAAAGCCTTTTAATAATACTTGATTAGATACTAATCAAAACTGAAAGGGCCATCTGCTTTATAAATTTAAGGAGTTCATACAAAAAAGTGACGATATAAGACTACAGACTTTAAAGAATATGAGCTAGAAGTATAATAAATACTGAAGGTCCAGATTTTCAAATCAAAAGTTTGCCCAATATATTGAAATGAAGCCATTTAATGGCCTCAAAAGGTAGTAAGAGTAGTAACGCTTTCATTTTACATGGATAGCATAAGCTTTTTATTTGAACTGCTACATATACTGTCCGTTTCATCATTTCACACATATACAAGCCTTTCAAAATAAGTGCTACAAGCTCAAAGAATAACTTCCTTCATAATCAGATTTAAAAAAAAATCAACATGTTACTCAGAACTAAAAAAAAATCACACATCTAAAAAAACAGCTGAAATTTAACATATGGGTTGAATGAGTGTCTCTCTAGTCAGCGAATATCTCAATTTTTTTCTATTTCCATATTGCATTTTGAGGATCACGTATTAAATACCACAAAATCGCAGTCTTAAAATCTTTAACATGTTCCTCTTAGGCCCTTATTGTATTTTTTTCAGTAACTGATGTAAAAATAAATTGTCTACAATACAGAACTTTACTATAGGTTGCATATTTAAATTAGACAGAGTCCTTGACACATACCTAATACTCAAATCCACTTTCTCATTACCCTCTGCCCCAATTATGTAGACTTATACCAATTTCTCAAGTTTTTGCAATACTTCACTAGCTTATTACCCAGCTGTGCAGCTGAGCAAGAAGATAACGACATTCATTCCTCTTATCTGTAATGATGTAATACATCCCAGCACTGGGTTGAGATGATTGGGGGAATAATGGGATTGTAAAAACTGCAGAGATGACAAACAACAGTGCAGCCGCCTTGTCCTGATACAGTGAATTGCGTACATACAGCACAGGCTAAAATAATACAATATGCACTAATTCTAATCCTTGAACGAAGTTAACATTTTTCATAAGAAGCAGCTGTTTCTACATAGAAACATCATCATCACAATGCAGCAACCAGATTAATAACCCACAATCTAGGCTGAAGCCTAGACTTCAAGAAATAGAATTGTTGGAGTTTACTTTCTAATGATGATAAAAAAAATCATCCAAAAAGAAAAATATCAGTTTAATCAAGGACTCTCCAGATAGTGCAGTGCAATACAAAGAGTCATCAGGAACAGGTATGCAATACAAAAATAGATCTTGGACCAAAGCATGTACAGCACTGCTTTCCTATTCATTTAAAAAATTAAATCTGCCTCCATTTTCTCTGTTAAGACCTTCCTTATTACAACTGAAGAGATCCTTACCTTCTGCAGGAGCTGGGAACCTGAGTACTTGGCTGCAATAGATTTGATCTCCCCACCGAATGCTGAGGCCCAGAGCTTTACACTGTGAAGAAAAAAAATGAGACAGGAAGAAATGTAATACACATGTCATAGCAAGCAACACAGACTGTAACAGCTTCAGCTGCACTCAGAGGGATCCTAGCAATTTTGCATTAAAGAGCTCACTAAGGAACCTAAGCACAGCAAAAAAATTAGCAAAGCTGTTCAAGTATAAGCACAAACTAGATGCTGTGCTAAGGTAAGGCCTCTGATATGAAACTGCCCAACCTGCACTGTTTAAATTTAAAGAATCAACTTGTAGAGAAACATGCTTTATCACAATATAACATACATCCATTGAAAGGAAAGAAGCAGATAAAATGGCAGAACAGCTCTGAATGGTAAATTCTCACATTAGAGGGAATTAACATAACAGCATCAACTTCAGTAAATACAAGCACTAAGACTCTGCGGCCACATACTCCGTCAACACATGCTCCTACAATAAAATTAAAGTAGTGCTGAGTGTGTTAGAGACTACCATTTTAAACACAGCTGACTGAGGAGCAAAGGTGCCTTGAACAGTCAAATATCTGCAATATCAAAAGGTAAGAACTTGAGCAGTCAAGTTCTCATCCTTGAACACGGTCCTGAGAGCAATAGCATGAAAGCACTTACACAGACAAGGGGATCTGCTGCTCCGATCCAACCACATCCACTAAGGCTGTGTTAAAAGCTGTCCAGAAGATAAAGAAAAACCCCCCAAAAGCCCGAAGAAGACTCAGATTCTCTGGCATTGTGCCTCGCTGTGCCTGGAAAGATTTGGGGAAATTCAAGTAAAGCTGAATGCAGCAGCAGCGGGGTTTTGCTTCTAAAGCCTCTTTCCCCACCCTTGCCCCCTCCACTAGAACAACACTGGAAGAAATCACAGCTCCATTCTCATCCCTCCAAAGAACGACCCTTCTCTGTGTAATGGAAGGAGAGGACCAGAAGCGAAGCTCTAATGACTTGAAAACTATTGTGTCCCTGGTAACAGCAAAGCGTTTTCCAGCACTACTGCAGCCACTTGCATGTAGTTCTTTACAACTCCGCAGTCAGCAGTGTGCTGGAGTTACTTCAGTGACCTACTGCTGCTCCAAAGTGCCCTTAGCAGCAAGAAAGCAGACTATTGATTCCAACTGGGGAGGCTGTCTTCTTGCAATTACTGCTCACTTTGCAAATGGAAAGCTGACTACAGTTCTCCTTTCCCTCGCCGGTAACCTCCAGCCTTCATCCCAGATCAAGTCAGCCAATGCACTGGTTCAGTGGAGCAGGAGCAGCAGCCTTTTAACGGGATAGCGCGGAGACAGAAAGGCAGGCACAGGAGGAGCTGGACCAGAGGGAGGGTGCCTCTGTATGGCAAAAGCAGAGAAAGTCTGGAGGAGCTGAAAGTGTAGTTGAGCCCTTCCAGGAAGGCAAGAAGAGAGCACTGCACATTGCCGGGGGCTGAGCTAGGGAGGGCTCGGCAGGGCTGGCAGGGGCGGGGGGGTGGGGGGCCGTGCACACCCACCGGAGACCCGGCCAATTCAGGCAGGGCCCCGCTGCATGACAAGCATCTGTCACACAGCCCGGAGAGGCGACGGATGGACGGAGCTCAGCCCTTTGCGCCGAGAGCGCCCAGCATCCCGGCCGCGGAGCCGCACCGAGGAGGGCGCAGACGGACGGCAGGAGGAGAAGAGCAATCCCCGCCGAGGTAGCATCGCTGATGAGCCGGAGCAGCGGGTTCCCGGAGCAAGCCCCGGGTTTAGGTCAGGCTCGCACATTTAATTGAGTCATATATAGCACGCCCTTGCGCATAAAGGCACGTTTGCTGCTTCCTCCCACGCCTGAGCGCTGCAGCGAGTCGCTATCCAAGAGATCGGGACTAGCAAAGGCTTATGAATGAAAAGAAATGCAGCATAAGTAAATCAATGCAGGCTAACTGACTCGAGCCTATGAATAAAATATTAATTTGTGCTCATAGAAGAATCCCCTTCATCTAGCAAACATAGGATTACAAGCTCCTCCACGGAGAGAGCAGCGTGGGGAGCAGAAGGGATTGGTCCAGGTATTTTTGTTGTTGTTGCATTTTAAAAGCTACCCTCTTCCTTTTGCTTTTATTCCTCTCCCTCTGCTTTTTTCTCTCCTTCTTCTCCACTAAATGCACAGACTTAAAATAGCAACTGAACTTTAATGTAAATAAGTATGGCAAGACCTGGAGATGATATGAGCATGGGCTGAGTCATCCTTGCATCATACGATATAGCTCCAGTGTCCGCTCCAGAATTATAGTTTCTGCCCTCTGGAGTTAGAGGTAACACCCCAAAATATTCACTCTGCCTTTGTATACTGTTCTTGTCTTGTTTAACATTTTCTGTCTTGAAGCTAGATATGTAGTACCTGTATTTTTTTTTCCCACATTAACATTTCTAAGAGCACTGAACAGTTTGCTTTAAATATCAAAACCTCTATTCAACACCTGGCTGATAAAAGCTTTCTGCTTTCTCAGAAGAAACCAGAAGTTTAAAGACAGAAAGACTGCCTTAGGGAAACTGCATAGAACAGAGCAGCACGGTACACTGCAACTTTCACCACCCACTGGCCATCCCCACCAGGAACAGTAAATACATCATATTTGTCTGTACTATCACCTTCATACGAAGGCAATAATGAAAGTTTTGTTAAAAGGGACACTTATTTTGTGTATTAATCAACCATTTTGAAAGTCCTATTCTCTGTGCTGTTACTGTGGATTTTTCTAAGCAATGTTTTAAATACACTGCCATGTCACCAGGTGCTCAGCCTACCTACAGGCAGAAATGTAAAAATGCACATGGCTGACTAACCATATATAACGAATTATGTGCCCCTTTGAACATATTATATAAACAATAGTATCTTTTCAAAACTAGGAGCAAAACAGGCATGGTGAACCCTCTCACTGCTTGTGTTGTTTAGGTTTTTCACATGCTAAACAGTGTCAGGAAGGAAATTCGTAAGGCTAATTTGTGGGACTCAAACTTCATTTTTACATTAACACAGATCTTTGTCTGCTTCAAGCCAGCACAGTGCACCGGTAACAAGTAACAGCTAGCTTCATTCTTCAGAGAATTACTGGAAATGCTAGAAACTTTTTGAAAGCACATACAACGTGCCTGTGTTCAACAGGTCTGAGAAATTTAAGATTGTTATAAACCATCACTAACTATTGGCAAGAAAAGATGGTAAAGTCACTTGTCAAACCTTGACTTTATTTATTTATTATACATTCAATACTATATCAGATTACAATTTATGCATTTGCCATGTATAACCGGACACTCACATTTGTTTAATATGAAAATCCTATTTCTACTGTCGTTAGTCTCAGAAAAAAAAAAAATCACTTGAAAGAAATTTATACTTGACAGTACAAGCAAGCACAGCCACCTCCCTTTGTGTGAACAAACATTTGTATGCATTATACCATAGAGTGCTTTCAGCATCTTTCACTAATGCACACTGGTTATTTTCATGCAGTTATTTAGTTCCTCTTGCTAATTCAGTGAATGGAAAGCAAACCTGTATCATAACAGTGGTTTAAACACATACAAACCACTAGAACTGACAACACTTTCTGTCAAGCTATTGTATCCCAGCCTGACCGCTACTGACTATTGCTGGTATGCAGATCACTGCAGTCAAGATACCAGGTTCAAAACTAATGTTACCATTTCCCCCATGTCGTCCTCATGAGGAGGATGCAGAAACTTTCCCAAAGTGGGCTTGCGTAAGGACCAAGGAAAATAAATAGAAAAAAGACGTGGTAAGTTCTGCTGAAAGGTTTGAGTCCTTTACACTGGGGATATAGCAGTGTGCTTCATTGTTTGGTACAGCCTTGTGATGTCCTGGAGCAAAGTCAGAAGAAAGCTAAGTTTTGAACAAGCATAGTAATGAATTTATATTTTGCAAGTAATGAGGCATTTCTATCATGTCCTTACACTGTTATAGATAACTGCCGAATCCAAAAGAATGTTTAAGTGTTGGTCCCACTAGATAAATCTATGTACAGATAACTGATCAGAGAAGGAAAACGTTCATGCACTTAGCAATTTTACGTTTAAAACCAAAGCGCACCTGAGCGGTAAATGCAGGTAAGTTATTTACGTGCCAGAGGCCTCCGAAGCAGAGCTCCCCATACCAGTGTATTAAGTTGGATCTCCTTGCCCCCAGCCCCCCATTTTTAAGGGATAAAAATGGCATCTAATCTCCTGCTGTGTCTTTGATGATAGAGTACAATGGCACATTTTAGTATCTCACAGAAAATGAAGGAAGCTGTTTTCCCCATGAAAGCAGAAATAAAATTTGGACACGTGAATCAAGTGTTGTAATAGAAAGTCACGGGCACAGTCAGAGAAAGCTGACAAATCCCCAAAGCTTTTGCAGTGGACCACATTCAGTAAAATAGCCTAGAGACTGGGGGGGGGGGGGGGGGGGGAACACACACACACACACACACACACACACACACAAAAAAAACACACACAAAACAAACAAACAAACCCAAGTCAAAGACAAAGGGTAATACGAGATTTGACACAAAGGCCGAGAACACAGACTAAGGGCAAGTCCTGTACATAAATACATATAGTAACTTTACCTGACAAATTTATCCCATTGTTCTTTCCTCTGTCTACCTCAAAATATATTTACACTTATAAAAGGGTGCAAGAACAGGGTCACATTTGCATCATCAGAGCATACTTTGAGGTCTTCTGATTAGACAAGTACCAAGCCCTAATAAAAATCAATTGAGAGGCACAGAGAAAAGAGAACATATGGTGCAGGGGAGAAGAGTAGGAGGAAATGATATAATTAACACAAATGTTTATTGTATTTCTTTTTTCAGATGCTTATCTACAATGAGATCTAAACAGAGGGGGATAAATGCAGAAGGCTAAAGTGCTAAAAGCCTTGCTGAAGATGCAAGCCACCTCCACTGGAAATTAAAAAAAAAAAAAAAGCCACACACACACACAAACCCACACACCAACAAAAAAGGAAATACATCAGTTTATCTATATTCCACATATATTAGAAGATTCAGATACTGCAAAAACAGGCAAGTCCTAACTACACTGCATGATGTGGTGTTTATACTTGCTTTGTAGTATATTCCACAGCAGTTCTAAATACTGAGACTCATCCTCAGATGTGTTCTCTACAGTGCATTTTGTTTGTTTGTTTGATTCAAGAGATTAAAATGTCCCTTCCCCCCACTTTTCCTTTCTCTGAAACACTTCTCTTAAAAAGCAATCCCTTAAATAAAGGCAGTGGGAGGGTAAAAAAAGTGAGGAAGCGAACCGATGTAGCCACGTCACGCAATATACAATTTAATCTCATGTCCTGTGCTGAAAACCCTTCTAGCCTTTAACAACTGTATGCAACTTTTCCCTTACTTGTCTGCAAGTATAACGTTTCACATACACTTACGCATGGAAAATGAAAACAGAAGTAGAGGGATAACAAAAGTCATCTCAGCTTCACAAAGCACTTTGAGATTGTCAGATGAAAGGCAAAATCTGAACATTCAAGATTTATTATTTTGGAAACAACCCAATGGGGGAAGGATTCATCACGTAGTGTTTGTATGCTGTGAGAACACAGGCTTACTTGTTTCAAGTGAGCTGCACATCTGAGAAAGAGCAAGAGACTGCACATTACACCTATTCTGTAGAGACTTAACATATGTACATGTACTCTTCGAATTTTATGAAGGTCCCATGTGTATAAATCTAAGTGTTTTCATTGGTACGGGAATGCCTAGTTATTGACCGATTCCAACCCACTTACAACAAAGATTGAGGTCAAGTAGCATTACTCACTGGATTAAATGAACACAATTTCACATAATGGGCATGAGCTAGTGACTTGTAGAAATAAAAATACTGCAAAAATTCTAAACCATGTCAGTATTCTGTATGCAACTTTGTAATATTATCATCTTATTTGTGTATACTGTCCAGGTCAAATCAAACACTAGTATTTCAGTTCATGAGAATATTAATGGTATATGCAACATATGTTTACATACACTCAAAATCAGTTACATGAGTAGAAATATAAATCTCTAAAGATTTAAAAAATACTAACAGACACTCAAAATTAATATGTGGCAGCACAGCATTTTAGGTTACTGTCACGTTATCTTTAGCACACTTCAACACCAAATAAACCTCACAGTTTGCCATAAACCCCCAAGGAGCACACAGTTAATTTAGCTTCTACAAAGCCTATGTTCAGCTGGCTTTAGCATCTCCACAAGGAGTTAAAATGTAAAAAAGCAAAGCATTATCACATCCCAGCCTATGAGAGCTCACACTGCATGGTAAGCTAGAATGCTTTAAGCTAATGATGTTTATAGCTAACCAAATCCAATTTCAGCAGTCCACTGTAGCTCTAGTCTGTTAGTGCCATTTTACATAAGCTTCATTTATTTTGAATTTTCAACTATTAAGACAAAGTCTGCATTTGGTTTCTTTCGAGTGTCATGCTAGGAAGCGAACTCTTCTCAAAGCAAATACATTACCTTTTTACTCCCAAGGCTAGTGCTAGGTTGTAAACGTTAATGCTTTCAATCCATTCAAAATACTTGAAAATCAAAGATGGGACTTAAAAATGAGAAACTGTGATTGAGGGCTCTAACATAATGAAGAGAATACTATGGAAACAAACCAGCCTAGCATTCTTTCTGTAATGATACAAATGAAGACTAAAGGTCACAACATATTTAAGTGCTAATCTATTACTGTCTACACACTAGACTGAAACCCCTAGTCATATCTCTAATGGCCTGTGAATGTTCACCCAAACCTTGCAAATTCCTCAGAGCCACTTTAAGGGACCCTTGTCAAAGCCCAAAATACAGACTTCAAAGGTTAGGAAAAGCATTGCTTTTACTTCAGGTCTTGGCAGGATTAGTGACACATGAACACTGGGTACCAAAAATAAGGGGGGGCGGGGAGTGGTACTGCGGGGATTCTCTCAAAAGAGAGCTCCTTTTGCATCAATAGATGAAGTGTCATCTATTGACCGCTGTCATCAGTGAGGTTAAGTTTCCAACTGCTCAGCTGAAAGCAACCTGCAAACTTTAGACTAACATTTAATTATTTTCAAAATACTGTCCTTATTGCAAAGTTGACTATAACATACCTTTTGATCCAAGAAACAGTGCTATATCAAGTAATTATGTAAAGCCATTAGGTACTTCAGAGGCCTGTAATTCTGTCACTCTCCAATTCATTCCTGCATCACAAGTATGAATTTTGAGGTGGAAATATGACTTCTCTGAAGTCTTGCATATCAGATCAAGAAACTGGTAGTTTAGTCAACACAGTGCTGCTTATGAGATGTTACAGAAAATAAATTTCGTATAATTCTAAGGCAGCAGTTGCTAACCTGTGATCTATTTTTGCTCTATCACTTTGGTGAGTCGTTTATTTATCATGAATATCGACTGATCTTAAAAATCAAAGTTATTTCAAAAAAGCTATTGGAAATAGCATATATTTTAAAGTAGTACGCAAATAGTGGTAATGAATTCCAGTAACTTGTTACATTAAAAAAATATACATCAACATAAGAAAAAGTCCTGAAGAGTGATGATATTAGACTGTCTTAAATATCTGATCACGACTGCAGAGTAAGACCACCAAGAATTATCGAAAGGCAAACAGGTTTCTGTAAGACCAAAATAATACTAGGAAGCACTAAATACATTTCCTAACTTTTCAGAGTTTAAAATTGATTTAACTTCAAAAAGAGTGTAGGCAATTCATGAATTGTCTTAACGTCACAATAGCAACCTGATAAAACCTATTTAAGACTTGTTGCTTCATGCAAATCAAGTTTCACTTCTTCAGCAGTTGCTGTTACTTTGGGTAAGAACCAAATTTAAGATTGCATCTTTTTCCACCAATGCAAGTGGCTACTTGTTCTAGTGACCATTAGTTGAAACCTGCTGCCCATGCACAGACGAAACAATCTATTATTAGGGCACTCCTATCATACCCTAGAGTCAGTGGAAAAAGTTGACTAGGGCATAATGAATAATTCCAGCATCACACAGAACGATACCCCATCACAGAAAAAAATACAAGATAGTCTCTTACTCTGAGGTTTCAAATCCCGACTTGTGTGTAGTAGTCCAATTCTACTTCTATTGTAACAATATAGCTCAATATTACATACCATGGAAACTTCAGGCTTCACCTGCTGAAGAACAGCACGCTTATTACATTATTGTGTTTTGTTTTGTTTTTTAAATACATTAAAGCACAATTAAGCTTAAAAGATGCAAAGTAAAAACAAAAATTGATACGCATAAATATACTAACAAGTGTTAGGTAAAAATTTGCCAGAGCATGCATTTCTATTTCACAAGGCTGTTAATCCATCATAGTATCACTAACATTGCAAGAGACACACTCAGACTGCTACGCTCATTACTTTTTAATGTATCGCTCCACTTTAAACAAGTCAACTAACAAGTTCAGGCCATAATATAGCCGTCCTTCCTATGACTGTAAAAAACCAAACCACCCCCCCACACCCCCCAAAAAAACCACCCACAAATGCCAGTTTACACTATGATTCTACTTATAAGCAACCAATATTACATAGACTGTAGAAAATAAAGAAGGAAAATTCTGAGCCAAACTTGCTAATTATTGGGTGTTGTTTCACCCCAGGGTTTTGGGTTACTTTTATTTTGTTGGTTTTTTATGTCATGAAAACACTTTTGCTTAATCTTCAATTTGTTAATAAAATGAGGACTAAATACACTGAATTTAGATAATGGATTCAGTATGATATTTGATCAAAGGCCAGTGACACAACCCCTTAACCCAAAGGTGATTTTTTGTTAATAATATGTCATTTATCAAGGACCTCTCAAATAAGCATTAAAAAAGTTTGTGCAGTTCTCAGCCCTCAATCTCTCAGACATTACTAGAAATAACTGTCTCCGTTTTAATGGAGGATGAACTTCTTAACTTTCCCCAAGCTGGTATTTTTGGAATTAGCTGAGGGCTGCTGGAAAAGAGCTACAGGACATCTTGTCAATGTTTCACAGAAAAGCTTAAGAAAGATATCAGACCCCAAGAACTTCTTCTGAGCATTATACAACCCAATACATATTTTGGTCCTTGAAAACTAAGGCTCCCTATTTTTTCTCCAATACATTTATCCCACCACCATCTTTTTTTCCGGCAAACCCATTACTACATGTCTCTACTTTCAGTTCTCACCCTTGTCTATTGCAAGTCCCCCTTTTCCAAGCAACAGAACAGTACTGCCCATTTTCTCACAAAAGCGCATAAAATTCCCTAAACAGATTTTAACTTCTTTGAGCCCCGAATTCTATACTCCCATCCTTCTTTATAAATGTAGCAAAGGCTATTTCATCCTCCATATGCTTCCGACTCATACAGACTGCTGCCCATAGTCTTACTGCTGGAGAAGAGAAAGCCATCTAGATCACAGCCTATGCTAAATTCTATCTAAAATTACCATAAATCCAAACTGCAGAAGCTGCTCAGCCTCCAGAACAGGAGGTGTCAGAAATTCATTAAGAGCCTTCCTTATAAGATGCACTGTGCTCATGTGACACTTGCCTAGTAATCAAGTGTTAAAGCTGCAAGCTCATAAGAGTACCTATTATCATCCATCACTGATCGAGACCACTGATCCACTCATCAGCGCACTGCTAATTCACCTTGGTTTTATTTCTCACCAGGGAATCTCCACCTGAGGTGTCATCTACTTACACTGTTTAAAATTCTCCTCCCAAGCAGCTGTTCTAGGAAACTCCTTACTCTGTTTCAAGCTTTAAGATCTAAAGTCAGATCTTTTTAGTTGCCAAAGAAAAGCGATACCATGAGCTTTTTGTTGTTAAGGATAAGAATTAATAATTATCACTGCAAGACTTCAATAGCACTTCTTGTTAACAGGTTTGTGGTAGTAATCAGCTATAGAAGATAGTGCATTTCTGGAGACGCCTCATATCTACATGTTTTCACTTAATGTGTTAATGAATACACATACTCCAGTGCATTTATATTGCAGATACTTTTGTAATCACAGTAATGATTCGATTGTTTATTGATTCCTAGATTCAGAAAAAGAAAACCTGTAAGGAGATTAAAGAAGCACAAGACATCCACGTTCTATACAGGTTTATATAATGGTTGAACATTAAAAATCATTGATAAGTCAGCATTCTTGCTGGTGTGTTTTATCAGGATGCTGCACAAAGCTGGTGCCATTCTCTTACTTCCAGATAACGAGTTCTAAGCTACACAGTCCCGATGCAAACACTGCACTGCTGCGATAGCTTCCCCCATCCAGACTGTGCTCCCTACATGTAAGAGAGGGAGTAATACTTGGAATTACTAGCTCTCCTATTCTTCCACCTACCCTGCCAAAACTAAGTTTTAGGAAAGGATAGAAACACACACACACATATATACATGTATATAAAGAGAAAGATACCTGTCTATAGATCTGTGTACATACACACAGCACTGAGTGTAAGAGATTGGGGAGACTAAAGGTGTTACTAAATACCTTTTCTGGACATTTACTTTAGTCCAACACAAGTTATTCATATCAATAAAATCATAACTGGAAATTATGGTATTGCATTAGTTGTAAAAGCTAGTGGACCTACTCTGGTCTCTATGGCTTAACCAAGCTAATTACTCCTAGGCAAAGAAAGGTAGCTGTAACACACAGCTGGGAAGCTGCAGACCTCTGAAGAGATAAGTTCTCCAAAAATCAAGTGAACAAAAAGCTTCTAACCGTTGCCTGAGACAATGTTTAAAGTTATTCTGGATATAATCCGTACATGCCAAGCCTTAAAGCTACTGATGCATACAGTCAATACAATCCTTCAGCAAAGCGAAGCAACTCGCACTACCCTGGGTAACATCTGATAACACAGTTCTGTTGTCAGGGAAAGGCAGCACTCCACAACAGCAGACACTTCAAGCAGCACTTCTTAGAGCAGCAGTTACCGCTTCAAGAAATATTGCTTCGAGACTGGGGAACTGCAGTAGTTGAAGACAACACATGTCATCCTTTTGGGCATCTTGCCTTAACTGTATTACCAAGAGAAGTGGTGTTTCACATTTTTAAGAACTGTAGATGAAGAGACTAGGGATTTATTTAGAAAAAGCTGGAGTGTCCTAATTGACCTTATTTACCACAATAAGCACCACCCAGCATACTGCCACCCCCATCGCGAGACTGAAATACAGTAGTGCACACGCTCTTCAAGAATACAAATTGCCAACAGGGAAAAGTAATAATCTCAAGGCTTGCATCATTTCACAGCTGAGTTGTTTGAAGACAGGCTAGCCATTAGATAAAGCAGCTGTGTTATCTGGCTTTTCCTTTCATTCATTTATAGACTTGAGCTGTTTTTCTAAGTCAGTCGGAACTATTTTCCTCATTACAGGTTTTTCTTCAATATGCAAGGAACTTAGCTGTAGCAAAAAATTCCATTCTATATATGTCAGTATTTTAGAGACATTGTTCAATTGGAAGCCTGTTCGGGTTCTCCAGTTACATTACAGTATTGGCTGGAATTCACCACAACACAACAGAAAGATCTGTCTTTGCAAACTTGTGCAACCTTCCTTTTCACAGAGGTCACTAACATTACCTCG
Organism: Platalea leucorodia; assembly: GCF_965183815.1. Taxonomy (NCBI): domain Eukaryota; kingdom Metazoa; phylum Chordata; class Aves; order Pelecaniformes; family Threskiornithidae; genus Platalea; species Platalea leucorodia. The sequence continues at coordinate 225,445 of NC_138831.1, read as the reverse complement.
TTGTGCATCTTGGTGTTATCGGACAATGTAAGGAGCAAAGACACTATCCTCTATTTCCAAGACAGAATAATCCAACAGTAACGAAAAAGTACATTTTCACACCTTTAGATTTTCGTGCCCAGAAACAAGGGGCATACTATGTTATCCAAGTAGAAAATCTTCATGAAAACACTGCAATGTGAAGAATAAATGTGGCCAGGTGTTTCTTCATTTGGCTGGGTTTTTTCTGCATGCCAGCATGCAAAACTTAGGCAGAAAGCTGCAGTTAAATATGAGAAGATGGGATTTAAAACCATATTGTGAGACAAAAAAAGTCTGAGGTTAACGTGGATACCTTTTCAGTTCTTTAATATTTCATTCTTAATGATCCTTCACCAACATAAGACCTGCTCATATTTTTCAAACTAGAATGAACTTCTATTATTATATTAAAATATTTGTTGTTATCTCTGTACCAGTACTAACATACACACAGGTAGGAAAATAAATACTTGAAATAAACCCTATGAAGTTCAGGATTTAGGAAGAGGCTTCCTACGTTTTAGACATTTTTCTTGTACTACCACAAACAATTGTGCCTTTAGACCTTAATTTCTTCTCTTCCCCAGCACATCCTCTTAACCCTCCTTTCTCCTTCCCTCTGTTTAGGGTAGTATATTTCTCTTTAAAATCCCACCTCATTCACCTTCCATGATCTAGATGCTTAAAAAAAAAAAAAGAAAAAGAACAATGCAGTCTATCACACCAAATAGCCTTTCACTTGGGCTTCTGGCCCACCATCACTGGTGAATCAGCATTTCCAAATATTTAAAAGCGTCATCTCCTTTCAGTGTCTACTAATTTTTCTACTGAACCACTGAGCTGCTTGGAAAAAAATTAGAAAGTCTATGATGAAAGGACCCTTCCCCTCTCTCCCCCTGGCAGAAGGTGGTTAGATGACCAAATAGTCAGGATTGTTCTCTCTAATTCAAATCAAGTTAGACCAAGTTATAATCAAATGTTTTAAGTTACAGTCTTAGAAGCCCTCCTCCTGACGGACACCGTTATACAGATTTAAAAAATAGTATTCTATGTAGGACAAAAATATTCTGCAAAATCCATTACTACTCCATAAAAGTCTCATACAGAGGTATTTACATAATGAACTGCAATTACTCACATTATATTTATCTAGTGAAGAATGAACCTATTGTGTGCAGTGAAACATATCTGTTCTGCACTAATATGTGCACATAGTAAGTTACCTAGTGAAATAACACATCAATCACAGATTAACGCTAAGCCTGCACCCGTATAATGCCATTTCCAGTTCATTAAAGAAAAACAGCTGCAGAACCTGCAGTTGTGCCAGACTGTCAAGGCTCAGCAAGAGGCTAGGAAGAGACGTGCAGTGAGCTTGCAAGTTGTTTGTTGTGGGTAGGGAAACTCTTGCTAGCCAAAGTGCTGTGACAATGATCATCACAAGCTGTAAAGATTATACACGCACCATAAATATGCCTCCACTGAAGCAGAGCCCTCAGCTCCTGGCTAATAGGTATTATGATATATAAATAGCACCACAGTGATAGTTAGAGTAGCAATCCACCAATGCAAATACTGAAGTCCTGAATCTGAACCCTGCCAGAAGAAATTCTTTTCTTTGCTGACACCACAAACCCACATACGTATTTTAAAATTTAATGAAAACTTGACAGTGAAAAAGTCTGCTGCTCTTACTCAGTTCAAAGTTCACAGGCTAAGTAAAGTTGGGTGAGCCCTTTGTTAGTGTGCACGCAACATTCAAAAATGCATACAAAATCTGCCAGCAAGCTGGACCTTGATTTCTGGATTAGAAGGGATTTCATCAGTTTTTGCATGCATCTGGACATTGTCAGAGTTAGGTATGCACATTTTTACTCTACCTTGGACTTCTAATAGTGCATTCATAAATAAAGTATCATTCATTAGGGAGTACATGCAGCTCAGACGGCAGCTTCCTCTGTACCTTATCTTTGAGTCCTTCTCCTCAAAAGAAAATACTGGCAGACTATGAAACGCCTTCATTTTACTTGGCAGAATAAGACTGCTCTTAAGTGCTCCGATACAACAGTAATCAAGTCACTGTTAGACTGAAAAGAAAGAACCAGGTACATTTAGACCTTCTGTAGCATTTCTTAATTCTGTTCTTTAGTATTAACAAAGCCCATCATTTAGCACTAATTTTCCTCTATGATGGTGTTTTAAAATGACATCATTTTTGCATGGTACCTGTGTGGGTGCAGCAGGTCTCCACATATATACTCTCGCACCTTATTAAAGTGAGAATTTCTCTCCTCACATTTCCTTTAACCACTATATTCTACTGCTATTACAGCATTTCACAGCGTTAAGGCACAGTCCACTTCCACAGAGGCATGCTTTGGGATGGAGGAGGGAAGAAGAGGCAGATATAGAAGTTAAGCACATGTTCTAGTCCAAAGCAAAGCGGAGTTCAAGTAGCTGTAACCAGGGATCTTTGAACTCAAACTTATGCTGTTAGTTCTAGGCACACGTACAGCAGCAAAAACTAAAATAGAAAAATATTACTAGAGCAGCCACCTTTCCCCTTTTCAGTGGTCTTTAGTTTCCCTTTCCATGCTCCCCACCACAGCTGAGAAGGTTCAGTGGATTGGCTCTCCTCAGCATGCAACACATAAAGCAGGTCCCTTCCCCAACAGAGTTCTCAGATACCTTCTCATCAGCAAGGGCAGGAACTCCACTTTGAGCTATCCTTTACCCATCTCTTATCTATGGTTCTGTATCTTCAGCTACCCCAATTTGAGAATTTAAGAGATTGATTAAAATATATTGAAATTACCTTCATTACATCCACTTGAGATTAATAGGAATGTCAGTTTACTGTACCACAGAGCCCATAATCTACTTAACTACAACATTAAGATTTGAAGTTAGTGACGTATTTCCTTCCCCAAACAGTCCTAAATTTTCAGTGTGAGAGTTTAACTTCACAGTAAATTTCTGCATTCTGTAAGTATTGATCAGCAGCAGACATTTAGACAGCAGAGAAGTGGTCAAGCAGAAAAGAGGACGACAGTTGGGAACTGGCAAGCAAAAGCCATTCTAATTTTACCTATGGCTTAAAAAAAAATTAAAACACAGCAGAATCACTTTCTCAAATCCAGGATCTGCAAACACAACAGAAACAGCTTCAAGGTGCTTAAAGGAAATCAAACTAGTCTGTCTTTTCTTCCTTTCCTCAGTCACTCCTCTTTCAGGGATTAAGAGATGGCTTTAAAATTGAACTTTAGGTAAGCAATTATCTACCAAAATAAAAGTTAGTTTGTCATGTTAATACCTTCAGTTTAAAAAAATCCATTTCCCCTCCCCCCCAAAAAAAGGTAAATTGCAATACTATATAATTAAAAAAAAAAAAAAAATCAAGCTCATATCGCATCTTTTGTCAACAATATTTTTCACTTTCCTAGTCAGTACTCAAAGACTATTCTAAAGCAAGTTCAACATCCCTGTTAAACAAACTCATCTTCCCACATGGGAAGACTAATACAGTGCGAGACTATCGCATTTGACAAAGGGGGTTGTACTGTGCCAGACAGCAAATGTCCTGACTCAGTTTTGTACTTTAAGCCACAAGATGATTGTTTCTGAGATAAAGTATTAAAAAGTCAGCCCAAATATTTTTCTCTTACTGTAAATTAGTGAAAAACCTAACATAAAGCAAAAACAATGAAGGACAATAGAAAAGAACAGAATTTTGTCACAGTTGTGGGAAATAGGAGCTAGGATGCTAAAACAACAAATGCACTACCAGGCAAGAAAAGCACAGTGCCTGGGGGCAGACGAAAGATAACTGCCCCAACATCCACAAGAGGAACAGAGAGAGACCAGTTCTTCCCGTATAAGTAAAGGGAAATATGGTTACTTTGGGACATTTGCAACGAAGTCAGAGTGAAAACACACAGTGAAAAGGAAATAAAATGGATTTGAATAAGATATATAAACATAAAACTTCTGAAGGATTTTGACAACAGCTATTTGAATCAGATGAGCTAAAGATAGGAGTCCTGTGAGAGGAACAGCAAAGTACACATTTAAGAATGACCACAAATAGCTAGTCATAAACAGTGATTAAATACTAAAAAACAAACAAACAAAAAAACCCACCACACCACCAAAACTGAGAAGCAGATCTTTTTTCAGCTTCTATGTCCCTAACCATAAAGGTTAAGGATATGATCCCAGCTGAGACAGACAGATGTGAAAGACAAACACAAGCCTCTCCCCTTAAGGGTGCAGGTCTGTCAAGCATGAGGACATGCTACTGTAGGAGTAAATTAATGGTGCTAATAGCACATCTTTTTTTTCCCTAAAACGGTATTAGTTCTCTTTCAGCAGTTTAAGCTCATGCCTGACACGTTCTAGTCTATCACTATTCTCCCTTCCCATCCCCCAAACCATGCCTTCAGTGTGGCTAAAGTGGAAAGCAGGCTGGTACAGTAATTTACACCTTGCAGGGTGTTCCCCTCATTCTGCACAGTCTCGTTCAGACCCACTCAATTACTGTTTAGCTACAGGTTGATACAATGTAATTCTAGGACTTGACTATTTTACTTGTTTACATCACATTGAACTGCGCAACCAGAGAAACTCAAACATAGTTTTAAACAAAAACAATCCACTGCTAAACAGGAAAAAAAAGGAGGGGGGGGGGGGTGTGTCCTACAGTGCTATTGGCAGGCATGCCTGCTATCAATCAGCAAAGTTAAGACTACTCACAGTAAAAAAAATGACAATTTTTTATTACCCCCGTGATTCTGATCACCAGGGACACGCTGTACGCGAGTCCTCTAAAACAGAGAAAGAAAGCAAAATGTTGGGTCATAAAAATGAAACTGAGTTTAACTGCACTGCTCACATAAAAGTCCAAGAGTTTACATACAAGATTTCATGCTTACAGACACACAAAGTAAGTTTTTATGAGATAGTAAGATACAATAACAATTTCTTACAGTTTTATAAAATCCGAAGTCTGATGTTTAACAACGCATGGAACTATTACACAACAGCGAGAACAAGGACTAAGTTGGGTTTTGTTGGGGTTTTTTTGTTTAACAACTAGAACTACACTTTAAGAATCTGACTACAGCTAAAATGAAATTACTGCACATTGTAATAAGAGCTGGAACTAATTCATTATTACAGATCTAAATTAACACCAGGACAAAGCATGTGAAAAGTTATTCATTGAATGGATACAGGATTGCATATAAAAACTTTGCATAAAACGAAACTGGAGGCATCAGCAGGTGGCATTAGCAGAGCATATTTAACACGTTTCTTCTTAGCTGAAGCCTTAGGCTACTTTAAAAAGAAACTTGGTGACTTTGCATTAATTAAATTTGTAAAGTGGCAAACAGCAATACTAGTAATAGTTATGTGCCTGCAGGAGGCGAATCAAGTGTGTCAGTCTCTAAGGAACAGGCTGGTAAACGTTCAGATTGAGAAAAGCCTATTACTTATTAGGGGGAAATACACAGTACTTTCTAGTTCTGACAGCTGAGTCCCTTCAGGAGGGAATTATTCTAGAATGTGACTATAGAAAACACGGAATAACCTAACAGTTAAATGTTAAATATATGAACCAGGATGCTGGAAGGAGTTATAGCAGCAGATCAATACAGTGATAGTTAGGGTACATGCATTATTACTTAAGCAGGAGTTCACAGTATCAATTAAGAGGAAACAGCAGTTAAAACTTGCAAGACTTTAAACCAACTGAAGAGATCTTTACTTCTGATAAAGTTGCCATTACAAGGTACCAATCCAAGCAAAACAGCACAATAAAAAAGTTCTCTGATTCTTTTCACCTATCTCAGCTTTTATTTTGTGGCCCATCACTATGCTTGTTGTGTAATGATTGCTGAGATATTAGAACAGCTACTCTGGACTTGCCTAGAAAGACAACTTATTCTTTCCTCACATGACCCATCTTTTATTTCAAATTTTTTTGAGACTGACGACTCAAAAGAGAAAGAAAATGCATGCTTTGTAGTAGATGTTTCAACACCTATTCTGGGCATGGATTAGAAAAATGAAATGCTATACCATGTATATGCAGGTAGGACAATTCTGTTCAACAAAGCAGCAGTGCAATCACATCTATGCACATACATCTTCCAGAAAGCACTCATCCTACTGCACGGTATATCAAATAATGCATCAAGAGAAACAGCAGCACGCAGTCCCTCAGGAGTCTCCACAGCCTAGTCCCTGACCACTCTGCACCCATTTGCGGGGCGGGCTAAGAAAATAGTTATACCACACAAACCTTTTGAGAAAGGGCATTCACGTCTCCAGGATTTGAATTCGCTCTTTAAACCATTTCACAACTAAACATCACCTGTCTCCATGCCAAGTCTCCATCTGTGCTATAGGCTGGTTTGTTTATTTTAAAAAAAGGTAGCTGTGGCATGTTTCCATGGAAGTCTTTCCTGCTGGTGTGTACCGGGCAGATTAAGAAACACTCACTAGGCTGGTTCCCCAAGCAAAATTCCCACCCTTGAGCATGGAAGAGATTCATAACTCAACCCTTCCACAGCGCAATTCCTAGTGTGCAGAGAACCAAAACTGTCCATATTAAGGGAAATTTATCGACACCCAGAGCGACGGCAGTTCTGAGGATCAAGTATCAACAGCTAAACTTCACTTAAATGTTTTCTGTCAAGTTAAGACCATATCATCTGGCCCAGCGTACTGCACAAGACATGCTCAAAGCCTTGCTTTTAACTAAACCAACTACATCGTTCCTATCCGATTTCCCACTTCACAGAAGTAGGGTTGGTTTTTTTAACCCCTGATCTTTTGGCCCAAGATTATTCTGTGCCTTTCCTATGTGCTACTTGACTTCTTCATCAAATAATCTGCCCCTTACCTCCACTTCTATTCACCTTTTCTGCTGTACTTACTCCATATATTTTTCCTTTTTCTGCTTAGATGATATATGCAGAGAATCCATTTGGAAAATAAACCAGTATTTTGCAAAAGCTTTGATTTATTATCATTTTCATGCTCCTCCCCATTTCAATCTGTTTCAGATCTTTTTTGTTTACTATAGCTACAAAATAAACCCAAACACACAACACACACTGAGTTCCTTACAGAATTTTAAACTAACAAGCTGTTAGTTTCACAAGCCACATTGGGAAAATTCCTCCTAAAATACACCACACTTACAAAACCCATTATATACTTTTAACATCCTGTAAAGGTTCTCTCATTCACTGGAAGTTTGGACATTCTTGCAAACAGTTGCAATCACAAACATAAGTCATTACACTTAAACAAAGACCTTTACACATCAGCTGCATGTAAGCATAGCTTGTTCATCGCATTCTTCCTACATATGAGCAAGCCAAAGGGGGGCAGGCAGGGGGAGTACAAGACTACTCAAAACCAGCTTGTTTTGGTTTTAAGGGGTTATATACATACATTTCTACATATAGTGTTCATTTCAAAACTTATCATTTTGTGGATTCTAATTTAGCTTTATTAAACTATATAATGACAGAAGTTCTATTAAAACCCCAAAAACAGAACTATAAACTATGTTCTCCACGTTATTAGAAGGTGCTGACCAAAGGATACTCAAAAGGACCTGGATCTACTGTATCACACAATCCATTTGTATTTATGAAGCCTGCCTCAACATTCCCCTTGCTTTATTAGTAATAAAGGAAGAGGAAAGCCTTAGTCTCATACTAGGTGGAGGTAAGCTTTTGTACAAGGTGGTACATATTTATTGAAAACACACTTTTAACAGGACTAAATGTCTTTGCCTTTCCCCAGCCTCCCACATCTTCACAGAACTGAAATACAATTTAATCATTGAACTGTCTCCACAGTGAAGTACTCAAGCAAAGCAATGCTTCAAACACCACACAGAAACCCAGAAGAAACTGAAAACAAAACACAACAAGAATCTGTGCTACTTTTAATTAAGAACTTTTACAGTTAAGGAAATATCTTCCTAACAGAGTTCTAAATTTATCTTTAAGCCTTGATAGCACAGACCTGTGCATAACACAATCATCAGCTCTCCACTTCTGCTAAAGAACAACAGGCTGGCATCTGTCAGCAATTCAACATTGACATAAATATCAGCTAAGTTTTGCCTACACCTTTTCCACACCACACAAGTAACTCTGCTCTTCCTTTGGAGGAAGGCATCAAACTTACAGCGTGCAATTGTGCATCAGTTTTGCAGGAGACCTGGGGGAAATAGCAGCTAGGCATACCACTAGAAGCGTGGTTTGATGGTGATGTGGTAAGAGCAGCATAGTAGCAACCAGCTCATGCCATTCCTGCACTCTCAAGACAAGCTGCACTAATTCAAATCCTGTCCGTGTGGAAAAAGTAACTTTGCAATTTCGCTGTTCTAGAATCAACATCAAAAGGTGACTGGTTAGCCTATACTTCCTAGTCAGAAATCCATTCCATCTGGCTAGCATTCGTGCTAGGCAAGCATGATGCTGCATCTTCAAATTTTGTATTATCATAAAAAACCTACTTACCAGGCAGCAAAAATGATGGCTTTTATGTGCAGCATAGTTACAATATGTGGATGGAAAAAAAAAAAAAGTTAGTTGGAGCCATTAAAGCAGCTAAATGAGTTAGAAGGCTGGATTCATGACCAGTCAGACGAACAACACAATGAGATTTAGCTACAGTGTACATATATGCACCTGGTGACATAGCCCAGAATATTTCATTAGCCAAATATCATCCCTTAGAAGCGAGAGAACTTTAAAACAAAAACAAACAAACAAACAATCACACCCTCCCACAAGCTAACAAGCTATTCTACTGAATGACAGACAAACTTGAATATTGGGGAGACAGATGAGGAATCTTCAGCTTTGGAGAAAAGAAGCCCACAGACAGATCTGCCGAGCTAGGACTATCCCTGCTTGCTACAGTCCTAGAGAGGATCCAGGGGTATTTGGTATACTCTAGCAGCAGCAGAGGAAGCTCAGTGCGATGCTAAAGCAGGAACTATCCTTTAAGATTGAGATCTTTCACACATATATGTATTTCTAAAGAAAATTTTAGCCTGTCTATGTACATTGCAGCATCCGTAACAATGTAAATCCGGTTGTCCTGGTTCAGGCTAAGCGTTGCTGTAATCCTGTGGCTGATGTCCAACAGTAGCTGCAAACAGATGGTTAGTAAAGAACAATGCCATCCTTTCACCAAACATCCGTTACAGCTTTCAACTGAATATGGCATGTTTCATTTAGATTTAGACTTTGCAGACTCTTAGACTGATCAAATTCTGTAAAATTTGCTCAAAGGAAAAGCATTCAAGTGCTGATGACAAGCAGCACTTCTGTCACGTGACCAGTAGCTTGCAGTATAATCTTCAAAAGTACTATGATAATATACTTTCCATAGAGTATACAACAAACTTATTAACAAGATCTTATTTTATTTAGTATACACAGGAAAACAGGCTAATTGGACAACTCTCTCACCTGGTCATTTCATATATTGCTCCACAATTTCTATTTTCCCCTCACTGTGCTATTTGAAGACCAAGACCTCTCATGTACTACTCTCCACACAAGAAGCAGACTCTTTGTTGAAAATTTTGCAAAAAAGGGAGAAACATCTAACAGAGAAAGACAATTCTAAATTATAAGATAAAATAATAGATCTGTGAAAAATCATAATTATATACCACTTCTTTTCTGCTACCATGAACATAATTGTAATTAAGAACAATTTCCTTCTTGAAGGCCCAATATGTAAGATAATTATACTTCAAAGCATGCAAATTCATGCAAGTTTCAAACATTTTTTTCTTCAGTCCATCAGGTTGTTCTGGGAGTAACTGTTCCATTGTCACAGTATGTGGTGCTAGCACCAGCACATCATAATACTGCACGTTTTAAGTACATTCTAAGAGACAAGTTAAGGGATATTTCCATTCTCCTATGCCACATTTAAACAAAAACCATATACACAATTATTCTGGATGCCTGCTGCCACGTAAAAATGAGATATGAGAAAAATTTCTCTGTAGTAATTCACCTTGCAAAGTAGATCTTGAATACATGAATAGCACCCTTTAAAGCCTCCAAGGCTGCCTAATTTTTACCACTTTCACGGTCATTTTAATGACTTCTTTCTCACTTTCATCAGTTTTGTTTCACTGTTAAGCCACTGTTGCCTCCCACCCATTCACAGCCACGAAGAATAAATTATCAGATGGACTTTATTGCTCATGGGTAAACCACTTACTCTACTAAGAAAAAGCAGGCCAGGTGGCAGTACAATGTCTGAATGGCTAAATTCTATCCTGCCATTTCTGTTAAACAACTTAACAAGTGAATGGTGTAGGACCAACAAGATAACAACAGAAGCTTAACAGCAGCTCACTTTAAGGCATCATCCCCCAAAGGATGCCCAATTTATCTGTCTAGTTACATACATGATTATTTTGTTATTCTCTCAGCAAAAAAAAGCTTAAAACAAAGAATACTTATTTAGTACAAACATCACTGAGGTCCCAAAGCTTTGAGTCCCCAGTAGTCAACTGAGCTGTAGCTTCAGGATTTTCTCTTAGGCTAGCAAGCTTGCTACTTCCACCCCACACCCATGCTTTTGTAATTTTTTTTTTTTTTTTTTTTTTTTCCTGGGGAACAATGGCCAAGGTTGCTTGGCAGGGAGTTCTGGACAATGGCATCCAGAACATCAATCATCATCATCATCAAGGTCAGGGTCACCACCTGCCAAGGCCCAGAAATTTTCCATTTTACCGATGAGCCTTCTTTCACATCCCAAAAAGGAATTTCAACGAAAGGAGGCAAAGAGAAGGTATCTGCCAAACCACCATCCCAAATTATGATTTAAGTACCCCCCAGCTATATTCTTTACCAGTCTGTGGGTATATTTAGGGGAAAAAAAAAAAAATCCCAGCACCAGAACAACAGAATCTCACAGCAGCCACCTAACCGACTCTTAGTCCTCATCAAATCTAAGTGATGTCATCTGTGGGAATATTAAGTACAGAAATAATTTTGAGAAACCCTCAAATGGAGAAAGAAGAATAAACTTGAATAAAAAGGCTTAGGAGGTACATCTTCACATCTGCAGTTTGAAATACTCATTACTTTATATTTAGATTACATTGTGGATGCTTGACACTTCTACCCTCGTTCCAGAATTTCTGAGAATTTCTATTCCAATCTCTGCAAACTAAAATGCAGACAATAGACATGCTCACTGAGTAAGTCCACCTGATCATGCCCTTTCTGGCACTGGACAAAGATGTCTTGACGACCTATCTGAAGTTTCCAGCAAATTAAGGAAACCTAGGTTTAAGTGCGTTTTAACTAAATTTAAAAAATAGTGTGTATTTAGAAAGGTTTATCTAATTGGTTTTCTTGAAGATACAAGAATGCAAATAGCCTCACAGAAAGAAAGCTTCTGGAAAGAGATGACAAGGGAACAAAATAGCTTGAGGCTTTAAGGTATGTGCTCTGCTCATGACCAAAACAAAGATCTACTCCTCACTCAAAGAATGTACACACAGCCTAGACAGGTAACATACAGAAGGAGCAAGAGCTGTTGATGGCAGTAGCAAAGCTAAAAATAAAAGTAAAATCAGAAATCACTTTTATGAGTGTTTGTATCCAAATAATGACATGAAGAAGCACCTTTGTTACTATTTCAGTGAACAGTAAGTTTCTGGTGATACTGCACTGCTTGCAAGTAACATATCCTGCAAGTCTTACAAAACATTCACAGTACTTACAGAAAAAAAGTTACTAAAACAGATAATCTGTGTACCTACATTAATTTACAATGAAAATTCTAATGGTATCTTCAGGGGGTTTTTAGCTTTTTCAGACCAGATTCCGAAATGTTGTTCAAGCACCTAAAAATAGAGTTAGACATCTGCTAGAATTTTCAGAAGCATCTAGCACTTCAGATGCCTGACTTGGTGAGAATTGACTACAATTGCTTTCCACCCAAAAACAGCAGCCAGCATTTCCCACCCAGAGTAATAAGATGAACTGAATAAGAATTAAGTGTTACACAAAAACAGTAACAGGCTGTAAAGTCAATATCCATTTCCAAAACAATACAAACCCCTTTCATTAATACCAGTGTATGTTCAAAACGCATCTGAATAGCACTAACCACAAACTGTACTAGCCAACACTGAGGCATGCATGTCCCGCACATCCTGTACCCACATAACCCAGAAAAATAGTGTTGTGTCTTTTAGACAAGTAACTTCGAGTTAGTGAGCTGTTTCCAGAGCATGTAATGACAGAGCTATAGCTTACTCTACAGTGAGTCAAATTTGTACGTTAACAGGACCTGCCTCTGAGAAAGTGCTGCAGATTTGGTTCTCTATTTTATACTCTAGTTTTCATTGGAGTTTTACCAATTACAGAATTAGTTTTAGTTAAAAATTAACTGGTTTGTAAAAAGAAGTTTATTACAATCCAAGAAACGCATCTTTTGCAAATTCTACTATTTTACTTTTTTAATCAATGCTTTATTGTTTGGCAAGAGAACACATCTTTCCTACTGAATCCCCTATGGTCTTCTTTTGTTTCCTGCGACACCATCATATATACTAGAAATGCTCCCCAAATGTGAGAAAACAGCTGCCACTGATCACTGTCAGATGCAGGTAGTGGAGCAGAAGCAGCACTGCTCCGGTCAGAGATGACAGTTTCTAGGTCAGCATTTTCACAAAAGGGAGCAAGTCAAATAAGATCCAAATACCAGACTGCAGCTGTTTATACGTTACACCAACCTGTACAGAAGTGGCACATCCAAGTTAATTATTTATTACAAGCTTAGAATAAAGATGACAAGAAGGCAATTGTGACTAGAGTTGACTAACATTAAAAGAAGTTTTGCATCACTGTTTATTTGGATCTTAAAAGCATCTGCTACTACGCTATTTTTCCTCCTTTTCTATCCTCTTTACGGAAGAGTAAAAGAACATTAGAAAAATGAAGTCTCAAAATAGAAAAAGCAGACCTTGAATGCTCTAGTATTACTTGGCAAATGGAGTGTTGTATTCTGCTACAGCAGATAGCACTTCAAATTTGAAAGGTCAGCTGCAAAGCTTGGCTTCAAAAGCAACTCACAATCACAACACCAGAGAACAGAAATAACTCTTCCTGGGCCAGAGAAGAAGTACAGGATCCTGGAGATGATTGTTTTTAGGCAAAACTGATGACCGAGCCAAATATTTCTTGATGCAACCCTGCCCATCTTTAGTGAGACAGTAAAAAATCCTATTTCCCTGAACACAGCAAGAACTACGCAGCAGGAAGCAGTTTCCCTGCTCATTGCCCATGCTTCTCCCCCGACATCTCTGGGCAATGGCACACTCTGCACCGACTCCTCTCCCCTAACAGTTGCAGGCTTCTAATGTTACTCATCAGAAATGGGTTCCTCCACCAACCTCTACCACTATTGTTCTTTCTACACCCCATCCTTCCTCAAAGTGCTCAAAGGTTTTTATGGACATCATGAATGATAAGCAGAAGATCTAAAACATCAGTCTGAGATGCTCAAGTCCACCCCCCCCATAAACAATAAAGCAAAGTTCAAATGTGGAGACAGATATGGAAATGGCAGCATTTTTCTTTGATGAAGTTCACAGACAGTAGGTCTGTTAGGTTGATTCTTTTCCCTCCCCAATAAGAGCTACGCATAAGAAATTCATAGCATGTTTAGGCAAATATGTTTATAACTACCTAATATAATGTTTGTTTATACTGGGAATAAGCACTGCATAGTTGACAGTCCTCATTCTTTGCAAAGTAATGCTGAATCCATCACCACTCACCTAGGAAGTGTTGGTTAGGTAAGTACTACTGATTTATTAACATTCTACCACTAAAAATATAATACAAAAAAAATGGTAACCCCTCAGTGACTGAGAATTCTTGTGTATTATGATACAGTCTGCTGGAGCCAATAAACACCTTCAGTGATACTTGCAGACAGCATAACATCACTCTGCAAAGCCACACATTTTCCCCCCCTTTTCATGTTGTTTCATTTGATGGAAGGATCAAAGCATCAAGTCGTGTTTTCACCCCAAACTCAATCAGCCAAGGAATTCTTTGAAGTGATTTTTTTCTTTCTTCCTTATTCTGCCCCCCCCCCCCCCCCCCCATCTTTCCAAAAACAGTCTGACTGAAGCTTCATAATGCCAATTCTACAACAGGTGTGACACATCTCTGAAAGCAATGCTCTGATGGTTTATTTATAGGCTTTACTCTTTCTTTCCACTTAAGAAGAGACCTTGAATATGTTTTCATATGTCCAACCTATATTTAGAACCTGTGAAGGCAGCATCCATTCATCAAAAACATGAAAACTAAAGATAAGAGTTCAAATAATAAAATTTGAAAAGCCATTTGTGGCTACAGCTTAAGGCTGTCATGGAAAGAAGTATATCGAAATACCTCCATTAATGATTGCCTCACAAGCACCGCAAAGTTGAAAGCCTGTTACTAAGGTTCTTTCCTCTAACGGGAATTCAAACTATTGTGTAAAAGGTGGTGATTAAGAAGAGATAAAAAAAAAAAAAAAAACCACACAAATTCAAAGCAGTTTAATTTCAGAAGTTAAGAAACATGGCACTTTGTTCAGCAACACAAAAGAAGAGACACCATAATTTTCTCCTGACCCTTGATAACACAAAGAAAGCAGGAATCATCCAAAGCAGCAGGAGCCAGAAAATTCAGTCAGTCATTCACTGACAATCTGTACCATTAGAAAAAGCTTAGTGGATCACTGTATTGTTAACGTGTACTTGTCACTAAAGATTTTTTAACATATTTCAACACCCTCATTACAAAGAACATTAAGAAGAGAGATAAACAAAAATCACTACTTCCCATTTGTAGCCTGACCATATTTTGAAACTTTATTTCTTAATTTTAAATAGGACTACTAAAACAAAAAGCTACTAGAAGACACTAAACTGAGAACTAGTGCATGCTGGCCAGGTGACGTGCCCGTAACAGTCAAGTGAAATCCAAAGAAGTGAGCAGGGAAAGGCCCAGACAGGCCCCAGAAGTCACAGCTCTTCACACCTAAACAATACCTGAAGTAGCACACACTTCTAGTTGTTACAGAGCAACTGCACAAATGAACAGTTGCCATTTCTCCATCCAAATGGCAGCTTAGTGCCCCTTTCTAGATCAAGGAGAGTCGGTTGAGATTTATCTTGACTTGTTCCCCACAGCTGATACCACTGAAGAAACATCTGAATGAAGAACCACACATTCTGGAACACCAAAATACACAGCTTCTGTAATCATTTAAAAGAACATTGGAGCTGTTAATTATATGGGGTTCTGAAATAGAAACTTTAATCAAAAATACAATCTTATTTATTTTAAGAGAACTAATTTACATTCATATAGCACTCATGGGCAAAAAAAAAAATCTTTAAAATATCACAATTTCCTTATTCAGGCAGAAATTTTTATCATCAGCTTGTAGACCTCAAAACTGAGGTATAGCAATTCACACAAAATCAGAAACATAGGTTTTAAGAGCAAGGAACTGAAAACCTGGGAGTGCAAGAAATACAACGAGTGCTGCTCTAAAAAACCACACTCACGCTTGATTTCCTCCCATTTTCACTTATTCACATCTTCAAGACTCTTCAAGTTTGCAGTGGAATTACTAATTTAAGTGCAGTATTACAGAAGAGTTACCTTTGAGTTCAAATTAAAGAGAGCCCTGATAAAAATTACCATGTACACTCATTTCTGAACGGTACTCATTTGGAAAGAAGAAAGAGTAAGACCTATTCAAAACTCAGACCCATTTCATCTGGGAAGAATCTCTACAGAGTACAAGACAAAGGCAGGGATAAGAGGAACTGGAAACTGCTATTGGAAGAGAAAAACAAGGCAAGCATCCAATTCCCTTGGCTTCATTTTCTGTGTAAGTAATGGACAAAATATATCACTTCAGCAGTCTTGGCCCCATAGCTCTTATACTGTGTTTGGTTATTCTAGATTCTTTTTAGACTGCCTCCATCAAGATGCAGGAATTTAAAAGCAGTTCTTCAATATCAATGTTTTTCCTCTCTCTCTCTTTCCTCAGGGCAGATACAGGGTAACACGACCCAGTGCCTCCAGCTCACAAAGACTGATGCTAATGGTAAATCTATTTCATTTAAACTGTTAATTCAGCTGCATAAGGAAGGTCAGAAGGTCCCAGCTCTTGTTTTAATATTGCCTTCACATCTAAGATAGAAATCAGTAATGCATTTCAAGATGTCATTCAGTTTCCATTAAAGCTCCACTATATACCTCAAACAAACTGGCAAAGTTTGGAACAGCACCTATTACAGTCAAAGAACAAATAGCTATTTACAGAATGAGTGTTCTATAAACAACAGAAAATTTATATATAGCGTTTATATATAGAATATAATATAATAGTATATATAAAAGAGAACATTTATACATAACATTTATTCTGTTGTTATTTTTGTGAGTTATGGCAAGACAAGGACTTGAAAACATAGGAAAGCTTCAAGAAGTCAGGCATGAGCAAGTGATAGCTCCAGAAGCTGTTAGCCTAGAAATGGGTATCTTATATCAGGCAATTAAAACTAAAAAAGCCACCAAACAGAAGACCTGCATGAAACTACTGAAATATAACACATGAAAATACTTAGTGCACATCAAGGATTTTCTTATCCCCAGTCACTTAAACACAAACTATACTGTTGAACTGCATTAAAAACAAAACATACAAAAAAATTGTTCTTGGCTGAAAGGACATTCCATCATTTCTTTTTATTTGTGGTTTTGATGAACACAAGTTCAAAATACCAACAAGTAACATGTGGAACAAAAGAACATAATACACACAAATTAGAATCTTCTTTCAGAATGACAGTAAAGGTTTTATTGCTCTGCTGTAAAAGTTCAAGCAGTATTAATACACTGATATCAGTGAAACTAAAAACTTGCAGGTACTGCAAGACGTTTAGGATTGTGTATTGTAATACCTCACCATGATACAAATTACTGTTATAATAATTTTTAAAGTGCAAGTCAGTTGCACACACCAAGAATAAAATATGGGTTCATTGCGATAATGGCGTAATAGAGACACATTTTCAGCATCTGCTATTGCATTTGTGTCAAATGAACAGTCCACTTCACACATGGTACTTATGAACTAAAAACCTCCTCACATCTAGTTGCATTGCTCAATATTTTTTCTTTTTATTTCAGCACCATCTGCAAACTCTGTTTTCACTGTCATCATTTCCAAGGAGTTAACATAGAATACTACTACATTCATTGTTTGGGTTTGGTTGGTTGGGTTTTTTTATGCTGGCCATTTCAAGTTTAGATCTTCCGCCTCTATCTTCTTTAATTATCACAGGTCATGCATAATTCAACTTATACCAAACTCAACTTGGTATAAGATTGTAGTTTACATACATTAACCAATCACATAAATTATGTGGAAATAAAAAAAAATTTAAAAAAAAATCACAGTTTCTTTTTATGAGGAGACACAGGCCTGTTATTACCTATTACACCATATAGTATGCAAACTATAAATAGGATAATTGAGTAGGCTTGATGTTAATAGTTTAATGTTGTATACAATAACAGAATTTTTAAAAGTTACCAATATCAACAGCTGCGGGACTTCTGAAATAATGTATTAGTGTTATTGGCCATTGCTCCTTTCCCTACATTAAAAGTGGTTTCAAGTACACAGGTCACATAACTAAATGAAAAACATGCCCATGCTGATACTTGCAGGTCCAAGAGCATACAGCTTTAAAAAAGCTACTACTTATTATTAATATTTGATCTTCACATATCAGTCTTAAGAAATCCCCAGAATGTATTTGAAGACACAACTTAATTTTTTTCAAACTTTCTTTGACTTAATTCTTTTTCATGTATCCTTGCTAAGGAATTAAACCCCAATTTTTATCCACAGAATCCTAACAAGCCAAGATTTCTCGTGAGTACTGTAGAGCAAAGATGTCTACCCACCAAAGTGTGTGCATGTGTGTGTACATGTCTCCCAGGTCTATTAAAGCTATGCAGGCTCCTAGCATTGCAGAGGACTTTTTTTTTTTAAATACACATATAAATAAAAATGATACTAGCTATGTACAAGGTCTCCAAGATGTTAATTATGATACAAGAAAAAAAAGCTGCAATACCTAGGCAAATTGATAATGCTGTTTGCCAAATTAAAACATAATTTTCCACACAACTCCCAGGAACAGCTTAGCTTTTATGAATGACAGTAAAAGAGCATATTGTAACCTTTTTAACCTACTCTCTTTTCAAAGAAAATTACAGCCCATAACACTTTTTCCCTCTTGCACTTTAAGAAAAAAAAAAATATTTTTTTTTTTCAGCTCTGGTTAGTGTTGCTCCATAGACCTTCACTTATTAAAAAAGAAAAAAAAAAAAAACTGAAGTGTGTTTCATAGGTAGAAGAAAATTGGAAGCAAAGGAATAAAACTAGTAAGTCATTTCTGCACCTGGGAGAGCATTATCCTTCTCCACTATATGTGATGTTTCATTAAAAGGCTAGCTAATGGTTCCCCTACTACAGGACTGGCTGTGTTATTTTTAAACATAAAGGTTCAGCCTGTCAAGTTACAACTCATTATTGATATTTTCTGTTTTCTTTTCAAACAAAAAAAAATTTCCTTCAACAAGACAGCTCACCATACTTTCAGCACACACATAACTATTCAAGGCCTTAAGTAGAACAAAAGTATCTTACTACTTCATAATTGAAAAAGTCAGTGATATCTGTGGTTTACAGGTTTCCAGAATCAAAAGCACTAAAGATCGTCCTTAGAAAAAGTGGACTTGACAAATTCTCCATTACAATCATCCATGAAAATCCATAGGTTTCAAGCATATTGTTAAACCTAATTCTTGGAATGGCTGGTTGTGCTCTAGATGGGCTTTTATCTACAATTTTAGATATGTACAATGTCACAGTTGATTTCTGGCTAAGTATTCAAACTTTCTTTTCTGAGTAGTAGAATGTTTATAAAAAAGGAGATGATATTTCAAAAAAAGCATGAAAGATCCTGAAAGCTGATGGATATTAGGAAAAACTTCTTCACTGAAAGAGTAGTCAGGCACAGGCTGCCCAGGGAAGTGGTCAAGTCCCCATCCCCAGAGGTATTTAAAAGACAGGTAGATGTGGTGCTTAGGGACATGGTTTAGTGGTGGGCTTGGCAGTGATAGGTTAACAGTTGGACTTGATGATCTTACGGGTCTTTTCCAACCTTAGCAGTTCTATGATTCCATGATACCACACCTGCATCTGGTGCTCCTACAGATACGCATCACCTCTGTGCTTTGCTGATCAATGTGAAGAATGTTTTTCTCTTAAACGCAATTGTTTTATACTTTATGTTCCTCTGTACTCAATTGAAACTGAGTTCAGAATTCCAATATAATAGAAATATATCAACAAATTACATAGAGAATCCAGAAAAACCCAAACACTGGCAATAGACAGGAAATTACTTATTTTTAAATAAAGATTGAAACCATTCATGAGTATAGCATGTCTAACCAACAGGGAAAAGGAAAAGCTGCAAGTAGGACAGGAGTTGGTGCACCAAAGAAGAGTTGGTATCATTCAAAATGCATACAGCTTTCAAAGTTAGAATAAACAGAGTCAAAAACAGACTGTAGATTGAAATTAATAGACATTTTACTACAAGCTATGCCACACAAAGAAATAACACACTACTGAGTCATTTAAAAGACTAATGAACAAAGCTTTGAGGACTATACAGCCAGATTCACCAAAGATAAAACTAAGAATTTGAACAAGTATTCTTCCTATCCAATATCTACAAAGCTATCAAATCAAGAGACACATCCATTTCTCATTTTAGGTGAAAATACTACAGTGATGAAGAAGGGTAGAAAAAGATTAATAAGCCTTGACTTTCACTATTTAAATAAAGTGTATGCATATTTTGGCACCACTGAAAGGCTTCTTTAAAGCAATCCTGTTTGTAAAGGGATATTTCATTTCTAAGAAACAAAGTTTCATCTATACGTATTCACTTAAACTATCATCAATAATTTTATCTCTACAGTTTGCATAGAAAGCAAAAAAATTAAGGTAAATTAGAAAAGAAAACAGGGATGTTTCACAAAAAAGAAAGCAACTAGATTTGAAGTATACATATCAAAAGGAGAGATAAGTAGATACAGAAGCAGATTAACTGCAAAGTTTAAGAGCTCTGGTTTCCAAGTCATGTGGAAGTCAGCTTTTTCTTGCTCTGTAAAGCAGTAGATATTCTCCAATTCCAGAAACCTGTCCACTACCCTTCAAGGACCTTCTACACAGGCATACAGACTGTTGTTATGGCCCCAGAGACTGTGTCTCAATATTGCTATTATGCCAGCCACTTAACGAAGTGGTTACTAAGGCTAGTAAATGACAACACAGTCAAAGGAAACGATCTACTGCTGCTACTACTGTTCTTCATATAGAGAGTGACTACACCACAGTGCTCCAGGTAGCAGGATACGAATTTATTACCCCTGCTACGTTCAAGGGAGGAAGCCTACACACTTTAGAGACAGAATGTAACTGGAACATTCAAAGTTATCAAACCAAATCCACAAGTTGTATACATCAAGTAACTTGCTTATTTTTGTTTCTATAAATTCTTCACATAGCAGCTTCTGTCTCAGTTTTCACCAGAACTGGAAGCAACTGTTCTAAATATACACACAAGAGTCCCACTGGTAGTTTCACCTTACCATATCCTAGGCTAAAGCTTTTCTGCTCAAATTGCTAGTGATGTGGAATGATGACATTTATGAAAAAGAACAAGTTATATTATGAAACTATATTTTTACTAGCACAGATGTTTATAAGCACTTGTACCCAGTCGCCATGAAGTTTGTGTATTTGGTAAGTCTTAAAGATGATCTTTCATCAGAAACTTCCCAACTGTTGAACAGAACTGGACAATTTCATTAGTGAATTAAAAATATGCATACTTTTATTTCTATTCTTACAATTTAGTATATGGTACAGTCTGTACCATAAATTACTGTCCTGGCAGAAATGCCAGTACATGGCATTTTCTTTGTTGATGTTAAGACAGTGACATATGTTGGCATGTACTCCTAAAGTAATTTTCATTATTTAAAAAAAAAAAAAAAAAAAATCATTATTCTCATGTTTGTCTCCCCCACCCCGCACCACCAAGTCATTCTTTCATTTAATAGAAAATAAAGACATGACAATGCAAGGGCTAGGGAAAACAAGACAAAACCTGCACCTTTTTTTTTTTTAAATAAGTGAATGAATTGCATACATGTGCAGGTTACCTGATGTACTAAAAGCAGATATGTGAGAACTCAGTCACCACCAGTATCATCTGCCCATGGATTTTAAGATCGCATAAGGCATACAGAGCATAAGCATGTCTGCAAACTCACTGCTGTTGGCTTGACAGCCAGTCCTGAGTTCTGCAGCTGTCAGCTGCAGCAATCTCACAGAGTCAGAGTCTGCAGCAAGCAGATTGTAATTTGGTTCCCAAGAGAACTGGGCAAGGGATGCCAAAGGTAAGTCATATTTATCTAAGGACTGGAGTGAAATGCCAGGCATAAGCAAGGTATTATTAGATCATCTTTGTTTTCAAATCCTTTTCTTTGTCCAGTCTGTGTTGCTCAGTAAGTGAATCACAGCTTTGTTCTGAAGAAGTTTTAACTTCTCTTTAACTTCATATTTCCTACAGCAACACAAAATTCTTGCAGATACCAAGGTCACTGGACCACCTGATCATAAGCAAAGACACTAGAAGATGAGACAGGATGATTCAGCAGTACAAGAAGTTAGAGGATAATAACTGAACATAACAATAATGCAGCAATCCAGGCTGAATCGCCACTTTAGTAGGACTCAAACTAGAACAGATCTTTCTAGAAGGAGATATAATTAGCACGGGGCAGGGAGGGGGGAGGAAGAAGGAAGCAGCTTACTGCACCAACTAAATGGGATGGCTTGTGATAAACTTAATGTTACACCATTGACATTTTCTAACACTTGGAATTCAGGTATGTCTATGTCAGGCTGTAAACTTAAGAAACATCACAGAAGTGAGTGAAAAACACTCATCTCCATACTGACACAAGAGAGATTCCTGTAAACAACAGAAGTTTAAATTCAGTTCTTAAAATCTTAACACTTATGCATTCCAATAAGATGCCACCGTGCAAAAGTAATTACTACTAATTGCAAGACAAGCTTTTCATATCAGAACTCCAAGGGAGTAACTACCTAACCACCTGGACAAGGACTTAGACCTTCAGAGCAAACATACCATATGAAGGCTTTGGAAAGGAAGCTATCACTGGCAAGAACAAAAAGGTCTCATGGGTCATTTTAGAGACCAGAAGGGCATTGATGGCTAAGTCAGAGAATAAGCACTTACATGATTCACCAGAAAAGTTACAGGCAGGAGAGGAAGGACAAGATATCCCCTAGGGGATTCTGATCTAAACCAAACAGCTTTTGAGGAGTTATGAAGAAACTGTAACAAGGAAGTTAATGCAGGTGCATTATTGCCTAGATCAGTTGTTTTCAGCTAGACTCCCCATATGGCAAATCCAAGTCTACTGACAGTAGCTACTTTTTCCTCAGTTACCTTTCAATCATCCTTTAAAAACAGCCCACAGATTCCCAACATCACTCCTCTATACATACTTCTAGCGCGTTATAACATGAGGTGTAAGGGGAAACTAAGCAATTAGATGCAGTTCCCATGCAGTGCCAGTAGACAGAGATACGTGAGGTAGATGGAAAATCTACTGTGGTTAATAAAAGATGCAAAAAGTGAGAAGGGTTGTACCATCACCTTAATGCTTCTCTAGTAACCTTTGAGAAAGTCTGATGTGAAGCATGTATCCACAGTTAAAGAATAATAAGGCATTGAGTGCAATATCGTAACTCCTAAGATAGCATTTATACCAGTGTGAGCAACATCTCAACACCAGCCCAAGAACTAAGAACTGGTTAACTGAGACCTAGCTCTGCACTGATATGCCTACGTTGCTCCCTATGAAAATTTCAGTAACAGCAGATTGGGACACTCAGCACTGTACTTCATTCATGCAGCACAGTCCTACTCTTAGATTGATAGTTTGGAATAAGTGCTTTTAAAATTACAGTTCTCTGCAGCACAAGCACATGAGAAGTTGAACACAATATCTAGCCACAACCACAAAATACCAAGGCGGGGGAGGGGGGTGGGAGGAGGAGTCGTCATCTATGGGGTAACATCTGACTTGTGGCTAAAGCAACAAGCCTCCATTTCCACGTGCTTGTGAAATCTCAGAATGTTTTCCCATGCCTGTTCTTGTCACCAATTTTACGTTTCTGTTCTGCATAAATGCAAATCATTTTCATCATAAGCAGCACTTAGAAAGGCAATGACGCATTCCTGGAGATTTCTCATAGCACACAGTAACATCCAGTCCGCTCGACTTAAAAGAATTTCTGTACCAGAAAGGAAAGATTACTAACCTCTCTTCTAACTTGCTCACACTACAGTACAACCTTTGGGTTTGTTTTTTTGGGGTTTGTTTTGTTTTGTTTGTTTTATGTGTGGGTTTTTTTTGTTTTCTTGGGGGTTTTTTTGTTGGTTTGGTTTTTTGTTTTTTTTTTACAGTGTTGGGCTTTAAGTTTCTAGCAACACAAAAACTCCACAGAAAGCATATTTGCTCTTCATAGTATGATGCTTATGGTCTAGAAGCAGCACATCTTGAAACATTAGTGCTCAATGCGTTAATTACTAGCAATATTACACAGACCCTTAAAAATCAGAGCAATATGAAGAGCAGGTGATACTACTATGTTGCACCATTGCGAGCAGAAACTACTGAGGGCAGCATGATAACTCAGACAAGTTTTATGAGGCAAATGGACCTCAGACATTCCTGTTATGCATGATAACGGTATAAGCAAGAAACAACTTTTTGTACAACTTTGTGGGGAAATGATGGGTACGACACGTATCTACGCTGTTCCAAAACATATGAGAGGTAGCAAAGAACATCAGGGCACATGTGAGAAAGTCAAATAGACCCTAAGAAAAGTTATTTTACTAGAAAAATTGATACAGCAGTAGCTGCTTCAGAAAAGTATTTTATTTTAAATAATTACGCTAATAATTCACATAGCTTTCAGTTCTTGGTTGTATGTCCAAACATGAAAACACAAGCTGGCTATCTAGTTATGCTTATACTACCAGGATACTGAAGGTTGAGATACCATGTACTAAAAACTTGCCTCCTGACACTGCCGGACAGAAGATGATGCAACAGCTTTAAGACCCATAGCATTCAAGTGAAAATGTTTGGATATGGGATATATACAATCTTTAACATTCAGTTTAAGCATATCTTGCCCAACAATAAGTTAAAGCTATAGTTTAATATACCAAGTTTGCTTGAAGTGGCAACTGAAGACTTTATGCAAATATGAAGAAAAGACATACTGCTGTGTACTAGTTACTGTACTAAAAAAAAGTCTTATTTTTACAGCTAAGTTTATTCACTTATTATTGAAGTTTAATGAAGCAAAATCAAGATCCCCTGAAGAATGACCAATGGGCTTACCCATTTTCAGTTTAAAATTACGTGCTCGAAAGATTTGGAAGTTTAAAAAAAAAAAAAAGAGAGGGAGGGGATAAAGGGTATGAAAGCCTGTGACAGAAGCTTTGAAGGTTTTTTAAGTATTAGAAGAAGAAAACAAGAGAAGTTAGATAACCCAGAGTCTAAATAGAGAAGAACAGCTTATTGAGAAGACTTACAGTTTATCAGAGAGCTCTCTCTCAATATCATCACACACTGTCATCTCCAGGAAAGCAAGGCTCCATCACACAACAGTTACTTGGGAAGACAAACACCATCACACCAAACATCCCCCCCTTCCTTCTTCTTCTCCCAAGCTTTATATACTGAGCATGACATCACACAGTATGGAATAGCCCTTTGGCTAGTCGGGGTCAGCTGACCTGGCCGTGCCCCCTCCCGGCTTCTTGTGCACCATGCAGAGCATAGGAAGCCAAAAGGCCCTTTGGTGCCTACTGATCTAAGCACTACATAGCAACAACTAAAACATCAGTGTGTTATCAACATTATTCCCATACTAAATCCAAAACACAGCGCTATACCAGCTACTCAGAAGAAAATTAACTCTGTCCCAGCCAAAACCAGGACAAAGACTCAACAGGACAAACTTCAACCACCCCTTAGTATTACACTCTACATTCTCTACTATCCAGCTTTTTCTTCCACTACACCTTTTTCCATAACCAACATCATCTCTTATTACCTGGGCTGTTGTTTCTAGAGCACCTGAATCCAGTGGGTTGATTGGTCCCAGCTGGGGAAGATAATGAGGCACTCAATGAGGTTCACATGTGTGTGGTGCTGTTTTTTAAAGCAACAACATAGAATTTGTTAAAAGATCTTTACTAGCTTATACTTTTCTAGAGTTATTTACTACAAATTTCATCTCTGCAATTCATCCTGTAAAGCAAACTTGAACTTAATTTAAGTTTCTCCTTATTAAGTGAATGTGCTATTGTGAATGCTTTAGAAATAACCCATTAATGTTCAGGAATTACTGGATCCATGATCTACAACAATGAAGAATTTTTATTGTTGAAAAAATTTTATTATGATGTTTGCTTTAGGTGAATATTTTGTTTGTAATAGTAATTTATTTTATTGCTCTAGAGAGGTGCAATTTGAATGTCCTGAAGAATTAAAGGATTCCTATTTCTTTACAGGCAGAAAAAAAAAATCTTTAACAGAAGAGCCAGCTGAGGCACTTTGGGAGCAGAGACAGACAACTGTTACATGTGATAAAACATCAAAATACATTATCTCTACCATTATCACTGATTTGTGTTGGTCCCTAGGCACCACTGTAATGAACACGAGTAATCTCAGCTCAAGAATGTGGATTATCTCAACACGTGCTGCTTATAATAGGATGTGCTAAAAATGCATAATAGATATAATTTGGGGTCAAATAAACTGAATCAATTAGAAGTATTTTTCAGTTGCAGGTGTTCTAATTAAAATATCTTCAGCCATTATTGCTATATGCCAGCACTGAATCCCATGTCTAAACATCCAATACACGTATCCTAATATTTCAGCAGTGACCAGGTCTCCTAACTTGAATAAAAAACCTTGGCATGCAACACATGCAAATTAAGCAACTTCACAAGTTGCCTAAGTACAAGCTTACATGGGTGTGTTACCCTAAATCTTCCATAATTCTATCCTTAGTATTACTGCATTGAAACAAGCTTTCCTTATTGTATTAATGAATGCTGGTCTCCTTACAGCATAAATGTTTTACTTTGTTCTGAGGCTTACTGCAAAAGAAATGCAGGAGTTAACTAGTTTATTTAGATTTAGCAAGGTGCAAGCCTATGAGGAAAAAGTCAGAGAACAAGCACCTAACCAAAGCCACTGCTATGACCCTTAATAAAAAAAGGCTAAGTCTCCCAAATGCAACTTCCAGAATCATTAAAGCAAGACCTTAAACACCAAGAAGTATTTGCATCTATCAACCTGATCTACTGAAAGATGCCCCTGCCCATGGCAGGGGTGTTGGGCTAGATGATCTTTTAAAGGTC
The DNA here is from genome assembly GCF_965183815.1 of Platalea leucorodia. Taxonomy (NCBI): domain Eukaryota; kingdom Metazoa; phylum Chordata; class Aves; order Pelecaniformes; family Threskiornithidae; genus Platalea; species Platalea leucorodia. The sequence goes on along the minus strand of NC_138831.1, from coordinate 198,687 downwards.
CCTTCCAACCCAAAGCATTCTACAGTTCTATTATATACTTGAATATTTCAGCTAGCATCCCCAAGAGGTATTTGGAGTTATTCAAGTCTGAAATTCTTTGTCTCTTCTTCCTTGTTCTCCATTTCCCCAACCAACCAAATAAAATTCAAAATTACATCAACTTTCATAGGAGTAATGGCCAACTTAAAATGAGTACATATTATTATTTACAGCATAGTCCTTGGTAAGACCCAGAGGAAAAAGAAATCGTATATCTACTCAATAGAGTGCCAAAACAAAGAGCCCTTTAGCAATTTTTTAATTTCTCGTCACTTAAAACGCATCGAGAAAAATAATTCCATGGGGCAAACTAAGCAGCTAAGGTGGGTTAGTGAGGTTACATGGATATGTAATCTGAAACCTCATCCTTGGAACCTGCTCCACGTAAGCAGACAATTCTATACAGAAAAGCCTTAATTGAAGCTATGGAGCTGCTTGGGGAGAAAGGCTGACACTTGCATTTAAAGGCAGCTAAGGAAGCAGAGACTCCATGTAGTTGTTATCCCTGGCTATTGTCCATTGCTCTGTGTAACGTGACTGTTTATCCCAATCCGAGTCCTGTAGGACAGGTTTTGACATCAAAATTACTATTCCTATCCTTGCATTCTCAGTAGAAATCTAATCTAAACTTTAATACCAACTCTGTTTCTCCAGGCTGAGACATTTCAAAGAACAATTTATAGGAAACTTGCATGAGTATTGGTTGTCCATTATCTGCTGGAAGGATAAATAAAGTGACTTCTGACTCCATAGTTAATGGTTCGTTCAGAACTTTTCACCAAAGCTAAAGTAGCACAATGAAGAAATTAAATAATTCTGCAAAAAAATAATTAAACATGTACAAACAGTAAAAGAAGCCAGAGGAACTTTCATTAATGAAAAGTCAGTTAACCAGAAATGGAACATATCTCTGGATGTCTGGTTTTAGAACAACATATATCTGCTCTAAAGATTCTTTGGGGTTTGTTTTTTTTTTTTTCTCTCAACAATTTCGTCATGGACTTTACAACAGACCTAAATCTGCACTGAAGTACTTCCAATGCAGTTTAAATATTAAAAATGACTGTGCAAAAATACTCTTCATTTATTGAACAGATCTACAGATGAGGCTTTTTGTAAGGCTCTGACTCAAAAAATGAGTTTTGTCTATACAATGAAGAGGTTCAATCCAGTCTCTATTCAAATTCAGGACTGCTTGTTCTGGCAGCTGCCTTGCTGTCTGCCCAATGCTGTCTAGTCTTCTTCACACATCAACTTACATCTTCTATTTTTTATTAAGCATTAAAATGCTTACCATATATGACACAAATAATTGTAACATATATTTGAGGTAATGGACATTTTTCCATCTTTTTTTAATGTAATTAAAGAAGTTACTTTCTAAGGGCCTAATCAGGCTTCAGCAATTGAAAAACACCTTTGGCATTTCAAGGATTTCATACCCTTGCAACTTCCTCATTAATCGAGATATTCAGAGGAAAAATTGTAAAATAATGTCCAGTACAAGTGAGTAGATTGGAAGCCACATTGGACTGGTAAGAAGCACACAGTATTGGAAATACATGAATGAGTTTTGTATCTGGAGCAGGATGTGAAAGACACAAAAGAATTTGAGGTTGCAGTGGCTTTCATGTTTCTCTCAAGATATTCAGGTATGGACACTTCAGCCGTTTAGCTGGCTGGGTCCATGACAGCATAAGGAATCATTGCTACAAATTTTACCACCTTTGACTTACTTTCCTCTTTGCTCGACTCATGGAACAACTGCTAATGTGTTTGACATAAAAACAATACTACTTGTAAATAAACCCACTGAAAACAGATTTTAAAGTCATTGTTGACACCCTCACCTTTCAAAGGTACTCAGACTTTTTGTTCTGCTCTTTGGTTCTGGCTCTTTGTATGAGCAAGGTGTTTGTCTTTTCGAAATGTGTTCAAGCATTTAATTCTGCTTTGGTGTTTCAGTTTATGGCTTCTGTGTGTGCTTGCAAGGCACAGAGGTAAGAGATAAAATTAATTTATAAGATCTATAAGATCCAGAAAAGGAAACGGCTATTCAATGTAAAGAAATATTAGTGTTCATTATCAATATGTCAGTCTTAGAATCTATCTCCCTCTCCCACATGGTTATAGCTAATGGCAAAATTTTAAGAATAAGAAGCAACTACAAAGATGCTGGTTTAATAGTACTTTAGTGATCCCAGATCAACTCCACACAACACAGTTGCGTGTATTTTTTCCAAACGCCTTTACTATATATGGGAACAAGCACTCAGAGGATTATTTTTGACATGACCAGAATAGAAATCACTGTTCAGCTCTAGTACTGTTTGAATGTGTACTAGGTTTCCTGCTAAACTCCTCAAGGCAAAAAGAAAAGATGCACAGATGGGAACTATCTCAGTGCAAACTGATGCATTAGGAAAGGAAAATCTGATTAAATCACAGTTAGTCTCACCCACTTGATGAAACACAAGAGACCTATAATATCAGTGGTTGTGTCTTAAACCTATCCTTGTAAAATATTTGTAAAACAATGATGATATTCAGGTACTTTGATATAAACACTGATAAAAGATTTGACCAAGGCAGAGATAGACACACTCTGAGATGAGTGAGGGATTGATCTGAGCCAGATGAAAGGGGTACACACGCTACACTAGGTCACTCTGTTTCTTACACAAGGTTACGTTCCTCAGGAGATAACACAAACTGTAGTGTTAGACGCCTACACCTACCAAATGTCATACGAGAGAAGGCAGAGACAGAAGTTAATGAAGAAGTAAATATCCCATGTTTCTTCTCCTCCTTCTCTGCAGTAAATTCTGTTTTGGGGAAGATCCTGGAAATTCTTCATTCTTTTTCAATGATTTTTAATTCTAGTTTGCATTCTGCATCTGGCCAGGCATAGCAGTAAGGGCATTTGCATTTGTATCCAAAACCTAACTCCTTGAGGAATAAATGATAACATAAATGCGAATGGAGTCAATCAGATCTTAAGAGTCATTTCAGCTTTCATTTCATAATTTCTACAAACTCTAGACTCTGAAGCTAAAATATGCCAAAGGTACTCCAGAGGAGTGACAGAAAACAACTGGTAATGTTTGTTAAATATATAAAAAAATATTTTATACTCATTTCACTTTTCTTTTTTCACACTTATAACTACAATCCTGTACTAAAACACAGATAAATGGACATTGCTATGTTTTACTACTTATCTCCCATGCTGTTGCAAATCAAGATTACATTAGCAAAGTTACAGGGTATTATCTTCACTGAAGTAATGAATCAAAATAAAATTGCTTAGATGGGTCTTGAAGGACCTGGGGACTAGGATACATTTAGCACAGATGTCTTCAGCTGGTTTGCAAACATGGTATTGGCAATAGGTGCCTGCTTGGGGAAAGCAGTTTTTGTACTGTGAACAAACTAGCACTTCTCTGGCCAGGAGCAAGTGGCAGAGGAATTTCCCTGGGCTCCTGATAACCACAAAGCATTATTGTTGTGAGCTCCCTGAACTAAAGGAATCCATATGAGGTTTATGCACTGAGGTATCCAAAGACAAACACCTTCCTCTACCTAGGATACAAAGCCACAAAACCTCTCTTCCAGTTACACAGCTTACCTCTGCTTGCAAGAAATCCTGAAAGAAAACACATACACTGCAGTCTGCCATTTCTGCCCTGTGGTGTCAAGACCTCATTTCAATTTCTTGTCATCAAATCAGGCAAGATAGGGATGTGTATCTACTTACTCACATCACAACTGTGCTTTAATCGTCGGACTGTTCAAGAGAGACACACATACCCAAAGCATACTCAGAGTAAGCCTATGGGACTGATCCTCAGTGCCAGACAGGCAGAGATACAACTCACAGTCAAAAGCTCTCTCCTAGGTCTTTCAAGCAGCACAGCTGTATTGACATCCTGCAAGTTAATTAGTCTTAATATCAGATTATTACCTTATTAACGGAAGCTAAACCTTACCTCTGTCCTGGTCTATGAAGGCTTATCAGCCTGACTGGGGCTCCCCGCTGCCACCTCCCACCTGGGGGGGGGGGGGGGGGGGGCGGGACGGGACGGGACCGCGGTTCCCAAATCCTCTCAGTGCGGAGAAAGGCGGGACGACGCTCGAGGTCCGCGCACGAACACGGGCTCCCCCAGAAAAGCTTTTATAGAGACACAGAACAAATATTCGACGCCTGCCAACCCTCTCACGATTATATCCACCCCGGCTATGCGGCTTCATGGAAAATCAAGGTAGGCCGGGCAGTACTCTTAACTATAATTTCTCAACTTCGATGACTTAATTACCTTAGGAGAAGTGAAAAAGAGAGAGGGGTAGAGAGAAGGAGGGGAGAAGAGGATAATCACCAGTTTCTGATCCGGCGTGGGGCCTGCAACGGGCGCATTCAGTAGCGAGAGCGCCCGAGTCCCTATTTATAGATGTCAGTCTCTGGACTTCTGGAACCTTCTCTCGTCCCCGTGGCGGGAGTGGCAGACAGACCAGTCGTATGAAGAGGGGCGGCCAGTCAGACCAAGGGGAGCGATACCGGGCCCTCCCCCAGGCGGTGGGTGCGCGGGCAGAAGAGGCTTCGCAGCCGGCGGGGGCCCGGCCTCCACAGGCTCCCGCCCCCCCCCGGGGCACCGCCCGGCCCTGGGTCCTAGCGACCGTCCCTCTGCACGCTGGTTTTAGCACCCAGGCTGTCTGAGACTTCTCGTTGTTTTGTACTAGCAGTTCTCTACACCTGCATTATACTCCGCTACTCAGTGTGGATATACTTTTATGCTGACATTACTACATTATTATGAGGTTTCTTGGCAGCAAGATCCTACTGCAGTGCAAAATACTTACCATTTCATGTTTATATTACAGTAAAACACCCGTGCAATAAACAGCATTAAGCTTTTGTACAAGCACAACGAGAGCAAGAGAATGTCTGACCCAGGAGGGCACACAGGTGGAAGCTATTTGGTAAAAGTCTGCATTTAAATGCATGAACACCTGTGACAGACCTCAGTTGAGTGCTGCATCAGTGTATTTCAAGTTCAGTCCAAAACATTTGAAAGTAATAGCCATTGGAGATAATCATGCAAAACCAGCTTAGAAGCTGCAAGCATTTATTGACAAGGTTCCTTTTTATTAAGTCCTTCTGGTGTTTACTAGATGTTCCAGCCTTAAAAAGCCATTACTAGGATCTATAGATATTCTTTGTCATGTGCTTTCTCCCACTGACTTAGCATCTTCTATTTCCCTGTAAAACCTTCACTATAGGACTGAAGTGATTTCAGATTTGCACACAGCTTCGCTAGAGTATTTTAGAGATATTTCAGGTAGGATTAACTTGAGGCATTTGACCCTGGCAAATCATTTTATTATAGTTTTGTTAGATGTCTCAGAAATATTGCCCAGCTTCCTTACTGCTAATTTCTCAATATAGCACACATTTCTAATTTTAGACTTAGAAATATTGAACTTCCCCTGAAAACAAAGTATCTGAAGTCCTTCCAACACCTAGTCACTCTCTCCTTTCCCCTTCTCCTTTGTCCCTGAGCGTTTTGACTAGCTTAAGAAAGATATTCTGTATTCAAATTGGCCTTGTTCTATTTCATTGAAAATAGCCAAGTTTTATCATTGTCATTCATTGCTTAGCAGCAGCCAAAAAGATATCCATCCCTCAAAAGAAAGAAAAGAGGGAAAAAAAAAAAAAAAAGCAAGGAAAAGAACATAGGAAACAGCACCATTGCAGTTTTAGGTTGGAACAAAACAGTAAATTAGCTTCTAACCTGTGCAGAACTAAGCTATTCAAAGAGAACTAGACAAAAATCTTGACCAGAAGAATTCACTTCAGCTCAAGAGAGCCTTCTAAATTTTTCACTAAAATACTTAACTTTGCCTAGATCCTTGAATCCCATCTTATTTGAGTCTAATCACTTTGTTTAAGTAACTGATATGACTATTAAAAAACCGAGCTTGGGTCTATGGCTCCAACTTGCAGTATTATTGCATCAGAGTGAAAGGTGATGAGAACACATAGTCACTGACGTGTTCTCATTAGTATAAAGCTATGTGATGTATATTTAGGCAATGGCCCTGCAACAATATTTTGTGTTAAAACCACAAAAAAAAATAAGGCAAATGTTTATAATATATAAAATATTACTTTTCTTAACCTGAATTTTCACTACTATGGTACATTTTTGTGATGCTATGTTGTAACATTTAACTTTAAAATTGCTAGGTCTATGTTTTTTAGACTGAAAGCGTGAGTGCAGTTATGCCTGGAGTCTTGCTTCATATGTCTGTATGTGGATGCTGCAAGACTAACCTTTACATGGTTTTGGGAAACAAAATATTTTGAAATCTGGAAAGTCTCATCATCTCTGTGGGATTAAGTATCTTGTAAGATCTACTGTAGCAGTTGAGCTTATATTTATTGGTAGCAGCTAGTCCCTGAATTCACAAAGACATTTGCATAGCAACAGCTTTGCAATTAACTCCCAGTCAAGGAGAGTTGTGAGACCGACTTACTACTCTCACAACAAGACACGTTTAAGGCTCACAATTTCTGTCTTTCAGTCTTCACCACCTAGGCACCTGTAGTGTTGTCTTTACTTTTTGCCTAGAAGCAATAAAATACTACAAAGTGGTTTCTATGTATGTAATACAAGCTTGCAAAAGAAATCACAAGGTGCTCACATGGCAAGTGTCACAGGTGAAGTGACGCACTTCACTCATAAGAGATAAGCAGCAATATGTTTATTGATAACGAAGTTCGATAGTAAATGCAACAGTGTTTTAACAAGATTCAGTGGCAAGGTACACTGGATTATTTACTGCATAGGGGACAGGGTCAGGCAAGACTGTCAGGGAGACCCTACCGTTGAGTCGCAAGGTGCAGGGAGGACCCCCTTGCTTTCTAAACTCCTTCCTCAGAGAGGAGTCTAGATGCAGCTGGATCCAATCCTAGTCCCAGACTTGGATTATGTGTAAAGGCTTATATACCCACAATTGATCCTTTATATTACTTAGCTAAGGTTACAAAGTTTCAGTGCACTTGCTCCCAATTCACTTACTGAGTATCTGATGTGATAAGAATTCTCTCAACCTTGAGAGGTGTCCCTACTCGAGGGGAGATCCCAGCATGCAGGAGAGCTCAAAGGGCTCTTGGGCTGCTTGCTATTTATGGGGGTAAGATGAGTGACTTATAGTCATATTTGCACACCAGCTGCAGATGCTGGTTTCTTCTAAATCTGGCTTGAGTCGGGCACAGATCACCACTGTGGTCAGGTGTGCACATTACCATAAATTAGCCCTTGGCTGTTGTGTTGTTATCTGTCTCCCCTGAATCCACCTGCAGCCTTGAGCTGGATGCAGCCATCAAGACCAGGTGCACCCGTCGTGGGCACCGCTGGTGGTTATCACTTGATCAGAGTTACGGGGAAAGTCCGGGCAGGGGGGCAGGGGTAGAACACCATAGCAGTTCTTGGGGCTGCTTTACATTGCTGATGACCACATTTGTCCTGGCTGCAATAGAATGAAGTAGGAGCAAATTAGCAAATCCAGGCAGACTCCATCAAATGAGTAAGTTAAAGTACTTTCTCAGTAACACCTTCACCTGTCTGACAAGAGATCCTATGAGCTAGTCAGTATATATCTAGCTACAGGCTTCCATGGGATACTGGATGCCATTTACCCTGGACTTAGTCAAAACAGACATAGACAGACTCCTTTTCACCCCATACAGGGTGACATATATATGTATTGAACTGTAGGTACTTGATCATTCTAGGACTTCAAGAAAATTCATGGTTACCCTGGCAACTTCATGTATTTCCCTATGGATACAAGACACTCAGTTAAAAGGAAAATGCCTTTATCAATATGACAAATTCATCAGTTGTTTCTAAATCAAACATTCAAGCTAGTCAGAATAAAGTAGCTATACTGCTTGAAAGATCTAATAACTTATTCAGACATATTTCGGATGCTGCCTTGGATGCCTCAGTGTGTACTGTGTGCAGGTGTATAGGTGTACGTAAACACACACACATTTATGTATATCAATTGCATCTCCAGGAATTTGGAATTCCACATGATTTATTTAAACAATATAGTCTTATGGTAGCTTGAGAAATAATACTAACAGGGTATAGGCAACATTGTGATAGCAATTTCCTTTCTCCAGTTGGAGTCTTCTGAAAAACTGTAAAATCAATATGAATAAATTACCATGCAGAGAGTATCAATGTGAATTGTTTTTAAGCTAGATTTACAGTTAATTAGAGGTTGCAACTATTAAGCAAAAATGCTTCTTTGAAGTATGTAAGTTTTGTTTTCTAGGGTTTGTTTTGGTCATCTTTTTATTCCTGGTATATTAAATCACTATAAAATCAAAAAACCACACCACTCAAAAAAAAAAAAAAAAAGAAAAAAAAAAAGGCGAAAATCATCTAATCGTCATGATCAGAACATAAATATATTCAGCAGAACCTGCTTTCCTTCAGTAGAGCATTCAAGTGTGACATTTTGGTCATTTGCGTGCAGCCATTCTGTCATTCCTCACTTGTAACTCTAATTTTACATAAGCAGATGTCTGAACTGTAACAAGATTTAACCTAACCGATATGTAAGCTTAGGAGTGACCATAAACCCTGAGTCACTGAATGCAAGCCAAAATCCAGCATACATAATCACATGTTCCGATTCAATTTCCAATACTCTCAACTTTTATGAGGCATTTTGGGGAATCAGTAGCTATGTTGATTTCTTCTGTAAATTGTTTCCAATGATTTTGACATATGAGCTACGTTGATTTGCTTTTCCCAAACTTTTTAATGTTATATGTAAATCCCAGTAGCACTTATATACCAATTAATGTCTTTCCCTACTGTCAATCACTGCATTTCAAACTTGTATTTTGCTTCAGTCTGCTATCCAGCATTTTCACTCTGTATTTATTCTCTGCCTTTGAGTGTATTTCAAATTGTTTGCTTTGCAGACATATTACCTTCCAGAGGCAGAAAGTGCATTATCACTAATGTCAGCTCTCTCTTTAGTTTTCCAGAGTTATTATTCACCATAGCTGCTTCCTGTAATGCTCTTTACTTAATGGATAAGGGAACAAGGGGCTGCAGCTCATTTAATTGTTCCAGACTTTCTTCTCTTCTCATTACCTGCCTCTTCACTAGCATGTAGTAAAAGCAAGTGCACTTCATAGGAACAGGCCTCCAAGCACCTTTTACACACCAAAAAATAGTATTGTAGATGAGTCAGTGAATGGGTGAATATGAAATGCTTCCTTTTCCTGAGATATCGTAAATGATAACTTTTATTTCCTTTCTTTTACTTTTTGTCCCTAAGCAAGAGGGAGAGTACATCAAATCCCCTAGCAACATTTGCTCTTTCTCACTGTGTTTTTTATTTCATCTTTTATGCTGGAAGATGTGTCTGAATGAGAAGAAATTCCATTTTGGAAGTCCATCCAATTTTAAAAGAAGTCAAAACGGCCATAGGTCTGAACTATACTCCTCATATATCCGTTTAAAGCAAAACTAGTATTGAGTAGCCACATTTTTCTTCTGTTCACAGAATTGATGTTCACAGATATTAAGAAGAAATAACCTGCCTTCCATGGTCAAAAGCAGTCAGATTGATTAGGTCGAGAGACAGAGGACAGACATACTTTGATGATGAATTTGGATACAAACCAGTGCTACAGAGACCAGAAGCATGAGTGAAGACAGGAGTTCTCTCATGATTGTCAAACAGTGCAGCAAGATGATACTGCAAGCGGCAGATATTGCAAAAGATTCCATGACCAAAATATTTACAGTTACACAGGGACAGAGGTTTTATTAACAAGGATTTGAATAACAATCCTGAATTGCACTAAGGCCAAAAATTCATTTAATGCACGCTACTGAAAATCTACCACTCTGGATTCCTGCTGAAAGATAGACAGATGAAAGGCTTCATGAATTTACTTTGAGCTGTCTGATACCTCAAATGTCTTGCATTTTTTTTCTACAGATTGACTTGCTCATACCAAATACCTTCTCTTAGTTATTCCTAATGTTGAATATGCAAGATTTACCAAGGCAAGTACCACTGAAACTACCAGGGAATTCAGTCTCTGGAAGTAAATTAATTGTTCTAACACGTTAGTCATCACACAGAGGAATTTAAAAAATCTGTCACTTTGCAATTTTCATTGAGGTGTTTGATCTTTGAATGATTGATATAAAGGCAAATCAGAGAGGTGTTTTCACTATTTGCATTCATTACTTACACTTTTCTATAGCATTTGTGTCTGCAGGCCAACAGACTGGGAGCTACTGTGGCAAGACATATGGGAAGTGTCCTGCCCTATTCTTAAAAATAAGACTAGATGCAGTGGGAGCTGCAACCAGAAGTTATCTACGGATCTTTCCAGAGCAACTCGAAAAAGAACAAGTGTCTTATTTTTGGCTGAACATAAAAGCTAGCACAAACAAACATGATGAAAGCATTAATCTCAGAATTGGACAATTAGCTTATTGATGCCACCTTTGATACAAGACCAGAGGCTGACTATGCTTCTTCCTCTGTAGGGAAACTGTGACCTGTTGGATATGAGAGAGTTGTAAATGTGATAGATCTTCATTTATCTAAGATTTTGACACAGTCTCACATAACATTTCATTAGTAAATAAGGGACTTAGATCATCCCCTCCCACAGGGCAAATGGTTAAAAACCCAATCTTAAAGAATATTTCTGGAGGCTACACTTAATATGAGTCTTGCCAGTGTCTTTCCTACGCCTGAAGCTTCAGCAATGGAAAAGGATGCTTGGATGACACCCCATTTACCAGGATTATTCATCATGCATAAAGATATCACTCTGAATGGTTCAAAATAACTTCCTTCTAATATTTTTCCATGTAAACTATTTCTGTTGTCACAAGTTGTGGTGGGTTGACCCTGGATGCCAGGTGCCCACCAAGGCTGCTCTATCACTCCCCCTTCTCAGCTGGACAGAGGAGAGAAAATATAGCAAAGAGTTCATGGATTGAGATAAGGACAGGGAGAGATCATTCACCAATTACCATCAGGTAAAACAGACTCAACTTGGGGAAATTAATTTATTACTGATCAAATCGGAGTAGGATAAGGAGAAATAACAACTAAATCTTAAAACACCTTCCCTCCACCCCTCCCTTCTTCCCGGGCTTAACTTTACTCCCACATTCTCTACCTCCTTCCCACCCAACAGCAGAGCGGGTCACAGCCTCCTTTGTGTGCATCCCCCTGCTCGGGCGTGGGGTCCTCCACGGGCTGCAGGTGGATCTCTGCTCCACCGTGGACCGCCATGGGGTGCAGAGGACAGCCTGCCTCACCATGGCCTTACCCCGGGGCTGCAGGGGAATCTCTGCCCCGGAGCCTGGAGCACCTCCTCCCCTCCTTCTGCACCGACCTTGGTGTCTGCAGGGTTGTTCCTCTCATGTAGTCCCAACTCCTCTCTCTGGCTGCAATTGCCGTTGTGCAGAAACTTTTTGCCCTTTTTAAACATGTTCTCACAGAGGCGTTACCACCATCGCCGATGGGCTCAGCTGCCATTGGCTCTGTCGGACATGGGGGAAGCTTCTGGCAGCTTCTCACAGAAGCCACCCCTGTAGCCCCCTCCGCTGCCAAAACCTTGTCACGCAAGCGCATTACACAAGTACTCCAGGTGTTGGCAAATGATGGTGGGAATATTGCAAAGTTGACCTCTCAAGCTAGGGCTCAGATTCACACATACCAGTTTCTGAAGCCATTAACACAAAAGAAAGTGATATACAGTCTTCAGTCCCTTGTTATAATTAGTTTGACTTGATTTGCTTTTTCACCTCTAAATCCATTTTGGGATGTCGTAATTACTCTGACTTGTCGTTGAGGGCGCAAAATTATACCATTACAAAGAAATTTGAGAAGAAAATGCAGAGCACACTTTGCATTTACTCAGGTTTTGTTCTTAACATTCGGAACATACATGAACTCTCGTGTTGAAGAACATCAGACAACTTTTTTGGCTGAAAACTCTGGGACAAATGATTGACAGACCCTAAGAGTAATGTTTATGTGACTTATGAATATTATTTGTTGATAATGTGCATACAGTTATCATTAGAGATCTCACATCTCAATTATTTTAAAAATAATCTAATACTGTTTATTCACTTCAGAAAGCATTTATACATTATACTGAATTAATTAGCTGAGGATTTTCTCTCCTCTGAAAATGATGACTATGTATCACAAGTATAAGATCAACATAAAGAACAAAAAAAATAAAAGGTCACTCATCTCTCCCTCTCCTGACTCACCACTCCTTTTCTCATGCAGTCAGCCTGTTTTTCCCTAATGTATAAAATGCCGCATCTACAAATTTTCAGCAAGGTATATCGGGTTGCATCACCACAAAAGAATTCATCTTAGATCATCTCAATATTTTAGGGGAGTGCATTATTTTAAGAGCAATTATTTCTGATCAAAAAAGCTTGCAACAAAAGCTGAGTGATAATTACAATAATAGGTTAACTACTGAAAAGGCAAAGAAACATGAACAATATATTGTAGATTTACAGAGGATGTACCCACCAAAAGGAAATTGCCTCTCATACAATTATAATTAATTATACATTCATCTACATATGTTACTTCTGTAAAGAACCTCCATTTTCTAACAACTTCCCTATGCTGTTTGGCAAGATTTCAGTATATGTGGCTGTTTCACAACTGCAAGGAGAAAAATGCAGCCATATACCAAAAAGATGATTAACAGAATATACATTCAAGTATTTTAAAAATTGTACAGGAAAAAAAGGGGGGGAATCTCCATATGTTGTTCTCACAATATTTTTAAATCTCTGTTTTTCCATTATTTCTATTTTCCCATAGCCTCCCAAACTTACACAGAGCTGCCTGCATATGCCCAAAAGATACATCAAATTAGTATCCTCCCAGCTCACACAAATTGCTGAAGAAACAACTATTAAAGACTAAAACAATAATATCTTTTTCCATTGCTGTGCAGTTACTCATTGAAAAATGTAAGCATTGAAGACAATAGGACTAAACAGTCAACAATAGGAGTAAGGCTTTCACAGTCTGGTTCTAAGTAATGGGTCCTCAGTTTCTAAAACCTCCTTGAGTTGTGGCTCAGAAACTCACTATGAATTCTGTAATGATCAGATAAGCAGATGATAGATTTTTTCCATAAAAAGATATAATTACCACATCAGTTGTCATCTTTTTAATGGCCATCGCTCTGTGAATACTCACTAACCTGTCAAAGCTTTCTTTCAAGAGCCATTAAACTAACTTAAAATTCAGAACAGATTTTCTGTGTATCATCTTTTCTTTGATTCCAAAATCTAGAAAAGAGTCTAGATGCAAATAGATGGATACAAACTACTGTAGCGTTACTATGTTTAATATTCTGTTACTAAAATATGGAAACACAACAATGATTCACATTTTAACTGTTTGCACAATAGCAATAATAATATTAAAGCAGTAAATTATGGAGTCTAAACTATCATTTCACTATTAGATTAAGCACATTACAGCCAAAAGGGCAAATCCAGTCCTCGCTACTATTCACTATGATTCTGTCTCCGTCCCTGGTGCAGATATGCGATATTATATGACCCTGTGACATGTCAGCTCAACTTGCCATTTTCATAAATGCTCCCCCTGTGGCCACATGATCATCAGGGCTGATGCAAAGGAAACAGTGGGAACATACGGATGAGGACAAGCCTTGGATCTGCTCAGTCTCCACCTCTGTGACAAATCTGACCGATCAGAGGAAAATAGACTACAGCAAAAGTTTTCCTTAAACGTTCAGACTTATCAATTTAGCATTTTCTAACAGAACAGTGTTTTATGAGCTAATTCCTGTCCAGGTCTACTTCTGTGTTAACTCAAACGGACATTTATTCCCTTTAGCTAGTTTACATCTGAGAAGTTCATAGATATTCAGTAAAGTGGCACTTACAGAGCACCCGGATTTAAACACCTGGTCATCTGAGTACATGAATTTCAGTTACAAAACTCAAAACTGCATAAGAAGTTCATTAACAAATTTTCATTCACAACATTTAACAAAGCTCAACAGAAAAATATAGATGTGCCAAAAAGAAAAAAAGTTATTGTATGTATTACTGAATTTAAAGCCAAAAGTCCAAGTTTTCCAAACTCTGACACCTAAAACCAATCTCTGGTGTCTATACCGTGGGAATAGTTTCCATTGCTTCAGTATGACTGGCTGATACTCAACCTTCTGAAAATCAGGCCCGTGATACTTAGGCACCAATCTATGGACTGGGAATCTGGTTTCAGACTTCCGAATTGAAAATTTACCTCCATATTCACAGAAATCCACTCAATATTCTTGGCAACTAATAAAATGACTAGAGAAATATGAAATTTCAATCTACATATACTTTCAATAGCCTAAGGACATATTTTCAATCACAGGTATAACAAACGTAATGCAGCTAACAGGACTTTGGCTTCTCTTCTAGCATTGAACATACGGATATTTTATTCATTTTTCCATATGCGTTGAAATATTCATGTTTAGTAATTTTGAAAATAAAGATTATGGTAAGAGATAAAAAATATGTACAACAAAAGCAAAAGAAAACAAGCAATAAAGAATGTCTCCTGTCTTCATAGAAACATGCATCTCCACCGAATCATCAAGTCATGTTCACGTCACTGTAGCTCAAATATAAGTCTTTCAGAATAGACAATGATAAGAATATTAACATGGCACAGCTTCCTCAGCAGATGCTATTAACCTAATAAATCCAAAAATGAAGTTGCACAGAAAGCCAACAGTTCCGTTTTCCGCACGTACACTATTATGAACACAGTAGGCTTAGCAGAAGATGGGCTATATGCTTATCTATTATTATGTTTAAATATATGATTTTACCACAGTTAGGACCAATCAAATTAAAAGCAAACCCTGCTGTGCTAGTAATGCTATGTGTCTGGCAATGTATATATGGCATATTGTTGTCAGCATGCGAAAACTATATATGAGGACTGAATATAACTATCACTCTCTGTACTAACGAGTTCTCCAGAATTCAAGTACCACAGCCTGTGAGTATTTGCAGAGAAGGCATTTATAACTCCCTGGCAGAGACTGAGAACATCATTGAACATACAATTGCTGAGAGCGGCCCAAAATTAACTTCCCATAGGTCTAGTCATGGCTCATGTTTTTTGCTGTCAGAAAGCTTTCGCAAACCCAAATGAGAGCACAGGTTAAAAAAAAAAAAAAGGCTTACAGCACTCTGGATTGTCCTGAGATACTTCTAAGCAGTGAACACCAAAAGACACTTGCCT
Organism: Platalea leucorodia; assembly: GCF_965183815.1. Lineage (NCBI taxonomy): Eukaryota > Metazoa > Chordata > Aves > Pelecaniformes > Threskiornithidae > Platalea > Platalea leucorodia. Next base: position 183,261 of record NC_138831.1, on the reverse strand, counting down.
TGCAGCATACTCTGCTTTCTCAGAGGCTCCTGTCTCTTCCTGCTGTGTCTGAATAGGTGAACTCACCTCCCCCTCCTCCTGACTTCCATGCATGCTTTTAGCCATTTCACTAAATAATAGGTATCAGGTAACTAACCTGACAAATTTCTTACAGCAAGGAGGACTTCTTGAAGTGAGGATTTAGGCATGGGGAGTAATTTGCAGGGGACAGCAAGGGGGAAATGCTTGCTATCAATTTCACAATGGCAAAAATCTCTGTTCACAGCCACCTGCGCAAAGCAGGTACAAGTCTTCATTAAATACGTTATTGGATCTGAGTTACACATGTCAAGGTAAGAGTTAAAAATTCTCCATGCTCTATAAACCCTTAAAGATTTCAGGCAGACTTTTTTTTTTTTTTTTTTAATCTACACCATCAACAGCAAAAAGTAATGCTACTTTTGTCCACCTCATGTTAGGTCTAGAGAAAGGCTAGTTACACTTCACCTATAAATAAGAAAAGGAGGTAAGAATATATTTGGACTGGAGAGCAGCTGAACTTTCAAGAGAGCTATTTTCCAAAATAAATTCTTTTATACCAAATATTTTTTATATTATGAGCAGAAGCATTTAAAGAAATTGTGGTGTCACCTCTGATGGCAACCCTGCTTCCCTTGTAAAAAACTCGCCATCTGTAATACAAGAGTAGTGGCATCATCCCCTACATGAAGGAAAATAGCTTAAAAGCTGGAACAGGAGCAAGAAGAAAGAAAAAAATGCTACATTCTCATGCAGTGATATAAAGCTGTAATAAAAGCTGTCAATAACTTGAGTGAAACAGAAAAACCCCTTCCTCATCAGTTCTTCCACTATGTCGCGTTTGCTCTATGTTTGTGATGTGGGAAAGAAGAAAACCCTGTTTAAGAAAAATCTTTGCAAATTCTTTGGTATTACTGCAAATACTTTATATTTCAAAAAAGTTTCCATCCAGATAGTTTCGTCCAAGATGAATGCACCATATAAAGCATATTATACATACTTACTCCTTTATGATTCATTTCTCTTGAATGTCAAATTTGTTTTAGAAGTGACATGCAATGCCTCATCCTACCATAAAATCCAGATGAAGGATTGTATATATTTTCAAGTCTGGGTAAATTTGGAATTAATTGTAATTACTTGGAATTCACAACAATATATAATGAACATCCCCTTAGCCATGTCCAGTACAAAGGGCACTAGGAAATATAGGGAACCCATAATTGCCTGATATTTTGGATGATATAATGATGCTCAGAATTTTACTGATATTTTATCTCCTTTTTTCAAATTCCAGACCAAAAAAAAAAAAAATAAGCTGACATACAGGAAAGTGAATGCAAACAAAACTATATGTGGCAAATATATTTTATTAAATAAAAAGGCTCAGTCATGAAGCTTGATAATAAAGCCTAGTGTATTATTCAGCACTGAAATTTCTAAAATTATAATGAGATGGTTCATGAACATTCTCATTATGTTAATCCAGATTCCTTCAGGAACATCCAAGATAAAAGCTGAATCTGACAGAAACCGTTTGTGGCTAAGCAACAGTTTCTACACTCACATATCTGAAGCGCATGTTAGTTCTACAAAAACGCTTTGTTCCTAATCTTTTGAGCTGTTCTTCATTAGACATGCAAAGCTGACTCTTGTATAATTTCACTGAGTTAAAAATGTAAACAAGAAAGAGTTTACGTCCTATAAAACAATAACAGGAAATACGTAACTGAAATTCTATTCAGATGGCCAAGCAAGTGAAGCAATCATATATTCTTTTTTGCAAAAATTCTGATACAGTTTTAAATGCACTGTAGTTAGCACATAACGATTAAACCATCAGCAATAGCAACTTTATTACATGACTTCAGGTATTTCTTAAACAACGTCATGTATTTTATCATCCAAAGAAATGTGTTTTACCTCTGCAGGAATTTGAAAACATTTCTTTTTGCAATTTTCAAAAGGAAAACACTGATACTTATTTTGTAACATATGTTTTACTAATTATTTGAATACTGAACAAAGAGCTTAAAGAATGATTCTAGTATTACAAAAATTTTCCTTCTTATTGGAACCTCATGGTCCTTAGCCTTGCAGCGTGATTTGCAAACCTTAATTAAAGTTGGCATTAAAAATGCCTCTTGTAAGCTTGAAGCAGAGTCTTTCCTTGTGCAGTTAGGAACATTCCAACTTACATATGTAAATATTTCTTGAAACTCTAGCCAACTTTTGTCCCCTCCAGTAAACCCACAAAAGGATGTGAAAATTTCAAGGAACAACATATTTACATTTTTAATCTCCTCACTAGAAATATAGTATCTTTGTACTTAGCAACTACAAACACACTTTCATGAAAAAAAAAAAAAATCCAAGAAAGAATCCATCTTCTGCTTATGGTCAGTGGTATGGTACCCTCACTAAAATCACCAAGACCATCAAAAGCTGAACATGGGTCATACTTTAACTTGACCTCTGATCAATATTGTCGTGAAGAGTTTTTAGGAAAAGAGCAGTTGGGAAAATAGTAGTGGTGTGCGAACCAATGCTGACCCCCCCTACTATTTTTGATTCAACTACAGTAGTTTATATTAAAATAATTGTAAACATGTCAATAGTTACAAGACTACAAATGTTTTCCAATTACTATGTTGACAGGGAAGGAATTAGCCATTTTGATTGCTTAATATTTGAAATGTCTATGGAATTATCCATGCATGAAAGCATTTCAAAGTGTTTATTATCATTTATTTTAAATTAATCAGTGTCTTGGGAATATAATTATAAGATATAATCCAGTACTTTACTTTTTCAAAAATTGAGAAATATATGTGTGTTGTATGTCATCACCATCATCTATAAAAAAAAGCATTAACATCAGACTGAATAACTAATAAAACTAAGTGATAGAGATAAGTTCTGTATGTCTAGGTATTAAAATTATGCAAAATATGTCGCAGCTTTATGACCAAAATAATCTAGACCAAATTTTTAATAGGTTGTGGCTTTAAATTCAATAAACATTATATTTCATGATAATGATGTAGGTACCTTTCTGAAGAATCATCAACAGATTAGGATCTTATTCTAAAAGATGCTGGGAGAAGATGGCAAAGAATGGCTGCAGGCAGTGAAGGTAGCTCTTGCCCTGAGAAGGTGCTGAAGGCAGTGCAATCATGAACGTAAAGCATTTTTCAAGATCTGATCCTTTACTTAGGCTGGACTAAAGAATGCAGTTGGGCAAAAATGCTGGATTGAAAAAGAAAGTTCTTCAGTACTTCTACTTAAACCATCCATACCATATAGAGAGTAAGAAGAAAGCAAACGAGTGTGGAAGAGTAGTAAGCACTGAAGTGAATATAAAGCTGTTTGACTTTCTGTTATAAATAACAGCCATGTTGCTATCCCTAACTTTCTTACATCTTACATACATTTTCAAGCACTAATGGTTCAGAAATTACGCAGTTCTCATAACACATCTTTTACTAGTAAGTAAACAAAGCAGGGATAGTATAAGGTAGGATCAATGCCTGACTATAAAATTCTTTTAAGAATATGTAATATGTAGCTTTGTGACATGATCTTCTATCATCATCTGGCTCGGGCTCCACATATCTAGAGTTTTTTTGCTCTTGCCACACACAGTTCTGTAGACTTGTATTTATTTTGCTGTGCCTCACTACCTCTGTGTTTCCTCTGGGTTTAGCTACCACAATAATCTACCATCTACAATATGAAGAGCTTAACCGAGCCCCCAGGCATTTATAAATTTAGCCTCATAGTGCCTAAGGAAAGCTAAGTATCAGTATCTCCATCAGTAGGAGAATACTTGAAGACAGAATGACTGAAGATCAAATGTTCTAAAGCAAATAACTGAAGTGAAAGGAGATATATATATATATACAAATATATAGGTAAATCTGAAAAATCAGGATCATTGGTACATGAAGAACTTCCTGTTTTTCTCTAAGCGTGCCTGACATGTACCTTACTCAAAACTATTGCATATGAGTGATGGGCCATGGCAATGAATGTAATGCCAAAATGCCAAATCTGGAGGAAAGTTCTCTCAAACCAGTTTTGCCTTCTGACTATTAGGAACTTATACAATTTAGTATTCGCTGGCTATCCAAATAGCGCTAGAAATGAAGAATATTTGTCTGCCAACCCTGATTATTATTTTTTGTCTTACCCTAAAGCTGGAACACTGCAACAGTACTCATTTTCACATCATGGATAGAGTTTGGACTCAAAAGTAAACATTCTTGCAGAATTGTATCTAACTATGACTACTCATTTTAGAGTAGGTTTGAAAGTAAATGCTTGTAGAAATTCCAGAGCAGAAATACTGCAGCATGAAGCAGCTTATCTTCTAGACAACATGAGCCATAAAGAATGCCTCATTTGGTCATTTCTTATGTTATACTGTTATACTACCGATTTAATCCTCAAATCCTATTCTCAAAAATATGACCTAGTCAAAAATTCATAAACACAATTTCAGAAGCATTTGTTCTCATCAACAGCTGCTCAGAGATTATGAAAAAAAAATGGGAAACGAGCAAGGGTCAACATTTACTTTTGCAACTTACTAGCAGTCGCAAAGAAGAATGCTGACTAAAGATTTAGAGTGTTGTTTTAGAATTCTGGTAGTATTCAGATTCAGTGACAGACATACCTGATAGGTTACAGAGAAAAGCTTCCCTACACAGCTTTGCTAGAAGACATAACGTGTCTTACCCCTTTCCACAAAAGAACGTTCCTGGATCAAGGTAGATGTAAATCTTTATTATTCATGCTAATCCTTACATTTTTTTGATGAGTCACCAGTGAGGGATCTAAAACTTAAATGTGGAAGCTATTGTGACACAAAGCACTGAACATAGGCATCATTTTGCACTGAATAGCTCAAAATTTTCCAAATGTCAATAAGCTTCTGTGTCTGGAATATATTTGAACCAGTGAACTATAAAATTAAGTCTAATAAATAATAAATTAAAATTAAATAAAGGGTATGAGTTCTTCTATTTGGACTCCTCCAACAGATAGTTTCCTTTATCTCGTGTTATTCATGACTGCTTCATTTCCTTTGCATCCTTTGGTCAACTTTCACTTTGTGTGAGCCCACACTTTTATCGAAACCAATTTCATCAAATCCATTCAGTAAGTTCTTTAGTATATAGCTGCATGCTTTAAAAACAACTCTTTGTTTTGGCATTTGCAGTAGCCGATAGCAGTTATCAACTATTCACAGTTACAAAGACTGACAGTGCTATTAATTGCAATATAATTTTTTAGTGAAAAATTCCACTTGCCAATTTATGCAGTCCACTAATTGTTTTGAACAGGAAAATAAAATACATTTTGCTATAAACATGATTTACAGTAACAGGATGGATGAGTCCAAATAAAGAATGGATGAGTACATTTGAACAACTGTAAAAAACTGCAGAGGTCTGTCTACAGCCATTGTGATTATTTTTTAAACCAGTCTTAGAACCAAACTTAATATTATATCTAGCTCATAGCTCTTAAGCATATGGAAGATTAAGACTGTCACAGCAGCTAGCAGTCCTTATTTTTAAATGACAATAACAATATATCATGACATCTTTAAGAAAGTATGAGTCTTCACACCCTTTGTATTTTAATATGGGGGTTTCAAAAGTGAGCATAGTGGGACAGTAAATTAATATTAACAAAATGCTTAGCCATTTGTTATCTCTGAAGGCAAGTGACATTTCTGATAGTATTTGGTGAGCATAAATTGAACTGACCTTGGAAGAAACCTTAATGTCCTCATGTGCATAAACCAGTGAGGAGCTATCTATATGCAGTTTCACACCTCATGAACTTTTACACATTATTCATCTAAATCAGAGATCCAAATACAAAATCTGGCACTTGGGACTTCATGTGGATTTCTGATATTCCTTGGCAAATGTAGGGTCCTGAAACAAATGGCTAGATTTAAATGATTTACAGATGTAGCGGCAGGATAGCAGGGAGAGGGTTATTTTCATTTTTTATTCCAGATACATACCTAAAGTATAGATAATCATTGTTCTGCCTAAATGGTGTTTCAAAACACCACATTTGAGAGAGCACAATGGCATGGAAACTGATTGTACAAAACATGAGTGGAGACTGCAGAATTTCCTAGCATCTGGCATACTCCGTTAAATGAAGAGCCTGTCATATGCTGGCTTTTCAACTGTGGCATGTCACCTCAAGTCTGCAGTGCTACAGCGTGGGTGAAATGACACAGCTGATACGCCAGTATGTGACATATCTTTAATTTCACATGCCATGCATAGCTGCACCCCCACTGTGAAACCTTGCAGGGGCATAGTTTTCAGGTGACGTTACATTGTTTTGCTGGACTATTTGCTCCAATTTGAAGTCACAATTAGCATTTGAGATTAGAGGGAAAATGTTAGCCAAGCTGTTTGAATGGTACGCTCTAACTGGAGACTGTTTTTTATCTTCTCACAATGCTAAGCACAATTGCTACTGTCATTTATTTTATGTCCAGGAGATAAATGTTTTTTCTAAGTTGGACTATCAAAGAAGGCACATGGTAAATGCACGATAGAAACCTCTACATAACTATTTTTGGCAGAAGTTGAAAACAAAATAAAATGGCAAAATATGCTATATATTCTATTCAATATACAGAAATCAACAAAATATGTGGTTTAACACGTATTGTCAAAATTCCAATAATATGTTATGTTTTCAGACACGAATGACAAAACATACAGAAAAGACTGCTTTAAAAAGCTACGGCACCAGCAGAAATACCAAAGGGATGCAGTGCCATGAATGCAATTACAGAAATAATCTTTCATGTTGTGTCATTCAAACTGTAAAATTGTAAAACGTAGTCACAAATACAGAGTTGAAACACAGAGTTCTGAAACAAAGTTTTTGATAGGGCTCTTCACAAAATGACAAAGCAAAGATGTGTATCACTTTGCTCTGAAACTTTAGGTATCGTTATGCAAATAAAATAGGCTATAGTCAGTCCCCTCTTTATGAACTTGCTTTTTTAAATATGAGCTGCATCTCCACCTCACGTCTGCCTTTGCATCTTTTGTTGGAAGAGTATTTCACGTCTTTATTTGAGAAGGAATGTAAAATGCTGACCACTCGATGATTAGCAAACATTCCAGCTAGGTTATGGCTTTATTTTTATAAATATGCAATATATAACAATTTTCTTTTTCTCATAACATAAATATGTTTCTAAAAATATAAACATAATTTAAATGCTACTAGAAGTACTTTTTGGGTAGCAATGGAAATTTAAAGTTATGTTTGAGAGGATAGGTCCAACATAAGGAAACAGCCATAGAGGTTTTAACACTGACCTGCCAATATACCTCAGTCGTCGTCTGGATGTCCCTATCCCAGGGTAGCTCTGTCTCTGTGCCTATTTAGTCCTTGGTCTTTCTGCTGAAACAAATATGTAATTTGCCTGTTCTGAAGAGGGTTTGGTAATCCAAAGGTTTTGATCTGTTTGCCACAGTGTGGCTCAGTACCACCAACACAGTTATTATGTGACAGTTTGGTGAACCAGTGTCCAACTCAGGCCAAAGTAAAAGTAGTTGAATTAGTGGCAAGCTCTGTATCCTATTGCCACTCCAACAATTCCATTGTCACCATTTTGAAACAGTAGTGGGGAAGCTAATAATCCATTCAGTTCTGATACTCTATCGATCCAAACTCTAGGGCACATAAAAAACTTGTACATAGCCTTTTCCAAGTGTATGTAGCCCTATTGTTTTTGTACACTTCTAATATACAGACTCACAAAGGGATTCTAAACTACAGTTCCCTTATGTTAATGAATATTTTTTAAAATTTAGTGGAGGAATGAGTTAATTGCCAGGATCTGGGAAAGAAAAGAAAGAAAGAAGAAAGAAAGAAAGAAAGAAAGAAAGAAAGAAAGAAAGAAAGAAAGAAAAAGAAAGAAAGAAAGAAAGAAAGAAATGAAAGAAAGAAAGAAAGAAAGAAAGAAAGTAAGAAAGAAAGAAAGAAAGAAAGAAAGAAAGAAAGAAAGAAAGAAAGAAAGAAAGAAAGAAAGAAAGAAAGAAAGAAAGAAAGAAAGAAAGAAAGAAAGAAAGAAAGAAAGAAAGAAAAGAAAGAAAGAAAGAAGAAGAAAGAAAGAAAGAAAGAAAGAAAGAAAGAAAGAAAGAAAGAAAGAAAGAAAGAAAGAAAGAAAGAAAGAAAGAAAGAAAGAAAGAAAGAAAGAAAGAAAGAAAGAAAGAAAGAAAGAAAGAAAGAAAGAAAGAAAGAAAGAAAGAAAGAAAGAAAGAAAGAAAGAAAGAAAGAAAGAAAGAAAGAAAGAAAGAAAGAAAGAAAGAAAGAAAGAAAGAAAGAAAGAAAGAAAGAAAGAAAGAAAGAAAGAAAGAAGAAAGAAAGAAAGAAAGAAAGAAAGAAAGAAAGAAAGAAAGAAAGAAAGAAAGAAAGAAAGAAAGAAGAAAGAAAGAAAGAAAGAAAGAAAGAAAGAAAGAAAGAAGAAAGAAAGAAAGAAAGAAAGAAAGAAAGAAAGAAAGAAAGAAAGAAAGAAAAGAAGGAAAGAAAAGCAGAAAAAAAAAATCATTACTACCTTCTCAGGGAAGAACAAATGGTATTGAATCATCAATAAATGCAGTGTGAGCAGTCTGTAAAATATACACTCAGAACTATCAGTGCAAATAATTTTGAAGTATAAAAAGAGCTCCAAAAACTAGACAAAAGAATGTAAGCAAAAGCTATTCTTTTTATTCTGAATTACCCACCTGACTCAGTGCCATAATTTTCTAGGTAGGAGGAGGAGAAAGAAAAGATAAAAGCTTGAATATCTTTTCTCTTTACTCTCTTTCTCAGTGAAGAAATGGCTGAAGAAAACATAAGAATCTGAAAGGGCACATTTTCCATTGTGATTGCAAAAGCTGTGATACACTGTAAAGCCTGGTACCTTTTAGCTGCGTTCAAATTTGTGATGTTATTTAAAAAATGAATAATTTATGAAAAATTATAAAATTAAAATGCTTCCCACAACTCCCCTAACAATTTCATGCAAATATCTTAACTGCACATCCCTTGTTCTTCACCTCCTATTAACCCTTTCTGGTGGAATGAGGAGCTCTCTGCACTGGGCTGTATAGAACCCTAGGCATGAATAGCCTTGAAGTTAAATTCACAGACTGGAACGTTTCTGTCACAATGATAATTATGCAGCAAAAAAACAGAAATACATTGAGTAAATTATTTTTCCTAGAATTTTCATGGAAACTATCATGCATTTAACATAGTATAGATAAATAATAAATAAAAATGCGAACCAATCTGTGTACCACAGGAGTACACTGTAAATACTTCTCCACAAACACTGGCTGAGGAGTGGGCTGGCTGCACATTCATTGGTCTAGGCTTTTCACATAAATCATAGCTGTCCAAAGCCTAATCAGATTTACACTGGCTGCCAATGTTCCCAAAGGCTTCTGCACTAGCCAGCTTGCCAGTTCTGTAAGGAAGGCCCAACCACACACGGCACAGCCTCCAGGGAGAATCCTAATGTTGAGCACATCCCTCCATGGCCAATGAAACTGGCTTTAGAGTCACCTTGCACTGCTGGCATGCTGCAAAGAGCCTGCAGTGCAGCTGAGGACTAGGGCCAAGGTGTTGTCAGTTCTGATCCTAAGGTTGGGGAATGCTCTATTAGAGAAATTTTAGAGTTACTTTCACAGCTCATTGCAAAAGCACCACACACAACTTTCTCATAAAGTAAAACCCCTCCCCCATGATAAAAGCTGCAAATGAAAGCATTCTCACCTCAACGCGGAGCAGCTCCCAAACCCAGCAAAGCAGGACTGGAAAACATTATGGTTATGGCTGTTGACTACGGAAATTTCTGAAAGAAACCTCAGAAAATATTATGTATATCTTTTGTAGGTATAACAGATGAAAAGATATTTAGAAAGCTCTTTATTTTAGGAAGCATTTTAAGGTTTATGTTGCTTGTGAAAGTTCTACGTTTATTAAATATATATGACATTATTCAGTACAGCATTTTTACTGCCCTACCGTACAATGACAATCATCTATAAAATGCTGACTAACCAGCAGCAGCTGTTGAAGAACTTGCTGGAGTTGCAAACCAACCTTTCTCAGAAGTTTGAACTACAAGCTGAGAAAGCTGAAATATTAAGGAAAGAGTAAATGGAAACAAGGAATAAAAACTGGCAGCTGACTTCACAGCGCTTTCAGAAACTGAAGATTCAAAATCTACCACCACAGTCACCTGTAGCCTCAAGAATCTTTTAAGAACATTATACGAATTTGGAAGTACACTAAAAAGACTCGAGGAAGCAGATGTTTAAATAGTAACACAAGCATTTCAGATTAATTAATACTGAAATACAAGCAGGAACTATTTTATGCAGAACTCTTTTTTATGAATATATATGTATATATCCATCCATGTGCATGCATGTGTATGTGTATATATATATATTTAAATGCAAAGCCTTTTTGGCAAGGTCATGTTTTGAGCTGAAGCAAAGCTATTTGCACCACAGAATATAGATGGTAGTCTTACATATCATCTCCAATGCATGTGCATATATATGGTACAACACTCCTTTGCTTTCGTAAGAATGTGCTTGGGCTCTGTGTCGGCTAATCACTTACAATCAGGAAGCTGTGTGAATGTCTATTATGAATTTAATTAAATCAAACTGGAGAGATTTTCTTTGAAGCATATTTTTAACACATGTTGCACAGCAATGTTTCATGTTGTGGTACACATCTTAATACCAACACATTCCTGTGGACCACCAGTCCTTTGAAATCCTAGAACTACACTTCACCAGACATACTCATTAGTCCTGTACCAATTTCACAACTGAAGGATCTTTCCTTGCCTCTTATTTTATACTTTCTTTGCATCAAATCATGGCCTGGCTTATATTAAAAATGATTTGGTGTATTTATTAAAACTAAAATTAATTTCTTTAACACACTACATGTTGGTGACATTTTTCTACACATAATACACATTCATTTTTGGTCATGTACTTATGGTGAGAAGAGGCAAAGTCAAAAGCAGAGAATATCAGAAGTGGACTAATTCGAGAAGCTTAGTAGCATCAGGACTGTGGAATTCAAACCCAGATCATCTATTTGCCTTGAGACAAGAGCAAACACTGAAAGGCAGACAAGTCTGCGTGCATCCACATTTACTTTTGATAGTGCCCTTTCTTGAATGGAAATGGACAGTATTTCTTTATACAAGTGGACTCCTAGGGATAAATGTCTCAAATCTTAATAACCCAGGCAAGGGGTATATTGACAGAATGATTTATGATTGCCATGATGCAGTCACAGAAATAAATGTTAATGACCTAAGAAACCTTGTAGAGTAAAGCAGTATGTATTCCTTTAAAAAACAAAGAGCTTCAGTAACAGATAGCAGCTCCCAAGAGCTGCCTTCCGATGCAAATGTCACGGATTCTTGCAGTGTATTCATTTCATTCTTTTGATCATTTCCCAAAATATACCACTTAGACATGGATACGCTAAAATGAAATTTTTCTTCATCCTTTCTAGTACTCTAAATAGTACTCAGAATAAAGTAACAAGGACATAACGAAAATAAAGAAAAAAGAGCATTTCTTTGTCTGAATCCAGGTATTGTTTTCTGTAGCTGAATTAGTTTCATGGATACAGTTTAATTTGCTGAGTACCAGGAAAATATATTTCATCCAATTAAAAAAAAAAAAAAAAGGACAATTATTTGTATTTACTATTTAATAATACATGGGAAACACAAGATAAACACCTGTAGTCATACTATGATGAATCGCCAACCAATCAAAAAGTTTCTTCCTTACAGTCTGTCTCTCCTCTGTGCTTTAAGCTTCACACCAGAGGGAATGGGAATTTGAGATTTTGCACGATGTCAAGAGCAAAATCAGCACTGAGTAAAAATAACACATCTTTCTTATTGTAACTTCATGGCACAAAAAAATCAGCAACTTATTCCAAACAAGAAAAGAACTCAATCTTCGTATTGTGGATTCAGTAACACTCATTTGTATTTAGCACAGCGTCCTCTATTAGCAGGAACATCTTCTATTTAAACAAATGTAGGGGAAAATAAAATCTTGATACCCTTATATTTCAAATAGGAGATCACAGAATCATAGAATCGTTAAGGTTGGAAAAGACTCTTAAGGTCATTGAGTCCAGCCGTTAACCCAGCACTGCTAAGTCCACTATTAAACCATGTCCTCGAGCACCACGTCTACCCATCTTTTAAATATCCCCAGGGATGGGGACTCAACCACTTCCCTGGGCAGCCTGTGCCAGGGCCTGACAGCCCTTTCGGGGAAGAAGTTTTTCCTAATATCCAACCTAAACCTGCCCTGGCGCAGCTTGAGGCCGTTTCCTCCCATCCTATCACTTGTTACTAGGGAGAAGAGACCGACCCCCACCTCGCTACAACCTCCTTTCAGGCAGTTGTAGAGAGCAGTAAGGTCTCCCTTCAGCCTCCTCTTCTCCAGGCTGAGCCCCCCCAGCCGCTCCTCCCCAGCCTTGTGCTCCAGACCCTGCCCCAGCCTCGCTGCCCTGCTCTGGCCACGCTCCAGCACCTCGATGTCCTTCTTGTAGTGAGGGGCCCAGTGCTAAGCACAGTACTCGAGGTGCGGCCTCACCAGTGCCGAGTACAGGGGCACCATCATCTCCCTGGTCCTGCTGGCCACACTATTCTTGATACAAGCCAGGATGCCATTGGCCCTCTTGGCCAATGGACGATATGGATCAGTTGATATGGATCAGTTCTGAATACTCAAGTAGGAGCATAAGAGTCCAGACTTCAGGTTGTTTCTAGCTATACAACAGCCTTTTTGTGGACTCTGAGTGAACCTTTCTGTTTTTATGCTTCAACTTTACTATCTGCAAAATGGGAATAAAAAAATGTTATTCAGATATATTTCCACATGTTTAGAAAATACCGGGCATATGAAATGCCATAACTCACTGTTGGTGAGATAACAAAATTATATGCTAAGTTTAATAAAAATAGCCATATTAAAACTCTTAAGTATAACTAATAGAAGAAGGTAGGCCACAAGTGACAGTTTTTGCATTCACTGTGTCTCCTGGGATACCCAACTGAATAGGGGCAGAAAAGCATTTGCAAAAAAATACGCTTCAGTTAATTCCAGTGTAGTTGAATACAAGGGCCAGAAACTATAAGCGAATGATGGTACTAATGGCAAGATTTTGTTTCCTTATTGATTCATTCAGAAAGACCACAAATGACAGTGTCCATCATCTGTAAAAATCTGGAAGCACACAGCTGCAGAACTGTGTAGAAGCAGGCAGGTTGTATCCACTAAATTTTATGCCCTGTAGACCACGACTCACTATAAATCCATCTATCTGGCAATTAGACACTGCAGCCTGAACTTTCTGTTAAAAAGGGCACTGGTACAGATTGTACTGAAACTAATAATTATTCTCTCACACGCCAACTCATAGCATGTAGAGAAAAGAACGTCTCAGGAGCCAATCATTAAAGGCTTCCCAATGGTACACAACAGTACCACCAGTTGCATCTGTCTGTCTATCTTAAAGGAACGTATTCCGTGCTCTCCTGGGGGAAATTAATAACCATGCTTAGTTGAAAATGGCTTTTTCTTACAGGAATATTCATGAAACACAAGAGTAATTGTTTTGGTATGAACACTGCTGAAACACGTGGAGAAATGTTTTGATATAAACAAGCATATTTTCTTCCATGTTCTCTCTCTCCTAGTCGATGAAGTTTACAAAAGGAGACAACACTGCTTGCTGGCCTGCATGGCAAAAGCAGCAAGAATGTAACCAAATCAATTGGGAAGCGACTTTGAACTGACCAGGTGATTTATAAGCTGTATTTTACTGTCCTTGCAAAAATATGTAATTAAAAACACATGATGTACACTTGTAAAAGAGAGAGTTCCACATTTCTTAACACTAACACTGTTGCAACTTCCATTGAACTGCAGCAATACCTCTATACATTAGGTTTGTACTTGCAATAGAGAGGGAAAAAGATGGTAGACCCTGAAGGTAAGTTAATAGGCAGTAGATTGTCTTTTCATTAGAAGAGAAACTGATGAAAACCAGTCAACGATGGATGAAGAAAACGTCTACATCAGCAATCTGGTGTTCTTCCTATGCAGGTTCATGTTAGAATTTAGAAATAACATCCATTTCATTGTAGATTTTTTTTTTTTTAAACATGAAATTCCAGAGAAAAACTGTGAATGAAGAAACTAATGGTTGCTGCTGAACTGAAAGACTCCTTTGCTCAGCATTAGAAGTTCAAAATGTTCAATATTCATTCAAGGATTTACTAGTTTACCAGCCCTAAGAAAGGCTTCCCTCAGATGTAAAACTAACGGTGCTACACAGCTGTGCCCCTACACCTATGAGCTGCTTAACAGCTAGTTTAATGTCAAACAAAACTGAAAGATCTACAGAGGCAGGTCAAAAATGTTTCACTTTAGGAAAAAAAAAAACCTAGATTTAATTTTTTTTTTTTAATATCTTAATGATTTTACTTTTTTATTTTCTTCACACTAGGCAATAAGAGCATGGAACAGCAGATCCCATTCTCCACACTCACCTATGACCCACTTTGGCACATTAGTTCATCGCAGCAGTGGCCTAGGAAACACTTTGACATTTTTAACACTTAGATTTTTCCATTGTATATTTATAGCAAGCAGGAGGGAAAGCACAGAAACTGTCAGGAATCTGCATTGTCAAGGACTGAATATGGATTCTTAGACTACCACAAAAATGGTCTTTTCCTGTATCATATGCCATAGGTTTTCATCCAGTTAGCTCTTTAATGAGCTCTAAGTCAATTATAGCTCAGGCTAAAAAGAAATCCCAAAAAAGCATCCAGTATTAACATGAAGACATCAAGACATGGAAAGCATTACTCCCCTTGGAGATGTTTGTCATAAGCTTCTTAGCCATACTGGTGTCAGTCACGGGCTCTTTTGCCCAGAAATCATACACAGGTGAGGTTCTCAAGGTGCACTTAGGATTGACATTGCGTTAAGAGGCCTGCCGGGATACAGCTTCCCCCTTCGGTCACATAGTTGGAGGGACTCCCAGGTGTGAAGTAGTTCACTACCAGGGAAATGCATTATATCAACAGTAATCCAAACGGTACGGCTGATGCTGGAATCAAACCTACCTCAAAGGCCTATAAGAATTGCACAGTGTTTGGCAGCAGTGATGAAATGATACCTCTTCTGATTGTCAGAATTATTGATCACCCCAAACAGAAACTGGATTACAATGTGCATCCTGTCTTCCACGCAGATGCGCTTTGGTTCCACCACATCTCCAGAAAGTGGCAATGCCAACTTTTTGTAATCCTGAACAAGAAGCAAAAGTGGGTGGATAATCTGGTAGGTGCTTTTGCACATCTCTGTAGCCAGCATAAGGATGCTGTAAACCCTGACGGTGCGGATGCTGAGAAGAAAAATCAGCCCAGCAGAGTAGCTCTGTCACGATGCTCTGGAGAACACTAAAGAGCAATGCAGATATGGCCATTACACCTGTAGTTAAGAGCGTGGCCGAGAACCCACACCTCGGAGAAATGGGCTCCAGGGATTATGTGGTGGCTAGTTCATTTCAAAGCCATCAGTCATTGTCATTACAGTGGGAAGTAGGAATGACCGTCTGTAGCCAAAGGTGAAACAAATCTAGGAAGTGCTAGCAAATGTCTAACAAGAAAGGTCTGGGTCAGAGTTCTGTAAGTAAGGAAGACAGCTGGATTTTGGAATTACTCTTTCCATTGGACGCCCATCTCCGCTTAGATACTACACTGGGACAGGAATTCCTCAAAGTTAGATCAACATAGAAAGAATAACTTTATCAGCATGCATTTCTAAATTCTTTGGTGAATGCAAGAAAAGTCAGCTGCCAGTCAAGGCTTCAGATCTGGAAGATAGGCTTCATTTAGATATGCCCATTGTCCATAATTTACTGTTGTACTGTATTTCAAAACACGCTTTTTGGTATTGACGCATTCCCTCTGCTTTCCTGTATTTGCTCTGAGAGCCGCTGCGTGTCCTCCCTATGTAGTGTGGAGACACCCAGCGGGAAAAACGAAGTAGCGCAGGACTTAAATGACCCTGCGGTAACTCAAGCTGCTAAGAAAAATCGTCTGTATCTCTTATTTATGCTGTGATTTCCAACAGTTCGAGTGTTGCTTCTTGGTTATCAATTGTGAGACTAAAGTTCTCATTTAAAAATATTCACAATCGGTACCTGAAATAAACGATACATTTTAATCTTCCCAACAGCAATTTCTTCTTTGGGTTTTGTTGGGTTTTGTTTGGTTTTTTTTTTTTTTCTCCCCTGTGATTTGGAAGGAATAGAAGATTATATAAAAGCACAGAAGAATTAAACCTCTTACTTTTTCTTTTTTAACAATCATAAAAATCTCCACAAAACATTTTAGCTTTGTATTTTGAATAAAGATTTCATTTTTCATTCTATTTTCTGATCTGATTTGATCTTCCTTTCCTTAAAATGTACTGTAATGCAGAAACAGGGAAACAGTTTAACAGAAAACATATGCATGCTACTTACCTGGGTGACCAGAGAGAAGGGCCACTTACTAGCTGCTCTTCTGTGTAGAAATTAAAACAATAAATTTCCTATTTTAAAGAAACATTTTGCTTAAAGTAAATACTCTTTTATTGTATGTCTTGCGACTAATGAGATCCTCACAAATCTTTGTAGATGTAGCAGGAGAAATAGCTTAAAAGACTTAGTTTCACATCTCCCTAATACTTTTTAGAATTGGACAACCATTACTCAGAAAAATGGTAGAGTCCAAATTCTTCTTGCATTATGTTATCATCTCCTACATTCTTCATCCAACCAGTGCAGCAGACGAAAAACAAGGAAATAATTACAGCTCCACAACTCTGTGGGCAAGCCAACACCAACCTAATGTCCTGGCGACACATGCTTTTCATAAGACGTTACACATCAGTTGGATTAATGGACCAAAATTTTGTCCCTCTTCTGATGTCAGAGAGGCAGAAGTGTTTGGAGCAGAAGCCAGCTCTGTGTGCTTTATTCCAGCTGAGCGCTTTCCATCAACAGAACAATTCTCTACTGATTAATTACAGCCAGCATCTGGCTCCTTTATATCACCTGAACAGTAAAAGATGTCAGATCAGTGTGGAGATATCTGTCCTTTCATGTAGCAGTTAGTGAAACCAATACTACAGGATGTAGTACTTAATTATTACATACTATCTATGTAATTCTTTGAATAAATTAATGGTATGAATCACAGCATTAAGTGCCACTAGAAATGACTGATGGAAACGAATAGCAGATTAATATAAAACAAAACAAACAAACAAACAAAACAATAGAGCTTCTCATTTTACTTGCTATTTTCTGTTAATTTTGGATATTTAAGTACCTTAACTTTCTTAGACTGATTTACTTTAAAGGAGCAAGATGGACAAATCTGTTAAAAAAGCATACACATTTTGTCAAAATGAGTATTTCCTAAAGCCACTTGGAGTAATCCAGTGTAAACCGCCAGCTGACATTTTTGGAGAGCCATCCAGAATAGTTCAGAGATGTTTTTTCCTGAATCACAACAGTCAATTTAGAGATTGCCATGTAGAATTATATTTGGTTTTCCTCTTCATATTACCTGGCACTTTTTGAAAATTTGTTATTATATTACTGCATCATACGGTACTGAAAGATCCTTCTCAAACTCTCTGCAGCCAAAATAAGTTCAGTGTTTAAAATAATTGAGGAAGCAAAATTTGTTGTTGATACATATTATTTACCCTTTTTGTTAATAATTTATGAATGTATAGAATTATATAGAACAGCACAAGTCTGTGGACAGATCCTTGCGGGACTTCATGAGTAACTTCATCATGAACATGCATAATTTATTCCTTATCTCTCTCTAAAAAAAAATAGTATTTCAAATACTCTTCTAACCATTGCTGAACAGTAGCAATGATTCTTTTTCAATGATCTTTTAAATGTATGTACATTGGAAAAAGCAGATCTAAATCTTTATGCATATGGTTTTCTCTTTGACAACTTTATATGGGAAAACACAAAGGTAACAGGAGTATTAAACTACAATTCCATTAAATATGGGTCTTGTCTCTTTCAATAAGCACAAGTAATCACATATTCAGCAAACTTTTAAAATAGCCATTCAATATAAAATAATTTTAAGAGAGATATGCAAAATCTTATTCTATATGACTAAAATTCAACAGATTACACTAGCACTGCAGCTTTACAGCTGGATCTCTAGACACCCATTACATTTTGTGAGCTGTTTGTACTGTAGCTTTTGATATTCTTAAAGGATTGACGGCATCCATTTCCTTTCAAATAAGGTCATTTTCAATTTAGCAGCATTCAGCAACCTGCAAATCTGAGTCTGCAAGGCACTCTTAAGAATATCACTTTCAGACGATGGCTGTTTTCCAGGTGGTTTTGCAGAGAACCATGAAATGCAGCTGCTACAAAACCTTTGATGAGACATAAGTAGAACAACATCAAAAGTGTGCTTCTTTTTGAGCAAATACATGAAAGTGCAAAACTAGCTGACAGTGTCACATCATGGAATTCATTTTAACGTGCAGACAGAAACCAAGAGGAAAGATTATTTCTATGGCCATTGCTTGGAGCATGGCCTATACAGGATAAAAACATAGAAACAGAATTTTAATTCTATCATTATATAATCAGACACAAGGCAAAAATTAAACCTTTCACACAGAAATATATACACACGTGCATAAAACACACAGACACACATATATATGTATGGCATCATAAATCATGATACTGACTTCACTAAAATTTCATTTCACTGCAAACAGCAAGGTGCATAAACAAAATTCACAGTGGCAACTCTCCTCGCAGCGTCACCCAGCCTCCTGAAAGGCACAGCAGCTGGTACGGACAGCAATGCGCAGTAAGCCTAAGGCAAGCACAGTATACTTATACTCATTTATCTCGTTTGTTAAAAACCAGCTCAGTCTAAGTGTTTCATCAAACATTTATAAAACAAAACACTGTATAAAAGTATAAAAGGTTGCTTGTCTAGGCAGAAACAATTGATTCTGACTTTATTATATGCTTAAGTTCCTAGTATATATTTCTTTATATTCTTTATAATTTTATTCTGAAGATGCAAAGTTTATATGACAAAGTCACCTTTCTGAATTCCCTATTTGGACCCAGTAGATTTGTCTTAGTTATGTACAGAGATGGATCAGATAATCTTACCTGTAATTAAAAATAATTTTTTAAAAGTCTGTTCCTGAAGAAATTATCATTGGAGGTCTGCTATTGAGAACACATTTCTTCAACTCACAGGACAAGACTCTGGGGGGGAACATACATTTCAAAATTAATGCTTTGCCTCAGTAAACTTGCCAGTGAATATTTCACCAAATTTGAATACATCAGGCATTTGGGACCATTCTGATGAATGAGAGCAATCTGAAACAGTTTACCTGAATTCTTACAAAAGTTGATTCCTAATTACAGAAAAACAAAAGGATTTCACTTTTTAATGTGTATTGCAAGGAGAAAATTGTTGCTGTTGCAGCCACAAGTGTATGTTCCATGCCAAAGACCAGTAAGTAAAATGTTTTGCTTTAATTAAACAATAAGCAGTGCATTTTGTTTCCACAGCTGACGATGTCAGCATTTCCACTGAAACCCTTCATAGCAATGTATGTAACCTAACTACAAGATGTGCTGAAAGCTGGCAACCAGTACATCTCAGCTATAGAGAATTTCTTGCATTTTCTAAACTTTTTTTTAAGTGTATTTCTCTGGTTAAAGCCAGAAGTAAGAGACTTGATTGGAAGCTTTGCTACTGCCTTCTAGCAGATATGAGTTGGATCCAAGGTAAATAGGTACTTAGTATCTCTGCTGCTGCTATAACTAGCCTTGACTGTAGTCGTATCTCCAACTCTGCCACTTACGGTCTGCTCATGAGCACACTCTATACCAGCTTAAATGAAGTTTTAATTTTTATGGACTGATCATACAAACTGATTTTCCCCACTGGAATCCAGAGAGACACTTGAAACAAAAAACCTGAGCAGCATATACAAATGATCTTCTGTCGTATTTATACTGGCAAATTTTATACTAGCAGAAAATCTATATGCCAATGTTTGGAAAAATACCACTAGTATCTTTCTGGCCTCCACACGAGAAAAATCCCAAAGATTTTCTTCTTGCCATAGGAAGGGGACTTACACACCTGATCTATAGAGACTTTTCTTTTGCTTGTTGTCCTGAAACAAACCTGATCCTGTAGCAAGGACTAAAGCTATCAAGCTGTTAACATGAAATTGTAATCAGGAATGTGCTTTAACTGTGTATTTAGTCATTTTTTCAATATCTGGATATTTTGTTTATTTTCAATTTAACACATACTTTTATTCATATTTGCTCTTCAGTATCACTGCAGTTGTAAGTACTGTATTCTATTTTGGTACACTGAACTCCCTCAGTATTTTGCAGTGAAAAAATCGATTTTATTGGGCTGAGAAAACAAAACAAAACAAATCTTCATTTCAGTGCCATTTAGAGCTATATTAGTTGTTAAACATTGTTAAGTATAAAGACATTTCAGATCTGTTATCTTGCAAGAATTCCTTCCAATAAAAACAGAAACTGAACATACACAGTCACGTACTAAATCACGAAGTCTTGGCAGAGTTTCAGTAGCTCTCCCCCTTCTTTGCCACTGTCCTCGGGTACTGTTAGATTTCCCGGCAACATCCTTGCCAACACACAGTGCTCTCACAGCCATTCACAGGTTTCTCTTTCTGGTCAAAGTCATTCATTTCAGCTTTTTTCCTTTCATCGTTCCTACAGAACAGCCACAAAAGCAAAAGGGTCCTCGTCCTAGGCTTGGCATGCATATCCCTTTACTCTCGTCTGTATGAACTCGTTTTAATCCTTGTTATCCTACTACCCTGGCTGGAGTTTCTAAAATATTTTTGGGTTTGGGTTTTGTTTTTTGTTTTGTCTTATTTTTTAAGAACCTCCATCATAGTGATACTTTAGTCCACAAAACATAATCAATTATTCTTAGGGCTTAATTGAGTCTTGTATCTGTGACAACTTTTCCATCTGATTAACTTTTCCAAGCTGGTCCCACTCACATGCATATATACAGGGAAATCTGGCTGACACAATAGGATTTCCACCTGCATATCTGCTAATATAACTGTCATTTACAAGGTGCTTGTGAATTTTTGTGCATTTTACACAAACATTTTTGCAAGCTGAAAAATAAGCATCCCATTTACAGTGCTAAGTAAAAACAAAAGGCAGTGGAGAGGATGCACAGCAATGTATTTCAGAATGCTATCCAGAAAGATTACTTTAATATTGTTATTCTATGTCTGCCCATTATCAGAAAAACATCTATTGTCAGTATCATAGATGTTCAGCCTGGCTCCAGAAAACTATATACGAAGCACTTCTTGATGAGCACAGAAGGATTTTTTTCCTTGTTGCTATAGGATATTTACACTTTCAAGGATGCCCTGATTGGAAGCAGCACTTAAAATATATCAGCAATATTTCTTTGACATCTGTCACAGACATTTCAGCACAGTCCTTTTCAACAACACATTCTCATGAATCATCTACTTAAAATCTACCTCGTGTGCCAAAGAGATGGTGATAATGGAAACCTGACAGTTTTTTGGATTTGTTACACTGATGAAACCAGACGATATGGTGAGACAAGTCCAAGCACCTATAGCGAAGGAGATGGAATGATACAGTTGAATTCCATCTGTGCTACAATTATTTTGCTTTTCCACATGATAAACTAAATTATTCACGTTACTTCCCATTCCACACTAGGTTAGCAACTCAGCCACAACTGACCATCTTAAAAAAGAGGGGAATGTCAGTTCTAGCCAGGTAGACTAAGCTTGTTGGTAGAACCCCAGTAGGTCCAGCAATCAAGGAGAGAGCCACAAAGATATTTAGAGTCAAGAAGATACAAACATATTTACCCTCAGTTCAGAAGCTATCACCAGCCCCACATTATCTGCTAAGTGCTGAAGCACGCATAAAACTTTTGAAAAAGACTTTGTTACTAAATAATTTTAATTTTTCTAGTGAAAATCCTTGAAGTATTGTAAGAACTTAGCATAAGAATCTCTGCATTAAGCCAGCCAGGCAACTCAGTACCCTGCCTCCGAGAGATACCAAGAGCAGATGTAAAGGAAAAAAACTGAAAAATAACTTGGAATGATAATTCCAAAGTATACTTTCCCAACCTCCACCAGTTTGCAGCTCAGACTTCTTGACCCAGAGGTGATATCTTAGTGCTTCCCCATCCTTCAAGAATTATTCTTTCAGAAATTTGCATAGCCACTTTTTGAATTCACATAAAATCTACAACATGACAGAAGGGTTCCACAGCCTAATTACATTGCAAGAACCACACACAGTTTTTTGTAAACCTGCCACTTGCAGCTCTTCTGTGCCAAAATGGATTAAACTGACTGGAGTAACTTCTGCAGTGCATGCTATAATGGAACTATTAGAGCAGGCACTACACACAAATTATCAAGCAGTAATTTGGAGATGATCCCTGCAATGAAAACCTGTTGTACAGAATCTGCCAGGATAAAGTTAGATAAATGATGCCCCAGACGACCTGCACATTTAGTGAATAACTGGATCACTATCCTTGAGATTATGAAATGAAGTGCATCTGCACCTGCCAAATCAGTGAATGCGTATGCATTAACCACAGGCTGAAAGAAACAGAGATGTGCAAGATGCAAATTTTTTTAGCAAAGAGGCTGATGAGGGAAGTATAGTGTGAAAGGTCATTTCAGGGAAGAAAGAGGATATTCATGTCTGAAATGTATAGCTAACATCTTATAAGTGCCTCACATTACATCTAAAATGCTTTCATGGAAGAGCATCACTACAATGGGCCTCTTCAAATAACACTAAGGGCTGACATTTTTACCTTACCTTATTCACTATTCATTCTATAATTTTCTCCATAATTGTTATTTTACAATATAGCCCACAAGTAGCAGGGTCTTTCATAGACGCACTCTTAGAAGTTCAGTATTACTTACATGAATATATGCTTTGCCTTTTAACAGTTTTTGCCACGTTTTGTTTGCTTGGGTTTTTTGACAGTTTTGATATTGCTTCTGCCATTGAGTTTGCAATAATGCAGTGGGAACATGACAATCAAATTTTGTTGCTCTGCAAAATTCTGAGATCCCAAGATGCAAACTGAAGTCCATTATCTGTAACGATACCCACTGGAAGCACATGCTGGGCAAGACATGCCATGGGAAAAGTTTCCATTACCGCATGCAAAGGATCTATTTCTTAATTGGAAAAGCAACAAACTATCACAAGGTATACTTAATTCATTTCATGCTACCCCACTCTTGCTAATTTGCTGAAAACCTATTGCAGACACTGCGTTGGCTTTATTGTTTTTTTATGTCTAAACCTATCTGACCTATAATGAATTTGCTTTGCAAAGGAGATTAACTTGCTGGAAAAGGTCAAATATGAATTGTCCATGAAGGCCTGAAAAGTCTCGATTTTTCAGACTTTTTTCCCCAAGTTTTTCACAGAAAGGAACAGCACATGCAAAAGCGACCTGGAAAAGAACTTGTGGTTTTCACATGAGAATAAGTACTAGCATTAAAAAGAGAGGCAGAAAGGTAGTTATTTTCTGTACCCAGAATCACCATAATTTTTTATGCATGATGACAGCTACTGGTAATTATCTGTTAGTTATCTATACATATACACTGATATTTATACTGTTCTTGCATGCCGTTTATTGAATGTAGGTTTTACATGACATGGCCACTAAGCTCCAAACATTCTAATATATTTACAACCAAAGTTCAAATGCAGTTTAAAGTGCAAGCAATAGCTGTGAACTAAGAAAATTCCCTAAGAAGAGATGGTCTTCACAATGAAGGGGCAATGCATACAACATAGATTTTATATCTCTTTCATTCACTTTCATGGTAGATATTTTATTTTATGTGTTGTTATTTGAAACATTATGACCATTTTATTCTGCTTGTAAATTACTCCACCTTAACTTAAATACAGCTGCTTCGAGTCATTCTTTCTAAGAAGCCAATAAAAGCAACTTATAGGAACAAGAACCAAAGCGCTGTCACTTAATTTATAAAACTTTTCCTTTAGTGTCATATTTATAATTGGATACATCTGTAATTTATTTATTTTTGCCCCAAGAGAAAACATATCATAAAATGGCTACATGTTAATGAAGAACACATCAATCAATGCAGCACAGTCTCTTTGAGCTATGATGCTGATTATAGAGGTTCTTAAAGCTGGTGCAGTGAGTGGAACCAGTGCACCAGTAATGAATTAGCACCAGGATATCAGCCAAGAGATGCCCACAAACTCTTTGCTATGCCATACTGACCTTAATATTATTAAATAACAGCGGTTGTCTGCAAATAAAGTTAACTGTTCTTCCAAACGTCTAGGTTAACAGACAGAACTCCCTAGATTCTGTTTAATAAATACTGAATGCAATACTAGTAAGAATAATAGTTTTAAATGCTTCATCTAGAAAACATAATTTATGCTTTTTTTTGTATACTCATCTCACTATAATAATCTCTTTTAACCTTTACGTGTACATTTTTTTCAGTTTGCATGATTTCTATCTGAAAGACTTGAAAAATTGATCCTGGGGATAATTTTTCACTAGTCTGGGACCTCAAGTTTCTTATCCTCAGATAGCTCTGTGTTCTCTGAGGAACTAATGAGTTCATCATGTATGAAAAAAAAAAAAAAAACATATACACAAAATTTGGATACTTTTTTCCGGAACCTACAGAAAATAAGATCTAAAGGTCTTGGGATCACTGCATAATGCTTCTTACCTCCCTGATTTTGTTTTATGTGCCACAGATCCTTTGGAATGAAATCAAAGCGGGCAGCTACCACTTTATCTTGGAAGCATACGTCATAAAATCATTCCTCTCTTTTTATCCATAAACGAAGCCCATGGTACCTTCACACAAATCTGTCTTTCCCTTCTTGTCTCAGGTGAGGATTGCATCTCACTTCCCACCTGCCCTCTACATTATTCATGACAGACACATGCCATGAAGAAAATTTCAGGGTCCAGTTAGCTTTCACAGAAAAAGCAAGTCCCCTGGGGAACTGTGAGGCATTTCTAACTCCTTTCAGTTGATTGCTGCTTGGGAAAGCCTTTGTTTCCTTAAAAGGCATCATACTGGTTCAGAAAGACTAAAATACTAATTGTCTGAATCAACCAGTTTGCTATACACCCGAGTCAGTTTTAAAACATAAGGTGTGATTTTGACAGTCACCACTGTTGATTGCCCAGCCTGTTATACGGTGAACACTACAGCGAAAGGGGCCAAACAAATGCAGTTCGCATTAAGTTTTGCAGGAACAATAGACACTTAGAATTTCTGATAAACAAGTGCATATTTTCCCAAGTACCTGGAAAAGGGAATCACTATGTTTTATCACTGTAATATAGAAATTGATAGTATTTGAGGAAGATGCAAAGGATAGAAGAGTGGATATACCTTCTCTGCCCAAAAATGTATTTTGTGGAGGATTTTGCCCAGAAAAGGTCCAATTTTCTCAAGGAAGTGGACTAGCTCATTAAAAGGAAATTTTCTTAAGCATTATATATTCTTGATCCCAACTTTGTAAAAGTTTGGAAATGTCCAAGAAGTAAGAAATTCTCCTCCTTCCCACCATCCCTCCAAAAACATAAAACACTAATAGAATCTATGGGGAAGCAATTTCTAGAACTATCTGACTACAGGATCAAACAGCTCTTTGATCGCACACTTTAAAATCACTAACTAATGAAGGGAAGGCCATCACAAATTAAAAACTGAAGCCAAGCTGTACATTAGAAACTAACCATTGCCAAGACTATAGATCCAACCGTGCAATATGGAATCCGTGGAATCCATCTGGCTAGCGCACAAGAAAAACTCCATCTTCTTTGGTACTTATCAAGTCAGAGGATTCTACAGAACTGTGAAAGTTCTCTCAGTTTTTTCCAAGATACAAAGTACTGCAGACATATGCTTTCAAAGGCTGCCTAGACAAAAAAAAAAAATCAACAATTTTAGAACTGAAGGGCTATTAGACATAATTCAGGTCATGGTATGCACCAGGGCTGACAGTGAAAAAGCTAACCTCTGCCCAGGACTACAGCCATTCCTCCAGAATGTATTTTAAGGAATGATGCAGCTATGAAAAAATTTAATTAACACAACATGTCTCCTGCTCTACACCAGGGAGACAGAATCCAACATATTCTTCACCAGCTCTAGAGGAACAGTTTTGCATACGTTTCATTCTGACCCTCCAGGTCAAATTGCAAAACATAGGGAATTTCTTTGAAAACTATGAGAACTTGAAAAAAAAACAAAACAAGGAAGAGTTTGAAAGCAAGCACAATTATTGACATGTAGATTTTCATATAGACTAGCACATAAAAATATAACACTGCCTGTTCCGGAAAGAGATCCTATTGCTTTATGTGCTTCACAGAAGGTTATGCATTTTTTAAAAAAAAGTATCAAAAATAAAAATGAATGTTTTCAAATCACTTGACACTTTGATGATAGCCCTTCTTATTGTCTTTAATGTGGTACAAATCTCACTTATTGAGATCTTACCTTTCTTTAGTAAAGCTACCTTAACTATCATGACTGTCCCTATGTATACAAGCCCTTAGACATTTACGGGCTTTTCTACACGTGGAATAGTACACTATAAGCCAGGAAGGACTTTTACAGTGCATTCACCATTCCATCCTAACTCCCTTTTTGGGCACTCTTTTACCATTCACTCTGCACGAAACAGCCTACTCTGATTTCTGTAAGAGTATTTATAAGGGTTTAATGGAAAGTCAGCAGACTAT
This sequence comes from Platalea leucorodia, assembly GCF_965183815.1. Classification (NCBI taxonomy): domain Eukaryota; kingdom Metazoa; phylum Chordata; class Aves; order Pelecaniformes; family Threskiornithidae; genus Platalea; species Platalea leucorodia. Next base: position 156,179 of record NC_138831.1, on the reverse strand, counting down.
AACTTCCCAACCAAAATGTTTTTCTATTATCTGCCCCTGAAAATCATTCCAGCCACATAGGCACAGCAGACTGCACACATGGTGGCCTACTTACATATTTCCTTTTCCCCCCACAAAGTCCCTATGCCCAATCTCCCGAGGCTGGAAACGGTCTGTGCCCCCATATGCTAGAAGCCTTGTGTGTCCTTTCCCATATTCCTGTTGACTTCTACTACTCTCTTTTCCTCTCCTCTTCACATTGCAAGGGCACCCTATAATCTGCATGATAACCTTCTGCCTATCTACTGGACACTATTCTTAATTTCTCTGTTTCTTTCAGATGAGACTGGTGATACGTTTTTTGGGGGGGAGGTGGCGCTTCAACTCTTGCGTCATTTGGTCAAGAACTCCCACCTCCTATCTCAGAGCTGTGAATGTATTCTAATCTTAGTAGAAATGAGTTCACAGATTAATTTCCACACTAGTTCCTAACAGACTTTTTCACATGTCATGGTGGGTGGACCCAACATCCTTGAGATTTTAGTATCTGTCTTTACTTGGGAGAGTTTTAAAAGTAAAGTAACATGAACATTTGAAGATCATGTCTGAAATCCACTAGCAGACATGTGCTTACTCAATGCTTTTCTAGGAATGTCTTCAGATATGGAGCCACATGAGTATATTTCCTCTTCATCTTAAGTTCAAGTCCAAGGACTTGCTCCCCTAATGTATGCAAATTATAAACTATGAATTTATTTTAGACATTTTTCTTACTCTTGTTCCCACATGTGAAAAATGAGAGCGGTGCCAGACTGAGGTCTGTAGTAACAAAGATCAATGCATTCTTTTTTCTTCTCTTCTTACAGTAAGTTTCTAGCACACAGATATTTTTATATGTGATATTAATTCACTTCCTTTTTTCAAGTTTATGAGGTATATTTGATAAAGACTAGAGCCACCTGCATCAATTGCTACCTGAGTAACTGTTGCTGTAGGTTCATAGCTGTGTAACTGACATCAGAACCTTTCCCCAGGTCTCTGTAGAATGAACTTCAGTTACATGGATCATCGGGATGCTTTTCAAAGAGTCAATTTTCAAAACCCAACCTATTCTCTATGCAGTTTTTGCCACTATTTAAGTTATTCCTGAAAAACATTTCACCCTTGTCTAGACCTACTACCCACTGCTGACTCATCTTCAGGTACCCCTTATAGATGCCTCCAGCCAGTCCCAATAGTTCTCACTACAAAATCCAGCATGGCTTGACATATCTTTTGAATAAATAGAACTGCTTGAGAATTATCTGATGATTTCTTCTGAACTACCTTGCATCATATCCTTTACAGCACCTACAAACAGCTTTATCTTTTTTTCATTCTAGGCAACCTTGAAGGTAATCTAACAAACGATCCATCAAGATAAAAACCACAACTGGCTAAACACCAATAGGTTTGCAAATTATGGATCTAGAGACACTTTCTATTATTTCAGTGGGAGTTTCAAGTGGCTAGGGGATTTTTCCCCTATTGGTCCAATATAATTCCTAATACATGAACAGTTTGAGTAACATCTTGAGAACTAGAGAAGCATTAATATATTCTTGATCCAAGTGAATGCTAAGCATTACTATCTTCCTTAAATGAGGTAAATACAGTAAGGAGGACATGATGACAGTGTTAAAGTTAACAACTCAGTGCGATAGTATTTATAACAGATTTGGCGCTAGCTTAATCACATTAATTGCTACATTGAACAGACTGAAGAACAATGAATACATTATCCCTGAAAGTCCTGAAGCAGCATCTTGTCCATTATCCTAAGGATGCAGTGACATTGATGATCTTCAGGTAACTGGAATTTTGAGTGTACTTTGTTTGTCTTGCTTCATCAGCCAACTATGAATTATTAATCTAAGCAGTCCTAAAGCAGTCCTACTGGTCAAAGACTACTACTGATTTTGGGATAAGATGGTAAGAACAGGAGAGAGAGAGATATGTCATCTAGCACTACCGCCCTAAGATGATTGGCACTCAGCTTAGAATGTATGTACTCTTCCCTTTTTTAAAAAATATCATCATGAAGGAACTAGCTTTGTCAGAAAGCACCAGCAGCCATTTTTTTTTTCCCCCCCTACAGTCTCAGGCTAAGTATATCAATAAATTAATTGTCCCTCAGACATTCCTCCCCCAAGACTATCTAGCTCTCCTGGTAGTTCAAACAATGCATGAGAGTTCCCATAACTCCTCCAAGAGGCCCAGAAATAAAGAATGAGTAGACTAAAGAAAAAATATGATAATTAGCACTGTCTTGCTAACCTCTGTGCAATCACAGGAAAAGAAAGACATGGTAGCACTGAACTAAGTCAGAATGCTATGAAACAAAAACACATCATGTCTGATGGCACTTACATCTGATTTGGTTAACAATAATAAAATAAAGATATGTAAAACAGGATATGTGCTAGGAGAGTATGAATCAAACTTCACGTAACCTGACTGCTATCACAGCCATCAGATATTTAAAATAGGATCCTTGACAAAAGAAAAAGGAAATAATTGGAATAGGATTTCCCATGATACCACGAACATCCTCAGATTAAAATGTCCTGTTTTCATTTAAGAGGGTCTAAGGACACATACTCACTAATGAAACAGATAATATAATCAGATAACTTTGTAGAACAAAGACAATACTCATGCTTCTTTAATTAGATAAAGGTTTGCATGGAAAACAAAAATAAAATCAAAACCTTATTTTATTTTCTTTTTTCCTTAGTAGATCTGCTGCATTAGATGGAACTAACAGATATAAAAAAGTAGAAAAATCTGTATTTGTTCAGATCTCAGAGAGCACAATTTTTAATAAAAATGTCTTAGAAAAAAAAATCAATATAGTTACCTTTCATGTCAAGTTCCTAGGCTCTAGCTCATTTTTTCCTCTTTCTTCATGAAATCAGTCAAGTTTGTATATAGGACTATCTACACATTGTTTGAGTGACAAAGATAGGAAGTCTGTTAATTACATCCAAGATCATGGAACTGAAGTGGGCAACAAGTCTTCCAGATTTTTTTCTGCTTACACTATCATACCGTGTTTTCTTTTTGCAAGGATTATCTCTTAAGGGAAAGAATGTGCTGTTAGCAACTGCAGCATTTTCTGCTAAGTCATTCCACCACCTTGCAAAGACATTTGAAAACGTAAAAGTGATTTACAACAACATTTTACAACAAAATGCTGCACTAGTTATATGAGAGATGAGCACAATATATCAATATGCAAGGAGTAGGAAAGCTCCTACAAAAATATTAGCAACAATCTGTAGGAGTTCCGCAGAGTCACAGCAGGCCTAGGAGCTCAAAGACCCTTATGATTTCAAACAGTAATACATTCTGATGAAGCAGCGATCAAGCTTAAGAACTCTGTAAAGACCCTGTGAAGAACCTGTCTGAAGAATTACAAATTAGAAAAATTAAACTGACTTCACGATACAGGTTGTGAAAACTGTTTCCATATAACACATGTAGTAACGTCTTCAGCCAAGAGAGATATACTTTTGCCTTGTAAAAGCCAGCAGAGGCCACAGCATAGTCTTATAGAAACAAATTCAGTTACTGATGGAGGCTCGAAGAGCCACAAAGACATTTACTTCAAAGGGAGGGTGTGCAGACTTCAGAGGAATAACTCTGAAGATGACCTGAGCTTTCAGTGCCATCCACACCAACAAGGAGACAGACATAAGTAGCTGCAGCACATACATAAACAACCACTTGCACCAAAAACACTTTTCTTCTCCCTTGTTTCTATATTGTGTTTCTTATTTATATGCTTCCTCTAGTTTCTGCTTATCTCAGCTATTTTGTACTTGCCAGTAGCTATACACAGATGCCACAAAATGCTCAAGGAATTAACTGCTGAGGTGAGGATAAGTGCATGATTTGCAAGGTATCTATTACTACAAATGACATATTGCAAAGGAGATCTACACTTCACAGTCAGGGGACAGAAGTTTTAGGAAGGCCAGCAGCAGGGGTGGGGGGGTACCCCAAAGCTTACAGAAAGACATAAGGAAGCTCATTTTGTGTTGGAGTACTGAGATGATTATGGATCCCCACAATATCATTAATACAAATTCTCTAGGACAAAAATCACACTATAGAGTTAAAGGTCTTTTGTTCTCACAGTTAATATCTGTTGAGTATCTTCTGAAGCAGTTACTTTTTCAGTGTATCAGCTGCACAGAGGAAAAGTTTACGTGATGAAATGGAGAGGACTGCAATCTCTGTTCTGTCCCTTTTAATTCTGGCTTTTCAAATGACATGAGGAACCCAGGTGGAAAGATATGCTCTGCATGTCTGGCCATGTGGCAGAGGAAAATGTAATTGATTATTCTTATTAAGGAAACTGGTTTTGCCAGAAGTATCAAGTTTATTCAGTTTCATCCTTAAAATGAAATATGCAGTGTAGTTAAATATTCTCTCTTTACTTTATACATAGCTTGAGCTGACTATAAGTATTTCAATTATAGCAATAATGCAAATGCAATATTACCTTAATTAGTAAAGAGAGGGAAGGCTGCTGTCATCAAAAACTCAGATTTTTAAATGCTGATAATCCATACACTGTCACTGCTTCTGTCTGTAAAAATGTTAAGAGTTGCCTCAAGACCATCAAAAAGGAAGAATGGCTAGAAAAAGACAGATATATTCAACATGAAGAGATTCAAATAATGGCTTCAGAGACTGAAAGAAACAAAATGTCTTCCAGTTTTTCTTTTATACCAATCTAATAATAGATTACTCTATTGTGCTTAATCACTCTTTGCAGAAACATTACTTTCTGGGTACGCAAGCGCTGGATATATTCAGACACTGGATATGTTAGCACTGTAATATCTGTAAATGTATCAGAATCTGCTGCAGCTAAAGTTCAAGAAAGACACGGAACCACACGAGCAATTTACCCAATGAAAGAGACCCTCAGGTTTTATATTGTTGGTAAGAAAACACTCAGAAGAGACCTCTACATTTGTATCCCCAAAGGACACATGCTTTTCATTAGTGTATCAGGAATCTACTACTGGCTATGCAAATTTGGTAACCCACTATCAAATTATGCAATTTCCATGCAAAACCCTAGATTGCATAAGCTTTAAATTTTTATTTTTAAAAATTTATTAGTGAAGTCAGGTGTCATCTGAAAAACAGCTTTAGAAAATAAGCCTTAGGCAAAAAAATGCAAAATCAACATGTGATGCTGTCAAGCAATGAAACATATCTGAAGTTGGAAGGCAACAGTGTCACTTTTCTATGCATGGAAAGCTACTAAGCCAAAGTAACAGAAGGAAATTTAAGAAGCTATTAGTGAAGTTTCTGTCCCCTCAGAACAGCTGTAATTGGCAAAAGAAAGCAACCTGACAAAATACAGCTCACTGGTTCCAGAACTCAGATTCTGCCTCTCAGCATTAAACAAGTAAGGTCTGATGGGACCAGTCACATTGCAGCAGAAGAGGAAGTGATGGCCAAAACTACTCTCTCTATTGATTTTTTTTTTTCCTTAACTTGCTCTCAGGAGCATGTTTTGAACAGCTTCAAGAGGAGCATCTGTAAACAAGCACTTTCTAAAGTCTATTAGCCTAATAAAGCATTGTAATCTATTGTGAGTTCAATTACTTGGAAGCTTCCCTCATACCTTTTTAGTTTTCATTTCTCTGATCAGGACTACAGTGATTCATGTACCTGGCTAACAGCCTGGAAGAAAATCTTGTAACATAAAGGATGGAGAAGACTCTGTGAATGATTCTTTTTTGAAATTGAGAAATAGGCAGAATAAAGAGCCAAAATGTTCAGGGTGGAAGTATAAGACCAGAGGAACCAATTCTCTTTACCCTTTCTCTCTCCTTCTCTAATGACTTAAAATTAGGAAAGGTTTAAAGGGTGCAGAAAGGATCTTCAAATTAAGGACATACCCAAGAAAATACAGAACTTCATCACCAGCTGTCTCCTGCTTACCTTGCTGCCACACACCTGGAGACCTTCTGCACAGTGAACACAAGCAGCTGTCTCAAGCCTAGCATCTGTGTCCTTCTTGTTCTCTGGTGGCTACAGAACAGCCAAATACTGATTTCTTCTCCTTTGTTACATGTCAGGGAATGCGTGTGGTGTGTTGGGTCAATAGTAAAGGCTAGCCTACAGGGTCATGTTGCAGGTGGGGAACGTTCAGGATCACCTTCTCCATGAGTCACCCACCTAAAGCATTATATAAATTATATCCGACATCATCTAGAGAACCTTAATAGATAATGTAGCCTTGCTGCTTTGGCAGCATTCAAAGTTCAGCTGAGGTATATGCTTAGTAAGAAAGCTAGTCATGGGACCTTTTCATCTAAAATGCATGTATTTTCACACTGGTGCCTGACTTCACTCTCACAATTAGCTTGAACTGATGCTTATTGGTTCTTAGCAAGACCGTGTCACACAATGGGACCATGCAGTACCTTATTATCTCGCCTTAGAAACAAGTTAGGCAAACACTGCCAAAACAGCATGTGGAAACTTTTGTTAATGATGAAAAAACTGAAGCTGTAACACAACCAGAACGAGAGAAGCAAGTATTCCAGAAGCCTAAAGACTGCTTCTAATATCCATAAGAAAGGCTGCAGATCTGCAGCAGCAAGGTAAGCAAGAGGCAGCAATGATGACTGGAAAGTCTCTGAAAGGAGTTCCAGGCATCAAATGCTTTGCTATACCTCATTCCAGTACCTGATGTGAAACACTTCAAAGAAGAGTATGAGAGATACCATAAGAGATAAATGTGGGAATAAGCTACTTCAGTCAAATGTCTCAGCTTAATTCCTACTGCTTGGAGACTCAGACATGATCTTTATATCCCTGACTTTTTTAAAATCATAAATTAAAACTCTTTTCTTAGTCAAAAGCATCCAATTCCTTTTGATTCTCACTGATTTTTTTTTGTCCCAGGGCATCAAGAATGAAGGAATCCAACGTCTAAGGAAAAAATGTCTGTCTTTAAACTCACCTCTACTTCTTCCAAAAAGAAATTTGACTTTGACAGTAGCCTAGAATGTGAAAGTCCTACTATGAAAGCATCAAATCCAAAATGCTTGATTTCCAAAGCCTTTTTAAAAAAAAGTAGTCTTACAATGCAAGTTTTGATGGGGTTTTTGTTTGAAGAAGCACAACCTCCTTCTGCATGGAAATGTCTTTCTGTCAAGACAGCATAAAGGGCTTCCTGATACCTGTTATCGCCCACTAATTTTCATTGACTTCAAATGTTTTTGTTACCAAGGAAAATGCAAAACTTTGAGCTGCTTAATCCATTTACATTTTTATATATTTCAACTCTCTTATTATTTATCTTCTTAGATACTTAGGTATTGTTACATATCTGGTTTTATGCCTGACTTTGCTTCTAAAAGAAATCAACTTTTACTACCATCCTCTGTATTGCTACAATGTCTTTTTTTTTTTTTTTATGATGCAGTAATTAGAACTCAACATACTACTCTATGGAAGAATTTAACAAGAAATTTTATCATCTCATTACTTAGTCTGACTTGCATTCTTTTTCTCTACCATTGAAGCTCATCTTCATGCTGAATGGATTGCTGGAGAACCTTAATTTTTACCATAGGTATTGGACAATGAAATTAGCACTTATGAATTCTTTACAGGCTATGTTTTTTTCTTCCTCAAGCATGAAACACATGACAATTCAATTAGTAATTTGTTGTCGACATAAAGAAGTTACTGGGGATTCTTCTCAATGTCCTGAATTTGTTCCTTCTGAGTGTAAAAACTACTTATTTAAGCCAGGCAGAAAAGGGAGAATTTTTAAAGTCATGACAATATCAATGTAGAGAACTGAAAGGATGGTTTTGTCACCCAGCCTGATGGAGATGGACAAAAATATTAAATAAGTTTATATGCAATTATTTCTTACTGGGGGCTAGCTCTGCTTCTGATAGCACTGAGCCAGTGTACATTATGTTCTAGATTATGAAGTATAATGCAGTGGGCTGTCTTAAATGAGGAAAAAAATGGAAAATGCAATAAATAGGATAATAAAGAATTTCAGCTGCATTTTAAAATCAGATTCTTTGGGGTCCTCTACCATGTGATAATGACAGAAGCAAACATGATAATCACATAAAAGCTAAACTGGGGATGAGGTATATGTTCCCCAATCAGATATTACATAATATTTCTTTGATTACTATAAGAAGTCTCACATGTGCCTAAATTGATTTCATATGGTAACTCAAAACCATTTTTGCAACCCATGAGACACTGTACAGCATGGCGTACCAACCTCCTGCAAAATGTGGAGTTTTTCTGGGGGTGGGTTGTCCCAAATTACTTCTATAGCTTGTAGGGGATTTTTCCTACCAGAAGACCATTGTTCTAAATAGATCTTTCAGAGAAGGCAATCTCGTTTTGCAATGAGTCTTTTGGCGTGTCTGTAGCTTCCCTTTTATGTTCAGTAAAACCAAGAACGGTGATGTTGCATACAGAGAGATATCAAAATCAGGAGCAATAAGAATGGAATAAGAACGCTGCAACCTGAATGCAATGTGCTTTTAAAACCTCCACAGAATCATCATGTCAGCACCCATTCCAGGCTTCACAGCATCCGCATCTTCCCAAACACCCCCTAATAAATCATAACTACGTGCTTTTTAAATACCTACACTGCTTGAACCCATTTAAAGGTTTTTTGATTGCGTTAACATGTTCCATTAAAGTAATAACTTTTCAGAAGACAAAAATTATTATTAATACTCCAACACAACCATAAGAGCTCTTCAGAACAATGTGTCAATTATCACATCACTGTTTTATTCACCAAATAGATTATGGAATTGGCTTCATCCACCTACTTTTGACAAGTACCTTAACTGCTATTTTTATCTTGGCTGTTAAGTCTGAAACAGTTAAAGAAAGTTCAACAGCTAAAGCTGTAGATCAAGTATCAGAGATGCCTCTAGCAACAGTTAGAGCCTTGTTTAATTTGTCATCTTACTTGCATTGCCCTTTCTAATGCAGTAATGGACATTCTCAAAATTTATGTTAATCTTGTCACACACAATTTCCATTGGCAAGTCTACATTGCTGGCCGTTATGCTGTAAAGAGGGAAAAAACAAGTTTTCATTTGCTGAAATTTGGTATGATTCCCGGACTGCATATCCACATTACATCTTTACCAGCAGCAAAGTTCCCGCCAGCTGCCAGTCCTCAGTGTGCACAGCGCATGAACAGGGCGCTAATAACCCTGTGCCCACACTGCGGGAGTGCTCCAGCTGCTGTGCAGTCTCAGCCTTGGTTCATCAGGAGGAAATCCACTCTTAGCCCAGCAGTAACATGTTCAAATGCCTACCACAAGACTCCAAATGCAGACACAAAACTTCAAACATACAGTGAAGCATATATGCATCGAGAAGAAACATTCCTGCTTGCTCAATCATCAGTGTAGGTGCATATCCAGCAGAAAACAGCACTGTCTATAGCCTAGCTGCATATATTTTCAGGGACAAGTGCCATTTCAGACAGTACTGATGTTCAGAAGAACTAGATTAGGCTGTGGGACAGAACCCTTCTGATAAAACCAACCACACTAAACCAAGTGTAGAAGCACAACGGACAGCAGGCAGCTCTCTAACAAAAACAACACGCATACAAATGAGAAAATAAGAACTTGAAAAATATTCAGAGTGATTCATGTTTCTGTTTTTTCAGAAACATATATCCTTCAGCACAGACATTCCCAAAACTCCCTCCTACTAAAATCTAATACCTTTCCAGCTGTGGCTTCACACACCTGCCCCAGCTATCCCACGAGGCACTGCCCACACAAGGCTCACCTGAACGTCAGTGCGGCCAGAGGATTCCGTTACATACTTTGTGTTGTAGCCATCTCAGACACAAAAATAAAGATGAATGACAAGCAGTAGTGCCTTCTGGAATGCAAGTCTTTCCAGCTTCCTTTCCCACTTTTCACATATGAGTTTTCTCAGTCATATAGCCCATGCTTCTCCCACCAGGTGGCTGATAAGAAAGTTCCAGCTATCTACAAGCAGCTCCACAGCATCAGTGAGCTAAAGCCTTTTTTCCTCCTTGGAGCGTATTCATAACCAAGCTATCACCTAAACGGACAGCCTAAGGTATGCCAAATATTTGAGAGAGCTTTTACAGATAACAGAAACACACTATATTGCCTTACCAGGCCCCAGAGAACACATTCAATGTAAAATGGATTCTTAACCAACCTTTTGAACGAAACCAGGTTTACTTGGATATGACAATGTCTGGCATTTAAACCGTTCTTCAGCACTCTGAGATGCCATTTTGTTCTTTAACATGTTTATCTTTCTCAGCCTTTAAGATGTCTCTCTCTGCTTTGCACTAGTACCACAGTGCTAAACAAATCAGTACAAGCAAATTTTTGCATGCGGATAGGACCAAAATCACAGTAGAAGACTACAGCATCAGTTCAACCACATTGTCAGCTGATGTAGTGCCTTGCTCTGTAGGCCAATCTGGCAGAAAAGCCAACATCCACATCACACCACCTGTCTTAACAAATCCATTCCTCTGGTTAATCATTCCTTTTAATTTCTAAAGATACCACAATGGGATAACAATGTCATTTTTGTTAACAAATTAAAATCTGGGAAGTGGAAATAGCCACGTGAAATCTGTAGGTGTGCTTACAAGCCACCTTTACAAATGGGATTTAAAAATGTAAGAACAGTAATGAAAAAGGATAATCCCTAACTTGAACATTCATTCTTCAGATTTCATTACATTAAATTTTACTTTTCTCTAAACAAAAAGCCCGTTATTTTAAAATTAGTTCAGAAAAAGAGCAGAAGAAAAACGTGCAAAAGCAGGCATTGTGTGTGTGCATACATTCACAAGCCAGTCTCATCAGGTACGTGACAAATCAAATTCTCATGTATTTGCCTCAAAGCAAAATACTAAAAATACTACAAAATACTAAAGGAGTCTAAGAATGCTTTTGTTTCCCCTACCTGACAGATGCAAGCATATCTGCCAGAAATTAACCCAGGTATGAGAATAAGCAAGTCAGTTCTAGTTCAGGCTTTGCCATTAACTTGCTGCATAGGTTTGAGGATGCAATTTTTATTTTCAGTGATGGTCATTATTCTTCCTACCCACTATAATCCAAAAGGTAATTATTACACTTATTTATGGTCACCTTTTTTCACTTATACCAAAAAATTTCCAGCAGTACCACTAACAAAATTGGAAGTCTGCTATTCCACAGCAGAGTTCTCAGCTTCTCCCCAGACTAACTCTGGAAAAAAAAAAAACAAAACAAAACCAAACCCAAAAAACCCAAACACCACGCAAAAAAACCCCGCCAACAAAAAGCAACCAACAACCCCCCCAATCTTTCCCATTATATAATAGTCATACGTGAACATACAAGTATTCCTCCAACTTGACCCAAGACCCTACCAATATGAGACTTCCAACAAATTCCCAAAACAGTATACATCTGTGTATTCAACACTGGTCCTTAATCCAGTAAGAATTTGCCACTTATGCATTACATAAGTGTCTAGTGGCACTGGACTAAGGATTTTTATATAAAGGAGAATCCAAACTTGTTAAGACTAACCGGGTAGAAAGTTTGCAGTGTAATTCAACACAGCAGGTAGCGTTATCTCACCCTTACGCTGCCACCTGATGGATATTCAAAGTATCACCGCTGCTCAATAACCATGCATGGAACATGGCGATTTCTTCGCTGTGGTCGGGTAGTTTCAGCATTACTGAACATGCTCTTCTTCTGCCCGAGCAGAAAATTTAGCACACTATTCACCCTGCATAGATGAGTGTAAAAGTTTCTTTCCAGACTCTCCTACAACTTTAAATTGAGGACCAACAATTGCGTTCTACTGAGGGCTGAAGTCGTCATTATTAAGAAGAATAAGCAACATTTACAGACAGTTATGGCTGTTTAAAAGGATATGCTGTTCTCTAAAGAAATATAAAAACACAAGTCAGTCCTTTGGCATTCCTCCAGCATATATTTGCTTTCAGACTGTTAACTGTAGTAATTTTGCACTAAAGCATCACCATCAACAAATGGTATATAAAAAAAAAATCTGCAGACAAATTCTGTTACTAGAACATCTAGTCTCTGTCCCAGCTAGGGGGAAAAAACAGTTCACAGAATTACGTGCTTATTTTCTTGACCTGATTTTATGCTGAGATCAGAGCTGCTGATTTTGCAAAATGCATCTTCCAGTTGAAATCTGTACAAGGTATCTTTAATTCAAACCCCAGAGTACATGAGTAAATCCTTCTCTGGGGCACCAAAGAATAAAAAAAAAAATCAGGTTTTCAATCAATTATTCAGAACTGAAGCTTACTTAAACAGGTAAGTTCTGTTTAAAATTCTGACATTAAATCAACATAATTTAGTTCCAGGAATTGAGTTTCAGCTCTTCCACAAACAGCAAATTATTTTTTCTTATAAAAGCTGTTAAAAAAGAGAATCCTGTGAAATATCCTCTGAACTTCATGTTTATGTTGCAATGAACATTCTACATTTGTAATTTGGAGTTTAGAAGACCTTCTCACTCTAATATGTACAGTATTAACTGTGTGTGCCTAAGACAACTACTATATGACAATCATCTCTTTAAAAAAAAGAGGGCACTAAGGAAAGACAAGAAATAATTAAAACATAAATACAGGAAATAAAGACAGCAAATAGGACAAAAGGAGACAGAATTTTTTTAAAGAAATTATTATTAAGGAAATAAGGAAGAAATTAGAAAATAACATCGGTGAACTAAAATGGAGACAGAGAAAGAAAATTTAAAAAGCAATGGCACTAAGGAAAAAACAATTAAAAACTAACGACAGCGAATGAGATAAAAGTAGAAAATTTTAAAAGCCAAAGAATTAAGAGAAGAAAGAACTAAAAAATACCAACAGTGAACTACAACACAAACATAAACAGATATACTACAAAGCGACCACACTAAGACAAGACAAGAAATCATTAAAAAATAAAGACAGTGAACGGGATAAAAGCAGGCATAGAAAGAAAACTTTAAAAGCAATGAGCATTAGGGAAATAAAGGGGAAAATTTAAAAATAGGGACAGCAAGCTAAAAGCAGAGAAAGCAAATTTTAAAACAGAAGCCACTAAGGAAAGATAAGAATAATTAAAACAAATACAGCACCATAAAGACAGCGAAGGGGGTAAGAGGAGACAGAAAATTTTAAAAGCAGTGGTGATTAAAGAAATAAGGAAAAAATTTAAAAATAGCTATGACAAACTAAAGCAGAGATGTAGAAATGAAATTTTAAAAATGAGGGCACTACGGAAAGACAAGAAATCATTAAAAAATAAAGACAGCAAAATACAGACAGGGAATGGGATAAAAGTAAAACACTTAAACAGTGATGGGGATTAGGGCAATAAAGAGAAAAAAATTAAAAACAGGGACAGCAAACGAAAACAGAGATGTAGAAAGAAAATTTAAAGAGCAAAAGCACTAATAAAAACAAGAAATAATTAAAAAATAAAGATAGCGAATGGCATAAAAGTAGACAGAAAATTTTAGAGGCAAATAGGATTAAGGAATTATGGAAAAACTTAATAAATAGCGACAGCAAACTAAAACAGAGACATAGAAATAAAATTTTAAAAGCAACGGCACTCAGGAAAGACAAGAAAAAATAATTAAAAACTAATGACAGCAAACAAGATAAAAGTAGAAAATTTTAAAAGCCAAAGGATTAAGAGAGAAAAGGACTAAATATAGCAACAGAAAACTACAACACAGATACAAATACAAATTTTTAAAAGCAACAACACTAAGGAAAGACAGTGAACGGGATAAACTTATTTATTTATAATTTATTTATTACTTATGAATTTCATTAAAAAATAAAGACAGTGAATGGGATAAAGGTAGCCATAGAAAGAAAACTTGAAAAACAGCGAGCATTATTGAGAGAAGCAGGGGTGTCTGTGTGAGGTAAAGGTTTCAGGACCCGTGGAGGCTCAGCAGCAGATATAATAGAAAGCACACTTGTATGCAGCTTTTCTTTTTTTCAGCTCTGTAATTTTGTATTGGATCTTCAGGAGTGGCAAGATGGTTTAAAAGTCTCGTTTTGTTGGTTTTTTTTTTTTTTGTAAGTGCTTTGTATTTTCTTGGACTTTCTGACTTAACTGAAAATGGAACCTTGTTTTTTTTCCCCAGTTTTGCTGTATGCTGTGCAAGTTGTTGACATCATCTCTTAAAAGGAGTGATGGTGAGGTGATCTGGCAGGGGTTAAGGTGGGCATCTTGTATGTGTTCATGTATGGGGTTTCAGTATTTCTCAAGAAAGCAGCAGGGACATATGCACAGTGTCTTTCAGGGCACAGAATAGCTCATTGCCTTTCCTGATCGCTGACAGGGTACCACATTGTCCCTAAACCTTTGCAGATTGCAGCAGGCCCCTCACAGATCATAAGCATCAGGACTTCAGTTATTTGGTGGGCCTGCAGCAGATCCCAGGGTCTGTGGGAAAATGAAAGATAAGAGGTGCTCACAGAAGGTGGGACACAGCTTGGAAGAGCAGCTCCCGAGGAGCAGCTGACGTGGGAGGTTCAGGGGTGCAAATACAGGGCAGGAGCTGTCGGGAAGCAGCGGGCTTCCTTCCCTGCCAGCTCAGGAGAAGAGAAGGGGTTTCTCCAAGTTTTGGGACCGGGGGTGGTTAGGAAAGGCAGATGGGTTCATTAGCCTTCCTCAGATGGGTTTTGCAGTTTTATTTGGGTTTTGATCAGGTCTGTTCTGGTTTTCTCTCCACAGCTGATGGGAGATACAACAATGATAAAGTCATGAGAGATGCAGTGTAAACTGTCTGGTCCTCCACATAGCAACATGCAGGGCTGAGTGTCAGACAAGTCCTACCTCAGAAAGCATTGAGCACATTAAGGTACATAAAAATATACCTGCTGGAACCCTGGGCTCTCCAGTGCCTCCCTCTGCTCCCAGGCTTTACAGTGCAGTGTTATCTGTTAATAGCATTCAGTCTGCAAGCGGCTTCAGGCAGCCCAGTGTCCTGTCCCGTACATGTCAGCACTCTCAGGTGAGCATGATGTCTGCCAAGGGGTTCTCTGTGCTGCAGTTCATGGAGTCATTTAGGAGTTATTTATCCATAAAGGAAGAGTCTGTCACTACACCAGCCAAGGTCATTTGCTACTCAAGCTCTTCTGGTGTTTGGCTTATTGGTCTCTGCCTATATTTGAGTCATCTGGCAGTAACTGTAATTTTTGTGTGTTGGTGGATGGTTGGACTTAATCTTGCAGTTCAAGTAATAGCTCTGGGCTAAGCAGGACAGTAAGTGAGGCGTGACAGTGAAGGTGAGCAGACAGCATCATGAGCCGTGATGGGGGGGCGGTGAGGTCAATCGTTTTGGGATTTGTGCTTTGGGGGTCTCTGTGTTGCCCGAGTATATAAGTCAGTCAAAGGGATTTGTTAGTTTGTTTTGCACAGTGGGCTCTCTTTTGGAAAGCAGTACATAAAATCTGTGTGCCTCTGCATTTTCCCAAGGCAGACCCAGCATCAAAGGTTATGGTTCCTGAGTCATTGGAGATGGACCGACTATATGAGTGCGTGCTTGACGTGGCCGCTGACCCTGGAGGCACAGCATGGGAGGCGAGTGGAACTGTGTTAGCAGGCTGGGGGAAAGGATGAGCTGGGGATGTGGCTATTGGGGTAGGGGAAAGAAGAGGGAAGTTAGTTTACTTCCTACGAGTACTACTGTTTGTCTTGGTTTTCTTTAACTCACTGATGTTGCTGACTGAGCATGGCAGGTCAGAGTGTAAAGCATGAATTGGCAAGGTTAGTGGAGTGAAGAAGTCAGAATGGGGAAGGTTCACTGTTTGCTAGGGTATTTGTCAGCACCTGGTTGACTTTGTTTTATTGTTGCTGCAGATGCACAGTAGGGAGCTGGACACTGAAGGGATGAGGCAAGCAGAGCGTTGTGAGAAGGTAGGTTGGCATGCAGCAATGGAGGGAACATGCCCCTCTTGGTGCCTATGCAACTAGCTAATGCTCTGTTTTGAAGGCATAAAGGGATGCATAAAACTACATGCAAAGCAGAATGTGTGGCCCAAGGTCATCAGGCAAGGTGGGTGATGAACATCAATCATAGCAGCAGTTAATTTTGAGGTTTAGAATTGGTTGAGCAGGTGATGGCTTCCAGGCACAACGGTTGCTTTATCTCTGGTTTTCTAGGTGCCACAGGTGATGCTGGCCATAACATCTAGTGTTAGACTGGGAGCGAGCGGAATGCCACGGCGCTTCTGAGGCAGGCGTCATTGCAGAAGAGGTCAGTGTTGACTGGTGTGATGCTGAGCGATGGCACTCTGTGTTTGCAGATGATGAGGATCTGGGTGATGGCAGCAACATCCTAGGTAGCCTAGGTGGTCTGTTTTAAAAGATGGTTTCTGACCCCCAGCCCTCTGAAAGGCAAGTCAAAGGCTGATGCTATTGTTGTGCAGGTGGTCGGTTGGGTGGGGGAAGTGCAGGTGGGGCAAGCAGGGGTTTTAAAATCAGTGTAGTGGAGAAGGCGGTTTGAGATTGGGCATGTTTGGGCAGAGAGGGCTTGGGGTTCTTTCTGTAAAACATGAGTGTCTGCCAGGCAGGGCAGTTCCAGCCTGTGTCTGCATTATCATGTTGTCTTTGTAGTCAGTCTTCTGTGTCCTGTACCGTACTTGGGTCTTGACGTCTCCATTGTTCTTTGTGCCCAAGCGGGCACACTGGTAGCAACATCAGGGGTCTTGCAAGCCTTGGCTCATCAGTGTAATGGTAACTGAGCACTTCCTTTCTCATGTTATAAGCCTAACATGTGGATCTGTCTTGAGTGTCTTCTGTATTAGAAGTTTACAGATAGTCATCTTTATGCAGTGGCAATTAAGGCAGTGTTGGCATTGCTGCTCAAGAGCAGTCTGTTTTCCTGGAGCCCTTTTCTGGGACTTGTTCCCTGGGTCTTAACATTCTTAGGTCTTTAAGCCTGGCTTCTCATGCATCCATTGTCCCAGTTATGGACATGTCTTTATACACATCTCTTTGTCACTGGTGATGGCATCTGACTTTTCTGGGGCTGCCATAGGTTCTTCCTCATGGCCCCATTGATCGGAAATTTTTCCTTTGCAGACATGTAGAAATGAAAACAAAAATGACAATTATCCCTGTGAGTCATAATTAATTTAAATTAAAAAAAAAAAAAAATTACTCCCAGGGTAGGAGCTGGTTGCTACTGCTGCACCAGCCTTACCATTTTTTAATTTTTTTTTAGTTCATTTTTTTTATAGTGTTTTTTATTTGGTTTTTTTTTTCCTTTGTACTATATAAATATGTATACAAATATATACATACACCCTCCCAGGTGGGAGGAAGCAATGATTAAACTAGTAACACCACATATTCCTATAACAACTCATTCCTCCCACATGGAAGGGCAATTACCATCTTGTTATGAAACTGAATCAACTAATTATTCAAAGCAGTTACATTTCTCTGGCACCCCCTACAAAACAAAAGAAACAATAAACAACGAGAAATGCAAACACAATCATTCAAACAAAATTGTACACAGCACACAAAAGTGTAAAAAGCAAAACCCAGCGCGGCAAAAACCGAACTCGTCCAAAGCACCAAACTAGCCGACACAGTCCTCCCGGATGACAGAGAAGGTCCTCCAGAGCATAGAGATGAGCCAGAAAGTCCTCCCCGATGAGAAAGACTGTCCTTCAGACCATAGAGCTGCAAGGAGAAGTCCTCCCGGAGTATAGAGCGGCTCCGCAGACCATCGAGATGACAGCGAAAGTCGACCCAGACGATAGAGAAGGTCGTCCAGAGCATAGAGATGAGCCAGAAAGTCGTCCCCGATGATAAAGAATGTCCTTCAGACCATAGAGCTGCAAGGAGAAGTCCTCCCGGAGTATAGAGCAGCTCCGCAGACCACCGAGATGACAGCGAAAGTCCACCCAGACCATAGAGAAGGTCCTCCAGAGCACAGAGATGACACCAGAAGTGCCCTGGATGATCCAGAAGGTCGTCCAGCGCCTCGAGATTACACTGACAGTCCGCCCAGCGCATGCGCGGTGCGTCGGGGGCGGGAATCGCGCGGTGGGCGGAGGTTCCCCGCGCGGAGGGGCCGGGGTGAGCCCGGGGCGGAGGGGAGCGGAGCGGTCGTTGGGCTGCGGCTGCAGGCAGCGAGGAGGTGAGCGGGGAAAGCCCCGAGGAGGGCGGCGGGAGGCACGGAGCGGGGAGGGTGCGGTGCCGTGTGGGAGCCGGGCGGGCGGAGCTTCCTGGAGCCGGTCCGGGGGGGCGCCGCGCCGCGCCGCTCCGGGGCGGGGGGGCGCCGAGCCGCTGAGCTCCGGGGCCGGGCGGCGGGGGGGCGCCGCGCCGCGCCGAGCCGCTGAGCTCCGGGGCCGGGCGGCGGGGGGGTGGCGGGTCGGCGCCGGTGGGGGGGGGGCCGGCCGGAGCCGGTGGCGGGGGCTGCCCGGAGCCGCGCTGGGGGCTCGGCGGGGCTTCCACGTGCGGCGGTGGCGTGGGGAACGGTGTCCCCGCAGGGTCCAAAAGCAGGGAGGGCTGCGTCTCGCGGCATTTTGGAGCCCGGGGCTTTTGGTCGGCCACGTTGGTTCCCCGGGCCGTGCCGGCAGGTGTAGTTTCTATGGTCGTGGCTGCCGGGCAAACCGCTTCTCTTTTTGCCTCCTCCTTTCCAGTGTCACCTTCTGCGTCCCGTGCAGAAAATCCTGCGTGCTTGATTCCGCTCGCTGCTCAGGTAATGGCGCGTCTGGGGCTGCGGGAGCGGGGAGAAACACTTGCCGGTTCAAGGACGCCACGGGTGCGCCACATCAAAGCCAGAGGAAAGGCAAATCTGCTGCCCGTGCAGAAAAGCCGAGGACAAACTGCAGGTAAGAGAGCGCACCTCGTTCCTGCAGTGCTCCCTTGGGAGTTATGGATGTTTGCCTTCCAGGCAAAAGAACAGACTTTGCTCTAGGAGAAATGAAGAGCTGCCTGTTCCCTTCTTTAGGCTCCGGTGTTTCACTTCTGGTTGGTCGTGTTAATTGGATGGGCGAGCTGGAAATAGCCTTTTGTTTTGATACGCAGAAGTCAATTGTTAGTAATACGCGGTGTCAGTAGAGTTCATTTTTGAGCACCTAGGTGCCAGTGGAAACGTAAGGAATGAAGCTCGATGGGAACTGATACTTAAATTTAGTTTTCCGTGATTTTTCTTTGCCGTTCGGGCGTGGATGGCACGGTGTCCTGTGGCTCGGTCCACGTTCTGTTCCGTGGAGCCTTCGGTCTAGGACTTTGAAGTAAGGAAGTTTGTCCTTCCAGAAAAGGGCTAGTCGCTCCTAGGATTGAGGTGTGGACTTGCAGAGTCTCTTAGGCACGTGCTCGGAATTGGAGGCGAATTTCACTTGATGTTGCTGCTGTTTGTCTTCACTTTCCTTCCTTCCCCCACGGCTCCATCAGGAGCGGGAGCTCTGAATCATCATTTTGTTTTCAGTCTCAAACACGTTTTTTTACCCAAGGAGGTGCTACGTTTAGAAGTTAATGAGTTTTGTCACAAACGCGTCGGTCGATGCGATTGCGTCGCGATTGTTAAAACCCGCAAAATAACACCAGTCTTACGGATCTGGCCTATTTCTTCCGAACACGGATTCGTCACGTGCAAATCGGGATACAGGTCGTCTGCGCTTCGTGCTGAGACAGGGATGAGCTCCCAAAGGCAAAAAATACAAGGTCGTGGGGGTTGGTTTTGTTTGTATTTGGGGGCGGGGGGGGTGGATTTAAAAGAAAAAAAAGAGCGCAGTGTTGACTGGTGGCAGCCTGCAGAGCTCTTTTGCTGCCCGACCTCTCCTTTTCCTCTCTTGAACTCCTCTTTCGTGGCTGTAATTGTCGTTTGGAGAAGTTCAGAAGAGCGGTTCAGTGACTTGCCTGGGTCCGTGTGCCAGTAATACCGGGAAGGGAAGCGCTTGAACCGGTAGCAAATCAAGTTGGCTACAAGCAGAGGTTCTGAAGGAAGAACAACGATAACAGGAAGCAAATAGCAAGTTCCCAAAAAATGGGCGCGTGTCAAACGCATCCGAGTTTTACGGCCAAATGTTGTTTGGCAATATGTTCCAAACGGCTATTTTTTCCTTCCTTCGGTTGTAGTCTTTGCAAAACTTCACAAAACCAGGAAGCTTGGGACTCCTACCCAGCTTTATGCTACGGGTTTTTTTTTTTTCCTCTCTCAGCAGAGTGTCAGCTGCCGCCGTTTCACCGTGGTCGCCCTTTCTTCTGCCGTGAAAGTGCAAGACGGACGGAAAGGCTCCATAGCGGTCTGCGAGTACAAGGTACGTCCGCGATGCGTGTCCGCGTTTTTCCTAAGGCGCTTGTAGTACGGACTTCAAAGTTAACGTCAAGAATGTGCCGGCTCTCCTTCCTTCTGTAGTTTTTCTAGGAACTGTTTTAACGCAGATACTAAAAGTCAAAGAAGGTCTGCGCTGGAGCGTGTTAACGCCTGTGCAAAGTCGGCTTCCCTCCGTTTATTTTGCCTTCCCGAAAGCGCAATCTTGTGTTTCTGTGCGCTTACTAGGAAAGGATATCGGGAAAACAATTTTATCCTAAAAGAGGAAAGACAATGTTTGTGAGAGTTCAGGCGTTCGGAAGAAACAGGCTTTGTTTTTGTCATAAAAGCTGTGTGCTTTTTCAGTCAATAAGTTTTTAAAATATCTTACAGTAGGTCTCGAAAAGCTTACTGCGATACTAGCGTCCGTACTAAAAGCGATCAAGGTCCAAGGAGAGACGTGGGCAAAAGAGGAGGAATCGGCGTCGCTTTCCCGAGAAGCATTGCCAGCCTTGTAAGTAGCGACAGCGAGTCCTGACGTGGTTTCGGTGAGTTACTGCTGCGCTTGGCAGTGGAAGTCAGCAGCAGCAAGACTTTCCACTCTCTTAAAAAAAAAAAAAAAAAAAAAAGTCCGTTTGCTTCCAAAGACCCGAGCACAGCACGTCTTCCAGAAGTTGATGGCATCGCTGGTTCTCAGTTGCAACAGCCGAGATGTCATCAACACGCGTTCCTCTGCGTGCTTCGGCGCAGCCAAAAGCGTTAGCAAATCTGCCGGTCCTTTTTGGTAGCCTTACGCGTTGCAGCCCCGGGGATTGGATTCTGCCCCCAAAGTAAAACCGTATGGGGGATCTCTTCTGTCACGGATTTTTCTCTCCTAGATGTAACTTTAGGAAAAAAAAGTTAAAATTGGATCTACAAACTGCCTTGCGTTGTTTCAGCTGTAACTGCCAACTAGCTGTGGCGTACAATTGCTTAGGTGTGTTTAAGCAGTTAGGTATTTGTTCTGAACGTTGACCAGGAGAGGCAACTGAACGTTACGGGGTGTTTTCCCCCCCGCTCTTTTGACGGAGTGCTCTGAAGTACTTTCTGTCTGGCTTTCAAGGGTGCGTTTCCCTGGCAGTTCAGCAGCATCTCTCTTGGGCGGCGCGGCTGGCCAGATGTCGCTCCTAATGACGTAAGGCGCAAAAAACCCCTGGTCAAATGATGACTGCGTATCTTGGAGACAGATAATCTACTGGTATCGATTCACAGCTGTGCAAGTTAAATTAACGCCAAAGGAAAATCCAGTCCTTCTCCAGCAGAAGTATTTTTATTGGATGTTTATAAACACACGCACAGCTTTTTTAGTATGAAGCGAATTGCTGCGATTTGTCCTTTGCTTTTCCTTTTCCCCTCGAAAGCGTTACGCTTCGCTTCCAGCTTTGTCGACCGAGCCAGCAAGATGTGCAGCAGCAGCTGCGAGGGCCGTAGCTGTTGCGGCGGACCTGTAAGCGTAGATTCTGATTGCGGTACGCCCTCGTCCTGCAGCCTCGCAGGGTCGTCTCCCTGCAGCCGTGCCGTAAGGAAGGGGTGAGACGTTTTCCAACGCCGGCAAGAGCGTGTGCTTGTATGCGAAGAACGTGTTCGGAATCGTACCGGTTAGTCTTAATGCTGATGGGAAGCGTTCAGGTCGCTCTAGCTTTTAAAGGATGTCTTGTATTTGGAGCTGACCTGCTTACCTCGAATCCTCCTTGAGCTCAACTGCTCTCCTCTCCCTTGCTCTGACTGAATTCCTGTACTCGCTGCTGTGCTATTTTTTTCACATGCTGAAATATCGCTTGGGCTTTTTGTTTTTCAGGTGTCTTGTTGCAAGCGTCTCGTGATGCTCGCTAGGTACCCCCCGGCCCAGGTTGGCCTGCCTGTCGTGAAGCGTCCCGAGGGTAAGGGGCCGGCCCCGTGCCTGGAGGCTCCCGGCTCTGTCTCCGGCGGGTGCCCCGCGGGTGCGGCAGCGAGGGCTGCGTGGTGGGGCGAGTCCCGGGCCAAGAGGGAGCGGGGAGGTTCGTTGCCCCGGGGAGCCCGTCCCAGCGCGGGAACGGAGGGGGAGCACGGCAGAGCAGAGCCTGAGCGAGAGGTGCGGCACCGTCCCCCGGCAGGCTCCCCCCGCGGCGTGGGGCAGCCGCCGGCTTGCGGGCCGGGGCCGGGGGGGGGCTGCAGCCGTTTGGGGGGGCTGCCCCCATTTTATTTTTCTGGCGGAGCTCCCCTTTTTGGGGGGGCGCCTACATATGTAAATGGCATTATTAAAGTAGCTGTTTTCCTTGTTCTGTGCCTTTTTGGGGGGGGTGATTAAAAAGTGTGGAGGGGCCTGGGGGGTGATGATGTCATTTGGGGCCCCCCAACGTCACGGGGGGCGGGGGCGTGATGATGAAACAGAGGAGCAGGTGAGTGGGGGATGAAGGTGTCACGGGGAGGTTTCCCCCCAGAGAAGGGGGGTCACAGTCCCAAAATGCCTGAAAACTCGTGTGTGTGTGTGATTAACCATGTGAAGAACTGGAAATACGGGTGCGAGGCATTGCAGTAGAGAAAAATCTCTCGCCTTTATATATATATATTGAAAAATAATATTCGTTTTTATGTGTGTGTATATATATATGTAAAAGGATTTCAAAATACAAACCTGTACCTGCTATGTTATAGAAATTATTAAAAAATCTCAATGGAGATAGATAGGGTTTTAAAATAAAAAAGAACTTGTCTCTATGTTAAGAAATAAAGGAGTTTAAAATGCAAAAAGAGATGATGTAGGTGAAGGAATTTAAACCAGAAGTCAGTCTGGATAGGTAGAAGTACCTACGCTTACCCTGTGTCACCGAGTAAGCCTAAGTAGGTATCCCGTGTAATCGAAGTAAAGGTTCTATGGAAGTGTAAACAGATAACTAAGTCTAAAGAGGTAGGATTGTAAGTAGATACCGAAGTCTAAAGAGAGAAGTCGAAGATATCGAAGTGTCAAAATATGCAAGTCCAAGAGCAAAATATCCAATATCCAAGAGCAACACAGTTTGGGGCTCCCAGGAAAGCTGAATCCGCCTGGATTTGTGCAGCTGGAAAGCAAGCACAAACACACCACACCGCACACGCACACACTCACACCCCCCACGCCCCCCCGCATTTTAACGCAGAAAACCAAAAATGACCCATTGTTATGATGTGGAAAAGCGCCGGAAAACCCCAGAACTGAATATTTTGGAAAAGCAGAAACCCCCAAGTTTTGTATGATGTAAAAGAAAAAACAAAAAACAACAACAAACAAAAAAACCCCAAACGAAAAACCGGCGCCAATTTGGGCCAAATCTGGGGTGAACCGCGGGCGGTTTGAGGGGCATTGCTGGGGATTATCTGGCGTGGATTCCTTCTCCGGAGCGGAATATCCGTTGCGGGTTATCCCAGCTGAGTTATCTGCTGTGGATTATGCCGGGTGGACCCCCTGGTGTAGGTCATCCCCACCCGTGTCCCCCCGTGCACCTTTGTACCCACACATAGCCACCGTCCGTCCGTGTCCGTCTCCTCCCCCCTGTCCTCCTCTGCGTGTCTCTCCGCCCTCCCGAGTGCTCTCCACCCGAACGTCCCCCCACACAAGGTTTTTCCCCCCGTGCGGGTTTTTTTTTTTTTTTTTCCCTGGGCCGTGCCCCCCGCGTCCCCTGCCCTCCAGTCTCGCGCCCCCGCTCCCCTGCTCCACCCCTCCCCTAACCCCTTTGCTTCTGGACCCCCAGCTCCGCACGGGCCACGGGCAGCCTGGGGAGCTTCACCCCGAGCCGTTCCTTTCCCCCCTGGGCAGCAGCGGTTCTCCCGCTGCTACAGGCAGGCGCTTTCTGGACGGGCGAGGGGCTGGGACGACCGGAGGGTGCCGCACGCTCCGGTCCGAGCGAGACGCTGTTCCCGGGGGACCTGGCGCAGGGAAAGGCGAGGGACTCTCCGCGCTGCCGGTGGCTCTTCAGAAGGGAACCGCGCTCTGGTTTTAGCGGCAGAAGGTGTCGGTCGGGCAGCCGCGTAGCACTGTGCTGAGCGACGGGGCAGGCGTCTGGCTTGTTGGAGTCCAGGCGTGTTTCTCGCCTCGCAGTCTCGATGCCAAAACAAGCAGGGGGTTCAGGTTCCCAAAGCCTTTGGACGTGGGAGCAAGACGACAGCTAGGTCTCTAGCAGCACGGTATTTCAGCCGTGTTGCTTGCTGCAAATGGCTTGCAGGCCAGGAGATGTTGAGAGGGGTCTGAAACAAAGAAAGGGAGCGTGGAAGTGGTTGGTTGAAGGCGGCAAATGAGGCAGCCGAAGGAAGCGAGCGGCTCAGCTGCCTTGGTGGACCAGCCCCTCCAGCCTCCCGAGTCTGGCGCGCCGCAGGCGGTCAAAGCGCAGGCGCCGCGCTCGCCGGCGGGAGCGGCAGGGAGCGCAGAGCTGCGCTGCCGTCCAGAGCGGCGAGGGAACCGGCAGGGCTCTAGGGCCATCTGGTGCGGCCAGCCGACGGGCCTCTTTGCTTTCCCTGTTTCACGTCTAATTCCTTTGCGTGCCGCAGGGCAGGGTGGTAAGTAACATCGCGCAGGTCTTATTTAAGTGGCAAGCCCTGCGCGGGAAGCCCGGGGCGTGCGCAGGATGAGCGGAGGGCACCGCGGCAGAGCCCGAGGGTCACCGGCGTATCGCTCGCTCGCAGATCGCGCGCTTGCCGGCGGTCTGCTCGCGTGCACCGCTTCCTGATAATCGTAGCTGCCCCTCTCACACAAAGCAGCTTTCAGTATCTCCTCGCGTGCCTTCAGGATGTCATCAGTGTCGCTTTTTTTTTCTTTTTTTTTAATAAAATCTCTCCAGGGTCTGTTGGCTCGCTGGTGTCACTCTCCCACCCCTGATGCCACCTGCAGATGAATCCAGCAATCCCGGGGGCTTACTCTGGGGGCAAAAAAGCCGAGCCAAGGCAAAGGTATTGACCAGGTTCCCTGCGCTGCTTCCCCCGGCTGGGTCCTGGGGTGAGGGGCGCGGAGAGAAAGGGCCAGCAGCCCTCTGCGAGCTGTCAAGCGCAGAGGACTGAAATGCTCGAGCCGCTTGGGTGCTTTTTGGGGGCGAGGCAATGGCTCTGGCTGCGTGGGCTGTGAGCGGGAGCAGGGGCAGAGAAGGGCGAGGCTTGTGGCCCCCCCCCCCCCCCCCCCGTAAGGCGGCGGCGGCGGCTGCGGGCGGCCCAAGGCGGGCCGGGGTGCGAGTCCTTTGTCCCCGCGGGGAGCGCTCGGGGCGCGGGGCTCGGTGTGGTGCTGCCGCCTGGCGTCCAAAAGCGGGTACTGCAGCTCGGGTGGCGCCCGGGGGCGGTGGGGCGTTTTGGCCGTGCCTCGGTGCTGCCGCCTGGCGTCCAAAAGCGGGTACTGCAGGCCGGGAGCCGCGCAGGGGCGGTGGCGTGCACGTGATCCCCGGTGCCGGTGGCCGGTACCGGGCATGCGACAGCGCGGCGCCCGCGATGCTCTCGCCGCCCGGGAGGTGCTGGCTGCTGCTGGCACGGCCGCCTCGGCCTCCGCTGCAGCCCCGCCCCGGCCCACGCCCCCGTCCTGGTGTGGAGCGGCCCCGCCCCTAGCGACGGGCCCCGCCCCTGGAGCTCCCCGGCAGGGGAAGGGCACCACCCCTAGCGACAGGCCCCGCCCCTGGAGACCACCCCGTGCGGTGTGTCAGGGCGGAGCTTAGCCGCGGGGGGCGGAGCCTTGCGGTGGTAAGGCGGAGCTTTGCCATGTGAGGGCGGAGCTTTGGCCGAGCATGCGCGCTGTGTCAGGGGCGGAGCTTAGCCGCGTGGGGCGGAGCCTTCCGGTGGTAAGGCGGAGCTTTGCCCGGTGAGGGCGGAGCCTCTACCGGCGCATGCGCAGTGCACGGGGGGGCGGAGCTTTGCAGTGGGAGGGCGGAGCTTTGCCCTGAAGGGCGGAGCTTTGGCCGAGCATGCGCGCTGTGTCAGGGGCGGGGCTTAGCAGCGGGGGGCGGAGCCTTGCGGTGGTAAGGCGGAGCTTTGCCGCGTGGGGGCGGGGCCTCAGCAGCGCATGCGCAGTGCATGGGGGGCGGAGCTTTGCAGTGGGAGGGCGGAGCTTTGCCCTGAAGGGCGGAGCTTTGGCCGAGCATGCGTGCTGTGTCAGGGGCGGAGCTTAGCCGCGGGGGGCGGAGCGCTGCCGTGTGAGGGCGGAGCTCCACGGGCGCATGCGTGCTGTGTTGGGGCGGAGCTTTGCGGCGTGGGGCGGAGCCTTGCCGCGGGGAGGGCGGAGCTTCGCTGGCGCATGCGTGCTGTGTCGGGGGCGGAGCTTAGCCGCGGGGGGCGGAGCGTTGCGGTGGTAAGGCGGAGCTTTACCGTGTGAGGGCGAAGCTCCACGGGCGCATGCGCGATGTGTCAGGGCGGAGCTTTGCCGCGTGGGGCGGAGCCTTGCCGCGGAGAGGGCGGAGCTTCACTGGCGCATGCGTGGTGTGTGCAGGGCGGAGCTTTGCTGCAGAGGGCGGGGTTTGCCGCGGGGAGGGCGGAGCTTCGCCAGCGCATGCGCGGTGCGTCGGGGGCGGGAATCGCGCGGTGGGCGGAGGTTCCCCGCGCGGAGGGGCCGGGGTGAGCCCGGGGCGGAGGGGAGCGGCGCGGTCGTTGGGCTGCGGCTGCAGGCAGCGAGGAGGTGAGCGGGGAAAGCCCCGAGGAGGGCGGCGGGAGGCACGGAGCGGGGAGGGTGCGGTGCCGTGTGGGAGCCGGGCGGGCGGAGCTTCCTGGAGCCGGTCCGGGGGGGCGCCGCGCCGCGCCGCTCCGGGGCCGCGCGGCGGGGGGGCGCCGCGCCGAGCCGCTCCGCTCCGGGGCCGGGCGGCGGGGGGGGCGCCGCGCCGAGCCGCTCCGCTCTGGGGCCGGGCGGCGGGGGGGGCGCCGCGCCGAGCCGCTCCGCTCTGGGGCCGCGCGGCGGGGGGGCGCCGCGCCGCGCCGCGCCGCTTGTGCCGGGCGGCGGGGGGGGCGCCGCGCCGAGCCGCTCCGCTCCGGGGCCGGGCGGCGGGGGGGCGCCGCGCCGAGCCGCTCCGCTCCGGGGCCGCGCGGCGGGGGGGCGCCGCGCCGCGCCGCTGAGCTCCGGGGCCGGGCGGCGGGGGGGCGCCGGGTCGGTGCCGGTGGGGGGGCGCCGGCCGGAGCCGGTGGCGGGGGCTGCCCGGAGCCGCGCTGGGGGCTCGGCGGGGCTTCCACGTGCGGCGGTGGCGTGGGGAACGGTGTCCCCGCAGGGTCCAAAAGCAGGGAGGGCTGCGTCTCGCGGCATTTTGGAGCCCGGGGCTTTTGGTCGGCCACGTTGGTTCCCCGGGCCGTGCCGGCAGGTGTAGTTTCTATGGTCGTGGCTGCCGGGCAAACCGCTTCTCTTTTTGCCTCCTCCTTTCCAGTGTCACCTTCTGCGTCCCGTGCAGAAAATCCTGCGTGCTTGATTCCGCTCGCTGCTCAGGTAATGGCGCGTCTGGGGCTGCGGGAGCGGGGAGAAACACTTGCCGGTTCAAGGACGCCACGGGTGCGCCACATCAAAGCCAGAGGAAAGGCAAATCTGCTGCCCGTGCAGAAAAGCCGAGGACAAACTGCAGGTAAGAGAGCGCACCTCGTTCCTGCAGTGCTCCCTTGGGCGTTATGGATGTTTGCCTTCCAGGCAAAAGAACAGACTTTGCTCTAGGAGAAATGAAGAGCTGCCTGTTCCCTTCTTTAGGGTCCGGTGTTTCACTTCTGGTTGGTCGTGCTAATTGGATGGGCGAGCTGGAAATAGCCTTTTGTTTTGATACGCAGAAGTCAATTGTTAGTAATACGCGGTGTCAGTAGAGTTCATTTTTGAGCACCTAGGTGCCAGTGGAAACGTAAGGAATGAAGCTCGATGGGAACTGATACTTAAGTTTAGTTTTCCGTGATTTTTCTCTGCCGTTCGGGCGTGGATGGCACGGTGTCCTGTGGCTCGGTCCACGTTCTGTTCCGTGGAGCCTTCGGTCTAGGACTTTGAAGTAAGGAAGTTTGTCCTTCCAGAAAAGGGCTAGTCGCTCCTAGGATTGAGGTGTGGACTTGCAGAGTCTCTTAGGCACGTGCTCGGAATTGGAGGCGAATTTCACTTGATGTTGCTGCTGTTTGTCTTCACAGTCTTACGGATCTGGCCTATTTCTTCCGAACACGGATTCGTCACGTGCAAATCGGGATACGGGTCGTCTGCGCTTCGTGCTGAGACAGGGATGAGCTCCCAAAGGCAAAAAATACAAGGTCGTGGGGGTTGGTTTTGTTTGTATTTGGGGGGGGGTGGGTGGGTGGATTTAAAAGAAAAAAAAGAGCGCAGTGTTGACTGGTGGCAGCCTGCAGAGCTCTTTTGCTGCCCGACCTCTCCTTTTCCTCTCTTGAACTCCTCTTTCGTGGCTGTAATTGTCGTTTGGAGAAGTTCAGAAGAGCGGTTCAGTGACTTGCCTGGGTCCGTGTGCCAGTAATACCGGGAAGGGAAGCGCTTGAACCGGTAGCAAATCAAGTTGGCTACAAGCAGAGGTTCTGAAGGAAGAACAACGATAACGGGAAGCAAATAGCAAGTTCCCAAAAAATGGGCGCGTGTCAAACGCATCCGAGTTTTACGGCCAAATGTTGTTTGGCAATATGTTCCAAACGGCTATTTTTTCCTTCCCTCGGTTGTAGTCTTTGCAAAACTTCACAAAACCAGGAAGCTTGGGACTCCTACCCAGCTTTATGCTACGGGTTTTTTTTTTTCCTCTCTCAGCAGAGTGTCAGCTGCCGCCGTTTCACCGTGGTCGCCCTTTCTTCTGCCGTGAAAGTGCAAGACGGACGGAAAGGCTCCATAGCGGTCTGCGAGTACAAGGTACGTCCGCGATGCGTGTCCGCGTTTTTCCTAAGGCGCTTGTAGTACGGACTTCAAAGTTAACGTCAAGAATGTGCCGGCTCTCCTTCCTTCTGTAGTTTTTCTAGGAACTGTTTTAAGGCAGATACTAAAAGTCAAAGAAGGTCTGCGCTGGAGCGTGTTAACGCCTGTGCAGAATCGGCTTCCCTCCGTTTATTTTGCCTTCCCGAAAGCGCAATCTTGTGTTTCTGTGCGCTTACTAGGAAAGGATATCGGGAAAACAATTTTATCCGAAAAGAGGAAAGGCAATGTTTGCAAGAGTTCAGAAGAAACAGGCTTTGTTTTTGTCATAAAAGCTGTGTGCTTTTTCAGTCAATAAGTTTTTAAAAAGGAGGATTTCAAAATACAAACCTGTATCTGCTGTATTATATAAATTATTAAAAAATAATTTTCTGCCTTTTTCCCTTTTTTCCGTCTCCGTTTTAGTTCACCCATGCGGGTTTTTAAATCACTTCCCGATGTTCTTAATCGCCGCTTCCTTTAAACACTTTCCTGACTCCTTTTCTCCTCTTTGCTGCTGCCTTTATTCCCCTGTATTTCTGTTTTAATTCTTTCTTGTCTTTCCTTAGGGCCCTCGTTTTTTGAATCTTCCTTCTCCGTCCCTCTAGTTCGCTGTCCTGTTTTTTAATTTTCCCATTTATTTCCCTAATCCCTGTGGCTTTTTCCATGTTCTAGGTTGACTTTTCCCCTGGGGGTTTAGCTGGGTTTAATTGTTTCTTCTCTTCCCTTAGTGTTCCCTCAGTGCCCTCGCTTTCTAAATTTTCCTTCCCCGATGGAGCTCCCTGTCGCTATTTATTAAGTTTTTTCCTTATTTCTTCCGTCGCCCTTGCTGTTCAAACGTCCTGCTTTCGGCTGGCAGAGAGTTAAGGTTCTTCCTAGTAGCTGGCACAGTGCTGCCGTTTGGATTTCGGATGAGCATCATGTTGGTAACGCGCTGACGTTTTGTTTGTCGCTAAGTAGCGCTGACACCACTCAAGGACCTTTCAGCTTCCCGTGCTCTGCCCGGTGCGCAAGAAGCTGGGAGGCGCCACAGGCAGCTCAGCTGCCCCAGACCGGCCGCAGCGCTATTCCCTACCGTGGGACGTCACGCTCGGTATGGAAACTGGGGGGGCGTTGGCCAGGAGTCAGCGATGGCAGCTCGGGGACGTGCTTGGCATCGGTCGGCGAGTGGTGAGCCCCTGTCTAGTGAAGCGCTTGCTTTGTATACTCTTATTGGTTTATTACTGCTACTACTGCTACTACTAGTGTTACTACTATTCTGTTGTCTTTTCCTTCAATTGTTAAACTGTTCTTACCTTAACCCCCGAGTTTTCTGACTTCCACCCTTGCAATTTTCTCCCGCGTAGCGGCTGTGTGGTGCTTGGCTGCTGGCTGGGGTTAAACCACGACAAAAGCTTCTGTCGACTTGTATTCCGTCTGCCGTTTCCATTTTTTAATTCTTCCTTGTCTCTATTAGGACCTTTGCTTTGTCCGTTTTCTTCCTACGTCTCTCTTTTAGTTCACTGTCCCTGTTTTTCATTTTTTTCTCTTTGTTGCCCTAATTCCCGTCACTCTTGAATTTTTTTTTGCTTTTATCCCGTTCCCTGTCTTTAGTTTGCAGTTAGTTCTTCTCTTTCCTTAGGGTCCTCCCTTTTAACAGCCTCGGAGGGGGCGTAGCTTCCCGCTGAGGAGCGGTTGGAGGAGGCGAGGTGGTTGTCAGCCGGGTCATCATTTAATAGTAAAGTATGAAATGGCACGTTGATTAATCATTTACCTTTTGGTTTTGTGGGAGCTGTGCTGGCTGCCTTTAGAATCAGCTGAGAATTTGAGGTGAGCTGGGTTGTAGAGGGGAGGCACCCGGGGCTGGCTATTTCACCCGAGCGCCACGGGCACTTTGTGTCTCCTGGCATCCTAGGCGCACCGAGTGACAGTCGCAGCATCTTTCTTTAGAATAGGCGTGGAGCAGGTGAGCGGAGCGGTAGGGTGCTTTTGAGGAGGAGGGTGTCGCAGAAGCGGTTGGCAGTAACCAGACCGATGCTGAATACCAGCGCTGTGTTTTAGTTTGTTAGTGGGTTGTGGGTTTGTGGGTTGGGAGTTTGGTGTTGGTTTTTTTGTTTGTTTTGGGTTTTTTTTGTTTTTTTGTTTGTTTTTTGTTTGTTTTTTTTTTTTTGTTTTTTTTTTGTTGTGTGGTTTCTGTGGTTTCTGTGGTTTCTGTGGTTTTTTGTTTTGGTTTGGTTTTTTTTGTTTTTTTTGTTGTGTGGTTTTTGTGTTTTTTTTGTTTTGTTTTAGATGACGAAGAGGAACCGGGTGAGTGCAGGAATGTTCTAGTTAGGTGTGTGGTGGTTTTCTTTTTTTTTTGAGGGTGGATTCAGATCCCTGGCCCTCTGAAAGCTCAGTTGCGGGATCAGGGCTGAGGAGGTAACAAGGGTAGGAATTGCAGGGAGGGGTTATAAAGTTGGTGTCGGGGAGAGGCCTGTCCAGGAGCAGTCTCCTTTGGGAAGGGCAAAGGAGCGGGTTACTGTTGTTAGCGCGCTGCTGACGTTTGCTGAGCAGGGCAGTTCCATCCTGTGTCTGTGCGTTTTGCTTTTGCGTAGTCTGTCTGTCTTCTGTGTCTCGTACCATGGCTTTCTCAGGTCTCGATGTTTCCGTAGCTCTTTGTGATCATCGGGCCCCTCGGGAGGCTTACCTCGAGGGCGTCTCGAACGCATCGCCTCATCGGCATAGCGTTTCTTGAGCCCTGCTTATCTTGCCGTCGTAGCTTAAAGCACGGACGTGTCCGGGAAGCGTCGCGTTCCAGATGTTTCCGAGGGATCGTCTGTTGCGGTGGCCGGCCGGGCGGTCTCCGCAGGTCTGCTTTTGAGAGTTACGTTTCTACGGTCGTCTTCAGGGGTTTCATCCCTGGTTCCTTAATGGTCTTAGGTCTTAAATCCTGGCTTGTCATGCATCCATTTATCTTTTTTAGATGGTAGTTTTATCTCCTGGGCCACGGCAGGCACCGTAGGGGTTCCGTGCCGGAGGCGTCTTCCCTACCGGAGTCGTTCCCGCTCGTGATCTTCTCGGGTCTCGAGGTCACGTCGTTTGTGGCATCTGTGTGCAGTGTCTGTCTGTGTGTCGGGGTTGGAGCCGCTCTGCCCAGGAGCGTTGCGATATTGGAGTTGGGGGTAGCATAGCCTCACGGTGATACGTCCATTTGTACAGTATCTGTAGGCAAAGATTGTACGGGCCATCTCGAGGCAAGCAGCTGTAGACAGGTGCCGCAGTTACTTCTGTTGTGTTTTGCGGGTGCCGGAGGCTGGACCGGCGCACGTAGCGAAGCGTCTTCTTCGCCTTGCCGTAGCGGAAGGTGAAACTTGGGAATCGTACGGAGCCCAAGGTTGTTTAGAGGTGCGCGGCGAGGCAGTTGCAGGGATAGCTCTGGAACCGGGGGGCTGTGCTGCAGTGGCAGCTGGGTGGTGTAAGTGTAGTGGTTTGAGTGAGCGGTGGTTGAAGGATTGTTCGGTTCCTGAATGTGCCTAACCTTGTACGTGTGAAGTATTTTATTGCAGGTCGTATGTAATGTTGAGAGTAATTTATTTCATATATACTATAGAATAAAAAAACCCCAGCTGGGGCATTTCCCTCCCCCCCGCTGCGTTTTTTTTCCCCCGGTCCCGGCTGCTCTGCGAGGCGATGATCATCGCCAAGGTTTGGGCGGAGGTCAGGCTCGGGCCGGGGTTTTCTCAGGCAGGGCGATTTTTTTTTTTTTTTTTTTTTTTTGAGGCCCTCGGGAACACCGTTCCCAGGGAGCGCCGCAGAGGCAGGGCGACGGTCCGTTGTGGCGTGCTGGTGGTGGAACGGATCGGCCGAGACCGAGGCGTGGTTTGGGTGGTAGCTGAATGAGCGGTGCGTTTGGAATGTATCTAACCTTTTATGATGGTGTGGGGGTGCTTTGTTTCTTTGCAGGTTCCAGGTGGAATTGAAATTTTTCCTTTGCAGACATGTAGAAAT
The DNA here is from genome assembly GCF_965183815.1 of Platalea leucorodia. Lineage (NCBI taxonomy): Eukaryota > Metazoa > Chordata > Aves > Pelecaniformes > Threskiornithidae > Platalea > Platalea leucorodia. The sequence goes on along the minus strand of NC_138831.1, from coordinate 122,977 downwards.
GAAAACAAAATGACAATTATGACAATTATCCCTGGGAGTCATAATTAATTTAAATTAAAAAAGAAATTACTCCCAGGGTAGGAGCTGGTTGCTACTGCTGCACCAGCCTTACCATTTTTTAATTTTTTTTTAGTTCATTTTTTTATAGTGTTTGTTATTTGGTTTTTTTTTCCTTTGTACTATATAAATATGTATACAAATATATACATACACCCTCCCAGGTGGGAGGAAGCAATGATTAAACTAGTAACACCACATCTTCCTATAACAATTCATTCCTCCCACATGGAAGGGCAATTCCCATCTTGTTATGAAACTGAATCAACTAATTATTCAAAGCAGTTACATTTCTCTGGCACCCCCTACAAAACAAAAGAAACAATAAACAACGAGAAATGCAAACACAATCATTCAAACAAAATTGTACACAGCACACAAAAGTGTAAAAAGCAAAACCCAGCGCGGCAAAAACCGACCTCGTCCAAAGCACCAAACTAGCCGACACAGTCCTCCCGGATGACAGAGAAGGTCCTCCAGAGCATAGAGATGAGCCAGAAAGTCCTCCCCGATGAGAAAGACTGTCCTTCAGACCATAGAGCTGCAAGGAGAAGTCCTCCCGGAGTATAGAGCGGCTCCGCAGACCATCGAGATGACAGCGAAAGTCGACCCAGACGATAGAGAAGGTCGTCCAGAGCATAGAGCTGAAACCAGAGGTCCCCTGGATGATCCAGAAGGTCGCCGAGCGCCTCGAGATTAAACTGGCGGTCCCAACCGGCGCATGCGCGGTGCGCCGGGGGCGGGCATGGGGCGGTGGGCGGAGGTTCCCCGCGCGGAGCGGAGCGGCGCGGTCGTTGGGCTGCGGCTGCAGGCAGCGAGGAGGTGAGCGGGGAAAGCCCCGAGGAGGACGGCGGTGCCTGCGGGGGAGCGGCCGGGCCGGCGGGAGGCACGGAGCGGGGAAGGTGCGGTGCCGTGTGGGAGCCGGCGGGCGGAGCTTCCTGGAGCCGGTCGGGGCCGGGGGCGCCGCGCCGCTCCGCTCGGGGGCCGGGCGGCGGGGGGGCGCCGAGCCGAGCCGCGCCGCTCCGGGGCCTGGCGGCGGGGGGGGGGCCGCGCCGCTCCGGGGCCTGGCGACGGGGGGGAGCCGTGCCGCTCCGGGGCCGGGCGGCGGGGAGGCGCCGCGCCGCTCCGGGGCCGGGCGCCGAGCCGCGCCGCTCCGGGGCCGGGCGGCGGGGGGGGCGCCGAGCCGCGCCGCTCCGGGGCCGCGCGGCGGGGAGGCGCCGCGCCGAGCCGCGCCGCTCCGGGGCCGGGCGCCGAGCCGCGTCGCTCCGGGGCCGGGCGGCGGGGAGGCGCCGCGCCGCGCCGAGCCGCTCCGGGGCCGGGCGGCGGGGAGGCGCCGAGCCGCGCCGCGCCGCTCTGGGGCCGGGCGGCGGGGAGGCGCTGCGCCGCGCCGCTCCGGGGCCGGGCGGCGGGGGGCACCGCGCCGCTTCGGGGCCGGGGGTCGGCGGGTCGGCGCCGGTGGTGGGAGGCCGGCCGGAGCCGGTGGCGGGGGCTGCCCGGAGCCGTGCTGGGGGCTCGGCGGGGCTTCCACGTGTGTCACCTTCTGCGTCCCGTGCAGAAAATCCTGCGTGCTTGATTCCGCTCGCTGCTCAGGTAATGGCGCGTCTGGGGCTGCGGGAGCGGGGAGAAACACTTGCCGGTTCAAGGACGCCACGGGTGCGCCACATCAAAGCCAGAGGAAAGGCAAGTCTGCTGCCCGTGCAGAAAAGCCGAGGACAAACTGCAGGTAAGAGAGCGCACCTCGTTCCTGCAGTGCTCCCTTGGGAGTTATGGATGTTTGCCTTCCAGGCAAAAGAACAGACTTTGCTCTAGGAGAAATGAAGAGCTGCCTGTTCCCTTCTTTAGGGTCCGGTGTTTCACTTCTGGTTGGTCGTGCTAATTGGATGGGCGAGCTGGAAATAGCCTTTTGTTTTGATACGCAGAAGTCAATTGTTAGTAATACGCGGTGTCAGTAGAGTTCATTTTTGAGCACCTAGGTGCCAGTGGAAACGTAAGGAATGAAGCTCGATGGGAACTGATACTTAAATTTAGTTTTCCGTGATTTTTCTCTGCCGTTCGGGCGTGGATGGCACGGTGTCCTGTGGCTCGGTCCACGTTCTGTTCCGTGGAGCCTTCGGTCTAGGACTTTGAAGTAAGGAAGTTTGTCCTTCCAGAAAAGGGCTAGTCGCTCCTAGGATTGAGGTGTGGACTTGCAGAGTCTCTTAGGCACGTGCTCGGAATTGGAGGCGAATTTCACTTGATGTTGCTGCTGTTTGTCTTCACTTTCCTTCCTTCCCCCACGGCTCCATCAGGAGCGGGAGCTCTGAATCATCATTTTGTTTTCAGTCTCAAACACGTTTTTTTACCCAAGGAGGTGCTACGTTTAGAAGTTAATGAGTTTTGTCACAAACGCGTCGGTCGATGCGATTGCGTCGCGATTGTTAAAACCCGCAAAATAACACCAGTCTTACGGATCTGGCCTATTTCTTCCGAACACGGATTCGTCACGTGCAAATCGGGATACGGGTCGTCTGCGCTTCGTGCTGAGACAGGGATGAGCTCCCAAAGGCAAAAAATACAAGGTCGTGGGGGTTGGTTTTGTTTGTATTTGGGGGCGGGGGGGGTGGATTTAAAAGAAAAAAAAGAGCGCAGTGTTGACTGGTGGCAGCCTGCAGGGCTCTTTTGCTGCCCGACCTCTCCTTTTCCTCTCTTGAACTCCTCTTTCGTGGCTGTAATTGTCGTTTGGAGAAGTTCAGAAGAGCGGTTCAGTGACTTGCCTGGGTCCGTGTGCCAGTAATACCGGGAAGGGAAGCGCTTGAACCGGTAGCAAATCAAGTTGGCTACAAGCAGAGGTTCTGAAGGAAGAACAACGATAACAGGAAGCAAATAGCAAGTTCCCAAAAAATGGGCGCGTGTCAAACGCATCCAAGTTTTACGGCCAAATGTTGTTTGGCAATATGTTCCAAACGGCTATTTTTTCCTTCCCTCGGTTGTAGTCTTTGCAAAACTTCACAAAACCAGGAAGCTTGGGACTCCTACCCAGCTTTATGCTACGGGTTTTTTTTTTTTCCTCTCTCAGCAGAGTGTCAGCTGCCGCCGTTTCACCGTGGTCGCCCTTTCTTCTGCCGTGAAAGTGCAAGATGGACGGAAAGGCTCCATAGCGGTCTGCGAGTACAAGGTACGTCCGCGATGCGTGTCCGCGTTTTTCCTAAGGCGCTTGTAGTACGGACTTCAAAGTTAACGTCAAGAATGTGCCGGCTCTCCTTCCTTCTGTAGTTTTTCTAGGAACTGTTTTAACGCAGATACTAAAAGTCAAAGAAGGTCTGCGCTGGAGCGTGTTAACGCCTGTGCAGAATCGGCTTCCCTCCGTTTATTTTGCCTTCCCGAAAGCGCAATCTTGTGTTTCTGTGCGCTTACTAGGAAAGGATATCAGGAAAACAATTTTATCCTAAAAGAGGAAAGACAATGTTTGTGAGAGTTCAGGCGTTCGGAAGAAACAGGCTTTGTTTTTGTCATAAAAGCTGTGTGCTTTTTCAGTCAATAAGTTTTTAAAATATCTTACAGTAGGTCTCGAAAAGCTTACTGCGATACTAGCGTCCGTACTAAAAGCGATCAAGGTCCAAGGAGAGACGTGGGCAAAAGAGGAGGAATCGGCGTCGCTTTCCCGAGAAGCATTGCCAGCCTTGTAAGTAGCGACAGCGAGTCCTGACGTGGTTTCGGTGAGTTACTGCTTCGGCAGCATCCTTTTTTCTTAACCTACAGCGTGTGATTTCTTACTTCAGCTGGAAAGAGATTTTCCAGAATGGAAATCTTTCTCATTCAAAGAAGTTGTGTTTTATGAGCTCCCCATCAGAGTGGGGATCTTCAGAGATGATGTGCTTGGCAGTGGAAGTCAGCAGCAGCAAGACTTTCCACTCTCTTAAAAAAAAAAAAAAAAAAAAAAAGTCCGTTTGCTTCCAAAGACCCGAGCACAGCACGTCTTCCAGAAGTTGATGGCATCGCTGGTTCTCAGTTGCAACAGCCGAGATGTCATCAACACGCGTTCCTCTGCGTGCTTCGGCGCAGCCAAAAGCGTTAGCAAATCTGCCGGTCCTTTTTGGTAGCCTTACGCGTTGCAGCCCCGGGGATTGGATTCTGCCCCCAAAGTAAAACCGTATGGGGGATCTCTTCTGTCATGGATTTTTCTCTCCTAGATGTAACTTTAGGAAAAAAAAGTTAAAATTGGATCTACAAACTGCCTTGCGTTGTTTCAGCTGTAACTGCCAACTAGCTGTGGCGTACAATTGCTTAGGTGTGTTTAAGCAGTTAGGTATTTGTTCTGAACGTTGACCAGGAGAGGCAACTGAACGTTACGGGGTGTTTTCCCCCCCGCTCTTTTGACGGAGTGCTCTGAAGTACTTTCTGTCTGGCTTTCAAGGGTGCGTTTCCCTGGCAGTTCAGCAGCATCTCTCTTGGGCGGCGCGGCTGGCCAGATGTCGCTCCTAATGACGTAAGGCGCAAAAAACCCCTGGTCAAATGATGACTGCGTATCTTGGAGACAGATAATCTACTGGTATCGATTCACAGCTGTGCAAGTTAAATTAACGCCAAAGGAAAATCCAGTCCTTCTCCAGCAGAAGTATTTTTATTGGATGTTTATAAACACACGCACAGCTTTTTTAGTATGAAGCGAATTGCTGCGATTTGTCCTTTGCTTTTCCTTTTCCCCTCGAAAGCGTTACGCTTCGCTTCCAGCTTTGTCGACCGAGCCAGCAAGATGTGCAGCAGCAGCTGCGAGGGCCGTAGCTGTTGCGGCGGACCTGTAAGCGTAGATTCTGATTGCGGTACGCCCTCGTCCTGCAGCCTCGCAGGGTCGTCTCCCTGCAGCCGTGCCGTAAGGAAGGGGTGAGACGTTTTCCAACGCCGGCAAGAGCGTGTGCTTGTATGCGAAGAACATGTTCGGAATCGTACCGGTTAGTCTTAATGCTGATGGGAAGCGTTCAGGTCGCTCTAGCTTTTAAAGGATGTCTTGTATTTGGAGCTGACCTGCTTACCTCGAATCCTCCTTGAGCTCAGCTGCTCTCCTCTCCCTTGCTCTGACTGAATTCCTCTACTCGCTGCTGTGCTATTTTTTTCACATGCTGAAATATCGCTTGGGCTTTTTGTTTTTCAGGTGTCTTGTTGCAAGCGTCTCGTGGTGCTCGCTAGGTACCCCCCGGCCCAGGTTGGCCTGCCTGTCGTGAAGCGTCCCGAGGGTAAGGGGCCGGCCCCGTGCCTGGAGGCTCCCGGCTCTGTCTCCGGCGGGTGCCCCGCGGGTGCGGCAGCGAGGGCTGCGTGGTGGGGCGAGTCCCGGGCCAAGAGGGAGCGGGGAGGTTCGTTGCCCCGGGGAGCCCGTCCCAGCGCGGGAACGGAGGGGGAGCACGGCAGAGCAGAGCCTGAGCGAGAGGTGCGGCACCGTCCCCCGGCAGGCTCCCCCCGCGGCGTGGGGCAGCCGCCGGCTTGCGGGCCGGGGGCCGGGGGGGGCTGCAGCCGTTTGGGGGGGCTGCCCCCATTTTATTTTTCTGGCGGAGCTCCCCTTTTCGGGGGGGCGCCTACATATGTAAATGGCATTATTAAAGTAGCTGTTTTCCTTGTTCTGTGCCTTTTTGGGGGGGGTGATTAAAAAGTGTGGAGGGGCCTGGGGGGTGATGATGTCATTTGGGGCCCCCCAACGTCACGGGGGGCGGGGGCGTGATGATGAAACAGAGGAGCAGGTGAGTGGGGGATGAAGGTGTCACGGGGAGGTTTCCCCCCAGAGAAGGGGGGGTCACAGTCCCAAAATGCCTGAAAACTCGTGTGTGTGTGTGTGTGTGTGTGATTAACCATGTGAAGAACTGGAAATACGGGTGCGAGGCATTGCAGTAGAAAAAAATCTCTCGCCTTTATATATATATATTGAAAAATAATATTCGTTTTTATGTGTGTGTATATATATATGTAAAAGGATTTCAAAATACAAACCTGTACCTGCTATGTTATAGAAATTATTAAAAAATCTCAATGGAGATAGATAGGGTTTTAAAATAAAAAAGAACTTGTCTCTATGTTAAGAAATAAAGGAGTTTAAAATGCAAAAAGAGATGATGTAGGTGAAGGAATTTAAACCAGAAGTCAGTCTGGATAGGTAGAAGTACCTACGCTTACCCTGTGTCACCGAGTAAGCCTAAGTAGGTATCCCGTGTAATCGAAGTAAAGGTTCTATGGAAGTGTAAACAGATAACTAAGTCTAAAGAGGTAGGATTGTAAGTAGATACCGAAGTCTAAAGAGAGAAGTCGAAGATATCAAAGTGTCAAAATATGCAAGTCCAAGAGCAAAATATCCAATATCCAAGAGCAACACAGTTTGGGGCTCCCAGGAAAGCTGAATCCGCCTGGATTTGTGCAGCTGGAAAGCAAGCACAAACACACCACACCGCACACGCACACACTCACACCCCCCCCGCCCCCCCGCATTTTAACGCAGAAAACCAAAAATGACCCATTGTTATGATGTGGAAAAGCGCCGGAGAACCCCAGAACTGAATATTTTGGAAAAGCAGAAACCCCCAAGTTTTGTATGACGTAAAAGAAAAAACAAAAAAGAAGAACAACAACAAACAAAAAAACCCCAAACGCAAAACCGGCGCCAATTTGGGCCAAATCTGGGGTGAACCACGGACAGTTTGAGGGGCATTGCTGGGGATTATCTGGCGTGGATTCCTTCTCCGGAGCGGAATATCCGTTGCGGGTTATCCCAGGTGAGTTATCTGCTGTGGATTATGCCGGGTGGACCCCCTGGTGTAGGTCATCCCCACCCGTGTCCCCCCGTGCACCTTTGTACCCACACATAGCCGCCGTCCGTCCGTCCGTCCGTGTCCGTCTCCTCCCCCCTGTCCTCCTCTGCGTGTCTCTCCGCCCTCCCGAGTGCTCTCCACCCGAACGTCCCCCCACACAAGGTTTTTCCCCCCGTGCGTTTTTTTTTTTTTTTTTCCCCTGGGCCGTGCCCCCCGCGTCCCCTGCCCTCCAGTCTCGCGCCCCCGCTCCCCTGCTCCACCCCTCCCCTAACCCCTTTGCTTCTGGACCCCCAGCTCCGCACGGGCCACGGGCAGCCTGGGGAGCTTCACCCCGAGCCGTTCCTTTCCCCCCTGGGCAGCAGCGGTTCTGCCGCTGCTACAGGCAGGCGCTTTCTGGACGGGCGAGGGGCTGGGACGACCGGAGGCTGCCGCACGCTCCGGTCCGAGCGAGACGCTGTTCCCGGGGGACCTGGCGCAGGGAAAGGCGAGGGACTCTCCGCGCTGCCGGTGGCTCTTCAGAAGGGAACCGCGCTCTGGTTTTAGCGGCAGAAGGTGTCGGTCGGGCAGCCGCGTAGCACTGTGCTGAGCGACGGGGCAGGCGTCTGGCTTGTTGGAGTCCAGGCGTGTTTCTCGCCTCGCAGTCTCGATGCCAAAACAAGCAGGGGGTTCAGGTTCCCAAAGCCTTTGGACGTGGGAGCAAGATGACAGCTAGGTCTCTAGCAGCACGGTATTTCAGCCGTGTTGCTTGCTGCAAATGGCTTGCAGGCCAGGAGATGTTGAGAGGGGTCTGAAACAAAGAAAGGGAGCGTGGAAGTGGTTGGTTGAAGGCGGCAAATGAGGCAGCCGAAGGAAGCGAGCGGCTCAGCTGCCTTGGTGGACCAGCCCCTCCAGCCTCCCGAGTCTGGCGCGCCGCAGGCGGTCAAAGCGCAGGCGCCGCGCTCGCTGGCGGGAGCGGCAGGGAGCGCAGAGCTGCGCTGCCGTCCAGAGCGGCGAGGGAACCGGCAGGGCTCTAGGGCCATCTGGTGCGGCCAGCCGACGGGCCTCTTTGCTTTCCCTGTTTCACGTCTAATTCCTTTGCGTGCCGCAGGGCAGGGTGGTAAGTAACATCGCGCAGGTCTTATTTAAGTGGCAAGCCCTGCGCGGGAAGCCCGGGGCGGCGCAGGATGAGCGGAGGGCACCGCGGCAGAGCCCGAGGGTCACCGGCGTATCGCTCGCTCGCAGATCGCGCGCTTGCCGGCGGTCTGCTCGCGTGCACCGCTTCCTGATAATCGTAGCTGCCCCTCTCACACAAAGCAGCTTTCAGTATCTCCTCGCGTGCCTTCAGGATGTCATCAGTGTCGCTTTTTTTTTCTTTTTTTTTAATAAAATCTCTCCAGGGTCTGTTGGCTCGCTGGTGTCACTCTCCCACCCCTGATGCCACCTGCAGATGAATCCAGCAATCCCGGGGGCTTACTCTGGGGGCAAAAAAGCCGAGCCAAGGCAAAGGTATTGACCAGGTTCCCTGCGCTGCTTCCCCCGGCTGGGTCCTGGGGTGAGGGGCGCGGAGAGAAAGGGCCAGCAGCCCTCTGCGAGCTGTCAAGCGCAGAGGACTGAAATGCTCGAGCCGCTTGGGTGCTTTTTGGGGGCGAGGCAATGGCTCTGGCTGCGTGGGCTGTGAGCGGGAGCAGGGGCAGAGAAGGGCGAGGCTTGTGGCCCCCCCCCCCCCCCCCCCCCGTAAGGCGGCGGCGGCGGCTGCGGGCGGCCCAAGGCGGGCCGGGGTGCGAGTCCTTTGTCCCCGCGGGGAGCGCTCGGGGCGCGGGGCTCGGTGTGGTGCTGCCGCCTGGCGTCCAAAAGCGGGTACTGCAGCTCGGGTGGCGCCCGGGGGCGGTGGGGCGTTTTGGCCGTGCCTCGGTGCTGCCGCCTGGCGTCCAAAAGCGGGTACTGCAGGCCGGGAGCCGCGCAGGGGCGGTGGCGTGCACGTGATCCCCGGTGCCGGTGGCCGGTACCGGGCATGCGACAGCGCGGCGCCCGCGGGGCGATGCCGCCGCAGCCGTTGCTGCCTCCCGGTAAGGAAGCGCCGCTCTCGCCGCCCGGGAGGTGCTGGCTGCTGCTGGCACGGCCGCCTCGGCCTCCGCTGCAGCCCCGCCCCGGCCCACGCCCCCGTCCTGGTGTGGAGCGGCCCCGCCCCTAGGGACGGGCCCCGCCCCTGGAGCTCCCCGGCAGGGGAAGGGCACCACCCCTAGCGACAGGCCCCGCCCCTGGAGACCACCCCGTGCGGTGTGTCAGGGCGGAGCTTAGCCGCGTGGGGCGGAGCCTTGCGGTGGTAAGGCGGAGCTTTGCCGCGTGAGGGCGGAGCCTCACCGGCGCATGCGCAGTGCACGGGGGGCGGAGCTTTGCAGTGGGAGGGCGGAGCTTTGCCCTGAAGGGCGGAGCTTTGGCCGAGCATGCGCGCTGTGTCAGGGGCGGGGCTTAGCCGCGGGGGGCGGAGCCTTGCGGTGGTAAGGCGGAGCTTTGCCGCGTGTGGGCGGAGCCTCACCAGCGCATGCGCAGTGCAGGGGGGGCGGAGCTTTGCAGTGGGAGGGCGGAGCTTTGCCCTGAAGGGCGGAGCTTTGGCCGAGCATGCGCGCTGTGTCAGGGGCGGAGCTTAGCCGCGTGGGGCGGAGCCTTGCGGTGGTAAGGCGGAGCTTTGCCGCGTGAGGGCGGAGCCTCACCGGCGCATGCGCAGTGCACGGGGGGCGGAGCTTTGCAGTGGGAGGGCGGAGCTTTGCCCTGAAGGGCGGAGCTTTGGCCGAGCATGCGCGCTGTGTCAGGGGCGGGGCTTAGCCGCGGGGGGCGGAGCCTTGCAGTGGTAAGGCGGAGCTTTGCCGCGTGGGGGCGGAGCCTCACCGGCGCATGCGCAGTGCAGGGGGGGCGGAGCTTTGCAGTGGGAGGGCGGAGCTTTGCCCTGAAGGGCGGAGCTTTGGCCGAGCATGCGCGCTGTGTCAGGGGCGGGGCTTAGCCGCGGGGGGCGGAGCCTTGCGGTGGTAAGGCGGAGCTTTGCCGCGTGGGGGCGGAGCCTCACCAGCGCATGCGCAGTGCAGGGGGGGCGGAGCTTTGCAGTGGGAGGGCGGAGCTTTGTCCTGAAGGGAGGAGCTTTGGCCGAGCATGCGTGCTGTGTCAGGGGCGGAGCTTAGCCGCGGGGGGCGGAGCGCTGCCGTGTGAGGGCGGAGCTCCACGGGCGCATGCGCGCTGTGTCGGGGCGGAGCTTTGCGGCGTGGGGCGGAGCCTTGCCGCGGGGAGGGCGGAGCTTCGCTGGCGCATGCGTGCTGTGTCGGGGGCGGAGCTAAGCCGCGGGGGGGCGGAGCGTTGCGGTGGTAAGGCGGAGCTTTGCCGTGTGAGGGCGGAGCTCCACGGGCGCATGCGCGCTGTGTCAGGGCGGAGCTTTGCCGCGTGGGGCGGAGCCTTGCCGCGGAGAGGGCGGAGCTTCGCTGGCGCATGCGTGGTGTGTGCAGGGCGGAGCTTTGCTGCAGAGGGCGGGGTTTGCCGCGGGGAGGGCGGAGCTTCGCCAGCGCATGCGCGGTGCGTCGGGGGCGGGAATCGCGCGGTGGGCGGAGGTTCCCCGCGCGGAGGGGCCGGGGTGAGCCCGGGGCGGAGGGGAGCGGAGCGGTCGTTGGGCTGCGGCTGCAGGCAGCGAGGAGGTGAGCGGGGAAAGCCCCGAGGAGGGCGGCGGGAGGCACGGAGCGGGGAGGGTGCGGTGCCGTGTGGGAGCCGGGCGGGCGGAGCTTCCTGGAGCCGGTCCGGGGGGGCGCCGCGCCGCGCCGCTCCGGGGCGGGGGGGCGCCGAGCCGCTGAGCTCCGGGGCCGGGCGGCGGGGGGGGCGCCGCGCCGAGCCGCTGAGCTCCGGGGCCGGGCGGCGGGGGGGGCGCCGCGCCGAGCCGCTGAGCTCCGGGGCCGCGCGGCGGGGGGGGCGCCGCGCCGAGCCGCTGAGCTCCGGGGCCGGGCGGCGGGGGGGGCGCCGCGCCGAGCCGCTCCGCTCCGGGGCCGCGCGGCGGGGGGGCGCCGCGCCGAGCCGCTCCGCTCCGGGGCCGCGCGGCGGGGGGGGCGCCGCGCCGAGCCGCTCCGCTCCGGGGCCGCGTGGCGGGGGGGGCGCCGCGCCGAGCCGCTCCGCTCCGGGGCCGCGCGGCGGGGGGGCACCGCGCCGAGCCGAGCCGCTCCGGGGCCGGGCGGTGGGGGGGCGCCGGGTCGGTGCCGGTGGGGGGGCGCCGGCCGGAGCCGGTGGCGGGGGCTGCCCGGAGCCGCGCTGGGGGCTCGGCGGGGCTTCCACGTGCGGCGGTGGCGTGGGGAACGGTGTCCCCGCAGGGTCCAAAAGCAGGGAGGGCTGCGTCTCGCGGCATTTTGGAGCCCGGGGCTTTTGGTCGGCCACGTTGGTTCCCCGGGCCATGCCGGGAGGTGTAGTTTCTATGGTCGTGGCTGCCGGGCAAACCGCTTCTCTTTTTGCCTCCTCCTTTCCAGTGTCACCTTCTGCGTCCCGTGCAGAAAATCCTGCGTGCTTGATTCCGCTCGCTGCTCAGGTAATGGCGCGTCTGGGGCTGCGGGAGCGGGGAGAAACACTTGCCGGTTCAAGGACGCCACGGGTGCGCCACATCAAAGCCAGAGGAAAGGCAAATCTGCTGCCCGTGCAGAAAAGCCGAGGACAAACTGCAGGTAAGAGAGCGCACCTCGTTCCTGCAGTGCTCCCTTGGGAGTTACGGATATTTGCTTTCCAGGCAAAAGAACAGACTTTGCCTTAGGAGAAATGAAGAGCTGCCTGTTCCCTTCTTTAGGGTCCGGTGTTTCACTTCTGGTTGGTCGTGCTAATTGGATGGGCGAGCTGGAAATAGCCTTTTGTTTTGATACGCAGAAGTCAATTGTTAGTAATACGCGGTGTCAGTAGAGTTCATTTTTGAGCACCTAGGTGCCAGTGGAAACGTAAGGAATGAAGCTCGATGGGAACTGATACTTAAATTTAGTTTTCCGTGATTTTTCTCTGCCGTTCGGGCGTGGATGGCACGGTGTCCTGTGGCTCGGTCCACGTTCTGTTCCGTGGAGCCTTCGGTCTAGGACTTTGAAGTAAGGAAGTTTGTCCTTCCAGAAAAGGGCTAGTCGCTCCTAGGATTGAGGTGTGGACTTGCAGAGTCTCTTAGGCACGTGCTCGGAATTGGAGGCGAATTTCACTTGATGTTGCTGCTGTTTGTCTTCACTTTCCTTCCTTCCCCCACGGCTCCATCAGGAGCGGGAGCTCTGAATCATCATTTTGTTTTCAGTCTCAAACACGTTTTTTTACCCAAGGAGGTGCTGCGTTTAGAAGTTAATGAGTTTTGTCACAAACGCGTCGGTCGATGCGATTGCGTTGCGATTGTTAAAACCCGCAAAATAACACCAGTCTTACGGATCTGGCCTATTTCTTCCGAACACGGATTCGTCACGTGCAAATCGGGATACGGGTCGTCTGCGCTTCGTGCTGAGACAGGGATGAGCTCCCAAAGGCAAAAAATACAAGGTCGTGGGGGTTGTTTTTGTTTGTATTTGGGGGCGGGGGGGGGGTGGATTTAAAAGAAAAAAAAGAGCGCAGTGTTGACTGGTGGCAGCCTGCAGAGCTCTTTTGCTGCCCGACCTCTCCTTTTCCTCTCTTGAACTCCTCTTTCGTGGCTGTAATTGTCGTTTGGAGAAGTTCAGAAGAGCGGTTCAGTGACTTGCCTGGGTCCGTGTGCCAGTAATACCGGGAAGGGAAGCGCTTGAACCGGTAGCAAATCAAGTTGGCTACAAGCAGAGGTTCTGAAGGAAGAACAACGATAACGGGAAGCAAATAGCAAGTTCCCAAAAAATGGGCGCGCGTCAAACGCATCCGAGTTTTACGGCCAAATGTTGTTTGGCAATATGTTCCAAACGGCTATTTTTTCCTTCCCTCGGTTGTAGTCTTTGCAAAACTTCACAAAACCAGGAAGCTTGGGACTCCTACCCAGCTTTATGCTACGGGTTTTTTTTTTTTCCTCTCTCAGCAGAGTGTCAGCTGCCGCCGTTTCACCGTGGTCGCCCTTTCTTCTGCCGTGAAAGTGCAAGACGGACGGAAAGGCTCCATAGCGGTCTGCGAGTACAAGGTACGTCCGCGATGCGTGTCCGCGTTTTTCCTAAGGCGCTTGTAGTACGGACTTCAAAGTTAACGTCAAGAATGTGCCGGCTCTCCTTCCTTCTGTAGTTTTTCTAGGAACTGTTTTAAGGCAGATACTAAAAGTCAAAGAAGGTCTGCGCTGGAGCGTGTTAACGCCTGTGCAAAGTCGGCTTCCCTCCGTTTATTTTGCCTTCCCGAAAGCGCAATCTTGTGTTTCTGTGCGCTTACTAGGAAAGGATATCGGGAAAACAATTTTATCCGAAAAGAGGAAAGGCAATGTTTGCAAGAGTTCAGAAGAAACAGGCTTTGTTTTTGTCATAAAAGCTGTGTGCTTTTTCAGTCAATAAGTTTTTAAAAAGGAGGATTTCAAAATACAAACCTGTATCTGCTGTATTATATAAATTATTAAAAAATAATTTTCTGCCTTTTTCCCTTTTTTCCGTCTCCGTTTTAGTTCACCCATGCGGGTTTTTAAATCACTTCCCGATGTTCTTAATCGCCGCTTCCTTTAAACACTTTCCTGACTCCTTTTCTCCTCTTTGCTGCTGCCTTTATTCCCCTGTATTTCTGTTTTAATTCTTTCTTGTCTTTCCTTAGGGCCCTCGTTTTTTGAATCTTCCTTCTCCGTCCCTCTAGTTCGCTGTCCTGTTTTTTAATTTTCCCATTTATTTCCCTAATCCCTGTGGCTTTTTCCATGTTCTAGGTTGACTTTTCCCCTGGGGGTTTAGCTGGGTTTAATTGTTTCTTCTCTTCCCTTAGTGCCCTCGCTTTCTAAATTTTCCTTCCCCGATGGAGCTCCCTGTCGCTATTTATTAAGTTTTTTCCTTATTTCTTCAGTCGCCCTTGCTGTTCAAACGTCCTGCTTTCGGCTGGCAGAGAGTTAAGGTTCTTCCTAGTAGCTGGCACAGTGCTGCCGTTTGGATTTCGGATGAGCATCATGTTGGTAACGCGCTGACGTTTTGTTTGTCGCTAAGTAGCGCTGACACCACTCAAGGACCTTTCAGCTTCCCGTGCTCTGCCCGGTGCGCAAGAAGCTGGGAGGCGCCACAGGCAGCTCGGCTGCCCCAGACCGGCCGCAGCGCTATTCCCTACCGTGGGACGTCACGCTCGGTCTGGAAACTGGGGGGGCGTTGGCCAGGAGTCAGCGATGGCAGTTCGGGGACGTGCTTGGCATCGGTCGGCGAGTGGTGAGCCCCTGTCTAGTGAAGCGCTTGCTTTGTATACTCTTATTGGTTTATTACTGCTACTACTGCTCCTACTAGTGTTACTACTATTCTGTTGTCTTTTCCTTCAATTGTTAAACTGTTCTTACCTTAACCCCCGAGTTTTCTGACTTCCACCCTTGCAATTTTCTCCCGCGTAGCGGCTGTGTGGTGCTTGGCTGCTGGCTGGGGTTAAACCACGACAAAAGCTTCTGTCGACTTGTATTCCGTCTGCCGTTTCCATTTTTTAATTCTTCCTTGTCTCTATTAGTACCTTTGCTTTGTCCGTTTTCTTCCTACGTCTCTCTTTTAGTTCACTGTCCCTGTTTTTCATTTTTTTCTCTTTGTTGCCCTAATTCCCGTCACTCTTGAATTTTTTTTTGCTTTTATCCCGTTCCCTGTCTTTAGTTTGCAGTTAGTTCTTCTCTTTCCTTAGGGTCCTCCCTTTTAACAGCCTCGGAGGGGGCGTAGCTTCCCGCTGAGGAGCGGTTGGAGGAGGCGAGGTGGTTGTCAGCCGGGTCATCATTTAATAGTAAAGTATGAAATGGCACGTTGATTAATCATTTACCTTTTGGTTTTGTGGGAGCTGTGCTGGCTGCCTTTAGAATCGGCTGAGAATTTGAGGTGAGCTGGGTTGTAGAGGGGAGGCACCCGGGGCTGGCTATTTCACCCGAGCGCCACGGGCACTTTGTGTCTCCTGGCATCCTAGGCGCACCGAGTGACAGTCGCAGCATCTTTCTTTAGAATAGGCGTGGAGCAGGTGAGCGGAGCGGTAGGGTGCTTTTGAGGAGGAGGGTGTCGCAGAAGCGGTTGGCAGTAACCAGACCGATGCTGAATACCAGCGCTGTGTTTTAGTTTGTTAGTGGGTTGTGGGTTTGTGGGTTGGGAGTTTGTTTTTTGTTTTTTGTTTTTTGTTTTTTGTTTTTTGTTTTTTGTTTTTTGTTTTTTGTTTTTTGTTTTTTGTTTTTTGTTTTTTGTTTTTTGTTTTTTGTTTTTTGTTTTTTGTTTTTTGTTTTTTGTTTTTTGTTTTTTGTTTTTTGTTTTTTGTTTTTTGTTGTGGTTTCTGTGGTTTCTGTGGTTTCTGTGGTTTCTGTGGTTTCTGTGGTTTCTGTGGTTTCTGTGGTTTCTGTGGTTTCTGTGGTTTCTGTGGTTTCTGTGGTTTCTGTGGTTTCTGTGGTTTCTGTGGTTTCTGTGGTTTCTGTGGTTTCTGTGGTTTCTGTGGTTTTTTTGGTTTTTTTTGTTGTGTGGTTTTTGTGGTTTTTTTTGTTTTGTTTTAGATGACGAAGAGGAACTGGGTGAGTGCAGGAATGTTGTAGTTAGGTGTGTGGTGGTTTTCTTTTTTTCTTGAGGGTGGATTCAGATCCCTGGCCCTCTGAAAGCTCAGTTGCGGGATCAGGGCTGAGGAGGTAACAAGGATAGGAATTGCAGGGAGGGGTTATAAAGTTGGTGTCGGGGAGAGGCCTGTCCAGGAGCAGTCTCCTTTGGGAAGGGCAAAGGAGCGGGTTACTGTTGTTAGCGCGCTGCTGACGTTTGCTGAGCAGGGCAGTTCCATCCTGTGTCTGTGCGTTTTGCTTTTGCGTAGTCTGTCTGTCTTCTGTGTCTCGTACCATGGCTTTCTCAGGTCTCGATGTTTCCGTAGCTCTTTGTGATCATCGGGCCCCTCGGGAGGCTTACCTCGAGGGCGTCTCGAACGCATCGCCTCATCGGCATAGCGTTTCTTGAGCCCTGCTTATCTTGCCGTCGTAGCTTAAAGCACGGACGTGTCCGGGAAGCGTCGCGTTCCAGATGTTTCCGAGGGATCGTCTGTTGCGGTGGCCGGCCGGGCGGTCTCCGCAGGTCTGCTTTTGAGAGTTACGTTTCTACGGTCGTCTTCAGGGGTTTCATCCCTGGTTCCTTAATGGTCTTAGGTCTTAAATCCTGGCTTGTCATGCATCCATTTATCTTTTTTAGATGGTAGTTTTATCTCCTGGGCCACGGCAGGCACCGTAGGGGTTCCGTGCCGGAGGCGTCTTCCCTACCGGAGTCGTTCCCGCTCGTGATCTTCTCGGGTCTCGAGGTCACGTCGTTTGTGGCATCTGTGTGCAGTGTCTGTCTGTGTGTCGGGGTTGGAGCCGCTCTGCCCAGGAGCGTTGCCATATTGGAGTTGGGGGTAGCATAGCCTCACGGTGATACGTCCATTTGTACAGTATCTGTAGGCAAAGATTGTACGGGCCATCTCAAGGCAAGCAGCTGTAGACAGGTGCCGCAGTTACTTCTGTTGTGTTTTGCGGGTGCCGGAGGCTGGACCGGCGCACGTAGCGAAGCGTCTTCTTCGCCTTGCCGTAGCGGAAGGTGAAACTTGGGAATCGTACGGAGCCCAAGGTTGTTTAGAGGTGCGCGGCGAGGCAGTTGCAGGGATAGCTCTGGAACCGGGGGGCTGTGCTGCAGTGGCAGCTGGGTGGTGTAAGTGTAGTGGTTTGAGTGAGCGGTGGTTGAAGGATTGTTCGGTTCCTGAATGTGCCTAACCTTGTACGTGTGAAGTATTTTATTGCAGGTCGTATGTAATGTTGAGAGTAATTTATTTCATATATACTATAGAATAAAAAAACCCCAGCTGGGGCATTTCCGTCCCCCCCTGCTGCGTTTTTTTTCCCCCGGTCCCGGCCGCTCTGCGAGGCGATGATCATCGCCAAGGTTTGGGCAGAGGTCAGGCTCGGGCCGGGGTTTTCTCAGGCAGGGCGATTTTTTTTTTTTTTTTTTTTTTGAGGCCCTCGGGAACACCGTTCCCAGGGAGCGCCGCAGAGGCAGGGCGACGGTCCGTTGTGGCGTGCTGGTGGTGGAACGGATCGGCCGAGACCGAGGCGTGGTTTGGGTGGTAGCTGAATGAGCGGTGCGTTTGGAATGTATCTAACCTTTTATGATGGTGTGGGGGTGCTTTGTTTCTTTGCAGGTTCCAGGTGGAATTGAAATTTTTCCTTTGCAGACATGTAGAAATGAAAACAAAATGACAATTATGACAATTATCCCTGGGAGTCATAATTAATTTAAATTAAAAAAGAAATTACTCCCAGGGTAGGAGCTGGTTGCTACTGCTGCACCAGCCTTACCATTTTTTAATTTTTTTTTAGTTCATTTTTTTTATAGTGTTTGTTATTTGGTTTTTTTTTCCTTTGTACTATATAAATATGTATACAAATATATACATACACCCTCCCAGGTGGGAGGAAGCAATGATTAAACTAGTAACACCACATATTCCTATAACAACTCATTCCTCCCACATGGAAGGGCAATTACCATCTTGTTATGAAACTGAATCAACTAATTATTCAAAGCAGTTACATTTCTCTGGCACCCCCTACAAAACAAAAGAAACAATAAACAACGAGAAATGCAAACACAATCATTCAAACAAAATTGTACACAGCACACAAAAGTGTAAAAAGCAAAACCCAGCGCGGCAAAAAACGACCTCGTCCAAAGCACCAAACTAGCCGACACAGTCCTCCCGGATGACAGAGAAGGTCCTCCAGAGCATAGAGATGAGCCAGAAAGTCCTCCCCGATGAGAAAGACTGTCCTTCAGACCATAGAGCTGCAAGGAGAAGTCCTCCCGGAGTATAGAGCGGCTCCGCAGACCATCGAGATGACAGCGAAAGTCGACCCAGACGATAGAGAAGGTCGTCCAGAGCATAGAGCTGAAACCAGAGGTCCCCTGGATGATCCAGAAGGTCGCCGAGCGCCTCGAGATTAAACTGGCGGTCCCAACCGGCGCATGCGCGGTGCGCCGGGGGCGGGCATGGGGCGGTGGGCGGAGGTTCCCCGCGCGGAGCGGAGCGGCGCGGTCGTTGGGCTGCGGCTGCAGGCAGCGAGGAGGTGAGCGGGGAAAGCCCCGAGGAGGACGGCGGTGCCTGCGGGGGAGCGGCCGGGCCGGCGGGAGGCACGGAGCGGGGAAGGTGCGGTGCCGTGTGGGAGCCGGCGGGCGGAGCTTCCTGGAGCCGGTCGGGGCCGGGGGCGCCGCGCCGCTCCGCTCGGGGGCCGGGCGGCGGGGGGGCGCCGAGCCGAGCCGCGCCGCTCCGGGGCCTGGCGACGGGGGGGAGCCGTGCCGCTCCGGGGCCGGGCGGCGGGGAGGCGCCGCGCCGCTCCGGGGCCGGGCGGCGGGGGGGCGCCGAGCCGCGCCGCTCCGGGGCCGCGCGGCGGGGAGGCGCCGCGCCGAGCCGCGCCGCTCCGGGGCCGGGCGGCGGGGGGGGGGGCCGCGTCGCTCCGGGGCCGGGCGGCGGGGAGGCGCCGCGCCGCGCCGAGCCGCTCCGGGGCCGGGCGCCGAGCCGCGCCGCTCCGGGGCCGGGCGGCGGGGAGGCGCCGAGCCGCGCCGCGCCGCTCTGGGGCCGGGCGGCGGGGAGGCGCTGCGCCGCGCCGCTCCGGGGCCGGGCGGCGGGGGGCACCGCGCCGCTTCGGGGCCGGGGGTCGGCGGGTCGGCGCCGGTGGTGGGAGGCCGGCCGGAGCCGGTGGCGGGGGCTGCCCGGAGCCGTGCTGGGGGCTCGGCGGGGCTTCCACGTGTGTCACCTTCTGCGTCCCGTGCAGAAAATCCTGCGTGCTTGATTCCGCTCGCTGCTCAGGTAATGGCGCGTCTGGGGCTGCGGGAGCGGGGAGAAACACTTGCCGGTTCAAGGACGCCACGGGTGCGCCACATCAAAGCCAGAGGAAAGGCAAGTCTGCTGCCCGTGCAGAAAAGCCGAGGACAAACTGCAGGTAAGAGAGCGCACCTCGTTCCTGCAGTGCTCCCTTGGGAGTTATGGATGTTTGCCTTCCAGGCAAAAGAACAGACTTTGCTCTAGGAGAAATGAAGAGCTGCCTGTTCCCTTCTTTAGGGTCCGGTGTTTCACTTCTGGTTGGTCGTGCTAATTGGATGGGCGAGCTGGAAATAGCCTTTTGTTTTGATACGCAGAAGTCAATTGTTAGTAATACGCGGTGTCAGTAGAGTTCATTTTTGAGCACCTAGGTGCCAGTGGAAACGTAAGGAATGAAGCTCGATGGGAACTGATACTTAAATTTAGTTTTCCGTGATTTTTCTCTGCCGTTCGGGCGTGGATGGCACGGTGTCCTGTGGCTCGGTCCACGTTCTGTTCCGTGGAGCCTTCGGTCTAGGACTTTGAAGTAAGGAAGTTTGTCCTTCCAGAAAAGGGCTAGTCGCTCCTAGGATTGAGGTGTGGACTTGCAGAGTCTCTTAGGCACGTGCTCGGAATTGGAGGCGAATTTCACTTGATGTTGCTGCTGTTTGTCTTCACTTTCCTTCCTTTCCCCACGGCTCCATCAGGAGCGGGAGCTCTGAATCATCATTTTGTTTTCAGTCTCAAACACGTTTTTTTACCCAAGGAGGTGCTACATTTAGAAGTTAATGAGTTTTGTCACAAACGCGTCGGTCGATGCGATTGCGTTGCGATTGTTAAAACCCGCAAAATAACACCAGTCTTACGGATCTGGCCTATTTCTTCCGAACACGGATTCGTCACGTGCAAATCGGGATACGGGTCGTCTGCGCTTCGTGCTGAGACAGGGATGAGCTCCCAAAGGCAAAAAATACAAGGTCGTGGGGGTTGGTTTTGTTTGTATTTGGGGGCGGGGGGGGTGGATTTAAAAGAAAAAAAAGAGCGCAGTGTTGACTGGTGGCAGCCTGCAGGGCTCTTTTGCTGCCCGACCTCTCCTTTTCCTCTCTTGAACTCCTCTTTCGTGGCTGTAATTGTCGTTTGGAGAAGTTCAGAAGAGCGGTTCAGTGACTTGCCTGGGTCCGTGTGCCAGTAATACCGGGAAGGGAAGCGCTTGAACCGGTAGCAAATCAAGTTGGCTACAAGCAGAGGTTCTGAAGGAAGAACAACGATAACAGGAAGCAAATAGCAAGTTCCCAAAAAATGGGCGCGTGTCAAACGCATCCAAGTTTTACGGCCAAATGTTGTTTGGCAATATGTTCCAAACGGCTATTTTTTCCTTCCCTCGGTTGTAGTCTTTGCAAAACTTCACAAAACCAGGAAGCTTGGGACTCCTACCCAGCTTTATGCTACGGGTTTTTTTTTTTTCCTCTCTCAGCAGAGTGTCAGCTGCCGCCGTTTCACCGTGGTCGCCCTTTCTTCTGCCGTGAAAGTGCAAGATGGACGGAAAGGCTCCATAGCGGTCTGCGAGTACAAGGTACGTCCGCGATGCGTGTCCGCGTTTTTCCTAAGGCGCTTGTAGTACGGACTTCAAAGTTAACGTCAAGAATGTGCCGGCTCTCCTTCCTTCTGTAGTTTTTCTAGGAACTGTTTTAACGCAGATACTAAAAGTCAAAGAAGGTCTGCGCTGGAGCGTGTTAACGCCTGTGCAGAATCGGCTTCCCTCCGTTTATTTTGCCTTCCCGAAAGCGCAATCTTGTGTTTCTGTGCGCTTACTAGGAAAGGATATCAGGAAAACAATTTTATCCTAAAAGAGGAAAGACAATGTTTGTGAGAGTTCAGGCGTTCGGAAGAAACAGGCTTTGTTTTTGTCATAAAAGCTGTGTGCTTTTTCAGTCAATAAGTTTTTAAAATATCTTACAGTAGGTCTCGAAAAGCTTACTGCGATACTAGCGTCCGTACTAAAAGCGATCAAGGTCCAAGGAGAGACGTGGGCAAAAGAGGAGGAATCGGCGTCGCTTTCCCGAGAAGCATTGCCAGCCTTGTAAGTAGCGACAGCGAGTCCTGACGTGGTTTCGGTGAGTTACTGCTTCGGCAGCATCCTTTTTTCTTAACCTACAGCGTGTGATTTCTTACTTCAGCTGGAAAGAGATTTTCCAGAATGGAAATCTTTCTCATTCAAAGAAGTTGTGTTTTATGAGCTCCCCATCAGAGTGGGGATCTTCAGAGATGATGTGCTTGGCAGTGGAAGTCAGCAGCAGCAAGACTTTCCACTCTCTTAAAAAAAAAAAAAAAAAAAAAAGTCCGTTTGCTTCCAAAGACCCGAGCACAGCACGTCTTCCAGAAGTTGATGGCATCGCTGGTTCTCAGTTGCAACAGCCGAGATGTCATCAACACGCGTTCCTCTGCATGCTTCGGCGCAGCCAAAAGCGTTAGCAAATCTGCCGGTCCTTTTTGGTAGCCTTACGCGTTGCAGCCCCGGGGATTGGATTCTGCCCCCAAAGTAAAACCGTATGGGGGATCTCTTCTGTCATGGATTTTTCTCTCCTAGATGTAACTTTAGGAAAAAAAAGTTAAAATTGGATCTACAAACTGCCTTGCGTTGTTTCAGCTGTAACTGCCAACTAGCTGTGGCGTACAATTGCTTAGGTGTGTTTAAGCAGTTAGGTATTTGTTCTGAACGTTGACCAGGAGAGGCAACTGAACGTTACGGGGTGTTTTCCCCCCCGCTCTTTTGACGGAGTGCTCTGAAGTACTTTCTGTCTGGCTTTCAAGGGTGCGTTTCCCTGGCAGTTCAGCAGCATCTCTCTTGGGCGGCGCGGCTGGCCAGATGTCGCTCCTAATGACGTAAGGCGCAAAAAACCCCTGGTCAAATGATGACTGCGTATCTTGGAGACAGATAATCTACTGGTATCGATTCACAGCTGTGCAAGTTAAATTAACGCCAAAGGAAAATCCAGTCCTTCTCCAGCAGAAGTATTTTTATTGGATGTTTATAAACACACGCACAGCTTTTTTAGTATGAAGCGAATTGCTGCGATTTGTCCTTTGCTTTTCCTTTTCCCCTCGAAAGCGTTACGCTTCGCTTCCAGCTTTGTCGACCGAGCCAGCAAGATGTGCAGCAGCAGCTGCGAGGGCCGTAGCTGTTGCGGCGGACCTGTAAGCGTAGATTCTGATTGCGGTACGCCCTCGTCCTGCAGCCTCGCAGGGTCGTCTCCCTGCAGCCGTGCCGTAAGGAAGGGGTGAGACGTTTTCCAACGCCGGCAAGAGCGTGTGCTTGTATGCGAAGAACATGTTCGGAATCGTACCGGTTAGTCTTAATGCTGATGGGAAGCGTTCAGGTCGCTCTAGCTTTTAAAGGATGTCTTGTATTTGGAGCTGACCTGCTTACCTCGAATCCTCCTTGAGCTCAGCTGCTCTCCTCTCCCTTGCTCTGACTGAATTCCTCTACTCGCTGCTGTGCTATTTTTTTCACATGCTGAAATATCGCTTGGGCTTTTTGTTTTTCAGGTGTCTTGTTGCAAGCGTCTCGTGGTGCTCGCTAGGTACCCCCCGGCCCAGGTTGGCCTGCCTGTCGTGAAGCGTCCCGAGGGTAAGGGGCCGGCCCCGTGCCTGGAGGCTCCCGGCTCTGTCTCCGGCGGGTGCCCCGCGGGTGCGGCAGCGAGGGCTGCGTGGTGGGGCGAGTCCCGGGCCAAGAGGGAGCGGGGAGGTTCGTTGCCCCGGGGAGCCCGTCCCAGCGCGGGAACGGAGGGGGAGCACGGCAGAGCAGAGCCTGAGCGAGAGGTGCGGCACCGTCCCCCGGCAGGCTCCCCCCGCGGCGTGGGGCAGCCGCCGGCTTGCGGGCCGGGGGCCGGGGGGGGCTGCAGCCGTTTGGGGGGGCTGCCCCCATTTTATTTTTCTGGCGGAGCTCCCCTTTTCGGGGGGGCGCCTACATATGTAAATGGCATTATTAAAGTAGCTGTTTTCCTTGTTCTGTGCCTTTTTGGGGGGGGTGATTAAAAAGTGTGGAGGGGCCTGGGGGGTGATGATGTCATTTGGGGCCCCCCAACGTCACGGGGGGCGGGGGCGTGATGATGAAACAGAGGAGCAGGTGAGTGGGGGATGAAGGTGTCACGGGGAGGTTTCCCCCCAGAGAAGGGGGGGTCACAGTCCCAAAATGCCTGAAAACTCGTGTGTGTGTGTGTGTGTGTGTGATTAACCATGTGAAGAACTGGAAATACGGGTGCGAGGCATTGCAGTAGAAAAAAATCTCTCGCCTTTATATATATATATTGAAAAATAATATTCGTTTTTATGTGTGTGTATATATATATGTAAAAGGATTTCAAAATACAAACCTGTACCTGCTATGTTATAGAAATTATTAAAAAATCTCAATGGAGATAGATAGGGTTTTAAAATAAAAAAGAACTTGTCTCTATGTTAAGAAATAAAGGAGTTTAAAATGCAAAAAGAGATGATGTAGGTGAAGGAATTTAAACCAGAAGTCAGTCTGGATAGGTAGAAGTACCTACGCTTACCCTGTGTCACCGAGTAAGCCTAAGTAGGTATCCCGTGTAATCGAAGTAAAGGTTCTATGGAAGTGTAAACAGATAACTAAGTCTAAAGAGGTAGGATTGTAAGTAGATACCGAAGTCTAAAGAGAGAAGTCGAAGATATCAAAGTGTCAAAATATGCAAGTCCAAGAGCAAAATATCCAATATCCAAGAGCAACACAGTTTGGGGCTCCCAGGAAAGCTGAATCCGCCTGGATTTGTGCAGCTGGAAAGCAAGCACAAACACACCACACCGCACACGCACACACTCACACCCCCCCCGCCCCCCCGCATTTTAACGCAGAAAACCAAAAATGACCCATTGTTATGATGTGGAAAAGCGCCGGAGAACCCCAGAACTGAATATTTTGGAAAAGCAGAAACCCCCAAGTTTTGTATGACGTAAAAGAAAAAACAAAAAAGAAGAACAACAACAAACAAAAAAACCCCAAACGCAAAACCGGCGCCAATTTGGGCCAAATCTGGGGTGAACCACGGACAGTTTGAGGGGCATTGCTGGGGATTATCTGGCGTGGATTCCTTCTCCGGAGCGGAATATCCGTTGCGGGTTATCCCAGGTGAGTTATCTGCTGTGGATTATGCCGGGTGGACCCCCTGGTGTAGGTCATCCCCACCCGTGTCCCCCCGTGCACCTTTGTACCCACACATAGCCGCCGTCCGTCCGTCCGTCCGTGTCCGTCTCCTCCCCCCTGTCCTCCTCTGCGTGTCTCTCCGCCCTCCCGAGTGCTCTCCACCCGAACGTCCCCCCACACAAGGTTTTTCCCCCCGTGCGTTTTTTTTTTTTTTTTTCCCCTGGGCCGTGCCCCCCGCGTCCCCTGCCCTCCAGTCTCGCGCCCCCGCTCCCCTGCTCCACCCCTCCCCTAACCCCTTTGCTTCTGGACCCCCAGCTCCGCACGGGCCACGGGCAGCCTGGGGAGCTTCACCCCGAGCCGTTCCTTTCCCCCCTGGGCAGCAGCGGTTCTGCCGCTGCTACAGGCAGGCGCTTTCTGGACGGGCGAGGGGCTGGGACGACCGGAGGCTGCCGCACGCTCCGGTCCGAGCGAGACGCTGTTCCCGGGGGACCTGGCGCAGGGAAAGGCGAGGGACTCTCCGCGCTGCCGGTGGCTCTTCAGAAGGGAACCGCGCTCTGGTTTTAGCGGCAGAAGGTGTCGGTCGGGCAGCCGCGTAGCACTGTGCTGAGCGACGGGGCAGGCGTCTGGCTTGTTGGAGTCCAGGCGTGTTTCTCGCCTCGCAGTCTCGATGCCAAAACAAGCAGGGGGTTCAGGTTCCCAAAGCCTTTGGACGTGGGAGCAAGATGACAGCTAGGTCTCTAGCAGCACGGTATTTCAGCCGTGTTGCTTGCTGCAAATGGCTTGCAGGCCAGGAGATGTTGAGAGGGGTCTGAAACAAAGAAAGGGAGCGTGGAAGTGGTTGGTTGAAGGCGGCAAATGAGGCAGCCGAAGGAAGCGAGCGGCTCAGCTGCCTTGGTGGACCAGCCCCTCCAGCCTCCCGAGTCTGGCGCGCCGCAGGCGGTCAAAGCGCAGGCGCCGCGCTCGCTGGCGGGAGCGGCAGGGAGCGCAGAGCTGCGCTGCCGTCCAGAGCGGCGAGGGAACCGGCAGGGCTCTAGGGCCATCTGGTGCGGCCAGCCGACGGGCCTCTTTGCTTTCCCTGTTTCACGTCTAATTCCTTTGCGTGCCGCAGGGCAGGGTGGTAAGTAACATCGCGCAGGTCTTATTTAAGTGGCAAGCCCTGCGCGGGAAGCCCGGGGCGGCGCAGGATGAGCGGAGGGCACCGCGGCAGAGCCCGAGGGTCACCGGCGTATCGCTCGCTCGCAGATCGCGCGCTTGCCGGCGGTCTGCTCGCGTGCACCGCTTCCTGATAATCGTAGCTGCCCCTCTCACACAAAGCAGCTTTCAGTATCTCCTCGCGTGCCTTCAGGATGTCATCAGTGTCGCTTTTTTTTTCTTTTTTTTTAATAAAATCTCTCCAGGGTCTGTTGGCTCGCTGGTGTCACTCTCCCACCCCTGATGCCACCTGCAGATGAATCCAGCAATCCCGGGGGCTTACTCTGGGGGCAAAAAAGCCGAGCCAAGGCAAAGGTATTGACCAGGTTCCCTGCGCTGCTTCCCCCGGCTGGGTCCTGGGGTGAGGGGCGCGGAGAGAAAGGGCCAGCAGCCCTCTGCGAGCTGTCAAGCGCAGAGGACTGAAATGCTCGAGCCGCTTGGGTGCTTTTTGGGGGCGAGGCAATGGCTCTGGCTGCGTGGGCTGTGAGCGGGAGCAGGGGCAGAGAAGGGCGAGGCTTGTGGCCCCCCCCCCCCCCCCCCCCCCGTAAGGCGGCGGCGGCGGCTGCGGGCGGCCCAAGGCGGGCCGGGGTGCGAGTCCTTTGTCCCCGCGGGGAGCGCTCGGGGCGCGGGGCTCGGTGTGGTGCTGCCGCCTGGCGTCCAAAAGCGGGTACTGCAGCTCGGGTGGCGCCCGGGGGCGGTGGGGCGTTTTGGCCGTGCCTCGGTGCTGCCGCCTGGCGTCCAAAAGCGGGTACTGCAGGCCGGGAGCCGCGCAGGGGCGGTGGCGTGCACGTGATCCCCGGTGCCGGTGGCCGGTACCGGGCATGCGACAGCGCGGCGCCCGCGGGGCGATGCCGCCGCAGCCGTTGCTGCCTCCCGGTAAGGAAGCGCCGCTCTCGCCGCCCGGGAGGTGCTGGCTGCTGCTGGCACGGCCGCCTCGGCCTCCGCTGCAGCCCCGCCCCGGCCCACGCCCCCGTCCTGGTGTGGAGCGGCCCCGCCCCTAGGGACGGGCCCCGCCCCTGGAGCTCCCCGGCAGGGGAAGGGCACCACCCCTAGCGACAGGCCCCGCCCCTGGAGACCACCCCGTGCGGTGTGTCAGGGCGGAGCTTAGCCGCGTGGGGCGGAGCCTTGCGGTGGTAAGGCGGAGCTTTGCCGCGTGAGGGCGGAGCCTCACCGGCGCATGCGCAGTGCACGGGGGGCGGAGCTTTGCAGTGGGAGGGCGGAGCTTTGCCCTGAAGGGCGGAGCTTTGGCCGAGCATGCGCGCTGTGTCAGGGGCGGGGCTTAGCCGCGGGGGGCGGAGCCTTGCGGTGGTAAGGCGGAGCTTTGCCGCGTGTGGGCGGAGCCTCACCAGCGCATGCGCAGTGCAGGGGGGGCGGAGCTTTGCAGTGGGAGGGCGGAGCTTTGCCCTGAAGGGCGGAGCTTTGGCCGAGCATGCGCGCTGTGTCAGGGGCGGAGCTTAGCCGCGTGGGGCGGAGCCTTGCGGTGGTAAGGCGGAGCTTTGCCGCGTGAGGGCGGAGCCTCACCGGCGCATGCGCAGTGCACGGGGGGCGGAGCTTTGCAGTGGGAGGGCGGAGCTTTGCCCTGAAGGGCGGAGCTTTGGCCGAGCATGCGCGCTGTGTCAGGGGCGGGGCTTAGCCGCGGGGGGCGGAGCCTTGCAGTGGTAAGGCGGAGCTTTGCCGCGTGGGGGCGGAGCCTCACCGGCGCATGCGCAGTGCAGGGGGGGCGGAGCTTTGCAGTGGGAGGGCGGAGCTTTGCCCTGAAGGGCGGAGCTTTGGCCGAGCATGCGCGCTGTGTCAGGGGCGGGGCTTAGCCGCGGGGGGCGGAGCCTTGCGGTGGTAAGGCGGAGCTTTGCCGCGTGGGGGCGGAGCCTCACCAGCGCATGCGCAGTGCAGGGGGGGCGGAGCTTTGCAGTGGGAGGGCGGAGCTTTGTCCTGAAGGGAGGAGCTTTGGCCGAGCATGCGTGCTGTGTCAGGGGCGGAGCTTAGCCGCGGGGGGCGGAGCGCTGCCGTGTGAGGGCGGAGCTCCACGGGCGCATGCGCGCTGTGTCGGGGCGGAGCTTTGCGGCGTGGGGCGGAGCCTTGCCGCGGGGAGGGCGGAGCTTCGCTGGCGCATGCGTGCTGTGTCGGGGGCGGAGCTAAGCCGCGGGGGGGCGGAGCGTTGCGGTGGTAAGGCGGAGCTTTGCCGTGTGAGGGCGGAGCTCCACGGGCGCATGCGCGCTGTGTCAGGGCGGAGCTTTGCCGCGTGGGGCGGAGCCTTGCCGCGGAGAGGGCGGAGCTTCGCTGGCGCATGCGTGGTGTGTGCAGGGCGGAGCTTTGCTGCAGAGGGCGGGGTTTGCCGCGGGGAGGGCGGAGCTTCGCCAGCGCATGCGCGGTGCGTCGGGGGCGGGAATCGCGCGGTGGGCGGAGGTTCCCCGCGCGGAGGGGCCGGGGTGAGCCCGGGGCGGAGGGGAGCGGAGCGGTCGTTGGGCTGCGGCTGCAGGCAGCGAGGAGGTGAGCGGGGAAAGCCCCGAGGAGGGCGGCGGGAGGCACGGAGCGGGGAGGGTGCGGTGCCGTGTGGGAGCCGGGCGGGCGGAGCTTCCTGGAGCCGGTCCGGGGGGGCGCCGCGCCGCGCCGCTCCGGGGCGGGGGGGCGCCGAGCCGCTGAGCTCCGGGGCCGGGCGGCGGGGGGGGCGCCGCGCCGAGCCGCTGAGCTCCGGGGCCGGGCGGCGGGGGGGGCGCCGCGCCGAGCCGCTGAGCTCCGGGGCCGGGCGGCGGGGGGGGCGCCGCGCCGAGCCGCTGAGCTCCGGGGCCGGGCGGCGGGGGGGGCGCCGCGCCGAGCCGCTCCGCTCCGGGGCCGCGCGGCGGGGGGGGCGCCGCGCCGAGCCGCTCCGCTCCGGGGCCGCGCGGCGGGGGGGCGCCGCGCCGAGCCGCTCCGCTCCGGGGCCGCGTGGCGGGGGGGGCGCCGCGCCGAGCCGCTCCGCTCCGGGGCCGCGCGGCGGGGGGGGCGCCGCGCCGAGCCGAGCCGCTCCGGGGCCGGGCGGTGGGGGGGCGCCGGGTCGGTGCCGGTGGGGGGGCGCCGGCCGGAGCCGGTGGCGGGGGCTGCCCGGAGCCGCGCTGGGGGCTCGGCGGGGCTTCCACGTGCGGCGGTGGCGTGGGGAACGGTGTCCCCGCAGGGTCCAAAAGCAGGGAGGGCTGCGTCTCGCGGCATTTTGGAGCCCGGGGCTTTTGGTCGGCCACGTTGGTTCCCCGGGCCGTGCCGGCAGGTGTAGTTTCTATGGTCGTGGCTGCCGGGCAAACCGCTTCTCTTTTTGCCTCCTC
Organism: Platalea leucorodia; assembly: GCF_965183815.1. Taxonomy (NCBI): domain Eukaryota; kingdom Metazoa; phylum Chordata; class Aves; order Pelecaniformes; family Threskiornithidae; genus Platalea; species Platalea leucorodia. The sequence goes on along the minus strand of NC_138831.1, from coordinate 94,613 downwards.
CTTTCCAGTGTCACCTTCTGCGTCCCGTGCAGAAAATCCTGCGTGCTTGATTCCGCTCGCTGCTCAGGTAATGGCGCGTCTGGGGCTGCGGGAGCGGGGAGAAACACTTGCCGGTTCAAGGACGCCACGGGTGCGCCACATCAAAGCCAGAGGAAAGGCAAATCTGCTGCCCGTGCAGAAAAGCCGAGGACAAACTGCAGGTAAGAGAGCGCACCTCGTTCCTGCAGTGCTCCCTTGGGAGTTACGGATATTTGCTTTCCAGGCAAAAGAACAGACTTTGCCTTAGGAGAAATGAAGAGCTGCCTGTTCCCTTCTTTAGGGTCCGGTGTTTCACTTCTGGTTGGTCGTGCTAATTGGATGGGCGAGCTGGAAATAGCCTTTTGTTTTGATACGCAGAAGTCAATTGTTAGTAATACGCGGTGTCAGTAGAGTTCATTTTTGAGCACCTAGGTGCCAGTGGAAACGTAAGGAATGAAGCTCGATGGGAACTGATACTTAAATTTAGTTTTCCGTGATTTTTCTCTGCCGTTTGGGCGTGGATGGCACGGTGTCCTGTGGCTCGGTCCACGTTCTGTTCCGTGGAGCCTTCGGTCTAGGACTTTGAAGTAAGGAAGTTTGTCCTTCCAGAAAAGGGCTAGTCGCTCCTAGGATTGAGGTGTGGACTTGCAGAGTCTCTTAGGCACGTGCTCGGAATTGGAGGCGAATTTCACTTGATGTTGCTGCTGTTTGTCTTCACTTTCCTTCCTTCCCCCACGGCTCCATCAGGAGCGGGAGCTCTGAATCATCATTTTGTTTTCAGTCTCAAACACGTTTTTTTACCCAAGGAGGTGCTGCGTTTAGAAGTTAATGAGTTTTGTCACAAACGCGTCGGTCGATGCGATTGCGTTGCGATTGTTAAAACCCGCAAAATAACACCAGTCTTACGGATCTGGCCTATTTCTTCCGAACACGGATTCGTCACGTGCAAATCGGGATACGGGTCGTCTGCGCTTCGTGCTGAGACAGGGATGAGCTCCCAAAGGCAAAAAATACAAGGTCGTGGGGGTTGTTTTTGTTTGTATTTGGGGGCGGGGGGGGGGTGGATTTAAAAGAAAAAAAAGAGCGCAGTGTTGACTGGTGGCAGCCTGCAGAGCTCTTTTGCTGCCCGACCTCTCCTTTTCCTCTCTTGAACTCCTCTTTCGTGGCTGTAATTGTCGTTTGGAGAAGTTCAGAAGAGCGGTTCAGTGACTTGCCTGGGTCCGTGTGCCAGTAATACCGGGAAGGGAAGCGCTTGAACCGGTAGCGAATCAAGTTGGCTACAAGCAGAGGTTCTGAAGGAAGAACAACGATAACGGGAAGCAAATAGCAAGTTCCCAAAAAATGGGCGCGCGTCAAACGCATCCGAGTTTTACGGCCAAATGTTGTTTGGCAATATGTTCCAAACGGCTATTTTTTCCTTCCCTCGGTTGTAGTCTTTGCAAAACTTCACAAAACCAGGAAGCTTGGGACTCCTACCCAGCTTTATGCTACGGGTTTTTTTTTTTTCCTCTCTCAGCAGAGCGTCAGCTGCCGCCGTTTCACCGTGGTCGCCCTTTCTTCTGCCGTGAAAGTGCAAGACGGACGGAAAGGCTCCATAGCGGTCTGCGAGTACAAGGTACGTCCGCGATGCGTGTCCGCGTTTTTCCTAAGGCGCTTGTAGTACGGACTTCAAAGTTAACGTCAAGAATGTGCCGGCTCTCCTTCCTTCTGTAGTTTTTCTAGGAACTGTTTTAAGGCAGATACTAAAAGTCAAAGAAGGTCTGCGCTGGAGCGTGTTAACGCCTGTGCAAAGTCGGCTTCCCTCCGTTTATTTTGCCTTCCCGAAAGCGCAATCTTGTGTTTCTGTGCGCTTACTAGGAAAGGATATCGGGAAAACAATTTTATCCGAAAAGAGGAAAGGCAGTGTTTGCAAGAGTTCAGAAGAAACAGGCTTTGTTTTTGTCATAAAAGCTGTGTGCTTTTTCAGTCAATAAGTTTTTAAAAAGGAGGATTTCAAAATACAAACCTGTATCTGCTGTATTATATAAATTATTAAAAAATAATTTTCTGCCTTTTTCCCTTTTTTCCGTCTCCGTTTTAGTTCACCCATGCGGGTTTTTAAATCACTTCCCGATGTTCTTAATCGCCGCTTCCTTTAAACACTTTCCTGACTCCTTTTCTCCTCTTTGCTGCTGCCTTTATTCCCCTGTATTTCTGTTTTAATTCTTTCTTGTCTTTCCTTAGGGCCCTCGTTTTTTGAATCTTCCTTCTCCGTCCCTCTAGTTCGCTGTCCTGTTTTTTAATTTTCCCATTTATTTCCCTAATCCCTGTGGCTTTTTCCATGTTCTAGGTTGACTTTTCCCCTGGGGGTTTAGCTGGGTTTAATTGTTTCTTCTCTTCCCTTAGTGCCCTCGCTTTCTAAATTTTCCTTCCCCGATGGAGCTCCCTGTCGCTATTTATTAAGTTTTTTCCTTATTTCTTCAGTCGCCCTTGCTGTTCAAACGTCCTGCTTTCGGCTGGCAGAGAGTTAAGGTTCTTCCTAGTAGCTGGCACAGTGCTGCCGTTTGGATTTCGGATGAGCATCATGTTGGTAACGCGCTGACGTTTTGTTTGTCGCTAAGTAGCGCTGACACCACTCAAGGACCTTTCAGCTTCCCGTGCTCTGCCCGGTGCGCAAGAAGCTGGGAGGCGCCACAGGCAGCTCGGCTGCCCCAGACCGGCCGCAGCGCTATTCCCTACCGTGGGACGTCACGCTCGGTCTGGAAACTGGGGGGGCGTTGGCCAGGAGTCAGCGATGGCAGCTCGGGGACGTGCTTGGCATCGGTCGGCGAGTGGTGAGCCCCTGTCTAGTGAAGCGCTTGCTTTGTATACTCTTATTGGTTTATTACTGCTACTACTGCTCCTACTAGTGTTACTACTATTCTGTTGTCTTTTCCTTCAATTGTTAAACTGTTCTTACCTTAACCCCCGAGTTTTCTGACTTCGACCCTTGCAATTTTCTCCCGCGTAGCGGCTGTGTGGTGCTTGGCTGCTGGCTGGGGTTAAACCACGACAAAAGCTTCTGTCGACTTGTATTCCGTCTGCCGTTTCCATTTTTTAATTCTTCCTTGTCTCTATTAGTACCTTTGCTTTGTCCGTTTTCTTCCTACGTCTCTCTTTTAGTTCACTGTCCCTGTTTTTCATTTTTTTCTCTTTGTTGCCCTAATTCCCGTCACTCTTGAATTTTTTTTTGCTTTTATCCCGTTCCCTGTCTTTAGTTTGCAGTTAGTTCTTCTCTTTCCTTAGGGTCCTCCCTTTTAACAGCCTCGGAGGGGGCGTAGCTTCCCGCTGAGGAGCGGTTGGAGGAGGCGAGGTGGTTGTCAGCCGGGTCATCATTTAATAGTAAAGTATGAAATGGCACGTTGATTAATCATTTACCTTTTGGTTTTGTGGGAGCTGTGCTGGCTGCCTTTAGAATCGGCTGAGAATTTGAGGTGAGCTGGGTTGTAGAGGGGAGGCACCCGGGGCTGGCTATTTCACCCGAGCGCCACGGGCACTTTGTGTCTCCTGGCATCCTAGGCGCACCGAGTGACAGTCGCAGCATCTTTCTTTAGAATAGGCGTGGAGCAGGTGAGCGGAGCGGTAGGGTGCTTTTGAGGAGGAGGGTGTCGCAGAAGCGGTTGGCAGTAACCAGACCGATGCTGAATACCAGCGCTGTGTTTTAGTTTGTTAGTGGGTTGTGGGTTTGTGGGTTGGGAGTTTGTTTTTTGTTTTTTGTTTTTTGTTTTTTGTTTTTTGTTTTTTGTTTTTTGTTTTTTGTTTTTTGTTTTTTGTTTTTTTTGTTTTTTGTTTTTTTGTTTTTTGTTTTTTGTTTTTTGTTTTTTGTTGTGGTTTCTGTGGTTTCTGTGGTTTCTGTGGTTTCTGTGGTTTCTGTGGTTTCTGTGGTTTCTGTGGTTTCTGTGGTTTCTGTGGTTTCTGTGGTTTCTGTGGTTTCTGTGGTTTCTGTGGTTTCTGTGGTTTCTGTGGTTTCTGTGGTTTCTGTGGTTTCTGTGGTTTTTTTGGTTTCTTTTGGTTTTTTTGGTTTCTTTTGGTTTTTTTGGTTTCTTTTGGTTTTTTTGGTTTTTTTGGGTTTTTTGGTTTTTTTGGTTTTTTTGGTTTTTTTGGTTTTTTTGGTTTTTTTGGTTTTTTTGGTTTTTTTGGTTTTTTTGGTTTTTTTGGTTTTTTTGGTTTTTTTGGTTTTTTTGGTTGTGTGGTTTTTGTGGTTTTTTTTGTTTTGTTTTAGATGACGAAGAGGAACTGGGTGAGTGCAGGAATGTTGTAGTTAGGTGTGTGGTGGTTTTCTTTTTTTCTTGAGGGTGGATTCAGATCCCTGGCCCTCTGAAAGCTCAGTTGCGGGATCAGGGCTGAGGAGGTAACAAGGATAGGAATTGCAGGGAGGGGTTATAAAGTTGGTGTCGGGGAGAGGCCTGTCCAGGAGCAGTCTCCTTTGGGAAGGGCAAAGGAGCGGGTTACTGTTGTTAGCGCGCTGCTGACGTTTGCTGAGCAGGGCAGTTCCATCCTGTGTCTGTGCGTTTTGCTTTTGCGTAGTCTGTCTGTCTTCTGTGTCTCGTACCATGGCTTTCTCAGGTCTCGATGTTTCCGTAGCTCTTTGTGATCATCGGGCCCCTCGGGAGGCTTACCTCGAGGGCGTCTCGAACGCATCGCCTCATCGGCATAGCGTTTCTTGAGCCCTGCTTATCTTGCCGTCGTAGCTTAAAGCACGGACGTGTCCGGGAAGCGTCGCGTTCCAGATGTTTCCGAGGGATCGTCTGTTGCGGTGGCCGGCCGGGCGGTCTCCGCAGGTCTGCTTTTGAGAGTTACGTTTCTACGGTCGTCTTCAGGGGTTTCATCCCTGGTTCCTTAATGGTCTTAGGTCTTAAATCCTGGCTTGTCATGCATCCATTTATCTTTTTTAGATGGTAGTTTTATCTCCTGGGCCACGGCAGGCACCGTAGGGGTTCCGTGCCGGAGGCGTCTTCCCTACCGGAGTCGTTCCCGCTCGTGATCTTCTCGGGTCTCGAGGTCACGTCGTTTGTGGCATCTGTGTGCAGTGTCTGTCTGTGTGTCGGGGTTGGAGCCGCTCTGCCCAGGAGCGTTGCCATATTGGAGTTGGGGGTAGCATAGCCTCACGGTGATACGTCCATTTGTACAGTATCTGTAGGCAAAGATTGTACGGGCCATCTCAAGGCAAGCAGCTGTAGACAGGTGCCGCAGTTACTTCTGTTGTGTTTTGCGGGTGCCGGAGGCTGGACCGGCGCACGTAGCGAAGCGTCTTCTTCGCCTTGCCGTAGCGGAAGGTGAAACTTGGGAATCGTACGGAGCCCAAGGTTGTTTAGAGGTGCGCGGCGAGGCAGTTGCAGGGATAGCTCTGGAACCGGGGGGCTGTGCTGCAGTGGCAGCTGGGTGGTGTAAGTGTAGTGGTTTGAGTGAGCGGTGGTTGAAGGATTGTTCGGTTCCTGAATGTGCCTAACCTTGTACGTGTGAAGTATTTTATTGCAGGTCGTATGTAATGTTGAGAGTAATTTATTTCATATATACTATAGAATAAAAAAACCCCAGCTGGGGCATTTCCGTCCCCCCCTGCTGCGTTTTTTTTCCCCCGGTCCCGGCCGCTCTGCGAGGCGATGATCATCGCCAAGGTTTGGGCAGAGGTCAGGCTCGGGCCGGGGTTTTCTCAGGCAGGGCGATTTTTTTTTTTTTTTTTTTTTTGAGGCCCTCGGGAACACCGTTCCCAGGGAGCGCCGCAGAGGCAGGGCGACGGTCCGTTGTGGCGTGCTGGTGGTGGAACGGATCGGCCGAGACCGAGGCGTGGTTTGGGTGGTAGCTGAATGAGCGGTGCGTTTGGAATGTATCTAACCTTTTATGATGGTGTGGGGGTGCTTTGTTTCTTTGCAGGTTCCAGGTGGAATTGAAATTTTTCCTTTGCAGACATGTAGAAATGAAAACAAAATGACAATTATGACAATTATCCCTGGGAGTCATAATTAATTTAAATTAAAAAAGAAATTACTCCCAGGGTAGGAGCTGGTTGCTACTGCTGCACCAGCCTTACCATTTTTTAATTTTTTTTTAGTTCATTTTTTTTATAGTGTTTGTTATTTGGTTTTTTTTTCCTTTGTACTATATAAATATGTATACAAATATATACATACACCCTCCCAGGTGGGAGGAAGCAATGATTAAACTAGTAACACCACATATTCCTATAACAACTCATTCCTCCCACATGGAAGGGCAATTACCATCTTGTTATGAAACTGAATCAACTAATTATTCAAAGCAGTTACATTTCTCTGGCACCCCCTACAAAACAAAAGAAACAATAAACAACGAGAAATGCAAACACAATCATTCAAACAAAATTGTACACAGCACACAAAAGTGTAAAAAGCAAAACCCAGCGCGGCAAAAAACGACCTCGTCCAAAGCACCAAACTAGCCGACACAGTCCTCCCGGATGACAGAGAAGGTCCTCCAGAGCATAGAGATGAGCCAGAAAGTCCTCCCCGATGAGAAAGACTGTCCTTCAGACCATAGAGCTGCAAGGAGAAGTCCTCCCGGAGTATAGAGCGGCTCCGCAGACCATCGAGATGACAGCGAAAGTCGACCCAGACGATAGAGAAGGTCGTCCAGAGCATAGAGCTGAAACCAGAGGTCCCCTGGATGATCCAGAAGGTCGCCGAGCGCCTCGAGATTAAACTGGCGGTCCCAACCGGCGCATGCGCGGTGCGCCGGGGGCGGGCATGGGGCGGTGGGCGGAGGTTCCCCGCGCGGAGCGGAGCGGCGCGGTCGTTGGGCTGCGGCTGCAGGCAGCGAGGAGGTGAGCGGGGAAAGCCCCGAGGAGGACGGCGGTGCCTGCGGGGGAGCGGCCGGGCCGGCGGGAGGCACGGAGCGGGGAAGGTGCGGTGCCGTGTGGGAGCCGGCGGGCGGAGCTTCCTGGAGCCGGTCGGGGCCGGGGGCGCCGCGCCGCTCCGCTCGGGGGCCGGGCGGCGGGGGGGCGCCGAGCCGAGCCGCGCCGCTCCGGGGCCTGGCGACGGGGGGGAGCCGTGCCGCTCCGGGGCCGGGCGGCGGGGAGGCGCCGCGCCGCTCCGGGGCCGGGCGGCGGGGGGGCGCCGAGCCGCGCCGCTCCGGGGCCGCGCGGCGGGGAGGCGCCGCGCCGAGCCGCGCCGCTCCGGGGCCGGGCGGCGGGGGGGGGGCCGCGTCGCTCCGGGGCCGGGCGGCGGGGAGGCGCCGCGCCGCGCCGAGCCGCTCCGGGGCCGGGCGCCGAGCCGCGCCGCTCCGGGGCCGGGCGGCGGGGAGGCGCCGAGCCGCGCCGCGCCGCTCTGGGGCCGGGCGGCGGGGAGGCGCTGCGCCGCGCCGCTCCGGGGCCGGGCGGCGGGGGGCACCGCGCCGCTTCGGGGCCGGGGGTCGGCGGGTCGGCGCCGGTGGTGGGAGGCCGGCCGGAGCCGGTGGCGGGGGCTGCCCGGAGCCGTGCTGGGGGCTCGGCGGGGCTTCCACGTGTGTCACCTTCTGCGTCCCGTGCAGAAAATCCTGCGTGCTTGATTCCGCTCGCTGCTCAGGTAATGGCGCGTCTGGGGCTGCGGGAGCGGGGAGAAACACTTGCCGGTTCAAGGACGCCACGGGTGCGCCACATCAAAGCCAGAGGAAAGGCAAGTCTGCTGCCCGTGCAGAAAAGCCGAGGACAAACTGCAGGTAAGAGAGCGCACCTCGTTCCTGCAGTGCTCCCTTGGGAGTTATGGATGTTTGCCTTCCAGGCAAAAGAACAGACTTTGCTCTAGGAGAAATGAAGAGCTGCCTGTTCCCTTCTTTAGGGTCCGGTGTTTCACTTCTGGTTGGTCGTGCTAATTGGATGGGCGAGCTGGAAATAGCCTTTTGTTTTGATACGCAGAAGTCAATTGTTAGTAATACGCGGTGTCAGTAGAGTTCATTTTTGAGCACCTAGGTGCCAGTGGAAACGTAAGGAATGAAGCTCGATGGGAACTGATACTTAAATTTAGTTTTCCGTGATTTTTCTCTGCCGTTCGGGCGTGGATGGCACGGTGTCCTGTGGCTCGGTCCACGTTCTGTTCCGTGGAGCCTTCGGTCTAGGACTTTGAAGTAAGGAAGTTTGTCCTTCCAGAAAAGGGCTAGTCGCTCCTAGGATTGAGGTGTGGACTTGCAGAGTCTCTTAGGCACGTGCTCGGAATTGGAGGCGAATTTCACTTGATGTTGCTGCTGTTTGTCTTCACTTTCCTTCCTTTCCCCACGGCTCCATCAGGAGCGGGAGCTCTGAATCATCATTTTGTTTTCAGTCTCAAACACGTTTTTTTACCCAAGGAGGTGCTACATTTAGAAGTTAATGAGTTTTGTCACAAACGCGTCGGTCGATGCGATTGCGTTGCGATTGTTAAAACCCGCAAAATAACACCAGTCTTACGGATCTGGCCTATTTCTTCCGAACACGGATTCGTCACGTGCAAATCGGGATACGGGTCGTCTGCGCTTCGTGCTGAGACAGGGATGAGCTCCCAAAGGCAAAAAATACAAGGTCGTGGGGGTTGGTTTTGTTTGTATTTGGGGGCGGGGGGGGTGGATTTAAAAGAAAAAAAAGAGCGCAGTGTTGACTGGTGGCAGCCTGCAGGGCTCTTTTGCTGCCCGACCTCTCCTTTTCCTCTCTTGAACTCCTCTTTCGTGGCTGTAATTGTCGTTTGGAGAAGTTCAGAAGAGCGGTTCAGTGACTTGCCTGGGTCCGTGTGCCAGTAATACCGGGAAGGGAAGCGCTTGAACCGGTAGCAAATCAAGTTGGCTACAAGCAGAGGTTCTGAAGGAAGAACAACGATAACAGGAAGCAAATAGCAAGTTCCCAAAAAATGGGCGCGTGTCAAACGCATCCAAGTTTTACGGCCAAATGTTGTTTGGCAATATGTTCCAAACGGCTATTTTTTCCTTCTCTCGGTTGTAGTCTTTGCAAAACTTCACAAAACCAGGAAGCTTGGGACTCCTACCCAGCTTTATGCTACGGGTTTTTTTTTTTTCCTCTCTCAGCAGAGTGTCAGCTGCCGCCGTTTCACCGTGGTCGCCCTTTCTTCTGCCGTGAAAGTGCAAGATGGACGGAAAGGCTCCATAGCGGTCTGCGAGTACAAGGTACGTCCGCGATGCGTGTCCGCGTTTTTCCTAAGGCGCTTGTAGTACGGACTTCAAAGTTAACGTCAAGAATGTGCCGGCTCTCCTTCCTTCTGTAGTTTTTCTAGGAACTGTTTTAACGCAGATACTAAAAGTCAAAGAAGGTCTGCGCTGGAGCGTGTTAACGCCTGTGCAGAATCGGCTTCCCTCCGTTTATTTTGCCTTCCCGAAAGCGCAATCTTGTGTTTCTGTGCGCTTACTAGGAAAGGATATCAGGAAAACAATTTTATCCTAAAAGAGGAAAGACAATGTTTGTGAGAGTTCAGGCGTTCGGAAGAAACAGGCTTTGTTTTTGTCATAAAAGCTGTGTGCTTTTTCAGTCAATAAGTTTTTAAAATATCTTACAGTAGGTCTCGAAAAGCTTACTGCGATACTAGCGTCCGTACTAAAAGCGATCAAGGTCCAAGGAGAGACGTGGGCAAAAGAGGAGGAATCGGCGTCGCTTTCCCGAGAAGCATTGCCAGCCTTGTAAGTAGCGACAGCGAGTCCTGACGTGGTTTCGGTGAGTTACTGCTTCGGCAGCATCCTTTTTTCTTAACCTACAGCGTGTGATTTCTTACTTCAGCTGGAAAGAGATTTTCCAGAATGGAAATCTTTCTCATTCAAAGAAGTTGTGTTTTATGAGCTCCCCATCAGAGTGGGGATCTTCAGAGATGATGTGCTTGGCAGTGGAAGTCAGCAGCAGCAAGACTTTCCACTCTCTTAAAAAAAAAAAAAAAAAAAAAAGTCCGTTTGCTTCCAAAGACCCGAGCACAGCACGTCTTCCAGAAGTTGATGGCATCGCTGGTTCTCAGTTGCAACAGCCGAGATGTCATCAACACGCGTTCCTCTGCATGCTTCGGCGCAGCCAAAAGCGTTAGCAAATCTGCCGGTCCTTTTTGGTAGCCTTACGCGTTGCAGCCCCGGGGATTGGATTCTGCCCCCAAAGTAAAACCGTATGGGGGATCTCTTCTGTCATGGATTTTTCTCTCCTAGATGTAACTTTAGGAAAAAAAAGTTAAAATTGGATCTACAAACTGCCTTGCGTTGTTTCAGCTGTAACTGCCAACTAGCTGTGGCGTACAATTGCTTAGGTGTGTTTAAGCAGTTAGGTATTTGTTCTGAACGTTGACCAGGAGAGGCAACTGAACGTTACGGGGTGTTTTCCCCCCCGCTCTTTTGACGGAGTGCTCTGAAGTACTTTCTGTCTGGCTTTCAAGGGTGCGTTTCCCTGGCAGTTCAGCAGCATCTCTCTTGGGCGGCGCGGCTGGCCAGATGTCGCTCCTAATGACGTAAGGCGCAAAAAACCCCTGGTCAAATGATGACTGCGTATCTTGGAGACAGATAATCTACTGGTATCGATTCACAGCTGTGCAAGTTAAATTAACGCCAAAGGAAAATCCAGTCCTTCTCCAGCAGAAGTATTTTTATTGGATGTTTATAAACACACGCACAGCTTTTTTAGTATGAAGCGAATTGCTGCGATTTGTCCTTTGCTTTTCCTTTTCCCCTCGAAAGCGTTACGCTTCGCTTCCAGCTTTGTCGACCGAGCCAGCAAGATGTGCAGCAGCAGCTGCGAGGGCCGTAGCTGTTGCGGCGGACCTGTAAGCGTAGATTCTGATTGCGGTACGCCCTCGTCCTGCAGCCTCGCAGGGTCGTCTCCCTGCAGCCGTGCCGTAAGGAAGGGGTGAGACGTTTTCCAACGCCGGCAAGAGCGTGTGCTTGTATGCGAAGAACATGTTCGGAATCGTACCGGTTAGTCTTAATGCTGATGGGAAGCGTTCAGGTCGCTCTAGCTTTTAAAGGATGTCTTGTATTTGGAGCTGACCTGCTTACCTCGAATCCTCCTTGAGCTCAGCTGCTCTCCTCTCCCTTGCTCTGACTGAATTCCTCTACTCGCTGCTGTGCTATTTTTTTCACATGCTGAAATATCGCTTGGGCTTTTTGTTTTTCAGGTGTCTTGTTGCAAGCGTCTCGTGGTGCTCGCTAGGTACCCCCCGGCCCAGGTTGGCCTGCCTGTCGTGAAGCGTCCCGAGGGTAAGGGGCCGGCCCCGTGCCTGGAGGCTCCCGGCTCTGTCTCCGGCGGGTGCCCCGCGGGTGCGGCAGCGAGGGCTGCGTGGTGGGGCGAGTCCCGGGCCAAGAGGGAGCGGGGAGGTTCGTTGCCCCGGGGAGCCCGTCCCAGCGCGGGAACGGAGGGGGAGCACGGCAGAGCAGAGCCTGAGCGAGAGGTGCGGCACCGTCCCCCGGCAGGCTCCCCCCGCGGCGTGGGGCAGCCGCCGGCTTGCGGGCCGGGGGCCGGGGGGGGCTGCAGCCGTTTGGGGGGGCTGCCCCCATTTTATTTTTCTGGCGGAGCTCCCCTTTTCGGGGGGGCGCCTACATATGTAAATGGCATTATTAAAGTAGCTGTTTTCCTTGTTCTGTGCCTTTTTGGGGGGGGTGATTAAAAAGTGTGGAGGGGCCTGGGGGGTGATGATGTCATTTGGGGCCCCCCAACGTCACGGGGGGCGGGGGCGTGATGATGAAACAGAGGAGCAGGTGAGTGGGGGATGAAGGTGTCACGGGGAGGTTTCCCCCCAGAGAAGGGGGGTCACAGTCCCAAAATGCCTGAAAACTCGTGTGTGTGTGTGTGTGTGTGTGATTAACCATGTGAAGAACTGGAAATACGGGTGCGAGGCATTGCAGTAGAAAAAAATCTCTCGCCTTTATATATATATATATTGAAAAATAATATTCGTTTTTATGTGTGTGTGTATATATATATGTAAAAGGATTTCAAAATACAAACCTGTACCTGCTATGTTATAGAAATTATTAAAAAATCTCAATGGAGATAGATAGGGTTTTAAAATAAAAAAGAACTTGTCTCTATGTTAAGAAATAAAGGAGTTTAAAATGCAAAAAGAGATGATGTAGGTGAAGGAATTTAAACCAGAAGTCAGTCTGGATAGGTAGAAGTACCTACGCTTACCCTGTGTCACCGAGTAAGCCTAAGTAGGTATCCCGTGTAATCGAAGTAAAGGTTCTATGGAAGTGTAAACAGATAACTAAGTCTAAAGAGGTAGGATTGTAAGTAGATACCGAAGTCTAAAGAGAGAAGTCGAAGATATCAAAGTGTCAAAATATGCAAGTCCAAGAGCAAAATATCCAATATCCAAGAGCAACACAGTTTGGGGCTCCCAGGAAAGCTGAATCCGCCTGGATTTGTGCAGCTGGAAAGCAAGCACAAACACACCACACCGCACACGCACACACTCACACCCCCCCCGCCCCCCCGCATTTTAACGCAGAAAACCAAAAATGACCCATTGTTATGATGTGGAAAAGCGCCGGAGAACCCCAGAACTGAATATTTTGGAAAAGCAGAAACCCCCAAGTTTTGTATGACGTAAAAGAAAAAACAAAAAAGAAGAACAACAACAAACAAAAAAACCCCAAACGAAAAACCGGCGCCAATTTGGGCCAAATCTGGGGTGAACCACGGACAGTTTGAGGGGCATTGCTGGGGATTATCTGGCGTGGATTCCTTCTCCGGAGCGGAATATCCGTTGCGGGTTATCCCAGGTGAGTTATCTGCTGTGGATTATGCCGGGTGGACCCCCTGGTGTAGGTCATCCCCACCCGTGTCCCCCCGTGCACCTTTGTACCCACACATAGCCGCCGTCCGTCCGTCCGTCCGTGTCCGTCTCCTCCCCCCTGTCCTCCTCTGCGTGTCTCTCCGCCCTCCCGAGTGCTCTCCACCCGAACGTCCCCCCACACAAGGTTTTTCCCCCCGTGCGTTTTTTTTTTTTTTTTTTCCCCTGGGCCGTGCCCCCCGCGTCCCCTGCCCTCCAGTCTCGCGCCCCCGCTCCCCTGCTCCACCCCTCCCCTAACCCCTTTGCTTCTGGACCCCCAGCTCCGCACGGGCCACGGGCAGCCTGGGGAGCTTCACCCCGAGCCGTTCCTTTCCCCCCTGGGCAGCAGCGGTTCTGCCGCTGCTACAGGCAGGCGCTTTCTGGACGGGCGAGGGGCTGGGACGACCAGAGGCTGCCGCACGCTCCGGTCCGAGCGAGACGCTGTTCCCGGGGGACCTGGCGCAGGGAAAGGCGAGGGACTCTCCGCGCTGCCGGTGGCTCTTCAGAAGGGAACCGCGCTCTGGTTTTAGCGGCAGAAGGTGTCGGTCGGGCAGCCGCGTAGCACTGTGCTGAGCGACGGGGCAGGCGTCTGGCTTGTTGGAGTCCAGGCGTGTTTCTCGCCTCGCAGTCTCGATGCCAAAACAAGCAGGGGGTTCAGGTTCCCAAAGCCTTTGGACGTGGGAGCAAGATGACAGCTAGGTCTCTAGCAGCACGGTATTTCAGCCGTGTTGCTTGCTGCAAATGGCTTGCAGGCCAGGAGATGTTGAGAGGGGTCTGAAACAAAGAAAGGGAGCGTGGAAGTGGTTGTTTGAAGGCGGCAAATGAGGCAGCCGAAGGAAGCGAGCGGCTCAGCTGCCTTGGTGGACCAGCCCCTCCAGCCTCCCGAGTCTGGCGCGCCGCAGGCGGTCAAAGCGCAGGCGCCGCGCTCGCTGGCGGGAGCGGCAGGGAGCGCAGAGCTGCGCTGCCGTCCAGAGCGGCGAGGGAACCGGCAGGGCTCTAGGGCCATCTGGTGCGGCCAGCCGACGGGCCTCTTTGCTTTCCCTGTTTCACGTCTAATTCCTTTGCGTGCCGCAGGGCAGGGTGGTAAGTAACATCGCGCAGGTCTTATTTAAGTGGCAAGCCCTGCGCGGGAAGCCCGGGGCGGCGCAGGATGAGCGGAGGGCACCGCGGCAGAGCCCGAGGGTCACCGGCGTATCGCTCGCTCGCAGATCGCGCGCTTGCCGGCGGTCTGCTCGCGTGCACCGCTTCCTGATAATCGTAGCTGCCCCTCTCACACAAAGCAGCTTTCAGTATCTCCTCGCGTGCCTTCAGGATGTCATCAGTGTCGCTTTTTTTTTCTTTTTTTTTAATAAAATCTCTCCAGGGTCTGTTGGCTCGCTGGTGTCACTCTCCCACCCCTGATGCCACCTGCAGATGAATCCAGCAATCCCGGGGGCTTACTCTGGGGGCAAAAAAGCCGAGCCAAGGCAAAGGTATTGACCAGGTTCCCTGCGCTGCTTCCCCCGGCTGGGTCCTGGGGTGAGGGGCGCGGAGAGAAAGGGCCAGCAGCCCTCTGCGAGCTGTCAAGCGCAGAGGACTGAAATGCTCGAGCCGCTTGGGTGCTTTTTGGGGGCGAGGCAATGGCTCTGGCTGCGTGGGCTGTGAGCGGGAGCAGGGGCAGAGAAGGGCGAGGCTTGTGGCCCCCCCCCCCCCCCCCCCCCCCCGTCAGGCGGCGGCGGCTGCGGGCGGCCCAAGGCGGGCCGGGGTGCGAGTCCTTTGTCCCCGCGGGGAGCGCTCGGGGCGCGGGGCTCGGTGTGGTGCTGCCGCCTGGCGTCCAAAAGCGGGTACTGCAGCTCGGGTGGCGCCCGGGGGCGGTGGGGCGTTTTGGCCGTGCCTCGGTGCTGCCGCCTGGCGTCCAAAAGCGGGTACTGCAGGCCGGGAGCCGCGCAGGGGCGGTGGCGTGCACGTGATCCCCGGTGCCGGTGGCCGGTACCGGGCATGCGACAGCGCGGCGCCCGCGGGGCGATGCCGCCGCAGCCGTTGCTGCCTCCCGGTAAGGAAGCGCCGCTCTCGCCGCCCGGGAGGTGCTGGCTGCTGCTGGCACGGCCGCCTCGGCCTCCGCTGCAGCCCCGCCCCGGCCCACGCCCCCGTCCTGGTGTGGAGCGGCCCCGCCCCTAGGGACGGGCCCCGCCCCTGGAGCTCCCCGGCAGGGGAAGGGCACCACCCCTAGCGACAGGCCCCGCCCCTGGAGACCACCCCGTGCGGTGTGTCAGGGCGGAGCTTAGCCGCGTGGGGCGGAGCCTTGCGGTGGTAAGGCGGAGCTTTGCCGCGTGAGGGCGGAGCCTCACCGGCGCATGCGCAGTGCACGGGGGGCGGAGCTTTGCAGTGGGAGGGCGGAGCTTTGCCCTGAAGGGCGGAGCTTTGGCCGAGCATGCGCGCTGTGTCAGGGGCGGGGCTTAGCCGCGGGGGGCGGAGCCTTGCGGTGGTAAGGCGGAGCTTTGCCGCGTGAGGGCGGAGCCTCACCGGCGCATGCGCAGTGCAGGGGGGGGCGGAGCTTTGCAGTGGGAGGGCGGAGCTTTGCCCTGAAGGGCGGAGCTTTGGCCGAGCATGCGCGCTGTGTCAGGGGCGGAGCTTAGCCGCGGGGGGCGGAGCCTTGCGGTGGTAAGGCGGAGCTTTGCCGCGTGAGGGCGGAGCCTCACCGGCGCATGCGCAGTGCACGGGGGGCGGAGCTTTGCAGTGGGAGGGCGGAGCTTTGCCCTGAAGGGCGGAGCTTTGGCCGAGCATGCGCGCTGTGTCAGGGGCGGGGCTTAGCCGCGGGGGGCGGAGCCTTGCAGTGGTAAGGCGGAGCTTTGCCGCGTGGGGGCGGAGCCTCACCGGCGCATGCGCAGTGCAGGGGGGGCGGAGCTTTGCAGTGGGAGGGCGGAGCTTTGCCCTGAAGGGCGGAGCTTTGGCCGAGCATGCGCGCTGTGTCAGGGGCGGGGCTTAGCCGCGGGGGGCGGAGCCTTGCGGTGGTAAGGCGGAGCTTTGCCGCGTGGGGGCGGAGCCTCACCAGCGCATGCGCAGTGCAGGGGGGGCGGAGCTTTGCAGTGGGAGGGCGGAGCTTTGTCCTGAAGGGAGGAGCTTTGGCCGAGCATGCGTGCTGTGTCAGGGGCGGAGCTTAGCCGCGGGGGGCGGAGCGCTGCCGTGTGAGGGCGGAGCTCCACGGGCGCATGCGCGCTGTGTCGGGGCGGAGCTTTGCGGCGTGGGGCGGAGCCTTGCCGCGGGGAGGGCGGAGCTTCGCTGGCGCATGCGTGCTGTGTCGGGGGCGGAGCTAAGCCGCGGGGGGGCGGAGCGTTGCGGTGGTAAGGCGGAGCTTTGCCGTGTGAGGGCGGAGCTCCACGGGCGCATGCGCGCTGTGTCAGGGCGGAGCTTTGCCGCGTGGGGCGGAGCCTTGCCGCGGAGAGGGCGGAGCTTCGCTGGCGCATGCGTGGTGTGTGCAGGGCGGAGCTTTGCTGCAGAGGGCGGGGTTTGCCGCGGGGAGGGCGGAGCTTCGCCAGCGCATGCGCGGTGCGTCGGGGGCGGGAATCGCGCGGTGGGCGGAGGTTCCCCGCGCGGAGGGGCCGGGGTGAGCCCGGGGCGGAGGGGAGCGGAGCGGTCGTTGGGCTGCGGCTGCAGGCAGCGAGGAGGTGAGCGGGGAAAGCCCCGAGGAGGGCGGCGGGAGGCACGGAGCGGGGAGGGTGCGGTGCCGTGTGGGAGCCGGGCGGGCGGAGCTTCCTGGAGCCGGTCCGGGGGGGCGCCGCGCCGCGCCGCTCCGGGGCGGGGGGGCGCCGAGCCGCTGAGCTCCGGGGCCGGGCGGCGGGGGGGGCGCCGCGCCGAGCCGCTGAGCTCCGGGGCCGGGCGGCGGGGGGGGCGCCGCGCCGAGCCGCTGAGCTCCGGGGCCGGGCGGCGGGGGGGGCGCCGCGCCGAGCCGCTGAGCTCCGGGGCCGGGCGGCGGGGGGGGCGCCGCGCCGAGCCGCTCCGCTCCGGGGCCGCGCGGCGGGGGGGGCGCCGCGCCGAGCCGCTCCGCTCCGGGGCCGCGCGGCGGGGGGGCGCCGCGCCGAGCCGCTCCGCTCCGGGGCCGCGTGGCGGGGGGGCGCCGCGCCGAGCCGCTCCGCTCCGGGGCCGCGCGGCGGGGGGGCGCCGCGCCGAGCCGAGCCGCTCCGGGGCCGGGCGGTGGGGGGGCGCCGGGTCGGTGCCGGTGGGGGGGCGCCGGCCGGAGCCGGTGGCGGGGGCTGCCCGGAGCCGCGCTGGGGGCTCGGCGGGGCTTCCACGTGCGGCGGTGGCGTGGGGAACGGTGTCCCCGCAGGGTCCAAAAGCAGGGAGGGCTGCGTCTCGCGGCATTTTGGAGCCCGGGGCTTTTGGTCGGCCACGTTGGTTCCCCGGGCCATGCCGGCAGGTGTAGTTTCTATGGTCGTGGCTGCCGGGCAAACCGCTTCTCTTTTTGCCTCCTCCTTTCCAGTGTCACCTTCTGCGTCCCGTGCAGAAAATCCTGCGTGCTTGATTCCGCTCGCTGCTCAGGTAATGGCGCGTCTGGGGCTGCGGGAGCGGGGAGAAACACTTGCCGGTTCAAGGACGCCACGGGTGCGCCACATCAAAGCCAGAGGAAAGGCAAATCTGCTGCCCGTGCAGAAAAGCCGAGGACAAACTGCAGGTAAGAGAGCGCACCTCGTTCCTGCAGTGCTCCCTTGGGAGTTACGGATATTTGCTTTCCAGGCAAAAGAACAGACTTTGCCTTAGGAGAAATGAAGAGCTGCCTGTTCCCTTCTTTAGGGTCCGGTGTTTCACTTCTGGTTGGTCGTGCTAATTGGATGGGCGAGCTGGAAATAGCCTTTTGTTTTGATACGCAGAAGTCAATTGTTAGTAATACGCGGTGTCAGTAGAGTTCATTTTTGAGCACCTAGGTGCCAGTGGAAACGTAAGGAATGAAGCTCGATGGGAACTGATACTTAAATTTAGTTTTCCGTGATTTTTCTCTGCCGTTCGGGCGTGGATGGCACGGTGTCCTGTGGCTCGGTCCACGTTCTGTTCCGTGGAGCCTTCGGTCTAGGACTTTGAAGTAAGGAAGTTTGTCCTTCCAGAAAAGGGCTAGTCGCTCCTAGGATTGAGGTGTGGACTTGCAGAGTCTCTTAGGCACGTGCTCGGAATTGGAGGCGAATTTCACTTGATGTTGCTGCTGTTTGTCTTCACTTTCCTTCCTTCCCCCACGGCTCCATCAGGAGCGGGAGCTCTGAATCATCATTTTGTTTTCAGTCTCAAACACGTTTTTTTACCCAAGGAGGTGCTGCGTTTAGAAGTTAATGAGTTTTGTCACAAACGCGTCGGTCGATGCGATTGCGTTGCGATTGTTAAAACCCGCAAAATAACACCAGTCTTACGGATCTGGCCTATTTCTTCCGAACACGGATTCGTCACGTGCAAATCGGGATACGGGTCGTCTGCGCTTCGTGCTGAGACAGGGATGAGCTCCCAAAGGCAAAAAATACAAGGTCGTGGGGGTTGGTTTTGTTTGTATTTGGGGGCGGGGGGGGGGTGGATTTAAAAGAAAAAAAAGAGCGCAGTGTTGACTGGTGGCAGCCTGCAGAGCTCTTTTGCTGCCCGACCTCTCCTTTTCCTCTCTTGAACTCCTCTTTCGTGGCTGTAATTGTCGTTTGGAGAAGTTCAGAAGAGCGGTTCAGTGACTTGCCTGGGTCCGTGTGCCAGTAATACCGGGAAGGGAAGCGCTTGAACCGGTAGCGAATCAAGTTGGCTACAAGCAGAGGTTCTGAAGGAAGAACAACGATAACGGGAAGCAAATAGCAAGTTCCCAAAAAATGGGCGCGCGTCAAACGCATCCGAGTTTTACGGCCAAATGTTGTTTGGCAATATGTTCCAAACGGCTATTTTTTCCTTCCCTCGGTTGTAGTCTTTGCAAAACTTCACAAAACCAGGAAGCTTGGGACTCCTACCCAGCTTTATGCTACGGGTTTTTTTTTTTTCCTCTCTCAGCAGAGCGTCAGCTGCCGCCGTTTCACCGTGGTCGCCCTTTCTTCTGCCGTGAAAGTGCAAGACGGACGGAAAGGCTCCATAGCGGTCTGCGAGTACAAGGTACGTCCGCGATGCGTGTCCGCGTTTTTCCTAAGGCGCTTGTAGTACGGACTTCAAAGTTAACGTCAAGAATGTGCCGGCTCTCCTTCCTTCTGTAGTTTTTCTAGGAACTGTTTTAACGCAGATACTAAAAGTCAAAGAAGGTCTGCGCTGGAGCGTGTTAACGCCTGTGCAAAGTCGGCTTCCCTCCGTTTATTTTGCCTTCCCGAAAGCGCAATCTTGTGTTTCTGTGCGCTTACTAGGAAAGGATATCGGGAAAACAATTTTATCCGAAAAGAGGAAAGGCAGTGTTTGCAAGAGTTCAGAAGAAACAGGCTTTGTTTTTGTCATAAAAGCTGTGTGCTTTTTCAGTCAATAAGTTTTTAAAAAGGAGGATTTCAAAATACAAACCTGTATCTGCTGTATTATATAAATTATTAAAAAATAATTTTCTGCCTTTTTCCCTTTTTTCCGTCTCCGTTTTAGTTCACCCATGCGGGTTTTTAAATCACTTCCCGATGTTCTTAATCGCCGCTTCCTTTAAACACTTTCCTGACTCCTTTTCTCCTCTTTGCTGCTGCCTTTATTCCCCTGTATTTCTGTTTTAATTCTTTCTTGTCTTTCCTTAGGGCCCTCGTTTTTTGAATCTTCCTTCTCCGTCCCTCTAGTTCGCTGTCCTGTTTTTTAATTTTCCCATTTATTTCCCTAATCCCTGTGGCTTTTTCCATGTTCTAGGTTGACTTTTCCCCTGGGGGTTTAGCTGGGTTTAATTGTTTCTTCTCTTCCCTTAGTGCCCTCGCTTTCTAAATTTTCCTTCCCCGATGGAGCTCCCTGTCGCTATTTATTAAGTTTTTTCCTTATTTCTTCAGTCGCCCTTGCTGTTCAAACGTCCTGCTTTCGGCTGGCAGAGAGTTAAGGTTCTTCCTAGTAGCTGGCACAGTGCTGCCGTTTGGATTTCGGATGAGCATCATGTTGGTAACGCGCTGACGTTTTGTTTGTCGCTAAGTAGCGCTGACACCACTCAAGGACCTTTCAGCTTCCCGTGCTCTGCCCGGTGCGCAAGAAGCTGGGAGGCGCCACAGGCAGCTCGGCTGCCCCAGACCGGCCGCAGCGCTATTCCCTACCGTGGGACGTCACGCTCGGTCTGGAAACTGGGGGGGCGTTGGCCAGGAGTCAGCGATGGCAGCTCGGGGACGTGCTTGGCATCGGTCGGCGAGTGGTGAGCCCCTGTCTAGTGAAGCGCTTGCTTTGTATACTCTTATTGGTTTATTACTGCTACTACTGCTCCTACTAGTGTTACTACTATTCTGTTGTCTTTTCCTTCAATTGTTAAACTGTTCTTACCTTAACCCCCGAGTTTTCTGACTTCGACCCTTGCAATTTTCTCCCGCGTAGCGGCTGTGTGGTGCTTGGCTGCTGGCTGGGGTTAAACCACGACAAAAGCTTCTGTCGACTTGTATTCCGTCTGCCGTTTCCATTTTTTAATTCTTCCTTGTCTCTATTAGGACCTTTGCTTTGTCCGTTTTCTTCCTACGTCTCTCTTTTAGTTCACTGTCCCTGTTTTTCATTTTTTTCTCTTTGTTGCCCTAATTCCCGTCACTCTTGAATTTTTTTTTGCTTTTATCCCGTTCCCTGTCTTTAGTTTGCAGTTAGTTCTTCTCTTTCCTTAGGGTCCTCCCTTTTAACAGCCTCGGAGGGGGCGTAGCTTCCCGCTGAGGAGCGGTTGGAGGAGGCGAGGTGGTTGTCAGCCGGGTCATCATTTAATAGTAAAGTATGAAATGGCACGTTGATTAATCATTTACCTTTTGGTTTTGTGGGAGCTGTGCTGGCTGCCTTTAGAATCGGCTGAGAATTTGAGGTGAGCTGGGTTGTAGAGGGGAGGCACCCGGGGCTGGCTATTTCACCCGAGCGCCACGGGCACTTTGTGTCTCCTGGCATCCTAGGCGCACCGAGTGACAGTCGCAGCATCTTTCTTTAGAATAGGCGTGGAGCAGGTGAGCGGAGCGGTAGGGTGCTTTTGAGGAGGAGGGTGTCGCAGAAGCGGTTGGCAGTAACCAGACCGATGCTGAATACCAGCGCTGTGTTTTAGTTTGTTAGTGGGTTGTGGGTTTGTGGGTTGGGAGTTTGTTTTTTGTTTTTTGTTTTTTGTTTTTTGTTTTTTGTTTTTTGTTTTTTGTTTTTTGTTTTTTGTTTTTTGTTTTTTGTTTTTTGTTTTTTGTTTTTTGTTTTTTGTTTTTTTGTTTTTTTGTTTTTTTGTTTTTTGTTTTTTGTTTTTTGTTGTGGTTTCTGTGGTTTCTGTGGTTTCTGTGGTTTGTGTGGTTTCTGTGGTTTCTGTGGTTTCTGTGGTTTCTGTGGTTTGTGTGGTTTGTGTGGTTTGTGTGGTTTGTGTGGTTTGTGTGGTTTGTGTGGTTTGTGTGGTTTGTGTGGTTTCTGTGGTTTCTGTGGTTTGTGTGGTTTCTGTGGTTTGTGTGGTTTCTGTGGTTTCTGTGGTTTCTGTGGTTTCTGTGGTTTCTGTGGTTTCTGTGGTTTCTGTGGTTTCTGTGGTTTCTGTGGTTTCTGTGGTTTCTGTGGTTTCTGTGGTTTCTGTGGTTTCTGTGGTTTCTGTGGTTTCTGTGGTTTCTGTGGTTTCTTTTGGTTTTTTTGGTTTTTTTGGTTTTTTTGGTTTTTTTGGTTTTTTTGGTTTTTTTGGTTTTTTTGGTTTTTTTGGTTTTTTTGGTTTTTTTTGTTGTGTGGTTTTTGTGGTTTTTTTTGTTTTGTTTTAGATGACGAAGAGGAACTGGGTGAGTGCAGGAATGTTGTAGTTAGGTGTGTGGTGGTTTTCTTTTTTTCTTGAGGGTGGATTCAGATCCCTGGCCCTCTGAAAGCTCAGTTGCGGGATCAGGGCTGAGGAGGTAACAAGGATAGGAATTGCAGGGAGGGGTTATAAAGTTGGTGTCGGGGAGAGGCCTGTCCAGGAGCAGTCTCCTTTGGGAAGGGCAAAGGAGCGGGTTACTGTTGTTAGCGCGCTGCTGACGTTTGCTGAGCAGGGCAGTTCCATCCTGTGTCTGTGCGTTTTGCTTTTGCGTAGTCTGTCTGTCTTCTGTGTCTCGTACCATGGCTTTCTCAGGTCTCGATGTTTCCGTAGCTCTTTGTGATCATCGGGCCCCTCGGGAGGCTTACCTCGAGGGCGTCTCGAACGCATCGCCTCATCGGCATAGCGTTTCTTGAGCCCTGCTTATCTTGCCGTCGTAGCTTAAAGCACGGACGTGTCCGGGAAGCGTCGCGTTCCAGATGTTTCCGAGGGATCGTCTGTTGCGGTGGCCGGCCGGGCGGTCTCCGCAGGTCTGCTTTTGAGAGTTACGTTTCTACGGTCGTCTTCAGGGGTTTCATCCCTGGTTCCTTAATGGTCTTAGGTCTTAAATCCTGGCTTGTCATGCATCCATTTATCTTTTTTAGATGGTAGTTTTATCTCCTGGGCCACGGCAGGCACCGTAGGGGTTCCGTGCCGGAGGCGTCTTCCCTACCGGAGTCGTTCCCGCTCGTGATCTTCTCGGGTCTCGAGGTCACGTCGTTTGTGGCATCTGTGTGCAGTGTCTGTCTGTGTGTCGGGGTTGGAGCCGCTCTGCCCAGGAGCGTTGCCATATTGGAGTTGGGGGTAGCATAGCCTCACGGTGATACGTCCATTTGTACAGTATCTGTAGGCAAAGATTGTACGGGCCATCTCAAGGCAAGCAGCTGTAGACAGGTGCCGCAGTTACTTCTGTTGTGTTTTGCGGGTGCCGGAGGCTGGACCGGCGCACGTAGCGAAGCGTCTTCTTCGCCTTGCCGTAGCGGAAGGTGAAACTTGGGAATCGTACGGAGCCCAAGGTTGTTTAGAGGTGCGCGGCGAGGCAGTTGCAGGGATAGCTCTGGAACCGGGGGGCTGTGCTGCAGTGGCAGCTGGGTGGTGTAAGTGTAGTGGTTTGAGTGAGCGGTGGTTGAAGGATTGTTCGGTTCCTGAATGTGCCTAACCTTGTACGTGTGAAGTATTTTATTGCAGGTCGTATGTAATGTTGAGAGTAATTTATTTCATATATACTATAGAATAAAAAAACCCCAGCTGGGGCATTTCCGTCCCCCCCTGCTGCGTTTTTTTTCCCCCGGTCCCGGCCGCTCTGCGAGGCGATGATCATCGCCAAGGTTTGGGCAGAGGTCAGGCTCGGGCCGGGGTTTTCTCAGGCAGGGCGATTTTTTTTTTTTTTTTTTTTTTGAGGCCCTCGGGAACACCGTTCCCAGGGAGCGCCGCAGAGGCAGGGCGACGGTCCGTTGTGGCGTGCTGGTGGTGGAACGGATCGGCCGAGACCGAGGCGTGGTTTGGGTGGTAGCTGAATGAGCGGTGCGTTTGGAATGTATCTAACCTTTTATGATGGTGTGGGGGTGCTTTGTTTCTTTGCAGGTTCCAGGTGGAATTGAAATTTTTCCTTTGCAGACATGTAGAAATGAAAACAAAATGACAATTATGACAATTATCCCTGGGAGTCATAATTAATTTAAATTAAAAAAGAAATTACTCCCAGGGTAGGAGCTGGTTGCTACTGCTGCACCAGCCTTACCATTTTTTAATTTTTTTTTAGTTCATTTTTTTTATAGTGTTTGTTATTTGGTTTTTTTTTCCTTTGTACTATATAAATATGTATACAAATATATACATACACCCTCCCAGGTGGGAGGAAGCAATGATTAAACTAGTAACACCACATATTCCTATAACAACTCATTCCTCCCACATGGAAGGGCAATTACCATCTTGTTATGAAACTGAATCAACTAATTATTCAAAGCAGTTACATTTCTCTGGCACCCCCTACAAAACAAAAGAAACAATAAACAACGAGAAATGCAAACACAATCATTCAAACAAAATTGTACACAGCACACAAAAGTGTAAAAAGCAAAACCCAGCGCGGCAAAAACCGAACTCGTCCAAAGCACCAAACTAGCCGACACAGTCCTCCCGGATGACAGAGAAGGTCCTCCAGAGCATAGAGATGAGCCAGAAAGTCCTCCCCGATGAGAAAGACTGTCCTTCAGACCATAGAGCTGCAAGGAGAAGTCCTCCCGGAGTATAGAGCGGCTCCGCAGACCATCGAGATGACAGCGAAAGTCGACCCAGACGATAGAGAAGGTCGTCCAGAGCATAGAGCTGAAACCAGAGGTCCCCTGGATGATCCAGAAGGTCGCCGAGCGCCTCGAGATTAAACTGGCGGTCCCAACCGGCGCATGCGCGGTGCGTCGGGGGCGGGCATGGGGCGGTGGGCGGAGGTTCCCCGCGCGGAGCGGAGCGGAGCGGCGCGGTCGTTGGGCTGCGGCTGCAGGCAGCGAGGAGGTGAGCGGGGAAAGCCCCGAGGAGGACGGCGGTGCCTGCGGGGGAGCGGCCGGGCCGGCGGGAGGCACGGAGCGGGGAAGGTGCGGTGCCGTGTGGGAGCCGGCGGGCGGAGCTTCCTGGAGCCGGTCGGGGCGGGGGCGCCGCGCCGCTCCGCTCGGGGGCCGGGCGGCGGGGGGGGCGCCGAGCCGAGCCGCGCCGCTCCGGGGCCTGGCGGCGGGGGGGGAGCCGCGCCGCTCCGGGGCCTGGCGGCGGGGGGGGGGCCCGAGCCGCTCCGGGGCCGGACGCCGAGCCGCGCCGCTCCGGGGCCGGGCGGCGGGGGGGGGGGCCGCGCCGCTCCGGGGCCGGGCGGCGGGGGGGGGGGCCGCGCCGCTCCGGGGCCGGGCGCCGAGCCGCGCCGCTCCGGGGCCGGGCGGCGGGGGGGGGCCGTGCCGCTCCGGGGCCGGGCGGCGGGGAGGCGCCGAGCCGCTCCGGGGCCGGACGCCGAGCCGCGCCGCTCCGGGGCCGGGCGGCGGGGGGGGGGGCCGCGCCGCTCCGGGGCCGGGCGGCGGGGGGGGGGGGCCGCGCCGCTCCGGGGCCGGGCGCCGAGCCGCGCCGCTCCGGGGCCGGGCGCCGGGGGGGGGCCGTGCCGCTCCGGGGCCGGGCGGCGGGGAGGCGCCGAGCCGCTCCGGGGCCGGACGCCGAGCCGCGCCGCTCCGGGGCCGGGCGGCGGGGGGGGGGCCGCGCCGCTCCGGGGCCGGGCGCCGAGCCGCGCCGCTCCGGGGCCGGGCGGCGGGGAGGCGCCGCGCCGCGCCGAGCCGCTCCGGGGCCGGGCGCCGAGCCGCGCCGCTCCGGGGCCGCGCGGCGGGGAGGCGCCGCGCCGAGCCGCGCCGCTCCGGGGCCGGGCGGCGGGGGGCACCGCGCCGCTTCGGGGCCGGGCGGCGGGGGTCGGCGGGTCGGCGCCGGTGGTGGGAGGCCGGCCGGAGCCGGTGGCGGGGGCTGCCCGGAGCCGTGCTGGGGGCTCGGCGGGGCTTCCACGTGCGGCGGTGGCGTGGGGAACGGTGTCCCCGCAGGGTCAAAAGCAGGGAGGGCTGCGTCTCGCGGCATCTTGGAGCCCGGGGCTTTTGGTCGGCCACGTTGGTTCCCCGGGCCGTGCCGGCAGGTGTAGTTTCTATGGTCGTGGCTGCCGGGCAAACCGCTTCTCTTTTTGCCTCCTCCTTTCCAGTGTCACCTTCTGCGTCCCGTGCAAAAAATCCTGCGTGCTTGATTCCGCTCGCTGCTCAGGTAATGGCGCGTCTGGGGCTGCGGGAGCGGGGAGAAACACTTGCCGGTTCAAGGACGCCACGGGTGCGCCACATCAAAGCCAGAGGAAAGGCAAATCTGCTGCCCGTGCAGAAAAGCCGAGGACAAACTGCAGGTAAGAGAGCGCACCTCGTTCCTGCAGTGCTCCCTTGGGAGTTACGGATGTTTGCTTTCCAGGCAAAAGAACAGACTTTGCCTTAGGAGAAATGAAGAGCTGCCTGTTCCCTTCTTTAGGGTCCGGTGTTTCACTTCTGGTTGGTCGTGTTAATTGGATGGGCGAGCTGGAAATAGCCTTTTGTTTTGATACGCAGAAGTCAATTGTTAGTAATACGCGGTGTCAGTAGAGTTCATTTTTGAGCACCTAGGTGCCAGTGGAAACGTAAGGAATGAAGCTCGATGGGAACTGATACTTAAATTTAGTTTTCCGTGATTTTTCTCTGCCGTTCGGGCGTGGATGGCACGGTGTCCTGTGGCTTGGTCCACGTTCTGTTCCGTGGAGCCTTCGGTCTAGGACTTTGAAGTAAGGAAGTTTGTCCTTCCAGAAAAGGGCTAGTCGCTCCTAGGATTGAGGTGTGGACTTGCAGAGTCTCTTAGGCACGTGCTCGGAATTGGAGGCGAATTTCACTTGATGTTGCTGCTGTTTGTCTTCACTTTCCTTCCTTCCCCCACGGCTCCATCAGGAGCGGGAGCTCTGAATCATCATTTTGTTTTCAGTCTCAAACACGTTTTTTTACCCAAGGAGGTGCTACGTTTAGAAGTTAATGAGTTTTGTCACAAACGCGTCGGTCGATGCGATTGCGTCGCGATTGTTAAAACCCGCAAAATAACACCAGTCTTACGGATCTGGCCTATTTCTTCCGAACACGGATTCGTCACGTGCAAATCGGGATACGGGTCGTCTGCGCTTCGTGCTGAGACAGGGATGAGCTCCCAAAGGCAAAAAATACAAGGTCGTGGGGGTTGTTTTTGTTTGTATTTGGGGGCGGGGGGGGGGTGGATTTAAAAGAAAAAAAAGAGCGCAGTGTTGACTGGTGGCAGCCTGCAGAGCTCTTTTGCTGCCCGACCTCTCCTTTTCCTCTCTTGAACTCCTCTTTCGTGGCTGTAATTGTCGTTTGGAGAAGTTCAGAAGAGCGGTTCAGTGACTTGCCTGGGTCCGTGTGCCAGTAATACCGGGAAGGGAAGCGCTTGAACCGGTAGCAAATCAAGTTGGCTACAAGCAGAGGTTCTGAAGGAAGAACAACGATAACGGGAAGCAAATAGCAAGTTCCCAAAAAATGGGCGCGTGTCAAACGCATCCGAGTTTTACGGCCAAATGTTGTTTGGCAATATGTTCCAAACGGCTATTTTTTCCTTCCCTCGGTTGTAGTCTTTGCAAAACTTCACAAAACCAGGAAGCTTGGGACTCCTACCCAGCTTTATGCTACGGGGTTTTTTTTTTTCCTCTCTCAGCAGAGTGTCAGCTGCCGCCGTTTCACCGTGGTCGCCCTTTCTTCTGCCGTGAAAGTGCAAGACGGACGGAAAGGCTCCATAGCGGTCTGCGAGTACAAGGTACGTCCGCGATGCGTGTCCGCGTTTTTCCTAAGGCGCTTGTAGTACGGACTTCAAAGTTAACGTCAAGAATGTGCCGGCTCTCCTTCCTTCTGTAGTTTTTCTAGGAACTGTTTTAACGCAGATACTAAAAGTCAAAGAAGGTCTGCGCTGGAGCGTGTTAACGCCTGTGCAAAGTCGGCTTCCCTCCGTTTATTTTGCCTTCCCGAAAGCGCAATCTTGTGTTTCTGTGCGCTTACTAGGAAAGGATATCGGGAAAACAATTTTATCCGAAAAGAGGAAAGACAATGTTTGTGAGAGTTCAGGCGTTCGGAAGAAACAGGCTTTGTTTTTGTCATAAAAGCTGTGTGCTTTTTCAGTCAATAAGTTTTTAAAATATCTTACAGTAGGTCTCGAAAAGCTTACTGCGATACTAGCGTCCGTACTAAAAGCGATCAAGGTCCAAGGAGAGACGTGGGCAAAAGAGGAGGAATCGGCGTCGCTTTCCCGAGAAGCATTGCCAGCCTTGTAAGTAGCGACAGCGAGTCCTGACGTGGTTTCGGTGAGTTACTGCTTCGGCAGCATCCTTTTTTCTTAACCTACAGCGTGTGATTTCTTACTTCAGCTGGAAAGAGATTTTCCAGAATGGAAATCTTTCTCATTCAAAGAAGTTGTGTTTTATGAGCTCCCCATCAGAGTGGGGATCTTCAGAGATGATGCGCTTGGCAGTGGAAGTCAGCAGCAGCAAGACTTTCCACTCTCTTAAAAAAAAAAAAAAAAAAAAAAGTCCGTTTGCTTCCAAAGACCCGAGCACAGCACGTCTTCCAGAAGTTGATGGCATCGCTGGTTCTCAGTTGCAACAGCCGAGATGTCATCAACACGCGTTCCTCTGCGTGCTTCGGCGCAGCCAAAAGCGTTAGCAAATCTGCCGGTCCTTTTTGGTAGCCTTACGCGTTGCAGCCCCGGGGATTGGATTCTGCCCCCAAAGTAAAACCGTATGGGGGATCTCTTCTGTCACGGATTTTTCTCTCCTAGATGTAACTTTAGGAAAAAAAAGTTAAAATTGGATCTACAAACTGCCTTGCGTTGTTTCAGCTGTAACTGCCAACTAGCTGTGGCGTACAATTGCTTAGGTGTGTTTAAGCAGTTAGGTATTTGTTCTGAACGTTGACCAGGAGAGGCAACTGAACGTTACGGGGTGTTTTCCCCCCCGCTCTTTTGACGGAGTGCTCTGAAGTACTTTCTGTCTGGCTTTCAAGGGTGCGTTTCCCTGGCAGTTCAGCAGCATCTCTCTTGGGCGGCGCGGCTGGCCAGATGTCGCTCCTAATGACGTAAGGCGCAAAAAACCCCTGGTCAAATGATGACTGCGTATCTTGGAGACAGATAATCTACTGGTATCGATTCACAGCTGTGCAAGTTAAATTAACGCCAAAGGAAAATCCAGTCCTTCTCCAGCAGAAGTATTTTTATTGGATGTTTATAAACACACGCACAGCTTTTTTAGTATGAAGCGAATTGCTGCGATTTGTCCTTTGCTTTTCCTTTTCCCCTCGAAAGCGTTACGCTTCGCTTCCAGCTTTGTGGACCGAGCCAGCAAGATGTGCAGCAGCAGCTGCGAGGGCCGTAGCTGTTGCGGCGGACCTGTAAGCGTAGATTCTGATTGCGGTACGCCCTCGTCCTGCAGCCTCGCAGGGTCGTCTCCCTGCAGCCGTGCCGTAAGGAAGGGGTGAGACGTTTTCCAACGCCGGCAAGAGCGTGTGCTTGTATGCGAAGAACGTGTTCGGAATCGTACCGGTTAGTCTTAATGCTGATGGGAAGCGTTCAGGTCGCTCTAGCTTTTAAAGGATGTCTTGTATTTGGAGCTGACCTGCTTACCTCGAATCCTCCTTGAGCTCAACTGCTCTCCTCTCCCTTGCTCTGACTGAATTCCTGTACTCGCTGCTGTGCTATTTTTTTCACATGCTGAAATATCGCTTGGGCTTTTTGTTTTTCAGGTGTCTTGTTGCAAGCGTCTCGTGATGCTCGCTAGGTACCCCCCGGCCCAGGTTGGCCTGCCTGTCGTGAAGCGTCCCGAGGGTAAGGGGCCGGCCCCGTGCCTGGAGGCTCCCGGCTCTGTCTCCGGCGGGTGCCCCGCGGGTGCGGCAGCGAGGGCTGCGTGGTGGGGCGAGTCCCGGGCCAAGAGGGAGCGGGGAGGTTCGTTGCCCCGGGGAGCCCGTCCCAGCGCGGGAACGGAGGGGGAGCACGGCAGAGCAGAGCCTGAGCGAGAGGTGCGGCACCGTCCCCCGGCAGGCTCCCCCCGCGGCGTGGGGCAGCCGCCGGCTTGCGGGCCGGGGCCGGGGGGGGGCTGCAGCCGTTTGGGGGGGCTGCCCCCATTTTATTTTTCTGGCGGAGCTCCCCTTTTTGGGGGGGCGCCTACATATGTAAATGGCATTATTAAAGTAGCTGTTTTCCTTGTTCTGTGCCTTTTTGGGGGGGGTGATTAAAAAGTGTGGAGGGGCCTGGGGGGTGATGATGTCATTTGGGGCCCCCCAACGTCACGGGGGGCGGGGGCGTGATGATGAAACAGAGGAGCAGGTGAGTGGGGGATGAAGGTGTCACGGGGAGGTTTCCCCCCAGAGAAGGGGGGTCACAGTCCCAAAATGCCTGAAAACTCGTGTGTGTGTGTGATTAACCATGTGAAGAACTGGAAATACGGGTGCGAGGCATTGCAGTAGAGAAAAATCTCTCGCCTTTATATATATATATTGAAAAATAATATTCGTTTTTATGTGTGTGTATATATATATGTAAAAGGATTTCAAAATACAAACCTGTACCTGCTATGTTATAGAAATTATTAAAAAATCTCAATGGAGATAGATAGGGTTTTAAAATAAAAAAGAACTTGTCTCTATGTTAAGAAATAAAGGAGTTTAAAATGCAAAAAGAGATGATGTAGGTGAAGGAATTTAAACCAGAAGTCAGTCTGGATAGGTAGAAGTACCTACGCTTACCCTGTGTCACCGAGTAAGCCTAAGTAGGTATCCCGTGTAATCGAAGTAAAGGTTCTATGGAAGTGTAAACAGATAACTAAGTCTAAAGAGGTAGGATTGTAAGTAGATACCGAAGTCTAAAGAGAGAAGTCGAAGATATCAAAGTGTCAAAATATGCAAGTCCAAGAGCAAAATATCCAATATCCAAGAGCAACACAGTTTGGGGCTCCCAGGAAAGCTGAATCCGCCTGGATTTGTGCAGCTGGAAAGCAAGCACAAACACACCACACCGCACACGCACACACTCACACCCCCCACGCCCCCCCCGCATTTTAACGCAGAAAACCAAAAATGACCCATTGTTATGATGTGGAAAAGCGCCGGAAAACCCCAGAACTGAATATTTTGGAAAAGCAGAAACCCCCAAGTTTTGTATGATGTAAAAGAAAAAACAAAAAACAACAACAAACAAAAAAACCCCAAACGAAAAACCGGCGCCAATTTGGGCCAAATCTGGGGTGAACCGCGGGCGGTTTGAGGGGCATTGCTGGGGATTATCTGGCGTGGATTCCTTCTCCGGAGCGGAATATCCGTTGCGGGTTATCCCAGCTGAGTTATCTGCTGTGGATTATGCCGGGTGGACCCCCTGGTGTAGGTCATCCCCACCCGTGTCCCCCCGTGCACCTTTGTACCCACGCATAGCCGCCATCCGTCCGTGTCCGTCTCCTCCCCCCTGTCCTCCTCTGCGTGTCTCTCCGCCCTCCCGAGTGCTCTCCACCCGAACGTCCCCCCACACAAGGTTTTTCCCCCCGTGCGGGTTTGTTTTTTTTTTTTTCCCTGGGCCGTGCCCCCCGCGTCCCCTGCCCTCCAGTCTCGCGCCCCCGCTCCCCTGCTCCACCCCTCCCCTAACCCCTTTGCTTCTGGACCCCCAGCTCCGCACGGGCCACGGGCAGCCTGGGGAGCTTCACCCCGAGCCGTTCCTTTCCCCCCTGGGCAGCAGCGGTTCTCCCGCTGCTACAGGCAGGCGCTTTCTGGACGGGCGAGGGGCTGGGACGACCGGAGGCTGCCGCACGCTCCGGTCCGAGCGAGACGCTGTTCCCGGGGGACCTGGCGCAGGGAAAGGCGAGGGACTCTCCGCGCTGCCGGTGGCTCTTCAGAAGGGAACCGCGCTCTGGTTTTAGCGGCAGAAGGTGTCGGTCGGGCAGCCGCGTAGCACTGTGCTGAGCGACGGGGCAGGCGTCTGGCTTGTTGGAGTCCAGGCGTGTTTCTCGCCTCGCAGTCTCGATGCCAAAACAAGCAGGGGGTTCAGGTTCCCAAAGCCTTTGGACGTGGGAGCAAGACGACAGCTAGGTCTCTAGCAGCGCGGTATTTCAGCCGTGTTGCTTGCTGCAAATGGCTTGCAGGCCAGGAGATGTTGAGAGGGGTCTGAAACAAAGAAAGGGAGCGTGGAAGTGGTTGTTTGAAGGCGGCAAATGAGGCAGCCGAAGGAAGCGAGCGGCTCAGCTGCCTTGGTGGACCAGCCCCTCCAGCCTCCCGAGTCTGGCGCGCCGCAGGCGGTCAAAGCGCAGGCGCCGCGCTCGCCGGCGGGAGCGGCAGGGAGCGCAGAGCTGCGCTGCCGTCCAGAGCGGCGAGGGAACCGGCAGGGCTCTAGGGCCATCTGGTGCGGCCAGCCGACGGGCCTCTTTGCTTTCCCTGTTTCACGTCTAATTCCTTTGCGTGCCGCAGGGCAGGGTGGTAAGTAACATCGCGCAGGTCTTATTTAAGTGGCAAGCCCTGCGCGGGAAGCCCGGGGCGGCGCAGGATGAGCGGAGGGCACCGCGGCAGAGCCCGAGGGTCACCGGCGTATCGCTCGCTCGCAGATCGCGCGCTTGCTGGCGGTCTGCTCGCGTGCACCGCTTCCTGATAATCGTAGCTGCCCCTCTCACACAAAGCAGCTTTCAGTATCTCCTCGCGTGCCTTCAGGATGTCATCAGTGTCGCTTTTTTTTTCTTTTTTTTTAATAAAATCTCTCCAGGGTCTGTTGGCTCGCTGGTGTCACTCTCCCACCCCTGATGCCACCTGCAGATGAATCCAGCAATCCCGGGGGCTTACTCTGGGGGCAAAAAAGCCGAGCCAAGGCAAAGGTATTGACCAGGTTCCCTGCGCTGCTTCCCCCGGCTGGGTCCTGGGGTGAGGGGCGCGGAGAGAAAGGGCCAGCAGCCCTCTGCGAGCTGTCAAGCGCAGAGGACTGAAATGCTCGAGCCGCTTGGGTGCTTTTTGGGGGCGAGGCAATGGCTCTGGCTGCGTGGGCTGTGAGCGGGAGCAGGGGCAGAGAAGGGCGAGGCTTGTGGCCCCCCCCCCCCCCCCCCCGTCAGGCGGCGGCGGCGGCTGCGGGCGGCCCAAGGCGGGCCGGGGTGCGAGTCCTTTGTCCCCGCGGGGAGCGCTCGGGGCGCGGGGCTCGGTGTGGTGCTGCCGCCTGGCGTCCAAAAGCGGGTACTGCAGCTCGGGTGGCGCCCGGGGGCGGTGGGGCGTTTTGGCCGTGCCTCGGTGCTGCCGCCTGGCGTCCAAAAGCGGGTACTGCAGGCCGGGAGCCGCGCAGGGGCGGTGGCGTGCACGTGATCCCCGGTGCCGGTGGCCGGTACCGGGCATGCGACAGCGCGGCGCCCGCGGGGCGATGCCGCCGCAGCCGTTGCTGCCTCCCGGTAAGGAAGCGCCGCTCTCGCCGCCCGGGAGGTGCTGGCTGCTGCTGGCACGGCCGCCTCGGCCTCCGCTGCAGCCCCGCCCCGGCCCACGCCCCCGTCCTGGTGTGGAGCGGCCCCGCCCCTAGGGACGGGCCCCGCCCCTGGAGATCCCCGGCAGGGGAAGGGCACCACCCCTAGCGACAGGCCCCGCCCCTGGAGACCACCCCGTGCGGTGTGTCAGGGCGGAGCTTAGCCGCGGGGGGCGGAGCCTTGCGGTGGTAAGGCGGAGCTTTGCCGCGTGGGGGCAGAGCCTCACCAGCGCATGCGCAGTGCATGGGGGGCGGAGCTTTGCAGTGGGAGGGCGGAGCTTTGCCCTGAAGGGCGGAGCTTTGGCCGAGCATGCGCGCTGTGTCGGGGGCGGAGCTTAGCCGCGTGGGGCGGAGCCTTGCGGTGGTAAGGCGGAGCTTTGCCGCGTGAGGGCGGAGCCTCACCAGCGCATGCGCAGTGCACGGGGGGCGGAGCTTTGCAGTGGGAGGGCGGAGCTTTGCCCTGAAGGGCGGAGCTTTGGCCGAGCATGCGCGCTGTGTCAGGGGCGGGGCTTAGCCGCGGGGGGCGGAGCCTTGCGGTGGTAAGGCGGAGCTTTGCCGCGTGAGGGCGGAGCCTCACCAGCGCATGCGCAGTGCAGGGGGGGCGGAGCTTTGCAGTGGGAGGGCGGAGCTTTGTCCTGAAGGGAGGAGCTTTGGCCGAGCATGCGTGCTGTGTCAGGGGCGGAGCTTAGCCGCGGGGGGCGGAGCGCTGCCGTGTGAGGGCGGAGCTCCACGGGCGCATGCGCGCTGTGTCGGGGCGGAGCTTTGCGGCGTGGGGCGGAGCCTTGCCGCGGGGAGGGCGGAGCTTCGCTGGCGCATGCGTGCTGTGTCGGGGGCGGAGCTAAGCCGCGGGGGGCGGAGCGTTGCGGTGGTAAGGCGGAGCTTTGCCGTGTGAGGGCGGAGCTCCACGGGCGCATGCGCGCTGTGTCAGGGCGGAGCTTTGCTGCAGAGGGCGGGGTTTGCCGCGGGGAGGGCGGAGCTTCGCCAGCGCATGCGCGGTGCGTCGGGGGCGGGAATCGCGCGGTGGGCGGAGGTTCCCCGCGCGGAGGGGCCGGGGTGAGCCCGGGGCGGAGCGGAGCGGAGCGGTCGTTGGGCTGCGGCTGCAGGCAGCGAGGAGGTGAGCGGGGAAAGCCCCGAGGAGGGCGGCGGGAGGCACGGAGCGGGGAGGGTGCGGTGCCGTGTGGGAGCCGGGCGGGCGGAGCTTCCTGGAGCCGGTCCGGGGGGGCGCCGCGCCGCGCCGCTCCGGGGCGGGGGGGCGCCGAGCCGCTGAGCTCCGGGGCCGGGCGGCGGGGGGGCGCCGCGCCGCGCCACGCCGCTCCGGGGCCGGGCGGCGGGGGGGGCGCCGCGCCGAGCCGCTGAGCTCCGGGGCCGCGCGGCGGGGGGGGCGCCGCGCCGAGCCGCTGAGCTCCGGGGCCGCGCGGCGGGGGGGCGCCGCGCCGAGCCGCTCCGCTCCGGGGCCGCGCGGCGGGGGGGCGCCGCGCCGAGCCGAGCCGCTCCGGGGCCGGGCGGTGGGGGGGCGCCGGGTCGGTGCCGGTGGGGGGGCGCCGGCCGGAGCCGGTGGCGGGGGCTGCCCGGAGCCGCGCTGGGGGCTCGGCGGGGCTTCCACGTGCGGCGGTGGCGTGGGGAACGGTGTCCCCGCAGGGTCCAAAAGCAGGGAGGGCTGCGTCTCGCGGCATTTTGGAGCCCGGGGCTTTTGGTCGGCCACGTTGGTTCCCCGGGCCGTGCCGGCAGGTGTAGTTTCTATGGTCGTGGCTGCCGGGCAAACCGCTTCTCTTTTTGCCTCCTCCTTTCCAGTGTCACCTTCTGCGTCCCGTGCAGAAAATCCTGCGTGCTTGATTCCGCTCGCTGCTCAGGTAATGGCGCGTCTGGGGCTGCGGGAGCGGGGAGAAACACTTGCCGGTTCAAGGACGCCACGGGTGCGCCACATCAAAGCCAGAGGAAAGGCAAATCTGCTGCCCGTGCAGAAAAGCCGAGGACAAACTGCAGGTAAGAGAGCGCACCTCGTTCCTGCAGTGCTCCCTTGGGAGTTACGGATGTTTGCCTTCCAGGCAAAAGAACAGACTTTGCCTTAGGAGAAATGAAGAGCTGCCTGTTCCCTTCTTTAGGGTCCGGTGTTTCACTTCTGGTTGGTCGTGTTAATTGGATGGGCGAGCTGGAAATAGCCTTTTGTTTTGATACGCAGAAGTCAATTGTTAGTAATACGCGGTGTCAGTAGAGTTCATTTTTGAGCACCTAGGTGCCAGTGGAAACGTAAGGAATGAAGCTCGATGGGAACTGATACTTAAATTTAGTTTTCCGTGATTTTTCTCTGCCGTTCGGGCGTGGATGGCACGGTGTCCTGTGGCTCGGTCCACGTTCTGTTCCGTGGAGCCTTCGGTCTAGGACTTTGAAGTAAGGAAGTTTGTCCTTCCAGAAAAGGGCTAGTCGCTCCTAGGATTGAGGTGTGGACTTGCAGAGTCTCTTAGGCACGTGCTCGGAATTGGAGGCGAATTTCACTTGATGTTGCTGCTGTTTGTCTTGACTTTCCTTCCTTCCCCCACGGCTCCATCAGGAGCGGGAGCTCTGAATCATCATTTTGTTTTCAGTCTCAAACACGTTTTTTTACCCAAGGAGGTGCTGCGTTTAGAAGTTAATGAGTTTTGTCACAAACGCGTCGGTCGATGCGATTGCGTTGCGATTGTTAAAACCCGCAAAATAACACCAGTCTTACGGATCTGGCCTATTTCTTCCGAACACGGATTCGTCACGTGCAAATCGGGATACGGGTCGTCTGCGCTTCGTGCTGAGACAGGGATGAGCTCCCAAAGGCAAAAAATACAAGGTCGTGGGGGTTGTTTTTGTTTGTATTTGGGGGCGGGGGGGGGTGGATTTAAAAGAAAAAAAAGAGCGCAGTGTTGACTGGTGGCAGCCTGCAGGGCTCTTTTGCTGCCCGACCTCTCCTTTTCCTCTCTTGAACTCCTCTTTCGTGGCTGTAATTGTCGTTTGGAGAAGTTCAGAAGAGCGGTTCAGTGACTCGCCTGGGTCCGTGTGCCAGTAATACCGGGAAGGGAAGCGCTTGAACCGGTAGCAAATCAAGTTGGCTACAAGCAGAGGTTCTGAAGGAAGAACAACGATAACGGGAAGCAAATAGCAAGTTCCCAAAAAATGGGCGCGTGTCAAACGCATCCGAGTTTTACGGCCAAATGTTGTTTGGCAATATGTTCCAAACGGCTATTTTTTCCTTCCCTCGGTTGTAGTCTTTGCAAAACTTCACAAAACCAGGAAGCTTGGGACTCCTACCCAGCTTTATGCTACGGGTTTTTTTTTTTTCCTCTCTCAGCAGAGTGTCAGCTGCCGCCGTTTCACCGTGGTCGCCCTTTCTTCTGCCGTGAAAGTGCAAGACGGACGGAAAGGCTCCATAGCGGTCTGCGAGTACAAGGTACGTCCGCGATGCGTGTCCGCGTTTTTCCTAAGGCGCTTGTAGTACGGACTTCAAAGTTAACGTCAAGAATGTGCCGGCTCTCCTTCCTTCTGTAGTTTTTCTAGGAACTGTTTTAAGGCAGATACTAAAAGTCAAAGAAGGTCTGCGCTGGAGCGTGTTAACGCCTGTGCAAAGTCGGCTTCCCTCCGTTTATTTTGCCTTCCCGAAAGCGCAATCTTGTGTTTCTGTGCGCTTACTAGGAAAGGATATCGGGAAAACAATTTTATCCGAAAAGAGGAAAGGCAGTGTTTGCAAGAGTTCAGAAGAAACAGGCTTTGTTTTTGTCATAAAAGCTGTGTGCTTTTTCAGTCAATAAGTTTTTAAAAAGGAGGATTTCAAAATACAAACCTGTATCTGCTGTATTATATAAATTATTAAAAAATAATTTTCTGCCTTTTTCCCTTTTTTCCGTCTCCGTTTTAGTTCACCCATGCGGGTTTTTAAATCACTTCCCGATGTTCTTAATCGCCGCTTCCTTTAAACACTTTCCTGACTCCTTTTCTCCTCTTTGCTGCTGCCTTTATTCCCCTGGATTTCTGTTTTAATTCTTTCTTGTCTTTCCTTAGGGCCCTCGTTTTTTGAATCTTCCTTCTCCGTCCCTCTAGTTCGCTGTCCTGTTTTTTAATTTTCCCATTTATTTCCCTAATCCCTGTGGCTTTTTCCATGTTCTAGGTTGACTTTTCCCCTGGGGGTTTAGCTGGGTTTAATTGTTTCTTCTCTTCCCTTAGTGCCCTCGCTTTCTAAATTTTCCTTCCCCGATGGAGCTCCCTGTCGCTATTTATTAAGTTTTTTCCTTATTTCTTCAGTCGCCCTTGCTGTTCAAACGTCCTGCTTTCGGCTGGCAGAGAGTTAAGGTTCTTCCTAGTAGCTGGCACAGTGCTGCCGTTTGGATTTCGGATGAGCATCATGTTGGTAACGCGCTGACGTTTTGTTTGTCGCTAAGTAGCGCTGACACCACTCAAGGACCTTTCAGCTTCCCGTGCTCTGCCCGGTGCGCAAGAAGCTGGGAGGCGCCACAGGCAGCTCGGCTGCCCCAGACCGGCCGCAGCGCTATTCCCTACCGTGGGACGTCACGCTCGGTCTGGAAACTGGGGGGGCGTTGGCCAGGAGTCAGCGATGGCAGCTCGGGGACGTGCTTGGCATCGGTCGGCGAGTGGTGAGCCCCTGTCTAGTGAAGCGCTTGCTTTGTATACTCTTATTGGTTTATTACTGCTACTACTGCTCCTACTAGTGTTACTACTATTCTGTTGTCTTTTCCTTCAATTGTTAAACTGTTCTTACCTTAACCCCCGAGTTTTCTGACTTCGACCCTTGCAATTTTCTCCCGCGTAGCGGCTGTGTGGTGCTTGGCTGCTGGCTGGGGTTAAACCACGACAAAAGCTTCTGTCGACTTGTATTCCGTCTGCCGTTTCCATTTTTTAATTCTTCCTTGTCTCTATTAGGACCTTTGCTTTGTCCGTTTTCTTCCTACGTCTCTCTTTTAGTTCACTGTCCCTGTTTTTCATTTTTTTCTCTTTGTTGCCCTAAGTCCCGTCACTCTTGAATTTTTTTTTGCTTTTATCCCGTTCCCTGTCTTTAGTTTGCAGTTAGTTCTTCTCTTTCCTTAGGGTCCTCCCTTTTAACAGCCTCGGAGGGGGCGTAGCTTCCCGCTGAGGAGCGGTTGGAGGAGGCGAGGTGGTTGTCAGCCGGGTCATCATTTAATAGTAAAGTATGAAATGGCACGTTGATTAATCATTTACCTTTTGGTTTTGTGGGAGCTGTGCTGGCTGCCTTTAGAATCGGCTGAGAATTTGAGGTGAGCTGGGTTGTAGAGGGGAGGCACCCGGGGCTGGCTATTTCACCCGAGCGCCACGGGCACTTTGTGTCTCCTGGCATCCTAGGCGCACCGAGTGACAGTCGCAGCATCTTTCTTTAGAATAGGCGTGGAGCAGGTGAGCGGAGCGGTAGGGTGCTTTTGAGGAGGAGGGTGTCGCAGAAGCGGTTGGCAGTAACCAGACCGATGCTGAATACCAGCGCTGTGTTTTAGTTTGTTAGTGGGTTGTGGGTTTGTGGGTTGGGAGTTTGGTGTTTGTTTTTTGTTTGTTTTTTGTTTGTTTTTTGTTTGTTTTTTGTTTGTTTTTTGTTTGTTTTTTGTTTGTTTTTTGTTTGTTTTTTGTTTGTTTTTTGTTTGTTTTTTGTTTGTTTTTTGTTTGTTTTTGTTTGTTTTTGTTTGTTTTTGTTTGTTTTTGTTTGTTTTTTGTTTGTTTTTTGTTTGTTTTTTGTTTGTTTGTGGTTTCTGTGGTTTCTGTGGTTTCTGTGGTTTCTGTGGTTTCTGTGGTTTCTGTGGTTTTTTTTGTTGTGTGGTTTTTGTGGTTTTTTTGTTTTGTTTTAGATGACGAAGAGGAACTGGGTGAGTGCAGGAATGTTGTAGTTAGGTGTGTGGTGGTTTTCTTTTTTTCTTGAGGGTGGATTCAGATCCCTGGCCCTCTGAAAGCTCAGTTGCGGGATCAGGGCTGAGGAGGTAACAAGGATAGGAATTGCAGGGAGGGGTTATAAAGTTGGTGTCGGGGAGAGGCCTGTCCAGGAGCAGTCTCCTTTGGGAAGGGCAAAGGAGCGGGTTACTGTTGTTAGCGCGCTGCTGACGTTTGCTGAGCAGGGCAGTTCCATCCTGTGTCTGTGCGTTTTGCTTTTGCGTAGTCTGTCTGTCTTCTGTGTCTCGTACCATGGCTTTCTCAGGTCTCGATGTTTCCGTAGCTCTTTGTGATCATCGGGCCCCTCGGGAGGCTTACCTCGAGGGCGTCTCGAACGCATCGCCTCATCGGCATAGCGTTTCTTGAGCCCTGCTTATCTTGCCGTCGTAGCTTAAAGCACGGACGTGTCCGGGAAGCGTCGCGTTCCAGATGTTTCCGAGGGATCGTCTGTTGCGGTGGCCGGCCGGGCGGTCTCCGCAGGTCTGCTTTTGAGAGTTACGTTTCTACGGTCGTCTTCAGGGGTTTCATCCCTGGTTCCTTAATGGTCTTAGGTCTTAAATCCTGGCTTGTCATGCATCCATTTATCTTTTTTAGATGGTAGTTTTATCTCCTGGGCCACGGCAGGCACCGTAGGGGTTCCGTGCCGGAGGCGTCTTCCCTACCGGAGTCGTTCCCGCTCGTGATCTTCTCGGGTCTCGAGGTCACGTCGTTTGTGGCATCTGTGTGCAGTGTCTGTCTGTGTGTCGGGGTTGGAGCCGCTCTGCCCAGGAGCGTTGCCATATTGGAGTTGGGGGTAGCATAGCCTCACGGTGATACGTCCATTTGTACAGTATCTGTAGGCAAAGATT
Organism: Platalea leucorodia; assembly: GCF_965183815.1. NCBI lineage: Eukaryota > Metazoa > Chordata > Aves > Pelecaniformes > Threskiornithidae > Platalea > Platalea leucorodia. Next base: position 55,161 of record NC_138831.1, on the reverse strand, counting down.
GTACGGGCCATCTCAAGGCAAGCAGCTGTAGACAGGTGCCGCAGTTACTTCTGTTGTGTTTTGCGGGTGCCGGAGGCTGGACCGGCGCACGTAGCGAAGCGTCTTCTTCGCCTTGCCGTAGCGGAAGGTGAAACTTGGGAATCGTACGGAGCCCAAGGTTGTTTAGAGGTGCGCGGCGAGGCAGTTGCAGGGATAGCTCTGGAACCGGGGGGCTGTGCTGCAGTGGCAGCTGGGTGGTGTAAGTGTAGTGGTTTGAGTGAGCGGTGGTTGAAGGATTGTTCGGTTCCTGAATGTGCCTAACCTTGTACGTGTGAAGTATTTTATTGCAGGTCGTATGTAATGTTGAGAGTAATTTATTTCATATATACTATAGAATAAAAAAACCCCAGCTGGGGCATTTCCGTCCCCCCCTGCTGCGTTTTTTTTCCCCCGGTCCCGGCCGCTCTGCGAGGCGATGATCATCGCCAAGGTTTGGGCAGAGGTCAGGCTCGGGCCGGGGTTTTCTCAGGCAGGGCGATTTTTTTTTTTTTTTTTTTTTGAGGCCCTCGGGAACACCGTTCCCAGGGAGCGCCGCAGAGGCAGGGCGACGGTCCGTTGTGGCGTGCTGGTGGTGGAACGGATCGGCCGAGACCGAGGCGTGGTTTGGGTGGTAGCTGAATGAGCGGTGCGTTTGGAATGTATCTAACCTTTTATGATGGTGTGGGGGTGCTTTGTTTCTTTGCAGGTTCCAGGTGGAATTGAAATTTTTCCTTTGCAGACATGTAGAAATGAAAACAAAATGACAATTATGACAATTATCCCTGGGAGTCATAATTAATTTAAATTAAAAAAGAAATTACTCCCAGGGTAGGAGCTGGTTGCTACTGCTGCACCAGCCTTACCATTTTTTAATTTTTTTTTAGTTCATTTTTTTTATAGTGTTTGTTATTTGGTTTTTTTTTCCTTTGTACTATATAAATATGTATACAAATATATACATACACCCTCCCAGGTGGGAGGAAGCAATGATTAAACTAGTAACACCACATATTCCTATAACAACTCATTCCTCCCACATGGAAGGGCAATTACCATCTTGTTATGAAACTGAATCAACTAATTATTCAAAGCAGTTACATTTCTCTGGCACCCCCTACAAAACAAAAGAAACAATAAACAACGAGAAATGCAAACACAATCATTCAAACAAAATTGTACACAGCACACAAAAGTGTAAAAAGCAAAACCCAGCGCGGCAAAAACCGAACTCGTCCAAAGCACCAAACTAGCCGACACAGTCCTCCCGGATGACAGAGAAGGTCCTCCAGAGCATAGAGATGAGCCAGAAAGTCCTCCCCGATGAGAAAGACTGTCCTTCAGACCATAGAGCTGCAAGGAGAAGTCCTCCCGGAGTATAGAGCGGCTCCGCAGACCATCGAGATGACAGCGAAAGTCGACCCAGACGATAGAGAAGGTCGTCCAGAGCATAGAGCTGAAACCAGAGGTCCCCTGGATGATCCAGAAGGTCGCCGAGCGCCTCGAGATTAAACTGGCGGTCCCAACCGGCGCATGCGCGGTGCGCCGGGGGCGGGCATGGGGCGGTGGGCGGAGGTTCCCCGCGCGGAGCGGAGCGGCGCGGTCGTTGGGCTGCGGCTGCAGGCAGCGAGGAGGTGAGCGGGGAAAGCCCCGAGGAGGACGGCGGTGCCTGCGGGGGAGCGGCCGGGCCGGCGGGAGGCACGGAGCGGGGAAGGTGCGGTGCCGTGTGGGAGCCGGCGGGCGGAGCTTCCTGGAGCCGGTCGGGGCGGGGGCGCCGCGCCGCTCCGCTCGGGGGCCGGGCGGCGGGGGGGGCGCCGAGCCGAGCCGCGCCGCTCCGGGGCCTGGCGGCGGCGGGGGGGCCGCGCCGCTCCGGGGCCTGGCGGCGGGGGGGGGGCCGAGCCGCTCCGGGGCCGGACGCCGAGCCGCGCCGCTCCGGGGCCGGGCGGCGGGGGGGGGGGCCGCGCCGCTCCGGGGCCGGGCGCCGAGCCGCGCCGCTCCGGGGCCGGGCGGCGGGGGGGGGGCCGTGCCGCTCCGGGGCCGGGCGGCGGGGAGGCGCCGAGCCGCTCCGGGGCCGGACGCCGAGCCGCGCCGCTCCGGGGCCGGGCGGCGGGGGGGGGGGCCGCGCCGCTCCGGGGCCGGGCGGCGGGGGGGGGGGCCGCGCCGCTCCGGGGCCGGGCGCCGAGCCGCGCCGCTCCGGGGCCGGGCGGCGGGGAGGCGCCGCGCCGCGCCGAGCCGCTCCGGGGCCGGGCGCCGAGCCGCGCCGCTCCGGGGCCGCGCGGCGGGGAGGCGCCGCGCCGAGCCGCGCCGCTCCGGGGCCGGGCGGCGGGGGGCACCGCGCCGCTTCGGGGCCGGGCGGCGGGGGGCGGCGGGTCGGCGCCGGTGGTGGGAGGCCGGCCGGAGCCGGTGGCGGGGGCTGCCCGGAGCCGTGCTGGGGGCTCGGCGGGGCTTCCACGTGCGGCGGTGGCGTGGGGAACGGTGTCCCCGCAGGGTCAAAAGCAGGGAGGGCTGCGTCTCGCGGCATCTTGGAGCCCGGGGCTTTTGGTCGGCCACGTTGGTTCCCCGGGCCGTGCCGGCAGGTGTAGTTTCTATGGTCGTGGCTGCCGGGCAAACCGCTTCTCTTTTTGCCTCCTCCTTTCCAGTGTCACCTTCTGCGTCCCGTGCAGAAAATCCTGCGTGCTTGATTCCGCTCGCTGCTCAGGTAATGGCGCGTCTGGGGCTGCGGGAGCAGGGAGAAACACTTGCCGGTTCAAGGACGCCACGGGTGCGCCACATCAAAGCCAGAGGAAAGGCAAATCTGCTGCCCGTGCAGAAAAGCCGAGGACAAACTGCAGGTAAGAGAGCGCACCTCGTTCCTGCAGTGCTCCCTTGGGAGTTACGGATGTTTGCTTTCCAGGCAAAAGAACAGACTTTGCCTTAGGAGAAATGAAGAGCTGCCTGTTCCCTTCTTTAGGGTCCGGTGTTTCACTTCTGGTTGGTCGTGCTAATTGGATGGGCGAGCTGGAAATAGCCTTTTGTTTTGATACGCAGAAGTAAATTGTTAGTAATACGCGGTGTCAGTAGAGTTCATTTTTGAGCACCTAGGTGCCAGTGGAAACGTAAGGAATGAAGCTCGATGGGAACTGATACTTAAGTTTAGTTTTCCGTGATTTTTCTTTGCCGTTCGGGCGTGGATGGCACGGTGTCCTGTGGCTCGGTCCACGTTCTGTTCCGTGGAGCCTTCGGTCTAGGACTTTGAAGTAAGGAAGTTTGTCCTTCCAGAAAAGGGCTAGTCGCTCCTAGGATTGAGGTGTGGACTTGCAGAGTCTCTTAGGCACGTGCTCGGAATTGGAGGCGAATTTCACTTGATGTTGCTGCTGTTTGTCTTCACTTTCCTTCCTTCCCCCACGGCTCCATCAGGAGCGGGAGCTCTGAATCATCATTTTGTTTTCAGTCTCAAACACGTTTTTTTACCCAAGGAGGTGCTACGTTTAGAAGTTAATGAGTTTTGTCACAAACGCGTCGGTCGATGCGATTGCGTCGCGATTGTTAAAACCCGCAAAATAACACCAGTCTTACGGATCTGGCCTATTTCTTCCGAACACGGATTCGTCACGTGCAAATCGGGATACGGGTCGTCTGCGCTTCGTGCTGAGACAGGGATGAGCTCCCAAAGGCAAAAAATACAAGGTCGTGGGGGTTGTTTTTGTTTGTATTTGGGGGCGGGGGGGGGGTGGATTTAAAAGAAAAAAAAGAGCGCAGTGTTGACTGGTGGCAGCCTGCAGGGCTCTTTTGCTGCCCGACCTCTCCTTTTCCTCTCTTGAACTCCTCTTTCGTGGCTGTAATTGTCGTTTGGAGAAGTTCAGAAGAGCGGTTCAGTGACTCGCCTGGGTCCGTGTGCCAGTAATACCGGGAAGGGAAGCGCTTGAACCGGTAGCAAATCAAGTTGGCTACAAGCAGAGGTTCTGAAGGAAGAACAACGATAACGGGAAGCAAATAGCAAGTTCCCAAAAAATGGGCGCGTGTCAAACGCATCCGAGTTTTACGGCCAAATGTTGTTTGGCAATATGTTCCAAACGGCTATTTTTTCCTTCCCTCGGTTGTAGTCTTTGCAAAACTTCACAAAACCAGGAAGCTTGGGACTCCTACCCAGCTTTATGCTACGGGTTTTTTTTTTTTCCTCTCTCAGCAGAGTGTCAGCTGCCGCCGTTTCACCGTGGTCGCCCTTTCTTCTGCCGTGAAAGTGCAAGACGGACGGAAAGGCTCCATAGCGGTCTGCGAGTACAAGGTACGTCCGCGATGCGTGTCCGCGTTTTTCCTAAGGCGCTTGTAGTACGGACTTCAAAGTTAACGTCAAGAATGTGCCGGCTCTCCTTCCTTCTGTAGTTTTTCTAGGAACTGTTTTAACGCAGATACTAAAAGTCAAAGAAGGTCTGCGCTGGAGCGTGTTAACGCCTGTGCAGAATCGGCTTCCCTCCGTTTATTTTGCCTTCCCGAAAGCGCAATCTTGTGTTTCTGTGCGCTTACTAGGAAAGGATATCGGGAAAACAATTTTATCCTAAAAGAGGAAAGACAATGTTTGTGAGAGTTCAGGCATTCGGAAGAAACAGGCTTTGTTTTTGTCATAAAAGCTGTGTGCTTTTTCAGTCAATAAGTTTTTAAAATATCTTACAGTAGGTCTCGAAAAGCTTACTGCGATACTAGCGTCCGTACTAAAAGCGATCAAGGTCCAAGGAGAGACGTGGGCAAAAGAGGAGGAATCGGCGTCGCTTTCCCGAGAAGCATTGCCAGCCTTGTAAGTAGCGACAGCGAGTCCTGACGTGGTTTCGGTGAGTTACTGCTTCGGCAGCATCCTTTTTTCTTAACCTACAGCGTGTGATTTCTTACTTCAGCTGGAAAGAGATTTTCCAGAATGGAAATCTTTCTCATTCAAAGAAGTTGTGTTTTATGAGCTCCCCATCAGAGTGGGGATCTTCAGAGATGATGCGCTTGGCAGTGGAAGTCAGCAGCAGCAAGACTTTCCACTCTCTTAAAAAAAAAAAAAAAAAAAAAAGTCCGTTTGCTTCCAAAGACCCGAGCACAGCACGTCTTCCAGAAGTTGATGGCATCGCTGGTTCTCAGTTGCAACAGCCGAGATGTCATCAACACGCGTTCCTCTGCGTGCTTCGGCGCAGCCAAAAGCGTTAGCAAATCTGCCGGTCCTTTTTGGTAGCCTTACGCGTTGCAGCCCCGGGGATTGGATTCTGCCCCCAAAGTAAAACCGTATGGGGGATCTCTTCTGTCACGGATTTTTCTCTCCTAGATGTAACTTTAGGAAAAAAAAGTTAAAATTGGATCTACAAACTGCCTTGCGTTGTTTCAGCTGTAACTGCCAACTAGCTGTGGCGTACAATTGCTTAGGTGTGTTTAAGCAGTTAGGTATTTGTTCTGAACGTTGACCAGGAGAGGCAACTGAACGTTACGGGGTGTTTTCCCCCCCGCTCTTTTGACGGAGTGCTCTGAAGTACTTTCTGTCTGGCTTTCAAGGGTGCGTTTCCCTGGCAGTTCAGCAGCATCTCTCTTGGGCGGCGCGGCTGGCCAGATGTCGCTCCTAATGACGTAAGGCGCAAAAAACCCCTGGTCAAATGATGACTGCGTATCTTGGAGACAGATAATCTACTGGTATCGATTCACAGCTGTGCAAGTTAAATTAACGCCAAAGGAAAATCCAGTCCTTCTCCAGCAGAAGTATTTTTATTGGATGTTTATAAACACACGCACAGCTTTTTTAGTATGAAGCGAATTGCTGCGATTTGTCCTTTGCTTTTCCTTTTCCCCTCGAAAGCGTTACGCTTCGCTTCCAGCTTTGTGGACCGAGCCAGCAAGATGTGCAGCAGCAGCTGCGAGGGCCGTAGCTGTTGCGGCGGACCTGTAAGCGTAGATTCTGATTGCGGTACGCCCTCGTCCTGCAGCCTCGCAGGGTCGTCTCCCTGCAGCCGTGCCGTAAGGAAGGGGTGAGACGTTTTCCAACGCCGGCAAGAGCGTGTGCTTGTATGCGAAGAACATGTTCGGAATCGTACCGGTTAGTCTTAATGCTGATGGGAAGCGTTCAGGTCGCTCTAGCTTTTAAAGGATGTCTTGTATTTGGAGCTGACCTGCTTACCTCGAATCCTCCTTGAGCTCAACTGCTCTCCTCTCCCTTGCTCTGACTGAATTCCTGTACTCGCTGCTGTGCTATTTTTTTCACATGCTGAAATATCGCTTGGGCTTTTTGTTTTTCAGGTGTCTTGTTGCAAGCGTCTCGTGATGCTCGCTAGGTACCCCCCGGCCCAGGTTGGCCTGCCTGTCGTGAAGCGTCCCGAGGGTAAGGGGCCGGCCCCGTGCCTGGAGGCTCCCGGCTCTGTCTCCGGCGGGTGCCCCGCGGGTGCGGCAGCGAGGGCTGCGTGGTGGGGCGAGTCCCGGGCCAAGAGGGAGCGGGGAGGTTCGTTGCCCCGGGGAGCCCGTCCCCAGCGCGGGAACGGAGGGGGAGCACGGCAGAGCAGAGCCTGAGCGAGAGGTGCGGCACCGTCCCCCGGCAGGCTCCCCCCGCGGCGTGGGGCAGCCGCCGGCTTGCGGGCCGGGGCCGGGGGGGGGCTGCAGCCGTTTGGGGGGGCTGCCCCCATTTTATTTTTCTGGCGGAGCTCCCCTTTTTGGGGGGGCGCCTACATATGTAAATGGCATTATTAAAGTAGCTGTTTTCCTTGTTCTGTGCCTTTTTGGGGGGGGTGATTAAAAAGTGTGGAGGGGCCTGGGGGGTGATGATGTCATTTGGGGCCCCCCAACGTCACGGGGGGCGGGGGCGTGATGATGAAACAGAGGAGCAGGTGAGTGGGGGATGAAGGTGTCACGGGGAGGTTTCCCCCCAGAGAAGGGGGGTCACAGTCCCAAAATGCCTGAAAACTCGTGTGTGTGTGTGATTAACCATGTGAAGAACTGGAAATACGGGTGCGAGGCATTGCAGTAGAGAAAAATCTCTCGCCTTTATATATATATATTGAAAAATAATATTCGTTTTTATGTGTGTGTATATATATATGTAAAAGGATTTCAAAATACAAACCTGTACCTGCTATGTTATAGAAATTATTAAAAAATCTCAATGGAGATAGATAGGGTTTTAAAATAAAAAAGAACTTGTCTCTATGTTAAGAAATAAAGGAGTTTAAAATGCAAAAAGAGATGATGTAGGTGAAGGAATTTAAACCAGAAGTCAGTCTGGATAGGTAGAAGTACCTACGCTTACCCTGTGTCACCGAGTAAGCCTAAGTAGGTATCCCGTGTAATCGAAGTAAAGGTTCTATGGAAGTGTAAACAGATAACTAAGTCTAAAGAGGTAGGATTGTAAGTAGATACCGAAGTCTAAAGAGAGAAGTCGAAGATATCAAAGTGTCAAAATATGCAAGTCCAAGAGCAAAATATCCAATATCCAAGAGCAACACAGTTTGGGGCTCCCAGGAAAGCTGAATCCGCCTGGATTTGTGCAGCTGGAAAGCAAGCACAAACACACCACACCGCACACGCACACACTCACACCCCCCACGCCCCCCCGCATTTTAACGCAGAAAACCAAAAATGACCCATTGTTATGATGTGGAAAAGCGCCGGAAAACCCCAGAACTGAATATTTTGGAAAAGCAGAAACCCCCAAGTTTTGTATGATGTAAAAGAAAAAACAAAAAACAACAACAAACAAAAAAACCCCAAACGAAAAACCGGCGCCAATTTGGGCCAAATCTGGGGTGAACCGCGGGCGGTTTGAGGGGCATTGCTGGGGATTATCTGGCGTGGATTCCTTCTCCGGAGCGGAATATCCGTTGCGGGTTATCCCAGCTGAGTTATCTGCTGTGGATTATGCCGGGTGGACCCCCTGGTGTAGGTCATCCCCACCCGTGTCCCCCCGTGCACCTTTGTACCCACACATAGCCGCCGTCCGTCCGTGTCCGTCTCCTCCCCCCTGTCCTCCTCTGCGTGTCTCTCCGCCCTCCCGAGTGCTCTCCACCCGAACGTCCCCCCACACAAGGTTTTTCCCCCCGTGCGGGTTTTTTTTTTTTTTTTTTCCCTGGGCCGTGCCCCCCGCGTCCCCTGCCCTCCAGTCTCGCGCCCCCGCTCCCCTGCTCCACCCCTCCCCTAACCCCTTTGCTTCTGGACCCCCAGCTCCGCACGGGCCACGGGCAGCCTGGGGAGCTTCACCCCGAGCCGTTCCTTTCCCCCCTGGGCAGCAGCGGTTCTCCCGCTGCTACAGGCAGGCGCTTTCTGGACGGGCGAGGGGCTGGGACGACCGGAGGCTGCCGCACGCTCCGGTCCGAGCGAGACGCTGTTCCCGGGGGACCTGGCGCAGGGAAAGGCGAGGGACTCTCCGCGCTGCCGGTGGCTCTTCAGAAGGGAACCGCGCTCTGGTTTTAGCGGCAGAAGGTGTCGGTCGGGCAGCCGCGTAGCACTGTGCTGAGCGACGGGGCAGGCGTCTGGCTTGTTGGAGTCCAGGCGTGTTTCTCGCCTCGCAGTCTCGATGCCAAAACAAGCAGGGGGTTCAGGTTCCCAAAGCCTTTGGACGTGGGAGCAAGACGACAGCTAGGTCTCTAGCAGCGCGGTATTTCAGCCGTGTTGCTTGCTGCAAATGGCTTGCAGGCCAGGAGATGTTGAGAGGGGTCTGAAACAAAGAAAGGGAGCGTGGAAGTGGTTGTTTGAAGGCGGCAAATGAGGCAGCCGAAGGAAGCGAGCGGCTCAGCTGCCTTGGTGGACCAGCCCCTCCAGCCTCCCGAGTCTGGCGCGCCGCAGGCGGTCAAAGCGCAGGCGCCGCGCTCGCCGGTGGGAGCGGCAGGGAGCGCAGAGCTGCGCTGCCGTCCAGAGCGGCGAGGGAACCGGCAGGGCTCTAGGGCCATCTGGTGCGGCCAGCCGACGGGCCTCTTTGCTTTCCCTGTTTCACGTCTAATTCCTTTGCGTGCCGCAGGGCAGGGTGGTAAGTAACATCGCGCAGGTCTTATTTAAGTGGCAAGCCCTGCGCGGGAAGCCCGGGGCGGCGCAGGATGAGCGGAGGGCACCGCGGCAGAGCCCGAGGGTCACCGGCGTATCGCTCGCTCGCAGATCGCGCGCTTGCCGGCGGTCTGCTCGCGTGCACCGCTTCCTGATAATCGTAGCTGCCCCTCTCACACAAAGCAGCTTTCAGTATCTCCTCGCGTGCCTTCAGGATGTCATCAGTGTCGCTTTTTTTTTCTTTTTTTTTAATAAAATCTCTCCAGGGTCTGTTGGCTCGCTGGTGTCACTCTCCCACCCCTGATGCCACCTGCAGATGAATCCAGCAATCCCGGGGGCTTACTCTGGGGGCAAAAAAGCCGAGCCAAGGCAAAGGTATTGACCAGGTTCCCTGCGCTGCTTCCCCCGGCTGGGTCCTGGGGTGAGGGGCGCGGAGAGAAAGGGCCAGCAGCCCTCTGCGAGCTGTCAAGCGCAGAGGACTGAAATGCTCGAGCCGCTTGGGTGCTTTTTGGGGGCGAGGCAATGGCTCTGGCTGCGTGGGCTGTGAGCGGGAGCAGGGGCAGAGAAGGGCGAGGCTTGTGGCCCCCCCCCCCCCCCCCCCCCCGTCAGGCGGCGGCGGCTGCGGGCGGCCCAAGGCGGGCCGGGGTGCGAGTCCTTTGTCCCCGCGGGGAGCGCTCGGGGCGCGGGGCTCGGTGTGGTGCTGCCGCCTGGCGTCCAAAAGCGGGTACTGCAGCTCGGGTGGCGCCCGGGGGCGGTGGGGCGTTTTGGCCGTGCCTCGGTGCTGCCGCCTGGCGTCCAAAAGCGGGTACTGCAGGCCGGGAGCCGCGCAGGGGCGGTGGCGTGCACGTGATCCCCGGTGCCGGTGGCCGGTACCGGGCATGCGACAGCGCGGCGCCCGCGGGGCGATGCCGCCGCAGCCGTTGCTGCCTCCCGGTAAGGAAGCGCCGCTCTCGCCGCCCGGGAGGTGCTGGCTGCTGCTGGCACGGCCGCCTCGGCCTCCGCTGCAGCCCCGCCCCGGCCCACGCCCCCGTCCTGGTGTGGAGCGGCCCCGCCCCTAGGGACGGGCCCCGCCCCTGGAGATCCCCGGCAGGGGAAGGGCACCACCCCTAGCGACAGGCCCCGCCCCTGGAGACCACCCCGTGCGGTGTGTCAGGGCGGAGCTTAGCCGCGGGGGGCGGAGCCTTGCGGTGGTAAGGCGGAGCTTTGCCATGTGAGGGCGGAGCTTCACCGGCGCATGCGCGGTGCGTAGGGGGCGGAGCCTTGCCCTGAAGGGCGGAGCTTTGGCCGAGCATGCGCGCTGTGTCGGGGGCGGAGCTTAGCCGCGTGGGGCGGAGCCTTGCGGTGGTAAGGCGGAGCTTTGCCGCGTGAGGGCGGAGCCTCACCGGCGCATGCGCAGTGCACGGGGGCCGGAGCTTTGCAGTGGGAGGGCGGAGCTTTGCCCTGAAGGGCGGAGCTTTGGCCGAGCATGCGCGCTGTGTCAGGGGCGGGGCTTAGCCGCGGGGGGCGGAGCCTTGCGGTGGTAAGGCGGAGCTTTGCCGCGTGAGGGCGGAGCCTCACCGGCGCATGCGCAGTGCAGGGGGGGGCGGAGCTTTGCAGTGGGAGGGCGGAGCTTTGTCCTGAAGGGAGGAGCTTTGGCCGAGCATGCGTGCTGTGTCAGGGGCGGAGCTTAGCCGCGGGGGGCGGAGCGCTGCCGTGTGAGGGCGGAGCTCCACGGGCGCATGCGCGCTGTGTCGGGGCGGAGCTTTGCGGCGTGGGGCGGAGCCTTGCCGCGGGGAGGGCGGAGCTTCGCTGGCGCATGCGTGCTGTGTCGGGGGCGGAGCTAAGCCGCGGGGGGCGGAGCGTTGCGGTGGTAAGGCGGAGCTTTGCCGTGTGAGGGCGGAGCTCCACGGGCGCATGCGCGCTGTGTCAGGGCGGAGCTTTGCCGCGTGGGGCGGAGCCTTGCCGCGGAGAGGGCGGAGCTTCGCTGGCGCATGCGTGGTGTGTGCAGGGCGGAGCTTTGCTGCAGAGGGCGGGGTTTGCCGCGGGGAGGGCGGAGCTTCGCCAGCGCATGCGCGGTGCGTCGGGGGCGGGAATCGCGCGGTGGGCGGAGGTTCCCCGCGCGGAGGGGCCGGGGGGAGCCCGGGGCGGAGCGGAGCGGAGCGGTCGTTGGGCTGCGGCTGCAGGCAGCGAGGAGGTGAGCGGGGAAAGCCCCGAGGAGGGCGGCGGGAGGCACGGAGCGGGGAGGGTGCGGTGCCGTGTGGGAGCCGGGCGGGCGGAGCTTCCTGGAGCCGGTCCGGGGGGGGCGCCGCGCCGCGCCGCTCCGGGGCGGGGGGGCGCCGAGCCGCTGAGCTCCGGGGCCGGGCGGCGGGGGGGGCGCCGCGCCGCGCCACGCCGCTCCGGGGCCGGGCGGCGGGGGGGGCGCCGCGCCGAGCCGCTGAGCTCCGGGGCCGGGCGGCGGGGGGGGCGCCGCGCCGAGCCGCTGAGCTCCGGGGCCGCGCGGCGGGGGGGGCGCCGCGCCGAGCCGCTCCGCTCCGGGGCCGCGCGGCGGGGGGGGCGCCGCGCCGAGCCGCTGAGCTCCGGGGCCGCGCGGCGGGGGGGGCGCCGCGCCGAGCCGCTCCGCTCCGGGGCCGCGCGGCGGGGGGGGCGCCGCGCCGAGCCGCTCCGCTCCGGGGCCGCGCGGCGGGGGGGGCGCCGCGCCGAGCCGCTCCGCTCCGGGGCCGCGCGGCGGGGGGGGCGCCGCGCCGAGCCGCTCCGCTCCGGGGCCGGGCGGTGGGGGGGGCGCCGGGTCGGTGCCGGTGGGGGGGCGCCGGCCGGAGCCGGTGGCGGGGGCTGCCCGGAGCCGCGCTGGGGGCTCGGCGGGGCTTCCACGTGCGGCGGGTGGCGTGGGGAACGGTGTCCCCGCAGGGTCCAAAAGCAGGGAGGGCTGCGTCTCGCGGCATTTTGGAGCCCGGGGCTTTTGGTCGGCCACGTTGGTTCCCCGGGCCGTGCCGGCAGGTGTAGTTTCTATGGTCGTGGCTGCCGGGCAAACCGCTTCTCTTTTTGCCTCCTCCTTTCCAGTGTCACCTTCTGCGTCCCGTGCAGAAAATCCTGCGTGCTTGATTCCGCTCGCTGCTCAGGTAATGGCGCGTCTGGGGCTGCGGGAGCGGGGAGAAACACTTGCCGGTTCAAGGACGCCACGGGTGCGCCACATCAAAGCCAGAGGAAAGGCAAATCTGCTGCCCGTGCAGAAAAGCCGAGGACAAACTGCAGGTAAGAGAGCGCACCTCGTTCCTGCAGTGCTCCCTTGGGAGTTACGGATGTTTGCTTTCCAGGCAAAAGAACAGACTTTGCCTTAGGAGAAATGAAGAGCTGCCTGTTCCCTTCTTTAGGGTCCGGTGTTTCACTTCTGGTTGGTCGTGCTAATTGGATGGGCGAGCTGGAAATAGCCTTTTGTTTTGATACGCAGAAGTCAATTGTTAGTAATACGCGGTGTCAGTAGAGTTCATTTTTGAGCACCTAGGTGCCAGTGGAAACGTAAGGAATGAAGCTCGATGGGAACTGATACTTAAGTTTAGTTTTCCGTGATTTTTCTTTGCCGTTCGGGCGTGGATGGCACGGTGTCCTGTGGCTCGGTCCACGTTCTGTTCCGTGGAGCCTTCGGTCTAGGACTTTGAAGTAAGGAAGTTTGTCCTTCCAGAAAAGGGCTAGTCGCTCCTAGGATTGAGGTGTGGACTTGCAGAGTCTCTTAGGCACGTGCTCGGAATTGGAGGCGAATTTCACTTGATGTTGCTGCTGTTTGTCTTCACTTTCCTTCCTTCCCCCACGGCTCCATCAGGAGCGGGAGCTCTGAATCATCATTTTGTTTTCAGTCTCAAACACGTTTTTTTACCCAAGGAGGTGCTACGTTTAGAAGTTAATGAGTTTTGTCACAAACGCGTCGGTCGATGCGATTGCGTTGCGATTGTTAAAACCCGCAAAATAACACCAGTCTTACGGATCTGGCCTATTTCTTCCGAACACGGATTCGTCACGTGCAAATCGGGATACGGGTCGTCTGCGCTTCGTGCTGAGACAGGGATGAGCTCCCAAAGGCAAAAAATACAAGGTCGTGGGGGTTGTTTTTGTTTGTATTTGGGGGCGGGGGGGGGGTGGATTTAAAAGAAAAAAAAGAGCGCAGTGTTGACTGGTGGCAGCCTGCAGAGCTCTTTTGCTGCCCGACCTCTCCTTTTCCTCTCTTGAACTCCTCTTTCGTGGCTGTAATTGTCGTTTGGAGAAGTTCAGAAGAGCGGTTCAGTGACTTGCCTGGGTCCGTGTGCCAGTAATACCGGGAAGGGAAGCGCTTGAACCGGTAGCAAATCAAGTTGGCTACAAGCAGAGGTTCTGAAGGAAGAACAACGATAACGGGAAGCAAATAGCAAGTTCCCAAAAAATGGGCGCGCGTCAAACGCATCCGAGTTTTACGGCCAAATGTTGTTTGGCAATATGTTCCAAACGGCTATTTTTTCCTTCCCTCGGTTGTAGTCTTTGCAAAACTTCACAAAACCAGGAAGCTTGGGACTCCTACCCAGCTTTATGCTACGGGTTTTTTTTTTTCCTCTCTCAGCAGAGTGTCAGCTGCCGCCGTTTCACCGTGGTCGCCCTTTCTTCTGCCGTGAAAGTGCAAGACGGACGGAAAGGCTCCATAGCGGTCTGCGAGTACAAGGTACGTCCGCGATGCGTGTCCGCGTTTTTCCTAAGGCGCTTGTAGTACGGACTTCAAAGTTAACGTCAAGAATGTGCCGGCTCTCCTTCCTTCTGTAGTTTTTCTAGGAACTGTTTTAACGCAGATACTAAAAGTCAAAGAAGGTCTGCGCTGGAGCGTGTTAATGCCTGTGCAAAGTCGGCTTCCCTCTGTTTATTTTGCCTTCCCGAAAGCGCAATCTTGTGTTTCTGTGCGCTTACTAGGAAAGGATATCGGGAAAACAATTTTATCCGAAAAGAGGAAAGGCAGTGTTTGCAAGAGTTCAGAAGAAACAGGCTTTGTTTTTGTCATAAAAGCTGTGTGCTTTTTCAGTCAATAAGTTTTTAAAAAGGAGGATTTCAAAATACAAACCTGTATCTGCTGTATTATATAAATTATTAAAAAATAATTTTCTGCCTTTTTCCCTTTTTTCCGTCTCCGTTTTAGTTCACCCATGCGGGTTTTTAAATCACTTCCCGATGTTCTTAATCGCCGCTTCCTTTAAACACTTTCCTGACTCCTTTTCTCCTCTTTGCTGCTGCCTTTATTCCCCTGGATTTCTGTTTTAATTCTTTCTTGTCTTTCCTTAGGGCCCTCGTTTTTTGAATCTTCCTTCTCCGTCCCTCTAGTTCGCTGTCCTGTTTTTTAATTTTCCCATTTATTTCCCTAATCCCTGTGGCTTTTTCCATGTTCTAGGTTGACTTTTCCCCTGGGGGTTTAGCTGGGTTTAATTGTTTCTTCTCTTCCCTTAGTGTTCCCTCAGTGCCCTCGCTTTCTAAATTTTCCTTCCCCGATGGAGCTCCCTGTCGCTATTTATTAAGTTTTTTCCTTATTTCTTCAGTCGCCCTTGCTGTTCAAACGTCCTGCTTTCGGCTGGCAGAGAGTTAAGGTTCTTCCTAGTAGCTGGCACAGTGCTGCCGTTTGGATTTCGGATGAGCATCATGTTGGTAACGCGCTGACGTTTTGTTTGTCGCTAAGTAGCGCTGACACCACTCAAGGACCTTTCAGCTTCCCGTGCTCTGCCCGGTGCGCAAGAAGCTGGGAGGCGCCACAGGCAGCTCGGCTGCCCCAGACCGGCCGCAGCGCTATTCCCTACCGTGGGACGTCACGCTCGGTCTGGAAACTGGGGGGGCGTTGGCCAGGAGTCAGCGATGGCAGCTCGGGGACGTGCTTGGCATCGGTCGGCGAGTGGTGAGCCCCTGTCTAGTGAAGCGCTTGCTTTGTATACTCTTATTGGTTTATTACTGCTACTACTGCTCCTACTAGTGTTACTACTATTCTGTTGTCTTTTCCTTCAATTGTTAAACTGTTCTTACCTTAACCCCCGAGTTTTCTGACTTCGACCCTTGCAATTTTCTCCCGCGTAGCGGCTGTGTGGTGCTTGGCTGCTGGCTGGGGTTAAACCACGACAAAAGCTTCTGTCGACTTGTATTCCGTCTGCCGTTTCCATTTTTTAATTCTTCCTTGTCTCTATTAGGACCTTTGCTTTGTCCGTTTTCTTCCTACGTCTCTCTTTTAGTTCACTGTCCCTGTTTTTCATTTTTTTCTCTTTGTTGCCCTAATTCCCGTCACTCTTGAATTTTTTTTTGCTTTTATCCCGTTCCCTGTCTTTAGTTTGCAGTTAGTTCTTCTCTTTCCTTAGGGTCCTCCCTTTTAACAGCCTCGGAGGGGGCGTAGCTTCCCGCTGAGGAGCGGTTGGAGGAGGCGAGGTGGTTGTCAGCCGGGTCATCATTTAATAGTAAAGTATGAAATGGCACGTTGATTAATCATTTACCTTTTGGTTTTGTGGGAGCTGTGCTGGCTGCCTTTAGAATCGGCTGAGAATTTGAGGTGAGCTGGGTTGTAGAGGGGAGGCACCCGGGGCTGGCTATTTCACCCGAGCGCCACGGGCACTTTGTGTCTCCTGGCATCCTAGGCGCACCGAGTGACAGTCGCAGCATCTTTCTTTAGAATAGGCGTGGAGCAGGTGAGCGGAGCGGTAGGGTGCTTTTGAGGAGGAGGGTGTCGCAGAAGCGGTTGGCAGTAACCAGACCGATGCTGAATACCAGCGCTGTGTTTTAGTTTGTTAGTGGGTTGTGGGTTTGTGGGTTGGGAGTTTGGTGTTGGTTTTTTTGTGTGTTTTTTGTGTGTTTTTTGTGTGTTTTTTGTGTGTTTTTTGTGTGTTTTTTGTGTGTTTTTTGTGTGTTTTTTGTGTGTTTTTTGTGTGTTTTTTGTGTGTTTTTTGTGTGTTTTTTGTGTGTTTTTTGTGTGTTTTTTGTGTGTTTTTTGTGTGTGTGTGTGTGTTTTTTGTGTGTTTTTTGTGTGTGTGTGTGTGTTTTTTGTGTGTTTTTTGTGTGTGTGTGTGTTTTTTGTGTGTTTTTTGTGTGTGTGGTGTGTGTGTGTGTGTGTGTGTTTGTGTGTGTGTGTGTGTGTGTGTTTGTGTGTGTGTGTGTTTGTGTGTGTTTGTGTGTGTGTGTGTGTGTTTGTGTGTGTGTGTGTGTTTTTTGTTGTGTGGTTTCTGTGGTTTCTGTGGTTTCTGTGGTTTTTTGTTTTGTTTTGGTTTTTTTGGTTTTTTTTTGTTGTGTGGTTTTTGTGGTTTTTTGTTTTGTTTTGGTTTTTTTGGTTTTTTTTTGTTGTGTGGTTTTTGTGGTTTTTTGTTTTGTTTTGGTTTTTTTGGTTTTTTTTGGTTTTTGTGGTTTTTGTGGTTTTTTGTTTTGTTTTGGTTTTTTTGGTTTTTTTTGGTTTTTGTGGTTTTTGTGGTTTTTTGTTTTGTTTTGGTTTTTTTGGTTTTTTTTGGTTTTTGTGGTTTTTGTGGTTTTTTGTTTTGTTTTGGTTTTTTTGGTTTTTTTTGGTTTTTGTGGTTTTTGTGGTTTTTTGTTTTGTTTTGGTTTTTTTGGTTTTTTTGGGTTTTGTGGTTTTTGTGGTTTTTTGTTTTGTTTTGGTTTTTTTGGTTTTTTTTGGGTTTTGTGGTTTTTTTTGTTGTGTGGTTTTTGTGGGTTTTTTTGGTTTTTTTGGTTTTTTTTGTTGTGTGGTTTTTGTGGTTTTTTTGTTTTGTTTTAGATGACGAAGAGGAACTGGGTGAGTGCAGGAATGTTGTAGTTAGGTGTGTGGTGGTTTTCTTTTTTTCTTGAGGGTGGATTCAGATCCCTGGCCCTCTGAAAGCTCAGTTGCGGGATCAGGGCTGAGGAGGTAACAAGGATAGGAATTGCAGGGAGGGGTTATAAAGTTGGTGTCGGGGAGAGGCCTGTCCAGGAGCAGTCTCCTTTGGGAAGGGCAAAGGAGCGGGTTACTGTTGTTAGCGCGCTGCTGACGTTTGCTGAGCAGGGCAGTTCCATCCTGTGTCTGTGCGTTTTGCTTTTGCGTAGTCTGTCTGTCTTCTGTGTCTCGTACCATGGCTTTCTCAGGTCTCGATGTTTCCGTAGCTCTTTGTGATCATCGGGCCCCTCGGGAGGCTTACCTCGAGGGCGTCTCGAACGCATCGCCTCATCGGCATAGCGTTTCTTGAGCCCTGCTTATCTTGCCGTCGTAGCTTAAAGCACGGACGTGTCCGGGAAGCGTCGCGTTCCAGATGTTTCCGAGGGATCGTCTGTTGCGGTGGCCGGCCGGGCGGTCTCCGCAGGTCTGCTTTTGAGAGTTACGTTTCTACGGTCGTCTTCAGGGGTTTCATCCCTGGTTCCTTAATGGTCTTAGGTCTTAAATCCTGGCTTGTCATGCATCCATTTATCTTTTTTAGATGGTAGTTTTATCTCCTGGGCCACGGCAGGCACCGTAGGGGTTCCGTGCCGGAGGCGTCTTCCCTACCGGAGTCGTTCCCGCTCGTGATCTTCTCGGGTCTCGAGGTCACGTCGTTTGTGGCATCTGTGTGCAGTGTCTGTCTGTGTGTCGGGGTTGGAGCCGCTCTGCCCAGGAGCGTTGCCATATTGGAGTTGGGGGTAGCATAGCCTCACGGTGATACGTCCATTTGTACAGTATCTGTAGGCAAAGATTGTACGGGCCATCTCAAGGCAAGCAGCTGTAGACAGGTGCCGCAGTTACTTCTGTTGTGTTTTGCGGGTGCCGGAGGCTGGACCGGCGCACGTAGCGAAGCGTCTTCTTCGCCTTGCCGTAGCGGAAGGTGAAACTTGGGAATCGTACGGAGCCCAAGGTTGTTTAGAGGTGCGCGGCGAGGCAGTTGCAGGGATAGCTCTGGAACCGGGGGGCTGTGCTGCAGTGGCAGCTGGGTGGTGTAAGTGTAGTGGTTTGAGTGAGCGGTGGTTGAAGGATTGTTCGGTTCCTGAATGTGCCTAACCTTGTACGTGTGAAGTATTTTATTGCAGGTCGTATGTAATGTTGAGAGTAATTTATTTCATATATACTATAGAATAAAAAAACCCCAGCTGGGGCATTTCCGTCCCCCCCTGCTGCGTTTTTTTTCCCCCGGTCCCGGCCGCTCTGCGAGGCGATGATCATCGCCAAGGTTTGGGCAGAGGTCAGGCTCGGGCCGGGGTTTTCTCAGGCAGGGCGATTTTTTTTTTTTTTTTTTTTTTTTGAGGCCCTCGGGAACACCGTTCCCAGGGAGCGCCGCAGAGGCAGGGCGACGGTCCGTTGTGGCGTGCTGGTGGTGGAACGGATCGGCCGAGACCGAGGCGTGGTTTGGGTGGTAGCTGAATGAGCGGTGCGTTTGGAATGTATCTAACCTTTTATGATGGTGTGGGGGTGCTTTGTTTCTTTGCAGGTTCCAGGTGGAATTGAAATTTTTCCTTTGCAGACATGTAGAAATGAAAACAAAATGACAATTATGACAATTATCCCTGGGAGTCATAATTAATTTAAATTAAAAAAGAAATTACTCCCAGGGTAGGAGCTGGTTGCTACTGCTGCACCAGCCTTACCATTTTTTAATTTTTTTTTAGTTCATTTTTTTTATAGTGTTTGTTATTTGGTTTTTTTTTCCTTTGTACTATATAAATATGTATACAAATATATACATACACCCTCCCAGGTGGGAGGAAGCAATGATTAAACTAGTAACACCACATATTCCTATAACAACTCATTCCTCCCACATGGAAGGGCAATTACCATCTTGTTATGAAACTGAATCAACTAATTATTCAAAGCAGTTACATTTCTCTGGCACCCCCTACAAAACAAAAGAAACAATAAACAACGAGAAATGCAAACACAATCATTCAAACAAAATTGTACACAGCACACAAAAGTGTAAAAAGCAAAACCCAGCGCGGCAAAAACCGAACTCGTCCAAAGCACCAAACTAGCCGACACAGTCCTCCCGGATGACAGAGAAGGTCCTCCAGAGCATAGAGATGAGCCAGAAAGTCCTCCCCGATGAGAAAGACTGTCCTTCAGACCATAGAGCTGCAAGGAGAAGTCCTCCCGGAGTATAGAGCGGCTCCGCAGACCATCGAGATGACAGCGAAAGTCGACCCAGACGATAGAGAAGGTCGTCCAGAGCATAGAGCTGAAACCAGAGGTCCCCTGGATGATCCAGAAGGTCGCCGAGCGCCTCGAGATTAAACTGGCGGTCCCAACCGGCGCATGCGCGGTGCGCCGGGGGCGGGCATGGGGCGGTGGGCGGAGGTTCCCCGCGCGGAGCGGAGCGGCGCGGTCGTTGGGCTGCGGCTGCAGGCAGCGAGGAGGAGAGCGGGGAAAGCCCCGAGGAGGACGGCGGTGCCTGCGGGGGAGCGGCCGGGCCGGCGGGAGGCACGGAGCGGGGAAGGTGCGGTGCCGTGTGGGAGCCGGCGGGCGGAGCTTCCTGGAGCCGGTCGGGGCCGGGGGCGCCGCGCCGCTCCGCTCGGGGGCCGGGCGGCGGGGGGGGCGCCGAGCCGAGCCGCGCCGCTCCGGGGCCGGGCGCCGAGCCGCGCCGCTCCGGGGCCGGGCGGCGGGGGGGGGGCCGTGCCGCTCCGGGGCCGGGCGGCGGGGAGGCGCCGAGCCGCTCCGGGGCCGGACGCCGAGCCGCGCCGCTCCGGGGCCGGGCGGCGGGGGGGGGGGCCGCGCCGCTCCGGGGCCGGGCGGCGGGGGGGGGGGCCGCGCCGCTCCGGGGCCGGGCGCCGAGCCGCGCCGCTCCGGGGCCGGGCGGCGGGGAGGCGCCGCGCCGCGCCGAGCCGCTCCGGGGCCGGGCGCCGAGCCGCGCCGCTCCGGGGCCGCGCGGCGGGGAGGCGCCGCGCCGAGCCGCGCCGCTCCGGGGCCGGGCGGCGGGGGGCACCGCGCCGCTTCGGGGCCGGGCGGCGGGGGTCGGCGGGTCGGCGCCGGTGGTGGGAGGCCGGCCGGAGCCGGTGGCGGGGGCTGCCCGGAGCCGTGCTGGGGGCTCGGCGGGGCTTCCACGTGCGGCGGTGGCGTGGGGAACGGTGTCCCCGCAGGGTCAAAAGCAGGGAGGGCTGCGTCTCGCGGCATCTTGGAGCCCGGGGCTTTTGGTCGGCCACGTTGGTTCCCCGGGCCGTGCCGGCAGGTGTAGTTTCTATGGTCGTGGCTGCCGGGCAAACCGCTTCTCTTTTTGCCTCCTCCTTTCCAGTGTCACCTTCTGCGTCCCGTGCAGAAAATCCTGCGTGCTTGATTCCGCTCGCTGCTCAGGTAATGGCGCGTCTGGGGCTGCGGGAGCGGGGAGAAACACTTGCCGGTTCAAGGACGCCACGGGTGCGCCACATCAAAGCCAGAGGAAAGGCAAATCTGTTTTTTTTGCTTTTATCCCGTTCCCTGTCTTTAGTTTTCAGTTAGTTCTTCTCTTTCCTTAGGCTCCTCCCTTCTGAAATGTTCTTTCTCCGCTTTTAGTGTGCTGTCCCTAGTTTTTAGTTTCCCCCCTTCATTTCCCTAATGCTCCCCGCTTTTAAGGTTTTCTTCCTACGCCTAGTATTATACCCTTCACTGTCTTTATTTTGTAATGGTTTCTTGTCTTCCCTTCGTGCGGATCCTTTTTAAAATTGCCCGTTATGCCTGTGTTGTAGTTCACCCGTCGGTATTTTCTTAGTTCTTCCTTCTCTTATACCTTTGGCTTTCAAAATGTTCTACTTTTATCTCGTTTGCTGCTCTTAGGTTTTAGCTCTCCTTTCTCGTTGTTCCTGAGTGCTGTCACTATATATATTCTCTTTTCCATGTGAATCGCTTGCTTGGTATACTATTATTGGTTAATTATTATTATTAGTAGTATTACTACTGGTATTACTACTCTTCTATTGTCTTTACCTTGAATTCTTAAACTGTTCTTCTAATTATTTCTTCTCTTGTCTTAGTGCCCTTGCTTTCTACATTTTCTTTCTTTGTGTCCGATGGAGTTTCCTGTCTCTATTTATTTATTTTTCCCTTATTTTTTCAATTTCTGTACTGTTAACTGTTTTTCTGCTTTGATCCTATTCCTTGTGTTTATTTCGCCTTTTTTTTTTTTTTACATCTTGTGTTTTCTTAGTAGCCTTGCCTTTTATATTTTCTGTCTACATTTGTGTTTGTTTGCTCTAGCTTATGAATAATTTTTTCCTTAATCAGCATTGCTTTTATACTTGTCTGTCTTCTTTTATCCCGTTTAGTGTCCTTATTTCAGCATCTTCATTTATTATTTCCTATCTTTCCTTAGTTTCTTCGCTTTTTAGATATATTTTCATCATCTCCTTTTTATGTCCCTCTCCCTATTGTTTTTTTTCTCTTTTATTTCCCTACTTCCCTTTGCTTTTTAAATATTCTTTCTATGACTCCTTTTTTTTTCCTCTCTGCTTTCTTTTTTTAGTTATTTCTTTTTTTGCTTCTTTGCCATCGTTTTATTTCGTTAATCGCCATCGCGTTTAAAATTTTATCGTCTTTTATCCCATTCACTGTGTGTGTTTCGTTGTCTTTATGTTGTAATTATTTCTTGTCTTTTCTTAATGCCCTCACTTTTCAAATTTTATTTCTATCTCTCTGTTTTAGTTCACCGTCTCTATTATTTTTTTTTCTTATATCTTTAATCACCGTCGCTTTTAAACGTTTTGCTTTACTCAGAGATAACTCCTCCATAGGCTTTCATTTTGCCCCAGAGCACTCTTACCTTCTCCTCCGCCACGTCGGATGTCTCCGTTCGGTCCCCGGTCTCTTGAGGACATCCGTGCTCCCTTCGGATCCTCTCCCGCGTACTTCATCACCCCGGCGAATCTTCATTTGTCTCTATGTCCGCGTTCCCCCATCTCACGGAGCCATTCCGTTCCTGTCATGATGTCCACCTGAGACCCACAGCACCCTTTGAGCTCTGTAGCGCTATTTGTATCTCTCCCATTCAGACAGAACCCTTGCTCAGGCTTTGTCTGAGCCCCAGAGCTCTCTTACCTTATTCTTTGCCATCTAGGATGTCTCTGTTCAGTCGCTCATTCCCTGAGGACATACGTTAGTACATTGTTAGGACACCCTCTTGCATTTTGCATTGCAACACAGAGCCTTTTTCTGTCTCTCTTTCACTGTCGACACCCCCCTTCTGCCATCATCGTGCCCACCGACGCGGTCCTCGTGCCCCACAGCCGTTTTTTCGTTCTGTAGCACTCTTTGTGCTCTTCTCGCTCCCCGAGAACCTTTTCTGATGCCATATTTAATCGTGTTTGTTTGTGCCTCCAAGCGCTCTTATCGTCCTGTGTGCCATCTAGGGTGCCTCCATTTGGTCCCTGGCCTCCCTGAGGAGATCTGAGATTTTGGATGGAACCTTCCTTTTTTTATTGCTTTTATATTTTAATTTCCCCCCAGCAGCTGTTTGTAGAGAGTATGTTGTGCAGATGCTCTAAGTTTTTCTCTCTTGCCTTTACATCTGTTAGTTTTGAAATTGTCTCTACAGATACAATGGGCTAAAAGGAAACTATCCGGGGGATTTGTCTTTTGTTAGAGCAAAACGAATGAGTTTTTTTCACTTTGCACAATCTGATGTCAGCATGAAGTTATTTTAAAACTACAGATGCTTTTTAAAAAGTATCTTCCCATTTTTGGCTTAGGTTTTTAGGTGTTTGTTTTTTTTTAAGTCGGTGTTTTCACCTGATTTTCTAGCTAAAGTTCCCAACCTCTCCAGACATCTTCCTCGTGTCCTGAGCCTTCTTCAGTCTCTCCGGCCCATTCAAGACCTGTCTAATGGCATCACGATGCCTGTATATGCCTTTGAGGTCGCCCTTAGCGTGCCTTTAGCTTCGTAGCGGACCTTGCGCCCCTCTCGTTCCCTCAGAAGACTTCCTGAGTCTGTACCTGTGACCGGCCCGGTTATCCTGGCCGTTCTCCCTCTAGCTGTGCCTCTATTCATTCCCTGGCTGGCTGATGATGAGTTTAGTTGGTTCAGATCCTCTCCAGATTTAATTGTCGTGTCCCCAGTCCTTTTTCTGTTTCTCTGCTCCCTCGGGACATTGTTTTTCTCCTGCGCACGATGCCTCCAGAGACCTTTCCTTGTTCTCCACCTCTTCCTTGTAGCGCTTTGAGTCGTGCAGCAGTCATTCTTTCCTCTAACACTATCTAGGATTTCTGTGTTCAGTCTCCGGGCACCTGAGGCCATCGGTAGTCCACTCGGACAATCATCCAAGTTCCTCCTTGTCGTCCCAAGCCGCCTCTCATTTGTCAGCCCCCCTCAACGCCCTTCTCCCCAGAGTCACGACGCCTCCTGAGATGTTCGTTGTTCTCTATGGCACCCCGTAGCACCATATCTCCCTTCCCATCTCTCTCGTTCAGTCAGAGCCTCCCATCTTTCTTTGCTATGCAGCGCTCTTTCGTCTCTCTGCCGTTGACGGTGTCTTCCTCCGGTTCCTCTCTCGCTTAGTCACGTGGAGTTTGCCGAGACGTTCTCCTGAGATTCTGAGGCTGTCAGTGTGTCTTAAGCCATTTTTTCTTACCCTGCCCCCTCATAATTCCTCTACTCTATATAATGATGCCTTCCGAGTCCTTTCTCATACTCCACAGCAGTCTCGTAGCACTTTAGCTCCAGTGCAATTTTTTTTGTTTTGGTGCACTTCAGAGGTCTCTTATCTTCTTCTTTGCCATTTAGGATGCCTTTGTTTAGCCCCTGATCCCCTGACAACATCTGTACTTTGTTGAAATCCCCCTCAGAGTTCCTCACTGATACTTCTGAGGATTCTTTGGTGTCTCAGGCCCCCTCGGGACTTCTCAGCTTCTGTTGCCGAGCTCTCGCAAGACACCCCCTACGCCCTAGAGCCCCGTTTTAGCTCAGCAGGGTGCTTTGTGCATCTCTTTTCCCCTCCGAGCCCTTCCCGAGTCCACCTCCGTTACCCCAGTCCGTTCTTTGGTCCTCTCACCCATTTGGCATGCCTCCATTCGGTCCCCGAGGACATCCGTCCTTCGTTCGACTCCCTTTAGAGTTCATTGCATCCTCAAGACTTCTTTGGTTTCTCTGGCCCCCTCAGGGCCTTTCCGATCCCTGCGACGATGTCTCTCGTTATGTTGAACCTTTTCTAAAGCCATCTTTGTGCTCCGCAGCACTCCCTTTGGTTTTTCTTCTCACAGTACATTTCTATTTGGTGGCTGGTACCCAAAGACATCTGCTGTCGGTTCTGATCTCTTCTTGAGTTTTTCAGAGAAGGCAATAGTCTTTCCTCTCTTTTTATTGACAGATTTCCCATGGGTTTTTTTTGCAATTTATATTTGTTCTAGCTTCTTAGGCGTTCATTCAGCTGCCTCGTACAGCCTCTGAGATGTTTTTTGTATTTCTATGGGGTTTTTGTGTTTTTCATTTCTTAAGATTCATCTAGTCTTATTAAAGGAGTCTGTCAGAGGGACTGTTGAGGTGACTGAACCGTTGGTCATTTATAGTAAATAACTTATTTTGCGAGCAGAGGAGTTTTGGAGAAAGGATTTTTATGGGATCTAATTACAGTTTGTCATTCAGTTCTATCCAGAACGTACTTCTGGTGGAAGTTAAGTAGTGCACATGGTCTCACTAGTAATGAAGCCTAACCCCAAAGCATTGTGTTTTTTTCATGGGAAACTAAAGCGTGTCATTTTTGTTAATAACATCGCTAATGAGTTTAACAGGCTTCTTTCTTACATGGCTTAGTAGAATGTCTATCTCATTTGATCTGCACCCCAGAAAAAATACATTTAATTTCTTACCTGGTCACGTTGCTAATGCAATAGATGCTGTTGCTGTAAAAGACCAGATCTTCTCATTTCTAGTAATGGTCACTTTCCCTGTTTAAGTCCTTTGTACATTGCAAACCTAAAGAATAGGAGAAACCTCCCTGCTGCTCCTCCTGCAGCCTTTATGCCATCTGGTGGTTTGTCCCTCCCCTTTCCCAGGTGAATGTGGGAAAGGTGGTGGGCGGGGCCAGGGTATATGAGCCGCAGCCTCGCCTTAGGGAGCTCATTCTGCTTCTGGGTTTCATCAGTGTTAGTGTTCTGCTGTTTGTTCAGTCAATTGCAGGTTCTGACTTGCTTTTGCTATTTGAGTAGGTGTGTTTTCATACTGAGAGAAATAGAAGTGTTTGTTTGAGGTAAGGGCTTTGGGATTAGTTGAGGTTCAACAGCATATATAGTAAAAAAATGCACTTGTGTGCAGATTTTTCCTTTTTTTTTTTTTTTTTTTGATTCTTAGTATTGTATTGGGTGTTTAGGAGCAGCAAGATGAATTAATAGTCTGAACTTGGATTTTCTTTTTTTATTTTAAGTGTGCTGTATATTTTTGGAATTTCTGGTTCTATTGAAGATAGAATCTTGTTTTCTTCACTAGTTTTGCCATGCAAGTTCTTGATACCCTTTCTTAATAGGGTTGATGGTGAGATGATGTAGCAGGGGTTAAGGTGGGTATCTTATATCCATCTGTATATGGAGTTTTAACATTTTTCAAGAAAGCAGCAGGGACATAAGGCATAGTGTTTTTCAGGGTATGGAACGGTCCATGATTTTTCTTAATTGCTGACAGAGTAACACGTTGTTCCTAGAACCTTTGTGGATTGTAGTAGGCCCCTCATAGATCATAAGCACGAGGATTTCACTTATTTTGTGAGTTTGTAGCAGAGCCTGGAGTCTACAGGAAGATAAAAGGTAAGGGGAGCTCACAGAACTTAGGGCACGGCTTGGAAGAGCAGCTCCAGAGGAGCGGCTGATATGGGAGGTTCAGGGGTGCAAATAGAGGGCAGGAGCTGTCGGGAGGGAGTGGCTTTTGCTTCCTGCGGGTTCAGGAGAAGAGAAGGGGTTTCTCCAAGTTTTGGGACCAGGGGACGGTTTGGTAAGGGAGGCAGTTTCACGATGTTTTTTCAGATGGGTTGTGCAGTTTAATTTGGTTTTTGATCAGGTCTGTTCTGGTTTTGTCTCTCCACAGCTGACGGGAGATAGGAGGAAGTCATGAGAGACGCAGCGTAAGCCGTCTGGGCTTCCACTTAGGAACATGCTTTCTGAGATGAGACTTGTCTGATGTTTGGCCCTGCATTGGGTACATTAAGGTACATAAAAACATACCCTCCGGAACTCTCAGGTCTCTGCTTCTCTGTGCCTCTTACTTCATTCCCTGAGCTAATTTTTGTGTCCGTCCTTTCTCTGTCCATTGGGATGTCACAGAAATTGTTACTTAGAGGAATTGACTAGGCACTTATTTCCAGTGCAGGCTTGCGTCACTGTCTTCCCTTGTATTTCTTGGAGAAGAGGATGTGTATTTGTGCTCTTAAAAATCTCCAGGGAAGGGTGTGTCTTATCACAGTCCTGGGCACGCAAGCTTTTTCTATTTTTCTCTTTTTGTCTTCTTCCTTAAGGGTCCAATGAGGCTTGCTCTAGTGTTGGTCATGACAGCGATGTTCTTGTTTATAGTGTTTTTAGCACCAGTTTCTGTAGCTGTAAGGTGTCCATTTTAGGTTTTTGAGTCACTGTGTCACACTGTTGGGGTTTTTCCATCGGCAGACTGTTGTCGTAATTCCCGACGGGGCTTTGTAGGTAATCGGGCTCAAGGGTCTCGAGACGCTTTTGTGGCGAACCTCTCGTCCTTACGGCTTCATCCATCGGGCAGTCTCGGTTGCTGTGTGGTGCAATGTTCAGGTTTTTTTGAGGTTCCCGGGTTTTCCTTATTTTCTGGGTTCTGGTTAGAAATTTTTTGCGGATTTCTGTTTATTCCTGCAGGTAAGGTCAGGTTGTCTTCTGACATCCAGGTCCCTGTGGCTCTCTTTCCTCTCTTTTTTTTTTTTTTGTTTTTTCTTTTGTAGTTATCCTCACCAGCACTTTCCCACAATGGGAGCAGCAGAGAGGGGAGCGGAGCTCTGGGGGCATCTGGGGAGGTAACGTCAGGATTCCTCCTGTCTTTGCAGGTCTGGCCCTGAGGAAGTCCGGTATGCGGGTCAATAGCGTGAGTATATATTATGTGGGTGCGCTCGTCGCTTTCAGAGTGCATCAGAGGGTAAGCATTTTAAGTTTGGTGTCACGTTGTTCTGTGTATTTGTTGAAGATGTGAGTATCGTGTGGGAGGAAGCCAGCTATCTGACGGGTTTTGGGTTAAGGTGGGGTACATGTGTTTTTAGCTTGTATCTTATTTGCCAGGTGTTTTGAACTAATCGTATCTGAATTTCCCAGGGAGTCAGGAACGGGTTTGGGGCACCCCGATGGCGAGTGCTGTTGCCGCAAGGCAAAGCAGGGTCATAGCAGAGTTTTTTCCATTTATGGGGCTGGGCTCAGCCATCTCCTGCACAGACTCCTGTTGTGTAGCGGTCAGGGATGGTAGCTTTCCTTTGATTTCTCGAAGAACGAGAGGAGGATGGAGCGTGTTGTAGGAGCATAATCATTTTCTGTTCCTTTGGCAGTAGAGGCATCGGAGGGCCAGGCCGTGCTTGAGGAACAGCAGCAGGCTATCGGTGTTGACTGTCAGCAGAGGAAGGAAGCTTCTTTAAGAGGCTGAGGTGATTAAGTAGAGTCCTTGTTTGATCGGTTTGATTTTCATCACGGGGGTGGGGAGGGGCCGGGACACGGGAAACACGGTCCCAGATGGGGGACCCGTCTGTTACGTGGCAGGCCGTGAGAAATATTACGGACACCACTGGACAGGTGTTAGAAGCCAGTGCTTGGGTCCGGCTGACCCGGCAGAACCATCCTGCCATCTGAAGTAACGCATGCTTCTGTACGGAGATCTGAATAGCTCGCTGCGCATCACCTTTGGCTTTTCCTCGTTGAGCTCATATTTTGGTAAGAAGCATCGCTCACAAAGCATTTGGGTCTGAGGGGCCTCTGTGATATTTTTGGCACCTGTCTCCATGAGATTCTGTGATCATCATTATGTTCAGCATCTGTCTGCTGTCAGGTCTCCTGTCACTACTATGCAGTTTCAGCTTAAGGCTTTTTAGCGCAGCGTTATCTAGTAGTAGCATTGCATATGCAAGCAGCTTCTGGCAGCCCAGCGTACTGTCCCATACGTGTCGGCACTCTTATGCAAGCATGCCGTCTACCGAGGGGTTCTCCATCCTTCAGTTCATGGAGTCCTCTAGGAGTTATTTATCCATGAAGGAAGAGTATGTCTTTACACCAGCCACGGTCATTTGCTACTTGTAGCTCTTTTGGTGTTTGGCCTGTCATCGGTCTTTGCCTATATTTGGGTTATCTGGCAGTAAGCGTAATTTTTGCGTGTCGGTGGGTGGTTTGACTTAATCTTGCACTTTAAGTAACAGGTCTGGGCTAAGCAGCACAGTCAAGTGAGGAGCGACAGCAAAGGTGAGCAGACGGTGCTGTGGACCGCGATGGAGGTTGAGGTCAATCGTTTTGGGATTTGTGCTTTTGGGCTCTCTGTGTTGCCTGAGTACGTAAGTCGGTCCAAGGGATTTGCACGGTGGGCTCTCTCTTTAGAGAAGCAGTATATAACATATGCGTGTGTCTCCACAATTTCCCAAGGTGGAGCTGGCATCGAAGGTTACGGTTCCCGAGTCATTGGAGACGGACCGACTATATGAGCAGGCACCTGACACGGACGCTGGCCCCGGAGGTGTGGCACAGAAGGCGGGCAGAGCCATGTTAGGAGGCTGGGGGAAAGGATGAGTCTGGCACATGGCTATTGGGGTAGGGGAAAGAAGAGGTTAGTGTCTACTTCTTATGGGTGTTACTGTCTGTCTTGGTTTTTTTTAACTCACTGATGGAGCTGCATCAGCCTGGCAGGTCAGAGCATAAAGCATGAATCGACAAGGTTAGCAGAGCAAAGAAGTCAGAATGGGGAAGGTTCACTGTTTGCTAGGGTATTTGTCAGCACCCGGTCGACTTTGTTTTATTGTTGCTGCAGATGCACAGTAGGGAGCTGGACACCGAAGGGACGAGGCGAGCAGAGCCTTGTGAGAAGGTAGGTTGGCATGCAGCAACAGAGGGAACGTGCTCCTGTCGGCGCCCATGTGACTAGCTAGCGCTCTGTTTTGAAGGTGTAAAGCGACCCGCAAAACTACATGCAAAGCAGAAGGTCTGGCCCAAGATCATCAGGCAAGGTGGGTGATGAACATCAACTGTAGCAGCAGTTTATTTTGAGGTGTAGAATTGTTTGAGCAGGTGACTGCTTCCAGACACAACGGCTGTTTTGTATTTCTAGTTTTCTAGGTGCCATGGGCGATGCTGGCCAATGGCGTTAGACTAGAAGCGAGCGGAACGCCAAAGTGCTTCTGAGGCAGGCATCGTTGCGGAAGAGGTCAGCGTTGACTGGCATGACGCTGAGCCATGGCATTCTGTGTTTCCAGATGATGAAGAGGATCTGGGTGATTGCAGCAACATCCTAGGTAGCCTATGTGGTCTGTTTTAAAAGATGGTTTCTGACCCCCAGCCCTCTGAAAGGCAAGTTGAGGGCTGAAGCTATTTTTGTGCAGGTGATCGGCTGGGTAGGGGAAGTGCAGGTGGGGCGGGCAGGGGTTATAAAATCAGCGTAGTGGAGAAGGCGGTTTTAGATTACACACGTATGGGCAGAGAGGGCACGGGGTTCTTCCTGTAAAACACGGCTGTCTACCGGGCAGGGCAGGTCCAGCCTGTGTCTGTGTTACTGTGTATTCTTTGTAGTCTGTCTTGTGTCTCATAGCATACCTTACTTATGTCTCAACGTCTCTATTCTTCTCTGTGTCTGGTGGGCACATTGCAATACCCACGGTCTCATAAGCCTTAGCTCATTGGCATAATGATAACTGAGTCCTTCCTTTCTTGAATTGAAGTTTATCACATGGATCTGTCATGTGCATCTTGCGTATCAGGAGTTTACGGATGGTAATTTATTGCGATGGCGATTAAGACGGCATCAGCATCGCCGCTCAAGAGCGGTCTGTTTTCCCAGAGTCATTTTCTGGGACTCGTCCCTGCATCCTGACATTCTTAGGTCTTTAAGCCTGGCTTCTCACGCCTCTGTCATCCCAGTTACAGACAGATCTTTTTTATTTATCTTGATCACTGGCGATGGTGTTTGACTTTTGTGGGGCTGCCGTAGGTTCTTCCTCATGGCCCCATCGATCTTATAGCCTGTTGGCATATCTGGGCCAGGACTCTTTTTTTTTTTTTGTCAAGAGTTTTCTCAGACCTCCGGGTCACGTCATCCGCAGTATTTGTGCACAGTGTCCGTCCGCGTGCGTAGGCGTCCGGGTTCAAGCAGCTTCGCCTGGGGGCATAGCGATGGTAGAGTCAGGGGAAGATTAGCACGAAGAGCAATGGTTAATGTTCACATGCCTAGATTGTTTTGGCAAAGACGGTACAGCCTATTTCCGAGCGAGCGGCCATTGGCAGCAGGCGAGGATGAGAATTCCTGTAGCATTTGGCAGGTGCCAAGGGGATGACCGGAGCTGTCTGGGAGACTCGGCTCGAATGCTAGAGTGCTGCTAGTTGAGCAAATGGAATCTCAAAGGTGTTAAGGCTCGTATATGTAGGGCTTAATACTTGAGTTACGTATTCTTTTAATGGCAGGGTGTACTTGGGCTCTAGATGGTATTGCTGTACGAGAACTAGACTACTGGAATTGGTTAAGCTATCGCTCTGCATCTGGGTGACTTGTTTGATATTATTGTTATCGCAGATGCAGAAGGACGAGCCATGCAGGGCGACAGCGAGGTGAGCGCCGTAAGTAGGCGGGTCAGCGTGTGGCGTTAGAGGGAACATGTGACCGGTAGCTATATGACTACGTTGCGGTTTGTGTTTCTTTGTTTGAAGGTGTGAGGCCACATGGGATCTGGGCACCGAAGTTGACTCGGGCACGGTGAGCAACAACTAGCGGGCTGATGTAGCAGTTACTTTTCGGGTGTCTTATTGTGGGTGAAGCTATAAATGTGCCTTGTGGTTAGGGTTTTACAGGCAGTACCCACACCTCGAAGTGGCAGCCTGAAAACAGCAGAGGCAGTGGTGGAAACTGGCCAAGGTAAAGGAGTGGGAGATCAGAATCGGTGTGGGCAGGCTCTTGTTTTGGGTAGTATCTCAGCATGTGTTATTTGCTTTGATATTTTTTTTTTGCAGATGATGCATTTAGTATCACAGGAACGAAGCAGCACTTTGAGCGGTCTGAGAAGGCGAGGCGGTTGCGGGCCTGTTTGTGCCCAAGAGTGAAGTATCCTGCTGCAACTCGGCGAAGCTTTTCTCTTTAGTTTGGCAGGTTCCGTGAAGGCTGCCTTTGGAATCAGGTGAGCATTTGAGGCGAGCCGGGTGGTGGGGAGGAGGAGCACGGGACCGGTGATTTTTCACAAGCACAATAGTAATTTTGTGTGTCTGAGCATCTTAGTGCCACAAGGAGTGACAGCCGCAGCCTTTGTCTCTGGAATCGGCATGGAGCGGGCGAGCGAAATGCCACGGCGCTTCTGAGGATGAAGGTGGTGTGGAAGAGGTCGGCGTCTGCTGCCGGGGTGCTTACTGCTGGCGGTGTGGGAATTTTTTGCAGATGATGAAGAGGAACCTGGGGACTGTGGGGAAAATATCAGCTAGCTGATGTGTATTTCGTCAAGGATGGATTCAGACTCCTGGCTGTTTGCGAGCTGAGTTGAGGGGCTGGCACTTGGAAGGGGGCAAGGAGACAAGGTTGGCCATTGCAGGAAGGGGTTTTAAAGGTAGCACAGGGGAGAGGTCTGTCCGGGAAAAGTGCCCTCTGGGCAGGTCAAGGGAGCAGGTTAGTCTTCAGCACGATGCCAGCGTGTGCCGGGCAGGGCAGTTCCAGGCTGTGTCTGTTGTTGTGTAGTTTGTGCGGTGTGCCTCTTGTGTCTTATACCTTAGTTGGGTCTTGATGTTGTCTTTCCGCCCAAGGAGGGCGGCACGTGCCTCTGGCACCGTCCCTAGCGTCTCGAACGTCTGTACTCATCGGCGTAGTGCCGATCGGGTGCTGCTTCTCTGGTGTTAAAAGCGTATGGCGTGGATTGGTCTGGTGTTTCAAGGTTTCCGATGGTCCTCTTTTGCAGCATCGTTTCTGGCTGCGTGAGCAGCTCTGGTGTCTTGCTGTCCGTTTTTGCAGACTGGGGTTTCTTCCCTGCATCCTTATTTTCTTAGGTCTTGAAGCCGGGCTCGTTGCGCCTACATCCTCTCAGTTTTGAGAGTAACTTTGTGTTATGGGTTGTGACGTTCCACTCCTTTACTGGGACTGCTGTAGAGGCTCCTCACATCGCCGTCACGATCCCGCAGGTGGTGTTGCTCGATGGTGTCTTCGTTCCGGATGTAGTTCTTCTTGCCGAGAGTTCTCTCTCATCTTTGAGGGATGTTGTTTGTAGCGTGCTGTGGAGCGTCGGTGTGCGCGCGTGTGTGTTTGGCACGGAGCTGCTCTGCCCGGGGGCTGTAGAGTGAGGGAGTTGGTGGAATAGCGATAAGTGTCTGTGGCTAATGTGTTGCTGTGCCTAGACCGTTGAGGCAAAGGCTGTACGGTCATCTTGGACTGAGTAGCTGACGTATTAGAGGGAAGATGTGAGTGGTGGCTATCTGACTACATTATGGTGTTTCTAACTTGTTTTTTTTGTTTAACGTGAAGGTTCCAAGCAAGGAACGATGTGGGATATGGGCCCTGGAGCTGACACAGGCAAGGTGCCTGGGGATTGGTAGGCTGAAGTACAGGTTATTTTTCAAGTGCTGTGTGGCTGGTCCTGTTATAAGCAAACCCCGTTATTTGTGTCTTACAGGTGGTGTGCAAGCCTGAGAGAGGCAAGCCGAAGTGACAGAGGTGGGGCGGGTGAGCTGTCAAGGTAAAGGAGGGGGAGATGGGCATTGGTTCGGGCAGACTGTGTTTCGGGTGGTATCTCATATGTGCCTTTTTGCTTGGGTTTCTGTAGGTGCTATTTAGACAGTTAATGCCGCATGCTGATGAGTGGTCCCGGAAGGTGAGGCAGTAGCGGGCTGGATTGGGGTCTCATAGCCAAGTATTGTATGGCCACCGAGTTGCAGGCTCTGTGGAGGCTGCCTTTGGAGCTGGAGGAGGGCTTGAGGTGAGCTGGGTAGTAGGGAGCGTGGGGCGGGTGACTTCTTGCAAGCGCAAAGGTAATACTGCGTCTCTTGGTATCCTAGTTGCTGGGAGCGACGAGAGCTGCGGTGTCCAGCTCTGGAACTGGTGATGAGCAGGTGAGCGGCATGGCATAGCGGGTTTGAGGCAGCGCTTGTTGTGCGAAAGGTCTGTGGTGACGAGTGT
This sequence comes from Platalea leucorodia, assembly GCF_965183815.1. Lineage (NCBI taxonomy): Eukaryota > Metazoa > Chordata > Aves > Pelecaniformes > Threskiornithidae > Platalea > Platalea leucorodia. The sequence continues at coordinate 22,021 of NC_138831.1, read as the reverse complement.
TATGCTGATGGATGGGTTTGGTGGGTTTGGTTTTGCAGATGGTGGAGAGGAACCTGGCGACACAGGAGTAGTCCAGCGGGCCGAGTGTGGTGTGCCTTGTCCGGGATGGATTCGGAGTCGCGGCCGTCTGCAAGCTAAGTTGAGGCTCTGGTGCCGGAGAGGGGTCGAGGGAGGGAGGGTGCGAGGTTGGCCATTGTAGGAAGGGGGTTTTAAGTGTAGTGCAGGTTAGAGGGATGTCCGGGAACAGGGATGTCCGGGAACAGCGCTGTCCGGGCAGGTAAAGGGAGCAGGTTAGTCTTCAGCACGATGCCAGGGTGTGCCGGGCAGGGCGGTTCCAGGCTGATTCTGTTGTTGGGTAGCTTATGTGGTTTGTCTTCTGCGTCGTAGTAGTTTGTCGGGTCTCCCTGTTGCCTTTGCGCCCATGGAGGGCGGCACGCGCCTCAGGTTTTGCGAGTCGGGCATCATCCCTAGCGTCTGGAACGCTTGCGCTCGTCGGCGTAGCGCCAATAGGGCACTTTTTTCTGGCGTTACAAGCGTGCGGCGTGGATCGGTCTGGCGTCTCGGAGGTTTCCGGGAGGTCCTTTTTTGCGGCGTCATTCTCGGGTGCGTCAGCGGCTCTGGTCTCTTGCCATCCATTTTTGCGGTCTGGGCTTTCTTGCCTGCGTCCTTACATTGTTAGGTCTTGAAGGCAGGCTTGTTGTGCCTACGTCCAATCAGTTTTGAGAGTAACTTCTTTGTCAGGGGCTGACACGTTTCACTCTTCTTCTGGGGTTCTGTAGAACCTCATCCCATGGCCGTCACGGTCTCGCAGGTCTTCTTGCCGGACAACGTCTTTGTCCTGGTTTAGTTCTTCTTGCCGAGAGCTCGCTCTCCTCTTTGAGGCACGCTGTTTGTGGCGTGCTGTGGAGCGTCGGGGTGTGCGTGTGGCCTGGAGCCGCCCTGCCCGGGGGGGGGGTGAAGAGTCGGGGCTAGGTGGAATAGCGCAAAGAGTCTGTGGTTAATGCGTTGTTATGCCTAGACCTTTGTGGCTGAGGTTGTACAGTCATGTTGGATGGAGTAGCTGAGGGGTTAGAGGGAAGATGTGACTGGTGGTTCTTTGACTACTTTATGGTGTTTCTGAGACATGGTGGTTTGTTTTTTTTTTTTTTTTTATGTGAAGGTTCCAAGCGATCAGCAACGTGAGGTCTGGGCCCCGGAGCTGACTTGGGCGAGGTGAGCGGGGATCGGTGGGCTGAAGGAGCGGTTATTTTTCAGGAGGTGCGTGTGGCCGGTCGAGTTCTAAGCAGCCCCTGTTGTTTGGGTCTTACAGGTGGTGCGTCGGCTTCAAAGTGCCAACCCAAATTGACGGAGGACAGGCAGGCAAGTTGGTCAAGGTTAAGGAGGGGGAGAAGGGGATCGGTGTGGGCAGGCTGTGGTTTTGCGCAGTATTTCAGCGTGTGCCTTTTTGATTGTGCTTTTGCAGGTGCTGTTTGGAGGGATATCACCGCCCGCTGACAAGCGTTCCCGGAAGGTGAGGCGGTTGTGGTTTGGGTTGGTGTCTCATAGGTGGCCAAGTATTGTACGGCCACCGAGTTGCAGTGTTTCTCTCTGCTTTTGCAGGCTCTGTGGGGGCTGCGTTTGGAAGCGGATGAGCGTTTGAGGTGAGCTGGGTAGTGGGGAGCGTGGGGCGGGTGACTTCTTGCAAGCGCAAAGGTAATACTGTGTCTCTTGGTATCCTAGTTGCTGGGAGCGACGAGAGCTGCGGTGTCCAGCTCTGGAACTGGTGATGAGCAGGTGAGCGGCATGGCATAGCGGGTTTGAGGCAGCGCTTGTTGTGCGAAAGGTCTGTGGTGACGAGTGTTATGCTGATGGATGGGTTTGGTGGGTTTGGTTTTGCAGATGGTGGAGAGGAACCTGGCGACACAGGAGTAGTCCAGCGGGCCGAGCGTGGTGTGCCTTGTCCGGGATGGATTCGGAGTCGCGGCCGTCTGCAAGCTAAGTTGAGGCTCTGGTGCCGGAGAGGGGTCGAGGGAGGGAGGGTGCGAGGTTGGCCATTGTAGGAAGGGGGTTTTAAGTGTAGTGCAGGTTAGAGGGATGTCCGGGAACAGCGCTGTCCGGGCAGGTAAAGGGAGCAGGTTAGTCTTCAGCACGATGCCAGGGTGTGCCGGGCAGGGCGGTTCCAGGCTGATTCTGTTGTTGGGTAGCTTATGTGGTTTGTCTTCTGCGTCGTAGTAGTTTGTCGGGTCTCCCTGTTGCCTTTGCGCCCATGGAGGGCGGCACGCGCCTCAGGTTTTGCGAGTCGGGCATCATCCCTAGCGTCTGGAACGCTTGCGCTCGTCGGCGTAGCGCCAATAGGGCGCTTTTTTCTGGCGTTACAAGCGTGCGGCGTGGATCGGTCTGGCGTCTCGGAGGTTTCCGGGAGGTCCTTTTTTGCGGCGTCATTCTCGGGTGCGTCAGCGGCTCTGGTCTCTTGCCATCCATTTTTGCGGTCTGGGCTTTCTTGCCTGCGTCCTTACATTGTTAGGTCTTGAAGGCAGGCTTGTTGTGCCTACGTCCAATCAGTTTTGAGAGTAACTTCTTTGTCAGGGGCTGACACGTTTCACTCTTCTTCTGGGGTTCTGTAGAACCTCATCCCATGGCCGTCACGGTCTCGCAGGTCTTCTTGCCGGACAACGTCTTTGTCCTGGTTTAGTTGTTCTTCTTGCCGAGAGCTCGCTCTCCTCTTTGAGGCACGCTGTTTGTGGCGTGCTGTGGAGCGTCGGGGTGTGCGTGTGTCCTGGAGCCGCCCTGCCCGGGGGGGGGGTGAAGAGTCGGGGCTAGGTGGAATAGCGCAAAGAATCTGTGGTTAATGCGTTGTTATGCCTAGACCTTTGTGGCTGAGGTTGTACAGTCATGTTGGATGGAGTAGCTGAGGGGTTAGAGGGAAGATGTGACTGGTGGTTCTTTGACTACTTTATGGTGTTTCTGAGACGTGGTGGTTTGTTTTTTTTTTTTTTTTTTTCATGTGAAGGTTCCAAGCGATCAGCAACGTGAGGTCTGGGCCCCGGAGCTGACTTGGGCGAGGTGAGCGGGGATCGGTGGGCTGAAGGAGCGGTTATTTTTCAGGAGGTGCGTGTGGCCGGTCGAGTTCTAAGCAGCCCCTGTTGTTTGGGTCTTACAGGTGGTGCGTCGGCTTCAAAGTGCCAACCCAAATTGACGGAGGACAGGCAGGCAAGTTGGTCAAGGTTAAGGAGGGGGAGAAGGGGATCGGTGTGGGCAGGCTGTGGTTTTGTGCAGTATTTCAGCGTGTGCCTTTTTGATTGTGCTTTTGCAGGTGCTGTTTGGAGGGATATCACCGCCCGCTGACAAGCGTTCCCGGAAGGTGAGGCGGTTGTGGTTTGGGTTGGTGTCTCGTAGGTGGCCAAGTATTGTACGGCCACCGAGTTGCAGTGTTTCTCTCTGCTTTTGCAGGCTCTGTGGGGGCTGCGTTTGGAAGCGGATGAGCGTTTGAGGTGAGCTGGGTAGTAGGGAGCGTGGGGCGGGTGACTTCTTGCAAGCGCAAAGGTAATACTGTGTCTCTTGGTATCCTAGTTGCTGGGAGCGACGAGAGCTGCGGTGTCCAGCTCTGGAACTGGTGATGAGCAGGTGAGCGGCATGGCATAGCGGGTTTGAGGCAGCGCTTGTTGTGCGAAAGGTCTGTGGTGACGAGTGTTATGCTGATGGATGGGTTTGGTGGGTTTGGTTTTGCAGATGGTGGAGAGGAACCTGGCGACACAGGAGTAGTCCAGCGGGCCGAGCGTGGTGTGCCCTGTCCGGGATGGATTCGGAGTCGCGGCCGTCTGCAAGCTAAGTTGAGGCTCTGGTGCCGGAGAGGGGTCGAGGGAGGGAGGGTGCGAGGTTGGCCATTGTAGGAAGGGGGTTTTAAGTGTAGTGCAGGTTAGAGGGATGTCCGGGAACAGCGCTGTCCGGGCAGGTAAAGGGAGCAGGTTAGTCTTCAGCACGATGCCAGGGTGTGCCGGGCAGGGCGGTTCCAGGCTGATTCTGTTGTTGGGTAGCTTATGTGGTTTGTCTTCTGCGTCGTAGTAGTTTGTCGGGTCTCCCTGTTGCCTTTGCGCCCATGGAGGGCGGCACGCGCCTCAGGTTTTGCGAGTCGGGCATCATCCCTAGCGTCTGGAACGCTTGCGCTCGTCGGCGTAGCGCCAATAGGGCGCTTTTTTCTGGCGTTACAAGCGTGCGGCGTGGATCGGTCTGGCGTCTCGGAGGTTTCCGGGAGGTCCTTTTTTGCGGCGTCATTCTCGGGTGCGTCAGCGGCTCTGGTCTCTTGCCATCCATTTTTGCGGTCTGGGCTTTCTTGCCTGCGTCCGTACATTGTTAGGTCTTGAAGGCAGGCTTGTTGTGCCTACGTCCAATCAGTTTTGAGAGTAACTTCTTTGTCAGGGGCTGACACGTTTCTATCTTTTTTTTCCTGGGGTTCTGTAGAACCTCATCCCATGGCCGTCACGGTCTCGCAGGTCTTCTTGCCGGAGAGCGTCTTTGTCCGGGTTTAGTTCTTCTTGCCGAGAGCTCGCTCTCCTCTTTGAGGCACGCTGTTTGTGGCGTGCTGTGGAGCGTCGGGGTGTGCGTGTGTCCTGGAGCCGCCCTGCCCGGGGGGGGGGTGAAGAGTCGGGGCTAGGTGGAATAGCGCAAAGAATCTGTGGTTAATGCGTTGTTATGCCTAGACCTTTGTGGCTGAGGTTGTACAGTCATGTTGGATGGAGTAGCTGAGGGGTTAGAGGGAAGATGTGACTGGTGGTTCTTTGACTACTTTATGGTGTTTCTGAGACGTGGTGGTTTGTTTTTTTTTTTTTTTATGTGAAGGTTCCAAGCGATCAGCAACGTGAGGTCTGGGCCCCGGAGCTGACTTGGGCGAGGTGAGCGGGGATCGGTGGGCTGAAGGAGCGGTTATTTTTCAGGAGGTGCGTGTGGCCGGTCGAGTTCTAAGCAGCCCCTGTTGTTTGGGTCTTACAGGTGGTGCGTCGGCTTCAAAGTGCCAACCCAAATTGACGGAGGACAGGCAGGCAAGTTGGTCAAGGTTAAGGAGGGGGAGAAGGGGATCGGTGTGGGCAGGCTGTGGTTTTGTGCAGTATTTCAGCGTGTGCCTTTTTGATTGTGCTTTTGCAGGTGCTGTTTGGAGGGATATCACCGCCCGCTGACAAGCGTTCCCGGAAGGTGAGGCGGTTGTGGTTTGGGTTGGTGTCTCGTAGGTGGCCAAGTATTGTACGGCCACCGAGTTGCAGTGTTTCTCTCTGCTTTTGCAGGCTCGGTGGGGGCTGCGTTTGGAAGCGGATGAGCGTTTGAGGTGAGCTGGGTAGTAGGGAGCGTGGGGCGGGTGACTTCTTGCAAGCGCAAAGGTAATACTGTGTCTCTTGGTATCCTAGTTGCTGGGAGCGACGAGAGCTGCGGTGTCCAGCTCTGGAACTGGTGATGAGCAGGTGAGCGGCATGGCATAGCGGGTTTGAGGCAGCGCTTGTTGTGCGAAAGGTCTGTGGTGACGAGTGTTATGCTGATGGATGGGTTTGGTGGGTTTGGTTTTGCAGATGGTGGAGAGGAACCTGGCGACACAGGAGTAGTCCAGCGGGCCGAGCGTGGTGTGCCCTGTCCGGGATGGATTCGGAGTCGCGGCCGTCTGCAAGCTAAGTTGAGGCTCTGGTGCCGGAGAGGGGTCGAGGGAGGGAGGGTGCGAGGTTGGCCATTGTAGGAAGGGGGTTTTAAGTGTAGTGCAGGTTAGAGGGATGTCCGGGAACAGCGCTGTCCGGGCAGGTAAAGGGAGCAGGTTAGTCTTCAGCACGATGCCAGGGTGTGCCGGGCAGGGCGGTTCCAGGCTGATTCTGTTGTTGGGTAGCTTATGTGGTTTGTCTTCTGCGTCGTAGTAGTTTGTCGGGTCTCCCTGTTGCCTTTGCGCCCATGGAGGGCGGCACGCGCCTCAGGTTTTGCGAGTCGGGCATCATCCCTAGCGTCTGGAACGCTTGCGCTCGTCGGCGTAGCGCCAATAGGGCGCTTTTTTCTGGCGTTACAAGCGTGCGGCGTGGATCGGTCTGGCGTCTCGGAGGTTTCCGGGAGGTCCTTTTTTGCGGCGTCATTCTCGGGTGCGTCAGCGGCTCTGGTCTCTTGCCATCCATTTTTGCGGTCTGGGCTTTCTTGCCTGCGTCCGTACATTGTTAGGTCTTGAAGGCAGGCTTGTTGTGCCTACGTCCAATCAGTTTTGAGAGTAACTTCTTTGTCAGGGGCTGACACGTTTCTATCTTTTTTTTCCTGGGGTTCTGTAGAACCTCATCCCATGGCCGTCACGGTCTCGCAGGTCTTCTTGCCGGAGAGCGTCTTTGTCCGGGTTTAGTTCTTCTTGCCGAGAGCTCGCTCTCCTCTTTGAGGCACGCTGTTTGTGGCGTGCTGTGGAGCGTCGGGGTGTGCGTGTGTCCTGGAGCCGCCCTGCCCGGGGGGGGGGTGAAGAGTCGGGGCTAGGTGGAATAGCGCAAAGAATCTGTGGTTAATGCGTTGTTATGCCTAGACCTTTGTGGCTGAGGTTGTACAGTCATGTTGGATGGAGTAGCTGAGGGGTTAGAGGGAAGATGTGACTGGTGGTTCTTTGACTACTTTATGGTGTTTCTGAGACGTGGTGGTTTGTTTTTTTTTTTTTTTATGTGAAGGTTCCAAGCGATCAGCAACGTGAGGTCTGGGCCCCGGAGCTGACTTGGGCGAGGTGAGCGGGGATCGGTGGGCTGAAGGAGCGGTTATTTTTCAGGAGGTGCGTGTGGCCGGTCGAGTTCTAAGCAGCCCCTGTTGTTTGGGTCTTACAGGTGGTGCGTCGGCTTCAAAGTGCCAACCCAAATTGACGGAGGACAGGCAGGCAAGTTGGTCAAGGTTAAGGAGGGGGAGAAGGGGATCGGTGTGGGCAGGCTGTGGTTTTGCGCAGTATTTCAGCGTGTGCCTTTTTGATTGTGCTTTTGCAGGTGCTGTTTGGAGGGATATCACCGCCCGCTGACAAGCGTTCCCGGAAGGTGAGGCGGTTGTGGTTTGGGTTGGTGTCTCATAGGTGGCCAAGTATTGTACGGCCACCGAGTTGCAGTGTTTCTCTCTGCTTTTGCAGGCTCTGTGGGGGCTGCGTTTGGAAGCGGATGAGCGTTTGAGGTGAGCTGGGTAGTGGGGAGCGTGGGGCGGGTGACTTCTTGCAAGCGCAAAGGTAATACTGTGTCTCTTGGTATCCTAGTTGCTGGGAGCGACGAGAGCTGCGGTGTCCAGCTCTGGAACTGGTGATGAGCAGGTGAGCGGCATGGCATAGCGGGTTTGAGGCAGCGCTTGTTGTGCGAAAGGTCTGTGGTGACGAGTGTTATGCTGATGGATGGGTTTGGTGGGTTTGGTTTTGCAGATGGTGGAGAGGAACCTGGCGACACAGGAGTAGTCCAGCGGGCCGAGCGTGGTGTGCCCTGTCCGGGATGGATTCGGAGTCGCGGCCGTCTGCAAGCTAAGTTGAGGCTCTGGTGCCGGAGAGGGGTCGAGGGAGGGAGGGTGCGAGGTTGGCCATTGTAGGAAGGGGGTTTTAAGTGTAGTGCAGGTTAGAGGGATGTCCGGGAACAGCGCTGTCCGGGCAGGTAAAGGGAGCAGGTTAGTCTTCAGCACGATGCCAGGGTGTGCCGGGCAGGGCGGTTCCAGGCTGATTCTGTTGTTGGGTAGCTTATGTGGTTTGTCTTCTGCGTCGTAGTAGTTTGTCGGGTCTCCCTGTTGCCTTTGCGCCCATGGAGGGCGGCACGCGCCTCAGGTTTTGCGAGTCGGGCATCATCCCTAGCGTCTGGAACGCTTGCGCTCGTCGGCGTAGCGCCAATAGGGCGCTTTTTTCTGGCGTTACAAGCGTGCGGCGTGGATCGGTCTGGCGTCTCGGAGGTTTCCGGGAGGTCCTTTTTTGCGGCGTCATTCTCGGGTGCGTCAGCGGCTCTGGTCTCTTGCCATCCATTTTTGCGGTCTGGGCTTTCTTGCCTGCGTCCGTACATTGTTAGGTCTTGAAGGCAGGCTTGTTGTGCCTACGTCCAATCAGTTTTGAGAGTAACTTCTTTGTCAGGGGCTGACACGTTTCACTCTTCTTCTGGGGTTCTGTAGAACCTCATCCCATGGCCGTCACGGTCTCGCAGGTCTTCTTGCCGGAGAGCGTCTTTGTCCGGGTTTAGTTCTTCTTGCCGAGAGCTCGCTCTCCTCTTTGAGGCACGCTGTTTGTGGCGTGCTGTGGAGCGTCGGGGTGTGCGTGTGTCCTGGAGCCGCCCTGCCCGGGGGGGGGGTGAAGAGTCGGGGCTAGGTGGAATAGCGCAAAGAATCTGTGGTTAATGCGTTGTTATGCCTAGACCTTTGTGGCTGAGGTTGTACAGTCATGTTGGATGGAGTAGCTGAGGGGTTAGAGGGAAGATGTGACTGGTGGTTCTTTGACTACTTTATGGTGTTTCTGAGACGTGGTGGTTTGTTTTTTTTTTTTTTTTATGTGAAGGTTCCAAGCGATCAGCAACGTGAGGTCTGGGCCCCGGAGCTGACTTGGGCGAGGTGAGCGGGGATCGGTGGGCTGAAGGAGCGGTTATTTTTCAGGAGGTGCGTGTGGCCGGTCGAGTTCTAAGCAGCCCCTGTTGTTTGGGTCTTACAGGTGGTGCGTCGGCTTCAAAGTGCCAACCCAAATTGACGGAGGACAGGCAGGCAAGTTGGTCAAGGTTAAGGAGGGGGAGAAGGGGATCGGTGTGGGCAGGCTGTGGTTTTGTGCAATATTTCAGCGTGTGCCTTTTTGATTGTGCTTTTGCAGGTGCTGTTTGGAGGGATATCACCGCCCGCTGACAAGCGTTCCCGGAAGGTGAGGCGGTTGTGGTTTGGGTTGGTGTCTCATAGGTGGCCAAGTATTGTACGGCCACCGAGTTGCAGTGTTTCTCTCTGCTTTTGCAGGCTCTGTGGGGGCTGCGTTTGGAAGCGGATGAGCGTTTGAGGTGAGCTGGGTAGTAGGGAGCGTGGGGCGGGTGACTTCTTGCAAGCACACAGGTAATTGTCTGTTTCTTGGTATCCTAGGTGGAGGAAGTGACGAAGGCTGTAGCGTCTGGATCTGGAATAGGTATGGAGCTGGTGAGCGGCACGCCTCAGTGTGTCTGAGGTGGCAGGTGTTGACTGTGCTCTGTGTTGACGGATGTCATGGTGGCTGATGGCTTTGGTTTTGTTTGCAGATGATGGAGCAGAACCTGGTGTCCGCAGGCTGAATTCAGTGGGCCGAGCGTGGTGTGCCTTGTCCGGGATGGATTCGGAGTCGCGGCCGTCTGCAAGCTAAGTTGAGGCTCTGGTGCCGGAGAGGGGTCGAGGGAGGGAGGGTGCGAGGTTGGCCATTGTAGGAAGGGGGTTTTAAGTGTAGTGCAGGTTAGAGGGATGTCCGGGAACAGCGCTGTCCGGGCAGGTAAAGGGAGCAGGTTAGTCTTCAGCACGATGCCAGGGTGTGCCGGGCAGGGCGGTTCCAGGCTGATTCTGTTGTTGGGTAGCTTATGTGGTTTGTCTTCTGCGTCGTAGTAGTTTGTCGGGTCTCCCTGTTGCCTTTGCGCCCATGGAGGGCGGCACGCGCCTCAGGTTTTGCGAGTCGGGCATCATCCCTAGCGTCTGGAACGCTTGCGCTCGTCGGCGTAGCGCCAATAGGGCGCTTTTTTCTGGCGTTACAAGCGTGCGGCGTGGATCGGTCTGGCGTCTCGGAGGTTTCCGGGAGGTCCTTTTTTGCGGCGTCATTCTCGGGTGCGTCAGCGGCTCTGGTCTCTTGCCATCCATTTTTGCGGTCTGGGCTTTCTTGCCTGCGTCCTTACATTGTTAGGTCTTGAAGGCAGGCTTGTTGTGCCTACGTCCAATCAGTTTTGAGAGTAACTTCTTTGTCAGGGGCTGACACGTTTCACTCTTCTTCTGGGGTTCTGTAGAACCTCATCCCATGGCCGTCACGGTCTCGCAGGTCTTCTTGCCGGACAACGTCTTTGTCCTGGTTTAGTTGTTCTTCTTGCCGAGAGCTCGCTCTCCTCTTTGAGGCACGCTGTTTGTGGCGTGCTGTGGAGCGTCGGGGTGTGCGTGTGGCCTGGAGCCGCCCTGCCCGGGGGGGGGGGTGAAGAGTCGGGGCTAGGTGGAATAGCGCAAAGAATCTGTGGTTAATGCGTTGTTATGCCTAGACCTTTGTGGCTGAGGTTGTACAGTCATGTTGGATGGAGTAGCTGAGGGGTTAGAGGGAAGATGTGACTGGTGGTTCTTTGACTACTTTATGGTGTTTCTGAGACGTGGTGGTTTGTTTTTTTTTTTTTTTTTTCATGTGAAGGTTCCAAGCGATCAGCAACGTGAGGTCTGGGCCCCGGAGCTGACTTGGGCGAGGTGAGCGGGGATCGGTGGGCTGAAGGAGCGGTTATTTTTCAGGAGGTGCGTGTGGCCGGTCGAGTTCTAAGCAGCCCCTGTTGTTTGGGTCTTACAGGTGGTGCGTCGGCTTCAAAGTGCCAACCCAAATTGACGGAGGACAGGCAGGCAAGTTGGTCAAGGTTAAGGAGGGGGAGAAGGGGATCGGTGTGGGCAGGCTGTGGTTTTGCGCAGTATTTCAGCGTGTGCCTTTTTGATTGTGCTTTTGCAGGTGCTGTTTGGAGGGATATCACCGCCCGCTGACAAGCGTTCCCGGAAGGTGAGGCGGTTGTGGTTTGGGTTGGTGTCTCGTAGGTGGCCAAGTATTGTACGGCCACCGAGTTGCAGTGTTTCTCTCTGCTTTTGCAGGCTCTGTGGGGGCTGCGTTTGGAAGCGGATGAGCGTTTGAGGTGAGCTGGGTAGTAGGGAGCGTGGGGCGGGTGACTTCTTGCAAGCGCAAAGGTAATACTGTGTCTCTTGGTATCCTAGTTGCTGGGAGCGACGAGAGCTGCGGTGTCCAGCTCTGGAACTGGTGATGAGCAGGTGAGCGGCATGGCATAGCGGGTTTGAGGCAGCGCTTGTTGTGCGAAAGGTCTGTGGTGACGAGTGTTATGCTGATGGATGGGTTTGGTGGGTTTGGTTTTGCAGATGGTGGAGAGGAACCTGGCGACACAGGAGTAGTCCAGCGGGCCGAGCGTGGTGTGCCCTGTCCGGGATGGATTCGGAGTCGCGGCCGTCTGCAAGCTAAGTTGAGGCTCTGGTGCCGGAGAGGGGTCGAGGGAGGGAGGGTGCGAGGTTGGCCATTGTAGGAAGGGGGTTTTAAGTGTAGTGCAGGTTAGAGGGATGTCCGGGAACAGCGCTGTCCGGGCAGGTAAAGGGAGCAGGTTAGTCTTCAGCACGATGCCAGGGTGTGCCGGGCAGGGCGGTTCCAGGCTGATTCTGTTGTTGGGTAGCTTATGTGGTTTGTCTTCTGCGTCGTAGTAGTTTGTCGGGTCTCCCTGTTGCCTTTGCGCCCATGGAGGGCGGCACGCGCCTCAGGTTTTGCGAGTCGGGCATCATCCCTAGCGTCTGGAACGCTTGCGCTCGTCGGCGTAGCGCCAATAGGGCGCTTTTTTCTGGCGTTACAAGCGTGCGGCGTGGATCGGTCTGGCGTCTCGGAGGTTTCCGGGAGGTCCTTTTTTGCGGCGTCATTCTCGGGTGCGTCAGCGGCTCTGGTCTCTTGCCATCCATTTTTGCGGTCTGGGCTTTCTTGCCTGCGTCCTTACATTGTTAGGTCTTGAAGGCAGGCTTGTTGTGCCTACGTCCAATCAGTTTTGAGAGTAACTTATTTGTCAGGGGCTGACACGTTTCTATCTTTTTTTTCCTGGGGTTCTGTAGAACCTCATCCCATGGCCGTCACGGTCTCGCAGGTCTTCTTGCCGGACAGCGTCTTTGTCCGGGTTTAGTTCTTCTTGCCGAGAGCTCTCTCTCGTCTTTGAGGCATGTTGTTTGTAGCATTCTGTGGAAAGAGTATGTGTGTGTGTGTTAGTGTGTATGGCCTAGAGCCTCCCTGCCCACGGGGTGTGGAGTCAGGGGTTAGGTGGAATAGCGATAAGAGTCTACGGGTAATATGTTGCTATGCGTAGACTGCAGAGGCAAATGTTGTACGGTCATCTTGGGCTGACAACCTGATAGTAGGTTGTGCTCATTTAATAATGTGTTATGGGGATGAGCAGAGCCATGAGGGAGGTGTTTTTCAGGGGTATCTGGGGTTAGGTTAGCATCCAGATCACTTGATTTACCTGGTTTAATTAGGGTGGCCTGTTTGGCTGGAGGTTGTCTGGGCATGTGGTTTTTTTTTTTTTTGTGATAGCTGGTAGGTATTGTCAGGTGTGTTGTAGAGTCTGTTTGATTGTGTTTAGCAGATGCCCCAGCAGTATTTGGATCCCTGGAGAAAAGCCCCAGGCGAGCGTCACCAGAGGGTACAAATTCAAGCGATGAAGGAGGGAGATCGGGGTACGTAGCGAAGTATCTTCCTCGTTTTGCTGAAAAGGAAGCCAAAACTATAGAAAGGTTGAGATCTGTGACATTGTTTAGAGGCGCACGGTGCTTCTGTGCCAGGGACGGGTGTAGAACCCGGGGGAGGAGCCATAGAGGTGGGCGGGTGGACTAACGGTTGTATTTTGAGTGAGCGGGGGTTGAAGGAGCGTGTAGTTTGTGAATGTGCCTAACCTTATATGTGTGAAGTATTTTATTGCAGGTTGTAGATCACGTTGAGAGTAATTTTTCTATGCAAATAAAAATAGAATAAAAAAACCCCAGCCGGGGGATTTTTTTTTTTCTCCCTCGGCTGGGTTTTTTTTTCCCCGGTCCCGGTCGCTCTGAGAGGCGACGTTCGTCGCCTATGTTTGGGCGGAGGTCAGGCTCGGGCCGGGGTTTTGTCAGGCAGGGCGATTTTTCGAGGCCCCCGGGAACGGCGTTCCCGGGGAGCCTAGCAGACGTAGGGCGACGGTGCAACGTGCGGACGGCAGAACGGATCGGACGAGACCGAGGTGTGATTTTTGCGGTAGTTGAACGAGCGGTGTGTTTTGAACATGTCTAACGTATCACGAATGCATGGTGGATTTTTTTCTTTGCAGAGTCTGCGTGGAGTTTAAATTTTTGCTTTTTTAGCCTTTCAGACCTGAAAATCAAGAACTCTAGGTGGGGAATTTAGTTTTTCTATCAGTAGGGTTGGTTTATTGTGTTTTGGAGAACCGCAGCAATTACAGACCTGGATTTTGGCGACGGGATGAAAATTTACCAACACCTAAGTTCCATCGTATCTCAACTCTATAAATAGCGGAACAGAGCGAGACCATTTGAGCCCTCCCGGACAGCAGCAGGCCCCGCCAGCATCGCCCTACGAGCGGGACGCGTCTCGGAGGCTCGCGGTCTGCGTACGGAGGCCGGACGACGTGATCCGGACAGATCTCCTCCGCCTTTCTCTCCTCGAGAGACGGCCTTCGCCCGTCGAGATCGTTGTTCGATGCGAGTATTTCATTGAACTCGAGGGGAGTTTGTACTAGATGCATTTGTATACGGTTATTGTGAGTATTTCGCCAAGTTTGCGAGCAATGACTAGGCCTAGCGTGTGTGCGTCATGATACTAATTGTAATAAGTCCTTTGTAATCCCTTTGTAAGTGTTAAATGAATCAAGGAGTAGGTATAGTTTAATTCTAGCGACGTTTCCTTGATTGTGAACCCCCCTGAAAGCACTGCTCGAGCGGAATAATCCTTAGCCATAAACTGTCGACCAAGTCTGGGACTAGGATCGGATCCAGCCACACCTAGGCTCATCTCCGAGAAGGAGCTTAGAAAGCAAGGGGGTCCGTTCCTAACCTTGTGACTCGACGGGAGGGTCTCCCTTTTCCCCCTTGTATTTTGTTCCGACTCAATATTGTCTGTGATTGTTTAGACGTATACAGTCCCTTCACTTGGATTATACATATATTCAATTTGGTGTAGAAGTAATAGGAAATCCTGCCATAATTAGGGTTCTAAGGTATAATAAAATGAAAAGGTTTTAATAAAGTTGTCCTAAATGTTTTGGCGGGTGAGCTTTGCGTTGTGAGTCCGTACCAAAAGTTTAAAACCGGTTTTCGGTCCGGTGCCGTTCGATCTCTTTTGTATCCCGTATCTGTATTTAAACTTTGAAAATGATTGCAGTCAAGTTTCGGTCGGTCAGTTTTGTATTTCATGTCCGTATGTAAAATTTGAAAACGGTCCTAATAGAGTTCTGTTGGTTTTGTATCCTCTGTCTGTATTGAAGTTTTAATAGCGGTCGCGATAAAGTTTAGATCGATCGCTTGCGTGTCCCTAGTCTTCAATACAACCTGTTCTAAAGTTGTAATGAGGTAGTTTTCGTGTGCGTTCCGTGTTCCGAGTTTCTAATAACATCGTAGATCCGGTCGTCGTCGAGGTTGAGTTTGATCTGGTTTATATCTATGTCTGTATTACAACTTTTGAAAAGGTTGTCCTTACGGTTTAGTTTGATCTGTTTTGTATCCTATGTGCGTACGGTAACTTTCAAAATGGTTGCAATGGAGTTTTGTAGGGTCTGGTTTTGTATCCTGTGTCTGTATGGAAAGTTTGAAAATGCTTGTAGCGATGGTTTGTGTTGGATCTGTTTTGTATCCTATG